>NC_072426.2:88610000-89899285 GCF_028878055.3 Symphalangus syndactylus
TAATGGTGATAAGCACTATAATAATAACCATGCAGTCCTATTGAAATACAGAAAACAAAGTTTATATGAGAAGCACCATATATGAATATTTAATATTGCTTTTACTTTTTTTTTCATCTTGTGTCATCTTTAAGACATTATCCAAAAGACAGAGTCTTGCTTTATCCCTAAGGCTGGAGTACAATGGCACGATCTCGGCTCACTGCAACCTCCGCCTCTGGGGTTCAAGCGATTCTCCTGCCTCAGCCTCCCAAGTAGCTAGGATTACAGGCACCTGCCATCACACCCAGCTAATTTTTGTATTTTTAGTAGAGACGGGATTTTGCCATGTTGGCCAGGCTGGTCTTGAACTCCTGGCCTCAGGTGATCTGCCGGCTTCAACCTCCCAAAGTGCTGGGATTAGAGACATGAGCCACCGCGCCTGGCCGACTTTACTCTTTTGTGTGTTCTCCCTTCCACTATTCTCTCTCACTCCCCATTTGATAGGATACTGATGGGATGTATCCAAATACTGACTGTTTTCTTTCTTTCTTCCCTACTTTTCTTCTTTCCTTCATTCCTTCCTTATATCATAATTTATCTGTCTAATCTGTTAGTCTGTGCAGCTGCAGACAAAGAAATCTCCCCTCATACTTGGACTGGTTACCAAGTGCCGTATGTCAGCCTAGAATATTTATAAAGTGACTTCCACAATTAATAGGAATTACATGAGAAAACAATTTGGACATCTCTGTGTTAAAGAATTGTCTCTTCTCCTGGTATTTTCAGAGACTTTAATATGCTTTGAAATCTCCAAGAAAGAAGCATAGGATGAAGCATTTTTTATACTAAGCATGGACTCCTTTGATCTGGTAGCTTCATGAGAGAACAATGTTCCTTGCTACAGATTTTGGGAAGAGCTCATTTATATTACCATGAATTATGGGGTTTGGGATCCTGCTAGACCCAGAAAAGGAGTCATAGAAAGACCACTGAATTTGTCTACATGTATTAGGAAATGTTAATTGTAGGATAAATCACAAGTAAAACAAAAAGCATACACACAAATAATAAAATATACAATATAGTATGTATATATATATGCACTATTTAAACCATAAATCACGTAGTGCCTTGCAGTACTATAAAACAAAATTGTTTTAGTGAGACTTGTTTCTCATGTGTCACACGTGTGTGATGGATTACATAGAGAATGGCTATTAGAAGATTTAGGAGAAAACAAGTTGCTCTGTTTTCTGAGACAGCAAAATGGCATGAAAAAATGTAACAAATGATTCCAAGACTGACTTTTTATTTGTAAATGGATGAGACTTATGATTCACATTTACAGGAACCAAACTATATTCAGCAGGGGAAAAAGGTATAGCAAATTAAATCTACCACAAGTTGGTTGTCACTGAAGAGGAACTCATGGTGAGGAGAGAATTTCTGTACTTTTAAGGCATCGACACCACTAGGATTAGCTAAAGTTTGATGATAATTCAAAACACGATGATGAAACGGGCCATTAATCCAAGGGATCTTCACTTCCAGGATAAAATATTATTAGAGTGTATTATTTTTTATTTTGAAATAATTTCAGACTTACAGATATCTTGCAAAAATCATTTCTGCACACCCTACACCAAGCTTTCCCTAACTTTAACATCTCACATAACCATGGTGCAACTATCAAAACTAAGAAATTAACAATACTAACACCTAAACTACAGACTTTCTTCAGATATCCTCAGTTTTTCCACTAATGTTCTTTTGTTGATGTTGTTCCAGGATTGTACATTGCATTTAATTGTCATATATCTTTGTATAATTTATATTAATTCCTGTTATTCCTCATCTTGGTGACCTTCACGCTTAAAATGTGCTGACCAGGTATTTGTAAAACGTTTACCAATTCATGTTTGTCTGGTGTTTTGTTGTGATTAGACTGAGGTTATACATTTTGGGAAGAACACCCAGGAGGTGACGGCCTTTCATACTGCATCGTTATTAAGCGCACACAATATCAATGTGACTCGTGATGTTAACCTCTATCACATGGTTAAGGTTAAGTCGGCCAGGATTCTCTCTTGTAAAAGCACTGTTTCCTTTATACCTTTTCTTACTCTATTTATTAGATGACTCACTAAGTCCAACTCATACCTAAGGGGTGAGGAGTTAAACTCCACCTACTGGAAGGAGAAAGATCAACCATAGTAATTAATAAAAATTAAAACTACCATAGTAATTAATAAAGATTAAAACCACTGGGCCGGGAGCGGTGGCTCACGCCTGTAATCCCAGCACTTTGGGAGGCTGAGGCGATCGGATCACGAGGCCAGGAGATCAAGACCATCCTGGCTAACACGGTGAAACCCCGTTTCTACTAAAAATACAAAAAAATTAGCCGGGCGTGGGGTGGGCGCCTGTAGTCCCAGCTACTCCGGAGGCTGAGGCAGGAGAAGGGCGTGAACCCGGGAGGTGGAGCTTGCAGTGAGCCAAGATAGCGCCACTGCAGTCTGGCCTAGGCGACAGAACGAGACTCCGTCTCAAAAAAAACAAAACAAACAAACAAAAAAACACTGTAGTAATTAGTAAAGATATTGGGTGAGATTCCTTGAAGTTATGCAAATATCCTGTGTCTCTTTAATATTTTATCTACTAAATTTAGCATTTCTCAGTGGATCTTGGGTGCAGCAATTATTATTGTGTTCTAGTGATAATTTTCCATTTCTCCCATTCTTCCATGATTATTAAAATTTTTCTGTAAGGAAGAGTTGGCATTTCTACTTCATTTATTGTTTTATTCAATTAAGTACTTGTTATTAGTATGGGCTTATGGATATTTATTTAATTCTTTGGGTTATTACCCAAAACTACCATTTTTAAATTTTGTTGCTCAAATGGTTCCAACTTGGGTCACTGGGAGCTCTTGTAGATTGCCCTCTGTGACCTGAAGCCATGAAGTAGACTGCTCAGAAAAACCCAGGAAAGAAAAATACTTCTGACATAATAAATAAAATTTGATCATGGGTTCTTTTGATCTGGGACCTTCATGAGAGAAGAATGTTCCCTGCAACAGATTTCGGGAAGTGCTTTTTCATGCTATCATGAATATATGGAGTTTGGGAAACTGTCAGATTCAGAAATATCAGACTCATGCTGATATTTTTCTGTTTTTAAAAGCATTTCTTACATGCTGGCATCAAAAGATGCACTAGGCTTATCCTTTATACTTCCTGTCCCAGCCTTGGAATCATCCATTTCTCCAAGGAGCCCAGAATGGTGTTTAGAAACAAAAAGTAAACTCTCTCTGTCCCTCTCCAGAAATATATAAAATGCATACAGGTGTATAAATAAACACACATGTATATATATACACATATGTATGCATATGTATGTATATATACATACTTATTTCTGTATCTATGTATCTGTAGATACATTTTTAAAATAGGAGTTTATATTCATATACCCAACCTCAATCCAGCACCATGGGCTCATTCTAGCATTTCTCCATTGCTTATTTGTAACGTCTTTCTATGGAAGTGAGAAATTTGGCTTTTATTGTCTAAATATATTTTATTTTGTCAAAACCTAGTGTATATGTAAAGTAGTTTTTGAATGTCTTACCAATTAAAATACAGTGTTTATATACAGTTCTTTTTCCCTTTAGCCTCATGATATATGGCTGAAATCACTGTCTTTTGAAGGTAATTATGCCAGTTTCTCTTTCCCACATCCTGTAGTGCAGTTGTGTTATACATCTGCATCACAATTAGATTCATTTGTCAAAAGCCTACATTACATCTATTACATCTTGGGTTAAGAGCTACTGACTTCTGCCTTCTTGTATTATACATTGAGAGAAAAGTGTTGAAACCTCCAACTCTAATCACAGATTTGTTTCTCATTTCAGTTCCACCAGTTTTTCCTTATGTAGTTGGAACCTTGGTTAGGGGCATACACTTTTTGTATTAATACATCTTCTTAGAGAATTTAAGTCTTTTATCATTTTTTCATGTTTACTTTTGTTCCTGATAATATTTGTCTTGAAGTCTACTTTGTTTGCTTATGTGAAATCATTTTTATTTCTTCTTCCTTTTAGCAATTTATAATTTTTAGTTACCATACAATACAATTGACCTTCTTGATACATACTTCAATGTAGGAATTTATGCATTCACCAATACAATAAGGAAAAAATAATTTTTCTCTCAAACAGAACTTTGTCCCTTTGTGGACACACCCTTAACCCCACTTTTAATTCCTGATACCTGCTGATTTATTCTCTGTCATTAGAACTCTACCTTTTTGGGAATGCCATATAAATACAATTATATAATATGCATCCTTTTGTGACTTACTTAGCTCACTCAGTATAATACCTTTGAGGTTAATACAAGTTGAATGTATCAACAGTTTGTTTCTTTTATCAAATAGCATTTTTCTTGAATGGATGTGTCATTTCTTTTTAATCCATTGAAGAACAATTGTATTCTTTTAAATTTTTGGAAATTGTGAATAAAGCTGCTAAAATACTTATAATCTGATTTTTTATGAACGTAAATTTTTGTTTATCTAGAATACACATTCTTAATGAGAAAATTATTATCTTCAAGGTGGCAAAAATTGGTTTTGAGGTTCAAAACTATCCTATTCCTTTCACGCATAAAGCACAGATATATAGAGAGTATATAAACAATTGTAGATAATCCTTGTAGTATTAAAATTTCATGGGGAGATAATTAACAAAAATGTTTAAACAGGTTTTCTACTATTGTGGTGATGAAAAACATGTTTAAAAATACTGCTCTAGAGTTTTCACTTAGAAGTGAGGTTGTCTAATCTTACTTTAAGTGTGTGTTTTTCTGTTAAAAAAAAAAAACTGTCAAACTGTTTTCCAGAGAGGCTGAAACATTTTGGATTTCTACCAGCAATGTATAAGAGTTCCAGTTGTTCCACATTCCTGTTAGTACTTGGTAATGCCAGTTCCTTTTTAAAGCCATTTTTATAGGTGTGTATTGGCACCTTATTGATGTTTTATTATACATTTATCTAATGGGTAATATCTGTGAGCATGTTTTTATAAGCTTACTTGTTATTCTTATAGTCTTTTGTGCGTTTTTCAAAACAGACTATTTTCGCAGCAGTTTTAGGTTTATAGAAAAATTTGTCTGAAAGTACAGAATTCCCATGTACTTTCTCTACCCTTCACTCTCAGTGTTGTCATTCTTAACATTTTGCATTAGTGCAGCTTGCATGTTTTACAATTGGTGAACCAGTATTGATACATTTTAATTAACTAAAGCCCATAGTTTACATTAGGGCTCACTCTCCTCCTCCTCTTCCTTCTTTTTTTTTTTTTTTGTGGCAGGGTCTTTCTCTGTCGCCCAGGGTTGGGAAGCAGTGGTGTGATCTTGGCTCACTGCAACACCTGCCTCCTAGGTTCAAGCAATTCTCATGCTGCAAGCTCCCAAGGAACTGAGCATACAAGCACGTGCTACCACGCCTAGCTAAGTTTTGTATTTTTGATAGAGACAGGGTTTTACCATTTTGGCCAGGCTGGTCTCTAACTCCTGATCTCAAGTGATCTGCCCACCTCAACCTCCCAAAGTGCTGGGATTGCAGGAGTGAGCCACCACGCCAGGCTAGGTTTCACTCTTTGTACAATTCCGTGTGTTTTAAAAAATGCAAAATGTTTTCTGTCTGCCATTTCAGCATCCTTCAGAATAATTCCACTGACCTAAAAATGCCTTGTGCAGCACCTATTTATCCACCCTTTACTCATCTCCTACCCTAAACCCATGGCAACCACTGACCCATTTACTGTGTCCATAGCTGTTCTTTTTAAAGAATGCCATATAGTTGATATTCTATAGTTCATAAACATTTTAACCTGGCTTCTTTCAGTTATAAATATACATTTAAGCTTTCTCCATGTTTCTTTACGACTCGATAGCTCATTTCTCTTTATTGCTGAATAGTATTCCACTGTATGGAGATACCGCAGTTTGTTTATACATTGATCTATTGAAATATAGCTTGATTGCTTCCAAGTTTTGGAAATTACGAATGAAGGTGCTATAAACCTTTGTGTGCAGGCTTTTGTGTGAACACAAATTTTTGACTTATTTGGGTAAACATCTAGGATCACAATTGCTGAATCCTGTGGTAGTCCTATGTTTAGCTTTGTAAGAAATTTCCAAACTGTCTTCTAAAGTGGCTCTACCATTTTGCATTCCCACCAGCAATGAGTGAGAGTTTCTATTGCTCCATACCCTCAAAGCATTTGGCGTTGTCAGTGTTTTGGGTTTCTGCCATTGTAGCAGGTGTGTAGTTGTATCTCGTTTTCATGAAATTTTGAATTAGATTGATTGACTCCTCCTTGCTGAGTTTTGAGAGTTTTAAACATTTTCCTTGTACAAATCCTTTACTCCATCTGCTTTTGAAACATTTTCACTTTATGTAGAATTGAGGAGAAGCAGAGTTTTATTTCAGATACTGAACATGTTTCTCTGTTGTCTTCTTGCCTGCATGATTTTGAACAAGTCTACTGAAATCTTATTCTGTTCCTCTCTAGGTAGTGTCTTTTTTCTCTAGTACCTTCCAGATTTTCCTCTTGTCTTTGGTTTTCTCAGTATAAATAAGATGTGAATAGACATTGTTGTTATTTGGGTATTTATTAATCTTGGTGATTTCTGAGTTTCTGGGATCTCTATTTTGGTGTCTGTAGTCAATTTGGAGCATTCTTAGCCATTATTTCTTAGATATTTCTTCTTGTTCATCTCTTTTTCTTACACTGGAATACCAGTAACTTGTATGGTAAAAAAATTTCGTATTGTCTCATAGCTCTTGGATGTTCTGTTTCATTCTGATTTTGTTTCTCACTCTTCTCTTTCTTTTTATATTGAATTGTGGGTAATTACTATGGCTCTGTATTCAAGTTCACTGATTCTTCTTACAGCTGTGTTGTGTTATTAGCTTGCTGAATGCATCATTCATATCTCCTGTTATGTTTGTAATTCGTAGCACTTCCACTAATTATTTCTTAGGACTTGCATCTCTGTTGAAATTACTTATATGATCTTGATCCATTAGAACCTTTAACATATTAATCAGTTTTTATTAGCTCCACTTGATAATTTCAACATTTAACATATGATTTATATCCTGATAATTGCTTTGTCTTTTGGTGATCTGTTTTTCTTGCTTTTTCATATGCTGTGATTTTGTTGCTGTTGCTGTTGTTAAAAAGCTGGACATATTGTGAAGGAAAGTAGATACCCAGGAAAGTTTTTTTTTTTTTTTTTGAGATGGAGTTTCACTCTTGTTTCCCAGACTGTAGGCAATGGTATGATCTCAGCTCATTGCAACCTCCGCCTCCTGGTTTCAAGTGATTCTCCTGCCTCAGCCTCCCGAGTCGCTGGGATTACAGGCATGCACCACCATGCCTGGATAATTTTGTATTTTTAGTAGAGACAGAGTTTCTTCATGTTGGTCAGGCTGGTCTCGAACTCCTGACCTCAGATGATCCACTCGCCTTGGCCTCCCAAAGAGCTGGGGTTACAGGCATAAGCCACCACGTCTGGCCTCAGGAAAGTATTTTGTATGCTTCAAGATGAGCACAATTGTTTTCTGGCAGATTTTCATAGTACAGGTGTGTGTTAACCTAGCAGGAATTGTTCTGGCTTCAAAGTTATTTGCTGCTATGGTTATCCTCAGTGCAAAATGGGCTTCAGATTCCTCTAGTGATACATGAGTTTAGGTTGTGAACTGGTCTGACAGAGGCTAT
The DNA here is from genome assembly GCF_028878055.3 of Symphalangus syndactylus. Lineage (NCBI taxonomy): Eukaryota > Metazoa > Chordata > Mammalia > Primates > Hylobatidae > Symphalangus > Symphalangus syndactylus. The sequence goes on from NC_072426.2 coordinate 88,617,775, forward strand.
TGTTTCAATGTCTGCTTCCTCTTTGACTCTGGATCTTCTCTTTACTCTGTGTCCTGGAAGGGATTTATCTCTTGTAGCTTTCCAGTTAGGATTTTACTGTTACTTGACTCCATGATTGTTAGCCTTTTGGTGGATGGCAGGCAAAGGGACTGTTCCCTGATGTTCTGGTCAAGCTTCAAACTTAGGTAGACATTGTATCCCTCCTTTCCTAGTGTCCAGCCTTCACAGTGATCCTGCACCTCCTCCAGACTTTGTACTATGCCTAGAACATAGTGTCTCTCCAACTGGGTTAAAATTTATTTCTGTTCACTTCACCAACTGCAACGGATGTCCATCAGTGCCGCTTGGCAGCGGTTTGTGATTACTTCCCCATGCAGATTAAGGTTTTATCTTTATATATAATAGAGGAGATGCGTGTTATTTTTGATGAAAAGCCTAGAACAACTTAAATAAACAACTGAATTTAAAAATTCGTATTTGGAGTTTATCAACGAACTGGTCACAGGGGAAGACAGAATTTGTGACCAAAACATAGATCAGAAGAAAATATTTATTCTAAATAATGAAGAAGTAAAAGAAATGAAAATACAAACAGAATAAAAGACACATATAATATAGTGAAAAGATGTAACATAGGTGTAATTGGACTCCCAGGAGGAGAGGAAAGAGATAAAGTGTGAGAGAGCAATAGTTTAATAAATAATGACTTAGAATTTTCCACAAACTAGCAAGTGATATATAGCCCCAGATTCAAGAAACTGAAAAACACACAGGAGAAACATTTTGAAGACCATATCTAGGCACATAATAGTAAAACTTCAATTCAAAGACAAAGAGAAATATCTTAAAAGCAGCCTGGAGTGGATGTTGCAGAGATGTGTTAATTTAAAAGAGCAACAATAGGCTCTTTGAAGGCTAACAGATGATGTCTCAACATGAAATGAAATGTAAAACAGAAGCTAATGGAATTAGGTATGCAAATTACTGAAAGAAAATAAAAATCTGCCCATTTAGAATTCTATGCCAAATATAAATAGCTCTCAGATGTTGCTATGGGTTGAATGCATGTGTTCTCACCAAAGTCATGTGTTAAGACCTAAGACCCGGTGTGATTAAGAGAGATGGCCCTTGTTGATTAAATCATGAGGGCTCTGCCTTCCTGAGTGGAATAAGTCCCCTTATAAAAGAGCTCCAGAGAACTAGCTGGGCCCAATTTTTGCTCTTCTTCCCTCCCTCTGTGAAGATACAGTGTTCTTCCCTTCTGCGATGTTAGGACACAGCAACAAGGCACCATCTTGGAAGCAGAGTCAACCCTAACCAGATACTAAGTCTGCTGGTGCCTTCATCTCTTGGGCTTCCCAACCTCTGGAAATGTGAGAAATAAATATCTATTCTTTATAAATTGCCTAGTCTCAGGTATTTTGTTATAACAACACAGTTGAACAAAGACAGAAATTGGAACTGACAAGTGTGGTGCTGCTATAACAAATAGAAGAAACTGTAAGCGTCTTGGAACTGGGTAATGAGCAGAGGCTGGAAGAGTTTGGAAGTGTGTGATAGAAAAAGCCTAGATTGCTGTGAATGGAGCATGTAGGGTGATTCTGGTGAAAGCTTGGAAGAAGAGAGCTGTAGAAAGAGCCTAAATCTTCTCAGAGATTATCTAAGTGGTTGTGATCAGAATGCTGGTAGGAATATCTACAGTAAAGGCCATTTTTTCTTCAATTTATTTATTTATTTTATTTTTATTTTTAATTTGTGTGGCTACATAGTAGATATGTATATTTATGGGGTACATGAGATGTTTTGATACAAGCATGTAATATGAAATAATCATATCATGGAGAATAGGGTATCCACCCACTCAAGCATTTATCCTTTGTATCACCAACAGTCCACACTCTTTTAGTTATTTTGAAATGTACAGTTATTATTGACTATAATCATCCTATTTTGCTATCAAATAGTAGGTCTTATTCATTCTTTCTATTGTTTTTTTGTAACCATTAGCCATCCTCACCTCCCCCACAGCCTGCCAGTATCGTTCCCAGCCTCTGGTAACCATCCTTCTACTCTCTATGTTCGTGAGTTCCGTTGTTTTTATTTTTAGGTCCCACAAATAAGTGAGAACATGTGATGTTTGTCTTTCTGTGCCTGGTTTATTTCACTTAACATAATGATCTCTGGTTCATCCGTGTTGTTGCAAATGACAAGATCTCCCTCATTTTTATGGCTGAATTGTCCTCCAGTGTGTATATGTACCACATTTTCTTTATCCGTTCACATGTTGATAGAAACTTACGTTGCTTCCAAATCTTAGCTATTATGAACAGTGCTGTAACAAACATGGGAATGCAGATTTCTCTTTGATATAATGATTTCCCTTTGTTTGAGTATATACCCAGCCCTGGAATTGCTAGATTACATGGTAGCTCAATTTTCAGTTTTTTAAGGAACCTGCAAACTATTCTCCACAGTGGTTTCACTAATTGACATTCCCACCAACAGTGTACAAAGATTTCTTTTTCTCTACATCCTCACCAGAATTTGTTGTTTCCTGTCTTTTGAATATAAGCCACTTTAACTGAGTTGAGATGATATCTCATTGTAGTTTTGATATGCATTTCTCTGATAATCAGTGATGTTAAGCACCTTTACATATGCCTGTCTGCTATTGTTATGTCTTCTTTTGTGAAATGTCTACTCAAATATTTCACCACTTTTTGGATCAGGTTACTAGATTTTTTTCTATAGAGTTATTTGAGCTCCCTTTTATATTCTAGTTCTTAATCCTTTGTCAGATGGGTAGTTTGCAAATATTTTCTTCTATTCTGTGGGTTGTCTGTTTACTTTGTTGATTGTTTCCTTTGTTTGCTGTGCAGAAGATTTTTAACTTGATGTAATCCCAGTTGTTCATTTTGCTTTTGTTGCCTATGTTTGTGGGGTATTGTTCAAGGAAATTTTGCCCAGGCCAACATTCTGGAGAGTTTCCCCGATATTTTCTTGTAATAGTTTCATAGTTTGAGGTCTTAGATTTAAGTCTTTAATCCATTTAGATTTGAATTTTGTATATGGCAAGAGAAAAAGGTGTAGTTTTATTCTTCTGCATGTGGATATCCAGTTTTGCCAGCACCTTTTATTGAAGAGAGTGTCTTTTCTCTAGTGTATGTTTTTGACACCTTTGTTAAAAATGAGTTCACTGCAGGTGTTTGGATTTGTTTCTGGGTTCTCTATTCTGTTCCATTGGTCTATGTGTTTGTTTAATGCCAGTACCATGCTGTTGTTGTTATTATAGCTCTGTAGTATAACTTGAAGTCTGGTAATGTAATTGCTCCAGTTTTGTTCTTTTTGCTTAGGATAGCTTTAGCTATTCTGGGTGTTCTGTGGTTCCATATAAATTTTAGGAATTTTTTTAATTTCTGTGAAGAATGCATTGATATTTTTAAAGGGATTTCATTTAATCTGAAAGGTGCTTTGGGTAAAGACCATTCTGATGAGGTATTGGATAAAAATGAGGACTATCTTATTGGAAATGAAGGAAACATCACCCTTGTTAGGAAGTGGCAAAGAACATGGCTGAATTGTGTCCATGCTCTAGTACTCAGTGGAAGGCAGGGAAGGCAGAACTTTAGAGTGATGGGCTAGAATATGTGGCCAAAGAAATCTTTGAGCAATGTGTTGAGGGTGCTCCATGACTTTTCTTGATTGCTTATAGTAAAATATAAGAAGAGAGACAAGAATTAAATATGGAGTTTATAATTACAAACTTAATTTTAACTATAACCTAAAGATTTGAAAAATTCTCAGCCTGGTAAGAATATTAAGGCTAAAAAGGTGTGTTCAGGAGATAATATCAAAGAGTATGGACAAGTGAATGATGATGAGATTAACATACATATAAGGAAGTCAGATGCCGTTCTTTAGACAATGGGAACATGACCTGGAAAGCATCCCAGAGATCTTTGAGATTGTCACACCTATCACAGGCCCAGAGTACCAGGCCCCTGAGGACAGAACAATTACAAAGGAGGGGCCCAGGGCACCTGTGGGATCTTGGGGCTCATTGCTTAGCACCATTTCAAGTCTCTGCTCCCCGCATTTTGGCTGCCCCAGATGTTGCTGAAATAGATTCAATTGTATCTTGGGCCAGTGCTCTGGAAGCACAAGTGGCAAATCTTGGCAGCATGTGTGTGGTGCCAAGTCTGCTGGTGTGCAGAGTGCATGAGCTATGAAGGCATGGCTACTTCCACTTAGGTTTCAAAGGATGCCTCAGAGAGCCTCAAGGCCCAGGCAGAGAACTGCCACAGAGGCAGAGCTGCCACAGACCTTCCCCAGTAGGGCAATGCCTAGTGGAGCCCATAGGAGCAGGGCCCATGCAGAGAGTCCCCACTATGGCAATGCCAAGCAGAGTCATGCACCAGGGCCACTGTGACAAGCCCTCATTAGGGAAAGGCTTAGTAGAGCTATGGAGGCAGGGCTGCCTCCAAGACCTCAGACCTTTAGAGCCACCAGCTGTACAGCCTGGGAGAATTGCAGCCACCAACTCCAACCTTGAGAGCTAGAGGGTAGGTGGTCCAGGGCCTTAAGCCCAGTTCCCACCCAGTGTGTCTAGAAGGTGAGATCTAGAGTCAAAGAAAATTATTCTGGAGTCTTAAGATTCAATATTTGCTCTGTTAACTTTTGGATTGGGTTGGAACCTATTACCCTTTCCTTCTTTCCTATTTCTCCCTTTTGGAATAGAAATGTCTATCTTATGCCTGTCTTCCCCATTGCATTTTGAAATCATGTAATTTGTTTGATTTCACAGGCTTACAGCTTGAAAGGATTTGCCCCAGAATGAATTGTACCTTGAGTCTCATCCATATCAGATTTAGATGATATTTGGATGAGACTTTGGACTTTGACTCTTAAGTTGTTGCTGAGACAAGTTAAGAGTTCGCGGGCTATTGGAATGGAGTGATGTATTTTGTATGTGAGAAGGGCATGAGTTTTGGGGGGCCAGGGTTATAATGCTATGATTTGAATATATCTGAGGGGAGGGGGGAGGGACTGCATTAGGAGATATACCTAACGCTAAATGACGAGTTAATGGGTGCAGCAAACCAACATGGCACATGGATACATACGTAACAAACCTGCACATTATGCACATGTACCCTAAAATCTAAAGTATAATAATAAAATAAAAAAAATAATGAATATATATGGCTCCTCAAAATTCGTATGTTGGAACTGAAGACCCAATGTGATAGTATTAAAAGGTAGAGCCTTTAGGGGGTGATTGAATCATGAAGGACCCACATTTATACATGGGATTTGTGGTACTCTTATAAAACAGCTGTGAAGAAATAGCTAGACCCATTTTTTTTTTTTTTTGCCCTTTTTCTGTCCATCGTGTGAGAACACTGTGTTCACCTCTTTTGCCATGTGAGGACACAGCAACAAGACACCATCCTGGAAGCAAAGAGTGAGACTTCACCAGATGCTGAACCTAGTCTCGGGTATTTTGTTATTTTGTTACAGCAGGACACGTGTACTAAAACAGAAATGAAGCAAAAATATAGATATTTCAAACATATACACACATGCGTGCACACACACACACACACACACACTTAAGAGACTATCAGACTATCACCAGCAGGTCCACACTAAATCAAATGTTAAAGCACATGTTTCGGGTGGAAGAAAAAAGTAATCCCAGGTAAAAGCTCAAGAGAGCATAAAGAAGTAACAAGCAATAGAAAGGGCAAAAATGTAGACACATTTAAATGAACCCTAAGTGTATAAAAACAATAATAATGTATCATTGTGGTTAAAATATAAAAGTTCAAATAATTAAAAATATGTATGTTCGAGGGTAATTAAATATAGATATGGTATTCCAGTGTCCTTTCCTTATCTAATAAGTGATAAAAGTACTGATTTACATTGGACTTTAATGAGTCAAAGATTCATGAAGGACTTTCTAGGATAATAAGCTAATAACAACTTAATGAGGGGAATGATAAGTAATAACAATAATTCCTCAGAAAAGGAAGAAGGCAGAGGGAAAGAAAGATAGGAGGATGGGACAAATAGACAGCAATTAAGAACAGGGTAGATTAAAATACAAAATTGATATTTAGTGTAAGAAGACTAAATAATACAATTAAATGGCATGCATTCTTGAGCTTATTTGAAAAAAACATACAAATATTAAATATAAGAGATGGACGCACAAAGCTTGCAAATGAAAAGATGTAAAAAGTTATAGCATGCAAACACTCAAAATAGAGGCAGGGTAGTAATACTAATATCAAAGTAGACTGTAAGCTGACAATCATAGATAAATAAGCACATGCAATAACTATAAAAGTTTCAGCTCTCCAGAAAATTACACAAACTTTAAACTTTTATGCACCTAGTAATATACTCTCTCTATCAACCAAGCAAAGTGAGTGGCTTAAGACAACAGAAATGCATTCTCTGACAGTTCTGGAGGCTGTTAAGTCTAAAATTAAGGGGTCAGCAGGACCATCCCCCCTCTGGGACTCTGGGTAGAATTCTCCTTTGCTTCTTCCTAGCTGCCGACTGTGGCTATAAACACTTAGCATTCCTTGATTTTCAACCACATCACTCTCATCTCTACCTCTGTTGCTACATGGTATTTTCCTCCCTGAACCTCTGCTTTCTCTTCTTATAAAGGACAGTCATATTGGATTTGGGACCACCCTAGTCTGGTATGACCTTATCTTAACTTGATGACATTCACAAAGACCCTATCCAAATAAGGTCAGGATGTTCACAGGTTAGAACTTAAACATATTCTTTTGGAAAACACAATTCAACCCACAGTAGCCTCAAAGTATGTAAAGCAAATACTGACAAAACTAAAACAAGAAAAAATTTAAATGAAGACATAATAAATGTGAAAGATAAGATACCACTATACTACTGATAATAATATAAAGACAAAAAAATCAAGAATCTGATTAAAATGATCAAAATAATGCATCTCACAATTATAAAATATACATTTCTTTATAAAAGTACATAGAACATTTACCATAATTGACCAATTACTGGATAGATGCAATTCTCATCAGATTCTAAATGATTGAAAATTTTAAAGCTCTTATTAAAAAAAGGTTTAGATTCTATAATTCATTGCAATGACATTGGAACCAATAATTTCAAATATGCAGTAGAAAAGATAATACAAATACAAAAAAGAGGAGGCATTATAAAATATTTTATTAACTGGATAAGAATTATGGTAGAAGTCAATAGCAAAAAATAGCTGGAATATCCTATACATTTGAAAATTAAATGGCACATTTCTAAATAATCCATGATAGAGGAAGGCATGAAGATGAAAATTGGAAAACAAAAAATAACGAATTGAATCATAATACAAATTTTATGTATTTAAATTTGATACTAGAGTAGAGCTATGATTAAACGGAAATTTATAAACTTAAACGTATTTAAAGGGAAATGTATAACCTTAAACATGTGGAATATAGGTACAGTCTATATTTCAGGAAGTTCAAAAGAAAGCATCAAATTAAAGCCAAAGAAGGTAGAAAGAAGAGAACAATAAGGACTAAACACACTAGAGTCTAAAATAAACCCATTATACAGATAACAAACAAAGGCAAAGGTTAATTGAAATGACTAAAATAATTGATAAACTCCTAAAGGGAATAGCAAGAAAAAGAAATTAATGACATAAACTTCAACATGAAATGAGATGAAAACTATGATTACAGAATCAATAGACACTGTTAAAAGATTAAAAGATTATAAGGGGGCACTATGAACAATTTTCTGTCCATAATTTTGAAAGTTTTAGTGAAATAAATTCCTAGAGAATACAGTTTAACCCAACCTGACACGAAGAGGCACAAATAATCTGAATAACCCTATACCTATTAAAGAAATTAACAATTTCCACAGAACACAACTTTAAGCTGATATGCTTTCACCAGTGAAACCAACCAAATTCTTATGAAAGAAAGGACACAGACCTTAAACAAACTTTCCAGTTAATGGAATAAGAAGGAATACTTCCCAACTCATTTTATCAGATCAACACAACTTAATATCAAGATCTGACAAAGAGTTTGCAAAGAAAGACAAGCTCTTTGAGGAACATACATGCAAAAATTCCTAAACTCTATTGTTAAACCAAATCCAGTTACATAAAAAGCAAATGTACTTTTCCAACTAAGCTGTCTTTTTTATTCTGAAATTGACATTTGAAAATTAATCACGCAATTTACCACATTAATAGAATAAAAGAGAGAAATTATGTAATCATCTCAGTTGATAAAATAAAAAGATTGGTTAAGGTAAGGAAAATATTTAATTCGTAAATTATAAAACATGCATGCGTGCACATACACACACACACACATATTATGTTGCGGGAAGTCAGGGACCCCGAACAGAGGGACTGACTGAAGCCATGGCAGAAGAATATAAATTGTGAAGATTTCGTGGACATTTATTAGTTCCCCAAATTAATACTTTTATAATTTCTTACACCTGTCTTTACTGCAATCTCTGAACATAAGTTGTGAAGATTTCACGGACACTTATCCCTTCCCCAATCAATATTCTTGTGATTTCCTATACCTGCCTTTAATCTCTTAATCCTGTCATCTTCGTAAACTGAGGATGTATGTCACCTCAGGACCCTGTGATGATTGCGTTAACTGCACAAATTGTTTGTAGAGCATGTGTGTTTGAACAATATGAAATCTGGGCACCTTAAGAACAGGATAACAATGATTTTCAGGGAATAAGGGAAATAACCTTAAAGTCTGGCTGCCTGTGGGCCGGGCAGGACAGAGCCATATTTCTCTTATTACAGAAAATGGGTAAGATAAATATTGCTGAATTCTTTCCCCAGTAAGGAATATTAATAATTAACAGCCCTGGGAAAAGAATGCATTCCCAGGGTGGGGCCTCTAAAATGGCCGCCCTAGGAGTGTCTGCCTTATGCAGATATAGATAGAGATGAAACACACCCTCTCTTGCAGCGCCCCCAGGCTTGTTAGGATTAGGAAATTCCAGCCTGGTGAATTCTAGTCAGACGGGTTCTCTGCCCTTGAACCCTGTTAAGATGTTTATCAATGACAGTGAGTGCACAGCGGGACACGGAAGTTCATTAGTGATTTGAGTTTCACCCTGACCTTGTAATCTCCTCCTGACCTTCTGCCTTGTGATATTTTGTTGCTCTTAAAGCATGTGATCTCTGTGACCCACACCCTATTTGTACACTCCCTCCCCTTTGAAAATTGCTAATAAAAACTTGCTGGTTTTATGGCTCAGGGGCATCACGGAACCTGCTGACATGTGATGTCTCCCCCGGACACCCAGCTTTAAAATTTGTCTCTTTTGTACCCTTTCCCTTTATTTCTCAGACTGGCCGACACTTAGGGAAAATAGAAAAGAACCTATGTGAAATAATGTTAAATTATTGGGGGTGGGTTCCCCCCATATCATTATATCCCTTAATTCTTGATTTCACATGTGAATTTACAAAGTTCTAATATAAAGAAAGTTTAGATTCTAAGAGTCCTTGGAATGACTTTGGAAACAATAATTTCAAAGATGCACTAAGAAAGGGAATCCACTCACCAGAACAAACCAGATGTTGGGGATATATTTAAGCTTTTGGATAAAATGCTACTCTGATAGGATAAAAAAGAAAATTCCAAGCAAGTCTATGCCTGTTTCTTCAGATGGAGCCTGACTAGGAAAGTAATCAAATACAGAACAGAGATTAAACCACCAAAGCTAAGAACCCTCACAGAGTCCATTGCATCCTCTGCCACCTCCACCAGAAAAGGTGCTGTTATCTATGGCTGAGAGACCCATAGATGGTTCATATCACAGAACTCTGTGCAGTCAACCTCCAGTACCAGCCCAGAGCTGGGTAGACTCACTGGGTGGCTAGTCTACAACAATCGCTGCAGCTTGGCTCACAGGAGGCCACATCCACAGGAAAATGGGGAGGGTACAACATCAAGGGAACACCCTGTGGATCAAAAGAATCTGAACAACAGCTTTCAGCCTTGGACCTTCCCTCTGATAGAGCCTACCCAAATGAGAAGGAACCAGAAAAACAACCCTGGTAACAAGGCTCTTCAACACTCCACAAAAAATCTCACTAGTTCACCCACAATGGATCCAAACCAAGAAGAAATCCTGATTTACCTGAAAAAGAATTCAGGAAGTTAGTTATTAAGCTAATCAGGGAGGGCCCAGAGAAAGGCAAAACCCAATGCAAGCAAATCCAAAAAAATTATGCAAGAAGTGAAGGAAGAAATTCATGGAAATAGATAGCTTAAAGAGAAAACAATTAAAAATTCAGGAAACTTTTGACACACTTTTAGAAATGTGAAATGCTCTGGAAATTCTCAGCAATAGAGTTGAACAAGTAGAAGAAAGAATTCAGAGTTCAAAGACAAGGTCTTCAAATTAACCTGATCCAACAAAAACAAAGAAAAAATAATAAGAAAATATGAACAAAGCCTCCCAGAAGTCTGGGATTATGTTAAACCACCAAACCTGAGGAAGAAGAGAATTCTAAAAGCCTGGAAAACATATTTAGGGGAATTATTGAGGAAAACTTTCCCAGCCTTGTGAGAGACCTACACAGCCAAATACAAGAAGCACAAAGAACACCTGGGAAAGTCGTTGCAAAAAGATCTTTGCCTGGGCACATTGTCATCAGGTTATACAAAATTAAGACAAAGGAAACAATCTTAAGAGATGTGAGGCAAAAGCACCAGGTAACCTATAGAGGAAAACCTATCAGATTAACAGCAGATTTCTCAGCAGAAATCCTAGAAACTGGAAGGGATTTGGGAACTATCTTCAGCCTCCTCAAATAAATCAATTATCAGCCAAAAATTTTGTATCTAGTGAAGCTAAGCATCATATATGAAGGAAACAGTCGTTTTCAGACAAACAAATGATGAGAGAATTCGCCATTACCAAACCGCCACTACAAGAACTGCTAAAAGGAGCCCTAAATCTTGAAACAAATCCTGGAAACACATCAAAACAGAACCTCCTTAAAGCATAAACCACACAGGACCTGCAAAACAAAAATACAGTTTAAAAAGCAAAAAAAAAAAAAAAAAAAGAAACAAACAAAAAAACCCCCAAAGTACACAGACAACAAAGAGCATGATGAATGCAATGGTACTTCATACTTCAATACTAACACTGAATGTAAATGGCCTAAAAACTCCACTTAAAAGACACAGAACTGCAGAATGGATAAGAACTCACCAACTAACTACCTGCTGCCTTCAGAAGACTCATCTAACACATAAGGACTCACATAAACTTAAAGTGATAGAAAAAGGCATTTCATGCAAATGGACACCAAAAGTGAGCAGGGGTAGCTATTCTTATATCAGACAAAACAAACTTTAAGGCAACCGTGACTAAAAGAGACAAAGAGGGGCAGTATATAATGGTAAAAGGCCTTATCCAACAGGAAAATATCATAATTCTAAACATATATGCAGCTAACACTGGAGCTCCCAAATTTATAAAACAATTACTAATAGACCTAAGAAATTAGATAGACAGCAACACAATAATAGTGGGGGACTTCAATACGCCACTGACAGCACTAGACAGGTCATCAATACAGAAAGTCAACAAAGAAACAATAGATTTAAACTATATCTTGGAACAAATGCACTTAACAGATATATACAGAACATTTTATCCAATAACAGCAGAATACACATTCTATTCAACAGCACATGGAACTTTCTTCAAGATAGAACATATAATAGGCCATAAAACGACCCTCAATAAATTTAAGAAAATTGAAATTATATCAAGCATTCTCTCAGACCACAGTGGAATAAAACTGGAAATTAACTCCAAAAGGAACCTTCAAAACCATGCAAATGCATGGAAATTAAATAACCTTCTCCTGAATGAGCATTGGGTCAAAAGAGAAATCAAAATGGAAATTAAAAAATTATTCGACTGAATGACAATTATGACACAACCTATCAAAACCTCTGGGATTCAGCAAGGTGGTGATAAGGAAAGTTCATAGCCCTAAATGCCTACATCTAAAAGTCTGAAAGAGCACAGACAATCTAAGGTCACACCTCAAGGAACTAGAGAAACAAGAACAAACCAAACCCAAACCCAGAAGAAATGAAATAACCACGATCAGAGCAGAACTAAATGAAATGGAAACAAACAAAGAAAAAAAAATACAAAAGATAAATAAAACAAAAACTGGTTCTTTGAAAAGATAAATAAAATTGATAGAAAATTAGCAAGATTAACCAAGAAAAGAAGAGAGAAAATCCAAATAATCTAAGAAAGAAAACAAGAACTATTACAACTGACATCACTGAAATACGAAAGATCATTCAAGGCTACTGTGAACACCTTTACACATATTAACCACAAAACCTAGAAGAGATGTATAAATTCCTGCAAAAATACAACCCTCCTTGCTTAAGTCAGGAAGAATTAGATACCCTGAACAGACCAATAACAAGCAGTGAGATTTAAATGGTAATTACAAAATTACCAACAACAACAACAAAAAGTCCAGGACTAGACGGATTCACAGCAGAATTCTACCAGATATTCAAAGAAGAATTGGTACTAATCCTTTTGACACAATTCCACAAGATAGAGAAAGAAAGAAGCCTTCCTAATTCATTCGATGAAGCCAGCATCACCTTTAATCCCAAAACCAGGAAAGGATGTAACCAAAAAAGAAAACTACAGACCAATATCCTTGATGAACATAGATGCTAAAATCCTTAACAAAATAGTAGTTTACTGAATCCAACAACATATCAAAAAGATAATCCACCATGATCAAGCAAGTTTCATACCAGGGATGCAGAGATGGTTTAACATACGCAAGTCAATAAACGTGAGACACCACATAAACAGAATTAAAAACAAAAGTCTGACAAATAGGAATGGTCCAGAGGTCTGTTAAGCCCTGAGATCAGCCCACAAAGAGCTCCTTATACTGGAATTCAAGTGCCATATCCCCATCACTAGCCTCCAGAAATTCTTGCCCCTCATCCCAGCACTGGCAAGGGTCTCCCACCAACCTTGGATCTCAGCGGGTTTCATTTCAGGAATGTACCAAGTTGTTAAAAGTTGATCCCCAAAAAATGATATTCATCAGAAGAAATGAGGTCACTGGCTTAGAGTCTCTGCTTTTAAATAGCTGGGAGATTGAGCAATGCCAATTGATGTCTTCAAATCTAATCTACAAATTGGGCACATGGTCCCCAAACTACTGATACTGGGATAGCCCACTGGGACATCAAATGTAGCTTAGCTCCTCTTTGTATGTCATTAATTATCATAGTATGGAAGTCAGTATTTGTCATCCTAAAATAGAAACAGCCCATATGTTGAGAGATTTAAACATAGAATAAAGTTTGCATGTCTCTCTCCCCCTTCCCACCAAATCCATCCCCTCTGGGCTGACATATTTTTTGTTTGCTCTGAACTTGGAAATAGAACATTTGTGGCTCTGAGACTCCTCTTGTTTCCTTCTTTTGTGGGAACAGTGTAACATTCACTTCTATTTTGGACAGAAGCCTTATGTTTTGAAAGTTTTGGGGAGAGAAAGGCCTGCGGCCCTTTGTCAATACAGCATATGTCAGTGCAAAGCAGTTAATTTTCTGTAAAAGAGAATGTACTTGTCTTTAACTTTTTAAGATGCTATAGCTAAGGACAGAGTGTGTTGCTGGGAATCTCAGGGAAGCTGGTTCTGTGCATGAGTAAGCAAGTAGTGCTGAAAGAATCCAGGTTGAGGTTCTTTATTGGGGATCTGAGTGTGGAGTGGGAATTGGCACTTTCTAGAGGACACTCTTCAGCGTGTTTACTGGAGAAGGCAGGCTCCAAAGCTGAGGGGCTCCTGAGTCAAAGAGGGTGGAATGCTGCAAACTCAAGGATGGGGAGAGGGCATCCAGCACCAAAAAATGTGCCAATTGTTTTACAGGACCATGTTACCTAAAAATTAATTTGGCATGAAATTATGAGAATGAACATCTTAACTCTTTGGGGCTGGTTTCTCTTATTATTCTTGGGCAGTATATGCCATGGAAAGAGCAAGAGCTTCAGAATCAGACTGGAATTACCAGCTGCGGGGACTTTGGGCGTGGCACCTCTCATACGTGAGCTTTATTTTTTTCTTCTGTGTAATGGAAATAGTAACTATTAATAAAAATTTGCTGTACAGATTATATATGGGAAACATAGTACACGCTTGGAAAGTAGAAAGCACAGATTGGCTGTTTTTAGTATATAGTGTCTGCTTTTATTATGAAAATAAGATAGTCATCCTCTAAGAAAAACCTAGACCACCCAACTCTGAATATCATTCCTTATTGCCATTTTTCATCAATCTAAATAACATAATGATTATCTTCTCTTTAATTGTTTTTATTAATCAACTGATCAGGAAATATAATCTATCATTTGTTGCGGTAACATGTGGTGAGCTGACTGAATGCAGCAGTGTAATATGGAAATTTCACAAGCTAGACTTAAATATAGGCTTCATTTCAGGACACACATACACACACACACACGCGTAGCTATGAAACTTGACACATTTATTTAGGCTTTAATTCAACTTCTCTTGTTTTGAAGATGAGGAAACTAAGACAACAGGAGTTGAAACACAGGGTTCAGAGGTCCTCAGATTTGAAAATGACCTAAAAAGAAGCAGTTATTTGATTGCAGATTGCATTTCTCCTACAGCATCTCTGATAAGCCTATTTATTTCCTACGTTTATTCATCTCTAGAAAGCTGACCACCACAGAAGCCATCCACTGTCTATGAGAACTCAGAAGGTCTAGTAATTTCCTTTTAGTGTTGAAAGCAAGCTGAGCTTCCTGAAGCTTTCACTGCGGTTTCATCTCCAGGTTCCATGAAGAAAAGGTCTGATGCTTCTCCCACATTCTGGTGCCTCTTTGATTTCTTGACAGTATCATTCCTTGCTGGGACTTTTCTTTGTCAAAGCCTTACCCTGTTGTCTTCTTCACCCGGAACTGATGCTCTGACCTGATCCATTGTGTAATAGACAGAAGTAGGCACTGGAGATTTAGCATCAATTTGGACCCATGAGCTCAGATTTCTGATTTGTGAAATAGGAATAAGGGTCCCCACCTCACAGGCGTGTTGTGAGAAGATGTAGCAAACTCATGTATTTCTTTCCTCCTTCCCATTCTGAATGGGATTTAACATGATTTAACCAGAAATGTATTTTTAACTGAACTATGGGGGAATGATTAGTGGAGATCCAGGAGTTTGGCCTTTTTCCACGGTTAAGGATAAAGCCCAATATTAAGAAATGAGAGAGATCCATTGCATTGCATTCATCTGTTCTTCCCCCCAAACTGTTGCACAATTACATTGCCTGAAATCTATGTAATTAGAAGTTATAATCCTTA
The DNA here is from genome assembly GCF_028878055.3 of Symphalangus syndactylus. NCBI lineage: Eukaryota > Metazoa > Chordata > Mammalia > Primates > Hylobatidae > Symphalangus > Symphalangus syndactylus. Next base: position 88,633,243 of record NC_072426.2, read on the forward strand.
TCCCACTATAGTTGATTTGAACTTTAACAAATTTTAAATTTAAGCAATATGCATATGATCTATTATGCTTATAAAAATAAGAAAAAAAAAGCAGAATACAACCACAGTTTAAGTAGCGATGATTGTTTTAAATGCTTGCCTCTTCCCCCACCCCAGCTAGAGGTGAAGCTGATTTCTCATAGTTGGAGATTCCCTTGATTGCTTGGTTATGTGTTTCCCTTTCCCTGAGAGTCACCAAAAATAAGCTCTTAGCAAATAATTTGAATATTTTAATTTTTTAAACAAACTTCATTAAGCATTTATCAAGTACCAAACACAATGATTGTGTTGGATTACTTTTTTTTTCTTAAGTAATTCTAATATATCCCAGTGTCTGATAACCATAGGGCATTAGAAGCTACTGGAAAGCATGCAGTAGGGAGACAGGACACAATTCCCTTCCCCTTGATCTGTAACTTGAGTCCTGGTCTGGGTCAAAGATTCCTGCCCTCTCTGGTATGGTCCAGGGTGGGGGATGAGGGAGATGTGGGAAGACGGTGGGCCTAAGGACATGTCCCTCAGGGATGGAAAACAGACAGCTGCCATTCAGGAGGATGGAGCATCAAACCCCATTCTACCCCAAGCCAGAAACTGTGCTCCTTTAAAGCATCTGAGCTCAGGTGCAGGATTTCTCAGTAAGACCACAGGGTATGGAGGCAATGACTTGGCTTATACCTGGTGAGTGTGGGAGTCACAGACCTTATCAGAACTTCTGAGTGGATGTGAGTGATGCCAGGAGCCGAATCCCACCACAGGATAAAGGAAGGTAGGGCTGGGCAATGGAACATCAAACCAGGAACTGAGCAGAAAGCCCATGAACAGGCTGCAGACACCTTATGTGGCTGGCCTGATAACCGTTTCTGCTCTTGCTTAGCACCCTGGGGCTCTGCTGTCTCAGGGACACCTCAGGCCATTGCTGGAGGAGGAGGTCTGGCAACACAGTAGGGTGAGTGATCACAGCCTCTGGCACTGGATGGTAGACTTCTCCCTGCAGCTGGCACAGCCCTGGCAGGCAGATTCTTCCCAAGCACGCAAGTGGTGGCCAGGGAACTGAGACCCAGGAAACAGTTTCTGCTTAGTGATGAAAGGAGTTCTCCGCACCTCACCCTGCTCCACTCTCCTCCAACCAATGGTCCTTTTCCTGTTCAGATAAGATGCTCACACTAGGGTGCCAAAGATTAATTATTTAGTGTCAGTGGAGGGTGGTATTTTTGATGATAAAGAGTTTCACGTAACTGCTAAGTATTATTATAATTAGAGAGCTAAGCAGATACATTTATCCTGCATCTAGTAATTAGGCAGGGAAGTAAATTAATTTTTCCCTATCCATGCTCATTTTGCTTGTTGGTTATTTTTATATCAAGCACAAGGAGAGAGCCTTATCTATTTCATTATGGATTATATATGCTGTGCTCCTCTGTCCAACCAATTTAGATAAAAGTGGATCTGCCCTAGAGAAACTTCATTTGGGAGAGTGTGGTAGGAGGAGGAGATAAGGCCTTCTTGTCTAAGTGAGTTATAAATAGCGGGCAAATAAATAGAAAGTCCCAGCTGCTGTTGGGAAAAAAAAAAAAAAAGGGTGTGTGTGTGTGTGTGTGTTTCTTCTCTTACTGTATAATTAGCATGAGTCACTGTCCTCTTGGCTGGGAGTGCATGATGCAAAGAAGGAGGAGGTGTAAAGGAAGACAATCGGTGGACATTCAGCTGGGAGGAAGAGAGCCAGGCCTGGGTCTGAGGAAGGTGCTGGTCTTCACTGAGTTTTCAAGACACAGGAAGCTCAGAACAAATGGCGCACAAACAGATCTCTAGTGCTTGTGGGGTGAGCCAGGAGAAAAGAAGCATCACTGTTGAATGTGTTCCATAGAGGAGACATTGTGGATGCATGTACAAGATGTGTAATGCTGCATTTCATTTCTTCTTTGAGGCCCCATTCCCCTGGAGGTTTAAGTGCTGCTGATCTATGGTCTTCCCATCATGTTTCTCTGATGCACATACCTCTAGGGGACAGAGAGCTCATTTACTCCTTGGTGATGCCCATGCAGACAAGCTCTGAGAAAACTTCATATCCTAGGTGGCTTGCAATCAATCACATTCCCAGAGAAAGGCAAAGCCTCTCCAAGCCTGGCTCCGTCTGAGCAAAATTGACTCTACACTGGGTTGTTACTAGAGTGAGGCGTTACTCCTGCACTACTGGGAAATCATTCTACTGCTCTACACCTTCCTGCCTGTCTGCCACTCTATGCCCCCACTCCACAGACACACAGACACTTAGCCTGGCTCTGGAAACCAGCAGGAACTCCAGTGGATTGTCTTAGCCTGCTGCCTAGACAAACCCCCACCCATTTCTGGTCTACCGCTGCTTTGCTAGGTTGGAGAACTGAGCCTCTCCAAGGCAGGTCTCAGACTAAGCTGGGATGAAAGAGGCACTTATTGCACAAAATTGAAGGAAGTGCTCATTCTCGGGTGGTTATCTTTCACTTGTATGTCCCTGAATGCAAGGGCCTCCTTAAATCATGTGCTTGGGGTGTCTGACTCACCTTAACCCAGGTGCCACTGGGCCCTAGGACTTTCCAGGCTTTACTCGTCAAAGGAGTTATGGTAGCATAGGTAATGGCCCCCAGAGATGTCCGGGCCCTAATCCCTATTCAGCCTGTGAATACATTACCGTATATGGCACAAGGAGTTTTAAGTTACGGATCTTGGGATAAGGAGATTGTCCTGGATTACCTAGGTGGGCTCTAAATGTAATCACAAGTGTCCTTACACTTGTAGAAGGAGGCAGAGAAGCATTTAACTACAGTGTCCTTATACTTGTAGAAGGAGGCAGAGAAGCATTTGACTACAGGGACAGAAGAGAAAAGGCATTGTCATGACCTTTGCAGAGGGAGCAAGATTTGAAGACTTTGTGGCTTTGAAGATGGAAGAGAGCCACCCACCCCGGTCTGTGGACAGCCTCTAGTGGCCGACAAAGGCATGGATATTATTCTCCCCTAGAGCCTCTGGAGAGAGTGTGGCCCTGCTGACACTGTGATTTCGACCCACTGAAACCCATTCTGGGAACCAAACTCTAAGAGGGCAAATATGGTTTCTCAGAAGCCGCCAACTTTGTGGTAACTTATTGCAGCAGCAATCAGAAGCAAATGAATACAGGAACCCAGCATCCCTCTTCCTTTGACTTCCCCAGAACCATCTGAGGTGACTGTGATCATGCCAAGAATAGGCTAGAAGGTCACAGGCAACCCAGCCACACACAGCAGAGTCTAATTATTGGCTTCCTCTAGGACTCTGACTTTCAAACCTTTAGCCAAAGATTTGACTTCAGCTCATTGAAATCAGGTCTATAGCCAGAGATTTGGTGCTTGCAACTCCAAAGCTCAGGATTGACACAGGTGGTGAAGGTGGAATTGTTAGAGAAGGGGACAGGAAGAGGGAGTCTTAGTAAACATCATGACATGCTTTATCTTCACAAGGGCAGGAAGACATTTTATACACTAAGATATTTGCCTAATCAGGGCAACCCACTTCACTCTCAATGTGCAAATAAGCAGGCAGAGAGGGTTAATTTATTGATCCTGGTCTTATAGTTGATAAATAACATAACAGAGACTCTCTTTTTTTTTTTTTTCCTAACCCTTATTTTCTTCTTCAAACCAGGAATTTAGAGCCCCCTCCTTGATCTTGTAGGATCTGGAATTTAAAATCTGCCACCTATAATGAGCTCTGGACCAGAACCCAGATGACCACCATCAAGGCAGCCTCCTTCACATTGCCCCAGCCACTGCTAGTTACAGGCAGAGTAAAGTTAAAGCCCTTACCAAGGCTTAGGAGGTCTTCTGTGATGTAGCCTGGCCTTTGGCCTCACTGGGCATGATTGATCTCCCATAATCATCCTACTATTCCCTATCCCCACCCAGCCTCCAGCACTGGGCCCTGTCACGTTGCAAGACTCATGTGTCCTCATCTCTCCTAGTTATGGTAGCCAGGTAGCTGTGTTTTTTTTTTTTTTTTTGCACATGACCTGTTTTTTTTGCACACATTAAATCACAAGTGGCCTCTATGGCTGAACTTCTTCTTACAGCCTTTGTGCAGAATAAGGTACTCTTCTTGGTCTCCAGGATTTCCTCTTGAAGCCCTATCTCACTCCTCTTTGATTGGTTATTTTCCTTCTTCCTGCAACAGACAAAATCCGGATCTTACTAAATCTGTATTTTATCCCTTAAGTGTCTGGCACAGTGCCCAGTACATAAAGGTCACTGATAAATGTTTTTTCAATGAGTGAATGATTTAATACATAAACATAATAAAGTGGAATGTTATTATTGATATAAAATCCATTCTGGAATCTCCAAATAGCACCATCAAGCCCAGGGTTAGATAAAGCCTGGGAGAATACTTTGGAGGATAAATTCTAGCCTGACCCTTTGGAAATGGGGTGAGGGAGTGCTGCAATGATTTTTTTTCTTCTTAGTTTTTACATTTCATTTCAGTAACTACATTCCATTTCACCCACAGTGGAGCTGTATATCTCGTAGAGCACATCGACATAGAGTGAGTGTGCCTGGGAGATTATGCGGGGAATTGAAGATAAACATCAATTTACTTGGGCCTGAAAATAAAAGTTTCATGGTAAGAAAAATCAGTAATGTGAATCTTCCCTTGAATTCAGAGGTAGATGAATGGATGAGTCTAAAGAGTGATACTTTGTGGCCGGGTGCGGTGGCTCACGCTTGTAATCCCAGCACTTTGGGAGGCCGAGGCGGGCGGATCACGAGGTCAGGAGATCGAGACCACAGTGAAACCCCGTCTCTACTAAAAATACAAAAAAAAAAATTAGCCGGGCGTGGTGGCGGGCGCCTGTAGTCCCAGCTACTCGGAGAGGCTGAGGCAGGAGAATGGCGTGAACCCGGGAGGCGGAGCTTGCAGTGAGCCGAGATTGCGCCACTGTACTCCAGCCTGGGCGACAGAGCGAGACTCCGTCTCAAAAAAAAAAAAAAAAGAGTGATACTTTGAAAACATTCAACAGAATCTGGAAAAGCAGAATAATAATTTTGACCAGTACTTGGTTGAGCTGGGGGTAGAGAGAGGAAGCCTGAACATGGAAATACAGTTTGGAAAGCTCTTTTTTCTTTCTTCCTTCCATGTAATTTTTCTCACTTTCCCCACAAGCTTGGCCTAAAGTGTGCATGATTCAAGAAACTCATAATCTAAATTTTGTCGCTTCAGTCTCTTATGTTAGTGATTATACGTCTTAGTCCCCACAGTCTGCAATTGTAAAAGTCAAAAAGTCTTGGAGGATGTGAGTTGAGGATATAATGGCAAGCTGCTTGAGGTTTCAATCCTCGATCATAGAAAAGCAAGCCCTACGAAATATGTTTGCCTTAAGGATAAGTCAATATCATAAGGACAAGTCTGTTTCCTGTTTCCTGGTTTAGTGGAAATAAACCATGACCTGTGGGGTCAAAGAGGCACTAGGCTCATGTCCTGGCTCTGTCACTTGCTTACAGAGGAACACATCAGCTCTGACTCAGTGGGATCGACCAGTAAGTTCCCCTTTCCCTGTAACCACTTGTCTGCTAGTTCAGATGCAGAATTACCATTGTGTAGCATGTTAATAGTTTATTAAATGCTTTATTATTTTAATGTTATGACATTGCCCCCCTTGACCTTTTACTTGGAAGCTAATTGTAAATTTCTCTCAATTAATTTGTAGATTTTCTATAAACTTCTACATTCTTTTATGCCATTTCCTGAGGTTAAATTATAGATTTGCTTTTCCATACATTTCTCTCCTTGGGTTTCAGGGCATTAAAGGATGGTATTAAGTTGTGCTTGCAGGTAACCATCATTGGCCTTCAAATCTGTATTTGGTCCTTCCATAAGAAAGCCATAGTCATGATATGTGTGTGTGTGTGTACACACATATATGTGCATGTATATGTATGTATGGTCATAAAGTATAAGTGCGTATGTGTTTACATAGAGAGATCTCATAAATAGGTCTTCTGTTGATGTCAGCCCTTAAACAGTAATCATGTATCTATTACCTTTGGCTTCTCTGGAAGATCTTGAGAATTTGGAAACAGTTAAATTTTAAAAGCTGCCATTTTTGGCACTGACATGTGCTTCGACAGGGATCTTCTGTTGCAAAAAGCAGGCATGCACTCAGAGAAGCTTATGAAAACAGAACGTTGGTTGTAAGAAGAGGGGCTCACTTGGACAGTGCAGCCAGGTCTCATGAGAGTACCAACTCTTGAGGCTGACTTGATCACCTATTACAGGCTTTCCCTGCTCCTGGGACTACCTGGCCTCTTGCCTCAGAGCAAACTGGCTGCTTCTGCCAAGCTCATTGCTCCTCCCATGGTTTCTGTGTCCTTGTCCCCATGTCTTTGGCTTACATGTCAGGTAGTTTCAACCAACCCTGACACTACCTCTGGTCCCAACTCCACATATATTGTGGAACAGAGGTTGTATTTTTTTGGTTTCACAGAACAAAATATTTTTTAAAAATAATAGAGTTTTCTTAGGTTGGCCCAGGTCCCATCTGCCGTAGACAGGGGAAAATTCAAGGTCAGGATGATGGCATATATTCCATGATGGATTCAGACCTTATCGTATCTCTAGTATGGAAAATAATAACGCATGGTCCAACCTTTTAAAACAAATTGGAAATTTAAAAATGGACTTTTACAATTGCTCTGAATCTTTGATCCATAAATTCTACTGTCTGGACTGCAGAGCAAGAACATTAGATTGAATTCAGAAACAAACAGTCACAAAAATGTTCAATGAAGCATTGAAAAAAGTGCGAAGAAAAGAAAATTCCAAGTTCTCAGCAATAAAGACCAAATGAATGACTGAATAAATCTGCTTTTAATGTACTTTTTAATATACATAATTTAATCTTTTTGATACATAATAGATATACATGTCTTCAGAGTGTATCTGCTTATTTAATATATTCTTATAATTTATAAAGACCAAGTCAATGTAATTGGGATATCCAGCACCTTAAATATCTTTTCCTTATGCTAGAAACATTCCAATAATTCTCTTCTAGCTATTTTGAAATATACAATAGATTATTATAAACATACGATAGATTATTATATGACGTATTATATAACCATCAAATGTTTAAGTATGATGACAATTCTTTAATTTAGTCAAATAAGTTAAAATTATATATACAATAAAAACTGTAATATTGTTAACAATAATAATAAATTATAAAACTTAATACTTCAAAATATTTGCACCTGATAATTTGGGTTATGTATCAATATTTTTTTCCTTTTTTCTCCTAAATTTTCCATGTGCTAGAAATGTTGTATTATACTTATACTTTAAATTTATACTTATAAATTATTTGACACTACAAGTAGACCTTAAGTCCTGTAATCCTGGCTTTTAAAAAAATTTTAACTCCTGCATTGGGATTAGAAATGCAAGCTCAGATATATGAATATGGAAGGTGGCAAGCAGAATTATGCTGATATGAGGTTCAAGAAGTAAATTGATGTACTCCAATTTGTGACAAAATACTCTAAACAGGGCTTTCATTTTGCCAAATAACAATTAACCTTAGGCCCCTTTTAGATATGTTAACACTCTTTTTGTCAGCCGGAGATAAATGATGATTACTGTCTGCATGTTTCCAAACCCTCATTAAGTCTTCTATTGAAGTCCTCACAAATGACAGCATTTGAGAGATGCATTCTGCTACACAATTAAAATAAACCTTAGAAAATGCATTGATCACTTTTTTCTTCTTGAGAAGAAAAAACTTAATTATAGCTATTGGAGATCTATCAATATAGTCTAAAATAGCAACTAATCTGCTAGAATTTTAAGCTGGTCTCTGAAAAAGTCTGGCAGTTATTTTGCATTGTAATAATGCTCCCCTCCTCTCTGTCCTGTAAACATTCCCCTCAAAAGTAAGGCTTCTTTATGAATGAATGTATGCCTCTACTTGGGTTCATTACCTGAACACCTCATTTGCAAACTGATGGTCAATAAAGTAAATTTTAATATCATTGGGAAGAAAGAAATGCCAGCATAGCCTTGTTACATGCCAAGTAATATTTTTGTCTGTTCCTGAAGCATGCATATCATCCATACAACTGTAATTTTCAAAATTTCATTTTAATTTATCCATATATTCCTGGATATATTCATTCACAGATTTATTCATTTACTGAACAGGCATTTGTAGAAAGGCCTAAAAGAGTTATGGAGAACACCTCAAAAACTATTAGAATATTAGGAGATCTCTAAAGAGCACCCTGCAGACTGTTCCTAGTTCTCTAGGCCCTGGGGGTAGAGTAGTTAACAAGGTAAAGCTCATGCCCTCATGGAACTCACATTTCAGTGAGAGACATACAATAAAGAAGCATACACACACAATGCATATGATATACATGTCATAAATATTAATAAACATGATATATACATACATGGGTATGATCTATATATCATAATATACACATACATAATTGACATAATATGTACATATGTGAATGCATGTGTATATATATGTGTGTGTGTGCATATATACACACACATATAAAAATAATATATAAGTGTGAATGTTCTCCTATTGGGCTACACACCATGGAGACTGTGTGTTCCTTGACTGACTTTGGGAGTCACATGCATTTGAGTTTAAACCCTGGTTCTGTTAGATACCAGCTTCCTGAACTTAAGGAAATGACAGGCTCTCTGAACCTCAGTTTCTTCATATATAAAAGGTAAATATCTGGCATTGGACCATGGTAAGCACCAAAAAATATTGATTATTATTGTGCTATTAGTATGGGAGGTAAATAATTGTATGTGTATATATCATATACACATATATACATATGTATTTGGCTCTATATGTATACACACAAATACACAAAAACACATATTATGCCATAAAGCAAATGAAATAGACTAAAGAGATAGAGAGCACTCTGACTGATATTTTAACAAGACTGACCTCTTTGAGAAACTGATATTTGAGCAGATACCTAAGTAAAATAAGAATAGTAAGGTATGCAAATAACTAAGTAAGGGAGTTCCAGGTAAGAAGAATAGAAAAGTACATATAGGTTGGGGCAGAAGAGGGTTAGGAACTGGGAAGAGTGTGCTGTTTACACATACTGTTTGCTCTGCTTTATTATCAGCATGGCAGAGCTCACATTTCATCTTTTGCCTGGGTACAAATGTTTGTGAGAGGCCAGAAAAATCTCAAGAAAGAATTGCCAAGAAACATACAACTGATCCCAGACCAGGGCTCTTTAAGAAAAAGAGGTGTGTGGAGAAAAATAACGAGTATTGGCTTCCCTCTTCTGGTCCAGCACATAAGGAGCTTAGAAGTGACCTCTTCATTCTAACAAATAAAAAAGTTATACAAACTGAAAAACCCACAACTCTTTTTAGATCCATTGGAGAAATGAGATCACAGGTGAACCACTGCTCTGAAAATGGGAGAGACTCACAGGCAAATATTTCATGACTTACTGGAGTGAAGTGGCAACTCTCAAGCTGAAACCTTCTTAGAAACAAGTACCAGGGAAAGAAAGCCCGAACTTTAATCGATGAATTACTAGAGGCTCAGTGTGGACAAGCCTGAGAAGTAAAAACTCAAGAAGGATCCAGTTATTGGGAAGCCCCCATATTTTGGGGAGTTTTACCTCCAGGAGCTGTTCCAGGTTCTCAAAGTAAATATCAGAGAAAATTCTCATACTTCTGGTAGAAGAAAGGGTAAGGGAACCATTACGAAATATACGTTGTCTTCTACTTACAAAGGCCTGTAGGCCTGTCCTCCAGAGGAATTATTTTACCAGAGCCTAACCTACTGAAATTTTATATACACACACATTCACATATGTACATATTATGTCAATTATGTATGTATATATTATGATATATAGATCATACCCATGTATGTATATGTTTATTAATATTTATGACATGTATATAATATGCATTATGTGTGTATGCTTCTTTATTGTATGTCTTTCACTGAAATGTGAGTTCCACGAGGGCAGTCTAACTCACTGGGGGAAAGGAAAATATCCAACTCTAGCCTCATTACCTAAGGGGATGAAAAAAATTAAAAAACCAAAACAACTGAGAGGCATTTGTGACATTTATAGGTCAGGCCCACTAAAAGACAGACTTAAGTATAGGACCATAGAAAGTTCCTCTCTCACTACATTGTATCATTACATCACTTAAGACTTCTTTACCAAATTACTTCTATCCAGCGCATCATGTCTACCTTTTAATAAAAAAATTATAAGGCCTACTTATAATTTCCTTATAAAGGAAAAAAATCCACATAATTTGAAAAGACAGAGCAAGCATTAGTACCAGGTCCAGATATGACAGGAATGTCATAAATATCAAACTGTGAATTTAAAAGAACTATGACTAATATGCTAAATGCACTGATTAAAAAAGTAGAGAACATACAAAAACACATGGGTAATTCAAACAGACAGATGAAAATTCTAAGAAAAACAAAAAGTGTTGGAGATCAAAAATACTGTAACAGAAATGAAGAATCCCTTTGTGTGGCTCATCAGTAATCTAGACATACCTGAAGGAAGAATCTTTGAGGTTGAGGAGATCAGAATAGAACTTTCCATAACTGAAAACAAAGAGAAAAAAATAATGGAAAAAAAGAAGACAATATCAAAGAACAGTAAAGCAACTACAAAAGGTATGGCATATGCATAATGAGATTACTAGAAGGAGAAGAAAGAAGGAAACAAAAGAAATATTTGAAGTGATAATGACTGAAAACTTTTCCCAGCTAATATCAGACACCAAACCATAGATCCAGGAAGCTCAGAGAACACCAAGGGGTATAAATACAAACAATCAAACAAACAAATGACATCTGGGCATATAATATTCTAACAGTAGAAAATTGAAGATAAGTAAAACATCTTCAAAGAAGCTTGGGATGGGGAATGAAACAGGGAACTAACCTGTAGAGGAGCAAAGATAAAAATTACACGTGACTCTCCCCAGAAACAATGCAAGCAAGAAGATTAAGAAGTGACATAGTTAAAGTGTGGAGAGAAAAAACAGAAAAACACTAGCCTAAAATATTGTTGCTGTTATGTTATGATTTTGAACAAACTGTTATTTGTTACATCAATTAAGAGTAAAAAAATAAACCTTTTAAAAACTTCATTTATTGTTCCACGCTCTTTCTTTCTCCGTGCATATCCAAGATTATGACATATATCATTTTCCTTCTCTCTGAAGAACTTATTTTAACATTTCTTTCAAGGCAAATCTCTTGTCAGGAAATTCTGTAGATTCACATTCATAGATTCTGTACCCTGCAACATTATCCTTCAAAAGTGAATGAGAAATAAAAACTTCCTCAGACAAGCAAATATTGAGAGAATTTGCTGACAAGAGACCTGCCATACAAGAAATGTTAAAATAAGTTCTTCAGAGAGAAGGAAAATGATATAGGCCTTAAACTTGGATGTGCACAAAGAAAGAGCATGGAAAAATAAATAAAGGAAGCTTTTTAAAAGATTTATTTTTTGACTCTGATGTAACAAATTAAAGTTTGTTCAAAATCATAATAGCAGCAATGTATTCAATTATATGTTATGTAATATATATTATAAATGCTTATGTGTAAGTGAAATAAATGACAGGAATAATACAAGGAATTGGAGAGAGAAATTTATAATATTTTGTTGTTATAGGATATTTACACTACCTATGAAGCAGTATGGTGTTATTTGAAAGTGAAATTGAATTAGTTGTAAATGTGTATTTCAAACTCTGAGACAGCCACTAAAAAATAAATGCATAATTGATACGCTAAGAAAATGAAATAAAATGGAATTATATAAAGTGTTGAATTAAACCACGGCAGGCCAAACAATACAGAAGACAAGAATAGGAATGTAGAATAAGGGCAACAAATAGAAAACAGTAACAAATGTGGTAGATATTAATCTACTTTTATCAATAATCACTTTAAACATCAATGCTTAAAGTACCCCCAATTAAAAGATACAGATTGCTAGCAGAGTGGATCAAAAATAAGACCCACCTATAGGTTGTCTACAAGAAAAGGAGCGCAAATTAAATCCAAAGTAAGCAAGAGAATAGAAACAATAAAAATTTCTGCAGAAAGCAATGAAATTGAAAATAGGAAATAGAGAAAACCAGTTAAACCAAAAGCTTGGTTTTTGAAAGATCTATAAAATCAGTAAGCCTCTATCCAAGCTTAGAAAAAAGATGACAAATTTCTAATATCAGAAATGAAAAAGGAGGCAACACTATAGATCCCATGGGCATTAAAAGGATAATAAAAGAATACTATGAACAACTCACAAATCTGATAACCTAAATCACCAATTTCTTCTAAGAAACCACAAAACTGTCTTCCAAAGTAGCTGTGTCATTTTGCATTACTATTATTAATGAATGAGAGTTCCTGTTGTTTCACACCCTCCCAGTGTTTTGTGTTTCATGTGTTTTAGATTTTGTCCATTCTGCTGGTATATAGTTGTAACTTGGTATTTTAATTTGCAATTTCCTAATGACATATGATGTTGAACAACAATTCTTGTGCTTATTTGCCGTATTTATATCTTTGGAGAGATGTCTGTTTATAGATTTTGCCCAATTTTTAATCAGGCTGTTCAATGTCTTATTGTTGAGTTTTAGAAGTTCTTTGTATTATTTGGAAGTCTTATATCAGGTGTGTATTTTTCAAATATTTTCTCCCAGTCTGTAACTTGTTTCTCATTCTGTTGACTTTGCCTTTCACAGAGCAGAAGTTTTTAATTTTCCCGAAGTCAAGCATATCAACTATTTCTTTCACGAATCTCACTTTTTTGTGTTGTATCTAAAAAGTCTTCACCATACCCAAGTCCATTTTAAATTTTCTTCTATTGATACGTTACCTTTTAGGAGTTTATTAGTTTTGATTTTACAATTAGGTTGGTGATCCATTTTGAGGTATTTTCTGTGAAGCATGTAAAGTTAATATCTAAATTCATTTTTTGTACATGTGATGTCCAGTTGCTCAGTAATCATTTATTGAAAAAGCTATCTTTTATCCATGGAATTGCACCTGATGCTTTGTACCAGATAAGTTGTTCACATTTATGAGGGTCTTTCTCTGAGACCTCTATTCTGTTCCATTTATATATTTGCCAACACTGAAATATTATTTGCACTTTATCAATTAAAGCAAATTGCCAGATACATGTCCAAGGTACAAAGGAACCGAGAAGATTGTTCAAGGAGGCTAAGTTTAGTCACAAAAATGAAATAAACAAACCAAATGAACAGAATTTTCAAGTAGCATAAAATTTCCAACGCTTATGGGTCTGGACCATACTGGTTTACTTCTGGCTTCTAATGGGACAGACCACCTAGGTTTTCAGTGAGATCTCAAACTATTCACTCCCACTCTCCACAGCCTGTGTTATGGTTTATTTCAAATGGAGAAACTAATTGTAATTATTATGTTTTAAGAATCTGTATTTCATTCACTTTTTTATTCATGGAAGCCAGATTGGCTCGCTGAAAGACCGACATGTCAATGAATGAAGAAATGGGAGTGTTTCATAAAGCATTTCAGCTTTTGAGCTGCTCTTGAAAACATTGCAAAGCTTCTGTTGAAAGAGGCTTTAGTCCTAAATACCAGGTGGTCGATATCACCACAAAGAGATGTGATAAAAAAGAGGATTTAGTAAAAGGTTAAGAAGAAGCAAGGCTCTTTGGATTCCATGATAATAACATCCAGGATATTTCACATTATTGCTGAGGACTCACAAGTACTTTGTAGATTTTAACCTGTGTACAAGTCCTTATAGGTGGAAAGAACTTTTCAAGAACACTTCTAACATCAACATTCTGTGTTTCCATCTTTCAGTATTTATGTTATGGGGATTTCTGGCACTCACTGTTTTTATAGTCAGTATTTCTGGTGCACTGTATTTTCATTTTAGAAAATTCTTCTCAAAATTTAAATAATCAACTTTTCTCTTATTTGGTATTTCTAGTTCTGTAACTCATTTCTTGGTAATATTTTTTGTTCTTAAGGTCTCTGCATCTTAGTGAAGAGTCAGATCAAATGTTCCTGACTCTTGGTGTCCCCCGGGTCACTAACTTAGGTATATCACTTTTGAGGGAATGCATCTTTCTCAGAACCCCTAGAAACCTCTAGAAAGCAAAACAAATGTGGGTCTCCCTAACATTTTTAATATGTGGTATCACAAAAGTAGCAATAGATAAAATATAACCTCAAATATGTTGTCCATGTTTACATGTTATGGGTAAAATTCTCATTAAATCTTTGTCTTACCACTGTGGTAGAAGAAGAGGTCAAATGTCCTGGGCACCAGCCCCTGTCAGCTTCACAGTGAAACCTCACTCTTTTTAAGGCAACATATACTTCTAAGTACCCTTTTCAAATACAACTCACCAAAGCTGAACGGTCTTCCAGTAGGGTTGCCAAGTTGAACTGTGTAATGAAATACATTGAGCTTGTTATTATTGTTATGTTTATTTTCATATTTGTATGATACTAGCACAAATGTGGGGATTTCTGCTTGCTATTTGATCTTGATTATGGATTAGCAGGCTGACTTGTGCTTCACTTATAAGAGCTTGAGACTTCTTCCAGCATCAGCATAGGCAGTTTTACATGAAGCCCAGAGCACACAACCATGTGGTGAAATTCAGTCAGACTCCACATTTTCCATAGTCTAGTAACTGTGCAAATATGACAGAATGTGCCATATTTTCATTTATAAAAATGGATATTTCAAGACAATTGTATATTTATATGGCTTCCTTTGGTCTTTCTTGATTTTACATTACTCTTTTAAGGCAAGAATATTTAGCAATTCTATTTTTTGGGAAACTCCAGAGTCATCTCTATTAAAAATTTAAAAAGCTCATGTTCTTTCTCTATGAGACAAAGTCCTAGTCTAACTGTTTGACCTATTCCCACCTAACTGTGACAAGTGTGTTTGCATTTTCTCTTTATAGGTGTAAAAAATTTAAAAATCACAATTTCAAATGCATGTCACTTGAAAGAGATTTATCACTATTGACAAAATGGTTACTTGTTTCCAAAGCACTAACCTTCTAACTGTCAATCACAAATCATGCCATAGCAACTATTCAGCATGTTGCCTGGACCCACATAGCACTTTCTTCTCTTGCCTTCATATGTGTCCTGGGTCCTACTGATTCAAAGAGCACTGCCAAGTCAAAGCAATCGGAAGGTTTTTTGTTTTTGTTTTTCTGAGGATGTTGGCATGGGAAATTAGAACTCCTCATCCTAAAGCCATAGACGTTTCACTTTCTATGATTAATTATTTAATGTCTGCAAAACTCAGGGCTAACACTCAATGTGGCCCCAGCCACTTTTTCAATGATCAGCAAATGTGTGTGTGTGTGTGTGTGTGCTGCTGGGGAAGGGCAAATGTTTTGATCTACTTTATTAGTGACAGTTGAGAAAAGAGTCAGGGTTGAAGTAAGGTATTAGCAGTTTTTCCTCCAGCTTAGAAGGTCTGAGGTGGACATTCACACTCATTGGCATGATGAAAAATGATGCCTTCTTTGGGAATTGATGCTGTTATCAAAACGTAGGGGTTCCGTCTAGCTCCAGCTGCTTGCTGCACAGAAAGCCAATCATTGAGACAAGGAATATTGCCAGAGAAGAAGGCTTTAATTGGATGCTGCAGCTGAAGAGACGGGAAATCAGTCTCAAATCCATCTCCCTGATCCACTAAAATTGGAAGCTTTATATAGCAGGGGACAAATGTAACTACGTGTGGGAAAACAGGAGTTAGGGAGGGGTAAGAAAGAGAAACTGGTCAACAGGAAGCAGGTGGTCGCTTAGGCATTCACAATAAGTGAGGGGTCTGGCATCTCATTATCTAGATGTGTTGATCACGTAAGGTTCAGTTCCTTGATACTATCTGGGAGACCTGATTTGATTTCCTGAGAAAGGAACTCAGATAAGACAAATGTAACTTTCTTGAGTTTTAAGACTGATAGAGTCACTTTCTATGCTTATTCAAAAGAAACCATAAACATTAGTTATATGGGACAGTCAGGAAGGTTTTAATGCCTTGTCATGTTATCCCCTTATAGGAAAAATACTTTGCTGTTCTTTATCTTTTACTGAATTATCTTTTGAATTTCACTCTAGATTACAACTTTAGGGGATGTGTTATCCTATTAATTTAGAATAAAAATGATAAATTGCATGCATTGTTTAGATAAGTAGGGATGAGTTAATTTTTAAAAGTATTGGTAAATCACTGCAGCAATTGAGATGAATTGTCAATTTTTTTCCTAATTTGATTTGAATTCCAAAGTTGTTTTTAAAAGAAAACGATTATTATGATATATAAAAAATAACATCCTAATTATGAGAATGACTTTATTTTTTTCTATAGTTGTTACATCTACTTTGAAAGTTCAAATGTATATGGAGGGTGCTGAGATGTCTAGACAGGGCAAGGCTTTGACATTTTAATTGTTGATACTCTGAGTGCTTTGAATTTAATGAATCACAAAGTGCATTGTCTTTTGTTGAAGTAATTCAAATTTGTATGATGTAAATATGGGGCTAGAAATTTCTTCCAATTAGTTTTAAGAAAAAGCCATTGCCTTAAGATGATATAGGATGTAGACTTTTCTTGGAAAAATGGCAATTCCAGATGAGTGAATTTTTAAAAAAGCAATAAAGAAGCTATTCTTTCAAATTTGTTAAATTGATTGAGTGTTCTCTTTCAAATCTCATATAAAGTGGCCAAATGCATATAGTTTTTAGTAATATGGGTAATCTCTTGAGAGTTGAAAGCAATAGATTGATTGTTATATTTCTCAGATGTAAAAACTTTGAGTTTTAGCATATATTTTTTCTTTGCTTGGACAAAATATGTTATTTGAATATATAATTTTAATATCACAAAGCCCATAAACCCTATTGTGAAGTATAACATGTAATTTATGTTGTAATTGAGAAACATTAATTACTAAGTATCCTCATTATTTTGATAAAACTTTATGAGGTGCTTCAAGTTGTTTTTTGTTGTTGTTGAAAGCTTCTCGTCACAAGGAACTTTGCCAGAACTTTCTCCTCATACATGATACCAACTTTCATATTCTTTGGTGTGTTGATTCTCTTTTGTGGTATTTTGCGGGAAAAAGACTTACTTTTTGACTTTGTGCTCCTTAGGAAAGTCATTTCTCTCACCATTTAAAAAATATAGCTGCCAGCAATCTCCCCCCATCCAACCTCCTCCATTATTCCCTCAATGAGAGGAGATACTGTCACACCTGTTGGCTAATGTTTCATATCCAATTACCTAGGCATTATTACTGCATAAGTAAGATTATTTTAGTAGTAGTTGTTTTTAATTTATGCTATAGTTTTTCTCTAGAATTCTATTCATCTAGGTTATAATCCTCATGATTTGTACAATGTAAAATATATCAGATATTCATTTAGTAAGTCAACTCCACAGAACTCTTCTCAGTATTACTGGTGATTCTATTTCTAGGAGCCAGAGTCTCCATAGCTCTGCTTTTAAAACTCTGTATGCTGATCCTTTGGTATTATTTTTGGAACAGAGAATTTCCATTCTAATGCCCCACATTCCTAAGCATGTTTGCATTCAATGAAAGTAATCAAACTTTAGTAGAGAGGCAGGTTAAATATTCACTGTTCATCTCCTCATCTTGTCCCATTTCTATCCTCTGGCCATATCCAACTCATTTTTTAAATTGAGAAAACTCATTTTAAAAAATGAGATAAATCTCTATACTTCAGCAATAATGTGTTTTCTCATGCATTCAGTCATTTGATGAACTTGTATTGTGACCTGCTATGTGTCAGGCTCTTGTGCTGTGCTTTTAGGAGGAGGTTGTGTAGAATAAGTCCTCATCTTTCTTCTCAAGGAAGGTAAAGAAAGATAAATATTAAATAAAGAAAACTTGGATAAAAAACACACAAGCAATACAGAAGATTAACAAAACCCAACATTTTTGCTTTGAAAAGATTAACAAAATAGACCTCAGGCAAGACTGAACAAGAAAAATTGGAAAATACAGATAAATACTGAATGAAAGGGGGTGATAAGTTTAGACACATTAGAGATCTAAACATATTAAAACAACAATTATAGAAGAGGAAGTGAGATAGTGTACAAATGACAAGCTGTTCAAACTTATTAGTAATATGAAAAATGCAAACTGAAACAATAATGAGATAGCACTTTAAACCTTGTAGGTTGGCAAAGTTAAAAAGTCAGATGATGCCAAGTGTTAGCAGGGATTAAGAATTCTGAGAGTAAGAATCTGATGCACAGTGGGTGGATGTAGGATGAGACCTACCA
Source organism: Symphalangus syndactylus (assembly GCF_028878055.3). NCBI lineage: Eukaryota > Metazoa > Chordata > Mammalia > Primates > Hylobatidae > Symphalangus > Symphalangus syndactylus. The sequence goes on from NC_072426.2 coordinate 88,651,680, forward strand.
ATCAAGAGTGTTAACTGACAGTTCCTGATCAAGTTAAGTATATACATGCTTCATGATCCAGCATTTAAACTCCTGGTTTTATGTGCTGTCCAACGGTTAATCTTATGTGTTGACTTGACTGGGCCATGGGGTGCCAAGCACTGGTCAAACATTTGGTCAAACATTGGTGAGGGTAGTTCTGTGAGGGCATTTTTAGATGAGATTAACATTTAAATTGTTACCCATAGTATGGGTGAGCCTCATCCAATTAGTTGTGGGTCTAAGTAGAACAGAAAAGCCACCTCTCACCCTAGCAAGACAGAATCCTTCTTGTCTGACAGCCTTCAACCTGACATTGGTTTATTCCTGACTTTGGACTGGAACTGAAACATCAGCTCTTCCTGTGTCCTGAGCCTACCAGCCCTCACACCAAAACTACACCATTGGCCCCTCCAATTCTCAGCTCTGCTGGGTCTCCAGCTTGCTGACTCACCCTGAAGATCTTGGGACTTACCAGCTTCTGTAATCATGTGAGCCAACTGCTTATAATAAATTTCTCTTTCTCCATCTCTCTTTCTCTCTCTCTCTCTTTACACACACACACACACACACACACACACACCTTATTGGCTCTATTTTTTGGAGAACTTTGACTAATATGCATGCAAAATGGCAATGCCATTATTTAACAGTCCATAAGTGGACATAGATAAAGGTTTTCATTTTATTTGTGGAGGTGGAGACTTAGTAGGTCAAATATGGTACAATTCATACCATAAAGGTCTGTGCCACAACTGGAAAGAATAAACCAAATGTAATAAAGACAAATGGAAGGTAAGCACTGAAGGACAAAAAAAAAAAAAAAACCCAGAACAGAATGAAATATGTTGCACAATGTTAGTATAAACTGAAAATGCATACATGTAAAACAACAGTATACATTTTTGCAAGACAAATGCTTACTTTGCAAGGACACAGTTTTTCATACAAATAGGGTATATAATTAAAATACACACACACACACACACACACACACATGCACATACACACAATTTGCCTAATGTAGGAGAAGGAATTGGGAACAGACTGTGGAAATAAGAAGAAATGAATAAATAATTAAATTAATTAAAAAAGAGGACAGCTTTGCATATGCCAGCATAAATAATACCAAAAACTGAGCAGTACACTTAACTCAATCCTCTTCACCTTAAAGCTGACAAAGTCTAATATTATTTAATATCTAATTAGATAACTTTAGATAAGACACAAAAAAGTCACTCTTTTTAAGATTAGAGATTCACAGATTCTTAGAGTTAGAAAGGCCTCCCAGGACAGGGGTCCAATGTGTCATGTGGTACTGAATCACCCATGATTCAAACTGCTCTAGAACGTGACTGTGCAGCCATGATAGAGCCCTTTTGTGGTGAAGAGCTCAGAGCCGTGTGCAGCAGACACAAATTTATTGTTGGACAACTGTGGCTGCTAGAAAGGTCTTCAAAATGTGACTGAAAATCTGCCTCCCCAGGGTTCCTCTCTGATTCTAGGCCTTGGACCTCATAACTGCTTGGTTTCCTTTCTCCTAATGTCTTTTATTTCAATTTATTCTCAATGTATCATCGCAGGTTTGAAAACTTTTCTCTGTATTTAAATCTTCATTGTCATGATGCTAATAATTGTCTTAGAAACACTTGAAAAAAGGATCTACGTTTAATCTCACAACCTCACTATATCATATGAAACCATATTTTTGTAGCTTGCAAAAAGTCCTGTGAGCCATAGTATTATCCTTAATTCCTTCCTAATTGGACAGAAATTGTAATTGAGAACCTCATATATGAATATAATTCAAAATCAGCAATGAAATAATTATTAAATAAAAGCCCAATTTTAAACTTACAAGCATGATTTACTAGTAGTTTTGATTTTGAATCATGATGGTATCTAGTGGATAGAAACAAAGATGAATGTATACTTAGACCCAGTTAACACAATATGAGATATAATCAGTCACAGGGATTGTTCCATTCCCTATCATTGGTATCCATTCACTTAAAAGTAAGAATGACACAACCTAGCTTTTAGAATGAGTCCATTTAAATTTTTTAAACATATGCAATACTTAAAGAGCCAAATACCAAAGAGTTCAAATACCATTAAAACATGGTTATGCAATGGTAGGCTGGGTGTTTTAAACCAATTTTCTCACTAACAACAACTAAAAATGCTGCAAAAACACTGAAAACTTAGTTTTAATCATATCAAAGGGCTAACAACATACTGAAGATTCCTAGAACAAGTCATGGGTAAAAATAGGAGCACAAAATGTAAAATGGAATGCTCTGCTTACTGACATCTTCCCAGGAATCCGGAGGGAGGCAGCTGGGAGGGAGAGTTATGCAAGCACAAGGGATGAAGGGATGCAATGTAATGTTGAGCCAGGGATGAGACAAGAATTAAAGAGATCTTCTTCCATCACACACAAGCACACACACACACACACACACGCTGAGATCTTGTCCTCTGTCTCTGAATCCTTGAGAAGCAGCTGAGAGGTGAGCTGAGTATTTGGCTGACACTTGGGGTTGACAGGATTGGAGCTCAGATTCAGTAAAGGTAGAGGCCAAGAGTAATATGACATCTTCCAGAGGTTCTTAATTTTTTTCCTCATGGACTCCTGTGACAACCTAGTGAAGCATATTGATCATTTCTAAGATTAATTTTTTTAATATGCATGCAATGAAATATTTAGTATAATATTACAAAGAATCCAGTTATACTTAAAAACAGCTATCATAATGTGGTTTATAATAAATTTATTCTTAAATATGTATAATTCTTTGATCTTTGACAAATACATCCAGTCCAGTAACCTCCTCCACAAACAAATTTAAAACAGTTTTATCACCTCAAACCATCATTCTCAGCAAACTATCGCAAGGACAAAAACCAAACACCACATGTTCTCACTAATAGGTGGGAATTGAACAATGAGAACACTTGGACACAGGAAGGGGAACATCACATGCCTGTTGTGGGGTGGGGAGAGGGGGGAGGGATAGCATTAGGAGATATGCCTAATGTAAATGACAAGTTAATGTGTACAGCACACCAACATGGCACATGTATTCAAATGTAACAAACCAGCACGTTGTGCACATGTACCCTAGGACTTAAAGTATTAAAAAAAAAATTCCCATGCCTGTTTGAGGTCAACCCCTCTTCCAATCTCCACTGATTTATTTTCTCCTCCTATAATTTTGCCTTTTCTATAATGTCATCTTTTGAGTCAGTCTTCTTTCACTCAGCATAAAGCATTTGAGATCCATCTACACTGTTGTGTATATCTAAGGTTCATTCCTTTTGGTTTCTGTGTAGTATTCCAGTGTATTGACATACCATAGTTTATCTATTCACCCCTTGCAGGTCATTTTGGTTACTTTAAGGTATTCTGTGATTAGAAATAAAGATGCTACAAACATTCAAGTACAAATTATTTTGTGCTAATGTAAGTTTTAATTTCTCTAGGATAAATGAGGATTATTAGGTCTATTCGTTTTATGAAAAACCCCAAGTTTTGGCACATTCTTGAAATGCAAAACTATTTCTTTTAAATTTATAACCAATGCTGTCTTAAAAAGTTAACGTATTTTATTCCTTGGAGGGTTTCTTTGTGTTTCAATCAATGAGAGGAATGGTTTGTAAATTAGTGAAGTTACTGTTTGCTTATAATAGCTCTATTTATAAAATTTTAATTAACACTTTAAAACTGTTTCTTGACCTTCAATATGAAGAAAAACATTTCCCTTGTTTACCTGTTCATTCAACTTATAAACATTTCCCACTACTTGAACAGTGTGATAACTTTGCTGCAGATGAAGTCTAACTGTGCTCTTGTGGTCATGATGCCATGATCAAAATTGGTCCATAGTCTTATCCAGGCAAAGGGGCTGACCACTGTGCCTTGAGGGTATTTCTATGGAGCAATGGCAAGGGTGGAGGAAGCCTAGTGTAGGGGGAAGATTCTAGACTCCAATTAGAGAAGCTGTATTAGTACTACCTCTGTCCCAGCTAGCCACGTGAGCTGACCAACCATTTTGTCTTCCTGGGCATCAGCTTCAGAGCTCACATGAAGTTGAGGTGCCTGGGATACTCAGAGAACAGAACTCCAGGAGGTACATATTCACTCTCCAGGCTGGCCCTGCACATACATGGTCCTAGCAGCAAGTGCTGCATCAAATATTGTGCCCCATCAAATATTGTGCCCTACATGGCTCGCTTGCCCAATCCCAGTTAGGCTGTGCTCAATTTGCTCATCTGTACAACAGGGAGGTAGGTTCTATAACCTATGTCCCAACCTAAAGTTTAGGACAATAAAGAACTGGTCAACTTAAGACATAATTATTCTTGGTTTGGTCAATAGCCAAGTTCATTAATACAGACCAAAAGTATCCTCTTTTCCTGGAATAAGAGGGTGGATTTTCTTGGCTCTCCACTTCAGAAAGGCTGTATGAATGCTGTTCAATCACTCTGTGATTGAATTATCTCCAAAGTCCTCATCTCACTGCCTTTAGTACTTTTCTTTGATATTTAGCCCAGGCCATGCCTTTTCTTGCCCCGTAATGATATATTCTATATGTATATGTATACATATAGACTGTATGTACAGGCTAAGAGTTTTCAAAATATGTGTGTGTGTGTGCGTCTTTGTGGGGAAGAGAGTGGTAAGAAGTACAATACCTGTGCCCATAGGAGTGATATTTATCTTGTTTTAAAGTTCAAATGACATGAAAGGAGTGTTTCAACATATTTTTAAAAACTTAAATTGTGATATGAGAGTATATTTGCTTTTTTCTTTGGCCATTTAATAACAGGATCGAGCCTTTAAACTATAAAATTGTTGAAGTAATGATGAGCTTAAAAGATAATTTGAGAAATGTGTGATGACTGTAAGGTGTATTTTCTGGAGAGATTCTAGAAGTTGAATTTCTGGGTCCAGGGGTAAATGTGCATATGTAATTTTCCTAGGTATTGCCAAATTCCTGTTCAAAGAGATTTCATCCCTTGCATTCCCATCAGCAATGTATGAGAATGCCTGCTTCCTCAGAGCTTCATTATATACTGTTATGGTCAACCAGAGTTCTCGCGTTTTTGATGGGTAAAAAATAGTATCTCAATATAATTTTTATTTACATTTCTCTTAGTGTATAAACAAGTTTGAACATCTTTTCATATGATTACAAGTTATTCGCATTTCTTTTTCTGTTAACTTTTTGTTTATTTCTTTAGCCTCCATTTCTAGAAAAATTGTTGGCTTTTATCTTTTCTATTTTTGAAAGCTCTCTTTATGTTAGGAAAATCCATGATTTGTTTGTCTTATTAGTGCTACTCTCTTTTTCTCTCTAATATGTAATGTGCCCTTTTAATTTTCATATGACATTTTTCTGTCACACAAACTATTTTCTAAATGTAATAAAATTTATCTTTATTCCTTCTTTGCTGCTTCTGGATTTTGAGTAATAAATTATAAAAATTTCCCAGCTCACAGATTATGAAGGTTTCATCCATGTTTTTTTTGGTAATTGTATGATTTTATATAAATTTGAGGATTCATTTTAAAACCTGATGTATATTATAGGGAATGACTCAATTGTATCTTCTTCCAGCTGTACCAAAACTGCTAACTTAAATACCCACCTCTTCCCTGTTGATTTGAGATCTTTTCTGTATTGTATGCTAAATTCCCACATGCAATTAGGTCTACTTATATATTTTTATTATATTTCATTTGTCCATCTGTCAATGCTTCACTGTTTTAATCATAGAAGTTTTAGGGCATATTTTAATGTCTGATTAGGCTAGAATTCCCTCATTGCTCCTTTGGAAAAAGAAGAAGAAAACGGGAGAAATCAGTCTACTTTATTTTAATATTTACCATAAAACTACCAAAATCAAGACAATGAAGTATTGGCAAAGGGAGACACATAGATTAATAGAGCAGAATAGAGATTAAAAAATAGCTCAACACAAGTATGTCTATCTGACTGACAAAGGAGCACTGACAATTTATGGAGGAAAGATATTCTTTGAACAAATGGTACTGGAACAATTAGACATCTCTAGGCAAAAATAACAACAACAACAAAACAACCTCAACTTAAACTCACACCATATTCACAAATAAAATCAAAATGGATCACAGATTTAAGTATAAAATGTACAATCAAAAATCATTTATAATAAATAGTAGAAAAATCTTCAGGATACATGGCAAAATGAAGGTGTCTTTAACATGACACCAAAAGCATGATCATGAGAAAAAATATCTACAAAATGTGCTTCATCAGAATTAAAGGTTTTGCTTTCCAAAAGACCCCGTAAATAGGATGAAAATACAAGCTACTGACTGAGACAAAGTATCTGCAAACTGTATATCTAATGAATAACTCATATTTAAAGTATATAAAGGACTCATAAAACTGAACAAAAAAGTGAAAAATCCAACTGGAAAATAAGCACAAGACATGACCGGATATGCCACTGAAGAGGATATATGGATGGCAAAGAAGCACATAAAAGGATGTTCACTTTGTTAGCCATTAAGGAAATGCAAACTAAAATCATGATGAACTATCCCAAATAACTATTAAAAAAATACTCAGGAAAAAATAGTGACAATAACAAATGCTCATGAGGACATGTAGAAACTGGATCCATTATACGTTGCTGATGGGGATGTTAAAAGGTATGGCCACTCTGGGAAATAGTTTGGCACTTGCTATGTTGGCAGATAAAAATTCCCAAAGATGTTGACACCCTGATGCCTGAACCTATGACTGTTATTTTAGACTGCAAAAGAGACTTTATAGATGTGACTAATGTCAAGGACCTTGAAGATTAACCTGGGTCATCTGAGTGGGCACAATCTAAGCAATTGAGTCCTGAAAAGCAAAGAATTTTTCCTGGTTATACTCAGAAAAAGAGACAAATGACAAAAGAAGAGTTGGAGAAATGTGATGTTAATGTCTTAGAAGATGGAGGAATGAAGCCACAGTCAAGGAATGTAGCTCCTCTGTAAACTGGAAAAAAGGAAATAAGTGGATTATCCCCTAGAGCCTCCAGAAAGGAGCACAGCTCTGCCAATACCTTGATTTTAGCCCATTAAGATCATTTTAGACCGCTGATCACTGGAACTATAAGAACTATAAGGCAATAAATTTGTGGTATTTAAGTCATTAAGGTTGCTATGGCAGCAACAGAAAAATAATAGATTTTTTAAAAACTAAAGATAAACTAGGACTTAGCAATCACACTTCTGGACATTTAGCTTGGTGAAAAGAAACTATTCTTTTCTTTATTTCAGGAAAATCCAGAATTTGTCTTATTAGTGTCACTCTTTTTTTTCCTCTAGTGTGTAATGTGCCCTTTTAATTTTATTATGGCATTTTTCTGTCACATAAAATATGTTCACACAAAAACCTGTACAGGAATGTTCATAGCAGCTTTGATTGTAATAGCCAAATATTACTAACCACCTAAATGCTCTTCAAAGGGTGGACAGTTAAACTGTGATACATCTATACAGTGGAAAACTACTCAGCAATAAAAAAGGGACGAATTATTGATACAACTACTTGGGTGGATCTCAAGGGGGAAAAGTATTGAGTGAAAAACCCAATCTTTAAAGATCAGATACTGTAGGATTCCATTTCTATAACATTCTTAAAATGGCAATAGTGTAGAGATGAAGAAAAGATTTGTGGTTATCAGCAGTTAGAGAAAGGGACCTAAAGGTGATGAAACAAATCTGTGTTTTGATTGTGTGTTGATTAACAAATCTACAAAGGTGATAAAATTGCACTGAAACACACACATATGTGCAAATAAGTGCTTGTAAATTGGGTGAAATCTGAATATGGCGTGAGTTGTGCTAATGTTGAATTCATTATGTGGATATTGTAGTATAACTACCTATTACCATTGGGGGAAATGGGGTGAAAGGCACATGGACCTCTTTGTACTAATTCTGAAACTTTCTGCACATCCATAATTATTGCAAAATAAAAGTTGAAAAAGCAATAAAGGAATCTTTAGAGAAATTCTCTTATTATCAGAGACTGTAAACAACTTTCCTAGCCCTCAAAATCTAGAGACCATATGTGGAAAGAGAGGCAGATGTGATTACACAAAACTAAAAACTTTTGCATGGTTACAAAAAAGGAAAAGCCAAGTAAAGTATAAAAAAATGACGAATTGAAAAATTATTTGCAACTTGTATCAAAAAAGTGATATTTCCAATACATAAAAGACATAAAAATAGAGAAATAATAGAATATCTCTGAAGACTAATGGACTAAGAATATTAACATAAAATTCTTAAGAACATGAACATAAAATTCATAGAAAGAAAATATGAATCATAACACATATGACTCATAATCCTTTGAAAATATGCTCACATTCACTCACAATAAGATGGATGAAAGGTAAAACTGAAATAAGATACCATTTCTCACCTGTGAAATTGGCAACAAAAGAAATGTTTGACAACACGCTCTGCTGTCAAAGCTGTGGGGAGAAATCAGGCATTCTCACGTATCTCCGGTGAGAGTGCACATTAATAAAGGCCTGTGTGGGCATAGAGGGTAATTTCAAGAAAAATTACTTATTCATTTACCTTTTGACCCAACAGTTTCTCTTCTAGGAATTGATGCTGAAAATACACAGGCAAAAATATTAAAAGATCATATACTCTAGGCATTCTTTGCATGAATATTTGAAATATTAATAGACTAGAAATAACCCAAGTAGCCAACAGTAGGAGACTGGATGCATAAAATGCAGTACCCATAATGGAGTACCAGACAGTTTTTAAAAGTTATAAGAACTATGTCTATATCTACATTTGGAGAGTTTTCTGGAATATCTTGTTTTCTGAAAATAAAGAGGATAAAAAGTATGTACAGGGTGCTGCTATTTACCTAAGGAAAATAAAAATAGAAAATTGTGTGTGTGTGTGTGTCCTCATGCTTAACCACAGCTGAAGGAGAAAAATGGGAGTGTTATAGAAGGCACACAGGTAGAAACTAGACATCTTTGAATATTCTTTGTTTTATACATTTAATTTTAGAATCAGATCCTTAAGAAACTGAAAGGTTATATGGAAAAATGAGACTAAGTGTTTTCCTATTTGGTGGCATATTCAGAGTGGAACTATTACAACTGACCAACTGACTCTAAAACCCCAGTCATAAATTCCCAATGATATACTCTCAGGTGAAGAAACTATAAAAAAAGTCAAATGTTTTATAGTAAAAATGTTGGTAATAGTGCTGTTATGTATTTATCTATTATTTGTTTTTGAGACTGTAGGGTATGTGTATTTTGGAATCCATCAAATTAATTATCATATAATATTCTAAATCTATCATCCCTCCTAGAGTACTGGGATTGTGTGTGAGTGTGTGTGTGTGTGTGTGTGTTTTCTAGCTTTGTTCTCTGAAAATGCCTTGGAAATACAATATGATAAGCTGGTATTAAGGAGCCCCCATAGTTCACAGACTGTAATCTTGAAATGCCATTTTTCACCAAATGACTCTTCAGAATGACAAATTCCAAGTATGGTACGGGAAATATATAAGATCATTTTGGAATATCTTGTTACATGGAATAACAAAAACTCTATCAAAGAATACTAGAATCAAGTCTAAACAAATTTGAAGTCAATTCAAGTAAGTTTTCATTGGCCAAGAATGGTGTAATTTGAGCATCGCTAAAATTGATTTCTGCAATGAATCTAAACACAAAAAATATGTATAAAGCTATACACGTTTTGTTTATACATATTTGAGTATGACTATATATATTTGAGTACATATATACATATTTGAGTACAATATGGTGCTAAAAGAAAAAATACTTTGGTCACCATTGGAAATTTGGAAAAAAGAAAAGAAGTAAGCATTTTATCACATTTTTTTCGTATACCTAAACCGCCAGAACAAAGATAAGGCAAATTTCTCTTTATAAAAGTATTCCAGCTAATAAATGAAGAAGAAATAATAGAATTAGCACATCATCATTTTGCAAAACCTAATGAATTAATACTTATAAGCACTGATCATTAAGTATTGTTTCCATTACAAAAAGCAGCAAACACCACACATCTGATGAAATGTACACATCTTTGTATAAATAAGTCTTATTCCAACTTTAATCAACTTTGAATCACAGATCAAGTCTCCCAATTCAATTTAGTAAAGCAATGAAAGACAGAATGATATGTACATTATGTGTTGAACAACAAATGGTCAACAACAACCAAAATTCAGCATGTGGGAAGCTTTACACGATGTGTGATCCAGTTCCTTTAACAAATACATTGCAAGGGGGATAGAGACAGATGGAGAAGAACCTAAAGTCTAAAAAGAGACTTAAGAGGTGTATTAACTATTTGTAATGTGTGGCTTATTTGAATACTGATTCAAGCAAACTGCTAAAAAATGGCATTTATGAGACAATTGGAAATTTAAACACTATTATACTTTCTAAGTTTTATTTTATTTTTAATTGACAAATAATAATTGTATATATTTGTGGGTTATAATATGATAGTATGATACATGTATACATTGTACAATGATCAAATCAGGTAAATTAACATATCCATCACTTCAAATATTTAACATTTGTTTTTGGTGAGAACATTTAAAATCCTTTATATAAATATTTTGAAATATACACTATTATTGACCACCATTCAATCACAATAATTTGTAATAGGACAACAGAACTTATTTCTCCTAACTGGAACCTTGTACTCATTGACTAATGTCTCCCCTTTCCCAGCCCACCTCTTACCATCTTGTCCCTGGAAACCACCGTTCTACTCCCTACTTCCATGAGTTAAACTTTTTAAGATTCCACATATATTAGTTTGATGAAATCTCATCTGTCTATCATTGCTTTCATTGCCTGTGTGGTAGAGCTCATATTCAAGAAATTTCTGTCTGGACCAATGTTATGCAGCTCTTCTTCTACATTTTATTCTAGTAGTTTTATAGTTTCAGGCCTTAGGTTTAAGTTTTTAATCCATTTAAGTTGATTCTTGTATAAAAAGTAGACAAGGGTCTATTTTCATGCTTCTGTGTGTGGATATCTAGTTTTCACAACATCAATCCTTTCCAAAATGTGATCTTGGCAACTTTATTGAAGATAATTTAAGTTGACTATAGATGTGGGTATATTTCTGAGCTCTCTCTCCTTTTCCATTGGTTAAGGTGTCTGTTTTTTTCCAGTACAATGCTATTTTGAGTACTATAGCCACATAATATATTTTGAAATCTGACAATATGGTGCCTTCAGCTTTGTTCTTTTTGTTCAAGATTCTTTTGGCTACTTGGGATCTTTTGTGAAGTTTTAGGGTTTTTTTTCCTATTTCCATGAGGAATAAAATTGAAATTGTGATAGGGATTGCATTAAGTCCGTAGATCACTTTGTGTAGTATAGACATTTTAACAACACTACTTTTTCCATCCATGAACATGGGATATCTTTCCACTTATCTGTATCTCCAATTTCTTTCATCAATATTTTATAGATTTTAGTATACAGATCTCTTACTTTCTTTGTTGACTTTTAAATATTTTTTGATGCTATTGAGAAATTATTTTAATTTCTAAGATAGTGGAAATGGGTATCTTTGCCTTGTTCCAATTTCCAGGGGAAATGCTTTCAAATTTTCCCCATTAACTATAATCTTGTCTGTGAGTTTGTTGTATATGGCCTTTATTATTTTGAGGTATATTCCTTCTTCACCCAGTGTGTTGAGGGTTTTTATCATAAAGAGATGCTAAATTTTATCAAATGCTTTTTCTGTATCTATTGAGATAATTATATGCTTTTTGTCCCTAATTTTGTTTATGCTATAAATCACATTTATTGATTTGCATATGTTGAATCATTCTTGCATCCCTTGAATGGAACCCGCTTGACTATGGTATACTATTTCTGTGATGTGCTGTTGTATTAGATTTCCTAATTTTTTTCTTGAGGATTTTTGCATCTATGTTCATCAGATATTGGTCTTTATTAGTTTTATTTTTGCATTACATTCTTGTCTGGGTTTGGCATCAGAGTGATATTGGCTTTATAGAATGAGTTAGGAAGAATTATCTCCTCCTTGATTTTTTGGAACAGTTTCAGGAGGATTGGTACAAGTTCTTCTCTGTGTGTTTGATAGAATTCATCTGTGAATCCATCTAGTTCTTGGCTTTTTGTTGTTGCTGTGGTGGTATTTTGTATTACTGATGCAGTCTCACTACTTTTTATTGGTATATTCAGAATTTCTGTAGCTTCTTCACTCTTGGGAGATTGTATGTTTCCAGAAATTCACCAATTTTCTCTAGGTTTTCTACTTGTGAGAACATAGTTGTTAACAGGAGTCCATAACGATCTTTGTATATCTATAGTATCAGTTGCAATGTCTCCTTTTTCTTTTCTGACTATGTGTATTTGAATCTTCACTCTTCGTCTGTCTAGCTAGCAGTTCATCAATTTTATTTATCTTTTCAAGGAACCAACTTTCTTTTGTTGATCAATTGTACTTTTTTTTCTATTTCATTTAGTTCGGATCTGATCATCGTTATTTCTATTCTTCTACTAGATTTGAGTTTGGTTTGGTTCTTGTTTTCCTGGTTTCTTGAAGTGCAACATTAGATTATTAATGTGTAATCTTTCCATATTTTTGATGTAGACATTTAACACTATAAACTTCCCTCTCAGACTGTTTTTGCTATATCACAGAGGATTTAATATGTTGTGTTTCCATTTCATTCATTTTCTAAACAATTTAAAATTTCATCCTAATTTTGTCATTTTCCCAAAGATCGTTGAGGAGCATGTTGTTTAATTTACATGTATTTGTGTAATTTACAGAATTCCTCTTGTTATTGATTTCTACTTTTATTCTGTTGCAGTCTGAGAAAAATAATACGATTTTTATTTTTAAATAGTTTATTGAGACTTCTTTGTGACATATCATATGGTCAGTCTTGGAGAATGTTCCATGTGCTGATGAGAAGAACGTATAGTCTGCAGTTGTTAGGCAGAATATTCTGTAGGTATTTGTTAGGTCGAAATGCTCTAAAGTTTATTTAAGTCCAGTGCTATTTGTTGACTTTCTATCTCAATGACATGTCTAGTGCTATGTATTGTATTTCATGGATGATCTGTTCAATTTTGAAAGTGGGTTATTGAAATCTCCCACTATTACTGTGTGGCAGTTTATGTCTCTCTTCAAGCCTCTTAATATTTGTTTTATATATTTAGATGCTCTGATATTAGGTGGATATATTTTTGTGATTATTACATCCTCTTAATGGCTGCACCACTTTATCATTCTATAATGACCATCTTTGCCTCTTTTTACGATTTTTGACCTAAAGTCTATTTTGTCTAAAATAAGTATAACTACTACTGCTTTCTTTTTGTTTCTATTCGCATGAAATATCTTTTCCATTCCTTCACTTTTAATCTATGAATGTCCTTACAGGTGAAGTAAGTCATATGTTGGCAGTGTACAGTTGGATCTTTTTCTAAAATTTATTCAGCTACTCTATGCTGCTTTATTGGAGAATTTAACCCATTTGTACTTAAAGTAATTATTGATAGGAAAGGACTTACTAGTATCATTTTATATATTGTATTCTCATTATTTTGTAGATCCTTTCTTTCTTTCTCTATTCCTTTCTTCTTTTGTGGTTTGATGGCTTTCTGTAATGACATGCTTTGAATCTTTTTATCTTTTGTGTATATGTTACAGGATTTTGATTTATGGCTACCCTGAGGCTTACATTAAATATACTATAATTGTAAATGGCTATATTGAGCTGATAACATCTTAACTTTGATTACATACATAAACTCCACACTTTTACTGACCCTCCTCTCACACTTTGTGTTTTTGGTGTCACAATTAGCCTTTAAAAATTGGATTCCTAAAAAATTATTGTAACTTTTGTTTTTAATAGTTTTGTCTTTTATCCTTTATACTAGAAGTTTAAATGATTTACCTACAACCATTACAATTCTGGATTTGACAATGTACATATTTTTATGAGTTATATTTATGCTTCCATAAATTTTATGTTACTAATTAGTGCCTTTTTCCTACAGCTTAAAGAAACCCCATTAACATTTCTTGTAATGTTAAATTTGGTGAAAAAGTCAAACTTTGTTTGTCTAAGGGTCTTTATCACCATTTATTTTTGAAAGACAGCATTGCTAGGTATAACATTCTTGGTTCAAAAATTTTTTTTTTCAGGATTTTGAGTATATCATCCTACTTCATTCTGACCTGTAGTTTCTACTGAAACAAACCCACTGATAGTCTTATGGTGGTTCCTTTCAATGTAACAACTCACTTTACTCTTGCCTGTTTCAAAACTCTGTCTTTAACAGACAATTTGATTATGATATTTCTTTGTGTGAGTTTCCTTATATTCATCTTACTTGGTCTCCTTTGAGTTTCCTGGATCTGAATTTTTACTTTCTTTTTCAGGCTTAGGAAGTTTTCTACTATTATATTTTAAATGTTTTCTGTTTTTTTTTTCTTTGTTGCTTCTCCTTCTGGAACTTCAATATTGCATGTGTTGTAATGTTTAATTACATCCCATATGTTTCTTAAACCTCAATTTTTTTATTGTGCTTTTCTTTTTGCTCTTTGTCACATCATTTTCAGAGACAAGTTTTTGAGCTCATTGATCCTTTCCTCTTCTCAGTCTTTACAGGATTCTCTTAAATTCCCTCTATCAATTTTTCAATTTAATTATAGTACTCTTCAGCTCTATGATTTCTATTTGGTACTTCTTTATACTTTCTAACTATTGAATTTCTCAGTTTGTCCTTGCATTGCTTTCCTAACATTGGTGAGCATTTTTATAAACATCATTTTGAATTTCCTGTTAGGTTAATCACATATACCCAATTTACTTGGGTAAATTTTTGAAGACTTACTTTTTCTTTTATTTGGAATATTTTGCCCTGTTTCTCCTTTTCCCTTGACTCCCTCTTTTGGTTTCTGCACATTAGATAAGACAACTACCTACCCTAGTCTTGTCAGACTGGCCTGTGTAGGAGAAGAATCACCAATTCATCCAGCCAGAGAGTTTATGGTGCTTCTCAAATCTGCATCCAGATTGCTGTCTGTTTTTGTGACCCACTGGAGTTTAGCATGTGCCATATTCTGTAACTACCCTTAAACTAGTGAGGTAGATACCAGACGACTGTAGCTAAAACAGTTGGGGTGTTGAATGTGAGTTTCAGTTACTTCTATCTTCATTTTGAAGCTTAGGATGGGTGTTTATCTCCCAGTGTCTCTGCACTTAGCTGGGGGAAAAAAATCTGTGCCACATATTTGTGCTCATGTTCAAGCAGCACCCCCTGATACTGGAGCAACAGCTGTTGGAAGTGGGCCCATGGTACATCCAATTGTTTACGTTTTTTGATCTGGCGTTATTTAAGAATTCAAATTCCCTTTGACTCTGAGGGTTAAGTTATCAAGGATATAATCCCTTGAGTGAGAGGTGTAGAAGGTATGGCAGTCACTGCAAGGCCAAATTCCTTCCAGGAAGAATGAGTAGACCTGGATTTATTACTGAGGCAGGCCACATAGAAGGTTCATAAAGTCCCAAGCTCTGGCTCTGGCTGCCAGACAGGTTTTTCTTCTTTTCTTTTTGTTTTTTAGCCCCCCCAGTGCAAGTTCCTTACAAGCCAGCCTTTTAAGGAGCCACTGAAAATGTATATAGTAAGCTCTGTACAGAAAAAAAAAAAAAGAAAGCTACATGTTTCTACACCTTTTCTGCACATCTTCAAGGGATTGTATCCCTTGGAGGTGTTTATGCATCCATTTAAAACTGCTTCTTTATTTTGTGATCTAAGGAGATTCATGGATACCTAGTCCTTTTTGATCCAAGAGCTAAGAGGTTCAGGATGGAATCTTTTGAAAAGCAGCTGTAAAAAATTTAGATGTTTAATGCATGGCATAAATCCCTTCTGGGGAAAAACAAGAAGCTGCATTTTCAAACCCCCTTTGCACTGCTTCTAGAAGATGAAGCCCTGAAAGTGCTTACATGCCATGCAAAAACTGCCCTTTTTTTCTGTGGTCTAGAGATACTCACATATACTTAGTCCTCACTGCTCCCAGAGCGAGGGGGTTTAGGATACATTCTCTCAGTGGAAGCTACAAGAATGTGAGTGCTCACTTTGTAGACAAACTTCTTCCAAGATGGATTAATAGTTTTGGAGTTATAACTTGGGTATGCTAAGGGAGTAGGCCTGAGAAGTGACAATCTGCTTCTGGGGCTGCTGGTTAGCTAATATTTTTCTGCCCTTTAACTCGGTGATGCAAGAATCCAGCTAACCAAGTGCCCACTGGGAAAGTGTGTCATAAACCTTTTCAGGGAAGAAACAAGGGGCTGAATTTTTATGTACTCTCTCTTGCACTGTTCCTAGGGGATGCAGCCCTTGGAAGTGCTTGCATGCTTATGTAAAACGGCCACTTTTTCCATTTGGGTCTGAGAGACTCACGTATGTTTAATTTAACCTTTTGCTTTCAGAGTTGGTGAATTAGGAGCCAATCCCCCAAAACCTGAGAGCTGGTGCACTGTATGTCAGGTCCCAAAACCTCCTATCCACAGGGAGAATCTGGGTGTTGGGAATTCCTTTCCTGATTTTATGGAGCTATGTCTGGGGTGGGGGCCTGTGCCCAAGTGTGCTTCGTCTTTTACTACCCTTTCTATGTGAATGTTTTCTTGATTGTCTAGTGGGTAGCAGTCACTCAACTGGTCTCTGATTTCTCTCAGAGAAAAGTGATCATGCATAGATGTTTATTTCATTGTCTGGAGGACATTGTCAGGGTAAGGAGTTTCCTATTCCACCAGATTGCTCACATCGCTCCTCTATAATTTTTTGACAGGTGATTTTGTTTACTCAACTCTATACATTTGTCAAAACTCATAGAACTGTACATAAAATAAATTTCTGTTATATAAATTTTGAAAAGTTTTAAGCAAATAGTAGCAAACTGAATCCAGAAATACATAAAAAGGATAATATATCATGCCAAAATGAAGTTTATCTCATGAACACAAGTTTTTAGATATTAGAAAAGCAATTTAATGTACACATTATTAAATTAATAGAAAAAATGATCACCTCAATAAAGTTTTATAAAATTTAACATTTATTTATTTTAAAAAACCATGCTAAACTTTAATCAGAAGATAACTTTCTTAATCTAAGAAGGTAATCTATTGAAATCATAGAGGAAATATCACAGCTTTTCTCTGAGATCTATAGCAAGACAAGGATACTCACTGTCACAGTGTAGGTCCTCTTGAAAGCAGACACTGAGAGAAAATCATAACAAGTACAGTATTGAAAATATAAAATAGAATATAATGGAAATTACAGGAGTTGAAGATACTTAATGTGATTGAATATTATTTCAAGTAACTTTTGCTTCAATTATATGTATGTCTATTAAGTCATGAAATGAAATGTATTTCTTGCTGTGTTTCACATAATAAAAGTATGAGAAACACCACACAGAGAATAGAGTCCAAACACCTTAGTAAGTAATACAAGGCTCTCTTAATACTGACTCTGTCTACCCATGTACCTTCCACTTCCTCATTCCCTCTGCACCATCTTCCTTCATCTTTCCGTGTAGCATTATTTAACTACATGCACCTCTCTATCTCCTTGAATACACCCCCACCATAGTACTTAGCTAAGTATGTTTCCATGATTTGCCTACAAGCATCTTTATTACTACACTGGGTATTTTTTGAGGGCAGGATTGTGCCTTAACTATCTTTTTAATTGTGATGATAGTTATTTGGAGAAAGCAGAAAAAGGAGAAAAGGTGATAAGAAACTTGGCCCAGAGTACCAGAAGGACCTTTCCAGTGATGTGTTTTTATTCAGGCTTGAGCACAGCATGTGGAGTTGAAAGGAGCCTTCAAATGGGGAATCCTTCCTGTCATTCACTGTCTGCCAAGCCCAGCAGCAACATGCTGAACTGTACTTTCCCACATGGTCCTCTGTCACCCAAACACAGTGACATGCCTCCCCTCTGGGTCACTTTTCACAATGAGAAATGGGCCATGGAAGTATTTTGGCAAACAGGGGGCATTGAACTGTCAAATTATCCTCTGCTCTAGGGTAGCAAAAGACGCCTGGCTTCTGTTGTCATTTCCTTCTCATTACTCTGTTAGCTTTATTAGTTTCATGATGCTGCTTAAATCCTGATGTGGAAAACTTACAGATAGCTGAGCTTGGACTCTAAGATTTTCCCAACCAAGCCTCCTGGTGGTTTACTTGCAGAAGGAAGTTCTTCCTTGGAAATTGTAGAAATCACTTTATTTCTTTACTAATTATGAAAATATTTTCTGAGGAAGGATGTGAGCCCAGAACTGTTCATGTGGGGATGCAATGATGCGTAAAACAGATTTCCTACCTTCAAGGAGCTTAGCAGTATGCAGTTGATACAGAGTAATAAAGAGAATGATGTAATAAATGTGAATATAAAATTAGAGGTCTGCATTGTGTACTTCCAAAATTTTAATGTGCACATGACATCTGGGATTCTTCATAAAATACAGGATCTGGTTCGGTAGCTCTGAGATGGGTCCTAAGATTCTGCATTTGTAACAAACTTTCACATGATGCTGATGCTGCTGGTCCAGGCACTGACTTTTGAGTAACTAGGACTTGTAAACATAAAGAATTAGCAGTTTATCCCCTCTGCTGATATGTGAATAGAGCAGTCTTCCAAAGGAACAATGGCTTGTCCCAAATCTTGACAGCTGTATAACTGTTCCCATGCCTTCAGAGGGGTCACAAACATTTAAGATAGAAACATGAGCATGCCCACAATTGATTATACTTAGGTAACTATAGGAGGCATGTGGCTGAAGCGGAGCCATAATGAGTGAAAGACTGATGACAACCAGGAATGACATAGACCAGGTGTTAAAGAGCTTAGTAAGTAATATATAAAATGTATCTTGTAGACATTGAGGAACCTTATGAAAATGACAATATTCATGAATATCTGTGCCTTTTTTACTCTGGAGTAAATGAGTCATCAATATCTACTGCTATACAAGTGAAGTATTTCGTGAATAGGATGAAGGAAATGATATGAACCCAATGGTTTTATATATAGTCACGTATATGTGATCGTATGATGTGTGCAGACTATTTTGTGCTTTTTCTAAATGTTTTTGCCCAAATAGATGCAGAAATAAACTAATTTAATATTAAAAGTTACAGCCTACAAGTTGGGAGAAAATGTGATGCTGTTCCATTTTAATTGAAGTAAAACTTGTACAACAAAAATTTCAGCATTTTAAAATAAACAATTTAGAACCATTTATTTGGAAAATAAACATTCAGAACGTTCAGGGTGCAATGACCACCTCTATTTAGTTCCAAGGCATTTTTATCATTCCAAAAGGAAATCTCATTTCGATTAAGCAGTCACTTTCTATTTCCCTCTCATCCAAGACTCTGGGAAACATTAATCTCTTTCTTTTTCTTTTTTTTTTTTTTTGAAACAGAGTCTCGCTCTGTCGCCCAGGCTGGAGTGCAGTGGTGTGATCTCGGCTCACTGCAAGCTCCGCCTCCCAGGTTCACGCCATTCTCCTGCCTCAGCCTCTCTGAGTAGCTGGGACTACAGGCGCCCGCCACCACGCCCGGCTAATTTTTTGTATTTTTAGTAGAGACAGGGTTTCATCGTGGTCTCGATCTCCTGACCTCGTGATCCGTCTGCCTCGGCCTCCCAAAGTGCTGGGATTACAAGCGTGAGCCACTGCACCCAGCCAATCTCTTTCTTTTTCTATGGATTTACCTGTTTGGAATATTTAATATTACTAAGCATTGAATATTTGTGCCCTATTCCCAAATTTCATATGTTGAAAACCTAACCCCTGATGTGATGGTATTAGGGGGTGGAACCTTTGGCAAGTACATGCCAAAAGATAAGCTTTTGGGGGGTCATGAAGGGGGGTCCCTCATGAATAGGATTAGTGCCCTTCTAAGAACATACATGAGAGCTTATTCTTTCTGCTCTTCACCACATGCTGATACAACAAAAAACAGCCATATCCAAATCAAGAAGTGGGCCTTCACCAAGCACTGGATCTGCCAAAACCTTTACCTTGGAATTCCCAGCCTCCAGGACTGTGAGAATTAAATATTTTTTGTTTAAGCCACTCATCTGTAGCAATTTGTTATAGCACCCCAAACTCAATAAAATACATATAAATTGAATCATAAAATATGTGATATTTTGTGACTGGATTCTTTCACCTAACGTAATTCAATGTTTCTTCCATGTTTTAGCATGTATCAGTTCTTTATCCTTGGCTGGACAATATAGCACTGTATGTATATACCTTTCTTTAAGAAAAACAATTTTTCAGTTTGAACATTTGGGTTGTTTCCACTTTTTGACTATTATGGATAGTGTTACTGTGAGCATTCACATACAAGTTTTTGTTAAAGTATCTGTTTTCAATTTTGGGGGTTATATACTTAGGACTTAAATTGCTGGGTCTTATGGTAACTCTATATTTAACTCTCTGAGAAACCATCAAACTTACTTATTCACAATGGATACCTTGTTTAACATTCCCAGAAGCAATGCATAAGAGTTCCAATTTCTCCACATATTTGCCAATACTTGTTATTATCCATTTTTAAAACACATATAGCCGTGGGTGGCTAGCAAGATGGCCAAATAGGAACAGCTCCCGTCTGCAGCTCCCAGTGAGATCAAAGCAGAAGGTGAGGAATTTCTCCATTTCCAACTGAGGTACCCACCTCATCTCATTGGGACTGGTTAGATAGTGGGTGCAAGCCACAGAAGGTGAGCAGAAGCAGGGTGGAGCATTGCCTCACCCAGGAAGCCCAAGGGGTCAGGGAACTCCCTCCCCTAACCAAGGGAAGCCATGAGGGACTGTGCGATGAGAAATGATGCATTCTGGCCCAGATTCTACACTTTTCCCAAGGTCTTTGCAATTCACAGACCAGGATAATCCCTCAGGTGCCTACATTACTAGGGCCCTGGGTTTCAAGCATAAAGCTGGGTGGCCATGTGGGCAGACACCGAGCTAGCTGCAGGAGTTTTTTACATACCACAGTGGCATCTGGAACACCAGTGAGACAGAACCATTCAATCCCCTGGAAAGGGGACTGAAGCCAGGGAGCCAAGTGGTCTAGCTCAGTGGATCCCACCCCCATGGAGCCTGGCAAGCTGAGATCCACTGGCTTGAAATTCTCGCTGCCAACACAGCAGTCTGAAGTCAACCTGGAACACTCAAGTTTGGTGGGGAGAGGGGCGTCCACCATTACTGAGGCTTGAGGAGGCAATTTTCCCCTCACAGTGTAAACAAAGCCACCAGGAATTTCAAACTGGGTGGAACCCACAGCAGCTTAGCAAAGCCCCTGTAGCCAGACTGCCTCTCTAGATTCCTTCTCTCTGGGCAGGGCATCTCTGAAAGAAAGGCAGCAGCCACAGACAGGGGCTTATAGATAAACTCCCATCTTCCTGGGACAGAGCACCTGGAGAAAAGGGGCAGTTGTGGGCACAGCTCTGCAGACTTAAACATTCCTGCCTTCTGGCTCTGAAGAGAGCAGCAGATCTCCCAGCACAGTGTTCAAGGTCTGCTAAGGGACAGACTGCCTCCTCAAGTGGGTCCCTGACCCCATGCCTCCTGACTGGGAGACATCTCCCAGCAGGGGTCAACAGACACTTCATACAGGAGAGCTCCAGCTGCCATCTGGCGGGTGCTCCTCTCAGATGAAGCTTCCAGAGAAAGGAACAGGCCACAATCTTTGCTGTTCTGCAGCCTCCACTGGTGATACTCAGGCAAACAGGGTCTAGAATGGACCTCCAACAAACTCCAGCAGACCTGCACCAGAGGGGCCTGTTAGAAAGGAAAAGCATCAACAAAAGGGACACATGAACAAAAACCCCATCTGAAGGTCACCAGCATCAAAGATCAAAGATAGATAAATGCACAAAGATGAGGAAAAACCAGGGCAAAAGGCTGAAAATTCCGAAAAACAGAATGCCTCTTCTCCAAAGGATCGCAACTCCTTGCAAGCAAGGGAACAAAACTGGACAGAGAATGAGTTTGACAAATTGACAGAAGTAGGCTTCAGAAGGTGGGTAATAACAAACTCCTCTGAGCTAAAGGAGCATGTTCTAACCCAATGCAAGGAAACTAAGGACCTTGAAAAAAGGTTAGAGGAATTGCTAACTAGAGTAACCAATTTAGAGAAGAACATAAATGAGCTGATGGAGCTGAAAAACAACATGAGAACTTCATGAAGCATACACAGGTATCAATAGCCAAATCAATCAAGTGGAAGAAAGGATATCAGATTGAAGATCAACTTAATGAAATAAAGCATCAGGACAAAATTAAGGAAAAAAAGAATGAGAAAGAATGAACAAAGCCTCCAAGAAATATGGGACTATGTGAAAAGACCAAACCTATGTTTGATTGGTGTACTTAATTAAAAGACACAGACTGGCAAATTGGGTAGAGTCAAGACCCATTGGTGTGCTGTATTCAGGAGACCCATCTCATGTGCAAAGACACACATGGCTCAAAATAAAGGGATGGAGGAATATTTACCAAGTAAATGGAAACCAAAAAAAGCAGGGGTTGCAGTCCTAGCCTCTGATAAAACAGATTTTAAACCAAGAAAGATAAAAAAAGAGAAAAAAAGGGCATTACATAATGGTAAAGAATGAACACAAGAAGAACTAGCTATCCTAAATATATATGCACCCAATACAGAAGCCCCAGATTCATAAAGCAAGTTCTTAGAGACCTACAAGGAGACTTAGACTCCCATACAATAATAGTGGGAGACTTTAACATCCACTGTCAATATTGGTTGGATCAATGAGACAGAAAATTAACAAGGGTATTCAGGACTTGAACTCAGCTCTGGACCAAGCAGACCTAATAGACATCCACAGAACTCTCCACCCCAAATCAACAGAATATACATTCTTCTCAGCACCACATCACACTTATTCTAAAATTGACATCATAATTGCAAGTAAAACACTCCTCAGCAAATGCAAAAGAATGGAAATCATAGCAAACAGTCTCTTAGACTGCAGTGTAATCAAATTAGAACTCAAGATTAAGAAACTCACTCAAAACTGCACAACTACATGGAAACTGAACAATCTGCCCCTGAATGACTACTGGGTAAATAAAGAAATTAAGGCAGAAATAAAGAAGTTCTTTGAAACCAGTAAGAACAAAGACACAATGTACCAGAATCTCTGGGACACAGCTAAAGCAGTATTTAGAGGGATATTTATAACACTAAATGCCCACAGGAGAAAGTGGGAAAGATCTAAAATTGACACACTAACATCACAATTAAAAGAACTAGAGAAGCAAGAGCAAACAAATTCTGAAGCTAGCAGAAGACAAGAAATAACTAAGATAAGAGCAGAACTGAAGGACACAGAGACACAAAAATCCCTTCAAAAAAATCATTGAATCCAGGAGCTGGTTTTTTTAAAGATTAACAAAATAGATAGACTGCTAGCCAGACTAATAAAGAAGCAAAGAGAGAAGACTCAAATAGACGCAATAAAAAATGAGAAAGGGGATATCAGCACTGATCCCACAGAAACACAAACTACCATCAGAAAATACTACAAACACCTTTACACAAATAAATTAGAAAATGTAGAAGAAATGGATAAATTCCTGGACACATACAACCTCTCCAGACTAAACCAGGAAGAAGTCGAATCCCTGAATATACCAATTGCAAGTTCTGAAATTGAGGCAGTAATTAATAGCCTACCAACCAAAAAAAAGCCCAGGACCAGCAGGATTCACAGCTGAATTGTACCAGATGCACAAAGAGGAGCTGGTACCATTCCTTCTGAAACTATTCCAAACAATAGAAAAAGAGGGACTCCTTGCTAACTCATTTTATGAGGCCAGCATCATCTTGATACCAAAACTGGCAGAGACACAACAAAAAAGAGAAAATTTCAGGCCAATATCCCTAATGAATATCAATGCAAAAATCCTCAATAAAATACTGGCAAATTGAATCCAGCAGCACATCAAAAAGCTTATCCACCACTATCTAGTCAGCTTCATCCCCGGGATGCAAGGCTGGTTCAACATACATGAATCAATAAACATAATCCATCACATAAACAGAATCAATGACAAAAACCACATAATTATCTCAAAAGATGAAGAAAAGGCCTTTGATAAAATTCAACATCCCTTCATGCTAAAAACTCTCAATAAACTAGGTATTGATGGAATGTATCTCAAAATAAGAGCTATTTATGACAAACCCACAGCCAATATCATACAGAATGGGCAAAAGCTGGAAGCATTCCTTTTGAAAACCAGCACAAGATAAGGATGCTGCCCTCTCTCACCACTCCTATTCAACACAGTATTGGAAGTTCTTGCCAGGACAGACAAGAGAAAGAAATAAAAGGCATTCAATTAGGAAGAGAAGAAGTCAAATTGTCCGTTTGCAGATGACATGATTATATATTTAGAAAACCCCATCATCTCAGCCCCAAATCTGCTTAAGCTGATAAGCAACTTCAGCAAAGTCTCAGGATAAAAAATCAATATGCAAAAATTGCAAGCATTCCTATATACCAATAATACACAAACGAGGGCCAAATCACGAGTGAACTCCCATTCACAATTGCTACAAAACGAATAAAATTCCTAGGATTCCAACTTACAAGGGATGTGAACGACCTCTTCAAGGAGAACTACAAACCACTGCTCAAGGAAATAAGAGAAGACACAAACAAATGGAAAAACATTCCATGCTCATGGATAGGAAGAATCAGTATTGTGAAAATGGCCATATTGACCAAAGTAATTTATAGATTCAATGCTATCCCCATCAAGCTACCATTGACTTTCTTCACAGAATTAGAAAATAAACTACTTTAAATTTCATATGGAACCATAAAAGAGCCTGTATAGCCAAGACAATCCTAAGCAAAAAGAACAAAGCTGGAGGCATCATGCTACCTGACTTCAAACTATACTACAAGGCTACAGTGACCAACACAGCATGGTACTGGTACCAAAACAGAGATATAGACCAATGGAACAGAACAGAGCCCTCAGAAATAACACCACACATCTACAACCATCTGATCTTTGACAAACCTGACAAAAACAAGCAATGGGGAAAGGATTCCCTATTTAATAAATGGTGCTGGGAAGACAGGCTAGCCATATGCAGACAACTGACACTGTACCCCTTCCTTACACCTTATACAAAAATTAACTCCAGATGGATTAAAGACATAAACGTAAGACCTAAACCACAAAAACTCTAGAAGAAAACCTAGGCAATACCATTCAGGACACAGGCATGGGCAAAGACTTCATAACTAAAACACCAAAAGCAATGGCAACAAAAGCCAAAATTGACAAATGGCATCTAATTACACTAAAGAGCTTCCGCACAGCAAAAGAAACTATCATCAGAGTAAACAGGCAACCTTCAGAATGGGAGAAAATTTTTGCAATCTATCCATCTGACAAAGTTCTAATGTCCAGAATCTATAAGGAACTTAAACAAATTTACAAGAAAAACAAACAAACAAACAAAGAACTCTATCAAAAAGTGAGTGAAGAATATGAACAGACACTTCTCAAAAGAAGACATTTACATGGCCAACAAACACGTGAAGAAAAGCTCATCATCACTGGTTATTAGAGAAATGCAAATCAAAACTACAATGAGATACATCTCACACCAGTTAGAATGGCAATCATTAAAAAGTCAGGAAACAACAGATGCTGGAGAGGATATGGAGAGATAGAAATGCTTTTACACTGTTGGTGGGAGTGTAAATTAGTTCAACCATTGTGGAAGACAGTGTGGCGATTGATCAAGGATCTAGAACCAGAACTACCATTTGACCCAGCAATCCCATTACTGGGTATATACCCAAAGGATTATAAATCATTCTACTATAAAGACACATGAACATGTATGTTTATTGTAGCACTGTTCACAATAGCAAAGACTTGGAATCAACCCAATGTTCATCAGTGATAGACTGGATAAAGAAAATGTGGCACATATACACAATGGAATACTACGCAGCCATAAAGAAGGATGAGTTCCTCTCCTTTGCAGGGACATGAATGAAGCCGGAAACCATCATTCTCAGCAAACTAACACAGGAACAGAAAACCAAACACTGAATGTTCTCACTCATAAGTGAGAGTTGAACAATGAGAACACATGGACACAGGGAGGGGAACATCACACACTGAGGCCTGTCAGTGGGTGGGGGGCTAGGGGAGGGATACCATTAAGAGAAATACCTAAAGTAGATTATGGGTTGATGGATACAGCAAACCACCATGGCACGTGTATACCTATGTAACAAACCTGCACACTCTGCACATGTATCCCAGAACTTAAAGTATAATAAAAAGAAAAAACAAAAGTAAGGGTTCTCCCAAATCCCACCTTCTACCCAAAGCTTACTTTAATAATGAAGAAATTAATTAATTAATTAAAAAACACATATAGCCATCCTAGTGTGTGTGAATGGTATCTCACTGTGATTTTTGACTTGCTTTTACTTAATGATCGATGTTGTTAAATATATTTTCATGTACCTTCAGGGAATTTATACACATTTCTTTTTTTTAAATTTTATTATTATTATACTTTAAGTTTTAGGGTACACGTGCACAATGTGCAGGTTTGTTACATATGTATACATGTGCCATGTTGGTGTGCTGCACCCATTAACTTGTCATTTAGCATTAGGTGTATCTCCTAATGCTATCCCTCCCCCCTCCCCCCACCCCACAACAGGCCCCAGAGTGTGATGTTCCCCTTCCTGTGTCCATGTGTTCTCATTGTTGAATTCCCACCTATGAGTGAGAACATGCGGTGTCTGGTTTTTTGTCCTTGCGATAGTTTGCTGAGAATGATGGTTTCCAGCTTCATCCATGTCCCTACAAAGGACATGAACTCATCATTTTTTATGGCTGCATAGTATTCCATGCTGTATATGTGCCACATTTTCTTAATCCAGTCTATCGTTGTTGGACATTTGGGTTGGTTCCAAGTATTTGCTATTGTGAATAGTGCCGCAATAAACATATGTGTGCATGTGTCTTTATAGCAGCATGTTTTATAATCCTTTGGGTATATACCCAGTAATGGGATTGCTGGGTCAAATGGTATTTCTAGTTCTAGATCCCTGCGGAATCGCCACACTGACTTCCGCAATGGTTGAACTAGTTTACAGTTCCACCAACAGTGTAAAGTGATCCTATTTCTCCACATCCTCTCCAGCACCTGTTGTTTCCTGACTTTTTAATGATCACCATTCTAACTGGTGTGAGATGGTATCTCATTGTGGTTTTGATTTGCATTTCTCTGATGGCCAGTGATGATGAGCATTTTGGCATGTGTTTTTTGGCTGCATAAATGTCTTCTTTGGAGAAGTGTCTGTTCATATCTTTCACCCACTTTTTGATGGGGTTGTTTGTTTTTTTCTTGTAAATTTGTTTGAGTTCATTGTAGATCCTGGATATTAACCCTTTGTCAGGGGAGTAGGTTGCGAAAATTTTCTCCCATTTTGTAGGTTGCCTGTTCACTCTGATGGTAGTTTCCTTTGCTGTGCAGAAGCTCTTGAGTTTAGTTAGATCTCGTTTGTCAATTTCGGCTTTTGTTGCCATTGCTTTTGGTGTTTTAGACATGAAGTCCTTGCCCATGCCTATGTCCTGAATGCTATTGCCTAGGTTTTCTTCTAGGGTTTTTATGGTTTTAGGTCTAACATTTAAGTCTTTAATCCATCTTGAATTAATTTTTGTGTAGCATATTTCTTCAAGAAATATCTATTCAAGTATTTTTTCATTTTCTAAAATGAAATTGAGTTGACTTTTGGTTGTTGAGTATTTTATATATTCTGTACCCTTCTCAAATACGTGATTTGTAAATATTTTATCCCATTCTTTTTTTTTTCTCTTTTCTAAATTATAGTTTAAGTTTTAGGGTACATGTGCACAATGTGCAGTTTAGTTACATATGTATACATGTGCCATGTTGGTGTGCTGCACCCAATGACTCGTCATTTAGCATTAGGTATATCTCCTAATGCTATCCCTCCCCCCTCCCCCCACCCCACAACAGGCCCCAGAGTGTGATGTTCCCCTTCCTGTGTCCATGTGTTCTCATTGTTCAATTCCCACCCATGAGTGAGAACATGCGGTGTTTGGTTTTTTGTCCTTGCAATAGTTTGCTGAGAATGATGGTTTCCAGCTTCATCCATGTCCCTACAAAGGACATGAACTCATCTTTTTTTATGGCTGTACAGTATTCCATGATGTATATGTGCCACATTTTCTTAATCCAGTCTATCATTGTTGGACATTTGGGTTGGTTCCAAGTCTTTGCTATTGTGAATAGTGCCTCAGTAAACATACGTGTGCATGTGTCTTTATAGCAGCATGATTTATAATCCTTTGGGTATATACCCAGTAATGGGATTGCTGGGTCAAAAGGTATTTCTTGTTCAAGATCCCTGAGGAATTGCCACACTGACTTCGACAATGGTTGAACTAGTTTACAGTCCCACCAACAGTGTAAAAGTGCTCCTATTTCTCCACATCCTCACCAGCACCTGTTGTTTCCTGACTTTTTAATGATCACCATTTTAACTGGTGTGAGATGGTATCTTATTGTGGTTTTGATTTGCATTTCTCTGATGGCCAGTGATGATGAGCATTTTTTCATGTCTGTTGGCTGCATAAATATCTTCTTTTGAAAAGTGTCTGTTCATATCCTTCACCCACTTTTTCATGGGGTTGTTTGTTTTTTTCTTGTAAATTTGTTTGAGTTCATCGTAGATACTGGATATTCACCCTTTGTCAGATGAGTAGGTTGCAAAAATTTTCTCCCATTCTGTAGGTTGCCTGTTCACTCTGATGGTAGTTTCTTTTGCTGTGCAGAAGCTCTTGAGTTTAATTAGATCCCATTTGTCAATTTTGGCTTTTGTTGCCATTGTTTTTGGTGCTTTAGACGTGAAGTCCTTGCCCATGCCTATGTCCTGAATGGTATTGTCTAGGTTTTCTTCTAGGGTTTTTATGGTTTTAGGTCTATCATTTAAGTCTTTAATCCATCTTGAATTAATTCTTGTATAAGGTGTAAGGAAGGGGTCCAGTTTCAGCTTTCTACATATGGTAGCCAGTTTTCCCAAGACTATTTGTTAAATAGGGAACCCTTTCCCCGTTTCTTGTTTTTGTCAGGTTTGTCAAAGATCAGATAGTTGTAGATAAGCAGCATTATTTCTGAGGGCTCTGTTCTGTTCCATTGGTCTATATCTCTGTTTTGGTACTAGTACCATGCTGTTTTGGTTACTGTAGCCTTGTAGTATAGTTTGAAGTCAGGTAGCATGATGCCTCCAGCTTTGTTCTTTTGGCTTAGGATTGACTTGGCAATGCGGGCTCTTTTTTGTTTCCATATGAACTTTGAAGTAGTTTTTTCCAATTCTGTGAAGAAAGTCATCGGTATCTTGATGGGGATGGCATTGAATCTATAAATTACGTTGGACAGTATGGCCATTTTCACGATATTGATTCTTCCAACCCATGAGCATGGAATGTTCTTCCATTTGTTTGTATCCTCTTTTATTTCCTTGAGCAGTGGTTTGCAGTTCTCCTTGAGGAGGTCCTTCACATCCCTTGTAAGTTGGATTCCTAGGTATTTTATTTGCTTTGAAGCAATTGTGAATGGGAGTTCACTCATGATTTCGCTCTCTGTCTGTTATTGGTGTATAAGAATGCTTGTGATTTTTGCACATTGATTTTTTATCCTGAGACTTTGCTGAAGTTGCTTATCTGCTTAAGGAGATTAGGGGCTGATACGACAGGGTTTTCTAGATATACAATCATGTCATCTGCAAACAGGGACAATTTGACTTCCTCTTTTTCTAATTGAATACCCTTTATTTCCTTCTCTTGCCTGATTGCCCTGGCCAGAACTTCCAACACTATGTTGAATAGTAGTGGTGAGACAGGGCATCCCTGTCTTGTGCCAGTTTTCAAAGGGAATGCTTCCAGTTTTTGCCCATTCAGTATGATATTGGCTGTGGGTTTTTCATAGGTATCTCTTATTATTTTGAGACATGTCCCATCAGTACCTAATTTTTTGAGAGTTTTTAGCATGAAGGGTTGTTGAATTTTGCCAAAGGTCTTTTCTGCATGTATTGAGATAATCATGTGGTTTTTGTCTTTGGTTCTGTTTATATGCTGGATTACATTTATTGATTTGCATATGTAGAACCAGTCTTGCATCCCAGGGATAAAGCCAACTTGATCATGGTGGATAAGCTTTTTGATGTGCTGCTGGATTAGGTTTGCCAGTATTTTGTTGAAGATTTTTGCATCTATGTTCATCAGGGATATTGGTCTAAAATTCTCTTTTTTTGTTGTGTCTCTGCCAGGCTTTGGTATCAGGATGATGCTGGCCTCACAAAATGAGTTAGGGAGGATTCCCTCTTTTTCTATTTAGCTGGAATAGTTTCAGAAGGAATGGTACCAGCTCCTCCTTGTATCTTTGGTAGAATTCGGCTGTTCATCCATCTGGTCCTGGACTTTTTTTTGTTGGTAAGCTATTAATTGTTGCCTCAATTTCAGAGCCTGTTACTGGTCTACTCAGAGATTCAACTTCTTCCTGGTTTAGTCTTGGGAGGGTGTATGTGTCGAGGAATTTATCCATTTCTTCTAGATTTTCTAGTTTATTTGTAGAGGTGTTTATAGTATTCTCTGATGGTAGTTTGTATTTTTGTGGGATCGGTGGTGATATCCTCTTTATCATTTTTTATTGCATCTATTTGATTCTTCTCTCTTTTATTCTTTATTAGTCTTGCTAGCGGTCTATCAATTTTGTTGATCTTTTCAAAAAAACAGCTCCTGGATTCATTAATTTTTTGAAGGGTTTTTTGTGTTTCTATTTCCTTCGGGTCTGCTCTGATCTTAGTTATTTCTTGCCTTCTGCTAGCTTTTGAATGCGTTTGCTCTTGCTTCTCTACTTCTTTTAATTGTGATGTTAGGGTGTCAATTTTAGACCTTTCCTGCTTTCTCTTGTGGGCATTTAGTGCTATAAATTTCCCTCTACACACTGTTTTGAATGTGTCCCAGAGATTCTGGTATGTTGTGTCTTTGTTCTCGTTGGTTTAGGTTGTCTTTTTACTTTCTTGACAGTGTCTTTTGATGATCAAAGTTTTTTCGTTTTGACTAAGTCTCATTTTTCTGCTTTTTCTTTTGTTGCTTATGCTTTTCATATCATATTTAAGAATCCATTGCGAAATTCAAGGTCATAAAGATTTACCCATATGTTTCATTGTAAGTTTTTTTGTTGGTTATAACTTTTGTATCTAAGTCTATTTTGAGTTAATTTTTTACATGGTATAAGGTAAAAGGTCCAACTTCTTTTTTTTTTCTTTGCATATAGATATCCAGTTGTCCTAACATCATTTGTTAAACAGCCTATTCTTACCCCTATTGAATTGCCTTGGCACCCCTGTCAAAAATCATTTGACCATAGACTTATGGCTTCACATCTGGACTGTCAGTCTATTCCATTGATCTGTATGTCTCTCCTAATGTAAGTACCACACTCCTTTGTTCATTTTAGATTTATAGTACATTTTAAAATTGGGAAGTGTGAGGCTCCCAACTTTGTTTTGCATTTTCAAAATTAAGGCAGTTTTCCACTTCTGTGAGAAAGAAAGGAAGGAAGGAAGGAAGAAAGGAAAGAAAGGAAGGAAGGAAGGAAGGAAGGAAGGAAGGAAGGAAGGAAGGAAGGAAGAAAGGAAAGAAAGAAAGAAAGAAAAAGAAAGAAAGAAAGAAAGAAAGAAAGAAAGAAAGAAAGAGAGAAAAGCCTCGGGTTTTTAATAGGAATTACATTGAATTTGGCATTGCTTTGGGTAATATTGTCATCTTAACAAGATGATACTTTATGATCTCAATATGTGTGCTTGGTGTGATTTTGCTATTTTATAATTATTGAAACTTGTTTTGTGGCCTAACGTGATTACACTTAAAGAATATTCCATGCAGCCTTGAGAAGAATGTCTGTTCTGCTATTGTTGAATTGAATGCTCTGCATGTCTTTTATATCTGGTTGGTTTATAGAGTTGTTAAATTCCTTAACATTTTGTTGATTTTCAGTGTAAATATTCTAGTTATTATGGAACATGGGATATTAAATCAACAATTATTATTGTAGAACTGTCTAATTCTCACTTCAATTTTGTTGGGTTGTGCATTATACATTTTAGGGTTCTGTTGTTAGGTGCGTATATAGTTATAATTATTACATCCTCTCAGTGAATTGACCTTGTTATTAGTACATAATGTCCTTCTTTTTCTCCTGATACAATTTCTTATGTCTAATTTGTCTGATATTAGTAAAGCCACCCCAGATTTCTTTTTGAATGTTTTATGTTTTCCATCCTTTCTCTTTGCCTTGTCAAATATTTGGTCTCTTGTAAAGAGCATATAGTTGGATGCTTTTTATGTAGTCTGCCAATCTCTGACTTTTAACTGGAGAGCTTAAGCCATTTACATTTTACAATTCTACCAGATACAGTGGCACACACATGTAATTTCACATATTTGGGAGGCTAAGGCAGGAGGATCACGTGAAGTCAAAAGTTTGATAGCAGCCTAGGCAACAGAGTGAGAATCCATCTCCAAATAAATAAATAAATAGTAATTATTGATAAAGGAGGAGTTACTTCTGTCTTTTTGCTATTTGTTTCTATGTATCTTATGCCTTTTTTATACCTATATTCCTATAATTCTCCATCTCTGTATTTCCCTGTAATTAATTTTTAGTGCATCACTTTTATTTCTATATAAATTTCTTTTTTAGTGTTTTGTTACTTATTACCATGGATATTGCAATTAATATATAAGTTTATAACAATCCCATTTGAAATGACTTAAATCATTTCCATATTATGCAAAAATTATGCTCCTTAACAGCTTCATCTATCCCCTCATTATGTTTTCATTATACCAGTTATATATTTATACATTGTATTCCCTTTATCACAGGTTAATGTTTATTTTTTGCTGTTATCTATAAATCATGTAGGGAAAAAAAGAAGATACGAAAAAATTCAAAAGCACTGGCTTTTATTTAGATCTTTAGCTACTTTTTCTGATGCTTTTTATTTTTTCATATTGCTTTGAGTTTGTATTAAATATCTTTTTATTTCAACCTAATGGAGTTTTTTTTAACATTTCTTGTTGTATGGATATACTAGTAATGAATGCCTTATTTATTTTTTTAATAAGGGATTATCTTAATTTTTATTCATTTTAAAAGGGTAGTTTGGTAGATACAGAATTCTTAGTTGACAGGTTTCTCTTTTTCTTTTAATACTTTACATATATGATCCCTTTGCCAACTGGCTTCTATGGTTTCAGAAAAGAGATTAGTTGTTAATCTTATTGAGGATTTCTGTATATGACAATTGCTTCTGTCTTGCTACTTCCAAGAATTTATCTTTGTCTTCATTTTTGGCAAGTTGATTATAATTTTTGAATATTTCTGAGTTCTTGTATATAGCTTGTATATAGCTCATTAGGCTTTTTGGATTTGTATTCATGTCTGTTAAATTTCTGGGCAAACTTTTTCAAAGATTCCTTTTTCCCCTTTTTCTACGTTGTCTCCCTCTGAGATTCTCAAGAGTGTGTTCATATGCTTTATGGTGTCTCATATGTCTCTTAACCTCTTTTTTTTTTTTTTTTTTGAGACGGAGTCTCGCTCTGTCACCCAGGCTGGAGTGCAGTGGCGCAATCTTGGCTCACTGCAAGCTCCGCCTCCCGGGTTCACGCCATTCTCCTGCCTCAGCCTCTCCGAGTACCTGGGACTACAGACGCCCGACACCACGCCCGGCTAATTTTTTTGTATTTTTAGTAGAGATGGGGTTTCTCCGTGGTCTCGATCTCCTGACCTCGTGATCCGCCCGCCTCGGCCTCCCAAAGTGCTGGGATTACAAGCATGAGCCACCGCGCCCGGCCAACCTCTTTTTTTCCTCCTTCTTTTCACTTTCTCCTTCTCAGACTGAATAATCTTAATTGACTTCTCCTTGTGTTCACCGATTCTTCCTTCCTTCTCCTGTCTCAAATTTGATATGAACCGTTCTAGTAAATGTTTAATTAGAGTTATTATACTTTTCAGCACCAGAATTTCTATTTGGTTCCTTTTCTACAGTTTTTGTATCTTTGTTGATATTCTCTGTTTGGTGAGACATTGTTCTTCTAGTTTCCATTCATTCTTTGTGCATGGTTTGCTTTGGCTTTCAAACATATTTAATGAAGTCTTTGTCTAGTAAGTCCAATATCTGTGCTTCCTTAGAGGCAGTTTCTATTAATTTCTTTTTTCACTTTTGAATGTGACATACTTCCTTGTTTCCTTGCATGCTTGATAATTTTTTGCTGAAACCTAAGCTTTCTAAATGTTTACTATGGCAACTATAGAAATAATATTCTTTCCACCCCCTAGGTTTGTGTTCCTGTTCTACAGGAGTTATTTGTTAATGACTATCTTACACTATTCTTCTAAAGTGTATGTTCCATGTCATATATGGTATTTTGACAATGTTTTCTTAAGTACCTGGAGCCAAGAAAAGAAAAAACAAATAGACAACCTGTCCAAGCCATTGTAGATTGTCTCCGTATTAGGGTAATTCTTCAATGGTTAGTCAAAGCATTTACAACTCTACCTTAACCTTTGCTTTTTGCCTGTGTTGAGCCTGAATGTCAGCCAGAGGTGAAATCTTAAGGTCTTCTTAGTCCTTTTTTGAGCATTCATCCATCCATGAGAATGGCCTTGGCATTCTTGATTCTCCACTGTACCCCGGAACCTTTTATAAAGCTCTCATTCCCCTACATATTTTGTTTCCCAGTCCCTTCTTTTGCTGGTGTTTTGTTCTGCATACTGCTTTTTCTAATTGTTCTCCCTTACCACAGGCTGTTGAAAGCCAATACTTTAACCTTAAATGTTTCACTAAAAGCTTCCCAAGGGGCTGCCCCTCCCCTGGGAAGTCTCTCAGTTAGGCAAAACCAACACACGTCCTTGTGTAAGTTTTTAAGGGAGCCACAGACAGGTTAAACTACACAACTTTTAAAACACTTTTTTAAGAATAAGGGCTATATTGCTATTTGTGGCACTTGTAACCTGCACCAGGAATTCACACTGCCATTTATATGACTCTTGGTATTCTGCAGAGTGGGAGTGTGGTAGGTGGGTAATTTAAAATGCCACAAGGTTCTCTTACTATAATGCAGCCACTTACTTCTTTACTAAATTTTCCCCTGATTATTCTGAATTTTAACTACATTACATAGTTCTGCAAAAGTTAATTCTGACAGCTTTTTCCACCTTTTCAGTTGTCTTTCTGAATGGGTGGAGACCTGGAGCTCCCTACTTCACCATATTTGTTAAATTAACCATGTTTTATAGCCCATGCTGGAAGTAATCCATGTTTGTGCTCACTTTGAGCAGAGGAGGAGGCCATGTTGAGTGTTAAATATTGAGGAGCAGGTTACTTCTGGAGCAATTTCTTTTACTTCCAGAATAAAATGAATTTCTGATCTTACATCCATTTCAATTAGATCTCACTATGCTGACTTATGGGAACTCAGCAACCCTGATCCAAGGAGAAAAAAATCCAACTGTTGACTGAACTTAGAGTTACTTTTCTGTTGGTCTTGGCTGCACATCCCTCTGTGTCTCATCTTTGCCCCTCCTTCTTCCTTTAAGATGAGGTTTGATAAAATGTGTCCTTTAACATTTTAGAGGTCTCTGACAAAGAGTCTTTGAGGAGGATCTGGGACACTTATATAATCTTTTATTCTTAACAGCCATTTATTCAATGTTTACAGTAACTTAATACCTACTTTATGTCAGGACAAATCCAGAAACTAGAGAGACGAGGAGAAATAATACCTGGCCCTGTCCTTACATAGCTCATAGGTAGCAACACTATAAGGGTTTCAGATCAAAATACAGGCATGCTGATACAGTTTGGGTATTTGTCTCCTCTAAATCTCACATTCAAATTTGACCCACCGTGTTGGAAGGGGGCCTGGTAAGAGGTGTTTGTGTTATGGGGGTGAATTCCTCATAAGAGGCTTGGTGCCATCCTAGCAGTAACTAGTGAGTTCTTGGTCTAATAGTTCCCGTGGAAACTGGTTGTTGAAGAGAGCCTGCCACCTCCTCCTCTCTCTCTTTTCCTTCTCTCTTGCCATTGATCCCGACTCTCCTTCATCTTCCATGATGAATGAAAACTTCTTGAGGTCCTCACCAGAAGTAAATACTGGTGCCATGCTTCTTGTATAGACTGAAGAACCATGAACCCGATAAACTCTTTTCTTTATAAATTACCCAGCCTCAGGTATTTCTTAATGGCAATGCAAATGGGCTAAGGCACATACTTTATTTTATTGTGCTTTGCTTCACTGCACATTGCAGATATTACCCTTTTTTTTTACAAATTAAAAGTTAGTGGCAACCCTGTGTCAAGAAAGTTCATCAGTGCCATTTTTTTTCCAACAGCATGTGCTCACATCATGTCTCTGTGTCACATTTTGGCAATTCTTGAAAGATTTCAAATTTCATTATTATTATTATTATATATACTATGGTTATCTGTGATCAGTGATTTTTGATGTGTAACTATTGTAATTGTTTCTAGGTATCACAAACTGTACCCATGCAAGACGGCAAACTTAATTGATAAAGTTGTGTGTTCTGACTGTTCCACCAATTGGCTAGTGCCCCATTTCTCTCCTTCTCTTCAAACCTCCATATTCTCTGAGACACAACAATATTGAAATCAGGCTTATTAATAACCCTAAAGTGGCCTCAAAGTGTTGAAGTAAAAGGAAGAGTTTCATGTCACTCACTTTAAATCAAGTCAGAAATAATCAAGCTGAGTAAAGAAAGGCATATTGAAAGCCAAGATAGGCTGAAAGCTAGCCTTCTTGTGCCAGTTGGCCAGGTTACAAGTGTGAAGGAAAAGTTCTTTAAGAAAACGAAAAGTGCTACTCCAATGAACTCAGGAAAGTGAAACAGCATTTTTGCCGAGATGGAAAAAGTTTTAGTGGTCTCGATATAATATCAGACTAGCCACTACGCTCTTGTAAGTCAAAGTATAATCCAGAGCAAGGCCCAACCTCTCTTCAATATTATGACGGCTGAGAGGGGTGAGGAAGCTGCAGAAGAAAAGTTAGAAGCCAGCACATGTTGGTTTGTGAGGCTTAACGTGTCTATCTCCATAATATAAAAGTGGAAGGTGAGCAGCAAGTTCTGATGCAGAAGCTGCAGCAAGTTATCCAGAAGATATAGCTAAGATAACTACACTAAACAACAGATTTTCAATGCAGAAAAATCAGCATTATATTAGAAGAAGATACCATCTAGGACTTTCATAGCTAGAGAGGTCAATGCCTGTCTTTAAAGCTTCAAAGAACAGGCTGGCTCTCTTATGAGGGACTAATGTAGCTGGTGAGTTTAAGTGGAAGACCATGTTCATTGAGCATTCTGAAAATTTTAGGGCCTTTAAGAAGCATGCTAAATATATTTTGTCTGTGCTCTATAAATGAAACAACAAACCTTGGATGACAGCACATCTGTTTACAATATGCCAAATATTTTAAGCCCACTATTGAGATCTACTGCTCAGAAAACAGATTCCTTTCAAAATATTTCTGCTTGTTGACAATGCATCTAGTCATCTGGGGCTCTGATGAAGATGTATAAGGAGATTAATGTTTTTATGTTAACACAACATCCATTTGCAGCCCATGGATCAAGGAGTAGTTATGACTTTTAAGTCTTATTATTTCAGCAATACATTTTGTAAGGTGATAGGTTCCATAGATAGTGATTCCTCTGATAGGTCTGAGTAGACTAAATTGAAAACTTTATGAAAAGAATTCAACATTCCAGATGCCGTTAAGAACATTTGTTATTCATGGGTTGACATTAAAATAT
Organism: Symphalangus syndactylus; assembly: GCF_028878055.3. NCBI lineage: Eukaryota > Metazoa > Chordata > Mammalia > Primates > Hylobatidae > Symphalangus > Symphalangus syndactylus. Next base: position 88,689,809 of record NC_072426.2, read on the forward strand.
CAATAGTAGCAGAAATGTACAAGAAGCTGATTCTGACCCTCATGGATGACTTTGAGGTGTTCAAGACTTCAATGGAAGAAGTAACAGCAGATGTGGTGGAAACAGCAAGAGAACTACGGTTAGATGTAGAGACTGAGGATGTGACTGAATTGCTGCAATCTCATGATGAAACTTGAATGAATGAGGAGTTGCTTCTTAGGGATAGGCAAAGAAAGTTTCTTGAGATAGAATCTACTTGTAGTGAAGATGCTGTGAACATTGTTAAAATGGCAACAAAAGGTTTAGAATATCCCGTAAACCTAGCTGAAAAATCAGTGGCAGGGTTTGAAAGGATTGACTCCAACTGTGAAACAACTTCTACTGAGGGTGAAATGCTATCAATTCAGTCAGTTGATGTGGCAAACTTCATTATTGTCTTTTTTTTAAGAAATTGTTACAGCTACCTCAGTCTTCAACAGCCATGACCAGATCTGAGCAGTCAGTAGTCATCAACATCAAGGCAAAACCTCACTAGCAAAAAGGTTTTGACTTGCTGAAGGCTCGGATAATTGTTAGCATTTTTTGTATGTGTGTGTAGAGACAGGGTTGCTATGTTGCTAGGCTGGTCTTGAACTCCTGGCCTCAAGACATCCACTCACCTCAGCTTCCAAAGTACTGGAGTAGAGGTGTAAGCCACTGTTGTTAGCATTTTTTAGCAATAAAGTAGTGACAAATTAAGACATGTACATTGCTTTGCTTGCACAGTTAACTATCATCTGGAGTAAACATAACTTTACATGCCCTGAGAAACCAAACAATTTCTGTGACTCACTTTATTGTGATAGGTACTTTATTGCAGTGGTCTGGAACTGAACCCTCAATATATCTGAAGTATTCCTGTTTTCTATTATTATGTAATTGTTGGGAAGGGATACACACTAAAAAGAAGTGATACACTATAAACCTATAGCCATGACTTTTATTTGTTAGCAAGAGAGTTTTAACAATTTAAGCAGAATACATTTCTGTCTTCCCTCAATAAACTCATGGAATAATTTTTTCATTTGTGGGCGTATTTTCCAAGTAAAAACAGACAACTCTGAAACCCAAATGGATACCTACAACTCAGAGCAGCTACATTACAGTGATTTATCAGACCTGTTTACTCCATGTCTACAAGAAAACCAATTGTGATAAATAAAATCCATTTGGGGAGGTGCAGCTCAAAAAACAAGGTAGTGTTTTTAGCCAAGGTTGAAGAAACACTGGATTTGTTCTCTGATATTGTTTGAATATTTGCCCCCTCCAAATTGCAGGTTTAAATTGGATTCCCAAGTTGGAGGTTGATTCTGGTGGCAGGTGTTTGGGTTATGGGGGCGAATCCCTCATGAAAGGCTTGGTGCTGTCCTGAGGTTAGTGAGAGTTCTTGCTCTATTAGTTCCTATGAGATGTGATTGTTAAAAAGGGCCTGGCACCTCCCTCCTCTCTCTATTGCTTCCTTCTCTTGCCGTGTAATCCCTGCTCCTCTTTGCTTCCCAACATGATTAGAAGCTTCCGGAGGTCCCTCACCAAAAGCAGATGGTGGTGCCATACTTTTTGTACAATCTGCAGAACCATACGCCAAATAAACCTATATTCTTAATAAATTACCCTGCCTCAGGTATTCATTTATAGAATGCAAAACGGACATAGAGTGTGGCATTCTTCTTACATAGACAAGTAGAAACTGGACAAAACCTAAAAAAAAAAAAAAAAAAAAAAGGTATCACAGGACTGTAATATTTGAGTAAAAAGAAACAAATGAGGTGAGATCTATAATTGCCTGACCCTGAGCTACTTTCTACAGAAAGGTTTTCCAGTGGGAAGGAAGGAGAGTTCAGTCATAGAACTGTGGTCTCACTGAGTTGAGGATAAAGAGATGAGTTTTTTGAGCTGAGGCAGCTAGAATTTCCAGGGTAACTACCACGGAGCAAGAAGATACACAGAGATAAAGAAACAGAAGGTTTCATAGGTTTTTCTTTGGTCTGTGTCTGTGTATATATGGAGTAATTTTCCCCACCCCTAGGGCCAGACGAAGAATGACTGAAGACATGTAAGCAAAGCAATTATCAGAACTCAGAAAGGGATGATAAATTTTCCAGTTCCAACCAACTACTCTCATTGAATTTTCAGCACATTCAATAAATAACCCAGTAAGGAACCTCACTAGTAGGACTAAACTATTTTAAAATAAGCCTTGAAGAGAAATGTTTAACATCTTTCTAAAACATTTTACTGAACACAATTCACATACAGTATATTTCACAAATTTAGATTGTGCAACTTGGAAGTTTCTAAAAAATACATAACATAAGGTTACCTATTACCCAACAATTTCTACACCTGGATACACACTCAAGATGAATGAAGACACATGTCTGCACAAAATCTTGAACACAAGTTTTTATAGCAGCATTACTCATAAGGTCTAAAAAGTAAAAAATGTCCAAATGCCCTTAAGCTAATAATGTATAAACAAAATGTGGTATGTTAATAAAATAGAATATTATTTGGTCACAAAAAGAAATAAAATACCAGTACATGTTATAACATAGACAATTCTTGAAAACAACAAGCTAAGTAAAAAAAAATCCAATTATAAAGGAACACATATTACAGGATTTCATTTATATAAAATGTCCAGAATAGGCAAATGTCTAGAGATAGAAGGTATTCCAGGGCTGTGGAGAGGGAGCTGGGGAATGAAGAGTGACTACTAATTTGGAGAGTGATAAAAATATTATAAAAGTAGATTGTTGTGATGGTTGCATAATTCTATGAATATACTAGAAAACATGGAACCTTACAGTCTTAATGGGTGAATTATATGCTAATTATCTCAACAAAGCTGTTTCTATTTTCCCATGAGTTTTAAAGGGCATGAAAAGTAGATACAATAACTGGTCCTATAATAGATGTTTGTAGACAAATAAATGAATTGTTAAACAAGGTTAGAAAAATTTAAATTGGCATTATTAAGAAAAGAGTATTGAATATTGACATGTAAACATGGAGAGAGAGACTGCTCCTCTCAAATAATAAAATAAAAATGGTAACAATAAAAATTCGGATAATAAAAAATATATACACTTTAATCTAATTTTGGCTAAATAAAATACCAAAAAGGAATTATGTATAAGTGTGTGTGTGTGTGTGTGTACACACATAGGATCTAGAATGACATGCAAGAGTATACACTTAAAAATATGATGCTTTAATATTCTTATTTTGCTTTTCCTGTGTTTTTCAATTCTTTATACACACATTCATTGTGCAGTAACTTTTTTTATTTTTGTATGTTTTGTATATGTCAAACATATGCAAAAGTAGAGAGAATAGGGTCACAAATCTCCACATATCCACCACACTACTTCAACAATTATCAGTTCAGCCCATTATATTTTATCTAAATCCCATCAACCTCCCCCCATATATTCCTTGTGTTATTTTAAGGCAAATTAAAATGTTATTTTTATTTCAAAGATTATCATCAACTTGATACTTAATTAACTTTATATAAATGCATAGAAGTTCTATTAGAGTATAGAGTGAACTGTGATTGAGAATGCAGTAGGAGTGTGGTGGAGTGGGTGGATCTTTTATAATGAAAAAGTAAATGTATTGCTTGTAGAATTTTTTAAATCATAAAAAACATAATTAAAAAAAGAAAACATTCTTCTCTATGTAGTGGAGGCGGAAGTCTTTCCTTGTATTGCCAAAGGTCATGTAAAGTAATTGAAGGAGCAATGAGCTAGAAATCAAAAAGCGTGGGTCCTATTTCTGAGTCATTGCTTGTAATTGCTTGTAACTATTAAGCATATCATTTACTCATTCCAATAATATCTTTGAGCATCTACTATATGATTGGCATTATCTTGATTGTTGGAGACAAACCAGAAACTCATTTCTATATTCATCAGGAGTCTTTCAGTTGTAAGTACAGGCCACTCCAACTCAAGCTAGCTAAACCTAAGAGAAAATGTTAATGGCTTTCACAACCATGGAATCCAGGGATGGATCTGGCTTCAGGTACACCTGGATTCAGGATCTATAACAATTTCATCAGGTGTTGATCTTCCTACCTCTCCACCCCATCCTCAGCCCCAATTTCCTCTCTGTGGTCTTCCCTTTCATGCAGGCTTTCCCTGGGAACTCCATGATTCTATCCTCATTGCATCAAGACCAAGTATTCTGGGTAATCCTTTTGCTCCTCTAGTTCCATTGTGATTCTATTTCAATATTGCCTTGCTTAAGACTCAATCAGTGTACGCAAAACAATGAGCACCACAATAGCTGGCACATTAACTACTAAATAAATGTGTTTTTCCCCACCTTCTATTAATATCTACAAAGGTGCAACCCTTATGCTTGCAAATAAAGTTGTTTCTTTGTTTGTTTTCTTTCTTTTTTTTTTTAACTCATGTCTGTTGTTTTATCTAGGATATATATTCTGAGGTTGTAGTTTAGAAAATGTCCATGGCTCATTTACTCATCAAGGTATTCTGGGCTGGTTTCCAATTAATCATCATTGGATGCTTCCCCACAATAGCCATCAGGAATCTAGCATGAGGCTACTTTTCCAGTCCAACCCATGTTATTCACACCCAGCACTGGATGAGAGAATCTGTGCTTTTGTTTTCACAGTTAACATTTCAGAAAAAAAAAATCCATGATTTATACTTACCTTTTGCAGAACTACTTATAGCTTCCTTATTATCCAATAAAAAATGCAGAAATAACAAGTTATCTCTTCTAGAGGAAGTGTATAGTTGCATAGTTCCTCTTTACCCTCTCTCTCCTTAGAGTCAGTGAGATATTCCAGAAAGAGCAGAACTTAAGAGTCAGCCAGAAGGATTAAAATCTCTCTCTTTCTCTTTTTTTTTTTTTTTGAGACAGAGTCTCTCTCTGACACCCAGGCTGGATTGCAGTGGTGCAATCTTGGCTTACTGCAACCTCTGCCTCCCAGGTTCAAGCAATTCTCCTGCGTCAGCCTCCCGAGTAGCTAGGATTACAGGCACCTGCCACCATGCCCAACCAATGTTTGTGTTTTTAGTACAGATGGGGTTTAGCCATGTTGGCCAGGCTGGGCTTGAACTCCTGACCTCAGGTGATCCACCCGCCTTGGCATCCTAAAGTGCTGGGATTACGGGCGTAAGCTACCGTGCCCAGCCTAAAACCTCTTTTATTGTCTATTAGTCAGGACTTCTTGGAAAGTCATTTGGCCCTTCTGAGCCTCAGTTCACAACTGAGGGCATTAGTGAGGGCAGTAATAGAACCTGCCCCACAATGTATTTGGGAGGATTATGGCAAATATGCTTTGTAAGCCTCTAACATAATGCCTGGGACAAAGCAGACACTTGGTAAACACAAGTCACCTTCCCTCCTCCAATGGCACAGCATTTTTAGATGTCTTTGAATAGGCTAACTTTACTTCTCATATGACAAGTATTTGTCTTACTTCATCTAGTCATCCAATAAATTCCTTGAGCTTGAGAATCAAACTTTGTTCTTTTTATTGCCCATGGAGCTTCACACAGTGTCTGTTCATGGAGAACAGCCCTAATAAATGATTTGTAGCTTCATAACATATAATAACTTGGATCAATACTCTTATTCCAAAACTATAGGTAATAATATATTGATGATACCAACATCTGATAGTCCTATTACATTTCAGACTGTGTAAAATGATATCCGTTTATTTTCTCACTTCCTATAACATTGTGAACAGAAGTATGGCTCCTACCTTATTTTGCAAATGAGGATATGGAGGTTTGTACATGCTAAGAACTCACTGCAAAGTCATTCAGTTGGTGTGTGGTAGAGCTTTTCTCAAGTCCACATCTGGTCAACCAGCCCCTCTGACCCAGATCGACCATTGCATGTAACCCACCTTCCAGACAGATGAGTGCCTAGGACATTTGCATCTCTCAACGTGGTATAATCCTGGCAGAATAAAAAGACCAGACTAAGCCATGAAGGGACTCCAAGAACCCATGCTTCATGGTAAAACTGTACACCACTGTAGGAGTGGAGACACTCACAAAAGGCAAGCTAGGAAGAAATCCAGGCTACAAGAATTCCTCTCCAGCCCTGGAGCTTAGCCATCTATGCATAAATAGTTTTTTTGCCCCAAGGCTCAAAGGTAGCCATTCCCAGCTCTGTTTCCTCCTTTGAGGATCCTATTCATGCTATGGCTCCCTGGTCTGGCCTAGATTATGTGTGGATATTTCATTTCGAGTTTCAGGTCTATGTCCCAGAGGGACTCTTCCTTCTCTGCCATCCTGCAACACTTTGATGCCTTAGGTCCTGCCTTGTCAGGTACTCTAGTCAAACCCAAAGTTGTCATGGGAAGCCAGGAAACACAGATTTTCTTATTTTAGGAATTTTAGGAACTTATTTCAGCATTTTAGGTTGTATGAATTAGGCATGATGCTACTTAGCAAAAGAAAAGGCAGGAATGGGTATTCATATGGAAGGAAAATATTTTATCTCCCCTTCCACTGTTGTGTTTTTTTTTTCTACTTTAACCCTTCAACCTTTCTCTTCTCAGTAGCAAATTGGGTCAGTTCAAGCCCAATCCAGTTGCAGGTAGGTAGAGTCAGATCTAAGGCTGCAAAACAAAGTGGACATCAAAGTGCTGGGTGGAGATGATGGAACTTCCAGGTACAGATGATACAAATTTAAAAGAAAGCAGGAAAAGTGCACCTGGGGCCAGCCCCCAGGAATGCATGTGGAAGAAAGAACATGAATCCAGATCATGTGGCTGGGGAATCAAGGAAGAGCTTATTATCCAGGGAGGCAGTGATGGAGAAACCCTATAGATGTGTGCAAAAGAAGTTAGACTAGAAAAGGTCTAGTCTTCCATTTAATACTCATGACTATTTGCTGCAACCTCCCATGTAATGTTTATTTTCCACTCCCAAATAAGTTATTTATTCTTATGCCCATTTAAAATATGGGAATTTTAGATTGAAGAAGGTTAGGTAATTTGTCCAATGTCCTAGTGCTAATGAGTGGCAAAGATTTAAAAGTAGGTTTGTTTGATTCCAGGACTCATGTTAATATGCCTGAGTTATTCGGGGACTATACTTCAGAATTATCCCTAGAAGCTCAGATGATCTCCAAACCTAATAAACTGATGAGGCAGGAAGTTTCTGATTATAGCCCAGTCAGATTTATTTGCAGTGATACTACTGAAGTGACTAAGGTCCTGTATGGTCAGAGGAGATGGGCTGAAACTTGTAGAATCTCACTCACCTGACCAAAGAGTTGCACCAGAGGTCTTTACCTGGGCTTAGACGTTCCCATCAGGGCTGCTTGGGCCTAGCCAATAACCTCCATCCAGCTTATCCTCCCACTTTTTGGCATTTCCCTCTTCTTGCAAGCTTCCTCTCTCATGCTCCCATAACAGGTCTGCAGCAATTTGAGAAGGTTCATGTGCTTTCTGTGTCCCTCAAAGCTTGTAGTTCCACAGGGCAAGTTCTAAAAATAAAATGATGCTATTCTGAAGTAGAAATGTTCATGTGCTCAGAGCTAAGCTGTTGGGAAGCTCTGGGCAGTCACCGACACATTTTTAGAGACTTGCTTCTCTCTCTTATCAGCACTGGCATCTGCTTCCCTAACCTGGAAACACTGTTACCTGGCCTTGTAGCACTGCATGACTCATGTAGGCTCTCAGAGCCTCCATTTCATTAAAAATAAAATATGTATTAGTGAGAAAAAAAGCAGATAAGGCTTGAAGCGTCCCCAGAGTTATGGTGGTGCTTTGGGAGACATCAGCAAGTACTTTTGAGTGGAGGTTGTAGGGAAGGGAGGCTAAAAATGGGTCTGTAGATCCAGGGGCTGTGGGCAAATGTTATGGAGAAGAAGAATGGATTATATGAGGACATTCTAACAGCCAGAAGTCTTTAGAAATGAAATGGACCACTTTGGGAGGTAGTGAGTCTCTTGTCAAGGGGGATGAAGTTGGAAGAGCATGTAATGTTGTTAGGGAAGTGCTAGCTTCTGCAAAACCCAGTCTTCAGGCAGGTTGAGTTGATGTTAGGCCTGCAGTATTAGGGGCATAGCTGGACACAGGTGAGGACAAGGCTCTGGGAAGTATAGTTAGTGTGCTTGACTATGAAGAAAGCCATTAGCAAAATCACTTCATCTCCAGAGGGCCACTCCAATCTGCACTGGTGTTGGGAGGAGGATAGTAGTTCCCCAGCATCAGGAATCTGGGAAATGAGATTGGGCTCATCCAGCTTCTTAAGGAGCAGAAGAGCAAATGAAGCCAGCAGGACCTTTGATAGCACCTGAAGGAGCAGGGCCAACCTGGCATTCTCACTGAGTACAAGGTAGGAGCACAGATCCTGCAAAGGGGGCTCTGAGGTACAGCTAGGAAGCTGGATTCTGGAGAACACGAATGGTGTGCCATAGACACAAATGGTGTTGGGGAGGTCGGGAGGTGTGTCATGGGTGGGGAAAACCCCATTGCACAGGGCTCCTTCCATGGCAGGAGGTTCTTCCAGGAGACCAAGAAGACACTGTCTAGAGAAGGGCTGTGTGAGTGTGCCCTCTATGGCAGGATGTGCTGCAGCTGACTTCAAAAAGCGGTTCAGTGATTACACTTCGCAGCGCCTTTAACTCAGAGACCACAGCATCCCATGGCCCAAGAGAATCTGGGAATCAGCCAGGACTGTGTTACGTTTGCTTAGGGGATTCAGTCCTTGGTCTAAAGCAGTGATTCTCAAAGTTTAGTGTGTGTCAGAGTAACTTGGAATGCTTTTTAAAACACAAATGGTTGGGCCACATTGCAGGTTTCTGATTCAGTATATCTGGATGGGGCTTGGGAATCTGTATTTATAATAAGTTCACAGGGAATGTCACTAGTCCAGTGACCTCACTTTGAGCAGCACTGGTTTAGAGTAATGTTAAGTCTAGGGGCACCTGGTAAAACAATCCTTGCTTACTTCCATATTTATTCAACATAGGCAGCATCCTCTTCATTTTGATTATCATAACAAGAAGTAGAGATATTCTAGTAAATGAGACACCATTCCTGATGTCAAGTGGCTTGTAGTCTAGACATACATGAATGGGCAGTTACAAGACAGGTTAAGTACTAAGGGGTCCTTACTGGGGACAGGGAGCATGTGAGGTCATGTATGCTGAGATACACTGTCTTGGAGACACTAGAGAAAGTTTTCTGGACCATGCGACCTTGAGACCAGAAGCTAGCTTTAGGGACAGCAAACCATGAATCAACTCTTGGCTCTACCCTTCAGACCTGGTTGAACTTAAGCGGTTAATTAAGTTGCTTGAGTCTCAGATTCCTCATCAGTCAAATAATCCTGATTCATTTAGCCCCATGACCATGGGCATGTTCTAGGCATAAGGCCACAGAGAAAACACACGTGATGTTCTCCAGAGAAACAGAACCAGTAGAACATATATAGATACGTAGAATGAGATTAGTTATGTGAGATTGGCTTCATGATTACAGAGGCTGAGAAGTCCCAGGCAAACTAGAGTCCCAGGAAGGCCAGATTCTGAAGGCTCAAGAACCAAGAGTACTGATATGTAAAGGCAAGAGAAGATGGGCATCCCATCTCAAGCAAAGAGCAGACACCCCCTTCTTCTGCCTTTTTGTTCTAATTGGGTCATCAACTGATTAAGTTATGCACACCCACATTGGTGGGGGTGGATCTTCTCTTCTTAGCCTACAGATTCTAATATTAATCTCTTCCAGAAATGTTTTCATAGACACACTCAGAGATAATGCTTTATCAGCTATCTGGATATCCCTTCGCTCAGTCAAGTAAATTAATCATTGCACCTGACATGCTGTCTCTGTTCTCAAGTAGCTCACACTCTGCCAGTGGCAGTGGGATTGGAGACAGGACATTGCCATGCAAACACATACATAAGATAAGCTGTGGCAAGATAAAGACAGGGTTCTCATACAGGGAGTGATGAGAAAAGGTAGAAAATCTTACAGAGGATTATTGGGAAAGATTGCTCCGAGGAGGTAACATTTGATAACTGATAGTAAGCCATCAATCTGCTCATCATCAACTTCCTTATTGTCCTCACTATTATTATTATTACAGTGATTACAATTGCTATAATTCCAGGAAGGCAGACACATGACCAAAGACCTGAAGAAGAGAGGTCTCCATATTTGGAAAAGGTTATAGGTCACTGAAGCACAGAGCATCAGGGAGATGTGACTGACAGCCCAGTAACAGATCTTGTGGGCCAAGCTGGATCCAGGACTTTGTCCTCAGAAGCCACTGGGAAAATCTGAGTAGCAATGGGGCATGGTCGTACTTGTTGTTTTGGGGAAAGTGCCTGTCAGTTGTCTGTCTTCTGCAGGAAGCACTGGGGAGGGGGAAAGTGAGCAAGACTGGGGGATTATGCCTGCACCAAGATAGAATGGTGGGGCTGGCGGTGACAGACAGCATGATTAACAATGAACAGAATGCAGCTGTCGATTGGATGTGGAGGGCAGAGGGGTCTGGGCAATAAAATAAGAGGACACGCCTCTCCTGACCTCCCATTGAGCAGGAGAAAAACCTAGCAGAAGAAAGACCACTGAGGCAGGCTTAAGAGGATCTTCTCTGGGATGCTGGGTAGATGACATTGCCATGCAATGTTCTTTTCTGTCAAATGGGATATTTTCCTGCCTCATGGAGAAGGGTATTCTGAGGAATGAGTCAGATGACAGATATGAAAAGCACTTTGGAAATTGTAAAACATTTTTCAAATGTGAGGTGCTATTTTTATTACCCTCGGTTTCCCTGTATAGAATGTGACCCAATAACTGAATAACAGCGTCTGGCTGCTCCAGAGGGACTGGCAAAGGAGGAGATGGAAGGCCCAGAGGTGAACCTGCCTGGGGCTCTGCAGAAGGCCTGAGTGAGCCTCCCAGGGGACCACCCTTTCCAACAGTGCCCTTAATGTGTCTCTCATTTAGGATGATTTGCTAGGCAAAGCTGCGTACATCATCAGAGAAAAGGCAGACAGCCTCAGATGATTCAGTGGCTGGAAGGGAATAATCCCCATCCATTCTAATAGGAGCAAAGATGACGATGACGTCATTACCATATATTCTACCATCATCCAGCCGCACAAGGCAGCTGTCTCCTGGTGCATACAGGTGCTCACAGCAGGAGTGTTCCCTGTACAGAGCATTAACAAGAACTTAAGATAAATTCCTCTTCACTGGGCTTTGGAAATAGAAGCCTATTTAGGGCTAGGCTGGGCACCCTGCACCGTGGCAGTCATTTTACTTATAGCTGATTAACTCCTTCTTTCCTTCCCTCATTTTAGGCCTCCCTCCCATTTCAGTTTCCCCTCCTCCTCTTATGCCTCAGGTTTTCCCATCTCTTATTGTGTAATCTGAAAGAAATTCCTCAGGCACGTACCCTGATACATTTGGAGCCTATCAATTTACCACTGGGTGCCTTCCGAGGGAGAGTCACCCTAGAGTGGTTTTCTGCAGTGGGTGCTGTGACTGAGAGTGGTCGGAAGCCTGCAGTCACACTCCTACCTGCTCCTTCCCCTTGAAGTAGGATTGTGCAGGTTGATGGGTGGCTCCTCTTGCCCTTGGAATAAAGGTGCATTTGTATGTGTGTGCATGTGTGTGCACTGTGGCCCTGCAAGGTCTGCTGAGCTTTCACCCAAGCTAAGCTTCTGTAGAACTTGTTCCAGCTTCAGCAACTCACTGTACTGTGAGTCCCCTGAGGTTCCTGAGGAGTCTGCAGACACTGGGAATCTCATTTGCCATGAAGGAATTTATATCAAGACTCCAACAAGGGCCACTGCAAAATAGCTCAATCTCAAATTGCATAAACCATGATGGGTCTGTGAAGTGTCTTCCTTTCATCCCCCTACTGATGAGGCTGTCCCTGCCCAGCCCCTTGGAGCTCAGCTCTCACCTTCCCTTAGACTGAATCCTTGAACCCTTGAGGAAGTTCCAGATCTCCGGACGTCTACCCAGGACTGGCTCCTCTATTCTCAGAACTGCTTTGCCCTTCTTTCAGTCCTCAGTGTTTAGGTTATTGCCTTTCTCCTGGGCTCATGCCCTTTTCTGACTAAGAGGGTGTTCATTCTAGGCTGGCCTGTTTCCTGCAGTAGGGGCCACTGTCCTTGATTTAGCCTCCATATACAGCTGGCATCTGCATTCATGCAATGAATGTTTACTGATTACTGATTACTGGGTGTACAAATGAAGATAAGACACAGTTCCTGCCCATAAGAAACACACAATCTAATGGAGAGAGAGATATGCAAACAAATAAGTATAGTAGATTGTTTTAATCATCCTTTAAACTTTGGGGATGTTTGTATTTACTGATATCCACTCATCTCTGGAGAAGCCAGTGTGGAACAGACAACCTGATACTTAATTCCTGGGATCTCATATTCTTACTGATAGTGGCAGTAATATCACAACCCTTACCACTATCTCACAATGTCTATAGGCAAAAGCTCAGTTTTACAGCTGAGGAAACTGAGGCAGAAAGCCTTTAAGTGACTTGCCCAAGGCTAGATATTTAGAGAGTGTCAGAGCTATACATCACATTTTTGTCTATCTGGCTCTAAAAGTTTCATTCTTTACCTTGCCCCAGCTTGCCTGTCTCTGATACCCTCCCCTTTTGGATTGGGACTTGCCTCCTACATGCAAAAGGGTGGAGAACAGCCCTTTTTTAGGTCATCAACATACAAAACTATTTCACCTTCTGACATTAGGCCAGCATCGGACATGTCACATGCCAAGGGAACATGTCCCCATTCAGAAGGTCATTAAAGGAAATGAAAGCCAACAGATCATTGTTAATCATGAGGAAATGACATAAATGGGAAAATCTATGAATGTCACCTTCATAAGGCTCTGGGAAATTTGAAGCAGAAACAAATGGACCAGACCAGAGTGTGAGAAGGTAATGCATCAACAACGGGAACCTGGGAACCATGGGGCCAAACTCAGAGGAAAAATGACCCATTATGTTTAGCATGATTTGAAGTCTCTGGTGAAATAGTAAAAGGCAGCTTAACCACCAGCTCCTCAACTATAAGATCTATGGATCTGGGTTTTAACTTCTGGAAGATGAAGGAATCCTTAAGTCTATTCCTCTGGGCATACAAACAAAGGCTTAGTGGAATCTTCTGCAGGTGGATGAAATGGCAATGTCCCCGCCAACTCGGTAGTGCTTGGAAAGCAGAACTTCTTCCACACTCCAAGGGTCTTGCTAAAGGCAGGAACTGGGAAACAAGGGCACCCTGAGAACCTCAGACATGGCGTCCTCCACGATGCCTCTTAGAGCAAGGACTGTTGGAGAAGCCCCTGCACTTTCTGACAGAAAGACAGTTCCTAGTAGACCAAGGAATGATTTGATCACTGGGGTATATTTCACCATCATGCCAGTAATTTCATTCTGTGCTTACTTGGACATATTCTGAATTTACCCCAAACCCCAGCTTTCTTGGAAACTTGCTCTGCTTCTCTTCAGAAAAGCATCTCTCTCACACAGATTTGACTGATCCCTTACTGGCAATACAACCACCTCTCCATTACGCATCCAGTGGGAAGTGTGAATTGTATACAAAACCAGTCAAATCTGGTTTTCTGCATCCAGCATCCACCTTCACTTTGTACAATAGCACTGTGATGTTCTGAGAGAAAGCTTCAGAAGAGATGTTTGTCCTCTTCATAGAATTCCATAAGTTTTGGAAGAGAGGCTCTGGGCAGCTTCCATGAAATAGTATGATGCCATTCCTTTTTTTTTAAAAAAAAAAGATAATAAGTGAGAGAAATTTTATTGAATGTGTAAGTGCACATATTGTGGGAAGTACTTTTTATATATTATCTCATATAATCCTCATAAATAAATCTATGAAGGAATCACAATTATACACATTTTATAGATGCAGAGGCTGAGAGTCAAGAGGTGAGTTAGTGCAGAACCAGATAGCTGCATCCAGCTGTCTCTGACTTCGAAGTCTACATTCTTGGACACTTTGCTCCTTGCTGCTTCATAGCCACTTTTGTTTGAGACTTACAAGGCAAGTTAAGGAACGAAAGGCACAGAGCAGTACTCAGAAACCTACTTAATGTTGTTTAACCCTTTATTAAGCTCTGTCATGTAGTATTGCCACAATCAGAAAGTTTATCTATTCCTGACCCATTTGCTCAGAATGGAATAATATGTAGTGGAATTAGTAGCATTGATGTTGGTGTTGATGGTGGTGATGAAAATGATGCCGATTATGAAACTATAATTTGCTAGCTGCTTTCCATATGTTACCTCATTTGATCCTTACAATTATCCTGAAGAGTGAGCTCTGTCATTAACTCTATTGAGTAGATGAGGACACTGGGCATTGAGAACTATCCTGCCTAAGGTGACACCACTAGAAAATGATAGAACAAGGATTTGAACCTAATCTGGCCTGGATTTTCAGCCCTCTGGATGGGGTCTGCATTTCTCCTAAGCATTTGCAGGTTGTCTTCCCCCTGGAGGTGGCTATCTTCCAACCTCACAGAGCCACACCTGCCCTAGTAGCTCATTTCTAAAAGAGCCTGATGATTTTCTTTAACATCTTAAACATACCAGAAAGAGCAGATCCCCTAGCCTGTCCTTCTGTCTTTTAGAATATGGAACATTGGAGCTTGTTGGAGCCTTGACTGTCAGCCAGAGAGCTCTCCCGTAGAAGCCTGGCAAGGAGAAAGTTGCCCCGCAAACCTCATTGCAGCAGCATGGGCATTGCTGTGTGTGGAATCCTGTAGACCAGCAGTAGATTAAGGCTCCAAGATACACAGATTTCAAAATTGAAGCAATAAAGCACATTTTTTCCACAGCTTGCAATTGCCCCTTAATTGGACCATGAATAGCAATTACACTATAAAGCCTAACAGGAATTTGTGGGTTATTAGAGTATGTCTTGGGCGGTGGGTTTTAATGGAGGAATCCAGCTAATCATTGAGTGACTTTCATCCTCCATCAAGTGATAAAATCATCATGAAATGCTTATCAATCACTAGGATAAATTGCAAGTATGATTTTAATTCCTGCTAGAGTAGGACTGAGAAGGCTGGGAAAGATCACCCTGCCCAGAAGTTTCTGTCTGTGTCCTTGAAGAAGGGGGAGAAGCAGAAGCACAGCTGCTCCTGTGGTCTGAGAACTCAGTGTCCTGTCTGTAGCTGCTTTAGATACATTGCTTATTTTGATCCTCAGAAAGGCCTTGAGTGGAGCATATCTTTATGCCAATAGCATAGGCAAAAACACTAAAACTGAGTAATTTACCAAAACCTATAAAGCTACGAAGTTACAGATCCAGAATTTAAATCCAGGTGTTTTAACCTCCAAAGTGCATGACCTTTCAACTCTACTATAATCATTCAATGTTTATTGAACAGCTACTATTGGACAAAAGCTTTTCATATATCATGCTATTTCATACTTTCCTTTTTTTAAAAAATTTCCTTTTAGAGACAGAGTCTCATTCCATTGCCCAAGCTGGAGTGCAGTGGCATGATCATGGCTCACTACAGCCTCAAACTCTGGGCTCAAGAAATCCTCTTTCCTCAGCCTTCCAAGCAGCTGGAACTATAGATGTGCCCCACCATGCCTAGCTAATTTTTAAATTTTTTGTAGACATACAGTCTCGCTATGTCTCCCAAGTTGATCTCAAACTCCTGGGCTCAAGCAATCCTCCTGCCTTGGCCTCCCAAATTACTGGGATTACAGGTGTGAGCCACCGTGCACAGCCCTACTCAATACTTTCAATGGCTTTGTAAGGTAGGTATTTTTTTAAATCACATTTATGAGTGAAAACATAGAATTAGGATAGAAGTGATAGTTCTCAGGTTGGACTATCATCTTCTTTCACCTTTCTAATCATGCACGTGTACACACACGTATGCACACACTTCTTCCATCCCTGAATACATTTTCCAGTAATGGAGGCCACATGTCTTTGTGCTTTCTCAAAATCAGGCCATTAGACAAAGATAAGAGAGATGGTCTGAAAAGCACCACCATGTGAATGGAGAAATGACACAAGGAAGGATGTCAGTCAACAAAGGATGAGTTAGCAAACCAGCTACTGATATCAGAGTCAGGAGACTGGGGCCTCAGGAAAACTAAAAAAAATAGGAACCCTCATCAGCATTACCTCACAGAAGGGCAACAGTGTGGGTATTCATCTACCAACTTCATCAGTCATAATTGAGGAGTCCTGGAGGTGGGCAAGTCAATTCTCCTGTGCTTGTGACAAGGAGAGCAAAATGAGTTTCAGAGCAAGCAAAGGCCCTCAGCTAAAGAATTTAGACACTGAGAAGTGGTAAGGATGGGGTGGAGTACCAGTCCACATGCAAAGAAACAAACTGACCTTCTACAAGTCAAGAAGTAAAGAGGAGGCAACAGAAAGCACAGCTTTGGAATAAGACAGACCTGGCTAGACACGCTTGCTGGGCCATTTGCTGGCTCTGATGGACTTGGGCTAACTTGCTAACCTTCTTTAAGTGTAGGTGAACTCACCGGTGAGCCAGGGAAACTGACATCACATATCACAGGGGGATGTCAGGGGGACATCACACATCACAGGGGGGATTAGAAGACTCCAGGGGATAACATCTGTCAGATCTCAACACTGCACTTACCTGTCATGCAGTTGCTGCTCAAGATATATTAATTCACCTGCCCCTCGAAAACTGCCTTAAAACCAACAATAAGAGGTGGTTTCTGTTCTAGTCAAAGCCTCAAGTAATTCTTCGTTTGTAGACCCTAAATCAGTAAATATAATTTGGGGGTTCATGGATTCCTTTGAAAATCAATTGAAATCTACTAGCTCCCATTCCAGAAATACACACATCAGGCATTTCTTGCAGAAACAGAAGAGGTACTTCCACGATTATCTGGGGGAATCAATGTGTAATGTGTAATTAGAAGTACATTTAGTGAATTTGCTCTATCTTGCCTGCTGTGAGAATTCTCCAAAGTTGTAATGGTGGCAGTGATGTAAGCCTGTGTGTACCTTGGAAAAGAACCATTCTGAATGGCAAATGAGAGTGGCAGAGGGCCAGTTAGGACTCTTTTCCTGTATCATGGTTCCCAGGAGCATGCGGACCACATGCTTCAATGGGACAAAAGTATTTGTAAATTATCTGCTCAGTTCAGCTTTGGGCCATTGGTTTCCCTTCATGTCATCATCCTTCCAGAAAATGATTTAGGTCACGCTCAAGGATAAATGCTGACTAGTTTATTTTCAGCTCTCTGGTATAAGAAAAGAAGTGATGGAAAATAGAAGCCAAGGTTGGAATTTCTTAATACTATGGTCTGACTGTTTGTATACCCCTCAAATTTAGATGTTGAGATCTTCAGCTCCAAGGTGATGGTATTAGGAAGTGTGGCCCTTGGGTGGTGCTATGCTTTGAATGTGTCCTTTCCAAAACTCATGTGTTGAAACTTAATCCTCATTGTGGTGGTATTAAGAGGTGGGGTCTATAAGAGGTGATCAGGCCATGAGGGCTATGCCCTCATGAATGGAAAAGTGTCTTATAAAAAGGGTTCAAGGGGGCAAGTTTGCTTCTGCTGCTCTTTCACCATGTGAGGACGCTGTGTTCACTCCTTTTTGCCCTTCTGCTTTTTGCCATATGAGGCTTCTACCAAGAGAAGGACCTCACCAGACATCAAATCTTCCCACACCTTGATATTGGACTTCTGGGTCTCCAGAATTATGAGAAATAAATTTCTGTTCTTTATAAATTACCCAGTCTCTTTATAAATTAAACAGACTCACAGTGATTAGGTGATGAGGAAGAGCCTTCATGAATGGGATGAGTGCCCTTATAAAAGATTCCTGAGAAAGACTTCTCACCCCTTCCACTGTGTGAGGACACAGCAAGAAGGCAATTTCTGTAAGCCAAAAAGTGGACCATCTCCAGACACCCATTCTGCCTTGATCTCAGACTCCCCAGGCTCTAGAACTTTGAGGAATGAATGTCTATTGTTTGTAAGATACCAGTCTATTGTATTTTGTTACAGCAGCCCAAATGGGCTAGGACACTTAACCTGGCTAAGAGGTGTCAGTCTTCCATGACTAAGACACTTAACCTGGCTAAGAAGTGTCCAATCATTCCAACAATGAATGTCTGTTGTTTATAAGATACCAGTCTACTGTATTTTGTCACAGCAGCCCAAATGCACTAAGACACTTAACTTGGCTAAGGGGTGTTCGTCTTCCATGAAAAAGAAAACAATCTGCTAACATCTTGAATCTAAGTCTTGGCTTGTTCCTTTGTGGAAAATAAACCTCCACATAGGGGTGATATAATATTCACTACCTTTTTACAATTGAAGTCCTATATATTGCTTGCAGGGACTCATCTTCTCCACCAAGCAGCATAGGTTATAACTACACAGCACTGGGACTCATAACTTACTTTACATTGCCTTGTGTCCTCATTTTTCTTCTCCCTTTATTCCCTCCTGCAATATTCCAAGACACAGAGACCTCCTCTGCACCTTCAGAAGAGTAACCTTCTTATTTTTACTTTGTGCCACGTAACAATAGACTTCGTTCCGCTAGGACTCTGAGTGATCAAAGAGGGACCACTTAGCCATAACTTTACCTCAGAGCAATCCCCCGCTCAGCTCCCTTTCCGTGGAAGAAGAACCTGCTGCCATCTGTATGGTGACAAGAGAAAGTGGCTAAGGGACTGTTTAAGTCACTATATAAGAATTTATTCTGCCTTCAGAGATTAAAAAAGAGGCACATTTCATGTCTTTTCTACATCTTCCCTGTTTCTCTCTTACTTTTATTTGTCCTCAATAAAGTATACAGTTATCAACAAGCCTCGCAAATGTCATGCAAGAAGGGAACACACAAAAGGCACAAGAGTGACAGAAAAATAGCAAGAACTTCACACCCCCCTTACAACCCCCACTGTCCCCATCTGCTCCCTGGAGGTCAGCGTGTTGTGGAGCTATAAGAACACAGGCTTGAGAACCAGAGAGATTTGGGTCAGACAGCTGAGCCTCAACTTAAGTGCTGCAGAACCTTGGCAAACCCTTTTCTAAGTGTCTGTTTCTTCATTAGCAAAGTGACAACACTCACATCTGTCCAGATTGTTGTGAAAATTGCGTGAAATAATATATGTGAAATTTGGGATATATTATTGGTGCCCAATAGATGTGAAGGCTCTTGCCCTACCTCACTGGGTTCTGGGAAGTCTATATTATCTTTTTCATACCACATTCCTACGAATCCCCTAGAAGTAGAAAAACACATTTTGTTAAAGGATGTATGACTATAGGAAACACACCTGGTCTCCTTACACTTTGCTGTGACCTTATGATAGAGTTGTCAGGTAAAATACAGGACATCCAGTTTAATATGTTTTTAGTTAAGTGTTTCCAAATATTGAATAGAATGAACGTGCATTATTAAAAAATGTGTTGCTTATCTGAACTTCAAATTTAACTGAATGGTCTGTATTTTTATTTACTAAGTCAGGCAACCTATGTGTTCATGTATCTCAGCGCTCCAAGTTTCTTTGCCAGGTTGAGGAATAGAAGAGCTCAAGGGCACCATCCAAATTAGGTTGACCTAATTTGGATCCCAAGGCCTGATGACTGTCCTGAGTAATCTTAATCATGTTTTAGGCAACTTTGGAAACATATTAACAAGCTTCAGGCAAGCAGGCGCAAATATCCTTTTATGATATGTAGATTTGCCAAAAGCAATGCAGTAGCAAAATAAAAACAGTGCAGCTAGAACCACATAAATAAACTATGCTACCTACCTCTTCATTCAGAGACATCAATCTATAAAGGAAATTTAAAATTTTTGTTATAAGAGTACAGAGATATACTTTTATGTTATGTAGATTTGCCAGCAGCAATATAAAAGCAAAATGAATACAGAGTGGCTAGAACCCATAAAAGGCTTCTTACTTCTATATACAAGAGCATTAATCTCTGAAGGAAATTTTAATTTTTTTGTTTGTTTTAAGAGTCTTTGTCTTTGTTAAGAGAGTGACGAAGAAAACTTCCCAAAGGACAGATAAGAGTTGTCCAAATAGACAATCAAATGTGTCCCAAATATCTGATTTGTGGCTGCTCTCCTTTTAGAGGAAGGTGGTTCTTCAGAGAGAGGTAAAAATAAATGGACATTTAGAAGGATATCTAATGGGAAAATCTGAGAACATAGACCGGACTCCACACTCTAGATTATTTAAAGCATCTCCAAGTTTGCTCTTCCCTTGTTTCAGATCTACTGTGGTGTGACAACCCTCCCTCTGTGCCTCCCCGAATGGCTTAAAAACAATATTCACCATTTATTATCTCTCACAATTCTAAAACTCGCTTGGGTTTAACGTAGGGAGTGCTTCTCCTCCTCATTTTGGTTGGCTGTGACCACAATCATCTGCAGGCTAGAATCACTCAAATGGCTGATTTTGGTAGCATTGTTTGCTGGGAGCTCAGCTGGGCTATCAACTAGGGAGCATGGTTGTCATTGACCTGAACTCTCCATATTGCTTGAGTTTCTCTCTGTGTAGCAACTGGGCTCTGAGAGAGTGTTTTTAGTGCACAAAAACTGCATATTCCTGAAGGTCTAGATTTATAAGTTACGCAGGGTCTCTTCCACCATATTCTGTTAGTCAAAGTAGATCAAAAGGCTACCCCACATTTAAAAGGAGGGGAATATGGCTCACCTTTAGAGGAGAAGAGTGGAGAAAACAAAGAAGTTAAGACCATCTTTAATTATTCACAGTTCCCCCTTTGGCCACAAATTATTTATGCTTCTTCCAAAGGAAAACATACTCCCCCATACCCTAAAAAAACACAAAAATTATTTCCAATTATGACATCAGATTTAGGCTTGAAGACCAGGATCTTTTCATTCATTCAGTTCCAAGAGCTTATGAGAAACTGACCCTGACGTGTCTTTCCATGGGGGTAGGTCCTTCAGTATGTTTTTTCTTTATCTGTTGGCCTTTGAATTAAAGAGACATAACCGAACATACAATGATGGCGCAAGTATATGACAACCGTGATAGAAACTCATGTTCAAAGGGAGGCACATAAACACCACTGCTCCACGGCCATTCTAGACTGCGGCTGCAACTGGGCATTTGTCTTTCCCTTCCTTCCCTCCCTCCGTCTCTCCTTCTTTCCTTTCTTTCTTTCTTTCTTTCTTTCTTTCTTTCTTTCTTTCTTTCTTTCTTTCTTTCTTTCTTTCTTTTTTCCTTCCTTCCTTCCTTCCTTCCTTCCTTCCTTCCTTCCTTCCTTCCTTCTTTCTTTCCTTCCTTCTTTCTTTCTCTCTCTCTTTCTCTCTTTCTTTCTTTCAGACAGGGCCTCCCTCTGTCTCTCAGGCTGGAGTGCAGTAGTGCAATCTCAGCTCACCACAATCTCCACCTCCTGGGCTCAGGTGATCCTCTCACGTCAGCCACCCGAGTAGCTGGAACTACAGTCATGCACCACCATTCCCAGTTAATTTGTATATATTTTGTAGAGAGAGGGTTTCAACTTGTTGCCCAGGCTGGTTACTGCTGAGGTCAAGTGATCCACCTGCCTTGGCCTCCAAAAATGCTGGGATTACAGGTGTGAGCCACCACGCCCAGCCACAGGGCATGTGTCTTAAGTCCCCCTACTCTGGGGATGGGGGATGTATAGTGATTAGAATTCAGTCTTGCTCCCTGGTGATGGTTCTCCTTAGATCTTAGCTTTGTTGACTTGGCCCTCCATTTCTCTGAATCATCTCTTCTGTATTGACTATGTTTTATTATTTACTGTATTCTTGAAAGTCTGGCATCTGGGGACTCAGTCCTGAGGAAACTGCTCCTCCCACAGCAAGGTAATTTCTAGCGACTGCAAATAACTTCCCTGGGAACATGCCTTTGATATACGAACCAACCAGCCATGTTTTTTTATCAAACTCTCACACACCAGGCCAACATTATGCCTGCCACAAATCATCCCACAACTACATCACAGACAAGAAGGAACCACCCCTGCAGCCCAGAGTCTGCCCGAATTTATTCAAGCTATCAAATCTTGAGCTTATTTAATGTAACTACCCTGTCTCCTCTGTTCCTTCCTGCAAAACCCCCCCAAAAAAGGTTATGGGCCATGTTCCCCATCTTGTCCTTCTCTAACCTCCTGACTGTCCCTGATGCTTCTCCATGTGGCCCTGCATGACATGCCATGCCTCCTGTCTCTAGGAATCTGTGAGTATAAACCCCTTCCTTCATGATGATCATTCCTGTGTCTGCTGTCTTACCATACCTGATTAAAACAAATTCTGGGAACATTTGAATACATTTCCTTTTACCAAAGAAATAGTTCCATAGTTTTACCTAAGAAACAGTGGCTCACGCCTGTAATCCCAGCACTTTGGGAGGCCAAGGCGGGTGGATCACAAGGTCAGGAGTTCAAGGCCAGCCTGGCCAAGATGTTGAAACCCCATCTCTACTAAAAATACAAAAATTAGCCAGGCACGGTGGCAGGTGCCTGTAATCCCAGCTACTCAGGAGGCTGAGGCAGGAGAATCGCTTGAACCCAGGCAGCAGAGGTTGCAGTGAGCTGAGATCGCACCACTGTACTACAGCCTGTGTGACAGAATGAGACTGCATCTCAAAAAAAAAAAAAAAAAAAAAGAAAAAGAAATAGTTCACGTTTACTGTAGAAATAGCTTTCTCCGGCTGCTTCCTGTCTATAAAAGTTCGAGCATATAGAGGCCTCCTCATTTCCTACTAGTCAGGGTTCAATCAGGGAAGGAAATTCATCATGAGTACTGTGGAATAAAGGATTTATTATAGGATTTAGACTTGCCACAGCTGTGGGAGGTCTGGATGGTAAGTGAAGGTCTAGAAGAGGAAGCTGGTTGATCAGAGGAGAGTCATAAACTGGGTTTCCTGGAGAAATGCGGCAGGTGGACAGGATGCAGCTTGCTGAGAAAGCAACAAAGTAGACTGTGCAGAGAACCTGCAGAGGATGTCTATCTAAAGTTGTTGAATTTGCGTAGCTTCTGTCTTTGAGGAACTGCAAGCAAGTGCCTGATGGGTGGCTGGGACCACTCTTGGTTAGCAGAGCTAGCATCTGGAAGAAGACCTGGACACAGAGCAGAGGGGCGGTTGTAAGTAAGTCACCAGGCACCTCTGCAATAGACTGTCACCAAATCTTTGGCCCATTTGCCTTTACTTTAAACATTCATATTTCCTCTCCTTTGCTGCAGACTGGGGGTTCCCACGCCTGTGACATGAGACTTTATTTCTTCTTTCCTTGCCTCTTTGTGGACAGAATTGATTCAAAGCCTCTCACTCTTACTCTCTTAGCTTTATCCTCTTGCACTTTTGCCCTGTGGTCCAAGAGATAAAATTTAGTTAATAGAACTGAATATAATTTAAATTCTGAGCTCTCTTGAATTCATTCATCCCTTTCCTTTCCCTCATTTCTCCCTTTCTTCTTGTCTTTCTGCCTTCTGTCCTTTCTTTATCCAATGCCTATGCATTGACTACATATGATGTGCCTAACCCTGTGCTAGGTACTGGAGAATATCACAATATAACTAACAGTTGTGTCTTCAGTTATCTGTGTCTGCCTACCTTGATCACCCATCTAAGATTGTGAGGTATTTCTTGCAGGACTTTGTGCTGGTGCTGAGGAGGCTCCCAGCTCACTTTCTTGAAAAGTACATAAGACAACAACATTTACTAACAAGCAAAGTAGATATTTCAACGGCCATTTAAAAGGAACTGTAGTTGAAAGGATACATTAAAGCCAGATGAAAGGAGTCCTTTAATGCTTGTCTAAAGTCTTGGGCCTTTTGGGGGGTCTAATTTGAAGTCATTAAAGATTTTTGAGCTTGGGAAGGCTAAGGTAAGGGTTGAAATTTAGGAAAATTTATCAGGCAACAGGAAATGAAGATGACTGGAGTTAGGCTGATCGGTTACTAGCTGGGGGCTGAGGAAGGGAGAGCCATCATTGAATCATGTGTTAAATAAACCTTAGCGCTCTGGTGTGCATGACCCAGGCCTGCTCGCAGATATCTCTGAGCTTCCACAGCTGTGGGCATGAGAGGTCCTGGGGATTGTCGTGCCATCTTGTTGATGTTAGGGCTTCAAGACTCTAGAGCCAGGGGTTTAAGGCCTGTTGGAAGGCAGTGGCTATGCAAGACTTAGGAGACAATGTCACACAAGACAAATGTACTTGGTCACACAAAGGCAGTAAACTGTTCTCTTGGATGTGTTCCCTCTGACAAATGAACCATTTCTTGCCACCAGATCAATAGTCACTGAGTTAAAGAACTGTTGGAGATAATTTTTAACTCAGTGGAGCCTATTTTCTATTAATCATATTTATTTTTACATCCATTTACTCACAAGTATTGGACAAAATGTGTGCTGTGACCCCAGGATATGCAGTACATGGATTGTGGCAAAGGTCAGGGTGGGCTGGGAAAGAAACCAGTGTCCATGCTGGGAAATCCTTTAGGGAGTAGGTCCTGGTAGTGCAGAAAGCCCACATATCAGGCTGAGTCTCCATGTGTCCATGGTAAAATAATAAAAATTAGGACCATTTTGTGAGCTTTTCAGAGAACAAAATATGTGAGTCATGTAAAGACTTTTTTTATTTTAAGATGATATCTTTCCTGTTGTTGGTTAGTTTTTCTTTGATCCAATAAAATGATAGTGACTGTAGATGGTAGTCTTTTCTTTCTTTCTTTTCTTCTTTCTCTTTCTTTCCTTGTTTGTTTCTTTCTCTTTCTTTCTTCTTTCTTTCCTTCTTTCTCTTTCTTTCTTTCTCCCTCTCCCTCCCTTCCCCCTCTCCTTCCCTCCTCTCCTCCTCCTCCCTCCCTCCCTCGTTTCCTTCCTTCCTTCCTTTCTTCCTTCCTTCTTCCCTTCCTTCTTTTTTTCCTTTATCTTTTTCTTTCTTTTTAAATAAAAAATTCTCTTACTTAACAAAATAAAATACTGACAACTTTATGCTAATGCCCTGCCTCCCTCTCTGGCCCATGACACTAAGGTAGAAATCACTGCTTTGGAAAACAAAAGGCTGTAAATGGTTTTATCTTGTTCAGATGTTTACTGTAGACTTGTAAAAGCAGTATCAGTATTCCCATCAAGTTTCTGCATGACAGGAATAAGGAAGGATGTCTAGTATGCTGTTATCAAACATGCTGAATCAGGATCCCAAATCTTCTGAAAAAAGTTTCCAGTGCCATCAAGAAATGGATTATGGAAATGGCTCACAACACAGAGGAAGGTGGTGCTTCAGGTCTAGGCAGCATGGTTCATATCACGGCCAGACACTAGGTCTAGACCAGGCCAATGTACTTCAAGAGCAACACTGACAGATAGACAGAGTCCAGGGAAGAGTGTCCGGGATGCTGGAGCCACCATTTTAGAACAGAAAACAGTGAAAGACTCTGCTGTTTCACAAGGAATGAGGTGGCATGGGGCAACAAGGAGAGAGTAGCCTAAGGGTGCTCATAAACAATGTTATCCCATTGTACAATGAATACTTTTGAACTTTTTGTGGGACCCACCAGGGGGCAGAACTAAGGATAGTGGATGGAGACTAAAAAATTCCAGTTAGGTTTTATTAGAAAAAAAAATCATGCAGATAATATCATTTTCCCCAAGTAGAATATATTGCTGCTTTGTCTAATTCCTTATTTAATTTCTGGCTCCTCAACGGCCAGACCTCATCTTGTCTGCATCCAGCACTGTGCCTGCCTCCTAGTGAGGGACAAGTAAGTGAGTTCACTGCTTTGCTGTTGGTTTGTGTCCATCATGGCAGTTTCTCCTAAAATTCTTTTTGAGCTCACTTAGTATCGTTGATCCACAGGTAAACACTGTCCAGCACTCCCAAATCTTAACCTGTGTTTCCTGATGTACATAACTTTTTAAAGCTAAAACAGCCCTGTGCCTCAGTTTCTCCATGTTTACCCAAATAAATCCCCATGATTTCATAAGCCTAAAAAAGGTGAGCATGTGGGCATGTATAAAGGACAGGATGTTTTGTGGCACTGCCCTTTCTGCCACTTGTTGGCATTGGCTGGTAAAGATCGAGGCTCAATGGAGCTGGGCAGAAACAGCAGAGAGGCCATAAGGCAGCCCATGAGGGATCAGGAAAGATTTAGCAGAGGAGCTGTTATTTGTACTGAATTTGCTAAGTGGGTAGAGGGTTGGGGCAGGAGGTGAGAGTGAATAGCATTGGCAGAGCAGGCCTGAAGTGTTAGGAACGAGATGGTTTGTGGAAGCTAAAGAAAGAAGTCAATTTTGAGCACAGATTTTGAAGGAAAGAGGTTAAAGTGACGGAGTCAAGGCTATAGAAATAAATGAGGGATCGGGATGGTCTTCCAGGGCAGAATAAAGGGTGAGCAGCATCCTGGGGGGAACTGCGCTTCTTCTCAGGGTGGTCTCTTCTGTGGACCATGTAGACTTCTAATGCATGATTTTCACATCTTTAAAACCCACATCTACTTAGGTAATCTTAAGTAATCCAAGTATGATGTATCCAAGGGGCTACCATACAACAACTGGTGTGCTGTCTGCCATCTAAGAGGTGGAGCATGGCAAATCGTGTCAGAAAAAGACCTTTATTTTTCTTTTCGAAACAAATGTTTTCCCTCTTCTCTTTTCTGCCTGTTTCTCTCATTTTGTTGGCAACAGAATCACAAATTTGACAAATGAGCAGGTGAACTGCCTTCAGCCTAACAACAAAGGCAGTTAAAAAAATGTTGTTACAGAAGTGAGCTTAGCTTTAGCAAATCCTCCTGCTTTCTAAATCTGTGATATTTCAGGCGACCTTCCATTGTGGACTGTAAACACTGCAAACCACTGTCTCTTCACCTTGCAAGCCTCTTAAAACTGAGAATCTGTAGAATCATGTTTTGATAAGTTTTTTAAAGCAAGATTCTCCTCACATCACATGCTCATCAGCAGGAATTATAACTTTACTAGAAATTGACTTCAGAAATTGGGAAAAGGGTGTCCTAGGGCCATCAGTGTAAAAGGCTTAAGGACCCACAAATGGTTTTAATGACTAAATTAGAAGCTGCAGCCTAAGTCCAGTAATAGATTTCTCTCTTTATCTTTTTCAGCAGAAAGAACCAGAAAAATAATTATTTTTAAAGCCATCAGAGCAAGAAAGGATTGTCCGGAAAGGAAGGCAGTGTGGGGATAATGCCAAGCGGAAAATTTGCAGTTCATCTGCATGATGAACACACCCAGGTAGCCTGGCCCTACCACATGTGCTGCAGTGGAGGACTGGCTGCTCAGACAGGGATGGCATGGAATCACGAGAAAGCAGACATGAAGATGAGGTCCCTCATCTGTGCCACCCCCACCCATGCCTGAGCTCTGCCCCACATGGGGCTTGTAACACTTTTCATAAGAAAATGACCTCACAAATAAGATGATTCTTCCGCTCCTTTACCCATCATGACCATCTAGGTGCTCTGGGGCTCATCACCTCACCCAAGGGGCTCTGCTGCCTTTTCTGAAGGTGATCCTCATGTACTAACACAGTTCCACCAGCTTCCTCAAGTTTTACTCACCAGCTTCCCTATCTTTTGCCTCCTGTCATTTTCTTTCCTTCTCATGTTTTCCCTCCAATAGTGACTCTAAATAATTCCAAATAAATATGACCCTGTAGAGCAAACTGCTCAAGGCAGTGACATGTCCATGGGTACAAGTATTAGTTATTCAACAAGTACTCCTGCTAGAACTTATCTAATACACAACCAGTATGGCACCAAACGCATTAAAACAGTGCTTTGTTTTATTCTCATAAGAAACCTGGGAGGAAACAAGTTACCATCAATTCGTAGTTGAGGGAATGGAGAGGCTAGATAACATGCCCGAGGTTGCAGCACTGGTGAGTGGCACAGCCAGGTTTGGGAGCCGATGTGCCTAAGCTGTCTCAGTACATCGTCACTCTTGAATCCTGACAGTGGGCAGGTTACGATCCACCCCTTGCAGGGATCACAAGCCCAAGTGAGCATGATGCCCAACATGCCTCTCTGGTATCCTTTGACGTCAGTCATTCTGACAAGTCTGATTTTCTGGATTTAATTTTGGTGACTCTTGATGAAAAGAATGAGAGAATTGCCACCAGAGCTTGCCAGAACCAGAACTAGAGGGGCTTTTTCTAGGGCTCATGCTGCAGTGAACACAGGCTTCAGGTGCACCCAGGGCTGGGCCTGCCTCCAGAAAAGCCACTCGCCGTCTGGGTAAACACTCTGAGCTTCAGTTTCCTCAGGGAAATAACATCTTCCTAAAGCCGTGAGGATTAAATAAAATAATGTATATAAAAAGACGGAGCACAAAACTTGTCACAAACAGTGTGTCCAGAAAATATGTCTCTCCCTCATTCCTTTTTCTCAGTAACCTGCAGGCCCTATAGGGTGCGAAATGCTTTCCTGTGGCATGGCCAGGAGGGGCTCATGGCCCTCAGAGATGCTTGGCCAGTCGTGGCTCACAGGGCAGTTTCCTTCCTGCCAGAGTCTGGCTCTGCGTAGTCATTGCTGGGCACTCATGCTCCCTGCCATCATGGAGAGAAACTTGGGGTTTCACTTTCACAAAGGAAAGTGTCCCTGTCATTATTTGGGGGAAGAAGGTGCAACCACAGTGATGCCTAAGCAGATGTGACTTTTTATTCAAAACAAAACAGTCGGGGCAGGCTGAATGTCTCCTTCCTGGAGCCTCTACTGAAGACAGGATGAAATGGGGGGGGGGGGATTGCAGTGTTGGGGCCAGAAACTTAGGGTGGGGGTGACCTGGAGCAAGTCACTCAACTGTTTTCAGCTCCTTCATGCACTCATCTCCGAGACCCTGATTCGGTGAGAGCTTTGAGAGTTATAGGCAAGAAGTATTTGGTACTGGCTTGATTGAGAGGAAAAGGTTAATGAGTGGGGCTCTCTTCTCCCCTTCATTTCCTGTTCATGCTCTTCAGGCCTCTGCAAGGGATTGTGCTCTGGCCTGAAGGATGTGGAAGATTAACAAAGCGAGCCCTGAGTGCGGCTGGATCCCCGCTGTCCGGGTGAGAGATGCTCATCGCCGGAGGTGCGCTCAGCCTCCTGCACAGAGGAAGCCGGTGAAGGATGAGGCAGCTGCACCTCAGCACCGCTCAGGGTGAGGGCAGGGAGGCAGAAAATCACACTCACCAGGAGCCATGCTTCATTTTCTGCGATACAACTTAGGGGCATCATCTTCAATCAGTGTCACTCCCAGGAAGAGAAGGAGCCACTTTCTATGTTCACTCTGATTTCGCACAAAAGGAAAGCCCTGATGAGGCCGTCCCTGCGCCTCTACTGTTCCCATTCGCACCGCCCCCACCCACAGGGCCCCTCACCTCCTCCGGATGTGAACAAGATGCAGCCCCTCGGCTGGGGGAGGCCAACTCTAACCCCAACCCTAGCCCCGTTTCCACCTTGTTTCAGAGGCGCTCGTTTTCAGTCTGGCTCCCTGGGGTTTCGCGTGCCTGCCTCCTGCCCCTCACTCATCTAGCCTCTAAGGGGCTCTACGAGTCCAGCCCACCACCGCCAGCACCACTGCAGGCCTTGCTGCTGAGCCCTGCCACTCTTGGGACCTCCGTGATAGCCACTACTCCCCCAGTCCCTCTTTGCCTCACTCTTAAGGCTGAGGAAATTATCTTCCCAGCTGCAGATTTGTAGCCCTGTCTATGATCCCAGCGTGGCACCTTGCTAAACTGCCTCACGTTCCTTGACTTGAGAGCCTGTCCATGTTGCTCAGGTCTGTAGATGGCTGCTCACTTTACCCCAGTCCATTATGTGAAGCCCGAGCACAATCTGTGACGTTATTCCATAAGCCGGCTATTTCTCACTGTCCTTGGTCACCTACGTTGCCATAACGGGGCACCTGGTCTGTATGCTCATATCCCGCCCCCTCCCTGTGTACCTCCAGAGTCTGTCTCAGAGCAGTAGCAGCAGCAGCAGCAGCAGGGGGACGCTCCAAATACAAGTGACGGCTGCTCAGGAACTTCTGGTGGCGTTTCCTGTCTCTGGAAGGAGAGGCTTTTGGCACTCCAGCCCCCCAGCCCACGCCATCCCATCTTGCCTCTGCCCATTCTCTGACTTTTTTTGCTACCCCTTCCCATCATTACTCTTTGCTGTCCTCACACAGGGAAGGCACACCTCTGGAACCCTTTTCTCCCAAAAACCCACATGATTTTCTTCATTTCCTTTTTTTTTTGAAGAAATCCTGCTCTGTTGCCCAGGCTGGAGTGCAGTGGGCTCAGTGCAACCTCCACCTCCCGAGTTTAAGCAATTCTCTTGCCTCAGCCCCCTGAGTAGCAGGGACATGCCACTACGCCCAGCTAATTTTTTGTATTTTCAGTAGAGACAGGATTTCACCATATTGGCCAGGGTGGTCCCAAATTCCTGACCTCAAGAGATCTACCTGGCCGGGCGCGGTGGCTCACGCCTGTAATCCCAGCACTTTGGGAGGCTGAGGTGGGCAGATCATGAGGTCAGGAGATCGATACCATCCTGGCTAACACAGAGAAACCTCGTCTCTACTAAAAATACAAAAATTAGCTTGGCATGGTGGCGTGTGCCTGTAGTCCCAGCTGCTGGAGAGGCTGAGGCAGGAGAATGGCGTGAACCTGGGAGGCGGGGCTTGCAGTAAGCCAA
This sequence comes from Symphalangus syndactylus, assembly GCF_028878055.3. NCBI lineage: Eukaryota > Metazoa > Chordata > Mammalia > Primates > Hylobatidae > Symphalangus > Symphalangus syndactylus. The sequence continues at coordinate 88,720,481 of NC_072426.2, forward strand.
GATTGCACACTGCCCTTCAGCCTCGGCCACAGAGCAAGACTCTGTCTCAAAACAAAAAGAAAAAAAAAAAGAAAGATCTGCCTGCCTCAGCCTCCCAAATGCTGGGATTAGAGGTGTGAGCCATCACTCCTGGGCTCAAACATCATGTTTTTATTGAGGCCTTCACAAGTGCTTTTTAATTTTTTCTTTTTGAGACGAAGCCTTATTCTGTGACCAGGATGGAGTGTAGTGGAGCAATCATAGCTCACTGTAACCTTGACCTCCCGGGTCAGCCTCCCAAGTCACTGGAACTGCAGGCTCATACCACCACGCTTGGCTAATTTTTTAATTTTTTGTAAAGACAGAGTCTGACTAAATTGGTCCATGCTGGTCTTGAACTCCTGTCCTCCTGCTTCGGCCTCCCAAAGGGCTAGGATTATAGGCGTGAGCCACCATACCCAGCCAGGAGTACCTGCTGTTTAGTTACAATCCTTATACCTCCTGCCCTCTGGCATCAATCATTCTTATTCTCCTTCCTTGCTTTATTGTTTTTTTTTCACAGTACTTAAACCATTTTCCAACATACTATACTAGAAAATTTACTTATTTTTATCTGTATCCTTCCAGTTGATTTTAAGCTCCACAAGAAAGAGGGTTTTTATAGGTATCCTAGCACTTTGAATACTTCCTGGCACCTAGTGGGTACTCAATAAATGCACATTGAATAAATGGACTCTAATAACCACAGCCAAGAATGGGTCTCTGTCCATTTTCCTGCAGTTTTATTCCTCATTACAGCGTACATGGCCCTGTGAGTGGCCCAATAGGTTGCATATAGCAAGAAGACGATAAAGGCATGACCTCTTTCTTCAGGAGAAAAATCTATCCAGACTTCTTTTAAAGTCGTTATTTATGCCCTAACTCTAACTAGATTTTTTATTACCATAAGCCACTGGCTTTAAGGGACTCTACAGCATGTAGATGGCCTTGTACACACTTGGTTCCTGTACAGGGTGCATGCTCTACTTGCTGACAAGTGGCTATCATGGAGCTGATGTTCCTGGTATTATTACACATTGTCAAGAAACTTCATGGGCTTAATCAATCCAGGCAGCCTTTATTCAGAGGGAAGAGGAAAATCGGTCAAATTAGTTATTTGACAAGATGTCAAAGACACAGTCAGTTATTTAAAATGAAATTCCCTAACAATTGGGTTGGTTTTGTTTAGACACATGCCCTCCTTCTAACAGTCTATAAGGTATTCATATAACTAGTTCTTCAAGCCCTCAGAGAATGAGCCCAACTTACCTCATTTACCTATCCTAAAACCAGAAAGTAATATTTGCAGGCAGGCATGGAGGAAAAACTCCTAAACACTTCTCTGTGCCAGTGTGTGTGAACTTCAACAGTCATGATCAGATAGTGGCTTACTTGGAGTTGGGATCGAATGCACTATGCATGCTGTTACGTATTTCTCTTAATAGCCCTACCAGGTAGGTTTTATTAACACATTTTACTGACAAGGAAACAGGAGTGGAGAGGTTCGGCAATCCTCCAAAGTCACTTGATGGGTAGTGTCGAGGCTTAAATTTCAACCAAGTACTGTTTAATTCTAAGCCCATATTCCTTTAGTGTTTCAATCTGTAAATCTGGTTCTCATTCGTCCTCTTCTAGGTTAGTTCTGTGGCCAGTTGGATAAGAGTGATTTTTAAAATAGCTAACAGCACAGAAACAAAAAGCAGATTAACATTCAGTTCCTTTCTCTTTGCTTGATGCTTGGAGTGTCACTGCTCTCCAGCTATGTACACAAGCATTGTGAGGAGGAGGGTCAGCCACGCTTCAGTTAATATTCAAGGTCACCATTACTTATTTAATTCTATGTTAAGACTCATCCAGTTACTAGAGAGAGAATTCTACTTTAAACTGTCTTAAAGAATAACGGAAACGTATTTGTTCCCCCCGAAATCCCGTGGTTCGAAACAACTTCAGCACTAGTGGAATATAGGTGCTTGACAAGGACCTTAGGACTACGTCTCTATCTCATGTCTCTATTTTCCTTAATGTCAGTTTTTTGTCACCAACTTCCTCCTCCCCTAGAGGTGGCAAGTTCATCACAATTAGCTCTACTTATCTTGCCTGAGAATTCCCAAGAGAAACAGATCATTTCTTTCCCAACATTTCCAGGAAAATCCAGGAGCTTAATCTCACTTGCCTGGCTTAGGCCATGTGTCCATCCCCAAACCCACAAGACGGCCAAGACAATGAAACAATCTGATTATCCAGACCTAGGTCATGGAAATACATGTACTTAAAGTCCAGGAAAGGGATTCCCAAGACAAGTCAGGGTGTCATGGCCAGAAGAATGGTAAATGGATGCTGGAGAGGAAAAACAACAAACGGCCACGAAACCATCTGTGGTTAGTGCATATCCTCTATGTCTATCAGTTTCCTTATCTGTAAAACTTATTGTGCATCTCACAGCATTTTCGAAGGATCCCATGAGATGATGTTTGAAATCACATAGCCCAATGCTTGGTGCTTCGTAAATACATCAAATAGCATATTATTATTTTACAGTATAATGGCACAGGCCTCTGGACTGTCTTCTTATGCATTCCTAGATGCAACTTATTTTGCTCATACCTCTGGCTCCTTATTTAAATAATTCAGAAAGTCTCAATCTTTGGAATTTTTGATGACCAGAAGATTCATGAAAAGCTGAAACTTTCAGAAAGGCTGCTACAAAAACTGTTGGCCTCCCTTATTTTTCAACAAGACGTGCATATATGGTTTGTGTAGACACAGTATGAAGCAGAGGCATACATCTCATTATTATATTAATCTTCTAACATATTGCTATTTGGCCATAATCTCCTTTCCCTAAAGAAAAGGAGGGAGCAGGAGACAATAGTAACAAAAAAAATATTGTGCTTTGATACACATGAAAGATCTGGGGAAGGAGGGGAATAACTTCATCTGTAGAAAATATGTTTTTCTTAAAATCTGGTCCCTGTAGCAATTAACCGGTTGGGAAATATCTTTGGGGGAAAGTCATATTAAATAAGTGAGGGAAATAAGCTTCTGGAAATAGCTTTTCCCTTCCATTTCTTCAAATCTGTTCTGTAAATATTTCAGGGTAAATGCTGAAAGATGACTTTGCCTCCCTGGTGGCAGATATTGTTTTAGAAAACAGAGTTTATAAGCAAGATTCTTTGGAATGCTTTAAAAAGTCAGCTGATTTTTCACTGATGAAACATAAAAATAGCAAAGGAAACAGAGGAACTTGGGGGAGCAGGTGACCATGACAAGGTCTGAATGGTCCTTGTCTTCATTTTAGTTTTAATATTCTTTGTCTGAACATAAACTGTTTTTTTTTTCCATTTCGGAATGAGAAGGTGCGTGGCAATCCACATTCACTCTTTGAACCAGTGTTTGTTCCAGAGTCTGGAGATATACCCATGAACAAAACAGACAAGGTCCCTGCTCTTAAGATCATATACTGTAGTCACAGAGACAGAAAATCAACAAATAATTAGCAAGAAAAATATTAAGTGAGAATAAATGTCAACCAAAAAGTTGAAATAGGATTATGGAATAGAGTCTGTAGACGGCAAAATTGGGCCAGATGATTGTGCAGGTGAGCAGATGCCCCATAAGATCCTCATTACAAGTTGGTGCACTCCTCCTCCAGCTACTGGAGGATAAGTCTATGGCCAGTGGCTTAAACTGACAGTCTTTTCAGGAGAATTATCCTCAGGTGATAGAAGATACCTGCAGGGCACCCAATGACTGATTGATGTTGTTTATGAAAGCCTGGCCCTTCCTTCAAGGCAGGCCACCTGTGAGGTGTGATTTATGCTCCAGATCCGCTCACCACCCCCATCCACAGGTCAGTCCAAAGTTAGACATTACCTAAGACCACATCTAAGACCAAATCCTTGCTCTTTTTTCCTCTTCCCCTCCCTGCTTTCCTCATCCCTTTAGAGATTTTTCCTAAATGTACACTCAATAAATCATGTCTTCCCAAACCCATCCCTCAGGCTCTTTTTCTAGGAAGTGCAAACCAAGATAGCAGTCAAGGAAGGCCTCTTCTGAGTTGTGATATATAAGCTGGGACATGAGTGGTGACAAGTAACCAGGCACGCAAACATCTGGTGGAAAAAGTCTGACACGCTGAAATAACCAAGATATCATCTTGGATAAAGGGCACTAGAAAGGAGGAAAGTGTGAGAAGAGGAGGCCCGAGAGCTGTAAGACCTGATCCTAGATCTTATAGGCTTAGGATCCTGGATTTTAGTCGAAGTATGGTGGGACACTGTTAGCAACTTTCGAGCAGTTGTGTGTTCTGACTTATAAAAGAATTCGTTGGAGAACAGCTGATCCTGGGGTCAAAATGGTAGCAAGGAGATCAGTTAAGAGGCTGTGCAAACAATGACTTCAGGTTGCACTAGCAACAATTGTGTGTATTTTATATGCTGGACAGCTTACATATATTTCCTAAGTTCTACTAATAACTTCAAAAGGTATAACAGATATTGTCTCAGGAGTTTAGAGATAAAGAGACACAGTTTGCTTGAATAGTTAATATGAAGACATACAGCTATTAAGTTGTATATCTGGAATTAAATCAGTCTATCTGGCTCTAAAAGCTAAGCTTTTCTTACCATACTGACCTCCTCATATGATTTCTTTGTGTGCCATTTTCTCTGCAAATAACTCCATCACTTTGACTTGCTATATTTGGGTTATCAGAGGTGTCAAAGCATTTCTGCCCCACTGGGGATATGAGTCCCTGCCGAATCATCCGTCTGCTGGGCCCCTGAAAGACTGGTTGCTATTATCCAAACGCATCTGTTTCTAATTATGAGGTGCCCTTACAATTCCCCTTTTTGTCAACATAATTACTTTCAATTATATTAACACTCTGCCCTGACCAGCCCAGGACCCCACTCCCCTGCCAACTGCAAGACATGATTTCCAAAGCCCTCGCCACTGCAGTCCAAACATATGGACTCTCTTCTCAGCTCCAAGCACAGGAGGGTCCAGATCCAAAAACAGTGTGAATGGAAGCTACTTCTTGCTTTGTCCATGCCACTATGACAGTGCAAGAAATGACTATATTACCTGGAACCATGTTTGGAATGATAACAAAATCAATGACTTTGTCAACTAGGGCATATTTTAAATGGACACTTAATTTGGAAGTGATTTTCCTGCCATGAAAAGTCATGATAATCTCAGAATTCCTCCTCCCCACATGAGCCAGGTAGAAAAAGAGAAGTCAAATTTATTCCCAATGATCAATTTAGACTTAGGGAGGAAGAGACTTCCTAAAGTTCAAGCAGTGCACCGGTCTAGAGAGTAGCAGATTAGAAAGAGCAGTAGCTAGAGCTTTGTACATGGTTGATGAAGATTCTGGATTAAAGTCCAAACTTTCTGAAAGGGCAAGTTGAAAAGTTCTCTGTAGTTTGCATAAAACTGTGAAGTAAACATGAAATTAGTCCAATGTGCACTAGAATATGGAAAGAGAAAAGAAAGAGAATTAACATTGGCTTTGTCTCACTCTTGCCGGTCATGGTGTAAAATGTTTTACCTCCATGAATTCGTTTGACCCTTATACTAATCCTATGGGGGTTAGTATTATTATTCTGGCTCTCTGGTGGAGGAAATGAATTTAGAAAGTTTAACAATTTGCCTGAGGCTATACACTTAGTAAATGGCACACCCAGGATCTGAGCTCTGGTCTCTGTGCCCTCAAAGGCTACATCATCTTTCCAATCTGCAAAAATAAAAATTGAAAATTGAGTGAACAAGGGAGATACCTGACCAAAGAGATCAAGCAGCTCTTTAATTTGGTGTTGAGGGAATGATTAGAGATAACACAAATCCTGAAGTATATTAATTACGGCTTGATGAGAGTATGTATGTATGCACCAAAAATAACCACATATAATTGCCTAGCATTCATTCTATAGTGTATGGTTCAGTTGCTCTAAAATATTCCTCTTTGACTCAGGTAATACTGAAGAACCATTGAAGTCTGTTAGCCACTGTGTCTGAGCTGGAGTAACATGTACCAGCAGCTCACAGAGCAGGTTACTATTCCCCCACATAAGACAGAGGCTAAACAAGTTCCATTTCCAGTGGGGTAAGCCAGAACTTTAACATGTACTGCTATAATGAGAGTCATTAATTGTCCTAATTCTAATTCTAGACTTGTAGAGATCTCTTCAAGTTAAATCCATGTGGAGGGTAGAGCTATTGATAGGAGTCTTTCCAAGGTATTTTTCCCGTGACCCACAAGGCCCCTCCCTGCTCTTTCCTATATTTTTGTTGGAGTTTCTTTAAGCATTTCTCCTTGTTCTGGCAGGATGTATAAGGATGAGATTCACTTGCAGCCTGACTCAGCAGACCCTCTGCTCAAGGATAAGAAGTTGCTTCCTGAATGGAGTCTCAGCCTCATCTTTGCAATATTCTATTTGAAGAAACTTCTTGGGAGCATGTTGATTTTCATTGGGGTCCTCCCTAATTCCCCCTGGCCCTGTTAATGTCAACCTGCCTCTATTAAAGAAATCAGACAGTCTGTGTCTGATGACAAAATGTCTTCATGTCTTCTTTTTTCTTTCTTTCTTTCTTTCTTTCTTTCTTTCTTTCTTTCTTTCTTTCTTTCTCTTCTTCTTTTTCTCTCTTCCTTCCTTCCTTCTTTCTTTCCTTCCTTTCTCTCTCTCTCTTTCTTCCTTCCTTCCTTCCGTGTCCGAAATTGGTGGGTTCTTGGTCTCACTGACGTCAAGAATGAAGCCGTGGACTCTCGCAGTGAGTGTTACAGTTCTAAAGGCAGCGTGTCCGGAGTTTGTTCCTTCTGATGTTCGGATGTGTTCGGAGTTTCTTCCTTCTGGTGGGTTCGTGGTCTCACTGGCTCAGGAGTGAAGCTGCAGACTTTTGCAGTGAGTGTTACAGCTCTTAAGGCGGCACACGTCTGGAGTTGTTCGTTCCTCCCAGTGGGCTCATGGTTTTGCTGGCTTCAGGAGTGAAGCTGTAGACCTTCGTGTTGTGTTACAGCTCATAGAAGCAGTGTGGACCGAAAGAGTGAGCAGTAGCAAGATTTATTGCAAAAAGCGAAAGAACAAAGCTTTCACAGTGTGGAAGGGGACCCGAGTGGGTTGCCACTGCTGGCCTGGGCAGCCTGCTTTTATTCTCTTATCTGGCCCCACCCATGTCCTGCTGATTGGTAGAGCCGAGTGGTCTGTTCTGACAGGGCGCTGATTAGTGCATTTACCATCCCTGAGCTAGACATAAAGGTTCTCCATGTCCCCATCAGATCAGTTAGATACAGAGTATGGACACAAAGGTTCTCCAAGGCCCCACCAGAGCAGCTAGATACAGAGTGTCCACTGGTGCACTCACAGACCCTGAGCTAGACACAGGGTGCTGATTGGTGTGTTTACAAACCTTGAGCTAGATACAGAGTGACGATTGGTGTGTTTACAATCCTTGAGCTAGACACAAAGGTTTTCCAAGGCCCCACCGGAGCAGCTAGATACAGAGTGCCAACTGGTGCATTCACAGACCCTAGCTAGACACAGGGTGCTGACTGGTGTATTTACAATCCCTGAGCTAGACATAAAGGTTCTCCACATCTCCACCAGACTCAGGAGCCCAGCTGGCTTCACCCAGTGGATCCCGCACCGGGGCTGCAGGTGGAGCTGCCTGCCAGTCCTGTGCCGCACGCTCGCACTCCTCAGCCCTTGGGTGGTTGATGGGACTCAGCGCTGTGCAGCAGGGGGTGGCGCTCGTCGGGGAGGCTCCGGCCGCACAGGAGCCCATGGAGGGGGTGGGAGGCTCAGGCATGGCAGGCTGCAGGTCCCGAGCCCTGCCTCACGGGAAGGCAGCTAAGGTCTGGTGGGAAATCGAGCACAGTGCCGCTGGGTCAGCACTGCTGGGGGATCCAGTATACCCTCCGCAGCCACTGGCCTGGGTGCCAAGCCCCTCATTGCCCGGGGCTGGCAGGGCCGGCCGGCTGCTCCGAGTGCGGCCCACCAAGCCCACGCCCACACGAACTCCAGCCGGCCCGCAAGCACTGCGTGCAGCCCCAGTTCCCGCTCCTGCCTCTCCCTCCACACCTCCCTGCAAGCTGAGGGAGACGGCTCCTGCCTTGGCCAGCCCAGAAAGGGGCTCCCATAGTGCAGCAGTGGGCTGAAGGGCTCCTCAAGTGCCGCCAATGTTGGAGCCCAGGCAGAGGAGGCGCCGAGAGAGAGCAAGGGCTGTGAGGACTGCCAGCACACTGTCACCTCTCACTTCCTTCCTTCCTTTCTCTCTCTCCTTTTTCTTTCTTTTTGTCTTTCTTTCCTTTCTTTCTTTCTCTTTCCTTCTTTCTTTTCTTTCCTTTCTTTCTTTCTCTGTCTCTCCCTCTCTCTCTTTCTTTCTTTCTTCTCTTCCTTCCTTTCTTTTTTCTTCTCTTCCTTCCTTTCTTTTCTTCCTGCCTTCAATCTTTCCTTCCTTTCTTCCTGCCTTCAATCTTTCCTTCCTTTCTTCCTTCCTTCTTTCTTTTTCTGTTTCTCTCTTTCTTGGCTTTTTTAGTTCATCTATTTGGCTCATCCTCTGCAATTTCTTTTCTTGTCTACCTAGGGCTCAAGCTGGTCTCATACAAACTCTTTTGCAGTGATACACAGCCAGCTACAGTGGATAGAATTTTCCTTTATCCTTTAAGATGTCTTTGAGAACTGAAAAATGGAACTGCCAATCTTAGCAGGATTCAACGAGAGCTGTATTCAGAAAGAATAAGTGGAAATATGATCAAGTGAGCATTTTCAAGTTTCAGTAAAATGCATTTTGCTGAATTGACAAGGCTGAGAAGCCAACTTACAGAAGGAAACCCTCTAACCAAAATAGTGTAGTGATGCTCCCCTGGCTTTGCAGGACCTCTCTCCTGGTCAGCAAGATAGCCCTCTAGCTGGTTTAACGACACAGGATTCTAATAGAATATTCAGGATGTGGCAAACTCTGGGTCAGTCTTCATATATTCTTTTTTTCATGAACATCTAACTGGGTCCCTGTGATACAGACAAAAATAATAACAACAACTATCGATTCCTGAATATCACATCAGGTACTGTGCTAAGTACTTTTCAGCATATTACCAATAACAACCTTATGAGCTATGCGTTATTAAAATCCCAACTTTACTGGTGAGAAAAGAGAGGCTTAAGAGAGATAAGGTGCTCCATGGCCTCTCTGCATATGGATTTGACATAAGGTCGATATTCTTAGCATTATGCATCTCTCTCCTGCAGGGCTAACTGCAGATTAAAGCCCTAGGCAGGGAGAGAGAGACCTTACCACACTTGGGCACTGGGAAATAGAGAACAAAATAAATTGAAGGTATGGGATGACAGAATGTGTGCCAGACAACATGCAAGGCCATTTATAGATGCTCTATGATCCAATCTACCACAAAAACCCTGGCAGTTTACTTTCATTATTCCTATTCTGCATAGATGGAAATATAGGCTCAGCTTGGGGCTGTTAGTGTTTTCACCAAAGGCATCCATTTATTCATTCATTTACCATATATTCATTGGACATCTAGGAAGTATCATGTTCAGTGCTGAGTGCCAAAGTAAATTAAATTAGAGAAGTTATAACCCAGGAAAGGAGTTAGATACTAATCTAACAGCCACACAAATTGTTATGTGAATATAGCCATCCAAAATGCAGTCCATAGCACTCTTAGAATGAGCATTTGCCTAATCAAGAGGTCAGAGAAGGCCTCCTAAGGAATTGATAATAAGAGTTTTAATCTAAAGGATGCATAAGTGGTATCTAGCAAAGAGGAGAGGGAAGATTATTTCAGGCAGCAAGTGCCAAATCCCTGTAGGAAGAGGGTGTGTGACTCATTTGAGGAGCCAGAAGAAACTAGAGAGAGTGAAAGGGTGCCCTGTGACCATGGGACCAAGAGGAGCCAAAGAGCCGGACTAAGACTTGGCTGAGCCATGTGAAACCATAGTCAGCAAAAGGCTGTTGGCTCACTGTGCTCAGCCTTTGTTTTGTTTGCTCTGTCATTTTTCACAGGGCTGCAGGGTTCTGCAAAGTTGTCTACAATCTATTCTAGGGGTTAAACGAAGGCTGAGGAGTGAGTGCAGTACAGGAAGAGGCTGGCTTAATGGAAGAAGGGAACAAGGTTGGCCTAACCACACCTGGAAGGAAACATTAGCTGAGGCTAGGTAGAACAAGAGAAGGAAGTGTTCATAGAAGGGAAATACTGCCAACTGTGAAACAGAAGTGAGCATAAATATGTATGTACATGGGGTGCAGTGGTGGGATAGGTTCCTGGTTTGATTCCTTTTATTGTTAAGTATGGAAAAATGAGAAGGCCAGAAAATTCCTTTAGGGCCTGAAGGCTTGGATTGGCCATTTTCACATACCAGGATGTCTCAGAGCCCTACGTTGGGCAGAGTGCCTTGTGGCCTGAAACCACTGGGTGGGGCCTCTATAGGAGCCTGTTGGGCCAGGCGTATAATTACTTTTCAGCAGGTTGGGCTCATCCCTTGCTGTGTGGGGCCTCTTGTGGTATGGAGAGCAAGTGTGCAGGGAACTAGGAGCTGAAATATCAACTCTAACCAGTGGATCAAGACATTACAGCCTGTTTGACCTGCCCTTAGGGCTAAGATCCTACAAGCAAAGGCCATGTAGCACTTAATTTGTGGCATTATATGTACTAGCCTGGCACCAAGGGTGTCTCCAGTCCTTCCAGCTTCACGATAATCTCCTCCATGGAGCCCCGTCTCCATTAGACTGGCTTCCTGATAAAAAAATCACTACCTCTCCAATCCTTTCCAATACTCAAGTTTGGATAGTGGAGAATTTGGACAGCAAAGAATAGCTGTACATGTTGGGATCTCACAGTACTATCTGAATGCAGTCATCCTGTGATATGATGTTGTTCTTCTAGTCACCTGTGCCTCTGCTGGTGTCTGACCTCATCAATGAGTTGTCTAGACCTCAGGTGGACCATAGTCACCATTTGTCAGCTGTATTTCCATCTATACCTCTGGTTATCAACAGATACTATCCAACTGCCCACCTGCAGTACTCTGGACACCCAACGCCACCCATCTGTTAATTGTCTGCTCATCCTCTATTTGAATGGCTGTTCTGGATACTGGATTCCATCTCAGCCTCTTGCTAGGACCACTTGCCTGCCACCTGTTTGCTCCTCCCTGGAACAGATGGTTAGCTTTTTTTTTTTTTTTTTTGAGATGGAATCTTGCTCTGTCACCCAGGCTGGAATGCAGTGTCACGATCTTGGCTCACTGCAAGCTCCACCTCCCGGGTTCATGCCATTCTCCTGCCTCAGCCTCCCAAGTAGCTGGGACTGCAGGCACCCACCACCACGCCTGGCTAATTTTTTTTGTATTTTTCGTAGAGATGGCATTTCACCGTGTTAGCCAGGATGGTCTCAATCTCCTGACCTAGTGATCCGCCCACCTCAGCCTCCCAAAGTGCTGGGATCACAGGTATTAGCCACTGCACCCTGCCTAGATGGTTAGCTTTTGTGCCCACCTTTGTATACTTGTGTTGGCTTTTGACCTCAGCAATCACATTCTCTGAGTCCTTAAGGCCTGGAACTTTCTCAGTCAGGCCATCCAGACCCTGAGAAAACCTGGATACATTTCAGCAAGCCAGGCCATTTGCAGAAAGAGACTAGATTAGCCTTGCTACCCTAACCCTGAATCATAATTTGTTATTGATAGATTGTAGACTTTCACTAATCCCCACCACATGTCCACAGTGCAATATATTTGTCCTCTTATCTCACTTACTGCTTTGTTCTCTGGCTCTCCTCAGTTTTCTCATGTCCTAACATCCTTCCTAGTCACTACCACGTTGCTCTCACTAGGGGAAGTCCTTGTCTCCTCAAATACAGTCTCAGGCAGGGATTTTCTGCTAAACTGAATGAACCACCTTTGCCAAAAACCACCTCCTTTTACTAATGACATCCATTGCCTGGGGATGAGCATGTTCATGTTCTTCCTCAAGTCCAGCTTTCATTTGATTATAGTATTTGGACTGCAGTTTTTATCGCTGGGGTCAGTCCCACATCCTCCAGTTGATGGATTCTCAGGAGCTCATCCTGCCAGGAGAAGCAGAGCTTCACAGAAGTTAGGAATTTAGGCTTTGAGCCAAACCGCCTGGGTTCAACTCTTGGCTCTGCTCTTTACAAGCAGAGTGTCTTTGAGCAAGTTATTTAATTTTTCTGAGCTTCATTTTTCTCATCTGTTAGTGGAATTAATAATTGTGTCCCTATTATATTAATAGGATCATTGTGATGATTACAGGTTAGTACATGTATGCATTTGGAAATGCATCAGACAGACAGTGCACTCTGAACCAATGTTAGTTATTATTCCTGCTTTTTATTCCCCACTAGTTTGCTATAAGTTAGTACTTGCCTGGGTGAGGCTGATATTTCAGACCTACTTTCAGCCCTGGAGTGATTACCCAGATAAATAAGATCACTTAGGATCTTCAATTGGTCTCCAAATCATAGACCTTGCAGAAATCAGAATGTGGAAAGGGAATAAACTTATATCCATTCGTCCATTTATCATTTTATTCATTTAAGAAATATATATTAAGCCTCTGCTCCATGCAGGGCATTGGGCTCAGTGCTTTGCATTTCTTGTTTCCTGTACGCAGCTCCTCAGGTTGGGCATTTCCTAAAAGCAGATCTGCTCATACATGGAAAACTGGATTCAAATATAATATGGTTTGGATATTTGTTCCTACCCACATTTCATGGTGCAATGTAATCCCCAATGCTGGAGGTGGGGCCTGATGGAAGGTGTTTGAGTCATGGACATGGATCCCTCATGGCTTGGTGCTATCTTCACTGCAGTGAGTGAGCTCTCATGAGGTCTAGTCATTTGAAAGTGTGTGGCACCTCCCCTTCCATGCTCTCTCTGCTCCCACTTTTGCCATGTGATGTGCTTGCTCTCCCTTTGCCTTCCATCATGATTGGAAGCACCCTGAGGCCCCCTCAGAAGCATATGCCATTTTGCTTCCTGGATCACCTGCAGAATGGTGAGCCAATTAAACCTTTTTACTTAGAAACTACCCAGTCTGAGGTATTACTTTGTAGCAGTGTAAGAATGGCCTAATACAGTATATTATGCCCCAATAAATTATGTTTTGTGAGCTAATAAATTCTCTGTTGCACAGTGTGGTCTAAGCAGGCAGAAGAAACTGAAATGTTCCTCAAATGCCACATGCTCTCTATTTCTGCTAATGTCACCACACTCAGAGTTGGATTGGGAGGGACTGTTTAAAACAAATCCTCCACAGAGCCACCCCCACCTGTGGTTCCCAGCCTCCCTGAGGCTCAGGCTTACTTACCATTCTTTCCTCCCTACAGAATGCTCAGCACCCCCACCCTGCTGTCCTCAGTCACCGCTTGTCTGAAGCCATGCCTTTGTCGTTCTCCGCCTCCCCATCTGTCTGAATTATCCATGTCCTTCACCAATCCAATGCTTGTGATTGTCATAATGCTAAGCAAGCAATCTGGGCAACTGAGAGTAGAATTTTTTTCTTCCTGGAATAAAACATAAAGCCACAGTCCAATATATCTTGGGTACTCTCATCAGATTTGGAAATATGTCCATAATTAAAACTCCCAAATTGAATGCTAGTTCTAAAAATTGGTTTCATTAGTAACGGGAAAGCTATTTTAATGCATCAGATTATAGATAGTTTTGCTGCTTTTATAAAAGGAAATGAACTTTTTAAAAGAAAGAACAGAATAAGAGGCGAGAACATAACCTATCTAAGGCAATGAGTAAGAAAGTTTCTCAGAAGGTTCTAATGCCTTCCTCTTCAAGATTTTCTTAAAAAAAAATTAAAAGCTGTTAGATGGTCCAAGGTGATAGGAATGCTAAAATGAGTGATTGGGGGAGAAGCATGCATGCCTTTAGAAATTTTCTTTTATTAATTGGCAAAAGTAGATCGATTGCTTGATTGACTGATTATCGAAGGATTAATGGTGCCTGACTTAGGAGGGGGGAGGAACTCTTCCACATGACCTGCCCACTGGTATGGCCTGGAAAATGTCCATCTGGTGCTTAAGTAAATATTAATTGAGACCATATCTAAGTGCAGCTCAAAGGCTCAGGGACATAGTGGCTGTCATGAACAGCTTGGGGAGGAGAAAGGTGAGTTATTTTCTAAATGTAGGCTCTGTTACAGGCTCACTGGGAATCAAAGTCCAATTGCTTCAACTCACTTCGTCTTGTTAACTCAGATGGAAAATTGGGTTAGAAGCAGATCACTTACATGGGGATGGCCACGGTTACCCAGGTCAGCTTTTACAGAGCCATGGGGTCTCTGAGGAACAGATTGTTAAGGCAGATGGATAGACAGGAATGGGGAAGTGGGGCAGGTTCCCTGGGGAGATAGAATCTCTACAAACATCAGAAAGCATTTTGCTGAAAAATCTCTTCCATTTGCTACCATCTTTTCTTGCCAAAAGTCTCTGCCCCCTGCCGGACCCACAGTGAGAATTGCTACCTAAACTTTTGTGTTGGGCCACTGTGGGCTGTAGGGAATGGAGTGGGTGTTTTGGGAATGAGCAGAGCTCTTGGGATAAATGCCACTCAATATATGCCTGGCCAATGAAAGCAAAAGGAAGAACCATACTTCATCCTCCCTCTGTCTGACAACTCAGCTCCAGTTTGAAGCTTTGGTCCCCTGGCTGTTGCTGAGTGCTCTGGGCACTCACATTACCTTTTGCTGCGCAGTGACTTTGCTCCACAGATCTCAGCCTGAGGAGCAATTGTGGGCTGCGGCTGTTACTCAGTAGCTTTCTATCCCCCTCACTGTCTTTTCTGTCCAAATCTGTTCTGCCAGCCCGAGTCCTACAGGAGGGCCATCAAAACTTCTTGTAGGAAGCAAATACACTGCTGGGTATTTTCCTAAGGTAGATTTATTGAACCATTTCCAGGAAGATAGTGATGGAGGAGCCCAAGTTAGGTGTGCTCTGCACCCCCAGTCAACTGTAGCCTCTGAAAAGAAAGATAAATTGGTGTTCTCCACTCACTATATAAAAGAAAAATTTTCTGCTGGGTACCCAGAACTGGACAGGAAACCATTGATCATCCTGAATAAACATCTTTCCATAAATCTTTATCTCTTCCAAAGATAATTGGGAGAACAGTGGCTTCTGAATTTACTCTCTTCCGGCAGTTACCTCCTTTTCATTCTTCTGGGTATATTTGTTTTCAAAGCCAGAATGTACTACTAGGCTCCATCCATCAATGGAAAGGAAGCCTGAATGATTTCCTATTTCAGCTCTAATGTGTCAAGCTTGAGGATTCTCTTAATTCACGAGTTTTGCAAGGTGCTTGGCATTTTCCATCACAGGTGGGCCTGTCATATTGCCTCATACCTCTTGAAGGCTGTGTCCACACTGCTAATCCTATTGCTCTGTTTAGATTCAGGACGTCCACTCTTTCTCCTCTTTTCTTCACTTACTCATTTATTTATTTCACATGTAATCCATCATATGTTCATCATCGTGTGGGGATATCCCATTGTTAAAGTAGATCTGATGACCTACGTGCCTGAAGATATCTCCCCAAATGAAAGTCCCTGGATCCTGGCTTCCTTGTCAGTGCTCTCTGAGGGGTGCAGCTAAAGCAAAGGAAATCAGTTTGGTAGCCACATTAATAACCAAACCTGCTATTTTTCAGTCTTAAAAATCATTTGAAACATTCAAACCTTAAGCTTAGTATTTTTGATTTTCTGAATGTTTAATTAGCTGTGTAGCTAGAACATTAATGTATTAAAACCCATATTTATTTTTCTTAAATCTGGGTTATTATAATGTATAACTTGTAATGAAACCTTCTAACTATAGTAATGCAAATCATAGAAGCTTTGAAAGGCCCATGAATCAAAGTTACCACCTCACAGCTGTGAAAGTTACTTGGTGTTTGCCCAACAACCCTTAAATAGAAGAGTATGTTCTTAAACACACTGAGCCTCTGCAAGGGGCCCACCCACATGATTAAGATTCCCAGACTCTGTGTTGCACTGTTATATGCAGATATAATGAAAATTATTTTTAATGTGGCAGAAACAAATACAGACTCTCAAAAAAAGATTTCACCAAGACTGATTGAGTTTTAAGGTCACCAATACAATGCAAATGGTTCTTTTGTGTAAGTGTATAAAATACAAAAGATGATGGCTTCTATGAACAGAGGAACATGTCAGATATCACTATGAAGGTTGTTTGAAGAAATTTGGAAATAGTAAATTAAGAATGATGAACCAAGTTTTCTTTACAGTGGAGATGCCTTGAAAATCCACATTTGCTGAAGTGACGGATGTAAACTTCACCAACAATAAAATAAATAGGCACTATGTGCCTCCTGGTGGGATTTTCTGAGTAGGGCAGATAATCACTTCTACAGTAGTGCTACTAGAAATGCATTGCCTGGGTGTAATCATGAGGCAAACACAAACTGAGGAATAGTCTATGAAAACAAAAACACATAGCTCGACTCTTCAAAAGTGTCAAAATCATGAAAGAGAAAGAAAAGAGGAGAAACTGTTCCCAATTAGAGGAGACTGCATGAAAGGCATGGCCCTGAGTTACAGCCTGGATTAGTAAAAGAAAAGATACAGATTAGATAAAGATATAGGTAAGATTATCTATCTACCCAGCTATCATACATTAATTAGTTTGTTCTCACACTGATATAACTGCCCAAGACTGGGTAATTTATAAAGAAAAGAGGCATAATTGACTCACAGTTCCACATGGCTGGGGGAAGCCTCAGGAAACTTACAATCAGGGCAGAAGGGGAAGCAAACAGGTAATTCTCAACATGATGCAGGAAGGAGAAGTGCCGAACAAAGGGGGAAAACCCACTTACAAAACTGGCAGACCTTGAGAACTCACTCACTATCACAAGAATTGCAGCATGGGGGTAATTGCCCCCATGATTCAATTACCTTTCACCAGGTCCTTACCATGACACGTGGGGATTATTGGAACTACAATTCAAGATGAGATTTGGATGGGGACATGGCCAAACCATATCAATCTACTTATCCATCTATGTATCTATATTTTCCCTCTATACCTCTGTGTATATGTGTGCGTGTGTGTGTAATCTCTTAAGAAGGACATTCTCTGCATTATTATTATCATGCTGTTATCAATATTATGAAATTTGCTGATTTATTTAATATCAGCATTTATTTTAGACACAGAAGGTACATATTTAGAATTGTTACATGGGTATATTGGACCTAGGTAGTATGCCTAGTACCCAATAGGTAGTCTTTCAACCCACACTCCTTGCACAGTAGTCAGCAGTGTCTGTTGTTCCCATGTTTATGCCCATGGGTGCTCAATGATTAGCTCCCACTTATAAGTGAAACATGTGGTAATTGGTTTTCTGCTCCTTCATTAATTTATTTAGGATTATGGCCTCCAGCTCTATCCATGTTGCTGTAAAGGACATGATTTTATTCTTGTTTATGGCTGCATAGTATTCTATGGTATATATGTACCACATTTTCTTTATCTAATCCACCATTGATAGGCACCTAGGTTGATTCCATGTCTTTGCTATTGTGAATAGAGCTGTGATGAACATACGTGTGCATGTGTCTTTTTGGTTTAATGATTTACCTTCTTTTGGATATATACACAGTAATGGGATTGCTGGGTCCAACGGTAGCTCTGTTTAAGCTCTTTGAGAAATCTCCAAATGGGTTTCCACAGTGGTTGGACTGATTTACATTCCTACAATGTATAGGAGTCCCCTTTTCTCTGCAACCTTGCCAGCATCTATTGTTTTGACTTTTTAATAACAGCCATTCTGACTGGTGTGAAATGGTATCTCATTTTGCATTTCTCTGATGATTAGTGATGAGCATTTTTTTTTCAGATACTTGTTAGCAACTTGTATGTCTTCTTTTGAAAATTGTCTGTTCATGTCTTTTGCCCACTTTGTAATGAGGTCATTTTTTACTTGTTGATTTACTTCAGTTTCTCTTAGATTCTGGATATTAGACCTTTATCAGATGTATAGTTTGTGAACATATTCCCCCATTGTGTAGGTTGTCTGTTTATTCTGTTGATGGTTTCTTTTGCTGTGCAAAACTCTTAGTTTAATTAGGTCTCACTTGTCAATTTTTTGTTTGTTTGTTTCAGTTGCTTTTGGGAGCTTGGTCATAAATTCTTTGCTAAGCCAATGTTGAGAAGTGAATTTCCTAAATTTTCTTTCAGGATTTTTTAAGTTTGAGGTCTCATATTTAAATCTTTAATCCATCTTGCGTTAATTTTTGTACATGGTGAAAGGTTAGCATCTTGTTTCATTCTTCTGCATAATGGCTAGCCAGTTATCTTAAAACCATTTGTTGAATAGGGAGTACTTTCTCCATCTCTTGTTTTTATTGGCCTTGTCAAAGATCAGATTGTTGTTGGTGTACAGCTTTATTTCTGAATATTCTATGCTGTTCCATTGTTCTATTTGTCTGTTTTTTGTACCAGTACTGTGCTGTTTTGGTTACTATAGCCTTATAGTATAGTATGAAATCAGGTACTATGATGCCTCTGGCTTTGTTTTTTTCACTTAAGATTTATTTGGCTATTTGTCCTCTGTTTTGGTTCCACATGAATTTTAAAATAGTTTTTTTCTAATTATATGAAGAACGTTGTTGGTAGTTTGATAGTGATAGCTTTGAATCTATAAATTGCTTTGGGCAGTAGGGCCATTTAAATAATATTGATTCTTCCAATTAATGAGCATTGGATGTTATTTTATTTATTTGTGTCATCTCAGATTTCTCTCAGCAGTGCTTTGTAATTCTCATTGTAGAGATCTTTCACCTCCATGGTTAGTTGTATTCCTAGCTATTTCATTTCATTTGTGGCTACTGTAAATGGGATTGTGTTCTTGATTTTGCTCTCAGCCTGATTGTTATTGGTGTATAGAAATGTTACTGATTTTTGTACATTGATATTTTTTATCCTGCAACCTTACTATAATAAAATTGTTTAACAGTTCCCGTAGCCTTTTGACAGAGTCTTAAGAATTTTCTAAGTGTAGAATCACATTATCACCAAAGAGATATAGTTTGACTCCTTCTTTTCCTAGTTGGATGCTGTATTAGTCCGTTTTCATGCTGCTGATAAAGACATACTGAAGACTGGGAAGAAAAAGAGGTTTAATTGGACTTACAGTTCCACATGGCTGGGGAGGCCTCAGAATCATAGGGGAAGATAAAAGTCACTTCTTACATGGTGGGAGCAAATGAAAAATGAGGAAGAAGCAAAAGCAGAAACACCCGATAAACCTAGCAGATTTCATGAGACTTATTCACTGTCATGAGAAAAGGATGGGAAAGACTGCCCCCCACGATTCAATTATCTTCCCCTGGGTCCCTCCTACACCAAGAGGGAATTCTTGGAGACACAAATCAAATTGAGATTTGGGTGGGGACACAGCCAAACCATATCATTCCACCCCACCCACTCCAAGTCTCATGTCCTCACATTTCAAAACCAATCATGCCTCATGCCTTCCCAACAGTCCCCCAAAGGCTTAACTTATTTCAACATTAACCTAAGGTCCACAGACCAAATTCTCATCTGAGACAAGGCAGGTCCCTTCCACCTATGAGCCTGTAAAATCAAAAGCAAGCTAGTTACTTTCTAGATACAAGGAGGTATAGGTATTGAGTAAATACAGCCATTCCAAATGGGAGAAATTGGCCAAAACAAAGGGGTTACAAGGCCCATGCAAGTCCAAAATCCCACAGGGCAGTCAAATTTTAAAGCTCCAAAATGATCTCCTTTGACTCCAGGTCTCATATCCAGGTCATGCTGATGCAAGAGGTGGGTTCCCATGGTCTTGGGCAGCTCTGCCTCATGGCTTTGCAGGGTACAGCCTCCCTCCTGGCTGCTTTCATGGGCTGGTGTTGAGTATCTGTGGCTTTTTCAGGTGCAGGTGCAAGCTGGAGTCTGGAGCACAGTGGCCCTCTTTTTCACAGCTCCACCAGGCAGTGCTCCAGTATGGACTCTGTGTGGGGGCTTTGACCACACATTTTCCTTCCACACTTCCCAAGAAAAGGTTCTCCATGAGTGCATCGCCCCCGCAGCAAACTTCTGCCTGGGCATCCAAGCGTTTCCATACATCTTCTGAAATCTAGGCAGAGGTTCCAAAACCTCAATTCTTGACTTCTGTGCACCCACAGGCTCAACATCATGTGACGGCTGCCAACGTTTGGGAATTACACCCCCTGAAGCCACAGCCTGAGCTCTATATTGTCCCCTTTCAGCCACAGCTGGAGTGGCTGGGACACACGGCACCAAGTCCGTAGGTTGCACACAGCACAGGGACCCTGGGCCCAGCCCACAAAACCACATTTTCCTCCTGGGTCTTTGGGACTGTGATGGGAGGTGCTGCCATGAAGTTCTATGACATGCCCTGGAGACATTTTTCCTACGATCTTGGGAATTAACATTAGTCTCCTTGCTACTTAGGCAAATTTCTGTGGCTGGCTTGAATTTCTCCTCAAAAAATGGGTTTTTCTTTTCTACTGTATCATCAGGTTGCAAATTTTCTAAGTTTTTATGCTCTGTTTCTCTTTTAAAATGGAATGCTTTTAACAGCACCCAAGTGCTATTTTGAATGCTTTTCTGCTTAGAAATGTCTTCCGCCAGATACCCTAAATCATCCCTGTCAAGTTTAAAGTTCCACAAATCTCTAGGCTGGGGCAAAATGCCGCTAGTCTCTTTGCTAAAACATAACGAGTCACCTTTGCTCCAGTTCTCAACAAGTTTCTCATCTCCATCTGAGACCATCTCAGCCTGGACCTTATTGTTCATATCACTATCAGCATTTTTGTCAAAGCCATTTAACAAGTCTCTAGGAGGTTCCAAACTTTCCCACATTTTCCTGTCTTCTTCTGAGCCCTCCAAACTGTTCCAACCTCTGCCTGTTACCTAGTTCTAAAGTAGCTTTCACATTTTTGGATATCTTTTCACCAATGCCCCACTCTACTGATACCAATTGACTGTATTAGTCAGTTTTATTGTTGCTGATAAAAGACATACCAGAGACTGGGAAGAAAAGGATATTTAATTGGCCTTACAGTTCCACATGGCAGGGGAGGACTCAGAATCATGGTGGAAGGTGAAAGGTACTTCTTACATGGCAGTGGCAAGAGAAAAATGAGGAAGAAGCAAAAGCAGAAACCCCTGATAAACCCATCAGGTCTTCTGAGACTTATTCACTATCACAAGAATAGCATAGGAAAGACCAGCCTCCATGATTCAATTACCTCCCCCTGGGTCCCTCCCACAACACATGGGAATTCTGGGAGATACAATTCAAGTTGAGATTTGGGTGGGGACACAGCCAAACTATATCAGATGCCTTTTATTTCTTTCTCTTTTATGATTGCTCTGGTTGGGATTTCCAGTACTATGTTGAAAAGGAGTGGTGAGAGTGGGCATCCATGCATTATTCCCATTCTCAAGGGGAGTGGTTTCAGCTTGTGCCCATTCAATAGGATGTTGGCTGTGGACTTTTCATAGATGGCACTTATTATTTTGAGGTACGCTGGATTTTATCAAGACCTTTTCCTGAATCTACTGAGATGATCATATTGTTTTTGCTTTTAATTCTCTTTATGTAGTGAATCACATTTATTAATTTGTGTATGTTGAACCAATCTTGCACCCCAGGAATAAAGCCTGCTTGATCATGGTGAATTAAGTTTTTGATGTGCTGCTGGGTTTGATTTGATAGCAGTTTGTTGAGGACTTTTGTATATATGTTCACTGGGGATATTAACCTGAAGTTTTCTTTCTTTGTTATGTCTCTCTGCCTGATTTTGGTATTAGGCTGATACTGGCTTCATAGAATGAGTTAGGGAGGAGATCCTCCTTCTCATTTTTTTTTTTTTTTTTTTTTTGGAGTGGGTTCATCAGGAGCCATACCAAAACTAATACAGTCAATTGGTACCAGTAGAGTGGGGCATTGGTGAAAAGATATCCATGAATTTGTATCAATTCATCTTTGCATGACTGGTAAAATTTGGCTATGAATCCACCTGGTCCAAAGCTTTATTTGGTTGGTAGAATTTTTAAATTACTGATTCAACTTCAGAGCTTGATAATGGTTTATTCAGAGTTTCAGTCTCTTCCTGATTCAATCTTGGGAGAGTGTGTGTTTCCATTTCCTCTAGATTTACCAATTTGTGTGCATAGGGTTGTTCATAGAATTCTTGGAGGACCTTTTGTATTTCTGTGGGATCAGTTGTAATGTTATTTTTGTCGTTTCTAATTGTATTTATTTGGGTCTTCTCTTTTTTTTTTCTTTGCTAATTTAGCTAGGGGGTCTATCAATCTTATTTATTTTTTCGAAGAATCAACTATTGGTTTCATTGATTTTTATATAGATTTTCGCATCTCAATTTAATTAAGTTCTTCTCTAATTTTAGTTATTTCTCTTCTGCTAGTTTTGGAGTTGGCTTGTTCTTTTTTTTTCCTAGTTACATTAGGTAAAAAGTTAGATTGTTAATTTGAGAACTTCCTAACTTCTTGATGAAAGCATTTAGGGCTATAAACTTTCCACTTAACCATACTTTGGCTGCATCTCAGAGATTTTGGTAAGTTGTGTCCCTGTTTTTATTAATTTCGAAGATTTTTTTATTTTTGCCTTAATTTAATGTTCACTTTGGAGTTATTCAGGAGAAACTTGTTAATTTGCATGTATTTCTGTAGTTTTGAGGCATTGTCTTGACATTGATTTCTATTTTTATTGCACTGTGGTCCAAGAGCATGCTTGGTATAATTTTTTAAATTTATTGATACTTGCTTTATGACTGAACATGTAATTGAACCTAGAATATGTTCAGTGTGTAGATGAGAAGAGTGTATATTCTGTGATTGTTGGGTGGAGTGTTCTCTAGACGTCTATTAGATCCAATTGGTCAAATGTCAGGTTTAAGTCCAGAGTTTTTTAGTTTTCTGCCTTTAATCATCTACTTAATGCTGTCAGTGGGGCACTTAAGTCTCCTACTCTTATTATGTGGTTGTCTAAGTCTTTTCACAGGCCAAGAATAACTTGCTTTATGAATCTGGATGCTCCAATGTTGGGTGCAATATATATTTAGGTTAGTTAAGGCTTCTTTTTGGATTGTACCCTTTATCATTATATAATGCCCTTCTTTGTCTTTCTTAGTATTTACTGGTTTAAAGTCTGTTTTAACTGATAAAAGAATAGCAACTCCTATTCTTTAATGTTTTCTGTTTGCACGGTAGATCTCTCTCCATTCTTCCTTTTGAGTCTGTGGGTGTTATTACATGTGAGTTGGGTTTCTTGAATAAATGATTGGGTCTTGTATTTTAATTCAGCCTGCCACTCTGTCTTTTAAGTGGGGCATTTAGTTCATTTACATTCAAAGTTAATATGGATAAGTATGTTTTTGATTTTGTCATCATGTTGTCAGCTGGTTGTTATATAGACTTGATTGCATAGTTGCTTTATAGTCCCTGTGGGCTATGAGCTTAGGTGTGACTTTATGCTAGAAGGTGTCATTCTTTTGATTTCATGTTTAGCCACTTCTTTAAGGACCTCTTGTAAGGCTGGTCTAGTTGAAATGTACTCCCTCAACATTTGCTGGTCAAAAAAAGATTTCATTTCTCCTTCACTTATGAAGCTAATTTTGGCAAAATATAAAATTCTTGGTTGGAATTTCTTTTCTTTAAGGACACTGAAAATAGGCTCCCAATCTCTTCTGGCTTGTAAGATTTCTGCAGAGAGAGCTGCTGAGAGATCTGCTGCTAGCCTGATTGTGTTCTCTCTGTACGTGACTTAATCCTTTTCTCTAGTTGTCTTTATGATTTTTTCTTTTGAATTTATCTTGGTGAATCTGATGACTATGTGCCTAGGGGATGGTCATCTTGTCTAGTATCTAGCTAGGATTTTCTGTATTTGCTGGATTTGCATGCCAACATCTCTAGAGAGATTAGAAATTTTTTGTGTACTATATCTTCAAATATATTTTCCAAGTTGCTTATTATTTTTCTATCTCTCGCAGGAATGCCATTGAGTCATAGATTTGGTCTCTTTACATAAGTCTGCATTTCTTGGAGTTTTCTTTCATTGTTATTAATTCTTTTTTCTTTATTTTTGTCTGACTGAGTTGATGCAAAGAACCAGTACTCGAGCTCTGAGATTATTTCCTCCACTTGGTTTATTCTGTTACTAATACTTATGATTGTATTATGAAAATCTTGTAGGGAATTTTTCATCTCTACAAGTCCAATTTGGTTCTTTCTTAACATTTCTTCTTTCAGCTATTCCATCTTTCAGCTCCTGGATCATTTCAATGGATTCTTTTGATTCCTTGGATTGGGTTTCAACTTTCTCCTGAATCTCAATGAATTTTTTGCAATTCACATTTTGAATTCTATGTCTGTCATTTCAGTCGTCTCAGACTAGTAAAGAACCATTGCTTTGGAGCTTGTGTGATCATTTAGACGTAAGGGGACACTCTGGCTTTTTGAATTGCCAGAGTTCTTGTGCTGATTCTTTCGCATCTGGAACGTTTGATATTCCTTTAATTATGATGTAATTTGAGTATAGTCAATTGGCTTCACTTCTGGATGCTTTCAGAGGGCTATGGCTCTGTATAGAATCTTCATGTGTAGGTGAATTCTTGCACTTGGTTTCATAGGCGTATATTATTAGTGGGATAAATTTTTGGTATTATAGTTTGGGCTCTGATAGAGTGAATGGTAATTAAGGGTACCATATACTGGTATATTAACCTGTAGCTAGGTTAATACACAGCCACAGGGCTCTTTTGTACTTCCTTGTGTTTGCGGGCATGCTCTGCAGTGGATGTGGAAAGACAGATGGCCCCTTCATCCAGGTCTGCTCCTCCTATCACTGACAATGCACTCTCATTTTTTTTGGTTAGGTGTTTTGGGGTGCAGGGCCCCCTTGGGCAGAAGCTGTGACAAGGCGATATACTTCACCTTCTCTGAACAGGTCCTGTAGAGGGAGGCACATCCTGCTCCTGCCCTGGCCCAAGGACCCATGCATTTCATCCCTCTAAGTGCTCTGAGAACGGGTGCTCCTCCCCCACTTGATTGCCAGCCACAGATCTCAACTCTGCGCTTCCAATCTGTACACTGCTGCCCTTGGGGCTCCCGGACATTCCATTGCTCAAGTTTAGGTTCCGGCTATGCTGGGGGATTTAATGTGCTCCTGGGTCACTGGGAAAGTACTTAGGTGCCGCAACACACTCAGGCTTGACTGCAGGGGCTGTGCTATGCACCCATTTCTACAGGGCGACTTGGTATGGACCCTGGGAGGAGCCAGTGGGTAGGAGGGCTTGCAGAACAGATGCTCCTATGGGAAGCTGGCCTTGCTTTTTCCTGGCTCAGAGGTCAGCTGAGGCCCACACCCCCTGGAGGGCAATGGGGATCCCTGAGGATTGGGCGTCTATGGCCTCTTTCCTCTGGAGCTGTCCAGCACACAAAAGATCCTGGTTTCCATGCCATCCAAAGGCCTGTCTCTGCCTGCTCCCTGGGGAGATCCTTTTACCAGGTCGCACATCTATGGGAGATTCAGGGTCCTCTGTAGCTAGGATCTCTTACGTCTGCAGCGAGAATATGCCACCCCTCAATTCCCTCACTCTCCCCTTTCCCAGGAGCCCTTAGGGGCCAGGAACTAGCCCTGGCATTCAGGCACCCTGCACAGGATTCTCAGCTTCCTCTCTCTTCAGCCTGGGCTTCAACTTTGCATCTCTATCCACTCTAAGTGTTTTATCTCCAAACACTTGCCCAAATTATGATAGGTTACTTCATAATTTGGTCTCTCTTAGTGGAAGTAACACGTCCTGGCTGCATCTAATTGGCCATCTCATCCCCTTGCTCCAATACTAGGAAATGTAACACTGATAAAGCAAAAACCATTATCTAATCCTCTGTCCATTTTGAATTTTGTCACTTGTCCCAATAATGCTCTTTAAAGCAAGGGTCTACAAACTATGGCCCACCCACCATCTGTTTTCAAATAAGGTTTTATTGGAACAAAACCAAACCCATTTGTTTACGTGTTGTCTATGGCTGCTTTCACACTATAATCAGAGTTGAAAAGTTGCAACATAGACCGTATGGTCCATACAGCCTAGAATAGTTACTATCTGGCTCTTTAAAGAACTAGTTTGCCAACGTCTGCCTTAGAGTTCTTTTATTCCAACTCCATTCAGAGTTATGCTTTGTACTTAATTGTCTGGTCCTTTAAATCTCCTTTAATCTGGATTAGTTCCTCATATTTTCTTCGTGTTTCTTATCCTTGACATATTTGAAGAGTATAGAACAATTATTTTGTAGAATTTCACTCAGCTTGATTTTTCTGATGTTTCCTCATGATTAGATTCAGGTTATGCATTTTTGGCAGGATATCATCAAAGTGATGTTGCATCTTTCACAGTATATCATATCAAGAGGCATGTGATATGGTTTTGTCCCAATAGTGATAATGTTAGCTTCAATCAGTTGCCTACAGTGATGCCTATCAGAAAAAAATATTTTATTTTCTGCTAAGAGACATTATTGGAAAAATTAGCAACATTCAGACATTGGCTGTATATTAGGCAAGAATAATTTATCAATATTGAATTTCCACTATTTGATAATTGCACTGTGGTTATATAAAATAACATCGTTATTCTTGAGAAACTTGTGCAAAGAATTTAGGAATGAAAGGTCATTATAATTATCTCTTATCAAATGATTCACACACACACATACACATACACAGCAGATGTAAAAATACTACTATTTGGCCAAAGAGTATGTGTATGTCCATTTTACTATTCTTAAAACTTTTGTATAGATTTAATTTTTTAAATATCAGGTTAAAATAATAATGCTATTGATATAGGAGTCAAGAAGAAATCACAGGCAGATAGCAAGGGAGTCCTCATTAAGGCTTTTCTTTTTAGTGAAAAGCAGTCCCACATCATTTTCTAACAAAGCACAGCCTATAAAGTTGAGCTGCAGACATAGAACAAGCAAGCTGGGAGCTTGCATGGGTAAATGCAGGCAGGAACTAAGGACTAGACATGCTCAAAATGGTGGCTCCATTATGTAAACATCATAACTGATCCAACCAATCTATGACCCCTATTTAAATTAGACCTGCCTCCTCAAAGTGGACTATAAAATTCGGCACATTCGCCGTCAGCTGGTATTTTCCACTGGGAGACCCCTTCCTCTATAGAGGAAGCTGTTTTCTCCTTCTCTTCTCTTCTACCTATTAAACCTCAGCTCCTAAACTCCTCACATGTGTCCGTGTCCTAAATTTTTCTGGCGCACAACAAGAAACCCCAGGGATATACCATAGACAACATGGCTGCTTCAATATTGTATCATCTGGTACACAAGAGAAAATAGAGTGGGCAGAAGGAAGGTAAAATAAGTGAGGTTGAGCATGGAGACCATCATTCCCTTGGTGCTGCAAGGGGTATTTGTAGTGACTGTATTATATAACAAGGGAGTTTCTAAAGGGAAAAACCCAGGCCATTTTCACATTCCCAGACCATGACATTTACCCACATACTGATCAAATTGATTTTTATTTAATTGGATGAAATACCTCAACAAAGTTATTAATTTACCTATGAAAGCTACTACTTCCAAAACAGTTGAAAAAAAATCAAGAATGAAAAGAAAAGGAAAAATACAACAAGGAATTACAAGAGAATTGAAGTAAACCAAAACATTTAAGCTATAAAAAAATGTAAATTATTAAAGGTGATGTCTCACACATGTTCAAAACACAAACGCAAATTAGAATAAAAGCTATTTGCGGACAGGCCTGAAACAGAAACTTCAGAAGGGAAGAGCAGAAGTAGATCAGGCAAATGGAAGGCAGAAAGCAGATGCAGCAGGATTAACCTCAGACAAACGAGAATGTACTGGCAAAGGTCTACATACGTACTGAGTGTACTTCATATTTTAACGGAATAATTCACAACAGAGATACAACATTTATGAACTGAATGATAAATCACTGAATAATATTTTAAAAACTGTTAGAAGATGAAAGGGAAATTGATAATAACATAATTATAGTGAGAGTCCGAAACAAATTTCTGCTTTGACATATTGAGAACAACTTCTTTAAATTATATGGAGGACTTCCTTAATTAATGTTTCATTAATACATGAATATCAAATATACACTTAAGGAAAAGACATTTTTGATGCCAACAGTGTATTTACACAGGTAAATCATAATCAATACTAAAAAAGAATCTCACTAACTCAGGAGTAGAAATTCTATCAAAATTGACAAATTATAATGCAAACAAACCAAATACTTAATATTAAATAACATATTTTGATAAAATAGCCACTTAATAATTATAAGTATAAAGATGATTAACGTATTTAAAACTAAATAACAGAAAATTCACCAAAAAGCTCCAAACATTTTTTAACTCTTGATTAAAGCAGAGAACAAAGTTATCTTTAAATATTTTTTTCAAAGTTAGTATCAAGCTAGCACTATAGCTAAAAAATTATCACACAAAGCTATATTCAAGAAATTCACATGCTTAATTATTTAGTATTATTAAATAAGAAGAAACTGATGAAAGAAATTTTTAATTCTAGAAACAAGAAAGTAACAACAAAAACTTCCTAGAAAAATGTAGGAAACATAAAGAAAATAAAGACAAGACTTAGTGAATTAGAATAAGATGGAATAAAATTGAGAACTCTGATACCTGATTCTTAGAAAAGAACAATAATCCGGATATGTCTCTAGTAGTACTAAAAATGACAAAAATAAAAACCCCAAAATATGTAACATTATATATGTAAAATAAGATATATCCACAGACGTAAGAATAAGTGAAATAATTCCAATGGAACTATAGAACTGAGTATGTCATTTCAAGCTTGATAACATACAATTCTTGGTGTATGAAAATTTTTTTTAAAAAATACAAATTACCAAGGTCTATTTAAAAAAAAAACTTAGAAGAGGAAAAAAGATTATTAGCTGTGATGGGAAATGATAAAAATTGTCAAAGAACCACCCCAAAAATAAGTGTTCAAGCTACATTGTTCTTTGAAAGAATTTTATCCAATGCTATTTGAGCTATCAAAGAATAAGAGACTAATGCAAACTTCAATGAACTATATGAAACTAGCATAAAACTGATGCAAAACTTTGGGACCTGGCCGGGCGCGGTGGCTCACGCTTGTAATCCCAGCACTTTGGGAGGCCGAGGCGGGCGGATCACGAGGTCAGGAGATCGAGACCACAGTGAAACTCCGTCTCTACTAAAAATACAAAAAAATTAGCCAGGCGTGGTGGCGGGCGCCTGTAGTCCCAGCTACTCAGAGAGGCTGAGGCAGGAGAATGGCGTGAACCCAGAAGGCGGAGCTTGCAGTGAGCCGAGATTGAGCCACTGCACTCCAACCTGGGTGACAGAGCGAGACTCCGTCTCAAAAAAAAAAAAAAAAAAAAAAAAAACTTTGGGACCATCAAGCTATAAAACATATAATAACCAGTATAGAAAACTATAATAACAAGTAATAAAGGGAATCCCAGATATTCAACAAAGTTTCTAGATAATATATATGATAGAAATTTTTTTAATCACAGGATGAAAAGATTGCCTGTTTTTAAAATTAAGCAATTGATAAGCCACTAGAGAAAAACATAATTTAAGTGCTCACTCTACTATATGCACAATAATTTTGGAATTACAAAGTTAAGTGATAAAAGCATGAACAAAACTAAATAATGGCAAATATATGTTAATTATTAGCTTCTGAAAACCTTCTAAGAATGGCATTAAAAGCAGTATCCATTAAGAAAATAATTAATAGATTTTACAAAACAAAATTGAAAAGTTATATAGGAAAAAATTTGCTAGAAATTTATTATAGAAGCAGAAAACTGAGGACAACACATAAGACATACAGAATCTGTCTTTTATATGGCTTGGGTTTGTGTCCCTGCCCGTGTTTCATGTTGAATTGTAATCCCCAGTGTTGAAGGGGGGGCCTGGTGGGAGGTGATTGCATCGTGGGGACAATCCCCCTTGCTGTTCTGGGGATAGTGAGTGAGTTCTCAGGAGATCTGGTTGTTTAAAAATGTGTAGCTCCTCCGCCTGTTCTCTCTTCCTCCTGCCTGGCCATGTAAGACATGACTCCTTCCTCCTTCTACCATGATTGAAAGCTTCCTGAGATCTCCCCAGCCATGCTTCCCGTACAACCTGTGGAACCATGAGCCATTTACATCTCTTTTCTTTATTAATTACCCAGTCTCTGGTATTTCTTTTATAGCAGTGTGAGAATGGACTAATGCAGTCTTTAATCTTAAAATTTAAAAAACTCTTAAATTAATAAGTAAAAGAATAAAAAATAACCCAGCGAAACTACTTTTATGTATATATGATAGGTAAATAATTAGAAATAGGTGCTTATATAAATTTGTTAAAATTTATTCCATGAAATATTAATTATGAACTCCCAAATTGGAAGAGGGGAGATTAAACATCTGAAAATAAACTATATTTGAATTATAGTACATGAATATGATATACTAAAAGGCAACCTTTAAGCATGTCATCACATTTTAAATATATATAATAAACAAATATGATTCATATATTAATAGAAAAATATGATTACCATTATATGGTTACTAGTATACTAGTTCTTAAGGAGTGATGCCACAATCTAATGCCACTTTTTTTAAATTATGAATTATCATATTTGGTATGTTTTCATCTTTTAAGAAAAGCAGCTTTGTTAAAAAAAGTTTCAGATGGATTTGCACAAAATTTTATCAGCAATTTATTTGGAGAAAGGTGAATTTTCATTTTCTTTCTGTGCCTTGGCCTTTACAATTACACTTTAACATGCCTCAGAATCCTCCACTCATCCTGTAGAGCATGGCAACTCTACTAGGCGCCAGACCTTAGGGATGCTGATAATATAGCACTTAGCAAGACAAACATGCTCCTTTGTGCTAGTGGGCTTACCTTATGGTGGGGTGGTAGCCAATGAACAAATAACTTAATAAGTCAGCAAGGCAATTACAAATAGGTACGGGTTCCATGAAGGTACAGGTGGGAAGTAACTGGGTACTGCTTAAGATAAAGTAGTCAGGATAGGTGTGCTTCTCTGAAGAGGTAATAGCAGAGATGAAACCCAGAAGATGAGACTAAACCAATCACGGATGGTGCTGGTGGAAAAGCTTTGAGGCCAAGAGAATGGTAGGTGTCAGGCCTTGGGAAAGCAATGGTTAGGTGTGTGACAAGAACAGAAAGGAGGCAAGAATGGCCAGGTAGTTCACAATGTAGTAGAGACTTAGGCTAAGACAGAAATGATGGGAAGCCTCTGGGAGTCATACAGCACGTGATTCACCCTGGAGTATATAAGAGGGCTCATGTTGGCTGGAAGGGTATGGAAGTGAGGATGTGGTATGATCGATCAGGACCACGCACAGGGTCAGGCAGCAATGTGGATAAGGTGTGATCCTTCTTTAAGAAACAAAAAAAGTAAATATTCTAGAAAAAAAAGTAAATATTCTAGAATGAGAGGTGTCTTTCTAGAATTCTTTTTTCAAGTCCACCTGGTAGTTTTTGTTCCTCCAGAATACCAGTTTTAATGGGAATATAGAAAAACTAGAAGTACTCAGAGGGAAGTGTCTGAGATGGACAAAGTATGAAAGGGAGTGACTAGGCTGAGGATGTCAGGCATGGCCTTCAGGGAAGTTCCATGAGGGACATCACCACTGACAATAGACCATGACTTAGATGAATTCTGTGCCTGGACTGGAATTGGGACAAGTGGGTGGAAGCTTCAGGAACCCAGAGTTGAGCTGTAGATAATGAACAACTTCTAGTTAGAGTAGCTCAGAGGGGTGGAAGTGGTAGAGATGGCAGGCAGGTAAGGAAGGGAATTGGCCATTTGATAGCAGTGTGAAAATATACGTATTTACTCCCCCTTGCTATTCTCTGAGTATTTACCATTTAGGTGATTGGAATTATCCAGGCCAAGAATGTTAGAACAATTCTTCCTTATTTCCTACTTCTTCTCTTTCTCTATACCATTGATCCAATCTACAAGCAAACCCAGTTAGATATACGTAGAATTCAGCTGCTTACCACCTATATCATAGCCACTGTCACCCCATAGTCTCCCCATTGTCCTTCCTTTTTCCACCCTATCCCCTTCAGTCTACTTGCTCTCCATGTAGCAGCCTACAAAATCCTTGGAAAACCCAAGCAATGTTACCTCTTTGTTTACAGTCCTCCAGTAATTGTTTGTTTTACTGAGAATAAAATTAAAACTCCTTATATTTGGCCACATGTCTCCTATACCTCTCTCTGACTTTACCACATTCCTCTCTCCCCACAACTACCTCCTCCAGCCACTCTGGTCCCTTAAGATCCATGCCCTCCCCTTTTTCAGATCTCTGCTCAACAGGAAAGCTTTCTTGGCTGCCTTCCATGAAAACACCCCCCCTTCCTTGTCCAGGTGAGCTCCATGAGGGCAGTGGCTGCTCTAGTTCATGGCTGTGTCTTCAGTGCCTGCAGCATTACCTGACCTAAAGCAAATATTTATAAATGGTGGTAACATAAATGAGCTCATTGAAAACATTTTAGGAGTAACAAAACACAGAGATGCTGAGGAAGCCAACACACATTAAGGAAAAAGTCATAGACAAGAGGAGGAGACAGACAAGTGAGAGGGAAGGCTGGGGAGCAGTGGGGCCTGGTGTCCCCTACCATGAATGCCTGCCTTGTGCTGAGTGGCATCTCATCGACTTTCCGAGCTCCATAATGGGGGAATGTGGTCTTCACCCCAAAGGGGGATATAGGGGACTATGGTAGGGTTTCTTTAGGGGCTTGACACAGTCAGTTTTTTGTTTTATAAGGATAGCTCCAAGTGTTTCATGGAGTTGGTAGGACAGTGGGTGAGACAGGAGGCTGCTGTAATATTCCCTGTGAGAAACGGCTCTTGCTTGAACTTAAACCATCTATCAGTGTGGATGGAGATAAAGAAATGGCTTTTACAGAGATGTAGGAGGAAGAACCCTAGAATTCAGTAATGCAAAACCATAAATCAAGCATAATCTTGAGAGGCAGATATTATTCCCAGAAGCCATCTCACCTTATTTGCTATAGTCGTTTCTTTTTATGGCTTTCAATGAAAGCAATTAGAAATACCTTCAGAATGTCTTCTTCTTGAAAACCAAGGTTGTCATTCTGCACACTCTGGAGAATATTTGTGGCTCTGACAACTCTCAACCCTGTATTCAGTTGCCAGCTCATACTGCACAATGAGTAACAAAACACTATAAGCAAGGACCCAGCCTCTTATAGCTCAGTGCCCTGAGCCCCAGAGAAAGAAATAGACACTTTGAACATATTTCATCGTAGCACCCATTTTTGGGCATGGTATCAATTTTGTTAAAGTTTTATCCCAGCATAGTTAAAATCTAAACCTGTTGTCAGACTGAATTGAAACTCCCCTTTCCCCTCCTCATCATCATTTTTTCACCCTGCTAGTACTACATGCAGCCAGATCCCTGGTTCCCAAGGATCCTGTTTAACTCCAAATTCAGGACTGCCTGCCTTGACTTCTCTGCCCAGAGAAACTGTCTAAGTCAGCGAGAACTTGACTTTTACATAGAGAATTCAAGTCTGGGCAAATCTAACATTGGAGCAACAACTACATGAAGGGGAAATACTGCAAAGTGTAAGAGGGATTTTTTTTTTCGGGGGTTGGTAGCAGATCCTGCAGAATGTGATTTAAAACAAACAAAAACAAAATCTGTGTGAAGTTGAACTCATGAGTGAAAAGGGAAAATAAACATTACAGGTCAGAGAAACACAAAGTCCACAGAGGACCAGGTTGAGCCTGTATACCCAGTAGAAGCAATTCCACTTTCTTAGCCTCTAACTAGGCATTGAACAAGACTGGGTTAAGCTAAACAGGGGGTCTACTGCTTCAATATCTCTATGTAGGATTGCACTGGAGGGAGATCGGGCCTCTGAAACCAGTGCCTTTTGATACCTGGGAGACTGGCAGAGCACAGTAGACACAAGAAAAGCAGCCAGTCTCAGTAGGATGGGTGCTCTATGATGGAACCCTCAACAGAAAGTCACCTGGTGGTAAGATGTCAGAAGCCAGAAATCTGTTAGCATCATGCAAACATTCTCACCACATGCATTTATTCATGCAACAACCCCCTCATATGCATTCACTACTGGGCTAGAAATATGGGAAATAGAGGGTCATCTTTCTGCTGCCTCTGTCTTCTGTCTAGAGGAGGAGACACAGTTATACAAGCAACCCCCTAGGAGACGCCATTATTCATACCAAAGACCAGAAAGAGCCCTTTAATGTCTTCTGCAGCCGTCTGTTAAGGGGTGCTTTCTTTTTTGATGTGAAAAGCAATTAGCCACGACCAGCGACAGGGCACCATGACACTGCTTTGATTTGATAGCAAGAGTTCAATGTACGGCTTATCTACACTTTATTTCCTTGCTTTTGAATTCATGGGTCATAATAAAGCATTGCATGTCCACAGACCTGCAGAAAGAATTAATTAAGAGGAGCCTTTTAATGTAGAAAGCAGCGTACTGAGATAATGGAAAAGGCCTTGGTAAAACTTGGCTTAACTGGAATTTCAAGCAATTCCTGGCTTGTCGTACCAGGGATTTTTACTGTTATAGACCGGATGAGCAAGCTGTTTAAAGAGTTTATGGGCAGAACTGGACTCAGAGGTCTCGGCAGAGATGGATTTGGCTCAAACAATTGGTGCTGCCTCAGAAAACAGCAAGGAGGGAGCATAGACTTGCTCTCTTTTCACTGCATGGACATATAAGGCTTATAAACCTCTATTATCCCAAATAACTCAGAAACTAGGGGATAAACTGGAGGGTCAAGTTCCAGGACAGCAAACTTGCTGCTTATTTCTAGATACAAATAGGGAATGAGATAAAGAGGGAACAAATGAAGAATATGGACTTTGATGTTTGAGAGGCATGGATTCATGCCCCAGTTCTACTATGTACTTCCTGAAAAATTGTAGATAATAATGCTGTCCTCACAGGAGCAGTGTGAATATTAACTGTTAATAGAGCATGTTAAGTGCATAGTGCTCTGCTGCAATGTGCAGGATTCTCCGTGTAGGACACATCAGTGGACAAGACACAGACACTTCCTTAGAGAAGTTTATAATGGGACATAGATGGCAGACAAATTATACTGGCTGGGATGAAGCCTTTTCCGTTTGAATCACGGCACATTAACTGAGCAACTGGAAGAGAAAGCCAATTGAAATGAATGCCTTTCAAGAGATTAAAGAGCTTCAGGGAAGAAGAAAATGGCTCTGTCTCTTCGTGGGTTGCTAAGGGTGGGCAGAGGCATAAAAAGATGACTGAGAGTTCAGCAATTTAGCCATGGCTTCCTTGTCTCACTGCCCCACCGTACAGCGCTAGGGCTTTCTCCCCGGGTCCAAATGCTGCTGCTCATCATAAACACCTGTGCCTGAAATTCAGTGGGGCCTTCTGAAGGGCTGTTTGTCTGAAAATTAGCATGATTCACATCTGAATTACCAATGATTACCAATGATTAGCTGATTACATCTTGACGTAAGCTTCAATTGCTATAAAGTGCTATATGTCACCCTAAAATATATTCTACCGGAGGCAAATTCTATCTACTTCTTGTTGTTGCATTGGAGCTGAACTCAGATTGTCTTAGTATATATTGTGGATGGCTTTGGGGAACATGCACTTATTCTTCTCCTGTGATGTTTAGTCTACACATTAGATTAAGGAGTGCAAAGAGCAATTTCTCCTCTCCAAGATAAGAGCAGGAGTCTTTTCAGGAGTGCCAATTTCTGTGGTAAAAATGCTGTTTCTTCTCTGGCAGTAACAAAGAGGATAGAACTGAATCAGGGGCATTCTCCTAAAGCTTTCTTCAACTTAGCAAATATGTATGTATGTCTTAGAAAATAAGCAGCCTTAAGTAAGACCCAAGAGGTGAGAAAAGATCCAGAATAATATGGATTTGCTGGGGAAAAAAAGGTATTCTAAAGAAGGCAGCAGAAAGCTTCCCCAGTACCACAGAAAACTCCAGAATGGGCTTCTCAGAAGAGGCTAAATCATGGCAGTTATATGAAGGAAAATAGACCCATATCTGTTATTCTCCTCACTATATGCAGTGTAAGTGCCCAATATGAGTCTATTACTGTTAGGAGCTTTCATGTTTGTCCTCTAATTTTATCTGCACAATAAGCCTGAAAGGCATTTGTTTTTATTCGCATTACAGATTAGGCTACCGAGGCTAAGAGAAGGCAGCCTGGGAAAATTACTCTTACAAAATAGCATTCCAGAAACAGTGGAGTAAAAATCTCTTAGTAGTAGGAGAAAGCTGGTATTCTACACTCTGAATTGTTTCTAGAATGCTATTTTGCCTTCACTTTGCAATGACCTGGAACAGTTTTCTGGTGGTTCTACTCTAAAACTCCTACCAGTGTCCCTACCCTAGCAGCAGGGAACTCTGAAGACCTTCCCACTCCATACCAGGAGTTCCCAAAGATGAGTGTGCCTCAGAGTCACCTGGAGGGCTTGATAAACACATAGTGATAGGCCTCACTCCTGATTTACTATGTCTGAGTGTGGCAAGAACATTTACATTATTTTTTATTGAGATAGACTTTACATATTAAAAAGTTCAACCATTTTAAGTGTTCAATTCAGTAATTTTTAAAAATTTTACCTATTTGTACAACCATCAATGCAGTCTATTTTTGTAACATTTCCATCACACCAGGAAGAACCTTTGTATCTATGAAGTCACTCCCAGTTCCCACTCCTAGTCCCCAGCAATCATTAATTTACTTTCTGTGTCTATAGATTTGCCTATTCTGGAATCACACAACATATGATCCTTTGCGTTGACCTTCTTTTTACTTAGCATAGTATTTTTGAGGTCTGTTCATGTGGTAGTTATGTATCAGTATTTCACTCAATTTTATTGCTGAATAATATTTCAGTCATTGTGTAGATCACAATTTGTGTATCTATTTACTGAGAATTTGTATTTCTAACAAGTTTCCAGTTGATGCTGAAGCTGCTATTCTGGTGATTGCATTTTGGGAACACTTTGTGGTCCAGGCCAACAGTTCTCAACCTTGGCTATGTGTTGGAATTTCCAGAAGAGATTTTACAAAATAGCGTGCCTGGGCCTCACCCATAGTTTGATTTAAATGGTCTGAGACAGGGCTCAGGAATGGACCCTTTATCAAATTCCACAGGTAATTGAAATGTACAGCTGAGGTTGAGAACTGTGTCTATATACCCTTGCTACTCAATATGTGCTCTATGGACCAGCAGCAGCAGTGCTTAGCCTGGGAGCTTGTTGTAATCTCTGAATCTCAGACCCGTCCCCAAACTTCCTGAATCAGGTTCAGTATTTTAACTGAATCTGGTTGATTAATCCCTGGTTGATTCTCAGATGCATGTAGATTTGAGAAGGGCTGCCCCACAGCACCGTATAATGCCAAGGAGAAGAAAACAGGAACAAAAGGAAAATTTCACTTTCAGACTGAACTGTAATGATAACCAAAAAAAGAGCTGCTGAAGAACAGGTGGTTCCTTTCACTTGAACTGCCGAGATTAGCTCTTGCATTGATTAAATCATGGGATAATTTCTGACCTTCTTCTCAGTCCCTGTGGCTATAGATGAATGTGGTGAAGGAAGCTAGATTAAACTGCCTGCTCTAGATAAATCTCACTCCCTTTCCAGGGAGTATGGATGGGACACACTAATGAGTTTCAACTGTGCTCATCCTAATGCGAACATACTGGGAGTCCTCTAACAACAATTGCTTGAATTGCTAGAGCTGTTTGGATTCTATGGGACCTCAATATCTTGATCAGATTAATTAATCCAGTTGAGTATGACCATTTTTGATAGGGTGAACCTCCTTAGATCTCAGCACGAATAGGTAGGTATTAGGGAATAGAAATCAAGCCATAGAGTATGTCTGGAGGAACTTGGTATGCTAAGGAGTACAGAAGCTCAAAGTGGCACTTAATGCTCAGAGTGATGATGATGATAATGAAAGTCCCAGAAAGACAGACCCAAACCCACATTTGGATGAAAGAGTATAATCAGGGAAGGCTCCCTGGAGAAGGTGATTATTGGGATAATGTTGAAAAAATCCATAATAATTTACCAGGTTAGGGGGATGGGATGTGAAAGTACAAGAGAAAACTAAGCAGGCAGAGGGAATAAGTAGGACAAAGGCCCATACACATTAAAATACTTGAAATCCTGATGCTTTTTTAGATCCAGGGTTTGTAAACAAAAACTGCTTTGCCTATAGAAGCTCAAACTATTATCTTTTGTGGAAGGTCAGGAGAGGGATATATGTTTAGTTTTGAG
The DNA here is from genome assembly GCF_028878055.3 of Symphalangus syndactylus. Taxonomy (NCBI): domain Eukaryota; kingdom Metazoa; phylum Chordata; class Mammalia; order Primates; family Hylobatidae; genus Symphalangus; species Symphalangus syndactylus. The sequence goes on from NC_072426.2 coordinate 88,758,990, forward strand.
CATGAAGCCAGAAGTACTTTCAATGCAGACAGAGACCCCAAACTCAGCTATGTTTTTAACAAAGAAATGACTGCACTTTTTTGAGCCTGTGGGTCCTGGAAGATGAAGATATGTGTAGGGTCTTTCTCCATCTTCTCACCCAGGGTGGGAAATCAGACAGCTCCTCTCTGGAGGCTTGTGACATGGGGGTACCCAAGAACTTGTTGGGGAGGAAGCTGACAACCAGACAAGTGGAGAGTCCATCTCTCAGGACACAAACAGACCCAACAGGCCAAAGGAGACTAGGAAAGTAACTTAGGTCTTGACCTCTGTGAAATCAGAGATATAGATAGGAACGTGGGTTCAAATCAGAGCCTAGAAACTCACCAACTGTATGAAAAGAGTGTGGGTAAAATGTCAAACACAGGGTCAAATTTGATATAGATGATCAATCAATGCCAATTACCTTCCCTGCCATAATCTGGGAATCAAACCCAGGTTCCAATTATCACTTATACTATTCACCTCCCTTTTATTGCCCCTTATATTTACAGTCTTTATCTGTACAGCCAGAGCTACTCCTGACTATAGATCCATGAGACAGCCAACTACAGAATTTAAATTTCCCATCTCTACCTCCCTTCCTCTCTCTTCCTCCTTTCCTTTATCTTTCCTCCTTCCCTCTCTCACTTTCTTCCTTCTTTTCTTCCTCTCTCCCTCCCTCCTTCCTTCCTTCTTCCTCTCTTCCTTCTTCTTTTCTGATTTGTTTTCTTTCTTCCTTTCTTTCTCCCTCCCTCTCTTCCAAATTAAATGAACCCTGCTGCAACTGCCTGAATACTAAGGGCTTAAACACATCCAGAACAAGTGGAAGAAATTAACATTCAAGTGATTATCTCCTTTCAATTCTCAAAATAACTCCATGAACTAGATAATAATATCCTATCCACATTTTACACTTTTAGAAATATTGAGGCAAGTAATCTTGCCCAAGACTGCTCAGCCAGTCAGTGGTGGAGCTGGTGTGTCTAACATTTATTTATCCTGGGTTCCGCTGCCTCACAATGGAACTGTTGCATGTGCCAGTGGCTCAGCAGACACTGGAGAGACATACGTTCCTGGATGCCCCATAGCAATGGCATTGGGGTCACCACCTTCAAAAATAGACTATGATGATCTGGGAGCAGTCCTGGGATTGTAAATGTCGCTGTGAATATGAGTGGATATGAATCACCCCAACTTATAAGGTCTGTGACCACAGACCCAGGTAGCTGAGACACTGCTCTGAGACAGGTGCTCACCTGATGTTTCCGTGTGTCTCAGTTAAAATCCATACTGTATTGTGAGGTCACACAGGAATGAGATCCACAGAAGGGCACATGAATCACAGCTGCAGAACAATTCCGCTTTGTTGGATACCAGTAGGCAAGTTAGCTTGAAAAAAAAATATGCTTATGAAAGGGTTGGATGAGTCCATTTTGGGCAGCCTGCAGTGTAGCAGGATATTTCTTGTCCTTAATTACCCTGTCCTCTGGTGGGAACAGAAAATACAGTTAATCCATTCCATTCTGTCCTCAGAGCAGAAACTCCCCTTGATTATTTCAACTTTTAAAATACTCATTGTGTTTGAATGAATGTGATTGTTTGATTGTTGTTTTTAATTCGTAAATTAATATAATTAACAAATCCTAACTGAAGTGTGGGATTACATTTACTTGGCATCTACTCCATTAATGTCTAGCATCTAAAAAGCATTGTTAATCGTATGCACACTGTTAATTATCTCAACATGTTTAATTGCTGTTTTCTTAAATAACTAGTAGGCCATATGTAAATGATCTTTCATGCATTAACATTTCATTTCATGAAAAAGTAAAACACAAAAGCAGGTTGCATGAAACATTCAACCGAACATGATCTCTGGGCCATTCGTGGAGTATTAGGAAAATGGGAAACGGAGATAATGGTTCCCCCTTACCATGCCAACCTCCTACCTCAGTGGCCCAGAGGGGCAAACATAGCTACACTTGGAAATATTATAGAAATGTCAAAAGAACAGCAGATCTGCAGTGTAAATTGTGAAACATATGTTAGAATTCTATTTTTCCTGTGACTGTAAACTTTACAATTTTTTATCAAGCTAGGAAACAAAAGTCATAATATCTAACATTTAGGGAACATTTGCTATATTCCAAGCACTGTGCAAGGGCTGGGTGGTTTTCTTTTTTCATTTCATTCTATAGTGGTTCTATCGTGTAGAAAATATGATTTTCATCTCAATTTGTAAATTCAGGGAAAAATTAGGTAGCTTGCCCAAGACCACACTCCTAGTGTGGTGGCCATTAGGGATGCTGGTCTAGCATTTCCTATTTCCTCCTTCCAGGTGGGATTGAACAGCAGCCTCTTTTAGTGGGCTTTCTTTACGAAACCCAATGACTCTACCTCTCTGCTTGCTAAGCATGTGAACTTATCATCTAATGGGGAATGCAAGACTCACTCTCTAGCAAACCTAGAAAACTTAGATAACCTTGCTTCTCATCTAATGAGACAGTTATATTCTTCTGTCCAGAAGACAGGTTTGATGGGGGAAAATACTTCTGATTTTTTTCCTCTATAAGTGGGGAGGCATAAGGGTGAATGTAGAGGGAGGGGGAAGAAGTGTGTGTTTCTGTGTGTGTGTGTGTGTGTGTGTAGAGAAAAAAAAGTGAGGATGTGTGAGAAAGACAGACAGAGAGAGAGAGATGCACAGAGGACATGAGAAGAGGGCTCCATTAATACATGCCTAGATATGAGTGAGAGATGCTTTCCTTTTTCTTCAGTAGTCCTGATGAAGAGTCTGGAAGTCACTCAGTGCAATAAATGTTGATATTTATAGCAGCAATATTCAAGCAAATATTTCCACCCTGAAAAGCTCACCTCACTGAGTGGTTACCAGTGGGTCTAGGTGGGGCAGAAACTTTGAACCAAGGGAGGGACAGAGTAAAGAATCTCTAATATTCTCTCAAAATATTAGAGATTCCAGAAGAGAATGGGAAACTTCTCCATTCTGCTCGAAGGACCCAGCACCATAGTAACTTTGGTAGATTGGAAACAGGTAAAGTGGCATGGATAGTGATGAAAGCTCCAGCAGAGAGCAGATATGTGATACTGTCGAGGCAGAAGGAAAAGGGCGTGTGCCTGTGTGTGTGTTTGCGTGTACGTGTGTGTGTATGTGTGTGTGTGTGTGTGGTAATACAATAGAATGAGCTATGAATTAAGAATATAATACTTTTCTATAAACATCAGACCACTAAACATGGTCTAATCATTTAAAATTTTATATCAATTTAGAAATTTGTTAAACCTGAAAGGGCTGAAAAACAGAAATTGAGGGAGTGAAACATAAGGTCGGGGCATGGGGGTAAGTGGGGTGTGATTTATTGGAGCCAATGCACGTGGCAAATCTAGGTGAGAGAATGATTTAGCCATGGGCAGCACAAGCCACTGCCAAAGACGTGGTTCAGTGCAGTTACCCAAAATGTCATGAATAACAGTAGTTGTACATTCTTGAAGGGAAAACACTACACCAATTGAGTTCCTGGAGTTTTCCTTTTTTCTTTTTTAGCTTTCCCTAATTATTGACATATTTGGCCACATTTCCATTATTTTCTTGAGATACACACAAATTGCTGGTTGTTCATGGGTTCAAATGCATATATCTAGAGAAGAAGGAAGGACAGAGAATACACTTGAGTCTAAAGGACCTCATTCTCTCTAGAGAGATTACACTCATAAGTCCAATGTAAATTGGCTTGCATGACATGCGAATATAGGCTTCATGAGTCCAGTCTAGCAGGCTCTGGGCTCTAGTCTGCCCTGTTTGAAATAATGAAGAGTATTATTTGTGAATAGTTTGTTCTTCTCAAAATTCCAGGTGTGACGTGGATTCCATGCCACTGGGCAACTGTTCAACTGTCCTGAAGAAATGGTGTACGTATTACAAGTATCACAAGGGCTGCTGGGTCACTGAGTGCTTGTTTTGCATTAGGTGAGACTGTTTCAAAGCCATGATGTTTCACAAGTCTCTGATTCTACACGTGCTGTTTGCTTTGGAGTGAAATTACTTCCTCATGCTTAGCACCACCATGGCCTGATTCCTGTCTGCCTGGAATGATTATCTCCATCTTCAATTTGCAAGTGAAGAAACTGAGCTATAGGGCCATGGCACTAATAGGTTCTCTGGAAAGCAGTGGCTAAGATGGAGTTAGAAATAGAAAAGCTTATTGTGGAGTAATTCCTGGGGTGTGGTGGCTCATACTTGTAGTCCCAGCACTTTGGGAGGCTGGGGCTGGGGGTTTGCTTGAGCCCAGGAGTTTGAGAACAGCCTGGGCAACATTGGGAGATCCTATCTCTACAAAATATACAAAAATTTAGCCGGTTGTGATAGCACACACCTGTAGTACCAGCTACTTGGGAGGCTGAGAAGAAGGATTGCTTGAGCCTGGGAGCTCAAGGCTACAGTGAGCCATGATCATGCCACTGCACTCCAGCCTGGGTGACAGAACATCAGGAGCCATCAGACCACCATGCAGACTTGACAAGGTCTCTGCACAGTCTCAGAAGAAACAAAGCAAAGACTGCCCACTAGAGGAGTCCCCCTTTTGAAGGAAATGCCTGGACCCTTTTTTCTCTACCATGCTTAGTCATTGGCAAGGGCTGCCCTAAGAGCAGCATGACTTCAGCTTGTAAGCGTGGATGAACTGTATGCCTAATAGCTAGAGGCTGTCAGCTATCCACACTCTTCTCAACTGAGCAGCAAGTCCATTCTTGAAAACAACCTGAGCAACCTATCTCTATGTCTGCCACAGGTGGTAAACTTTTCCACTGTCATGAATAGTAGCAAGTGGCAGGAACAGGATTTGAACCCAGGTGGTATGAGTCCAGCTCCAGTGTTCTCATCCACTGCTTACTGCAGTTGTGTCTAGCATAGAGTTGCCAAAGAGAAATTACAGGTACATCCACCTCCCTTTTCTACAGAGCTCTCTGTGGCCCATCCACTCCCTGAACAGGACTTACTACTCTCTTGGTGACCAGGACCGCTCTGCTGGTGTCTGCTTCTATAAAGCCCTGGTGTGGCCTTCTCACCACTTACCCTTTTACCAGCACAGGATAGGCCCTGTGCTCCCTCTAAAGGTATCCTGTTTGATGGCAGCTCTCCTCCCTTCCCTTCTGGGTCTTTATCAACCCATTTTTCTGTCTAGATCTTTCCAGGTTAAAAAGAGGATAAACAACTTTATCCTTGTTTTTGTGAATATCCCAACCCATAGCCCATCTCTCTTCATTTTGCCCTATGATAGAAGCAATCCTGTTGGGGTTGCTGATCTGCTTTTTCATCCTACATCCTCCCTCAGTAAATTCAAGGAATATTGTCTATAGGATTGGTCTGAGGAAAACACCTGTGCCTACAGAATCACATCAAATATCAACCCTTCTAGGGGCCCCGGGTCCCCACATCTTCCCTGTTAAGGTGGAAGGTTTACATCAGAGTCTTATCAACCATGAGTTTTAACTCCACAGTGACAGGGGCCATGGCCTTTCCCCAAAACACCTATTAAACCCTTTCACAAATAGAATCCTTAGTGGCTGAACATATCAGAGTCTTACATAGATCAACATATCAGAGTCTCTTCTTGGATAGATGTACAGAATAGCAATCACCCTGCAACCATGGCTACTTTATAAATGAGCTTTCCAAAGGGGCATCAAACAGAGGAAGAGAGATGGAGAGAAATTTTGAGGAGATTTGCTTTGTCCCTCACCTTGATTGCATATTGAATCTTTCCTGGGTGAGAATGAGATTCTACTCAGCTGTTCTCCTAAGGAGTCAGCTGTCAGTGTATTAATGTGATCCCTGTTGCAACCCCAAGTGAATAATGATAACCTGGCAGACAGGCAATTATGCATTGACAATTTTAGAGCTGCCTCTGCCAGCCCCATCCTCCCCAGCAACTCACAGCTTTCAAGCCTCAGCCCCACATGATTTCTAAATCAATCATAGCCCAGGCAGGGGACAGCCAGCCTGCAGGTTTGTGAATCTTGCTTCTGTAAGTTCAGTGTGGACATGATGAGGTTGAACCTTGGATAGTCTGTCCTCTTCCCCAAATGGCCCCAACGTATCACTGAGGCTGTTTGCAATATGATACTGTTTTTCCCAAATGTTTTGACATTGAGGCTACATCTGCAGCAATAACCCAATGGAAAATGTAGCTAAAGAGATGATAATATGCCACCAGGGAAATGAAGCAGCATCAAAAATCTAATTTCCATGAACAAATTTCCGCAACACTCATTGATGGGACAATCATATTCACCTAAATCTTTAACTGAGCATTTATAAACTATGATTCCATTAGATTTTAAACCAGACTATTCTTGCAAATGTGTTTTTATAGAAAAACTAATAAGAACAACCTAATATTGTATCTAGTGTGAGAATTTTTTTAAAAGATAATTTTAAGCTACAGAACTAACATAAGCTATACCTCTATTTTTCCTGGTGAATATTATGAAACAAAAAGATTTTAAAGCCCTGGTAGACATTAGGATAAAACCCAAACTTAAAATTTGGGTTGTGTGCCAATTTAAATTTAATCTTCTAGTTATATTTAATTATTCTCTTCCTTTTATTCAGGGGTGTTGTCTCCATGTCTTCTGCAAAGGGCACTCTCTTAGCCTAATGCCTCCTCAGGGACCTCAAACTTTGATCTCTAAACTCCATCCTCCCAGGGCCCAGAGGGAAGATCAATCACTCAGGCAACTCCCAGGACACCAGGTCAAGTGGCAGAAGTTCATCTTCTGGGATTCTTTGTCCTCAGGACCTCTTTAACATCGATTGTCAACTTGACAAAGCCAGCTTGACAAAACCAGAGTCTTTGTGTACAATCCATAGATAGCACTGGGAAGAGCAAACCATGAGAGGCCAGCACTAAACCCTCAGGGTAGCTAAAGAGGAAGCATGGTAAGACCTCATTCTGCAGCAGAAAAAAGCAAACAATCTGCTCTACCTGTATCCAGCGTCATGTGAACATGAACCAGTTGAATAACGTCTGGGCCTCTGTTTGCTCATCTGTAAATGGGCTGGTTGCCCCTTCTTGCAATGGACAAGACTGCGTCTGCAGAGTTCTAGTCCTGTGTCTTGTGTCCTTGCCACATCCTCCTCTGGGAGCACACAGCAAAAGCTCAGTTATTGTTAGCCCCCTTCTCTCAACCTCCCCAATCATTGCACACTCATAGAGAGAAGGACAATCTGATCTTTATCTGACCAAGATAAAATTTGATGGGAGATCAGCAAGACATAAAGGAAGGTTCTTAAAATGACATATTTATCCCAACATTGTTCTGGGAAGAAAAGTATCCATTGTAAAAACTAAACATGTCTGATTAAATGATAAATGCAGGAAAGTCACAGTGGAACACAGTCACTATGCCAAAGATTCTCAGATTATCAAAGCCCTGTCAGGCCACTTCAGAAAAGGGGATTCCCAATATGAGTTCACAATACTTTGACATCTGAAGAGGTCAGTTAGCCCTAAGGCAAAGGAACTGCAATGTGCCAGCCTAAATGTTCTGCTTCTCACTCTCATAGGAAGAAGGAAAACTGGAAAATGTGAATCAGCAGATGCGGAGAGCAGAGACTTTCCTAAGTATTCTGGGGATACTAGTAGGAGTTAGAGGAGAAAGAGTACGTGTTTTGTAACCAAATAGAAGTTTGGGGCATGCTGTATTAAGAACATTGCTAGACTTTTGGTGTATGACATATCATTTATTCCCTATCCCAACACTTCAAATTTTAGGTCAACATATCTGTCTTTCTCTGTAGTGGGAGATGAATTCAATGACTTACTCAAGGTCATAGTTATGTCAGAACTTGAATTTTATCTCAAGTCAGCTTTATTCCCAGACTGGCAGTTTTCTATGTGAATGTATTCATTACACAAGAAAGGAACAGGAAGTTCTTTGGAAGGATATTTTGAGATTTAAAAATAAAGCTTTCCAATAAAGACTATGGTCATCAGAATAAAACCTGCACACGTATGGGCAGTATGCAGTTGCTCATGTGCTCCACCTTCAAGTCTATGCAAAATCAACATCCCAAGGACAGGCGTAAGCCACATTCTCTTTCACTACCTAGTACAGAGCCAGAGCAATTGATAAGAACCGCTGTCTTTGTTGAGCATAGAGGTATCATTAGACTAAAGAAATGTCATTGGAAATTCTTTCCAGTGTGGCCAGTCTCAGTCCAAGCCCTTTCCTAGCTGGGTACAAGGATTAGTCAGGTGGCAGAGCTACCCCTTTCCGAAGCCAGAAGGAGCAAGTCCAACAAGGCCTTGGGCCTTCACATCTGGAAGTGGGGGACCCAGGCTGATTTTTTTGAAACAGGAAAAGTTGTGTCTTGTCGTTCCCTTTCCCTGGGAAACTTACCCAACTTTCCAGCCAAGCTCCTGACTCTCCCAGTCTGTGCTGTATCTCAAGTGTGCGTCCCTGGACACAAACCTAGTTCTGCACATCTGCACTCTTAAATGTTAAACTCATACCCTGCTCCCTTAGAATTACACCCCTCACACCATCTCCACAGAAAATGGTGTGTGCCAAGAAATGGACTTAAACTTTTTCATAACCATCAGTCTTCTTTTGTTGTGATTTTGGTCTTCCTGAACTTGAAGGCCTGAAAATTCTCACTCCTCTTTCTGGCTTTGTGTTTCTCCTTTTCCACGGTTCGTGTAGCTGTTTTGCAACCCTCTCCTGAATGCAGCTGCTTTTGGGGATTCTGAAACCACAAATAATCACTATCTTTTCTCTGGACGTGACACCTCAGAACTAATAAAGTTGAAAGCTCTCGAAACAAATTATAATATTGAGACAGGGCTTCTCTGAAAACAGTTTGTTTGAGCCATGTTCTTATAAATGTATGTCTGTATGTAATCCATTGTGTCTTCAAGCCTCTGGAAGACAATGTCCTGCCACTCAGGAAAGATGCCGAAATGCAGAGAATTTCTGCAAATGCTTCCCTTCAGAGAGGGACCAAAGGCCCTAGGCTCTCAGAGATGAGAGAAGGAGGGAAACAGGACTTCTGGGAAGTACCATTCCTGAGAGGTGGCTTGGCTGTAGGTCACAGAGGCCCCAGGATCCTGTCTATGAGTGGCTAGAGGGAGCAGCTCCCTGTCTCAGCCTTTGCACAGAAGAGGGGTGTAAATGACAGTAACGTTAGGTGGCAGGGGGCAAAGTCATCCTATAACTGCTTGTTATTTGGAAATTAAGTGCTATTTTCTAATATGGAGAAATTACAGGTTGATAACGTGATCCTGATGGAAACAAAATACAGTGGCTGATCCCTTCTGTCATTCAAACCCTGGTGTCAGTGGGGAATCCCCATGCTGAGTGTTAAATTATGATGGTTTGAAAGGGGAAACCTTAAAGCATAAATATCAGGTATTTGTGTTTTACGTTATGGAAATTCCTGACCATTTAGCTATTTGGTGATTGCTGTGCACAGCTGAGTAAATACACAGTGAGTTTCAAATCATTCAATACTAAGAAAATGGAACTTTCTCTCTCTCTCAATATATATATATGTATATGTGTGTCTTTGAGTGTGTATGTGTGTGTGTGTGTGTATGTATATAATTTTGACAACAAGGTTTTCTATACTTTTGAACTATAACTGGAGGTCAGCTAGAATGTTGTGAAATGTCAGAACTGCCAAATATTCTATTTAATTTCAAATTCATAAATGTTGGCCAGAGTGATGTGAAAGAGGAAACTCAATCTCTCTGAGCACTAGTTTACTGCCGCCATACCCAGGCCCTTTCTTCCCTGAGAAGGTTAGGCATCTCTGTAAATAAATACTGCCATTTCCTTCCTTACTCCTTTCTACCAGCCATCTCCAGGGCAGGGATGTGGCTTGGCAGGGAATATGGGGGGAGAGTGACCCAGGACACACTGAACCAGTTGCCTTGCCAGCCTGTGCCTCAAGACCTTTGCAGAGGCCATGCCTTCTTGTCAGAGGTATGTGAACCAGAACAACTCCATCTAGAATAGGAGCTGGGTAAAATGAGGCTGAAACCTACTGAGCTTGATTCCCAGACAGTTAAGGCATTCTAAGTCACAGGATGAGATAGGATGTTGGCACAAGATACAGGTCATAAAGACCTTGCTGATAAAATGGGTTGCAGTAAAGAAGCCAGCTAAATCCTACCAAAACCAAAATGGCCACGAGAATGACCTCTGGTCATCCTCACTACTACACTCCCATCAGCACCATGACAGTTTACAAATGCCATGGCAACATCGGGAAGTTACCCTGTATGGTCTAAAAATGGGAGGCATGCATACTCTACCCATTGTTTAGCATATCCTCAAGAAATAACCATAAAAATGGGCAACCAGCAGCACTTAGGGCTGCTTTGTCTATGGAGTAGCCATTCTTTTATTCCTTTACTTTCTTAATAAACTTGCTTTCACTTAGCACTGAGGACTCATCCTGAATTCTTTCTTGTGCAAGATCCAAGAACACTCTCTTGGGGTCTGGATTGGGACCCCTTTCCTGTAGCAGAGACCCTCACCCAATGGCTACCTTTGGGTAAGTGTTGGGGTCCTGTAACATCTTTCTTGTGAACCACAAAAGGGACAATACTGAGGAGACCCCCCGACCCAAAGGAAATAGAGTGCACCACTGATGGTATGACTTTGGGTAAATGGTGGGGTACCTGGGTAAAGAATGGGATTGGGTTAGAGGCCCTACTTAGGGGAGTTAGAGCCTCTCCTAAGACAGAGTGTGTAGAGGCCCCTCTTAATAAAAGCCAAGGATGCTTGACTGACCTTGAGTTAGAGGCCCAAGTTAGGACAGTTAGAGTCCCTTCTAAGATTTAGGTTGTTAGAGGCCCCTCTCAGTAAAGTCTCTCTGGACTAAGCACAGGTTTGACACTATGAGATGTTAACTGCTATTCTCTTTGGATTCATCTGCCTTGTACTCTTTGTTGATGGCTGTGGGTGACAGGGTTAGACATGTACAGGATCTTGGGACATGGGGAGCTTTTTCCTCCCGAAAAGGGGAAACTTGAGAGCTAATAGGATTGCTGGAAAATATCCCTTTGCTACCGAGAAGCAGCTGCCTGAACTTTTCAGTGTCTCTGCAATGGGAGGGTCTTTCTCTGGCTTCCCTGATCATTTTTGCCTTCCCCACCCTGCCACAGGCAATGTTTTTCTCTCTCTCCTTTCCCTTTCTTATCTTTTCTATTACTCAGGGTGACCATCTTGCCCAGAGACCACATGTTGAAACTCCAAGTCGGAGGTTGGATTAAAGATGACAGGGCCCATCTGGGGGCAAATTTAAGCCTTGCCAGTTTGATATTGGGTGCTAAGCAAAGTGACTAATGTCTCTGTTTTATCACATGTATTTTGCTCTGGCCAGAATGAAGAAAACAACAACAATTTTCCTTTATGGTGTGGCTTGGTCCCCAGGGTGATGGTGCTGCAAGTCAGATCACTAGGGCCACTCAGGGAAAGAGAACCCAGAACCCAGGCATGCCAGCCAAAGGGTAACAATTTCTTACCAGTTAGATTTCTGGCTTCTATGTGTGTAAACAGTTGAATGAATGGGGGGGAAAAACAGTGTTTATTTCCTCTGTAAAGTTTTGATTAATGTGAAGAAGAATTCTAAGTCTAGTCTTAAGCTGGTGTATTTTGTGCTATTAATTCGTTTTTCTGTGTTGAGGGGTACTTTAGGATAAAACATGGGCTTAGAACACCTGTAAGCCTGATTTTCAAGATGACCCAGCAAGCTGATCAGCAACAAACTTGGCTGCAGGTCCCTGAAACAAACAAAACCTGGATGAAGTCTCCACCTTGTTTGATGTCCTTGGGAGCTTGACCTTGTATCAACATGGCAGTACTTTTGGTCTCTGCCTTCCAGGGAACAGGAATTTTAGGGTTCATGTCATAGTTAGCTCTAAAAATCATATTAAATAGTTAAAAGCTTTTGCAAGCTCAAAATTAACTACTCTAAACTTCTTCTGGGCAAAAAAAAAAAAAAAAAACAGAGGCTGTCCTTTGATGTAGCTCAGTAGCTAACATTTTGTGCTTTCATAGTGGCGCTCTGGATTCTATTCCCCACCTATAAAGTAAGTCATTTCTGGTTTAATATCTGCATGGCCTTGTCTATTCTTTTCTCCATGGACTGTCTTAAATTTTCCTTTCTCTATGCACCTAGGAGGTTACCTTTGGTAAAGTTTAGAAGCTAGAAATATTGGCTGCTTGGCATGGCTAAAGTTGGGTAATAAGAGATCTGCAAGGATTTCCTTTTTAAAGAGCACTATGGTTAGAAGTCAGCTTAATTAAAAGTGGATAAACAAGCTATAGATATATTTAAAAGGACTTTATGTTTTTCTCTTATTGGAACATGTTTTTCCGGAGAAAGATTTTTTCTTCTCAGTTGACTGAATTATTCCTTTTTTTTTTTTTTTTTTTTTTTTTGTCTTGCCACTGTTAGTGCACACATGAAAGGCCCTAAGATAACTTCTGGTAGCATGGGACTCCTTGGGAAAAACAGAGGAGGTGTCATAGACCACGTTTTAGGAAAAAAAGAAAAACAAACCTCTGTTTTCCTCATAAAACCCCAGGAATTAAAGGCAGACAGATCCCTCTCAAAATCAAAGGCTCTGTTCTGTTTTGCATTTGTTATCTGATGGTTTTGAGTTTTGGGGGTGTCAGAAATTACTTTGCATTATGAGAGAGCTTTGGGGTGTAATAATTAGGTAGGAAATATACTTTAAGGGATGACTAATAGTAGTTAGGGAGGGGTACTTGACTCTTTGCACTCTTGGATCAGAGAAGCATGCTCTTGGCCACCTGAAAGATAAAGGAACATCCCCACCCTTCACTGGGAGATGAGACTTACATGAGGGATGGGCTGATTACAAAATGAGCTGATTGGCTTTGGGTTGCCTTGCCATGAAATGCACAGCTGGTAAAAGCACTGCACTGTCTTCTCCCGAAGTATTCCCCTCCTTTTGGGGATCCAGGATCTAGTATAAAATGGCACCCTGAGTTTTGGGGATCTGTCTTTGCCTTCAGCTGCTTATTTTGCCTTAGAAACACATGCTTTCCGGGCCCTGTTCCTCCAAGGGCTCCACCCTGAAGCCAGTAATCCAATTAAGAAACTGGCAAATGAAAAATCTCATAAGTGCTGAATCTTCTGCCTGTCTGTGTATTTATATGTGTTGTATGTTCATATACAAAAGAGTTTTAATTAATTGGCTTAGAAAAATAAGTGCTTAAATCAAATATTTTGTCAGATAAATAGAAACTTTAATGCCTTTTTGTTCACATGACTTTAGCGCTCTTTTGGAAATAAAGACAGTTTTAAAGATCATTTGCAAAATAAAATGTTTTGAAAATGTAAACATCTAGTCTAAATTAAGGTCAGACATCAGATTTTCTAAATGCCTTAAGGTCAAACTGTTTCTTTGACTTTTGAAAATTGTTCAATTTACCTACCTTGGAGACATTGCATTCTAGAAAAGCTCTGGGGACATGTGGAGTTAGCCACGCCCCCTAGCTATGCTGCACTTATCTGCACTTCTGCCTGGTGTGTCCTAGGCTAGGCTCCACACCTAGTACACAATTAAAATTGCTTAATAACCAGGGTTTTTACCAAAAGTAAAAGTCGCTAAATTTGACATTGTAACATGTAATTAAGACTATTAAAAAAACAGTTTTACATATAGGCTGTGTATGGAAAGTAGAAAGTACTTTTGGTAAAAGATTATAAGAAAGCGTGGGAATGTGGATGTTTTTGCCTAAAGGGTTACATAATTGTTTTAAATAGAAAAACATCTAAAGGTTTAAACAAGTTGTGGAAGATTTATAAAAATTAATTGTAAGAGATTTTGTGTGTGAACATATTGGCTAAAGTTGAAAGGTTATTATTCAGTTTTTCCATAAATTAAACATTGGAATAGAAGCACAACAGGTTTTCCTTAGAGCACTGATCTGCTCTTTCACAAAAAAATGTAAAGGGCTATAAAAGGTTTACGAGAATCTTACCTTACGGTTAAGCATTAAAATTGGGTAAATATGTCTACAAGGTTTTATTAAAAATTGGGTTTGACATTAATAGTACATTAATGTAAAGGTGAAACTTGGCTTATTTGGTATAAAAATCATACAGGAAGCATTATCAAATGTGAAATGGTGTTTTGCTTTCTTTGGACTATATTTGTGTAATTGTGTTATTGATATATGATCTAAAGTTATGGGAAACTCCTATAATTCTTATATGACTTTGTGTATGTTATTAATAATTATAATTGTTATGTAAAATTTTGTGTACCACAGAAGTAACCAAATTTGCTTATCAATTGTGGCTTTAATAGTGGCTGTCCTAAAACTTTTTATTATCCATAGACAATTGTTGTTTCATTTTAATCCTCTTTAGAAGGTAGTTTATAATCAACTGTAGAACTCTAGCAGGTATTCTTAAATGCAGGTTTTCTAATAACTTTGAAAATTGTAACAGAATAGAGGAAACAACTTTCAGAACTCTCATGAAGAGCTGGAAACTTCATGAATATCAAATAGAATAGGAGTTAACTGAATTAGCTGAACCCAAAGAAAACTGAAGTAATCTTTTTAACTTTTCTTAAAATGTTGCTGATCCTTTGTTTTGTTTTTCAGAGTCAAGGAAACTTTTCTTTTGAGCTATTTACAGCTTGTAGCAATTGAGTAAACTATACTGCTGTGAACAAAATTTGGAACGTATTTGTTTCTCTCTACCTGATTTCTCCAGGTTTTGGAAGCTAGTTGTGAGTATTCTTAACTTATGGCAATATAGTTATTTGCGCAAGTGCAGTAAGAATCTGTTTTCTTTTTTAACAGGACATAATTGGAGAAATTGGTTATTTTACCAAGGCTCTGACAGGAATCCTGTGTTTTCCTTTAAGGAATTAAACTTAACTTTTAGAGCCAATAAAAATCACTTGGGGAACTGGCCTCATACCTTGCCTACACAGTCCCTGTAAAGGGTTTCTGACCTGGGGTAAGTAAAGAATGTCACTTTTTATCAGGTCCAGAAGCCCCAAGTTATCTTGGGACCTCAAGAGGAAAGAAATTTACCTAACTCATAGGTATTTGATGGTACAAAACCTTGGCTGGGCTCAGCTTTAAAAAAAAGTCTTATTTAAAATTCTTTCTATGGAACAGAATTCCGTTAAAAGCCAATTTAAAAGGAGCCTATGTGAAAAAAGAATTATTCTTGCTGCACTTTATACAAATAATCAGGCCAAGTATAATAAAGCAAGTCAGTCTTACCATAAATGGGAAATTGGAGAGAAAAATATTATGTTTCAGAAATGATGGTATACTTGTTATTACATTCTGGTTTCATCAGTTGTTTTTAAGTTTGTTTCTGCAATTTAGGCTAACTTTGCTTATTCCTGTGAACCAATCAGTGATCTCCGACTGTTGCTCAGAACAAACAAGAGGAATGGGTAATGTAAAAATCTGGATCAGTATTCTAATTCTGGGCACATTACAATCCACTATCAACCCCATATCAGCTTAGTTCCAACAGTTGCCCAGTTCATGAAAAACCTTTTAATTTAGTTTACTTGGAATAACTTTACTTATTTTGCTTTACTCTTATGGAATATATTGCTGTTATACTCTTTGTGTAGCAATACAGAGCAAGCTTACTCAATGTTTTCTTAAACTAAACACTTATTAATCTTCCAGATGTCACCTCTTGTCAAAACTCAAGAGTCATGAATGGCCCTCAGTATACTGATGCTTTCTGACTGAACTCTTCTCTACCCTGAACACAAGAGACTCTAATAGTTAGGCAGGAATATCATTGTCCGTATTCAACCTGAAGAAGTTACAAAAGATGGCTCTTCATCCTTCTGTAACCCTTAGGATTAAGGGTTCTGTTATAAAAGGGAGGGGGTAAATGTCAGAGGCATGTGAACCAGAGTAACTCCATCTTGAATAGGAGCTAGGTAAGATGAGGCTGAAACCTACTGGGCTGCATTCCCAGACAATTAAGGCATTCTAAGTCACAGGATGAGACAGGAGGTTGGCACAAGATACAGGTCATAAAGACCTTGATGATAAAACAGGTTGCAATAAAGAAGCTGGCTAAATCTTACCAAAAGCAAAAGGACCACTAGAGTGAACTCTGGTCATTCTCACTACTACACCCCCATCAGCATCGTGACAGTTTACAAATGCCATGGCAACGTCAGGAAGTTACCCTATATGGTCTAAAAACAGGAGACATGAATAATCCACTCCTTCTTTAGCATATCATCAACAAATAACCCTAAAAATGGGCAAGCAGCAGCCCTTGGGGCTGCTCTGTCTGTGGAGTAGCCATTCTTTTATTCCTTTACTTTCTTTATAAACTTGCTTTCACTTTGCACTGTGGACTCGCCCTGAATTCTTTCTTGTGAAAGTTCTAAGAACCCTCTCGTGGGGTCTGGATTGGGACCCCTTTCCTGTAACATTCTCACTGGATAACTGCTCCCAGCCACCACTCTCCTTCTGGCTAATTCCCCTTTCATCCTTCAAATATTCTGTTAAATGCCACCAGATAGGCTCACCTGGCCTCTATAGACTCAGCTATGTCCCTTGTTATTGGTTCTCATTGTATTCTATACTTATCTTTAAAACTTATCACAAGGAGTAACAGATGGATTCTGAGTGGCCAGTCGGGGCCAGAGAGCCAGAACATGCAGGTCCTAAAATGTCAACGCAGCTGATTGGCATCCAATCAATAAGCATACAATAGTTCAGCCTTCTCTAAACAGGAGAGCCAAAGCAAGCCACATAGAGGACAACTTCCAGTTAATGATTGCTAGGAAAGGCCTTTGGGCAAACTCATTTCTGTCTTCTTGCTCCTTGGATACTCTCATACTCCAAGGATCTCGTTACTGCCACAGACCCATTTTTGTACTTGTGTATTTTCAACCAAGTTCTTCTGGAGTTAAAAAATATATATGTGTATATATATACTGCTTCCTTTAAGATAATTTTCTGGCATGGTTCTATTTCAAAGTCCTGGTTCTTCTTTTCTACCTTTGTTCTGAGAACCTGTGTTCTTGTACCAGCTAGCTTGGCTCCTCTCCTCTGGCTTCCTTCCCCGATGGCTCTGAGCACATTCCCTGGGCTTTGAGCTCTGTTTTCTCTCTAGTGGGGATCGGGCCTGCCACCAGCCATTCTCAGCTGGCCTTTGAAAAGAAGGGGTTGGAACTTAGGTTTTGCCCTGCGGTTTTTGCCAGGCCTTAGTTTTTGCCCTGGAGTTTAGAGAGAGAATTCAAATTCCCTGGCAAAAGCAAGACAGAGACTCAATCTTTGAGAAGAATACAACTTTAAAACAAGTTTTATTTCTTTTTTTATTTTTACTGTTTATTTATTTACTTATTTTTCAGCCAGGGTCTTGCTCTCTCACCCAGGCTGGAGTGCAGTGGTGTGATCATGGCTCACTGCAGCTTCTGGGCTTAAGAGATCCTTCTGCCTCATCCTCCCAAGTGGCTGGGACTACAGGGACACCACCATGCTGACCTTATTCCTCTTCTGTGAGACAGACAAGTTTTGAATTAAATGACCAGAGCTTCAGACCCTTCGGAGCAAAGGAGTCTTAACGATGAGTTCAGAGAATAGGCCAGGAACTCCTGATTCCTTTTTGCTTAAGTTTAGGATGAATCTTGAGGACAGAGAGTGGGTCTGGATCTGGAGTTTCAGGTCAAGTGTCTCCATAAGTAGTTAGGTCCAGGATATATGTTATTTGATGCCACCATCTTTGTACCTTGCCAAGTCTCTTCTCATCTCTTGATTTCTAAGTCATTCCTTGGGAATCACTGACAACTTCAAAAGATCAAAAAGCTCAACCTTCAACCAGTGTGGTTTCTGGAAAAACATTTTGTGTTTGAAAGAAGTGATGGCAGCTAATGTTAGTGACTTCATTGCTACATTCTGGGACTGATCGTGTGCATGGAAGTCCGCTTACCTCACCTTGTAAGCATTGCCACCCACCAGTGCCTGTGAGCCTCCACAGCTCATTATCATCTCGTTAGAGGGGATTGCAGGTCAAACTCTGGCACCAAATATCCACTATAGATAGGTCCTTAGTGACACGACTATTTGTGTTCACCTCTTCAGAATTCAATTTACATGCTAATTACCTTTTGAGAATCTAAGCGTGCTTAACACATTTACCTGTAGACAGTAGTGACTCTCTTCTATCTCCTTGAACTTCAATTTTGTTAAGTTACCCTCTCATTGAGAAACAGTCATATGCATTGGGTCTTTTTAGGCCGAAATTGAAGGCACTCTTATTTTAAAACTCCAGAAGCCTGCTCATTAATTTAGCTTCCAGAAATGGGGGGTAAGCGTAGGACTGCCTGTATTCCTTAGCACAAGAGAGAGCTTTTTGCCTGCTGAGTCAGTTTGCATGGCAATATGGAAATTTGTTGTCTAACGTTCAAAGCTGAAGATCAAGTGACTTCTCTCTATCCAAATGTGGCTCCAAAATCTTCAAATTGTTACTAAGGGAACTATTTTTCCCTCTGTAGTGTGTTCGTGTGCAAGTGTTCTGAAGCACAAAATGCCAAACTATGTGCATGAACCGACGGCTGCTCCTTTGCAGATTTTTACTCTACAGTTTTATTTCAAATGTAATTGCCATGACAAGATTAAAGGCACTAAAACTCTTCTTTTATTGGAATTAACTCCGAAGTATTTCACCCAATGGTGAGATGTGCTGCACAGGAAAGGCCAACACAAACACCCTTTGAAAATTCATAAATCAGACAATTTCTTGGAAAAGAGTGAAAAGAGAATTCAGAAGACAGGGACCTGAAAGTGAGGGCAAATAGCCCAGGTCAGCCAGCCCTTACTTTTCTTTGATTCCTACTGTATATTTTTGTGGCCATTTAATAAGATGGCTCAGAAGTGACAAGATCAGCTGCTTTTGTTAGGCCGATGTCTCCCAATTGCCTTGATACTGCTTCTCCCTGAATGATTTATGGATTCCACCCACTCTGGGCAGTCTACTAGGGACTTCACTGTGGAAGTTAGAAGAAGGATAACATATTTTGGATTCTATGAAGCTGCTTTCAGCATTTCTCCTAAATTGGATTCAATACATCTTTCTCAGAAAATGTAACTGAAATTGTAGTCTGGTTGAGTAAGATATTATACGAGAACTTATCAAGACTCTGAAAGGCCAAATGGTGTCTAGGTAGGTGTTTTAGTAGCAGTGAGAAAGCCCTGATATTTAACATGGGGTCTCAGAGACACAATATGGAACATGCAAGGAACTGCAGCAAAGCCACTCAAGAGGACCACAGGAGTTAGCCCCTCACCCCAACTGATGCCTCTTCAACATGCCACAGTGGTACCCCTCAGACTTCTATCACAACAATGTCTATCACAGCATACTATTAAATAACTAAGCTGCACTTATTTATTTACACAGGTGTCTTTCCTGCTAGAGAGTGAGTTTTTTGATACCATAATTGTGTTTTGTTAGTCTTTATCCTTCTAGATCTTAGCAGGTCTTAGTAGGTGCTCAGTCAATACTTCAGCTGAATAATAAATGCCCATTTATATGTTTTCTGTTATTTATGGAAATGTGCTCTTATTTTGTTTTTAGCTTAGGTTTGCCTCCCTATCCCCTATTTGTCAAGCAGGTTAACAGCAAGAAGAAAACCTATTACAACTTGACATTATGCCCCCTGGTCTCTGCACCAGCATGCATCAGCTCAGTCAAACTTCCAACCTGATCAGAATGATACGGTACTTTCTCCCAGTGAAAGGAAGCTAGGACATTAGATGCGGAAATCTAGCCCATCTCCT
Source organism: Symphalangus syndactylus (assembly GCF_028878055.3). Taxonomy (NCBI): domain Eukaryota; kingdom Metazoa; phylum Chordata; class Mammalia; order Primates; family Hylobatidae; genus Symphalangus; species Symphalangus syndactylus. Next base: position 88,778,856 of record NC_072426.2, read on the forward strand.
ATTTCCAGAGTTACCTGGAAGGAGGAGAATATATCATTATTGCCTATCTTAGAAGGAAAGAAAGAACCACTGATCTGGACAGCTATGAAGAAAGAAGTGACCGTTATTTCTGGTAGACTCCCTAGGCAACATTCACACACAAAGTTCCAAAAAATTAGCCCTTGACTCTTTGTAAATATTGTTGAGCAGTCTCTTTCTCAGACAGTCTATGTGTTGGAATCCTCTTAATCTGGAGTACTTCACACTCTGACCATCTCCGGCCTAATGAAATTAAACTGGTAAGATCACAGTAAACTGGGTATGGGGAGGTGAGATCTTGGGAGTTGGGTGAGAGAGCAGGAAAGGTGGTGGTGTTTGGGGGTAGGAGACTGTATTAGGCTATTCTCATATTGCTATGAAGAAATACCTGAGACTGAGTAATTTATAAAGGAAAGAGATTTAATTGGCTCATGGTTCTGCAGGCTGTACGGGAAGTGTGGTGGCATCTGCTTCTGGGGAGGTCTCAAGAAGCTTCCAATCATAGCAGAAAGTAAAGTGGGAGCAGGCATATCATGTGGCCAGAGAAGGAGCAAGAACCAGAGTGGGTAGGAGCTACCCACTTTTAAACAATCAGATCTCAGGAGATTTCACTCAGTATAGCAAGGACAGTACCAAGGAGGATGGTGCTAAACCATTCATGAGAAATTCATCCCCATGATCCACTCACCTCCTACAAAGCCCCAACTTCAAAATTGGGGATTACATTTCAACACGAGATTTGGGTGAAGACATACATCCAAACTACATCAGAGACCAGTGTAAAGTTACTCTGATCTTATCCTCTATTCCTTGCTGCTGAAAGGTAACTAGACATTTGACAGATTGTCTTTTGGCAAGTAGAGCTTTATGGATTGTCTAGCCTGAGACCCTCAGAAATGCTCCGCCTAATAGATAACTTGAGAGGGAGAAGCAGTATAAAGGAAAAGGGGACCATTATTTCCTGAGCTCCTAGTCTGCCAAGAACTTTACATGCATTATTTCATTTAATCCTTGTAAAATCCTGGAGGCTAGATATTCTTGTCTCCATTTCACAAAAGACAAAACTGTGACTCATAAATAATGTATCTAGGGTTTCGAAGTCAACAAGTGGCTGAACTGACTGCATGGGGGTTGGGGGATTCTGTCTCATTCCAACACCTATGGGCAATCATTTTACTCAGAAAGAGAAAAGGGAAAATGAGAAAAGATAAGCAAAGGACAAAGAAGAGAAAGAGAAGAGGAAATGTAGAGAAAAATAAAAGCTGTATATTCCAAGAAAAAAAAAAAGAGAAAAAGCATCTAGTCTCACAAGTCCTTTCCTCTTAGTCTGTATTAGACGTAGATTTCAGGACAAATTATAATCGGCAGGGGCCTACTTGCCTTCTGAGTCTCTCTGTCGTATCTCAAGCTAGTTTTCTCCTATATTTTGTTCTTCATTTCCTTCAGGAGGCAATCTGAGTTTTGGTAAATTTCCGTACCAATATGGTCAACAAAGTAGGCATCATAGTTCAACAACCACATTAATTTTAAGGTCATTGTAATAAATATACTAGTAGCTGCATAAGTCAGTTCCTTGTAGGAGAATGATTAAGTGTTGCAGTGTTCAACCATAGCACTTTTTATCTTGAGTCCATGCACTTGGCATAGAATGACCTCCAGTGCTTCTGGTTTCTTCATGGTCAGTGCACACTGTCTAGTTTCTCCAGCTGGAAATGGCAGTCAGGAGTCTGGATTCTGGTTCTCACTCCCTTCCCTGGTTGACTAAATTCACTTGGGAAGGACACTTGACGGCTCATTGTTGTATTTACTGAAACACTATTCCATTATTGATTTTTGCCTTTTTTTTTTTTTTTTTTTTTTTTGAGACAGAGTTTGCTCTTGTTGCCCAGGCTGGAGTGCAATGGCACGATCTTGGCTCACCACAGCCTCCACCCCCTGCGTTCAAGCAATTCTCCTGCCTCAGTCTCCTGAGTAGCTGGGATTACAGGCATGTACCACCACGCCCAGCTAATTTTTGTGTTTTTAATAGAGACGGGGTTTCTCCATGTTAGTAAGGCTGGTCTTGAACTCCTGACCTCAGGTGATCCGCCTACCTCGGCATCCCAAAGTGCTGGGATTAGAGGCGTGAGCCACCTCGCCCGGCCTGCATTACTCTTTAATTTTAATTTCCTCATATCTGCCCAGCTTTTTGTTGAGATTTTTTTCATTGCTTCTAAGACCAGAATAATCTCCTCCATACATCAAGTTAGTAAATACTTACTTCGATTTTATTAAATTATTTTATGTAATTTGTTTTACATTATATCCATAAGATTTATTTTGAGGTATTATATGAGGTGAGATTTAGTTCATTACCAATTATTGAAGCACCAGGTATTAAACAATCAACCTTGTCCTTATTGATGACTGATGCTGCTTTTAGGCTGGGATTTTCTTTTATTCAGCTCAAAATTCTTGTCTTTTTCACACATTTTCTCCTCTCACCCTCCTTGCCTCCCTCCCTTGCCCCTCTCCCTCTGTCCCTTCCTCTTCCTATAAATCTTTGTCTCCCTATTATTATCAGCCTTGGCCTTTTCTTCTGATTTCTGGAATAATTTCTCAAACATTTCCTTCAACACTAATTCAATTTTCCTGCACCATCAATTTTCTTCTTTTTTGACCCCAATGCCAATTTTAAATCTGATAATGCATTTAATATTTTGTGTCAGCCTTTAAAATTTTTAGCTATGCTATTTTTTTCTCAGAATGGTGCCTTTTTCTCTCACCTGTTCTTCCTTATATGGCATTTTCTTGTTTCACGGCTCTTCTTTATCTTACCGAGAACACAAATCAGATATTTTAAAAAATGTGATCTATTTTCTTAGCAACTGTGAAAAATATGCTTTCCCTCTGCATCTTCTATGTCTGTTGTGCTGCAGAATTTTCTGATAGGCCACAATGTTACAGAGAGCAAGACAGCAAAATATTTGGCAGAGATTCAAATTTCCTCAGCTTTTTATTTGGAGCTTTGTGCCTCTGATGATTCTCAGAAAAAGATTTCAGGGGACACACCCTGTGTCTAATTTGTCACTTCCCTGCACTTGGCCCTCCCAGGTCTAGAAGCATTTCTAAGTAAGAGGTTATCCCGTCTCCAACCTTGTGGAAGCATTAGAGAGTCCAGTGTTTGTAAATGACCCCTCTGCCCCGGCTCTACCTCAAAATAGAAGCCAGATTCTCAACCTACTGTTTCTACACATTCAAAGTCCCATCTTTAAATCTTATGTGAACAGCCCTAGGCAGCAACATATCCCTTTTGATCCTTGTAGGAGAACCCTCTCTGAGATACAGCTCAAGACGGTGTGTTACCCCCTCACCCATGTTCTTTTAGCAGGCACTTCTATTAGCCTGAACTGCAATTGTATCCTACTGCCATCCCCTAATTCTCCCAGTAAGAGAATAAAGATATACATCATGAAGAGTATGTGGTGGTTCATAATTATCTTTTTCCTTTTTCTTTCTTTCTTTTCTTTTCTTTTTTTTTTTTTTTTTTTTTTGAGATGGAGTCTCACTCTGTTGCCAAGGCTGGGAGTGCAGTGGTGCAATCTCGGCTCACTGCAGCCTCCGCCTCTTGGGTTCAAGTGATTCTCCTGTCTCAGCCTCCTGAGTAGCTGGGACTACAGGCATGTGCCATCACACCAAGCTAATTTTTTGTATTTTTAGTAGAGATGGGGGTTTCACCATATTGGCCAGGATGGTCTCAATCTCCTGACCTCCTGATCTGCCTACCTCGGCCTTCCAAAGTGCTGAGATTACAGATATGAGCCACCGTGTGTGCCTGGTCTCCTTTTTCTTTTTTAAAGTAATTGCAACACCTAAAAGACTGTATGTGTGCTCCTCCATTGCTGCCCCATCCTAGTCTGAGATACTTAACCTAGGAAGTCTATGATTCCCAAGATGTCCCTTTTCACCATCTCTAATTTTTAGAGATGTTGTGTAATGAAGGCTATCTCTGAGGGAATATAGAGAGCCAGAAAAGCAGGAGTGTTAGGGATTGGAAATGGAATGTAGCTATATGATTTTTGCTTGATGTAGAACTTGTTCCATCCATGCCCATCCATGTATCATTTCTAGTACGGAGTTTGCCTAACTTTAATGTGCATAAAATCATCACTGGTTACATGAAGGCCCTAACTTAGTAAACCTAGGGGGGAACATCACAGTCTGTGTTTCTAACAAGCTCCCAGATGATGCTGATGGTTTTGGTCCAGGGACCATAATTTGAGTTGGCTGTAAATACTGAATTTGGGAAAAAGTCTGGCGGGAATATATTAAATTGTTTTAGCCTTAACACCTATTTTTCTTTCCTGCATATTTGAGTCTTCAGTGGCCCTCTGACCCCTTCCCCTCCAGCTGGAGATCACCCTGCTGAGCACAAGTGTGTTCACCAAACACACATGGAAGATGGGTGTGTCCACACAGACATATGTGACCGCAGTCACCATTCCCATCACCAGCCTCACCGCCTTACCAACAAACCATGCAATAGTGCATTCCATCATGGCTTTCATACAACACTGATTCCGGTGGAGTTTGGATCAGCTTGGATCCAATCAGGAGGTGGAAATTATACCTGTAATGTTTACAGAGAATACTTAACATACAGAATTGTAAATTAGGTATAAAGCCTTTAACTATATATCAAGGTAGCACACGCAGTAAGCAGTTCCTACCCTAGAGCTGGGGAACAAAGGGAAGAAATGGGAATTATTCAAATTTTAAATCTTTGGAGAAGGGACACTGCAGAGGTGAAACTCAGACTGCTGGTGCTGGTGTCTGAGCTCAAGAGAGGGGACCTTTGGGCCTCGGCCCAATCCTCTAAGCAGGTAGTGTCTGGTTGGTGCTGGTGTCTCTGAGAGTGATGGAATAGAGTTGGTTCTACAAGTGTTGGAAAAGCTGCAAACTGACTTCAGCAGCTGCTACAGGAAGGAACTTCCCCTGGCAGGGTGGAGAAGCATTGCAGGGGTAAGGCTCACAGGAAGCAGATAAGGAGCATGCCTCCCTGTCTCCTCTGTCTCTCCTCCAGCCTTGTGTCTCCCTCTAGTGCCCCCTATTTGAAGATCCTACCAGGAAGAAGTTGTTAAAACAGAAATACGATTTGCAGAAGTCCAGTCTCAACATCACAAAGCTAAGTTTAGAAAGATGGGTTTGGAGCTGACAGACAATAATCAGTATCCTAATAACCACTATACACATTTAGGGGGAATGGTATAAATAAATAGATTTTTGGAAAATTGGGTTAAGTAAACATCAAAAATCAAATTAAAATTATAAATTATCCAGTTTCTTAAATCATGACACCCAATGGCTTTCTGACAATTGAACCAAGTTATTTTTGGTGCTTTAGAGAAAAAGTAGTTGCCATCCTAGAACATAGAAGCCCAATGGAGGGAAGGAGGATATGACATAAATATCTTGGTATTTCCCATCAGAAATGGAGGGGAGAGAAGTTCTGGTTCCAGGAGGTGGAAATGAGACAAGGAGGCTAACTAAAGGAGGCAAGAGATTAGATACAAGAATCACTCTAGTTGCTAAAATGTAGGAGAAGGGGATGGAAGAGTGTTAATCTGCTCTCACATTGTTATAAAGAAATGTTTGAGACCAAGTAATTTATAAAGAAAAAAGGCTTAATTGACTCACAGTTCTGCAGACTGCACAGAAAGCATGGTGCTGGCATTTGCTTGGCTTTTAAGGAGGCCTCAGGAAACTTACAATCATGGCAAAAGGCAAAGGGGGAGCAAGCACTTCACATGGCTGGAGTAGGAGCAAGAGAGAGAGCAAAGGGGGAGTGCTATACACTTTTAAACAACCAGATCTCACAAGAACTTACTCACTATCCATGGTAAGGACAGTACCAAGGGGAATAGTGCTAAACCATTCATGACAAACCCGCCCCCACAGTCTGATCACCTTCCACCAGGCCACATCTCCAACACTGGGGATTACAATTCAACCTCAGATTTTGTGAGGACACAGATCCAAACCATATCAGAACACAAGGAGATTGAAAGAAAAGTTGTGTTTGGAATTTTGGAAGGGGATCCCCTCACTACAGGCCCAAAACATGACATGGGAGCAGCCTAGGCATGTGTTTAGGAAGAGAGAGAACCAGTGGCAGCATCCCTGCTACCTATTTACATTCACGTAGCATGGAAGAAATTCAAAGTTCTGTGTGCTTCCAGGTTGCAGGTGGAGGGAGGCTAAGAATTAACACCCATAGGTTTTCCCTGGGGTCAGTATGAGGAGGAAAGGAGTTTTTATGGCAGTGGGCATCTAATAGAAGACTTGACCTAAATGCAAGGATTTTGAAGGGCTAGCAAGAGCTACTGTGAGGATAAAAGTTAGTAATGGAGCTGCTGAGGAACTATGAGATAAAATAGGTCATGGATTTCACAGCCATGACCTTGAGCAGCTGATGCCAGCCTGATGCCAGTGCCCAGGCAAGGTGATGGTGATCACACAGAGGCTTTGTGAAACTGGAGCATGGCACAGGACTTTCATGGGAAGCAGTAGTTCCTTCACACCTCCCTGAAGGAAACCTCTAGCAAAGGAGAAAAATCGACCTTGGTAAGGAGTTTAAACCTTGAATTTGACTAAATATTTATTAGTTCATCAAGCAACACTGAGCTGACTTGACTGACTTTTTAAATGGAAGAGAATTAGATAACTTCTGTTAACAAGATTTGTTGCTAACACCCAACACCCCCTTACACAACACACACACACACACACACACACACCCCCTCACTCACATGTATTGCCTAGGAGGATACAAGGTAATGGGAAATAAAATGAGATGAAAACTAAAACTAATAATCTATAAAACTTTCTCTTCACACCGGAGCACAGCCTGCCAATTTTGAAATGTTTATTACATAGGCAGATGCCTCCATCACCCACTTCTCCAAACCTTTAAGATAACAATTAGTATGTGATTTTCCAAGAGGAGGGAAAACACTTTTCCCCCATCAATTGTCCCTTTGGGAATTCTGGATTATATTTAATATTAACACTTACCATTTGCTAAGTTAGCAGCCACTGTCAGTAAAGTACCATGGTGGCTGCCTTATCCAAATCATTACTAACTCAGAAAGGAGAGGTGGTGCCACCCCCATATTATAGCTGAGGAAACTGAGTCTTAGAGGGGCTAATTCTTAGTCAGGGCCATACATCTAAGAAGTAATAAAACTGGTTTTAAAGTTCAGATCTATTTGGTCTCACAGCCAGGGCTTTTTCTCTGGCTCAATATAAATCAATAGACAACCAACTGTAAAATAGAATAACCATAAATGACCTAAAAGACACACACTATAACTGCTCTGCAATTGGACAATAGCCTCTCTGTCTCTAAGATAAGTATAGGAAAACAATTTCAAAATAAAGTGGCACAGAGGTCTAAGAGAAAGCACTTCCCACTTCATTTCAGATCAGCTACAGAATGATTATTTGCATTTCACTTTATCCCATTTTTCTTACATAATTGTCAAGTATTATCTCAAGATCTAAATTAATTAAAGTTGGCCAAAGGTTACAAAGACAGGAAAACATACTTTGTAAGAACATATTAAATGCTGTCACCCAACAGGGCTGCTCTTAATCACTGCAGAGGTTGCAGAGGGCACCATTGAAATAGTTTTTACTCTCTGTATCTTCCCTAGCAGTTTATATTCATTTAATCTCTACCATAACACATTTTTCCAGCTCTTCCATTCTAAATCTGGCACCTATACAACCATCTAGCTCTCTCCTTCCATTCCACAATGAAAGTTTAGGTAATTCAGCCTATATTCACTGCTTTTAATTTGTTACCTTTTGTTCATTTTTCATAGCATCCTGATTCCTGAGCCCACACCCCATTAAATGGTTCGGACGAACTCCGTACATGATTGACTAGTAATCAAACACAGTGTACTCTCTCCAGTTCTCATTCTGCTTGGTTTATGTCCATGACTCAATGCTGGAGTAAATCCGTTTGTTTTTTTTATTTTATTTACTTATTATTTTCATTTATTTTATTTTGGGTTTAGGGAGTACATGTGCAGGTTTGTTTAATGGGTATATTGGCTGGGTGTGGTGACTCACAACTGTAATCCTTCCACTTTTGGAGACCAAGGTGGATGGATTGCTTGAGCTTAGGAGTTTGAGACCAGCCTGGGTAATACAGTAAGACTCCATCTCTACAAACAACAACAACAAAAATCTAACCAGGCGTGGTAGTGCACACCGGTAGTCCCAGCTACTCAGGAGATTCAGGTGGAAGGACTGCTTGAGCCCAGGGGTTCGAGGCTTCAGTAAGCCATGTTTATGCAACTGCACTCCATTCTAGGTGACAGAGGCAGAGCTTGTATCAAAAAAACCTAAAATTAGTATATTGTGTGGTGCTGTGATTTGGGCTTATATTGATCCCATCACCCAAATTGTGAACATAGCACTCAATAGGTAGTTTTTCAGCCCTTACTCTCCTCCCTCCCTCCCTCTTTTGGAGACTCCAGTGTCTATTGTTTCCATCTTTATGTCCATGTGCACCCAACATTTAGCTCCCACTTGTAAGTCAGAACGTGCAGCCAACATTGTTTTTAAAATGTCTTTTCTTGCTGTATTCCTGTGATGCCATTCTCCTCCTCTCACACCACTGACACACCTTTTTCTTGCTTATCAAATTTTCTTCCTTTCATTGCCTCTAATGTGATTTTCAGTGTCTGTCTCTATGCCCTTACCTGAAACTAGGCCTATGAATACCAATCTTTTTAACAATCCTTAGCCATTGAACTGATGAAATCCCTTTATTTTTTTGGAGATGGAGTCCCACTCTGTTGCCCAGGCTAGTGTGCAGTGGCACAATCTCACTCAGTGGCTCACTGCAATCTCTGCCTCCTGGGTTCAAGTGATTTTCATGCCTCAGCCTCCCAAGTAGCTGGGACTACAGGTGCATGCCACCACACCCGGCTAATTTTTGCCAGCGAGTTTTTGTATTTTTAGTAGAGATGGGGTTTTGCCATGTTGGCCAGGCCAGTCTCGAATTCCTGACCTCAGGTGATCCAACCACCTCGCCCTCCCAAAGTTGCGATTACAGGTGTAAGCCACCGTTATAATTACCTATTGAACACCTGAATTTGGATATCTTATAGGTGAGTTGACACCAACATAAAAGTTGGCTTAACTTTCCACCCTCTCAAATCTGAAGTTCGTGCTTTAACTAGTTTGTTTTAGCAGTCTCAAGCTGAAGACTTCAAACCACACAGTCCGAGCGCTGCTCTCAGCTACTCCTTTTTGGTTATCCTCAACTCCTGCTGGTCCCCAAGTCTGGCAATTCTACCTCCACTGCCTCTTCCCTACTCCAGGTGAGAATCTCCTCTCAACTGCACTTTGCCACACCTGTTGGCAAACACACCTCTGCCTCTCGTCTTCCTCCCTTCAACTTTCCTTCAATGTGCTGACAAGATTACTTTTCTAAAGCACATATACTCTTACAAAAGACCATGATAGTAGGAATTTGATAGCTTCCTACTACCTCATTTTTTTGCTATAAATCCATACAGTATATTTTTAATATACTAGCTGCAAGCCACTTTTGCAAATTTATCTTTCTCCTCATCCATACCCTACCTTCTCCACAATTTACCTTTCTCCTCATCCAAACTGTACCTTCTATTCCACAATTCTCCTTGTTGCCTGTAACACACTGTGCAATTTCAAAACTCCATGTGTTTGCTCATTTTACTTTCTTTCTTTATTATTCAACAAGACCCACTGCAAATGTCACATCCCTCCTGCTGCTCTCCAGGATTCTCAAACAAAATCAATTGCTCACTCTGCTCTTTATGAATGTGTATAATGTCAGCACATCACACAAGCACACACTGTAGTATATAATAATAGAAATGACTTTGTTTTTAACTCTCATTGTGTCTCAATATTGGTTAGGCCACATGAGACTGCTTCTCTCTTAAATAACAATAATATCTCTTGTTTCTTCACAAACACAGCCTCAATTCATAAATTAGAATGCCAAGTTCTAAAAATTTTAACAATCTCTAAAAATAACATTGGCTAATTGCAGTGGAAAAAGGATTCATGGTTTGTCTGTCTCTCTTTATTGATCATTCCATAGAGGCAAGAGAACTGACCATGATGGGAATGTTCTTTTTAGAGTTGACAGTGCCACAAGATGCCTTTGAGGTCTCTGGTCCTTGCAAATGTCGACAGTGACTGTCTTGGATACTTTGCAGAAATATGGAAGCTCCTCTGCTGGGCATGTTGCATGCAATTTCCTGCCCTCCTTCCACTATCTACTTGTTCCCAGTGCCTTGTTTGTAGACGTCTACGTTAACTCCTACTATTGGAGTTTCACCACCTCTTTACATAGTGTTTTTGAGAAGACCACAAAATAGCTCCGGGTTGGCTCTGTCTCCTGCAGAGTATGCATCTTGTTCCCAGAAGATGCTCATTCCTCTTTGAACTGCCAACTCAGGGGAATTAAGCTGCTTCCCAGAAGCAGCAGCAACTTGCCAGCTTCCCTACTAGAAAAGCAGTTTGCCAGCCTCTCCTACCTGCCCTCCACATACTTTCACAGGACACAATCCCCTTTTTAGCCTCTCTCTTATCTCAAGTTCTCTGTGAGGCTCCTGTGAAATCTGTCCCTAGCCTGGAAGTGAAGGAGGTAGTATCCTTACTTGTCTGTCTTCTTTGGTGGAACCAGGTAAGTCAGTTACCATCTCAGTTTTTGCAAAGAAATTTCATCATGAAATCTTATTTTTGTTTCCATTCTCTCAAACTTTATAACCTAGATTTGCATCAGAATTTACTATGTAAAGTTACCGTGATTCAGGCAATCAGTTATCAGCCACTTATTTTCAAATCCTACTTTCTAGTCTGATACACTTCACTTTATACGCAACATCTTGAGTACTTTGGTGCCTGGGTTTAAACTTTAAGTTCAACATTCCATTACATGAAAATCCACATATAACTATGTAAAATAGCTGGGAGTATGAATGTACTTTTTCTAAATAATCTTAAATCTGGAATTAGCAAGAAATCCAAGGCCCACCAATTATTTATGGCATGAAGAATTTAGAGATGTCTGCTTCTGTGCCAGGCCAGTTTGAAAACTCTAGGAATGGCATTCAATATTGAGGAGTAAGCTCCTAATAAACAAATTCATCCAAAAACAATAGCTAAGAATTCTGAGTTAGCTTAAAAACAAAACAAAAAGAAAAAGCAAAAACACTTCTTTTGAGGGTTCTGGAGACTGAACAAAAGCACCCAGTATTTGGGGAGAAGTTAAGAGTTTAAAGAAAGTATCTAGCAGATACTGAGTTCCTCCACCACTTTTCTTTTCTTTATGTACATATATTCACTAGTTTTCCTGTCCAGTGAGCAAAGCCTTGGAACTACTGAGGCTACCAGAGAATGAAGGAGAAACACTAGAAATAAGAGAGTAAAAAAGAAGCAAAATTATGAAACTTCTAGTTCTGTGCATAAACTTTATAAAAATCAGTGACTGGCTTCTAAACCGTGCGTATGAGAGCCAAACTGAAAGCTGCTTGGACTCAAGCTTAAAGAACTGAAGTGATATTTGGAGCACCATTCACTGCAGGTATGGTCAGTTGGATTTGAGTCTAACAAGTTAATTGCCTACTTTAAAAAATCAACAATCTTTAAGGCAACGTAAGAATCCATGCAACATAACATTTAAAATGTCCAGGATGCAATCCAAATTGGCGTATGAAGAACAAGGAAAAAGATAAGCAACAGATGCCAACCTTGCAATGATGCAGATGCTAGAAATATAAGATAAGGATGTTAAAGAGCCTATTACAAATATTCTCGCCAAAATGAAGGATCATACACTGATAACACACTTAGAATAACTGAAAAGATAACAAATCTCTGCAAAAAAAAGATAATATAAAAAATAACATATTGGACATTCTAAATCTGTAAAATACAATACCTAGAATAATTTTTTCAACAGATGGTTTTAGTAACAGTGTAGCAATGGAAAGAAAGAAATAAGTAAACATGAAAAATAGATCAATATAAATCCTACAATCTAAAGAAAAGTAGAAAAAAATAAAGAATAATAAGTTAAAGAGAATGTATGTGTCATGGGCACAGTTTCCAAAGGTCCAGAAAATTAGAGTCCCAGAAAAGAAGAATAGAGAAAGGGAGAGAAAAATATTTTAAAAATAATATCCAAAAACCTCCCAAATTTGTTCAGAAACACAGATTCAAGCAGCTGAGCAAACACTGAACATCGTACATTTAAGAAGAACCACACTTAGGCACGTTGTATCGAATTGCAAAACCCAATAAAAAGATAAAAAGTTTGCAAACAACCAAGGAATATCAACACATTACATTCAAACTTACATTCCTGACTCTCCCCAGGCAGAATTTAACTACACTCTCCCTTTCAGACTGCATGCAGGAAGCTTTATTTTTGTTGATAAAATAAATTGTGCTCAAGGAGTGGCCAAGCTCATCTAATTCCTTTTGGTCTCAGACATTTGACACGGCTGTCACCACTAGCCACTTGGTGTACCAATCCATGGTGATTCCTTTTTGCATTCTGTCAGAAACATAAAATTGTTGGCCTGCCAGTTGGAAGAGTTAGAAGGAAACGTGGTAAACTGTACATAAAATAGATATGGAAAATAAGGCTGAGTCCTGTCATATGAAGGGAGTACTGAGTGTTAATGCTACTGTGAATTTATTTATTACACGTTGAAATCTAAGACTATTTCATTGTTTGCTAAAACAGCTTTTTGGCTGTTTTTTTTATTGTTGTTATTGTTTGTTTGTTTGTTTTTTTGAGGTGGAGTCTTGCTCTGTCACCCAGGCTGGAGTGCAGCAGCATGATCACGGCTCACTGCAACCTCTTCCTCCCAGGTTCATGCCATTCTCCTGCCTCAGCCTCCAGAGTAGGTGGGACTACAGGTGCCCACCACCATGCCCGGCTAATTTTTTGTATTTTTAGTAGAGACGGGGTCTCACTGTATTAGCCAGGATGGTCTCGATCTCCTGACCTCGTGACCCGCCCACCTCGGCCTCCCAAAGTGCTGGGATTACAGGCATGAGCCACCGCACCCGGCCTTTTTGGCTGTTTTTAATTTTGTAGTAAGCTCTTTGGCAGTTGTGAACTAACAAATGTAAGGGCACATTTCATTTAAACAAAGGTATTGAAATTCCGTCTCTTACAAAATTTGGTGATGAACCTGTAACTTACACCTATAACATTTACTTTTTACTGTGGGGTCATAGTACTTTTTGTCACTGCAGGTAAGAAGACAAAAATCCCTAGAGAAGCATTAAAATATATTAAAGTTAGTACTTTGTCTTGATTGCACTGGCTAGGAATTCTAGCATAGAGTTGAATAGCAGCAATGAGATAGGGCATTTTGCATTTTGGTCTTATTTTGTATCTTAAATGAAAAAAATCAATATTTCAAAAATGAATATGCATTTTACTCTAGATATTTTGGAGATACACGTGGCAGTTTACTAATTTTTAAAAACATGAATGGGTAGAGAATATTAAATGCTTTCCCTACATATGTCACAGTGATTATATGATTTTTCTTTTTTCTTTTATGTGTGTGTAAGTAATATTGATTGATCTTTAAATGTTAAATAAGCATTACAGATCCAGGTAAACCTTACCTGTTCATGATATATTATTTTCTTAATATCTCATTGAATTTGATTTGCTAATATTTTTCTTAAGATTTTTGCATTCAAATTATTTTATAAGTTCCTAGTATAATAAAACCAATCTACCTATTAATACATAGATAGATATTTTTATCATATCTATATTATATAATTTTATCATTTGGTACCTCTTTGTCTTTCAAAATTGTCTCATTATAAGTGATAAGTTAGATGGTGACCTTAACAGTTTCAAAGAGGAAAAAAGAAACACAGCAAGGGACACACACTAAACAGTGAAACAAAAAGAGCACAACCCGAAGACTCTGAGCAGCAAGGCACAAGGAATGAGATGGAAACTGTTGAGCAGAATAAGAATAAAACATCAAAAAGAGTTTGATATTCTCAGTAAAATAGGAGGCACATCCTCCATGAAACCAATGCAGAAAGCCTTAAGCAAATGAAAGACAGAGATGGAAATTCAATAGCATGAGATAAGGAATGAAGAGGGTGAAATTTACAGGCAGGTGTATGATCAGAGGACTTTCAAGGAATTCAAACAACAAAAAAAGAATTAAAATCCATCTTAGAGAATCAAAGAGAGCAGAGATGACATGGCTGAACATAGAATCTGTAGGGCTTTCAGTTCAAATGGCAATTTAAAACCACACATTTAACTTGTCCCTTTAACAACGTCATTAAAATGAAAGGTGAAAAATGGGATTGAGAGAAACACGTATCACCACTTGAAACTAAGGAAGCATGGCACCCAAAGGCAAAACAAAAATTCAAAGACTATGAACTACACCCAGAACGCTGGATAAAATAAAAGGCTGAGGACTCTTACAGAGCTGCCTATGCTTGGAAGTGGGCAGAAGGCCTCCAGCAAAATCCCAACATCAATGCCAAATCTCAAGGAGCAGAGCCTAAAGGCAACTTTTGGCCATAACGTAACTGGTAAAGTGCAAATGCAGCCCTACCAGTGCCAGTGGTAACCAGCACAGCAGACCTATTCCTAGGACATTGCAGGAAATAGAGGCGGTACTGCTCAAATGAGTGTCTAATGAGGGAGGCTCTGTCTCTTTACAGGAAAGATCCCCTAATCCAGACACAGTTGTCCCTCAGTATCTATGGGGAATTGGATCCATGACCCCTGCAGATACCAAAATCCATGATGCTTAAGTCCCTGATATAAAATGGTTTAGTATTTGCATATAACCTATACACATCCTCCTGTATAGTTTAAGTCATCTCTAGATTACTTATAATACTTAATACAATGTAAATGGTATGTGAACTGTGGCTATACTGCATTGTTTAAGGAATAATGACAAGAAAAGGAGTCTTTACATCTTCAGTGCAGATGCAACCATCCACTTTTTCCAGATATTTTTGGTCCGGGATTGGTTGAATACAAGGATGTGGAACCCATGCATGGATACAGAGAACAGACTATTTTCTTAAGTTATCACAAAAAAAGAAAAGAAGAAGAAAAGAAAAAGAAAAAAACCTTCAGAAGAGAGGCAAAGCTCTCTAATTGTACAGGTGGACAGGTGCATATCTCTTGATCCGTCTTGTGTGCTCAGACCACTATACAGCTCTTCACAAATGAAAAGTTCAGCAAGTCTCAACCTGCTCCTCTCAGGCATCCAGCCCTAGAAATCAGAACAAAATTCTGCCTGTTCTTAAACCATGTCCATCTTCATACTCAATATTGAACTAACATAGAGATCTTTCTTTCATGAGGGAGGGCAAACAGAAAAATAAAATATCACAGAATTATAAGAAACTGAGAAATAAGACCAAATATTTCCTTCTAAAACAAATTTATTGTAAGAAAACAAACTTTCAAGAGATACTTCACTTCATGTATTTATCAAGATCTGCATTTAAAGTTGTGAAAAGAAAAAAAATAATTAGATAATCTTGTTTTCAAATGAAAATTCGCATGATCAAAAAGCATAAAGTCAAGGAAGGGAGAAGATATCAGGTTGGAAACTGTAGAAAACAAATAATGGATTCAAAATCTGATTTGTAAAAAATCAAACAGCTTAGCAGAAAGGAAACAAAGATCAGTTTAAGGATAGAATCTTTGAAGACAGTATTTCTGCATATTTATGCATAAAGGCACACACTTTCAAGAAAACAAAACTGCAGAACAGTTGAATAAGTAATCAATAAGGCAAAAAAAAAATCCATTGAGTTGAAGATTGAGGCTTCACTTCAAGAATCTTGATTAAAGAGATCTAACCTGGGCTGGTAATGGTGAACCTTCTGAATTTAAAAATTGAAAAGAAAAAAAAAGGAACCTGAGTTCTCATTCAAAATGACTCACTGAGCACAAATATTTTCCTCTTGTTTTTCTCAAACTCTCATGAAAATCACAAAATTACTCTGAAATAGAAATAAAAACAAGAAGCAATGCTAAAATTTTAGGAAGAATGCCATCAAAAGCAAAGTAATATAGAATGTTTCTGAAAGATATTTAGCTAATGAAATGATATTGATTCCCCAAACCTCATATAGCTGAGGAACTGTGAAATGTATAAAAAACAAAAGAAAGAACCTCTAAAAAATTAAGCATTTTCAAAAGAATACCTTAAAAACAAGAAAGATCATAGCAAAAGTGAAGAGCAGACTACTAGTTTTTTCCCTATGTTATTAATTAGAGGATTATAGAATAGCTGCTGAAGCCCCCTGCTCTCAGGCCTGCTGTTTGTTACATTTTTTAACTGGATAAAGTCTGCAGGACTTCTTTCCTATAGGCTGTGGGAATTCTGCCAGAGTTCCAGTAACGGGGTGACTTTGGGCTCTGGCTGTGGAGAACAGGGCTACCAAGTTGTCCAGGTAGGCTCCTAGGCACCTTCAAGGTGAAACCTACCTGCTTGTGCCTTCCTGCCCACTGGACATAGTGGCCTCAACAATCAATAAAAAAATTGTCACGTGTACCAAGAGAATTCCCACGGACAATGATCACAGCTGGATGTATAAGCTCCTCAATACATGCAAATGAGCAAGTAAAAAAAAATCGTCAAACATCAAACATTAGCTATTAAAAATAGCCAATATCATGAAAGGGAGAAATCAAAGAAAATCAGAATTAACGGGAGAACTAAGACCAGGGGAATCAGTTAGTATTGACCACAAAAAGATTTTAAATATTTTGTGTTCATATTTTCATGTAGATTAAAGGATGTTCTGAAAAAGAGAAAATAAAAACATGAAAACTAAGATTAAAAGTTACAACAATACAGCTGGGTGTGGTGGCTCATGCCTGTAATCCTAGCACTTTGGGAGGCCAAGGCGGGCGGATCACGAGGTCAGGAGATCGAGACCATCCTGGCTAACCTGGTGAAACCCCGTCTCTACTAAAAATACAAAAATTAGCCGGGCGTGGTCGCAGGCGCCTGTAGTCCCAGCTACTCTGGAGGCTGAGGCAGGAGTATGGAGTGAACCCAGGAGGTGGAGCTTGCAGTGAGCCCGAGATCATGCCACTGCACTCCAGCCTGGGCGATGGATCGAGACTCCGTCTCAAAAAAAAAGTTACAACAATACAAAGTTAGATAACAGAATTGTCTTGCATAAATGTTATTTAGTGATGTGGAAAATAAAATTAAAATAAGTATTTCAACGTACAGTTTAAACAGTCAAAGCAATAAGAATTAAAAGACACAAAGCAGAAGACATGGAGGTTAGATCCACCATAGCCAACATCCTTGTAAGATTTAGAATGACAACTAACTTCTCGCCTAAAGCGCTGGATTCTAGAACATAACAAGGAAGAATGATGGATTTTGAACTGAAAAATCCTATCCATATCAAAACTTTAGTCCAAATACAAGGAAAAATAAATTTTTTAGACATCAATGTAAAGAAGATATATTGACTACATTTCTTTTTTTTACAAAAATGTATTCATTAACATACTCCCTGCAAATTGAGAAATAAATCTTAGTACGTGGAGAATATGTACGACAAAACTAATTTACTCTAAATAGTTACAGATAATAGAGCTATGGAATGTAATCCGTCTGTTAAGTAAGTATTCTACCCACAAAAAAAATAGAGTTCAGAAGGAAGAGAAGTATTGAGATCATACCAGGACTTTTGTTCTTGGGCACCTGAGCATGGGATATGTTTAGCGATACAGTTTTGACATTGATCAGAAGCTCTAAGCATAAATGCATTTGCTTAAAAGTTAATGTAACAACTAGTAGAACAGATATATGGAGTAGAAAGTCACAACAAATTTCAAAGAAGAATGAGAAATGTAGTGTAGCTCTGCACCCAGGTAAACTAATAAAGGTGCAATAATGAATGCATAGCATTTTATCTGATCCATCTTACCCTTCTCCTCATGAAATATTCACTTTATCCTTCCTCCTGTTTAAGGAGATAACCCAAATGCTTATTCAATCATTGAATCTAGTTCAAAGTCCAGGATTTCCAGAGGATTCTTCTTCCTCTGTATCAGGTTTGCTTGTAACTCCCAATGGGCCAGTGACTTATGACTAAAAACAGTACGTTATCTGCTCTCTGTCATACACAATGGTGGAGAAAGCTGAGAAGATCTATAACAAACACATCTATGGTGAAAAGACAAGTCACTTGACCATAGGACTGTGAAACTTAGCTGGACAGGCTTTGTGAAGACCACCTCCTTGGCTGTAGGGAAAGTTCTTTGGAAAAATTTTCATTGTTCTCTCTGGCCTTTCTGAAGTGGGTAAGGGTACACATATCCTAACAAATTTTAGGAGTTATTATAAAGTTATATAATAACTACACTCTTATATTAGTACTTCAGGAGTAGGACAGAAACACAAATTACTACCAACAAAATAAAATAGCAGAAGAAAGTCAGAGAATCTCACATATATGTGGGAATTTGGCATGTATAAAAGTAAATATTTAACAAATGTTGTGATTATACAAAAGAGTAATCATAATAAATAACCCATATAATACCATATTTTCAAAATATTTTATGTGAATTAAATACCTGCACATGAAAAAAAATCAAAATTTCAATAGCAAACATAGGCCAATAGATCATAAAGATTATAACAGAGAGAGTTAAGAAATCCTTGAACAAGATACAAACAGTGCAAAATTAAGGTAAAAGATGGACAGAATTGACCATATTACCCATACTGTATGACAAAAATAGCCATAAAGTTGAAAAATAAGCTGCGCTTATATTTTTGGCAACTTATATATACAACACTAGATTGGTGTCTAAAACAAAGAATCCTAAAAGTTGGCGAAAAAATTAAAAAGACAAGGCACAACATGTAAAAATCCCAAAGATGGAGTTATAGAATGACAAATAAATATATTAATGCTATTTCTACAAGTAGACAAGAAAACATTTTTAAATAGAGACTAGGTGTCATGTTTTCAGGGCATCTGAATGGCAGTCTAAAAAAACATAGGATAGGCCGGGTGCAGTGGCTCACGCCTGTAATCCCAGCACTTTGGGAGGCCGAGGCGGGAGGAGGATCATGAGGTCAGGAGATCGAGACCATCCTGGCTAACACGGTGAAACCCCATCTCTACTAAAAATACAAAAAATTAGCCGGGCGAGGTGGCGGGCACTTGTAGTCCCAGTTACGCGGGAGGCTGAGGCAGGGGAATGGCGTGAACCCCGGGGGGCGGAGCCTGCAGTGAGCCGAGATCGCGCCACTGCACTCCAGCCTGGGTGAAAGAGCAAGACACCGTCTCAAAAAAAAATAAATAAATAAATATAGGAAGTGTTGGTGAGGATTCAGAATAATGGGTACTCTCACAGGCTATTGGAAGACATGTCAATTGGTGGCAGCTTTTAGGAAGAATTTGCCCATTATTATTAACTACACAAGTATATTAAAATTTGTATGCCAGAGTGAGCCGAGATCGCGCCATTGCACTCCCGCCTGGGAGACAGAGCAAGACTCCGTCTCAAAAAAAAAAAAAAAAAAAAAAAAAAAAAAAATTTGTATGCCAGAATGTTTACTGTTTCATAGATTATAATATCCAAAATTAGAAAGTAATCGAAATGTTGTCAGTAGAAATGTGATATACTTAATTATTTTATACCCAGAAAATACATTTTTATAAAATTATTAAAATATATATGGGCTTATATCCACCACTAGAAAGACCTTAAGTCACGTTCTTAAATGAGAAAAAAAGGTATGTTGCAGAAAAATTCTTATGAAATAATTTCATCAATATAAGTTCACCTCCACTTAAAAATTTATTCTGTACATATGTATATATGAATGTATAGCTGAAAGGACATGCCTGATCTGGTGATAAGTAGTTAAAATATGATAAGGGGGACACGGTGTATGAAAAAAGACCATTTTGTGTGTTCCTCCAGAAGTATTCCCACAAGCCTAGATGACCACCAACTTCGTAATTAACTCAATAGGATTATAAAAATATAAATCATCTAGGGTGAAGTTATTTTCCCGATAATCATGGGAAACACATTTCTCCCCCATACAGTTGCAGATATTACAGGGGTTCTAATCCACTCCTCCCCTTATTTATTCTTGCTCTGGAGAATGTCTAATCTGATCTGTGATATTGGTGAGAACTTAGCATCTATTGAAACTTGTTATAAGAAGCCTGGAATCTGGCCACAAGGAAAATCTGGCTGTTATGTAAGGTGCACTCTTTTTCTTCTCAGAGTCCCCAGATATTTTGCAATTTAGTCATTATCAGACACCTTAAAAAATACTCATCCTCATTTGGCACCTTTTGTCTATTGTCTTCTAGAAGTAGAACCAGGAAGGCAGCATTTAATTTTAAAAAAGTAAGAAAAAATAAAATAAGCTCAAACAAGATAGAAGAAAAAGACATAATAATTATAACATCAGAAATTAATGACAAAAAAGTTTTTATGAATAAGACTTAAAGTTTTTATTTTTTAAAGCCCAGTAAAATACATAAAAATTTGGCAAGTCAGTCAAATAAACACAGACACACAACACAGGCACATACTAAACACACAAATCAAATAAATAATATTAAAAAAAAATCTTTAAAACTATTATATGTAAATAACACTTGTAAATCGTGATTAGATAAACAAATATAAAAAATGAAATAGTGATCTTGACTTTGGAAGTAATACTGTCAGTCTAAAATAGGAAACTGAGGCAAAATTAATATAGAGAGTTCATTTGGGCCAGGGGTGAGGATAGCTTCCTAGGTCATACTTCCAAGTTGCATTAGGGAGTGTTCCATTCAGCCTTTGATACAACCTTTTTTTTCTTTTCTTTTTTTTTTTTTTTTTTGAGATGGAGTCTTGCTCTGTCGCTAGGTTGGAGTGCAGTGGCATAATCTCGGCTTGCTACAACCTCCGCCTCCTGGGTTCAAGTGTTTCTCCTGCTTCAGCCTCCCGAGTAGCTGGGACTACAGGCGTGTGCCACCACAACCAGTTAATTTTCATATTTTTAATAGAGGCAGGTTCCATGTTGGCCAGGATGGTCTCAATCTCTTGACGTTGTGATCCACCCACCTTGGCCTCCCAAAGTGCTGGGATTACAGGCATGAGCCACCGTGCCCGGCCAAGCATATTTTTAAAGGTAAAAGGGGATAAAGAGTGGGCTGATACGAAGTTGTTTGACAGGAATTTTCACTGGTTTATAGAATTCACATTGTTGAGTATTTAGCTATACACTGTTGAACTAAAGGCTATGAGTTATTGTGACCAACTGATGGCATTTTATGGTGATTTGGCATCAGTTAGTCTAGAGCCCACCTAGAAATGGTTTCAAGTTGTAATTATCTAGCTCAAGTGAGGAGTGAAATGTGACTGCTGTTGCATTTCACTTCCTCTCTGGACTTGATAATTAAAGGGGATTCACATTCCTCAGATACAAAGTTTCTTTTCAGAGGTGGATCTTGCAGTGAGCCGAGTTGTGCCATTGCACTCCAGCCTGGGCGACATGTCAAGCAAGACTGTCACAAAAATAAAAAATAAAAATAAATTTAAAAAAAAGTTCCTTTTCTTTCTCATTCTTCCCTTTTGATCAAAACTTTTTAATAGCATTAACAATCAAAGTGTGAGTGGCAATAGATCCTTTGTCACCAAAGAGGCTTGTTCTTCAATAGTCCTGTACCACATCAGAGGGAAGGAGCTCTGTGAAAAATTTGAAGAGCACCCAAAAGCTGAATTGGGATTGGATCACTGAGTGGCGCAAAAATGAGCCTTCAGTCAAGTCACTGATTTATGTAGCTGGTGTTGCTTGTTGAATCCTCACTAATCTTTGGAATACCATGATTTTCTTGGAATAAGTAAAACAATGAGAGATACATAGCATAAAAAATTTGAAAGTAGAAACATAATGTACACAAGGATTATAATTAAAGAAAGAATTTGTGTGCCAGAACAACAGCAACAAAAACCAACAACAACAAAAAACGATTCCAACTAAAAATGTCATGAAAAAAATAAATCTGAGTTCTTCTTTACAGACTTGTGCTCAGGAAATAATTCAGGATTCAGTTTAAATTGTAAACAAATAATAAAAACTCAAAAACAATGGTCAGAACTAGAGTCTAGTAAGAGGTGTCTTACTAAAACATATTTTTTTCTCTCTCCATTCTGTCTAATTTTACTAAATACAGATAATAGTAGAACCAATTTGTTTGTAAAATAAGCTTTAGTCTTTATTACACTTGGCCTGATTACTTACAGAAAGTTTAGCAAGAAAAGTTATTGACCACATAGGCGCCTTTTAGTTGGCTTAGCTGGAACTTTTTTTTTTTTTTTTTGAGACAGAGTCTCCCTCTGTTGCCCAGGCTGGAGTACAATGGCATGATCTCGGCTCACTGCAACCTGTGCCTCCTGGGTTCAAGCGATTCTACTGCCTTAGCCTCCTGAGTAGCTGGGATTACAGGCATGTGCCACCACGCCCAGCTAATTTTAGTATTTTCAGTAGAGACGGGGTTTCACCATGTTGGTCAGGCTGGTCTCGAACTCCTGACCTCGTGATCTGCCTGCCTCGGCCTCCCAAAGTGCTGGGATTACAGGCGTGAGCAACCCCGCCTGGCCTTAGCTGGAACTTGTTCATCAGGAATTTCAGATCATAACTTTAAAAGTCTCTTGCAGCTAGGAAACCAAGCCAAGGATTCATCATCAGACTGGATCTATAGTACTTGTGCAAATTAGGTGAATTTCTCTCTTCTCAAGGTCTCAAAATATCTTGAGTTTCCTGGGCCTGTCAGAGACTAATATTGTTTTCTTACTGCAAGGTCAGGATTCTTGTAAGGGAACCATGTAGATGAAGTATCAGACCAGCCTTTTTCCAACTCTATTGGCTTTATAAAGTCAACTTCGATCCCTCAAAGCAACTTGATTATATCTGAAAATTAGCCATTCTATTCAAAATCTTGATAAAAGAAAGTTTTCTATGTCTCAGGTTACAAAAAAAAACTAAAAAAAACACTATTCTCATTGAACTTATGCAAATAACAATATTGCCAGAAAGTGGCAATACTAATAAATACTTTCTGTATTCTAGAGAATTCAGGTAGACAGAAAGAAAAGTGTTTTAATTTCACTCACAAATATATACTTTACTCAATTGCTGTAAGCTATCAATAGCTCAAAAAAAGTTTACTTTGGAAAACAAAATATTAAATATTAAAATAATCAGCAATGTTTCAAACAAGAAGTCATAAGATACTATTTCAGTTTATCAGTTCAGTCTCATGTAATTAATTCTTGTTCTGCTTGACTATGGGTTAGCAATCTTCATGAACGCATCAATTTTTTATTAGAGTTCTGGAAGTAGGCTGGTGCAAAAGGAATTGCGGTTTTGGACCATGATTTTAAACCATTAAAACTAGGCTTAAACACATCTTTACTAATCAAAATAGGAACCATTACAATCAACACATTTTTGCCAACGAGAAATATGTGTTTATTCCTGTAGCATAAAAATTCATGCTTCAGGATTTGAATTCTTGGAAAGCATTTTCTGCATCCTGCTGGTTGTGGAGGCATTTTCCCTGCAAAAAGTTGTTGAGATGCTTGAAGAAGTGGTAGTTGGTTGGCCAGAGGTCAGGCGAATATGGTGGATGAGGCAAAACTTTGTAGCCCAACTCATTGAACTTTTGGAGCATTGGTTGTGCGATGTGTGGTCAGGTGTTATTGGAGGAGAATTGGGCCCTTTCTGTTGACCAATGCCAGCTGCAGGCATTGCAGTTTCCTGTGCATCTCATCGATTTGCTGAGCATACTTCTCAGACATAATGGTTTCACCAGGATTCAGAAAGCTGTAGTGGATCAGACCAGCAGCAGACCACCAGTGACCATGACCTTTTTTTGATGCAAGTTTGCCTCTGGGAAGTGCTTTGGAGCTTCTTCTCAGTCCAGCCACTGAGCTGGTCATTGCTGTTTGTCACATAAAATCCACTTTTCATCACCCGTTACAATCCAGTTGATAAATGGATCATTGTTCTTGTGTAGAATAAGAGAAAACGACACTTCAAAACAATGATTTTTTAAATTTTTGCTCAACTTATGAGGCACCCACTTATCGAGCTTTTTCACCTTTCCAATTTGCTTTAGATGAATGACCATAGAATAGTCAATGTTGGGTTCTTCGGCAAATTCTTGTGTAGTTGTAAGAGGATCAGCTTTGGTGACTATTCTCAATTGGTTATTGTTCGCTTCCGATGGCAGGCCACTATGCTGCTCATCTCAAGGCTCTCATCTTTTTTGCAAAACTTCTTGAACCACCACTGCACTGTACGTTTGTTAGCACCTCCTGGGCCAAATGTGTTGATGTTGCAAGTTGTCTCCGCTGCTTTACGACCCTTTTTGAACTCAAATAAGAAAATTGCTTGAATTTGCTTTTTGTCTAACATCATTCCCACAGTCTAAAATAAAATAAAATAAAATAAACAGCATAAGTCATTAGAAAAAACACATAAAGCAAGAAATGCCCATTAAAATGATGTATAATACAACCACATTTATTTAAGAATGTATTTCAATATCAAACAGCCAATTCCAACAATGCAAAAACCACAATTACTTTTGCACTCACCTAATAGTTCAATCATATGATTTCCAAAGTTATCAGAAACCTGTAATCCAGAATACTTGTCAGGGTCATCTAATAAATTTCCTTGAAGACACAACACTTTAGGATTTGTGAAAAGTTTTTAGTAAAGGGCCACAGAATAAAGCAATTTACTGCGTATATCAAGACATATTAAACTTTTTGGAATTCCATGTACTTTTGGAGCATATATTAATAACATATCTATACAACTATAACTCAAAGGAAGTTAAACATCCTTTATTATTTGACAATGCTTTCCATAAGATTGTAATGTAGCAAATAAGACTAATATGTCTCCCTTAGACTTCCAGGGCCCTATTTGGACCTCCAGGAGCCCTAATAGCCAAAAGTTAGTTTGAAGTGAAAAAGACTTAATTTAAAAGCTGGAATGTGATTTTGGGAAGTTTGTCAAGTACTAAAGATTTAAAATACTTGATCAAAATTGGATCATAGGTCAATGTAAAGTAAGTCATTCATTTTAGCTTAAGCTATTATTTAAAGATTCAATAAAGCAAAAACCCTTACAATTTGAGAGGAGACTCAGTTTTCCAAACAATCCAAAAAAACTGAATAAAGACAGCATGAAAGAAAAACAGAATCTGTCTTTCACTTTCTCTCCCCTTTCTGTTTTTGTAGTTTGCTCAAAAGGCAAATAAAATGTTTTACTATTTCTTATTAATACTATCCTAAAATCCTGTCCAAAGGAAAAAAAAGAATTTTTCCCTTGGATCAGTGTGTTATTAATATAAAACTTAATTTTCATAAAATCTTTAAACAGATTTATCCAATTTCAATCAGCTTTACCATGTAAGATAAGAATTTTTTTTTTTTTTAATGCAGTCTTACTTTGTCGCTCAGGCTTGAGTATAATGGCGCAGTCTCGACTCAATGCAACCTCTGCCTCCTGGGTTCAAGCTATTCTACCTCAGCCTCCCAAGTAGCTGGGACTACAGGGCCACATCACTATGCCCAGCTAATTTTTGTATTTTTAATAGAGATGGGGTTTCATTATATTGGCCAGGCTGGTCTCAAAATCCTGACCTCATGATTTGCCTGCCTCAGCCTCCCAAAGTGCTGGGATTACAGGTGTGAGCCACTGCACCTGGCCCTTTTTTAAAAATTTAAAGCAGCCTTAAATAACTTTTAAGTTAGGCAAATTTACTTTTCCTTTAACCAAAATCACATTTTTTTTTTTTTTTTTTTTTTTTTTTTTTTTTTTGAGACAGAGTCTCGCTCGCTCTGTCACCCAGGCTGGAGTGCAGTGGCGCAATCTCGGCTCACTGCAAGCTCCGCCTCCCGGATTCACGCCATTCTTCTGCCTCAGCCTCTCCCAGTAGCTGGGACTACAGGTGCCCACCACCACGCCCGGCTAATTTTTTGTATTTTTAGTAGAGATGGGGTTTCACCGTGGTCTCAATCTCCTGACCTCGTGATCCGCCCACCTCAGCCTCCCAAAGTGCTGGGATTACAAGCATGAGCCACCGCACCAGGCCCACATTTTTATGTCTTTTGAATATCCTTCTTTACTGGAAACATTTCCTACTTTACTTATACACTTTGTATACAGAAGTGTTTCTGTTCTATTTAGTGGTTTTCATTACATATATTCATTAAAATGTTAACCCTTAGTAATGCTAATTTTCAGTGCAAATTCTAGAAAGTAAGCAATTTAAATGCTATACACCAGACATAGGACCCAGGATAGAAGACAGCCCTGTGAAGACAATGCATAGAGAATATGAATCTACCTAGCATGTCCCAGAGGCACAGCTGGGCCAAGGAGGACGTACTGGGCTTGGCTTTCCTGCAGATTGATGGTCTAGGCCATCAGGCCTCACTGTGGCTGCTTATATAGACCCTGAAAATCTGTATCAAAATCAAAGATATAAATTCATAGACAAATCAAACAAGTATCCAAAATATCATGGAAGAAACAGTTTTATGACCTTAAAACAGCTAGAAGAGGCAGCCTAAACCTATCTAACCAGGAGACCCAAGGCAAAATGTCCGAATTATATTTAACACAATTCTGAATACATGCTAGTTTTATTTTACCGATAATTTTATAACTAGCTTTATTTACTGAAGATTACTAATATGTCCTGTAAACTTGAAAAGCATTTGGGCTTATTTACTTGATTTATGAGCACTCGTTTATTTATAAGTCAATTTGGTACCATGTATACAGTATACAAACGCAGACATGTATACATATATGCATAAAATGCAGACAAATTATTTTATAATTTCAGTTTTACATTTGAGCCATGAAAGAAGGAACACTCATTAATTTAAAATGACAGTTGGATTCAAACTGCATATTTGGAAATGAAACAAGTTAAACTTTACCTGTCTGACATGGCTGAAGTCCTTACTAAGTTTTAGAGAACAAGGTAGTAAATTTACTTTCAAATCACAGATAAATAATTTAAGCTTTCTAATAGGCCATTTAAGTTTTAAATTATCCTTGGAAATAATCATGTCAGCAAAAGAGAAGCAGACCAAGGGGGTGCATAGAGTTAGCAAGGGTTTGAAAGAAAGGAATTTAGTCAACTGAGAAGCTTTTATAGAGAGAAGCCTAAAAATATATATGCATATACTTATATATTATAAATATCAGCTTTTCATTGAGGCAGCTTTTGACTATAGAGCTCTTAAAAATATATTTTCAAATATGTTGTCAGAGTTCAGCCATGACAAACAACAAATATTCCTGCTTTATTCCTCTTTTAAACCAAAAGTATCTTTCCAAGGGACTCACCAAAACCAATAACCAACATTATGACTTAACCAGAGACTTAACACGTTATCTCCAAAATTGTGCAACACTGTCCTCACCAAATCCAGAACCACCCCAAGACAGCTTAGTGAAAGAAAAGTTTCACTAGCTACAAGTGAATTACAACCCACATCTGTCCAGTCAGATTCTCTAGGGTCTCAGCTTCTCAGCTGACTGTCTACATACAAAGTCCAGATGGAAGATTTAAAGAAAGGTTGTCCAACTCATGGCCCACAGGGCGCATGCTGTCCAGGATGGCTTTGAATGCGGCCCGATACAAATTCGTAAACTTTCTAACAGCATTATGTGATTTTTCTGTGACTTTTTTTTTATATATATAGCTCAGCAGCTATTGTCAGTGTTAATGTATTTTATGTGTGGCCCAAGAAAATTCTTCTTCTAATGTGGCCCAAGGAAGCCAAAAGACAGGACACCCCTAATTTAAAGAGACAGTCAGTAAAACAGGAAAACAAAAGCTGCTATGGGAGCAGTGCCAAAAGGTGAGAAAATGTAGGAGGGCAAATTTATGGGAAGCATAAAGTCTATTCCTAGATTCTTTGGCACTGCTGTCTCCCAGCTGATAAGCAAGTGTTGTAAAGGGGCCTATCTTTAGATGGGAAAAGGCAGGCAAGAAACTCTTTGTCTTTGTAAATTGAAGTCCTGCTGTCAGTCAAGCAGGGGAAGGGGCAGAGTGTCTGCTGCACTTTAACCTTCAACAATCAACAGTACTTTAAAAAGAAATATTTTGGTTTTCTTCAGTAGAAAAGATTAAAAATAGGGACCTCAAAAGATCAAGAGTCATACAAAAAATATTAAAACAAAAATTCAAATTAATTTCTTTATTTTCTGAGACAGGGTCCCATTCTGTCATCCAGGCTGGAGTACAGTGGCATAATCCTGGCTCACTGCAGCCTTGACATCTTGGCCTCAAGCAGTCCTCACACTTCAGCCTCCCGAGTAGCTGGAACTACAGATGAACACCTCCACACCTGGCTGACATTTTACTTTTTGTAGGGATGGGAGGTCTCACTATATTTCCCAAGCTGGTCTTGAATCCCTCTTGAGAGATTGTCCCACCTCAGCCTCCTAAAGTGCTGGGATTACAGGTGTAAGCCACCATGCCCAGTGCCAAATTAATTTCTTATACACGTTTACCTACTGAGAAAAAAAATTTTGTGACAGGTCTAATGTACTTTAACTGTTTTAAATCTGATCTTAGATGGAATGTTGCTTAGCTAATTTTCTGGATGTTAACATTTCAAAGACATGGTAAATTCTACATCTACAAGGCACTGAGAAAGTCTTGCAGGCAGTTTGGGCATTTAAGGGGCTTTTCTGGGGAAATAAAGGAGAGCTCTCTTAGGGTAAAAAGGGAGGAATAAATTTGGTAACAAATAAACAAT
Source organism: Symphalangus syndactylus (assembly GCF_028878055.3). Taxonomy (NCBI): domain Eukaryota; kingdom Metazoa; phylum Chordata; class Mammalia; order Primates; family Hylobatidae; genus Symphalangus; species Symphalangus syndactylus. Next base: position 88,807,810 of record NC_072426.2, read on the forward strand.
TGGATTGGTAGAAAGCTCATATTTAGGCTGGAGAATAGAGTTCATAAAATGAATAGGTCAGTTCACATAAAAGGCAATTCTCATTGTCTTTCCACTAAAGGGAAAAGCTAAGCAGGCCATTCAACTTGAATCAAAGCTACCAGTCATGGAAAAAGACAAAAGATTGCAAAACAATACGCTGAGGTCTAGTGCTTATAATCACTCATGTTGTAAATTGGAATGTAAGTTTGCTCATATAAAAGACAATAGTTGGGTCTAATGCAGGCTAAGAAACACACTGTGCTCTATCTAATAGCATGGCATCTCAACGGGCCACTTAAATTTGAATGGTGTTTTGATATCTGCACAGTGCCTTCAGTTGTGTTATCTCATTTAATCCTCTCAAAACCATATTAATCAGATAATACCATCTTCTTTATCTAACAGAAATAGAGGCTCCGAGAGATTTAGGCAACTTCCAAAGCATCAGACAGTGAGTTGAGGGTCCAAAATTCAAAGTCAGATCTTTCTCTGACATAAAAATGGTGATATTTCTACTCCTTCACAGTCATCTCTCCCTGTTTATTCAACTGAGTCTAAAATATTCTATAAACAAGATTAAAAGGCAAATCATATCTTGGGGTAAATGATTTGCAACATATATAGTATATAATGCATTTGTGTTTGCATTCTTGTAATGTATTTCTTTGTACCAATAAGATAAAAGGCAAACAAAATGGAAAAATAAGTAAATGAAGAAAACAGACAATTCAAAGAAAAAAGTGTAAACATTCAGAAATGTACTAAAACATGTTCTGACCACATTCTCCAGGGTCTCAGCTTCTCAACTGTCTACATACACTCTCTCACACTAATGACTGAGAAGATGCAAATTGATAATGTAATGCTACATCATTTCTAGCCTATCAATTTGTTAAAGACCTGGATGTTTAGTAATAGTCAATGTTGACATTTACATAATATTTGAATTTTATATAACATAGCATTTTGGTAATCAGATAAAAGAAAGATGATAGTTTCTTTTCAATCAATTAGACAGAAGCCCGTGGGGTATTTTCTTTTCTTTTTTTTTTTTTTTTGTTGAGATGGAGTCTCGATCTGTCGCCCAGGCTGGAGTGCAGTGGCGCAATCTCGGCTCACTGCAAGCTCCGCCTCCCGGGTTCAAGCCATTCTCCTGCCTCAGCCTCTCCGAGTAGCTGGGACTACAGGCGCCCACCACCACGCCCGGCTAATTTTTTGTATTTTTAGTAGAGACGGGGTTTCACCGTTGTCTCGATCTCCTGACCTCGTGATCCGCCCGCCTCAGCCTCCCAAAGTGCTGGGATTACAAGCGTGAGCCACTGCGCCCAGCCCCGTGGGGTATTTTCTACTAACCAACACCAAGAACTTGTCTGGGAAGAGAGGGAGGGTTTGCCTTTCTCTCTAATTTCGCCAGAGCAGATATGCTTATATATTAAGATCCTGGGTAAGAGTTCATTAAAAAAGATCCCCAGCTCTCTCTAATGAGGAGCCAAAGCTGTGAACCGTGCTCCTAGACAATAAGCCCTACAGAAATACACAAGAAGAAGAAATCACTTTCATCTGGGGTGGTCAGATGCCACCTTTGCTTCCCTGTCATTTCTTGCAGAAGGCTTTATGTTCTCTTTGGAAAGTGTCTGTGTATGGGTTTGTTATTGTTAACAAACAATATATTTGTATTAAAAAAGAGTTTATTTTAAAAACAAAAATGCCCCAATCTCTTCTGTCAGGCAAAAAGAATAGGAAAAAGCGGAGGAGGAAGGAGTAAGGAGGGAGAGAACACAGGATAAAGAAAAACAAAGGTGTTGGAAAATCCCTGCTGTGTTCAACAAGAACACATGCACTGTGGGGCACTGCTTTGGTTTTAAACCTTCTTTACCTCTAATTGTCTATTGTCTAAGCCTGGATCTATCCATCTATACCAATATTTTGAAGTTTCAGTGGGAAAAAAAAAAAGATGTCAATATGAGGCCCCTATGTAGGGAGCGTCGGTTTTTTCTATTTGCCTAGCATTTGTTCTGCCTTCTTCTGGGAGGAACACCTAAATTTACTTTTAAACATCTTACCAATCCTTTAGGCATATGATTGCAGTGACATTAAGCTTCTCCCATTGACCCATGCTACCAGGACTCAGAACTTCTACATTCTTCCTTTGCAATCTCTAGAAAGAAAGCAAAGGTAAAAGAGATTTCACAATAAGCAGAAGGCTCAGGTTCCCAACACCCACAATCATGTTCTCCTTCTCTCCTCTCTGTGTCTGCTCTATCCTTCACTGTCTTGTTGCAGGCCCATTTCTCTAGTGCACATGGTAACTTGCTGCCAGTTCCTGCAGTTTGTACCTGATAACTCAAATATCCAATGAGAGATCTTTTCTCAGATCTATCCCAAAATTCCCAGAAACAGACAGTGATTGGTCTCACTTGGGTCAGACTCTCAGCCCTGTACCAGCCAACTTTGGCTACAGCCACATTGTTGAGACAGGATTGTTCCCTTGACCTTGAACCCCTTTGTGGACAGGAACTGGAGTGGCTTATTTCACTCAGCCTGCAGTCCATGGATGGCTAAGTGTTAACAGCTCAGAAAAGAGTCAGGGTGACAGCTGCCTGCACCTGCCCTTCTTGACAATTTGAGTTCTTGTTCGGTGTCCAGGAAGAATCAGGTCACAGGAACTATTTGAAGGGTAGTGTATGCAGAGGATTTTATTGGGCAATAAAAGTGGCTCTCAGCAGGATGGGAAATTGGCAAGGGGATGGTGTGGGAAGAAAGTGATCTTTCGCTGAAGCCACTCGGTCCGAAGTTAGCCGAGTTTATCCACAGTCTCCGACGCTCAGCCGCATGTATCCCTGAGGCTCAGCAGCTTATATCCCCCACCACTTGCATCAGCCGCTTGTGCTGCTTTGCCAGCTGAAGTCTTCTTATGGGTACAGGATAGGGGCGTGGCAGGCCAAAAAGGCAATCATTTGGGCAGGAAAAACAGGGTCAGCTGTTTTCACTTAGGGTCCAGATTCCAGGCTTGAGGGTGGGGTTTAGCCAGGAGTCCAACCATCCTGTATGATATCACTGCTACAGTGTCCATGGCCAACTGTGTTGGTGAGGCTTGGAGAGGAAGGGACCACTCGCAGGAAAGAGAATGCCAGAAAAACAAATAGGTCGGTGCCCAACACAGGAAGAAGCCTGGAAATAGAGTGCTGCTTAAAGCAAAGGAAGGAAAATGCCAGGATCACTTCAAAGAACACTGGAGAATGGTTAACAGTAACAAAGGCTGCAGAGCACTCTTCCTCAAGTGTTGACAGGAGTCCCTGGATTAGCAACGAGGCAGAAATAAGCAACCTTGGCAAGAGTGTTTTATGTGAAGTGTTAGGAAGAAATCAAATGACCACATCCAAGAGGACAAGAATGCTCAGAGCGGAAGTAGAAGGGATATGCGAAGATTTGACAAGAGTGTTATCAAGTTAATTTTTGTTATTGTTAGGGAATGACCGTGGTCACAAGCTAATAATCTCTTGACTTTTTAATCCTTGGTTTTCTACTGCCTGTTGCTGGTGCTGCCACGAGCTGATGCTGGAGAAAGGGCTGCACTCCTTGCTTTTTAGTGATTCAGGAACTCCTACATGATTTTAATAAATCATGTCTTTTTGCAATCTAAAGAATACAGGCAGTGACTGCAAAGGATGCTCACCACAAAATTCCTATACCAATAGATAAATTTTATTAACAAGGCCATGTTTGTTCAATTCTTTTAACAAGTAAAATTTCTTCACATTTATAGAACTTTATCCCTCCCTATAAGCCCTCTGTTCCCGATCAGTCTGACTGCAAAAAGATCTTTGTGGAGATTTTTTTGGAGTTCCTCATAGACGGTGAAAGATTACTTTTCTCTTTTATCCTAACTCTGCATCTCTGAACATGCCTAACATAGAAGAGACAACACCACAACAGCATATCACAATTGTTCATGCACTCACCTGACTCAGAAGTGTTACACTGGCCAGGTCAGGAACCATCACAGCCATTGCAGAATCTCAGGTGTGAGGTGTTGGGCACAGAGCATCACTAAAGGACAGCTCTCCACTTCTCTTCTCAAGCTGACCTGCCTTGTGCAACTGTTTGCATACTCATAGGAAAACTCCTGTGGTGTGAATACCTGAGCTCCAAGGACCTGTCAGAAGCTGTGTCATATTCTCTCTGTTGCACTGAGCTCTCTCTCAACACCTGAAATAGCCTCTGTCATCCTCCAGCTTGCCTCACCTAGTGGGAGAGACAGATCAGGACTCAGCCCCATCCATTCTGTTCCTTTCTGCTGCAGTAAAGGTGGCAAGGAGCTAGAAGAACAGATGGGATTTATCTAGCATCTCAGCTCAGCACAAGAGGAATATTATAAATGAAACAAGGGTGCTAGAGGAAAAGGTGCTTCAGTCTCAGATTTGAATACTTCAGGCCACATTTGGGCTGCAGCCCTGCAGAAAAGAGGGTGGGCCAGCTCTTTCTAGAAATAGTGGATGCAGAAAAGGAAAGAGAAAGGAAGATTAGCAATAACCTGTGTTCACCGAATGAAGTACATGCTAAACCCTGGCTCTCTGGAGAGTAAGTTGGCATTTATGTAGAGACTAAAGACAATAGCATTGACTAGGACTCGGTGAAATTGGCAAGCTGGGCAAAAACGTTTTTGGTAACCTGTTTAAGAGCACTGATGGTTCTGCTCTCCCCATGGGTGAAGTTGTGGGGTGTTGTGGTCAACAGCACAGACACCAGAACCTAGTTCCACCCTTCACCAGTTGTATATACTTAGACAACTTACTTAAAGTCTTAGCCTTTACTTTCATCATTTAAGATTCAAAAATTAAAAGTCCTACCTGATAGGGTTGTTGGAAAATTTCACATATAAACTGTTTAACACAGTATTTAGCAGATGTTCAATAAATAATTATTATCTAGAGGGTTTCCAGATTTCAGGATGTCTAAAAAGTGGTATTTTTAATTGTAGGTAAGATTTTGTTCATTTGTTCCATTGTCTCATGTCATCAGTTGTGTTTTGGGTGGGAAGTTGGAAAAAAAATGAAAGAGAAGATGCTAGATACTAATTACAACTATATTTAACTGGAAGCCTCAAAGAAAATTATGTTTACTATAGTTTTAATTTTACCATGTGTAATTACATTCCGATTTTTAGCAATTTTATCATACAAAACAGCATAGCTCATATATCCAGTTTTATATTCTACAATATGATGTTTTCTAACACACTATTCTGGGAAATATGCCTTAATTGATTTTCTGACTACTGGTGAAACTTTGAGCACTTCATTTTCACTTAATTAATTAATTTATTTTTGAATTTTTCTATTTTGGAGCCTGGGGGAGTGGGGGACAGGGTCTGGCCCTGTTGCCCAGGCTGGAGTGCAGTGATGCAATCATAGCTCACTGCAGCCTCAATTTCCTGGGCTCAAGTGATCCTCCTGCCTCAGCCTCCTAAGTAGCTAGGACTACAGACACATGCACCATGCCTGGCTAATGGTTTTTATTTTAAATTTTGGAAAGACAGGATCTCACTATGTTGTCTAGGCTGCTCAAACGATCCTCCTGCCTTGGCCTCCTAAAGTGCTGGGATTACAGGTGTGAACCACCAGGACCAGCCCCTAATATTCTAAAAGGGAGCACAAAACAGGCTAGTCCTATGGAAAATACCTTGTCACAAAGGTTTAATGCACTGTTAAAGATTATGTATGTTCAATTTTTTAAAAAACAAACAAACAATAACAAAAGCTCTCAGTAACATTCAACTTTCCAGAATTTCCAACAATGTCTGTAGTCTGGCAATTGGTCTGTCCTTTGCTCCACCATCTGTGTGGATTCTGTGGCTCTTCCTGAGCTCAGCTCTGCCTGCCTCATCAACCCTCTCTCTGGCCACTCTGCCTGGCTTTCCACAGTCCAGGGACATTGACCTTCCTTGTTAGTAAATCTCTACCAGCCAATCCTCTCTCAGGGCTTGCACATATATGACGTCCTCTCCCTGGCATGCACTTTGTCCTCCTTTGGAGATGACTGTCTACCTAGCGTTAGGTCCCAGCTTCAGTGCCCCCTTCTCAGGTACACCTCTCATGTCCTAAACTGAACCTTGTCTCCCACCTATATCTTTTCATAGCACCCTGCGCTTTTCACCACAGACCTTATCACAAATGCATATCACAAAAAAAGATTTAAATCTTTATGTATGTAATTTTAACTTAAAATTTGTCTTTTTGGTATTCTGCTATATTCTCAACATTTAGCCCTGTACCTGTTCGATAACTATGAACTGGGCGAGTAAGTGAGAAAGCAACATTTGAGATGCCAGTGCTGTTTCATCTTGAGGCTGGTGCTCAGGCTCTGGGCCTGTTCAAGCTGGGTCTGGAAACACAGCTTTGCCATTTGATTGTTTTATGGCCTTGAGCAAGAATCAAAACATCTCCAAGCCTTAGTTGTTTTTCTCTTCTGTAATATGGGGACAATATATTACCCTCACATAAAGTTATTGTGAGATATAAATTAGAATGTGTTTGTTCACAAATACCTATTACAGTGCCAAGTACATAGTAAGCACCCAATAAAAAATAGCCAGTGCTCAAAGTTCACAATCATTAAAATTGATGTGAATATAAATCTAAATATGTCCACAATAAATGCCATGAACACGTCACTAAAACTCACAAAATTGATGTCTTGCCAGAGTCAACGTCAGTGGCAGATCAAGCTTTTCTCAACGCTGATGCAGAGTATAACTTTTCTTGATATGGCACAGTAAGACCGACTGCTGCCATTTCAAGTTTAGCAGAGAGGTGAAATGTTATTCAAGTTGTAGCACCAGGTAGCTACTCCCAAGAGAGCCACTGGCTTTCCAAGCAGAGCCAAACCCTGATCCCCTGTTGAGCTGTTTACAGCAATGGATGGTGTCTCTCCTGCTGCAAAGGCTCAGAGAACCTCACAATCATCACGTTAGCAACCTCTAGTCACCAGCCAGGATCAGGAAGGAGAATGTTCCAGTAACATCCTGGTCTGGACACACACATTAACTTCACGTTTAAGTACAAAATATGTAGAACCACACCATACCTAGGAATTTATACAGTCTGGTAGGCCACATGAATATCTAGCTCCAAGAATCCAGCCTTTCCAGCCTTCCCGTTTCAGATGTGGTTTCTGCATTACATTTGTAAAACACAATTATTTTAAAAATCTATTTAATAAACTTTCACTTGTGTACACATTGTTGAAAATTGTGTTGAACCAAAATGAGTACCAAGCCCTTTAAAATGAAATTTCTGGAAAGCTTTGAAGAAAAAAAGCTAGTAAATTTAATGTTATGGGAGTCATCTTTTGTCGCCAAGTGAATTAATTCTGTATTGTAATTTCAAGAAGAACATGCAAGAGAAGACCATGGCTAAAAGCAGGGCTCACTCAGGCTGAGATGTCTTCAGAGAAGACCTTCTGGGCCATTTTTCCATTGTTATGGAGTACAAAATCATTATATGCATATAAAAGGACGTTTCACAGTGAGGCTAGTTTCAGTATTTGAAACTACTTAACAAGGAGTATTAGTCTGATTTCATGCTGCTGATAAAGACATACCCAAGACTGGGCAATTTATGAAAGAAAGAGGTTTAATGGACTTACAGTTCCACATAGCTGAGGGGGCCTTACAATCATGGTGGAAGGCAGGGAGGAGCAAGTCACATCTCACGTGGATGGCAGCAGGCAAAGAGAAAGAGCTTGTTCAGGGGAACTCCTCTTTATAAAACCATCAGATCTCGTGAGACTTATTTACTATCACAAGAACAGCATGGGAAAGACTCGCCACCATGATTCAATTACCTCCCACTGGGTCCCTCCCACAGCACAAGAGAATTCAAGATGAGATTTGGGTGGGGACACAGCCAAACCATATCACCAGGTGTCAGTCTGTTTGGTCTGCTACAACAAAAATTTCATAAACTGGGTGGCTTATAAACAACAGAAATTTATTGCTCATAGTTCTAAAGGCTGGGAAATCTAAGTGCTGGCAGATTTTATGTCTAATAAGGGCTTGCTTTCTGCTGCACAGATGCACTCACCTTCTTGCTGCATCCTCACACGGCAGAAGGGGCAAACAAGCTCCTTTGGGCATCTGTTATAGGAGCACCAATCTCATTCAGCTTCAAAAGGCCCCATCTCTTAATACCACCACATTGGGGATTTGGTTTCAACATGTCAATTTTGGGGGAACACAAACATTCAGGCCACATCTCAAGGAATGAAGAAAATCAGCTTTGCTATTGAATTGATGCTGGAAATTGGATGAGCATCCAGGGATTAGAGTTGTTGACTCCCCAACCCCTTAAATCTACATGAGGCCACGTGACCAGGCCTTGCTAAAGATAGATGAGTAGAAGTGCTGCTTATTCCTTTTGATCAAAGGCAGTTAAGATGAAGATGTGTTTTCCTCATCTTCTATTTCCTCATCTATCAGCTAGTTGTCAAGGACTCTGACACTCAAGGGGAAGGTGAAACCCTAAGTTGGAAAGGAGCCTGGGTTCTCTTACTGTTGTCTGGAGAAAGTCACCTCTGGACTAGCAACATCCACATTATACTGTTTCATGAGCAAGAAATACATTTCTATTGTCTTAAAGCACTGAAATATTGTGACTATTTTATTACAACAGTTAATATTGGCCCAACCAATTCATTTAAAAGGAAAGAAAAGTATGTTTTTCAGAAAATTTTGAGATCTTGAAGTCATACCAAGAAGTGGAAACATGTGCACCTGAGTGAATGGGACCCCAAAGCCTGTAAGACAGCAACCCCATGTCCAATATTGAATAGAATTTATTGCAGCCTCGTGCTTGTTCTTATACTTGCCAAAGTGATTTCTCTGGTGCTTTCAATTTTGACACATTTTGATATGCTGATGACTTTCTGAGGTAATACCAATTACCAGTTTGAGATGCTTTCTAGTTTTTGACACTAGTACTTGCTGGTTGTTTGCCTGAAATGTTTTTTTGTTTTGTTTTGTTTTAATTCATGCCCTTGCAAGGACATTTGGGCCTGTAGAGTCACCACCTGTAGGCTCATTGGTCCTTTTCCAGCACATGGAAGGTGTGATGTTGCAGTAGCTAACTCTTCACTGAACAGCATGCTTGAAAGCCATACCTCTAATGATCCAAACATTCAAAGCCAATGAACTGAAGGCAGATGAAGCCCTTAGCAACTCTCAAAAGCAGCCAGAACTTGAAAACTGAGAGCTTCATCCAGTACAGGATGAGTTTTATGCCACAACTGAAGTTAGAGTAAATTTTGAAGAGGAGTTTAAGTTGATAAAACCAATGGTGGTCATATCAACATTATTATTATTATTATTCTTTTACATGACTTACAAAGTATGTCTAAGTTTAAAGCTAGATTTTGACAGTGGCACTTTAAACTCATTTCTCATGTAATTATAATGTAAACTAACACTTGAGAATTCCTGTACGAAGCTGTAAATTGTTAATGCATAGGAATCCATGGAAAGGTAGTATGGAGGTTGATGCAAAAATATAAATGAAAGTATCTTGTTCTAATGTTAAATAGGAAATGGGAAGATACAGCTCTTTTTTTTTTTTTTTTTTTTTTTTTTTTGAGACAGAGTATTGTTCTGTTGCCCAGGCTGGAGTGCAGTGGTGCTATCTCAGCTCACTGCAAGCTCCACCTCCCAGGTTCACACCATTCTCCTGCCTCAGCCTCCCGAGTAGCTGGGACTACAGGCACCCACCACCATGCCTGGCTAATTTTTTTTTGTATTTTTAGTAGAGACGGGGTTTCACCATGTTAGTCAGAGGAAAAAAACTTACATATATCATCTGACAAAAGCAACATCAATTTCAGGTCCTCTCTTTGTGCCATAGTCTTGCCCAGATACCTCAGTCACAGGAAGGCAGCATGTTCCACGGCAGGTCCTGGTCTTAATTGGGCTAGTAAACTTCTGCAAAACAAGCACTACACCTCTGAAGCAGTATTGGGTCCATGATGGTGCTGGCATGAGGAAAGAATATATTCAGAGAAAGCAAAAGACGGAGTGCACGGTACTGTCTGTCCCTTGTGGACACAGTTTTGCCACCTGGTGCCAAGTTGGTCTCATAGACTCTGCTTAGAAATCTCAGTGCTGGCAGAACAGTAGTCATTAAGAACACAGGTTTGGATCTCTTGGTCTAAAACAGAAGAATCTCTATTTCTGTAAAGTATAAATGAGATATCTATCTATCTATATATATATATATATATATTTTTTTTTTTTTTTTTTTCTGAGACAGAGTTTCACTCTTGTTGCCCAGGCTGGAGTGCAATGGCATGGTCTCAGCTCACTGCAACCTCCACCTCCTGGATTCAAGTGATTCTCTTGCCTCAGCCTCCCAAGTAGCTGGGACTACAGGTGCCTGCCACTGTGCCCAGATAATTTTTATGGTTTTAGTAGACACGGGGTTTCACCATGTTGGTCAGGCTTGTCTTGAACTCCTGACCACAGGTGATCCACCCACCTTGGCCTCCCAAAGTGCTGGGATTATAGCCACCACACCTGGCCTAAATGAGACACTTTGATTTATATTTTTGCATCAACCCAGCTGCAGAGGATCGGTCTAAAAGAAAGGCTTCACCTTCCAAATGCTAAGTACTTAACTATATGTAATTATATGCGTGTGTATGTGTACAATATATATTTATATATTTTCTGATATATTTTGTAATATGTTTTATATATATATCAGACTTACCCTTCTAAAAGGGTTTGAAGCAGTGTTTCAATCCTAGAAGTTCATTGAGAATTAATGCCCTCTCTATTCTTCTGGCCAACATTCTGAAGACACCATAATATCAAGGGACACGTGTAATAAAGAATAAATAACCCATTTCAAATTTTCAGGTTATATACTAAGACTTGCCTCATTCTTTTTTTTTTTTTTTTTTTTTTTAACTTTTCCCATTAGGCTCACAAAAAATGTCACTGCCATTGAATGTGAGCTTTCACTTTTAACACTCACAAGTGATGTCAAAATTCCTGAGATATATGGGTAAGTCTTTCTTGGATCCTGGAAATGGAAATCAAGGGCCTTCTTGTGTTGCAGAGACAACACGTACACCCAATATTTCTTTTTAATATTTATTCCTTGGGAGTCAATTGCATGCAATTACAATAGACTATTTATCACATTTCCTGGTCTTCCATGCCCCTCTGTTACCCTCTCTCTCCAGTTGTACTTCTCCCTAAAAATTGAACACCCATACCTTGGCTGTAATTGGAGATGTTGTAGTCCCAGAATTACCATCATGTGTCCTAATGAAGTGCCTCGATGCCTCTTATTCCTCTCCCCACACACTCTATCATCACCTGTGTTCGTTTATAAGCATATCTACATATTTTCAACAACCCAGGTGAGGTTGGGAGACATTCCTTTGTGTGATGAAATATTCAGAGAAACAGTGACTTATCCTGTGGACAGGCACAGGGTGAGTGCCACTTGGAAGAACACCACGTTCTTTGTGGGTGAACTACTGTGCCAAGGAGCCAGGGACACAGCTGAGGGTCACTCGCCAGGGCCAGTAAAAGGCAGCATCAAAGGAGCGATCTGAATGTGCAAAAGAATCGATAATCACTCTTCAAAATGAGGCCTTTTAAAACATGGCAAATGTCACTGGCTCTTAGCAACACTACTTGGGATTTATTCTCTCAAAAAGGGCACCACCACAGGACTGGAATAAAAAGCCCTGGTATGCTGTTCTTCAAAATGGCAAAATGACAGGAAAGCAGCATGAGAATTCAGACCTAGATGTAAATTAAATGTGCATAATTCCTCAAGACGTTTTGAGTTATCTCTTCCTAAAGGCTGCACTGCAGAGGTCAGCATGGGTCAGTGTGGGGGCACCTGGGGTGAGGGAACGGTGTGTCAGCAAAAGCTAAATGTTCTCCCTCACTCTCACATCCAGTTTCAAATGAATCTCAAAAAGTGGTTGCTTATTTCTTATTTAATCAACTACTTCTGTCTTATATTCTGGAACTCAGTTATTTTTTTTTAAGCCAGAAAACCAATTCCTTTCCCTGACTCCTCCCTGTCTCTTCTCCTTGTTTGAGCATGTTAATCTCTCTCTGATTACTCCTCTGTCTCCTTCATTTGATTCCAAATCAAGCCACCCGGGCTACTGTGATGGCCTAGCCTCTAATTCCCTGACTCTGGATTCTCTTTGCTGCCCTGCCCTTGTCATGTTTACACCAGAATAATGCATCTAACACTTACATCTGATTGTACCATGCCTCCACTTTAAGCAACTCTGATGATTTTGGGGAATTCTCTACAAAACAGACTTCAAACATCTTGTATTGCATTCTACGTTCTTCCCAGTGTAGCTCCAATCTGTTTTTTCAGCCCAATCTCCTGTATCAACCCCCAAATCCCTACCATGTTATTAAAGCTACCCCTACAAATATAACATGCTTAAATTTAGATTGTGCCTCTTCGCAGCCACCCACCTGGGAGCAACATGTACTCATTCTTCAAATGCCAATGTCTATAATGTAATACTTCACAGCAATAGAAAGAGTGACGGGTGCGCACTGCACAGGGATGGATCTCACAGACAAATGTTGAGCCGAAGAAGCCACTTATAAAAGAGAACATATCATATGAGTTCATTTACATGAAATTCAACAGCAGGCAAAAATAATCCATAGCGATGAAACAGTAGTTACCTCCTGGAGGTAAGAAGGGGCACAAGAAGCCCTCTTGGGAGACGAAAATGCTACATCCAATATCTTGAACTGGGAGATAATTACATGGGTATACACATATGCAAAAATTTATTGAGCTGTACAATGAAGAAATGTCAGCATTATTGTATGTACGTTATACCTCGCTTAAAAAAGAAAACAAATACCAACAAATTAGTTACCTCTTTGGAGATGTATTTTTAGGCCCCAACCTCTCCCCAGAAAATAACTCCCCTCTCCTTTGGGTCCCCACTGCCTATTGTAGGTTTCGTAATTACAACAAATGGTCCTCATCTGTGCCTTTCTTGCTGTTAGCCTGTGACATCTTTAATACTTTTCATCTCAGCTCTTAACACAGCATTTGGTCAAATGCTGCTGAATGAACTGTGATAAGAAATCGCAGATAGAACTGAGTTGTCCCCCTGTGAGTATGGGGTCATTCCTGCTATAAACATCTCCTAGCATGCCTGTGTATCTCTGAACAGGAAGAATTCTAAGCTAAAGTCCTCTATGCTCAGCAGACTGCACTGTCTTCCCATTAACAAGCTGAGTGAAGGCAAAATAATTCCCACTACATGATGATGGGCGGAGCACGCTGTGCTGGGCCAAGAGAGCGCACAGTGAGTCTTGTCAGCTGCACGAACATGAAACTGGTTAGTTGTTTAAAGAAGGCAAAATTAATTTGTAGCTGTCAGTCAGTTGAGTAAGATTTGCTTCACTTCTGGAATTTATTGACAGGCCCTAATAACCAGCACTTGTCTTTTCTGGAAGCAAACAGCAAAAGCTGAGAACTGGAAATATGATGTTCACCTCTGGTTCCCAAGCAAAGCAGAAAGAGGCTATTGTGGTCATATAGTTTTTATATGATTTTCAAATTTTAATAGACGATTTTGCTATTGGAAGTTTCCAAAATGAGCTTGCTGTTTTTTCTTTGTTACTGCAGGGTTAATATAGTCTGAGTGTTTTGGCAAGGTTTACGGCACAGACTGTGGGGGAAAAAAAGAACTGTGATTGCCTATAATAAAGAGGGTATTGAAGACTCAGATTCAACAACGATCTTATTGAGAGACTTCTGTTTATGGACACTTGATATATTTTAATTCATTTAAACCTCATGACAATGTTTTGAAGAAGGAATTTATGAGGCCTAATTTATAGTTGAGAAAATGAGACTAGAGAGGTCAAATAATTTCCCAATATCATATAGTAAGTGCTAAAGGCAAAATTTAGATTCACATATCTTACACTAAATCTCGTGATCTTTCTTTAAATATCTGGTTAGGTAATATTGTTACACATTGTTATATTAGGTAATAATGTTGTAGATTCAGTTTTCAGAAAGGAATAAGGTCTTCCTTAGATTCTGTTATAACTCATCACATCTGTTTCTCTATACTTCAGAGAAGTGAGCACCCAGGCTGAGATACTCCTAGCATACCATTCAACTCAAGGCAATACTTAAGAATAGCTAATGAAAAACAGACCTTTATGTATCTATGCATTGTTTTTACACAATGGGAGCCCTAAGGAGAGAAGAGCACAGTCCTGGCCCTCAAGGAGCCCCCAGTCCATGATGAAAGACCTTGGCTATTCCACCAAAGGTTTAAAGAAAGACAGGGATGGTCTTAGTGTGACGATCTCTGCATTCATTACTTTCAGTAGAGCAAGAAGCAGCGGCTTCCTACGAAGTCATCTTGTGTATGTGTTTAACACTAGCTGTTACTCTCATGGGTCATGAGTCCTTCAGGAATGCCAATGCTCTGCATGATCTTAGATCCCCAGGAGTCAGCCATATTTCTCTCCTGGGCTTCCTGCTCAAAGTTAGGACAGCACTTCAATGTGGAAGGAAATGAAGGAACAGAGAATGCTTGGATGTCAGGCACTCACATGAAATAACCCATAAAATAATCCCCGTCTCCTGTGGAGGAAGAGAGCAGGATTTGGTTTTCTTTTGAGGAATTGAGTATACCTTCTGTGTGCAGGAAGAATTAAATGGGGAGAAGTCAGCTATAGAATAAATCTATTCCATTCCACCCAGATTGATTTAGGACACAATGGGTGCCAGGGTTGTGAGTTCCAGTCTTTAAGGAGTTTAAATCTTTTGAGAAAAGCAGATGTAAATAAATGTCATTCAGTATGGAAACTGCCAAAATAAAGGTAGGGACAGTATGTTATGGGAGCACAGAGAAGGTCACATAAAAACCTACCTAGGAGAAGCTAAGAAGAGCCAGGCAAAGAAAGTGGAAGAGAATCCCAAGATGACAGACCAGCCTGTCACACTACACAGAGTTACTGAAGAATGTATCATGCGTCCAGAACAACAGGAGCTTTGACACTGCTGGACTACAGGTTTGTGTTGGTAGTGGCTTTAAATTGTTTTTCTGTTTGATGTCTTCTTCTTTGGTTATTTTCATTTGATTGTTTCTTAATTTTTTTAATATATGAAAAGGTAAATGATCTTATTTTAAAATAAAGGAACAGATCTTACATTAAGATTCTCCAAAGAAACAAAACCAAAAGGATGTGTGTGTGTATAATCATACATATATGATTATATTATATATACATATGATTATATGTGTATGTGATTATATACACACTTAAGCTAATTACTTAAAATCTCTCTTATATAAGTAATTAGCTATAAAGTATAAGTTATTAGCTCATATATGTGTGTATAATCATATATATACACAATCATATGTATATATAAAATATCTCTCATATGAGAGTAATTAGCTTACATGTATGTATATGTGCGAAAGAGCTTTTAATTTGCTCCCAGGAATGCTGAGGCTTAAAAAGTCCAAAATCTGCAGAGTAGGCCAGCAGGTTTGAGACCAAAGGAAGAGTTATAATTCAAGTACAAAAGCAGTCTGCTGGCCGAATTCCTTCTGCTTAGTGGAGACCAGAGCTTGATCTAAGAAGGCCTTCAGTTGATTAGATAAGACCCACCTGCATTATAGAGGATAATCTTTACTCAAAGTCTACCAATTTAAATGTTAACCTCATCTAAAAGCACCTTCACAGAAACCTGCAGAATAAGTTTGACCAATTATCTGGGCACTGTGGCCCAGCCAAGGTGATACATAAAATGAACCATGATAAGTTCATAAAGACACATATTTAAAATTCCAAGGATTTTGTCTTTTTAACCTTTTGAGTAACACAGAGCCTTAAAAGTTTTTAATCAAAAAATGATAAAAGCTATTATTTACAAAATAGGTAGAGCTGTATTGTAGATAATGCCTAAACTTTTAATTAAACAGATGTTAGAAGTATTAACTGAGACAAATATGGAAAGAAAAATAGGATTTGGCCATGTCCAGTTTGAAAAGGCAGTGTGACAGTTAGATATACATATGCACTAGGCAGTGTAAATACAGGTGTGGTCACATTCATGTGTGTGCAGCCCAGGAAAAAGATAGAAATTTTAGAATTATTTTATATATATAATAATATATATTATTATAATCGTATGTATATATAATATGTAATAATTCTCCTGAAAGCATGTACAGGAGATAGAGACTGAGAAGACAGTTGAGGATGGTCCTCTGGGGAGCACATTTTATATAGTGAGATAGAGCAGGGGCGGGGAAAGCAAGACTTATAAAAATACCAAAAATAAATGGTGAGTAAACAAAGAGGCTCTCCTAGGATGTGGAAGGAAGAATGCACATTGACTTAAAGGAAGAATAATAAAATGTGAACAAAACAAAGGTGCAAGGTATTCTCAGATATCCTAAATACTTGTGAGTATGAAAATACCTCACCTGGAAGGCTGGGGGAGGCAGAGGGGGTGATCGGGGAAATCATGGGTGGAAATGTGATAACTTTGAATGTAAAGAAAACTGCTATAACATCGAAGATGACTGCAAAGAGTGGAAGGAGGAGATAACACATAATGGACAGAACAGCAGAGGTGATGTGAAGAAGTAGACCCACTGTCAGACAAATCATCTAAAAACAAGATGGTGGAGGAAGTAAAAGGTGGAATATTTTAAAGGACTTAGGAGAGTTTTCTACAGCAGAGAAATAGGCAGCGTGTATTCTCCGTACCTGCTTTCCTTCCAGGTGAAAGTTCATCACTAACAAAATACTCCTGGCCTCTCTCTGTCCCTTCACTTGCTTCTCCCCCGTTGTGTGTAAAGCAATTTACCTTATTAGCAAAGGTGAAAGAATAAATGCAGTGTGTTTGGCCCAGAGACTCCCTTCTCCTCTCAGGAGTATATTGTGTGCTCTCCACCCATCTCTGCAACATGCCAACCTCACAGGAAAGGTCCAGCCCCAATTCAGGAGACTTTCAGGGTCTCAGCATTGATAACTCCTGAGTGGGTCTGTCTATCTAATTCTGGGGACCAGTATGAAGGCCATGATCTGCAAAGATATGTCTCTCTCTCTCCAGTCTCATTATGGTAAAAGAGCTTTTATGATATACCTTTTGCTAATTTTTTGTCTTAATGTTCAATAAAAATAGTTGTGCATGGAGAATTGCTATTATTGGGCTTGGGACTCCCCAAAAGATTAAAACAAAGGCAATATATGCATGCTTTGCCACCCACGTTTTGACTGAGCCAACTGAAGGCAGGGATAGATGCAGAAGGAAAGATGGAAGGGATGCAGAAATTGAAAACAATAGACTTAACTATTTTTTTGAGACTGTTTTCCCAACTGTAAAATGCCTACCTTACAAGATGGTTGCAAGAATTAAATGAGATCCTTTATATAACATTCATAGAACAGTGATTACATATAGGTGCTAAGAAAGATAAATTCCCTTCTTCTTCCTAGAATACCTACCATCTATTAAATATTAAAACACTCAAGTGCACACTCCATTGGTCTGTAATTGTTTCATAAATGTCATGTTGTATCCTGTGGAGATCTATTGGCCTTTAAGGGCAGGGACTTTGGAGTCCTGTGGAATCCTATAAAAAATAGGGATATCTTTTGTACCCCATTCACCCTCCCTTGGACACCACATATCTGCTTCTCTAGAAGCAGTTAACCCCAGTGGCAGGGTTAATAACACAGAGATTCTACACAGAGATGACAATGGACCTTCGAAGTGAGGTCCAAGCAAAGGTGAAAGAAAGACTCCTGTGAAGTCGAGTCCTCCAAAACTTAAACAGCCCTGATCAGGCAGTGCTTGGATTGATTATGAGGCACTCAGTGAGAAAAATGAAAGACAGAGAGGCCCTCAGAATGGAAGAGAGAGAGCTGCGTAGTCTTTGCATGGCGGAGGTTTTGCTAAGTGGTAATTGTATGTGTGTGGTTTGAGGAGTTATGGAGGGGACAAGAAACCCTGGCCAATTATTATTTGCTGCCTGGAAGGCTGAAATAGCTCTGATTATGAAGCACACATATTATCTGTATACTTAGAGTTCCAAAATTATTTTTAAGTTGCAAGGTGGGAAGGCCCTGAATAGTTACCAAAAAAAAAGAAAAAAGAAAAATTGAATTCCAAGCAATTCTCAGTTGAAATGTACATCTATATATAATACATGCATACAGATATATGCTCTTAAAAGTGGAAAAGTGTATATATACTTTCCAAGACTTTGGAAAAAAATATATATATATACTTTCCAGAAATCCTACTGACCCCTTTATCCTCTTAAATGGCCCACCTCGATTCCACCTCCACAAGGAGCTCACAGCTCTGCCCCTCCTGCCTCCAAGTGGGAAATCCTTCTGGACTGTCTAGTCTTTTTTAGGGGCTTTCGGTTTTTGCCACTGCTAAGGTTCACAACCTGAGTCCCTCCTTTTAAAAAAATTGACTGGTAAAATTATATGCATTTATTGTGTGTAGTATGGTGTTTTGAAGTATATATACATCATGGAATGGTTACGTGTATCTAGTTAACAAGCACATTAACTCACATAATCATCATTTTTGTGGTGAGAACACATCTACTCTCTCTGCACTTTTCAAAAATGCAATATATCCTCATCAACTATAGTCGCCATGCTGTACAATAGGGTTCTTGTGTCTAACTTGTGTCTAACTTACTCCTTGTGTCTAACTGTAATTATATATCTGTTGACCAACATTTCTCCATGTTCCCCTCCCCTAGCCACCTCAGCCTCTGGTAACCATCATTCCACTCTCTCCTATGAGATTGAGTCTCACACTGCAGTCACACAAACCACCTGTCAAATCTAGCCTTTCACAGTGTTCCTTTGCATTTCTACTGCCATCACCTTAACATGTGTAGACTACTTACCCAATCTTTCTACAGCTCTTTTTGCAGTTTTCTCTGCCTCCATGTCACTATGCAAAATTTTGTCAAGTGATTTCTGAAGCACAGTTCTCTAATCACATAACGCAGTATGACTCCATTTTCTAGTTAAGCAAACTGAAGTATAGAAAAGGGAGAGACCTTTGCCAAGGTCACATGACTTGTAAATTTCAGAGATGGGTCTGTCTGGCTCCAAAGCCACATTCTGGTCACATTTGGTCTCTGGCTCCAAAGCCACATTCTTTTCACCATATCATGCTCTCAGGCATCAGGAAAGTCTCCACATGTTCCTGGAAGGTGGTTGACTTCCTGCCTTTCTCAGCAGCCTGTGTCCCAGTTGCTTCCACATTGCTGACAAGCAAGCCCTTTACTGAGATCCCTGCTGTAAGCTGCAGTGAAGCCAAGCATCAGGTCAGGATACTGTTTACTGGGCAGTGGAGTCGGGAGGGACAAGCACCAGTGCCTGTGACTTCTGTGTTTTAATATTCACTTAACTTTGTAGAGAGTAATTATATTCCACTCATTCTACACCAGCTGGTATTTACTTCATCCTCCATCAGGCATCAACAGAGCATGGGACTGCAAGACAGAAATATTACTCTGGCGAGCATAAATATTTCATTTTTCACACCACAAATGCGTTGATGATTTATTAATTAGCCTAAAGGCTGCTGCCTCTGCAGAGCTGAAAATGAAGCCTTTCTGCTCTAAGAATTGAGCCTGTCTGGGACACAGTGCCCATGGGTGACGCTCAACTGGGAACACAGCCCAAGTTTGTCAAACAGCCTCATGATTGCCCAGTCCGAACTTTGCAGGCCCAGTGTTCACTCTTGACTGCCTGCAGAAGCCCTACAGATAAATTTTCCAGCCACAAAAAACCATCTTGTCTATGCTTTTCCAGAAAATGTAGCTGGGACCACAGCCAACTAGTCTACCTACCAGCCAGCTGCTGAGAGGAGGCTGCCAGTCAGCTGAAGGGTCAGTGCCTGCCTTTGACTTTGACTCAGCTGCTGAGGCTACATGACTCATCGGAGAGTAAGATATTCAGGAGACCCAATGGAGCCTCCTCCTTGAGCTTCAGCTGTAAATATCAGGTCAGTGGCAGTATCCATGGCACTCTCTTTTATGATTATCCAGCTCTGTCTGGGAAAGGAATAATTATCCCAGGGACAAAACACTCATGTAACAAAGGTCACGTCCACCTGAGACTTACACAACCACCTTAAGCAACCCCTTAAGCTCTCCAAAGGGACCCTCATCTGGGTTCTGAACATGCTGTAATTGTTAAAAGGGAGACTAAGAATGGAGGCCAAAGTATTGTTTGTTTTTGATGAAGCTTAATTAGAGGACATGATTTGTTCTCAAGCCCAAGTGTTCTGCCAACTCCCCACATCTATCTAAGGCAGTGGTTCTTAAGGGCAGGAGGTGATCTTGGACATGGGGGACATTTGGTCACATCTGGAGACAGTTTTTATTATCATGCTATGGGCATCTAGTGGGTACAGGCCAGAGAGGCTGCTAAACATCTTACAATGCACAGGAGAGCTTCTGTCACCCCATGTCCAACAAAGAATCATCTGACCCAAATGTTGATAGTGCCAAGCCTGAAAAACCGTGGTGTACACTTGTGAGCAGCACATGTGTTGTAATGTAAATCTGCAAATTACACTCATTTACACATGTCTCTACCTCCCACTGGTCCTGGAGAAGAAAGAAGGACAATGAGAACCCATATCCCATGTTCAGAAACTTGGATAGATTAACTCCATATAACTGAGAGGTCTGGATCAATGGTTGTTTCTCTCCACCCAAGTAATTCAAGTCACCTTAGTAAGAATTAATGGTGGAGCAGGAAGTGAGGAGGATTCTTAGAGAAAATCACCTCAAAGATACCAGAAGTGAGGAAAAGGACTTCCTAACATTACCCATTCTCAGACTCCAGCCACCCATATACAGATGAACCTCAAACTCTAGCAAGTGGTCAGTGTAACAGTCAGCAGTACATCCTGACCCATCTTAGATTGATCCCAACATGGTCTCCCTTTGTTGCCCAGCCTCAGACCCTCAGCTTCCTGACTTGATTTGGACATCTGCCCTTGGCTCTACTGACTTACCCTAAATTTTACCTTGGACCTCAGCTGGAAAATTCTACCCCTTTCTCCTTCCGAGGTATATATTAATATTAATAATTACTTTTCTGACTCCTGCCTGCATAGCGGAACCCATAAGCAGGCCCCTGGCTAGAAACAGCCTGGTAAAGGGGTAGGAAAGCCAAACATAGAAGGCTCCTGAGTTGTACCTTTCTGTGTGTCTCAGTCAGTCTTCTCAAACATCTTTCAAGGTCGGAACTACAATGACCGTTTTATATAAGAGGCAGTTGAGATTCAGAAAGAAGTAGTGGGTTCCTGAGATACTAGGAGTGCAATAAGCAATGATAAATTGGATAAATTGATAAATTTGATAAATAAACAATTGGATAAATTGTTAACTGAATGAGTCAGCTAATATGTGGCAGAAGCAGAATGAGAAGCAAGATCTGCCTCATGCCAAGCTCTGATTTTCCTGCTTTATGCTGCCTCCTGCCTCCTCACTCTTTCTCTGTCTCCGGTACCAGGACTTACGGTCCTGTCCCAGGAATATGACTTTATAACTCAAATATTTTTAGCTGTGGTACCCCCAAACTTTAGCTCTATGTCCAGGACTCTGAAGTTTTTCATATCCAATGCAATGAATTTCAGAAATTGCAAAATGGCAAAGATCTTTTGGGATATGACATGCCTATGATTCCTCACACCGTATATATCTGGATCTCCATAGAGACCATCTCATTTTCATAAAATTCTTTAAAATTCATTCATTCAACAAATATTCATGGAGAAGCATCATAGTGTATTTGGGAAGATTTAGGATAGTAGTTGAGTGTAAAAGCTCTGGGGTCAGAGCAGATGGAATCAAATCTCACTTTACCCACATATTAATTCTATGACTTGCAGCAATAATATTGACCTTTCTTGGGGACTTATTCATAAATGGAAATAATAATGGCACCTACCTCACAATTTTGCTGTGAAAATTAACTGAATAAATCATTATGTTCTCTGCTAGATTGGGACTACTTAGTCACATGCTGGTCATTAATATTGCCCCATATGGAATGTGAGCTCAATTTATTTAGCAACGTTCTCTCTCTCTTTTTTTTTTTTTTTTTGAGACAGGGTCTTGCTCTGTCACCCAGGCTGGAGGGCAGTGACACAATCACAGCTCACTGCAGCCTTGATTTCCTGGGCTCATGACATCCTCCTGCCTCAGCCTCACAAGTAGCTGGGACTACAGGTGTGCACCACCAGACCTGGCTATTTTTTTTTTTACTTTTTTGTAGAGATGAAGGCTCACTATCTTGTCCAAGCTGATCTAGAACTGAGTTCAAGTGAACCTCCTGCCTTGGCCTTCCAAAGCGCTGGGATTATAGGTATGAGTTACTGCGCCCAGCCAATAACATTCTTAAAATTAACAAAAAAAAATAGCACTTACTGGGTCTTCACTCTATTTTTAGGCTTTCTTAACTCTTTGTCAGCTAATGTAATTAGCATGTCACCCCTATGAGTTGCATACCATTAGTATACCTGTTGTACAAAGGAGTGTGAGGAAGAGGCTCAAAGAATATAATTTTCCCAAGATGGCGTGGCTAGTAAGTAGTGCAGTAAGGGTGTGAATTCAGACTGTCTGTCTGAGAGTCTGTCTCTGCTAATCACTACCCTACACCATGTGAGGGATGGGCATGAGAAATGAAAGACAAGGCATGATTGAGCCACATACAAATCACGAAACAGGGTCAAAGAGTACCTTGAGTGAGAAAAGAAGCTTCCCAAAAGATGCAATGTTTGTTTGCAGCTTTACAAATGAGGATTAATGGGGAAGTGCTTTGGTTGGAGCCCTCTTCACAAAAGTAGAAGAACGTCAGAGGAACAGAGGCAGCCTCTTCTCACTAGCTGGAGCGTGGATTGTGAAGACCAGCAAAAAGAAGAGGGGCCAGTATGGTATGCATGAGCTGGGTCACGAGAGATCTTAGACACTGCAAGCATCTGACTTTTTCCAGAATTTCCTAGAAGAAGGACAAAAGGACATTTGGGTCTCAGAGAGGTGTGTCCCAGCCCTAGTGAGGCAAGGAAGTTATGGGGTAAGATTGAAAAAGTAGACCCCAACAAAAGAAGTTCCTGTGATAAATCCTAAACCAAGGCAGAAGCAAAGAAAATGGACAAGAGTAGACAGGTAAGAGAGACATTTGGGGGGGGGCGGGTGCAAACCCCTTCAAGTTTGAGTACAGAAAAGTTAAAAAATAAAATCTCTATATAGGTAAAGGGTGAGTTTCTTAGCAAAGCTAGAGCCTCATAATAGCAGAGCTTCAGGACAAGTACCCAGCCACCAATGGGGCCTGGCCATCAGGGTCAGGACAAGGAGAAATGATAGCCATGGCCAGCGTGAGCCATTCCGCATGCCTCCCACAAGCACTGACCCTACCTATACAGTTCTCAGGCTCTAGCTGTGGGCCCCAAGGCTAATCACCCCAAGGCTTTACATTGACCTATGTAGCTGGCCAGGCATGGGCTGAATTGAATTAACTGAGCAATTTCTAATTCTTATTTTAGTGAATAAAAAATCACATAATAAAATTAAGCATCATTCAAAATGATTAATGCTAGCAACTTCCTATGAAGTCATTTAACCCACTTGATTTAGGGAATCTGGAAACCTTTCACAAGACTAATATCAACATATGGGCAGTTTTCATTATCATTAATAAGAGTCTGTTAGGCAAGTAGTGCTCAAAATGCTTTATGCTTCAAATATTGAAATAGACAGTATCCTCAGAGATGGCTTCCCAAGCCTCTACTCATCCAGGCTGCATCAAGGTCACATTCAGGACTGTAAGAGGACATCCTCCCTATTACTACAGATAACAAAGGCTTTGCAGGTCACAGTATTGAGTATGGGGAACCTGCAGATATCAGATTCAGCCAAACCATTTCCTAAGGGGAAAGGCACAGAAATTTGTTGACCATGGGAGTAGTTGAGAATTGATATCCCAGATCAATTTGGCTAAACTAAATCTACTAATTTTTAATAGTAATTTGCTAAATATGATAGGACCCAGAACACGCTGTCTTAAAATATGACACCTTGGCAGGAGGTCGAGGCCAGCCTGGCCAACATGGTAAAACTCCGTCTCTACTAATAATGCAAAAATTAGCCGGGCATGGTGGTGCACTCTTGTAGTCCCAGCTACTCAGGAGGTTGAGACAGGAGAATTGCTTGAACCCGGAAGGCAGAGGTTGCAGTGAGCTGAAATCGCGCCACTGCACTCCAGCCTGAGTGATAGAGCGAGACTCCGTCTCAAAAAAAAAAACAAAAAAAAAACAAAAGGCATCTTGCATACTGAGTATTTTAAACTAAAGAAAATTAAAAACACCTCAAAAGCAGGAATGTCTCTCTGACCTTCTCTTACCTTTCTCCCCTAAAGTATGCCATAAATTAATTATCTGGCCTTCCCCTGAAAATAGGCTGTAACACCCCCATTTCAGAAGGGTCCTCCCCATAACTGGGGGAAAAGAGCATCTGAAGACACAGCAACACCAAGAAGAATCTGGACAAACAAGCCCTGCTGAGTGTCCCCTTGTTTATTGCCATGAGATTACAGCCTTTTGTCCTCCAGTTACACTTCTACACGTCTGTTCTGTGGGGAAAAGAAAGAGAGATCAGCCTGTTACTGTGTCTATATAGAAGGAAGTAGACATAAGAGACTCCATTTAGTTCTGTATTTGAGATGCTGTTAATCTGTGACCCTACCCCCAACCTTGTCCTTGCAAGAGACATGTGCTGTGGTGACTTAAGGTTAAAAGGATTTTGGGTGGTGCAGAATGTGCTTTGTTAAACAAGTGCCTAAAGGCTGCTTATGGTTAAAGGTCATCACCATTCTCTTTAATCTAGAGAAAAAGAAAGACATTTGTCTCCTGCCCGTCCCTGGGCGATGGAACATCTTCAGGTAAAACCCTTTGTGTGCTTTATTTACTGAGTAAAGAGATAACCGCCTTTAGGAATAAGGTGGGGCTTGCTGGAGCAATACTGCTAAAAGGTTTATGGAGATGTTTGCATATACATCTCAAAGCACAGCACCGGTGATGGTAAAGATAATTGTGAATAAATACTAAGGGAACTCAGAGGCCGGGGCCGGTGTGGGTCCTCTGTAAGCACAGCACCGGTCCCCTGGGCCCCGCTTTTCCTTCTCTACACTTTGTCTCTGTGTCTTATTCCTTTTCTCAAGTCTTTCGTCCCACCTAACGAGAAGCACCCACAGGTGTGGAGGGGCAGGCCACCCCTTCATGTTCACTCTTCATCAAACCTATACGTAAAAATATACAGATTTCCCTGTTTCTTTGAGTCTTCATTTCTGAAGGCCTTTGTGTCACATCAAATTTGTACTAAATAAATTTGTATGCTTTTCTTTCATTATTCTGTCTTTTGTTATAGGAGTCTCAGCCATAAACCTAGCAATGGGCGAGATATTACTTTTCTCCTCTACAAATGAGACATTCCTTTGAAACGCCATACATCAAACTTATAAAATGTTTTATATGTGGATTTTAACAGCTTTTGGGAATTCGCGGTCTCACTATGTTTCTTGGAACTCCTGAGCTCAAGTGATGTTCCCACCTCTCCCTCCTAAAGTGCTTGAATTACAGGTGTGAGCTACTGTGCCTAGTCCCTTTTTTATATTTCTTTAGGTATATTTTTTCTCCCTAGCCTATTTTAAGCATTTCAAACAAAAAGCCAATTTCAATATAGTATTCAAAAATGTAGATGTTTAGAGGAAGTAAAGTAAATGTACAGGGAGTGGCAATGTCTTCCTTATGAGTAGAACAACCACCTCAGAGCAATCTTTGTCTTGCCTTTATGTTGAGTTCTAGGAGAATAAATAAGCAGGAAGCAAAAAGCAGAGAAGTGGGCTGGATCGCTGTGGCTTCTTCCTAGAGGAGGCAACAAATAGGCATTTGCTCAGATCCTTATATAACACAAAAAGATGAATTCCTAAAGCCTGTGAAATTAAATATTTTCAAAAATAAAGCAATGGATCTCTAAAATAAATATACATTTATTTTTACTCAACTTCTGCAGAGAGGATCTTTGAAGCTAAAATTCAATAGAAGATACCATAAATTTAAAAATTAAAAAAACACCTAAAACTAAATATCATATCTAAAATAAAAATGCAAATTAAAAAGATAATAATGATTTGGAAATATTAGTTTATTAATATCTCTATCATATACAAATCTCAAGGTTGATATTTACAAGACGACTAGTAACATCAGTACTGAGCATAACATCAAATGAAGACAGGGGCTCAAACATTTTCCGGAAGGTATTAACTACATAATTGCATTCTTGGCAAATGAGTCATTAGACAAATTACTACAAATAAACAAAAGCTAGATACTTATGTTTTAGGCAGTCTAGACAACCTGATAACTTAATGAACATAATTGCTGAAAACTATTAAAAGTTCTTGGTTGATTATAGCAAAAATTCTTTTTAAATTGATCAGTGATAATGATTGACAAAAACAAAACGAAACAAACACAAAACCTCAGGATTGACAGAAGAAGTAGCAAATCCTGTCTGGAGCAAAGAAAATTCAAAACAGATGTCAAAGAATTCCCATAGATCAAGTTTCAAGCAATGAGATCTCTTGGTTAAAGAGCAAAACAAAACATATATGGTGACAACAAGGTACCATGCATTAAGGGCAGGAAAATCAACATGGCCAAATGTCCAATGTTGGAATTATTCTTTAGGAGTATAAGCTTGAAGAAACAAATTTAAACTATGTTTATTTAAAAAAAACACATAGAAAATAACCAACTAGACTTTTTAAATCATCAAACTAAGTTCTGGAAATGGAACATAGTGAGTAAAATTAGAAAATGCAATATCTAAGTTGAACAGCTAATTCAAAAAGCTGAATAAAGAAATAATCAAATGATAGGATCAAATGAAACTATAAAAAATGAAGAACAGTAACAAAGACAGAAAAGTGGGGAGAAATTTTAATAAACATGCAAGATAAAAAGATCTAACATAAGATCCATTGGAGTTTCAGAGGAAATGAGATAAACTGAAAATAATCTATTAGAAAGAACAGCTACAATAGTCAAGAAAGTGTGATATTGACAGGAAGATAGGCAAAATAAAGTTCAGAAATAGACCCACACAAATATGGACAACTGACTTTGGACAAAGATCCAAAAGCATCTTTAAGTGGATTTTCAGAAATTGCTGATAAAACAGTCAGATAACCACATGCAAAAGTAACAACAAAAACTAAAAAAAAAAAAAAAAAATGAAAAACTGTAGTTCATACCTCCCATTATATACAATAATCAAATAGGCTATAGGCCTACATTTAAAACATAAAACTATAAAGCTTCTAGAAAGAAAACATCAAAACAAATGTTTGTGATCTTGAGTTAGGCAAAAGTATTTTAGTTACAACACTGTCATGAGTTGAATTGTGTCCCCACAAAAAAAAAAAGTTGATGTCCTAACCCCTAGTACTTCAGAATGTGATATTACTTGAAAATAAGGTCTTCACATAGGTAATCAAGTTAAAATAAGTTCATTAAAGGGAACTTAATACAATATGATTAGTGCCTTTGTACGAAGGGAAGATGTGGATATGACAGAAATGCACAGACAGAAGACAATGAAGAGAGACATAGGGAGAATGCCATGTGACAGCCAGGGATGAGAGTGATGCATCCAATAGTCAAGGGATGCCAAAGATGGCCAGCAACTACCAGAAGCTAGGAGAGAGGCACAGAACAGATTCTCCCTCACAGCCCTCCAAAGGAGCTGACCCTGTCGACACCTTGATTTCAGACTTCTAGCCTCCATAACTGTGGAACAATACATTTTGGTTATTTTAAGCCACTCACCTAGTTTGTGGCACTTTGTTACAGCAGCCCAGGGAAACTAATATTTAATACAAATACCATAAACATGATCTATACATTAAAAAAGAAAGAAAAAGAAATACTGGACTTCATCAAAATTAAGAACCTGTGCTTATCTGGGCGCGGTAGCTCACGCCTGTAATCCCTGCACTTTGGGAGGCCAGGTGGGCAGATCACGAGGTCAAGAGATCGAGACCATCCTGGCCAACATGATGAAACCCTGTCTCTACTAAAAATACAAAAATAAGCTGGGCGTTATGGTGGGCGCCTGTAATCTCAGCTACTTGGGAGGCTGAGGCAGGAGAATCACTTGAACTCGGGCGGTGGAGGTTGCAGTGAGCCAAGAAATGAGAACATATGAACATACAAGAACTTGTATCTGAATGCTCATGCAACTTTATTTGAAAGCTCAAAACTGAAAACAATCTAAATGTGAAAAACTGCTCAGTGCAAACCAAATTGTTTTATGTAACTATACAATGCCATACTACTCAACAATAAAAAAGAATGGACTGTTTTCATATACAACAACAGTTTTAAATAATTAAGCAGAGTGAAAGTAGAAACCTGGCAAAATTTATATACTGCATGCCTTCATTTTTAAATAGGTATCCACAATGCACACGAATCTGTAATTCATCAGTGGTTGCCTGGGGATGGGGAGGCAGGGTGAGAGGGCCATCAAGACTAGATTACCAAGGAGCAGGAGAACATTTGGGAGGGTGGAGTAACGGTTATGTTTATTATCTTGATAGTGGTGGTAGCTTCAAGAATATAGGTATCTTGGAAACTCATCAAATTATACACAGTTTATTTTATGTCAATTATACAAAATATAATGAATCATTATTAAATTGGATTGAACCCCCAATGGAGCAAATGTTAAAAATTTGTGGAATAGCAAGTATATTTACATACTTGTGGAATGTTATTTAGAAAATAATTTTAACTCAACTAACAGAGCTGGAAATAAGATTGTTTTCTGACCTATGCATTTGGAATAACGGTACCCTCTGATGCAGGAATTTGTTCTACCTCCTGCCCACATAAGCATAGCTCTGATTATCACTAATATTCATAGGATAAATCTTTCTTTCAGTAAAATTATAATATCAATCAATAAAATTAATTGCCAGATACCAGAATATTTATAAAACAGAATAATGTTCAACAGTGAATATGAATGAACTACAATTACATAGTAAACCTCATATGTCACATATTTTATTAATATTTGTTTGTATCAACACAATAGCAAATAAGTAAAAGCTATATAAAAATAAAAACATTAAATAATATAATAAATATTAAATAAAAATTGCAGCAATAATCATAGAAAGACTGAAAAGTAATATATGTTAATATTATGAACTTTTAATGATAGCTAAGGAAGTTTTTTCTTACTCCTATCACACTTCCAAATTTTATTTAATGAGTGTATACTATTTTGACAGTGAAAGCAATAAGCTACAAATTTCAAGTGTTAAGCTAAATCATTATAGGGTGTAACTATAGCTATTTTTAAGTATCACTTTATGGCATAGATTACTGATTAAAATATAGCAACTAAAGGTATTTCATTCATAATATCAAAGTATAATGGTCCACTAAAATAGAAAGTTGGGTATCAGCTGATTTGCTTTATAAGTCCACATAGTGCACAAAAATAGCCCCCAAAGAGCAAAATGTAGGCCAGAACACCAAAAGGAATTCATTTGATGAATCATATATGACGTAATGTAAAATTCATAAATGGAAGTTTTCTGAGTCTAAAAATACTTGAAATCCTCAAAATTAGGCAAAATGGACCAAAATAGTTCTAAAAAGATATAAGCACTTATCCTGACAGGTGTAATATTGTACATATTTCATAAAATGCATTGAATTGTGTAAATATGAATTTTAGGTGAGTGTCAGTGGGAAACTTTTCATTAACCAAATTAGTTTTACTCAGGCTGTAGGCAAAATGTTCCACTCCCAGATGAGTATCCATCATGGTGACAATGTCAGTGAGTTAAGAGGACCCACTGCCGGCACAAAGGCACTCGGCAGAAACCAAGAATTGCCTTGGTCAAAAAGGAAGAGGCACTGGGCAAACCCAGTGCCAAAGCCCTGGCAGGGAAACTTGCAAGAAGAAGAAATACTCCTAGAAAATTACGACCAATAGATTCTCACTTAGTGTTAATATGAGCCAGAATCCATGTCAAATGCATAGGATAAAAGATCATTATTTTATGATCCCACAGCTAAGAGAAAGAGACAGAAAGAAATATCACTGTACTGTTACAAATTCAGTAGGCAGGTCAGTACAAAGAACAGACAGATCTCAGAACTGGGCTGGTAGTTTCTGCCTTGGGCTTTGTGATCGGGGAGGAAGTACTGCCTGGGAAAAGGAATATTTGTTCTGGAACTTAGACCTGAGTAGGACTTGTCAAACAGAGAAAATGGGAGAAATAATTACAAATAGAAGTGAAAGGTATGACTTCTTTGCAAAATTATGAATCGTTTTCAGTACCAGAGATTTGGATACTTAGGTGAAAAGTGATAGATGTGAGTTCAAAGTAGTAAGGGATAGTTTTTGGAGATAGAAGAATATAGGCTGTCATTTCCTCCTTTAGGCATTGGAGATCCCATGACAGTACTTGTGTTGTTGCTATTGTTTTATTTGTTGTTTCCTTTTTTTTTTTTTTTTTTTTTTTTTGTGATGGGGTCTCGCTATTGTTGCCCAGGCTGGAGTGCAATGGTGTGATCTCAGCTCACTGCAACCTCTGCCTCCCGGGTTTAAGCAATTCTCCTGCCTCAGCCTCATGAGTAGCTGAGATTACAGGTGCCTGCCACCATGCCCAGCTAATTTCTGTATTTTTAGTAGAGACAGGGTTTCAACATGTTGGCCAGGCTGGTCTCGAACTCCTGAGCTCAGGTGATCTGCCCGCCTCAGCCTCCCAAAGTGCTGGGATTATAGGCATGAGCCACTGCGCTCAGCCTATTTGTTTACTTTTTAGAACAAGCATGAAACATGATTGTTATTTTTAAAGAAACAGATTTAGAGAAGGGAGTAAAATTGGGGAAAGAAAATTATTGTAATAATCAGTGAGAGATGATAAGGGATCGAATTGAAGGTTTGACATTAAGGAAGGATTATAAAAGGGATTTAAGAACTATTTTGAAAGATGAATAGTCAGAGCTTGGTTCAAAATTGTGGAAGGTGAGAGAGAGGGAGTAATAGATAAGAACTCTGAGAATTCAAATTATGACAACCCAGAAGATGGCAGTATCATTAACCCAGAAGTGAAATGCAGGAAAAAGAGCTGGTTTTAGGACATAGATAATGAGTTTAGTTTTGAACATGCTGATTTGTATGTTCTTCCAGCATACCCAGGAATGTGGAAAATGGAAGTATATTTTGGAACTAAAATGAGAGCTTTGAGTTACTGAAATAGACTTAAGAGTGTAAAACTGGTAGTTACAGCTCTTAGAAAGGATGAAATACTAATAATCAGAACAGAATATAGATATTGGGTACTCACTGTGTGATCAGGTATTGCGTGAAGGACTTTGCCTATATATTCCTTTATTTAATTCTTACAATAACTCTGTAAGTTAGCCACTAGGGTTATTTCTCCCGTACCCAGGGAAATTGATTCACAAAGAGGCTAAAAACTTGTCCAAGAGTGCCAGTGACCAAGCTGGGATTCATACCCAAGTAGCTGAGTGCCAGGGCAAAGATGCTTAACCAGCACTCTGTGCTGACCCTGGGCCACCTGACAAGAAGGAAATTGGAGAACGTCGACATTTGGCAATGGAGGTGGGGAAAGCGGCGGAAAGGAGACCAATGGAGGCCACAGAGGAGCACCCTGAAGAGTATAATGTTAAGAAAAGCAAAGGATGAGAGTTTCAAGGAGGGGGCAGCCCACCTCATCAAACAGTGCAGAGAAATCTCAAATGCCTGTGTGAGTATGGGGCCAGGAGCCAGAGAGCAGCTTTCTGTGAGGTTGTGGGAAAGGAGGCTAGACTCTGATGGGCTATGGAGTGGCATGGGAGTGATGGTACAAGAGCCATCAGGCAAGGAGAGGAAGAAGCCACTAACTTGATTGGTAACAGGATGGAAGAGAGATTTATGGCATTTCCAATTGCAGGGGTTGTCCCAGATATCTGTCTAGGCTCAGTTGAAAAAGCCAAAGTCTGCCAAGAGGATCATACCCTTACCACCAGGCTTGTCTGAATGCATTTTAGGCAAACTCAATGGGTCAAACGGAAAGAGCTAGTGCTTAGGACCAAAGTACGGGAATAGGAACTCCAAAATATTGAAAGAAGATTGAATGCTTCATCTAAGACAGTCCCCTCCAGAGTGAAGATTGGGACTGTCATAGGCAGAAGGAAACCTGGGCATCAGCATCTAGAATGAACAAAGGACCCCAGAGACTTTGAAGCAATGTTCACCTACAGGCCCGTTTGAGAACACAACCTGGGAGGCAGAGGAATGGGTTGGGGCCCAGGAAGTTGGGGGATACGCTAATATATTCCAAGACAGAATGCTTTACTTAAGATAAATCATATGTCCTTCAAAGCCTCATATTATCCTGGGCTTTGGATGTTTTTGGTATTTCTGACTCCCTCTCTGAATTCACATCTTAAAAAATCTTTGTGTGCTACGCCATGAGTATGCTAGAGGGGATGCATTCTCTGAGCCCAGTGTGGCAGGAGCAGCTTCCAAATCAAGTAAGACAGACAAGGGCACAACTCATATTTCTAAATATAAATGCTTGGGAGGTCCAATATGGCCAGAGACTGGCAGTGAAATTCCTCTTTCAGTGAAGTTGGGTCTTGTATGTAATTGATGGAATGGTTCTTTTCTTTTTTCTTTGTACTTCCTCCTAGAAAACGACAGCCAAAATCTCTACTTGGCATTAGAGGCACAAGGAAGACATGGGCCTTTAATAGTGGGAAGGAAGGATTCCTCTGCCCAGCCTTTTGAATGAACATACTCAGCTCTTACAAATCCGTACAACCACAAATCAACCAGGTACATGGGAAACATAATTCTGTGACCACCTTTTATTTGCCTACCCTAAAATTTTTCCCCTTACTATTGACATACTTGGTTCACTAAGACCCACTTTTCTCTCTACTAGGCTTCCAATACTTTTCCAAGAACACCACTTTCATGTCATCTCCACCCCCTTGCCTAATGGCCATGTTTAGAAGTGCAGAATTAAACTCCATGACCTTCAAACAACATACATTTAGTGTTTGCTCTCTAGACCTTGAATGATAACTGAAGATAAAAGATATTCCATTTTCTCTTCTGACTCTGGAGTCCTGCTGGCTATGCCCACCCCTTGCCTGACTTCCCTCAAAGGAGAAGGTGGAGAGACAAAAAAATAAGTGGCAGAAGCTTGGGGATGGGGTTTGTGTTCCTCCCTGTCAGCTATCTTAAATGATTCTCTTTTCTGTTCCCTGGAAGAACCATGGGAAGCCTTCTGTTGTCATTCATCAACTTTGGTTTGGAAAGAACAGAACCATTTTGCATAATACATGGGTCCCCCACTAAATTATAAATATGCTGTGACTGCAGATTTTCCCACTGCTTTCCTCTATACCTCAATATCATCTTAAAAACTGTATTTCCAGAGTCAGGAAGATAAAAAGTAAATTAAATGTGGCAAGATCAGAAGTCAGAGCCAAGAACCAACCGTGTGTCTTGGCCAGCTTCTAGGATGTATGACAGTACTTTATCCAAGTAAATTCTCCCACAGCTCATATGAGTCCATTCTTCTGCTTCACTTCCTTCCTAAATGGTTTCCAATAAGTACTGTGCTTTCCTGATAGCTGGAATAGTCTCAGCTTTTCCCCATGTGTGCACATCCCTGTGTTCCAGACCCCTGCCCGGTCTGAACCCTGAGCCATATCTTTTCCTGTTGAAGTGTTCCAAAAGGATTCTTATTTAACTTCAGTGGCTTGCTCTCCGAGAGCCAACTTTTAAAATTGCTGTTTGACTGGTTTGGTTGTTTGTTTTAAGTAAAATATTTCATAATATCTGATAATACCTGGGCTCAAATAGAAAGGAAGAAAACATTTTTAATACATTTTGCTTGCAGCCATTCCAAAGATGTTTAGGTCAAAATGAACCAGAGCAGGGATAGATTTAGAAAAAAAAAATGTAGGGCTCATAATAATTTATATTTTCTACCTAAAAATACAACTTTAGTTCTGACCTCCTTCAGCCTTCAGTTTTCCCAAAGGTCCTGACATCTACTCCTACTCAATGCATTCATGCTGAGCAAGCCTCTGGTCACAGGTTTTCCGACCTAACATGTTGTACAGTTCCTGTCCTTGAGAAGTGAAGCTGTAATTCTGAGGTTTCTGATTTTCCCTTTTTTGGATCACAAAGAGATCTAGTCTCAAAATATGGCCAAAGTATAGCAAGACAGGAAGGCTTATCCTTGAGAAACCAGGTGGTAGAGTAGGATAAGGATGCCCTGTTCTTAATCTAAGCATGTTAAAAGTGGTATTGAGACATATTGTACATACTGCTTGTTCCTGTTGCCTTGAAAAACTTAACATTGCATGGACTCCTGCAGTATCCTACCACCTTTCTCTTTGCAATAGCACGGTGCTTTCAGGCCCATGGATGCACTTAGCAATGGAAAAGATTATTCCGGCCAAGGAGACTGAGGCTTACAGAGACTAAAAATGTGACTTAGAATGCTAGTCTCCATTAGCTCCATGGGAGAGAGTCCTGTCCTGTGCAGTCATGGGCTCATGTCTCCTGGTGGGATTATTAGATTTATGAACTTCCTAGGCATTTATTGGCTCTATACACACTTTGCAATTTAACAGTAAATTCCAGGGTACAACGAATTGTTTTCTTTGTCTTACGTTCTATAGTGTTTTTCATGCATTATGTGCTTAAAAACTTGGTTCTTGAATTCAATTGAATTAACCTAACACCATCTTTATATTCTTTTTGGTACAATATTCTTATGAATTAGGGTTCAGTTTTTCCAATGTAGAAAATTATTTTTTTCCTTTATCCTGTGCATTTTTTTGAAACATATTAAGTATGTAAGAGTTTCTGGATGAATTGAAGTAAGTAGAATTTCTATAAAGATATTTAACCTCTTCTGCAATCAATTTTTGTTTGTTTAATGGGAAGAAAATACTTCCCGAAGTCCCCACAATTTTCACTTCCCTAGTCCACTGAGTATACCCCATCCTTATCCCTGGAGGTTGAGTGTAGTAGCGATTATGCGAGAAAATGAATCAGAACCTTTTTCCTTTGAGCAAGCCCCCTGCTGAAAAGGTATACATCCTTTGAAATGTATTTGTGCTTTGCCTATTCTCACAGGGTGACCATGTAGGTCAGGCATTTCACCAATCTCGTAGAGAGAGATAATGCAGGAGATTCAGTGTCCAGCCCAATGTTTGACAAGTTACAGCTGTTACATTTCAGCTATTAGGTAGAAGTCATAACTGTGTTTGCATCAGCACCAAGATGAGTCTTGTCTCTGGACAGGAGATGATAAGTCAGGCTTTTTCCAGGAATGTTAAGAAGGGGTAAGATTACCTTCAAAGATTGAGTTATTTCATTGAAGAAAATGTTGTTTGACCATTGTGTTACAGTCTTCCTCACTGGCTGGGATGGTTAAGAACAACAGAATTGTCATATTTAGGCTTTAATGGTTGTATTTTGTTCAGGATGAATCGACTTTTGAAAAATTTTCCTTCTCTAGAAGGAGGACGTCTCACCTGAATGAGCCGACATGAAAATAATTGGAGGACACCATCTATGATGAGCCAAATGCAAAAGAAATATCATCAAATATCTTACTTATCATTCAAATCATTACCAACAGAGCAAAGCTGAAATGTACACGTAATTGTGTTTTTTATCACTGAAGACTTTCCTTGGACAATTATCATTCCTAATCAACAGGCTATAAAGGAAGAGTTGCATTCATGTGGGTAAGAGTTCCATCGACGATCTGGGAGAAATGTACCAGAAAGATGAAGTTTTACCAAGGAGGAAGTGTCTTTGCCTATGGACAGAACAAGACACACTCTTGAAGCTCAGGTAGACAAGGAGGCAACGTTAGCTAGTAAGTTAATGCTGAAAAGGTTGCAGTCAGGCAGGAACTTTTGCATTCATAGCCTCTATATCACTGTGCATCTATTCAGTCTTTAGCACATGTTTATTGAGTGTCCACTCTGGGCTGGAATCCGTGCAAATTGACAGAAAAGCCATTGTATGCAAAACAGGCATGGTTTCTTAGAAACATTTTGTGAAACATTTTGCAAAACATAAAACAGTCATAAATTCCTTACCAATAATATACAAAACATTTTTGCAAATGAAAATACCACTGTCAACTTAATTAAAAAAAGCTCAAAAATTTTATTAAACCTTTTACAAAAAGATGTGCCAATAATTAGTAAGTTGTGAGAAACTAGTACACTTTATTCATAAGCATTAATTTATATAATTAGATATGGATTGCCACATATTAGATGAGTAAAACTACGAAAGATTTATGCCTACTGTTTGTAAGTATAATGAAGATCATTCACTTACTGTTGGATGAGACTTTAAACTGATACAAAATTTCTAGGTATTGTAACTATGCCATATCTGTCAAAATTAACAATGTCATCACCTGTGACTTCACAAATCCAAATTTTGGGAATCTATCCTAAGAAACTAGAGCACAAGTTGTAATGCTGTATGCATATTGTAGCACTGTTTATAATAACAGCAAAAAAGAGTAATGAACTAAATGTACATGAATAAGAAATGAGTGAAAAAACATCAAAGTATAATCCCATGATAGAATACAATATAGCTGCTTAACATGATCAGATTAGTGTCAGGGCAAAGCATATAAACAATCCTCAATAAACAGACCAAAGTGACTAACAGAATTCCTTATTTAATATCTAGGTCTTCCCCTCTGTGTTCCTGATGCTTTACTCTAGGGTCTTCTTGTATTTGATTGCATCTTTTGTCAGAGATATGCCTTGAAACCCCTGAGAAAGCTCCTCCATGCTCCCTGGTGAGTGCTTTTTACCACCATCCCTACTTCCCATCAACATTGACTCCCAGACAAGGAAATAGCCATGTCGCCTGTTGCTGGAAAACCCTGGCCCCTCATGCCCTGGCTACTATCCCATCTCAGTCCATATGAGAGCAAGAGATAAAGTCAGGACACTTTCTGGTGGGTGATTATAATAGGAATGGGAAACCCAGGATTCAGCACAGTTTGTTGCTTACCTCGAATGCTGAGATCTTTCAGATCACGTATTGACTCATTTTTTAGTTTTTACGATTTTTATGCTTGTTTCTCAAACTACTGCGGGGGCAGAAGAGGAATAAATGTGGAAATAAGTGGGTTATTAGCTAAAGGGGCTGAGTGGCTTCAAGATATTCTTTATCGAGTTCAGGAGGCGGCCCAAATCTAAGCATCCCAAGAATTGTGGCAAACTCAAATTCAGCTCAGGCATTAGATTATCTGTGAGCATCTAATAAGGTGGTTGAAGCACAAAAAGACAGCATGGAGTGTTCATTCAAGCAGATGGAACTCTAGTGATGCTGGTGATACTCTCTGCTCTCAACTATTCAACATGTGTAACGATGGTCAGGATCTCCTCTGAGAGTACAGTAGTGAGTACAATGAATACAATGCCTATCTTTACAGAGCTTGCTGTCTCATAAGGGTGAGCACAATTATGTTTTGGAATAGAATACTGGAAAGGCTCAGGGCACATCAGAACAGAACACACACACACACCCTTACACACATACCATAACTTCCTTTTTTCTTTTTTTTTTTTTTTTTTATTATACTTTAGGGTTTTAGGGTACATGTGCACAATGTGCAGGTTTGTTACATATGTATCCATGTGCCATGTTGATTTCCTTTTTTCTTTTGATTACTTATTTTGGAATATCTTGCATTGATTGTTTCCTAGAACATGAGTCTCTGTAACCATGGAAATGGCTGTCATTTTCAGTCCAAGGGGATAAAGGACAGTGTGTTTAAAGGGATACTAAATAAGCTTTGATTGCTAGAGATGGCACTTCAGATTTTCATGGGGGACTAAAGTGGCAATAGGGATCATCAACTGCAGACCCTACCCCTCACTTCCTTAATTTCTGTTGAAAGCTGGCTTCACCCCTTCCATGCCCTCCAGCTTAATAGCAGGAGGGGAGGTAGCCATTCCTCCCCACCACCGCCCTAGAACAGACCACACAAAGCACAGGTGGGAGAAGCCAGATGCCATTTTGACTTTTGCAGTCCCTCATCCCACAAAAGCCCTCGTGCTGACTCACACATGCAGAACGGCAGAAGCCACCCAGGGCTGTAGCTCTGACTCCTCCAGGGCCTCTGATTCTCTTTTCTGGCTGTTTTCTGGGCATCAGGAACTGGGTCCAGCAAGCCAGCCACAGAACAGGAGCCAAAAAATGATTTTGGGAAGAACTAACTGGACTGGAGTTGAAACCTCTTGACCTGATGCTAACCTTGTTTTTATCTCTCTTGTACTATGTATTTTCTGGTAAATCTAATAAATCTCCTCTTGTTTAAGTGACGGGCAGTTGGGATTGTTATTTTTGCTTTTGGCAAATCCTCAAAGGGGAAAATCAGCCCATCCACATGCCTCAAAAGAGAGGAGAAATAGGTCAAATCAGAAGCAGAGTCTAATTTCTTAGCATTGGTCAGGGCTGAGGAGGATGGGCCATACTTCTGGCTAGAGATCCTTCTATGGACCTGGGCAGACATGGGCACCCAGAGAGGGGTATGTTGAGAACTTTCACTGGGTGAAACTCCTGTGGACTTCTGACCTAAGAGGAGAGTTGGTTGCACATGTGAATCCAAGAAGGAGTTCTGTCACATCACATGTAGGACAAATAGGCACCCTGAAATGGATAACTGCATTGCTCCCCTACTTTCTTTTCCTTTTAAGATTTCTGTGTTTGCCTGGCCACATTTCTGGCCTTTGCTTTATTAATCTTGGTAATAGCAGGGAAGAAAATTGTAGGACCACCTAGAAAAGCCAAGTCAGTCTACATTAGAAAGGGCAGAAAGCTATGCATGATAGGAGAAAAAATAAAATAGACAATAGAATCAAAAGAGGAGGAAAAGATGCACAGAAAGAGCCAGCCTAGGATATGTTTACCAAGGGTTTATGGGAGTTTCTAGATGTGAGAGGAGAGATTGAGCTGCAGTTTCAGTGCCTTTTAAGTGAAAGGGTAGGAGAGAGACTCAGGAAAGGGATTTCAGAATTTTGGCATTGGGAAAGTAAGTAATCCCCCTTTAGTACTTCTTAACAAGCCCTTCATAACAAATAATTTTATTCCTTTTCAATGCTTTTTGGATGTCACACCAGTTTTACATCAGAATGCAACTCCCTGTATTTGGGCCAGTTTTATATGGATTACATGTGATTAAGCAAATATTGCTCAGTGGATTAGCAAGTGCCTAAGACCCAGTTGTCCAAAAGTGACTTCAAACTCCACAGGATGAAGGGTCTAAGCCAGCTGATAGCCTGTAATTCAGAGTGAGTAGAGGCTTGGGTATGCTAAGTCCGCAAGTTGAGAATCCTCAGTGACCGTAGCAGAGAGGATTCAGAAAGACAGCCATCTTACGGCACTTTTCCCCTTAGAAATCGTCTGCAGGTTTTCTCTGTCACCTTGGGCTAAATGCAGTGGCTGTGCTTCGTTTTCTCTGGTCACATGGGGCACCATTGGTCATTCCCTCTTCCTTGCAGCATTCCCTGTTGTTCCACAACATTGCTCACTTGGTTTCACTCCTTCCTCACTGGGCACTCCCTCCCAGTTCCTTTCACTAGTTTCTCCCCCAAGGTTCTGACCTCAGAATATTTCTTTGCCCACATCATACCTGAATCAGCTCATGTTGCCTCATGGCTTTAAATACAAAATAGCTGTGGCTCTCAAATTTAAATCTCTGCCCTAAACATCTTTCTCATCTACAAAATCACATCTACAACTGACTATTTGATATCTCCACTTGACTGTCTAACAGGCTCAAACTTCACACGACCCGGGCTGAACTCCTGGCTGCCCTACATCTCTCACCCCAAAACCTTTCTTCTGAGGCTGAGGCAGGAGAATGGTGTGAACCTGGGAGGTGGAGCTTGCCGTGAGCTGAGATCGAGGCCACTGCACTCTAGCCTGGGTGACAGATCGAGACTCTATCTCAAAAAAGAAAAAAATAAATAAATAAAAATAAAAATAAAATAAAATAAAATATGAGTTCAAGTAACTTAAGCCAATTCATACACTGAAATTTGAGAAGCTCTTTTCCAAATTAGACTGCTCTTTCATCTTTGGTCCTGGAGTGAGAAAGGTATGGGATATAAACACGCTCCATCCATTCAACACATGGCATATGAGTGGGAAAGAAACGTTTTTGTGTTGTAAACCACTGAGATATGGGGATCACATGTTTTTCAGCATAAGGTAATCTCCATTTGGCCAATACGGTAAGGGAGGAGGGTAGACAAATCCCATGATATTTCTGTGACCTTGTGTTCCTCCCTTGGTAAGTGTGCGTTCCCTGGAAGGAGTATGCTTGTCCTGGTCAAGGATTCTTCAGGGATGATCCTCCCTTTGGCCTGAAGCAGATGGGCACAGGGACCACTCTAGGATCTAGCAGTCCAATTCAGGATTATTTAACAAGCCTAAATCCTTAAAATATCCTTAGTAAGGAGGCCTAGGCAACAGGGACAG
Source organism: Symphalangus syndactylus (assembly GCF_028878055.3). NCBI lineage: Eukaryota > Metazoa > Chordata > Mammalia > Primates > Hylobatidae > Symphalangus > Symphalangus syndactylus. The sequence continues at coordinate 88,848,574 of NC_072426.2, forward strand.
GTATAATGTGAGCTGATTTCTTTTTCATCATATGAGTTAGGGTTAGAGATGCTGATATACATTCAAAATGTATTGGAAATAATTTCCACGCCTGTCACTAGCCCTTGCTCATTCTGAAGAGGACTGAGGCAAAGAAGGAGCCAGCTAAGGGTGTCAGTGCCCTTAGACTTGGCCCAGGTGCTCTATCAAGGATCTAAAGTGGAAAGGGACATGTTTCCAACAACTTTTGAGCTTCACAAGAGAGGAGTAGTACCTAGAGTTTATGCCAGGAGGTGATGCTGGCCATGGATCCATCGTGTCTGTTGTTTCATCACTAAAAGATACATCCAGCAAACACTGAACCAAGCACAGTATCACACAGGCAGTGCTAACAATCATGAGCTCAGGTGTGTGCTTGTGTGTGTGCATATGTGTGCAGGCATGTGTGTGTTGTGTGTGTGCGTCCCTCTCTCCTGGGCCTCCTTACTAAGGATATTTTAAAGATTTAGGCTAGAGATTTTCCCAGCACCAATTCACAGCTCTTGGGTGTTCAAGGGTCTCTAGACTAGAAAGATGTCCGCCCACACCCCCAGCCTCTTTTGGACCACAGAGGATGGAGCAGCAGGGAGGGGCTGGAATGGGCTGCCCACACTCTCACTAGGCTCTTCCCTGAGGTCTGGCTGCTGTCAGACAAAGCCTGGAGTAACATTTTGCATTCTATTTTCTTCATAACAATGCTTCCCTTCCTCTTCCAACAAAGGAATTTTCCATCGAGTGAAACAAAGTACATTTTGTGAATTAATGAGACAAGGAGGAAGGATTTGAGCTTCCTGTGGAGGCTCTGAGAAGGGCTGAGATGCCCATGAAATATTTAGAGGCATTTTCTCAAAGTAGTGGGCTGAGATGAAAAGGTAAAATCAAGAGCTGTTTTCCAGAGCCTATAGAGATTGAAACCCACAGCTGGGGCTCTAGCATGAGGTCTAACCTTTGCTTCCTATGCTGCTGTCCCTGCAGAGAGCTTCTGCTTGGTCCTCTTCAGGCTGGGAAAGCTGTCTTTAAAGTTGGATGATCTGTCTGTTGCAATTGTAGCCCTGCCCACTGGACATGGGGAATTTAATCAGATTATGCTGAGAGTACAGAGAACACACTAGACTGTGCTCATCACATATGGTTGTTAGTAAATCCTAAAGCAAGGATCCTGTGGATGCTCAGGTCTTGTAAGATGCATCGGTCCCTGAAGCCCCAGGGATGCAACACCATAGTCGCGCAGAGTTATCTCCAGGGATGAGAATCTGTCACATTATTCTAATATCTAAGGAGCTTGCAACCAGGTCATCTATTCACAATCTAATTTTCTGTGCATAAAACTCACTTTGTTGCTGTTCTTACCAGCAGACCTAGATCTCACAGAGAATTAGATTGGATTAGAGCGTGCCGGAGAGCTACCATACGTAACCATTATCTTAAAAAATCTCCAGGTTACAAATGATAATCCCCGGGACAGGTGTAGCACTACGAATGTGGTAGATGCTGACCACACAATGTTTTCAACAAAATTACACACTATTTTTAAAAAATAAGATATGTTATTTAAATTCTAGATGCATTGTCTTTCTTAAACCCTGAAAAATCTGGTAATATTGGCCCCAGATTTTAAAATGGAAACCATTAGTCAGAACTGACTGCCAGATTGTTGGACTTCAGATTAAAATGTTTTCTGCAGTTTACCAAAGTCTCTGCTGCTCCCTATTGTCTTATATTCATCCCATTTCTTGGGATCATTTGAGTCTGTGACCTTCAAAACTATCATTTAGTAACACAACTGTTAACCAAAGATACTCAGAAATGTGCTGTATTTAATATTTCAGCTTTGTCCCATCAGGCAGGATGCAAAGTGTACTGGGCTGTGATCAGGATGCAGTCTCCATCCTGCCCATCTCTGTGCCATCATTGCCCCTGAACTAGGCATGGCAGATCAGATTCCTTTTCTATGTGAGGACTTTAATTGTTAGAGATCTCTTTCCTGTGGCTGTTATGGTTACAGAGGACTTCTCTGAACTTCAGTCTCATCTTCCTTTTTGTGAGCAGATGGACAGTCCTGGATAGGGTGTTTTCAGAAGGAAATACCATGGTCTCGTGCATTGTTTCATTGGTAGTTCCATGTAGCCACGTGCCCAGACTGGAGATGATTTGCTGTCTCCTCCTGCACAGAAAGCTCTCTGCTGAAGAATTGGGGTTTCACAGTAACAAATCAGTGCCAAGCTGTTCCCAGTCTAGGCTTTACCCCAAATATACACAGCAGTAAGAACTACTGTACCTTATGGCAAAAAAGCACTAGCTAGAAATAGCCCATCCGATAGCCACATCTCATTGAACATTCCCAGAATTATCATGTATTTCCCCCTCCACTATTAAAAAAAAAAAAAAAAAAGACTGTCATCACTCCCTTGCCCTTGGGGACATTTTGACCTGATACTTTGAAACACATGCTGTAAGCAAAGGCAGGTATTGTCTGGGTTTCCTCTTGAGCTCAGAGGTGGGAAAAGTTTTCAGAAGGCTGTCCTGTTTTCAGAAGTCACTGGATCCTACACCATTGAAGATTCCAAGGCAGACTAACCTCTGACCTCTGCAACATACCAATGCTATGTCCAAAGAGAATGAACACTGAGCAAGCTATAGAACAGCCAAGCCCTAGATCAAGGCTATTCCCTGATCCTACATACAATTTGATTAATAACCTAGGTCCCTCTCATCCATCTTAGTCTTGCACTTTGTAAGTACACATGCTAATGAGACATTCTTATGCATCTGGATGGTGACTTCTCTGAGACAAAGTTGCTAGAGAAGGATACTCCATGTAGCCAGTGGGTTCTGAACATTCTCATGCACAGAGCCCTGAACAGACCTCCTGCAGACTCTGGGACTCTATCTACCTGTCAGGTACAAGCTGGCTTCCCGAGCCAATAGGAAACTTTGTTTCCAGGAGCTATCTTTAGCCTTACTATCTCCTTTCAAATGTCCAATTTTGAAATTGATCTAAAAATTTGACAGAATAAACCCTCTAAACAAAGGGCATATCTATTTACCTTAAGAATTAATGCATCATCTTCTTTTATTACTATTATACTTTAAGTTCTGGGTTACATCTGCAGAATGTGGAGTTTTGATACATAGGTATACATGTGCCATGGTGGTTTGCTGTACCCATTGACCCATTGCCTACGTTAGGTATTTCTCCTAATGTTATCCCTCTCCTAGCCCCCTACCCCCCACAGGCCCCAGTGTGTGATATTCCCCTCCCTGTGTCCATGTGTTCTCATTGTTCAACTCCCACTTATGAGTGAGAACATAATGCATTTTCTTTGTTGTCTTCATTTGATCGGGACAAGGAGCACAGTACCAAAAAAGAAAGAGGAGGAGGTAGAGCAAGAGGAAGGAGAGGAAGGGAAAAAGAGTTGGTAGGGAGAGGAGGAAGAGGAAAAGAAAGCTGTCAACAAAGACTGAAGACCACTTCCAACTCCTGCCAGCCCCATCCAGCTGCCAGCAACCTTACCTCAACTTCTGCAGACTCTGTCTGGGCCCAGCGCTAAGGCAAACAGACCCTGACCTAGAAGTAAAGAGGGAGCTTCCTCTCCACCAATCAGTTGGGCAGAAAGTAGTCTCCAGCCTTTACATCCATGACTGCTGGGTGCAAGGAGCCAACTGTCCTCCTGGACTCACCGTTGTTGCTGCATCCAAATCTTGGCGGGAGAAATTCATCTACCAAAATGGCCTTTTACTGAGCTCATGTGTACATTGCAGCACTTACCAGACTAGACTTCCTGTCCTGAATACTCATTTAGCCTGTAGCAGCCTTGGCCTTGCCAGTGTCTCTCACTTGGGAATGGATTTCACATCTGACACCAAATGCATCAACGTAAACAGCTCTCTCTAGATTCAGTCCACACAACACTAAGAACTGCCCTTGCATTGAAAAAATGACCACCTCCATAGGTTACACTTCTCATATTAATTCCAATGAAACTAAACTTGAGTTAAGATTTGGATGTCTTCTCCTTTCCAACTCCCTGTCTTTTACTTTCTCTCAGCCTTACTCCTCCAAGCTCAGCTCATTATCTTCTGTTTTCAGGAGATGCCACCAATCCAGCTGGTTGAACTTATTCTGGTTACAGCAGGACTATGAGTCAGAACTTGAGTTGACTGGTTACCAAGAATTTCTTTTTCTGTGATTTTGTTCATCAGGGATTCCGCTGACTGTAGATGAAACAAAAGGGAATATGTGAGATTTTTCTATTGGCTTTCTGGAAAAGAGCTCCACTACATTTCATTATTATTTAAGCCCTTAGAAAAACACTGAGGATAAAACAGGCATTTCATCCACAAATGGCTATTTAAATGTAAATCAGATCATGTGATTCCCTTCTCAGGGAGCCTACAACAGCTACCTGATGCACTGAGAATAAAATCAAAATTTTGCACATTGCTGAGGTCCCAACTTACCTTCTAAAGCCCACTCTTGCCATGTTTTTCCTTGAGCTTCATGATCTAATAGAAATGCACTGTTTTAGTTCTTCAAAGGCAAAACACCCTTCTCTCTCTAGACCTTTATCCCTCTAGACCTAGTCTCTTTGCCTGGATTGCCCTTATCACAGGCTCAGATCTCAATCGCACAGCAAGACGTTCTCCACTGACCCTTTTGGGGTAGGTCATGTTAATTCTCATCATTGCACTCTATGAGTTTCCCTTGTGTTAATAGTACTTATACAAATGAATAGTTTCATATTCATATGGCTTTTTAACCGTGTATTGTATACTTTCTCAACTAGACTACCCAGGGAGGTAGAGGCCACACCTTCTTTGTGTACTAATTATGCTTAATAATACCAGTGCTTAATACATGGTATAGGCTCAATATGCATTTAAAAACATATAAACATATTGGTGAATGAATAAAATAATTAGTAGTACTAAATCAAATCCCATTTTCTACATTTAATTGTATAGTTACCATAAATCTATATATGAGTAGAGATGTACGGAATCCCGGAATCCTCTTTGTTTAATCTCTGCCATTTCAGGCCTAAAATGATTTCATCCTCTGAGCTTTAGGTTAGTCTCATTTGTCGTGTACTGCCACTTGCTTTTTCTGCTAAGGAGTAATATCTGTAAAAGGGCCCAAGGCCTTTCTATTCTGTCTCTCAACTGAAGTCTTAGAAGTACAGCTGTAGCCCCATCTCATTCATACTGTCTTTTTTTTTTATTATTATACTTTAGGTTTTAGGGTACATGTGCACAATGTGCAGGTTTGTTACATATGTATCCATGTGCCGTGTTGGTTTGCTGCACCCATTAACTCGTCATTCATACTGTCTTAAGACTCTGCCCACCTTTGGCTGCTGGGACTGACTTCCCAGCTTTGGATCTCAGCTTGATCATAAGGGAAATGTCCACAGCTTCTCTTATGCCACGGGCTTTGTTTTTCTTTATGTTGAGGTTTCCTCTGTGAGTTGGAGATTAAAATAGCACTTTAGAGAAGACCAAGAAGAACAAAAATATTAACAGTGAATAATTTCCTCTGAGCTTCATTGGAATCCTAAAAAGCATTGAAGTGCAGTATGGAGACCAGGGCTTTGGCATTTGACTCACCTTATGAAACTGTGACTCACAGAGTACTCACGATAAGAACTTTGTTCAGAATTTATCCTTTAAAGATAATCCTATCCTCATCTGTGAAGGGAGAATAATACTATTAATATTTCAGAGTTGATTTGAAGATAAAATGAGAGAGCAGGACATCCAGAAGAGTGTCTCTCTCAAAAAGACATTAATTTTATTTCATCTGAGGTAGTTGAAGCTCACGCCTCACCTCCAGTTTTAGAAGTTAAGGTCCCCTCAGGGAATTTCCATTCTAGCCTGTGCGGTTACCCAATGGGGGAAGGTTTCTAAAGCATGACAAAAAATACCCCCTCTCACAGAGAGAGTTGAAATACTACTTAGATTTGAAAGCCTCTGAAAAGAAAATACAAATGAAACCCTATCAGTCCATGATTGGGTAACTTTGTTCACAAACTCTGCATTTGCTCCCTCTATCCACAGTGATATATCCACTGTCATTCAATGAAGTTCCTACCCAGATCTTCTCTTAATCTCCAGAATCCAGGGAGACTTTTCTATAGTATTTAGGTATCAAATCTAATCAATATTTTCTTTTCTTTTTTATTATAAATTATTAGCTTATTGACATACATTTTTATTTTATTAACTTTTATTCTAAGTTCAGGGGTACAAGTGCGGGTTTGTTACATAGGTAAACTTGTGTCATGGGGGTTTGTTGCACAGATTATTTCATTACATCAACCAGGTGAGAAGGAGAGGATCAAACCTAATCAATATTTTCTATAAATCTGATGATATAATGAATGATTTTCTTCTCCTTCTTCTCAATACCTGACTGAAATCTATTGCCCAGATTCTCAAGGGTGACAGGAAGTGGGAAATAAGGGGAACCTCTTGACCTGTTGGTGCCCAGGTACTTCCTGAAACACCCACATGAATGCTTCAGCCACATGGACCCATATGCAGCTTCTACTTTGCCTCTGAATTTCTTGGAGTTCCAACTGCGCTTTTAAATTATACTGATGAAAAGTGGTAGCTTTTCTGGCACTCCTTGGTACCTCTTCATGTACAGGCTCACCTGATGACTGTAATATTGTGTTGTCTCTGAGGGAGATTGTATTTTCCAAAGTTGGCTGTAACACTCCCATCCCACATGCTCTTCTCTGACCTCACCCCTCCACCACTGAGACTCTACCTCTTTGTGGTAGGAGACTGTACCACTCTATGGTGGAGCGGTAAGGCCCAGAGAAGAGGATATGGGTGGGGAGTCTAACACCCCTTCACTTGAATTTGAGAGGATTGTGGCTCATATAGAAGCAATGTGGTAAAAGTGATGCTGTGTAACGTCTAAGGCTGTCATATAATGCAATGCAGCCCCCATCTCACAAGCTGGAAGACTCACTTTTGGAGCCTTGAGTCACTGTGCAAGATGCTCAGCTACACTGAGACCACCATAATGGAGAGACCACAGAGAGGCCCTCCAGTTCAACTGCCCAAATGAGCTTCCAGCTGAAAGACAACAAATACCAGCCTTGTGCATGAGCCATGGTGCATACCCAATCCACTAAGCTTTCATAATTCTTCAGCCTAAGCCAACATCTGACCACAACTACATGAACCTAGGTAATATGAACCCTTTCAAAATTGCTGACTCACAAAATTGTGAGCAAAATAGAAAAAGTGCTTTAAGTCACTAATTTTTAAGGTAATTTGTTATATAGCCATAGTAACTAAAATAATCCTCAATGGAGGTAGTAACCAGATTTTCCCAGCATATCTGTTTACCTAGATTAACTCCAATTTGTCTTGTCCTATCCAACAGGAAAAAGCAAACATCCTTAGAATTCTCATCTGAAGATTCCATTGTTATTTTTTTCTTTTGCTTAGAATTGAACTTGTATATGTGAGCAGCCATGGAGGCCTGAAGCATGTCTAGCAATCATGAAAATATGTTTGTCAGAATGTAGATTTGACAAGCTAGTCAGAGACATTATTTATCATTTTTTTGCAGGTAATCTTTTTTCGTTTATTGGAAAAACTTTCTGGCTCCTTCACTTCAGAAGTGTTGGGCCATAGTCCTTGACGATTAAGTAAGGTAGTCTGGAGACAAACGTTCCTGGGCTGGGCTGAGTCTCAGCACCAACCTTGAGCTTACCAGGAGCTTATTTAGCTACATAAAATGTCAACAAAGAGAGGCTTTGTGTGTGGAAAAGAAGGAGACTCAGCTGTGGTTCAGGAGAGAAAGATCTCATGAGCCATCCTCACATCTAATTAAGTGCAGATTGTTGTTTGACATCTGAGAGAGATAAAAAGTAAGAAACATGAGGGATCATGAGACATCACACTCCAGGGACTGTTGTGGGGTGGGGGGAGGGGGGAGGGACAGCATTAGGAGATATACCTAATGCTAAATGACGAGCTAATGGGTTCAGCAAAACAACATGGCACATGGATACATATGTAACAAACCTGCACATTGTGCACATGTACCCTAAAACCTAAAGTATAATAAAAAAAGAAAAAAAAAACAACTGTCACAAGGGCACAAAAATACATTTTTGAGTAGAATAGGTCATCTGTTTCTCTGGGTGCTTCATTTTTAGTTATAAGGTGCGTTGATCATTAAAAAAAACAGATTCTACACAATTATTGTCCACCTAAGTACTGAAATTACCACCTCATCTTAACTAAATACCAAACTACAGAGACTAGGACTCTGAAGTAGAAAGTAAGAATTGTGTGTTACTGCTCTTATTAAAATTAAGTACTCAATGAAATCAGTGAGAATGTGGCCTAGGGCATGTACAGATCACAGCAGCAAACCCAATCACATTTCTAATTAGCCCACAGAGAAAGAATAGTTCTATAAAAAAATAAACAGAGGTATGCCAGCGTAAGTGGACTTACATTTTAAATTCAAAGCATTTGAAAATTGTGTTTCTCTGTGGGGGTGGGGAAGTTGGGCAAATTTATTACCACTGAATGCTCTTAATTGTGAAGAAGTAGATCAAGACCATTTAGGAATGCAACCAGAAATCATCGAAATAATATGCGTTATAAAAACCTTTTCTTTAAATCCCATTGAAATAAGTATAAAATCTTCTGAAGCAAAAAGAAAAATCCTCAACTTCCTGAATATGCAATGACGATTAACACAAATATTTAAATATTACTTTCCAAATAGTATTCCTGTTGTTGGCAAGTGGTTTTCAGATGGCATCTTCACCTGAGATGTTCCTGAATTACAATTATATTAAGAATGCTCTATTATCAACTGTCCTGAGACTCTATTTAAAATATAAAAATTTGTGCCTCGTTGATTAAATTTATTCCTAAGTATTTTTATGTGATTGTAAATTAGATTGTTTTCTTGATTTTTTTCGTTGGTAGTTTGTTGTTAGGGTATAAAAATGCTGCTGATTTTTATGTTGGTTTTATAACCTACGACTTTATTGAATTTATCACTTCTAACACATTTTTGGTGAAGTCTTTAGGATTTCTATATATAAGATCGTGTCACCAGTAAACTTCATCTTTCCATATGTGGGTATTTGTTATTTCATTTTTTTTTTTCTCCTAACTGCTCTGGCCAGGACTTCCTGTACTATGTTGAATAGAGGTGGTAAGACTGGGCATCCCTGTCCTGCTCCTAATCTTAAAGGTAAAGCTTTCAACTTTTCATTGTTTAGTGTAATGTTGTCTGTAGGGTAGTCATATATGGCCTTTATTGTATTGAGGTATATAGTTTCTATACCTTGTTTTTAGTGTTTAACATAAACAAATGTTGAATTTTTTCAAATTCATTTTCTGCGTCTATTGAGATGATCACGTGATTTTCATCCTTTATTTTGTTAATATCACATTATTTGATTTAACGTATCACATTTATTGATTTATGTTAAAACATCCCTGCATCCCTGGGATAATTCCCACCTGATCATGATGTACGATCTTTTTAATGTGCTGTTGAATTTTGTTTGCTAGTATTTTGTTGAGGATTTTTGTTTCTGTGTTTATTAGAGATATTGGTCTGTAGTTTTCTTTTCTCTTGAGATGGAGTTTTGCTCTTGTCACCCAGGCTGCAGTGCAATGGCATGATCTCAGCTCACTGCAACTTCTGCCTTCTGAGTTCAAGCTATTCTCCTGACTCAGCCTCCCGAGTAGCTGGGATTACAGGTGTCCGCCACTATGCCCAGCTAATTTTTGTATTTTTAGTAGAGACGGAGTTTCACCATGTTTGCCAGGCTTGTCTCACACTCCTGACCTCAGGTGATCCACCACCCTCGGCTTCCCACAGTGTTGGGATTACAGGTGTGAGGCATCATGACTGGCCTATAGTTTTTTCTTTCAATGTTTTTGTCTCGCTTTACTATTAAGGGCAATGTTTACTTAGTAAACCTAGTTTGGTAAGTATTCCTTCAACTATAAAACATTAATGAAATCAATTGAAAAAGACACAAATAAATGAAAAAGACACATCATATTCATGAATTGAAAGAATTAATATTGTTAAAGTGTTCATGCTATCCAAAGTGGTCCACAGATTCAATGCAAATTTATCAAAATTTCAATGTCATTTTTCACAGAAATAGAAAAAAATTCCAAAATTTGTAAGGAACCAGAAAGGACCCTTAATAGCCAAAGAAACCTTGAGCAAAAATAACAAATCTGGAGACATCACACTTTCTGATTTCAAAATATATTATAAAGTTTTTGTAATCAAAACAGGGGCATAAAAATGGACACATGAACCAATGGAACAGGTCAGAAAGCTCAGACATAACTTAAATATTTATGGTCAGTTAATTTTCCACCAAAGTGTCAAGAACATACAATGGAGAAAGGACAGTCTCCTCAATAAATGATTTTGGAAAAACTGGATATCTACATGCAGAAGATTGAAATTGGACCTTCATCTTACATCATACACAAAAATCAACTCAAAATGGATAAAAGACTTAAACATAAGACATGAACCTGTAAAGCTACTACAGGAAAACCTAGAGGGAAAGCTCCATGATATTGGTCTGGGCAACAATTTTTTGGATAGGATTCCAAAAACACAAGCAACAAAAGCAAAAGTAGACAAATGAGATTATAGTAATCTAAAAAGCTTCTGGACACCAAAAAAAAAAAAAAAGCAATTAACAGAGTAAAGAGACAACCTATAGATTGAAAGAAAATATTTGCAAACCACACATCTGATAAGGAAGGGGCAAATATCTAAAAATATATAAACAACGCAAACAACTCAATAGCAAGAAAACAAATAACCCAATTTTAAAAATGGGCAAAGAATCTGAACAGACATTGCTCAAAAAATTAATGGTTAAATGATATGTGAAAAAAATGCTCAGTATCTCTAATCATTAGTTAAATGCGTATTTAACTGATATGCACAAAGAACAACTCATACTTGTTAGAATGGCTACTATCAAAAAGATGATTAACGAGTGTCAGTAAGGATGTGCAGAAAAGGGAACACTTGTATATTCTTTGTGAGAATTTAAATTAACGCAGTCATTTAAAAAATAATTCCTCAAAAAACTAAAAACAAAATTACCATATGATCCAGCCATATCACTTCTGGAATTGAAATTTGCATGTTGAAGAGATATCTGTTCTCTCATGTTTATTTCAGCATTATTGTAATAGCTAAGTTATGGAAACAACTTAAATGTTCATCAGTGAATGATGGATAAAGAAAATATGCTGTATACACAATGAAATAACCTACATTTTTAAACAGAAGGAAATTCTGTCTTTTAAAACAAGATGAATGGAACTGGAGGAAATAATGCTAAGTGAAATAAGACAGGCACAGAAAGACAAATACTGTATGATTTTACTTATATGTAAATTCTTAAAAAAAAAAAAAAGAAATAGAAAACACAAGTAGAAAGATAATTACCAGCAACTGGTGGGGAGGAGGAGGAGTAAGGGCAGGGATAATGTTGATCAAAAGGTACAAAGTTTCAATCAGACTGGAGGAATAAGTTCTAGTGAGCTCTTTCATTTCATCGTGACTACAGTTAGTAATAATGTTTATTTCATAATTGCTAAAATAGATTTTTAACTTCCTCACCACATATGTAAGATAAATTGAAGTGAAAGATGTTTATTAACTTGATTGAATCTTTTTATTACTTATATATAGATCAAAACATCACACTGTACCCAATAAGTATGCATAATTCTGATTTTTCCATTAAAATAAACCATTTTTAATATAAAAATGTGATGAATTCTATATATTTGCCTTAAGAATATTTTGGAAGATATAAGAGTAGAACTGAAAACAGATAAGAAGAAGTCAGTTTTGCCTGAAAATATTTTTGAGATGTTAGCCATTTTTTTCTGTCCTACAGATAATTAATTCACTTTTTCTCCCTTGCTCATTCAAGCTAATAGACTGTTCATTGCCTTGGAAAACAAATGTAAAGGGATATTAAATTTGGAGTGGGTTAGGGTCAGAGGGTCTTGGGTTTGGTTTGCAATAGCACAAGTCCTAAAGGTGATGCAGAGGTCTCTGCATAAGCATTATATTTGGGAGAAATGTGATAGGAGACTGCGGTCTTCTACCAAAACTCATGGACCAAGTTGAGTGATGGAGAGAAATGAAAGTAATGTAATGAAGGCAGAAGAGTTGGTGGATCTCAGAAGGAGAAGTAGTAACTGAAAGGATGCACTACCGCCGCCTGGGTGATTCCCCATTCCATTACTCTCTATTTCACCCTGACAGTCCATTGTTGTCAGGTCTTGGCTCTGATCTGAGATGTCTTCCTTTCCCGTATAAAATGGCCTCTCTCTGCAGTTATATAAGATTTTAGACTTCTTGCTACCTGTAGAAAGTTGAGAGCCCAGGAAGCTTTCTGAAATTTGAACAATCACAATTCCTTTTAGCTCAAACTGTCAGTGCTTTATTGATTACAACTAACTTTAACAGCTTTGCAGGTGTCCTAGGTATCTGACGTGAATCTACTACATTCAACAAAACCCATATCCACAACTCGTCTTGAGACAGGCTTCTCTCCTCTTTGGCATATCAGGGCACTACAAGATAACACTTAAATTTTTGGATGCTCTTTGGTAGAACTGAGAAAATCACTAGGCACTACCTTATCTTTGTTAGGCCTTAACAAAGGATCTTAAAATAATTCATTTTGATCTTTCCATTGAGATAACTTCTCACCTGGATAATATTTTGCTGCCTGGAAAACCTCAAAATCAAAAACAGTTTTATTTTCAAAACCAACAAAAACTAGCTCTTCTCTAATTTCCTCTATATTCTTGCAAACAGAGTAGTTTTCTTCTTAGCACATTTCTCTCATCACATTACATTTTATGTAGCCAAAATAAGCCAATTACACTTTTAGCACTCTGTCTTACAGACAGTACATAGCTAAATTATATTAGGTATATTTTCTATCTTCTAATTACCAAAATCAATCATTTTACCAGTTTATATGCTGCTACAGAGCATATATCATGTTATTTTATCTGCTATAACAATTTTTTGTAATTTTTTTTCAGTATCCACTGAGTTTATTCACATTTTTTCCAGTTTTTACTACCTGGCTTTATTTCACTTTGTTTAGCCTGTACCTATCACTCAATCTTGAAAACAATGTTAAATATTTTATGTTTCTATTATGGCAGACCTCCCACTCCTAGGTGCCCACTTTTAAAAGTTAGCTTTGGTTGCAAAACAAACTACACTGAAATTTAGTGACTTAAAGCACTATATAATTTATATTGTTGAATTGTTTATACTAATGAAAGCTATCTACAAATTTAATGCAATCCCTATCAAAATCCCAGTGGCTTTTTTTTACAGAAAATTTTTTTAATCCTAAAATTCATATAGAACCACAAAAGACCTTAAATAGTCAGAACAATCTTGAACAAAAACTACAAAGCTGGAGGCGTTATACTTTCTAATGTCAAAATATATTACAAAGCTACAGTAATCAACGTAAGTGTGATGCTTGTATAAAAACTGATACATAGACCAATGTAACAGAATAGAGAGCCCTGAAATAAACCTACACATATATAGTAAACTGATATTTAGCAAGGGTGCCAAGAATACACAATGGGCAAGAGATGGTCTCTTCAATAAATGTAATCAGTAGACTGGATATTCACATGCAAAAAAATGGAATTGAACCCTTATCTTATACCATATACAAAAATCAAACTAAAGTGTATTGAAGATTTAAAATCTTAAACCAGAAAACTTCCAAAAGAAAACAGGAGAAATCTGTCTTGGCAAGCAATTATTCACAGTTATTTCTTGAATACGACACCAAAAGCACAGCAACAAAAGCAAAAATAAGTGATATCACCTTGCACTAAGAAACCTCATAACTGCAATGAAATACAATCAACAAAATGAAAAGGTGAACTATGAAATGAGTGAAAATATTTGCAAATCTTATATATCTGAGTTCCTATATATCTTAAATATTAGCTCTTTAACTTCTACAATTCAAGAGCAAATATTTATTTATTTATTTAAATAAGTCAGTTTAGAATGGAAAAAAAAACTAAATAGATATTTCTACACTGAAGACATACAAATAATCAACAGGTTTATATGAAAAGAGGCTCTACAACACTAATCATTAGGGAAATGCAAATCAAAACCACAATGAATATCACCTCATTTCTGTTAGGATGACTATTATTAAAAAGACAAAAAAACAGCAGTTGTTGACAAGGCTCTGGAGGACAATGAACCCTTTTACACTGTTGGTGGGAATGTAAATTGGTACAGCCATTATGAAATGCAGTATGGAGATTTCTAAAAAAAATAAAAATAGAACTAGCATACCACCCAACAGTCCTACTTTAGGATATGTATCTAAGGGAATTGATATTAGAATCTGGAAGGGAAATCTGCACTATCTGGTCCATTGCAGCATTATTCATATTAGTCAATGTGTAAAGCAATGTAAATGTTTATCAATAGATGAATGAATAAAGAAAATGCCGTATATACCTAAAAATGGAATATTATTCGGCCATAAAAAAAGAAATTCTGCCACTTACAACAATGAAACTGGGGGACAACATGCTAGGAAAAATAAGTCAAACACAGAAGAACAAATACTACATGATACCACTTATATAAGGAATCTAAAATAGTCAAACTAATAGAAACAGAAGAGTAAAATGGTGCTTGCAAGGGATGGGAGGAAGGGCAAATGGAAAGATATTAATCAAACAGTATAGACTTTCAATTATGTAAGATAAAATTCTAGAGATTTACAGTATAGCATAGTGCCTATGCTCATTTGCATTTCTTCAGTGCCTATAGTTAACAACATTCTATTGTAAACTTAAAAATTTGCGAAGCAGGCATATCTTACGTTAAATGTTATTACAAATAATACTAATTATTTATATAATATTTAATAAAGAGGGCAGGAGGAATAATAAGAGGGCAGGCAGAATATTTTGGAAGTGATTGGTATTATAACATATGTTTTTTCTTCATGTATTTTTGGACTCTGCTGTTAGTTGTCTACATGCCAGTAATTGTCATATTGCCTTGATAAATTTTCCCTTTATTATTATAAAATGTCATTTTTTTGTCTCTAGCATCAAGTTTTATCTTTTTAGCTTTTTGTGAAAGTCCATTTTGCCTAACTTTAATACAATTAAGCTGACGATCTTTTGATTATTGCTTGTATAATATATATCTTTTTTCGTCCTTTTGCCTTTAACATATTTGTGGTTTTGTATGTAAATTATGTAACTTGTAGTCAGCACATATCTGTATCATATTGTTTGATTTTTTTTATTTTATTATTATACTTTAGGTTTTAGGGTACATGTGCACAATGTGCAGGTTTGTTACATATGTATCCATGTGCCATGTTGGTTTGCTGCACCCATTAACTCATTTAGCATTAGGTATATCTCCTAATGCTGTCCCTCCCCCTTCCCCCCACCCCACAACAGTCCCTGGAGTGTGATGTTCCCCTTCCTGTGTCCATGAGTTCTCATTGTTCAATTCCCACCTATGAGTGAGAACATGTGGTGTTTGGTTATATCTCTGTCTTTTTCCTGGAGTTCTTTAATTTATTTACATTTAATGTAATTATTTATAATGTAAAATTTACCTCTTCTATTTTGATATTTGCTTTCTATAGGTCTTACAGCTTTTTTCCCCATGCTTCCTCTACTATAGTCTTTTTTTGTTAAACAGTTATTTTCTAGTGCATTAATTTCATTGTTTCTTTTACCATTTTTTGAATTATGTTTATAGTGGTTGCCCTGGAGATTACAATATACATCATAATTTGTAACAATCTACTTTGTGTCAATACTAATTTAAGCTTAATAATTAACAAAATCTTTTCTCCTGCTTGGCTCATTCCTTCTCCCTCCTTTGTGCTTTCATCACTATACAAATTGTATCTTTATGAATTATATGTCAATCAGCATGGATATATAATTATTGCTTTATGAAGTTGTCTTTTTGGCAGGTAGGGAAAATATAGTTATAAACATGAAAATCACTTACTTTTTCTTTTATATTTACCTACTAGTCACCTTTAGCATTTCTTGTAGGAAGATCTACTATTGACAAATTCTCCATTTTTTTTTAATCTGTGAATGTTTTAATTTTTCATTATTGAAGATTAGTTTTGCTGGGTACAAAATTTTTGGTTGTCAATCGTTTAATTTCAGCACTTTGAATGTGCCATTCTGCTTCTCTCTGGCTTTTGTATTTATAAATATATATTTATTCTGATAATTAATCAGCTGTTAATATAGCTGATGCTCTCTTGTATGCATTGTGTAGCTTCTCCCTTGCTACTCAAGACTTTCTTTTTCCTTATTTTTTTAACAGTTTAATTATGATGTGTCTAGGTGTGGATTTGTTTCAGTTTATATTACTGGAATTTATTGAGCTTCTTAAATATGTATGTAATGGTTAATACTGAGTGTCAACTTGATTGGATTGAAGGATACAAAGTATTTTTTTTTTTTTTTGAGACGGAGTCTCGCTCTGTTGCCCAGGCTGGAGTGCAGTGGTGCAATCTTGGCTCACTGCAAGCTCCACCTCCTGTGTTCACGCCATTCTCCTGCCTCAGCCTCTCTGAGTAGCTGGGACTACAGGCGCCCGCCACCACGACTGGCTAATTTTTTTGTATTTTTAGTAGAGATGGGGTTTCACCATGGTCTCGATCTCCTGACCTCATGATCTGCCTGCCTCGGCCTCCCAAAGTGCTGGGATTACAAGCATGAGCCACCGCACCCGGCCGAAGGATACAAAGTATTAATCCTGGGTATGTCTGTGTGGGTGTTGCCAAAAGAGGTTAACATTTGAATCAGTGGGCTGAGGAAGGCAGATCCACGCTTAATCTGGTGGGCACAATATAATCAGCTTCCAGCAAATCAGGCAGAAAAATGTAAAAAGAAGAGACAGGCCTAGCCTCCCAGTCTACATCTTTCTTCAATGCTGGATGCTTCTTGCCCTTGAACATCAGACTCCAAGTTCTTCAGCTTTAAAACTTGGACTGGGTCTCCTTGCTGCTCAGCTTGCAGACAGCCTATTGTGAGACCTTGTAATCATTGTGTAAGTTAATACTTAATAAACTCTTATAAAATGAAACTTATAAACTCATGTATATCTTTGAGATACATACATATATCTCATATATATATATATATCCTATTAGTTCTATCCTAAGAGAACCCTGACTAACACAATGTAGGGTTTGTGTTTTGCATTGAATTTAGGAAGTTTTTAGCCATTATATCTGTAAACACTCTTTCAGCCTATTTCTTCCTCTTCTCTTCTTCAAGGACTCCCACCACCCAGATGTTGGTATGCTTGATGATGTACTGTATATCTCTGAGGCCATGTTCCTTCTTCTTTATTACTTTTACTTTCTGTTTTAGATAGGGTTTTTTAACTGACTTAACTTAAAGTTAAGATTCTTTCTGTCTAATTCAAACTTCTCTTGAGCCACCCTAGTGAATGTTTTACTTTTAGATTTTGTGCTTTTCAGTTCAAGAATTTCTATTTTTCTAAATAATTTCTATTTTTGTATTGGTAATTTATGTTTGATGGGACATTATTATTTTATGTTTCATTTGTGTTTTAGACATGGTTTTGGTTAGTTTGCTGAACATACTTAACTGATTTAAAATTATTTTCTTCTAAGACAACATTTCCCTTTCTCTAAGAGACTTTCTATTAAAGGCTTTTCCCCCTACATAGGGACCATATATTCTTTTGGGGATGTCTCATAATTTTTTGTTGAAAACTGGACATTTTATATAATACAGTATTATAATTCTGGAAATCACTTCTCCTTACTCCCCAAGAATTATTGTTGATTATTTAGTAATTTTCTGAACTTATTCTTTAAATATTGTAGTCTTTGTTGGGTGTGGTGACTGAAGTCTTTGCTTGGTTAGCTTAATGGTCCACTAATGATTGAACAGATATATTTTTTTAAATCCCTGATACCAGTTAAGTCTCCCAGTCTTTGCAGTAGACTCTGTGCAAATGTTAGGAGATGCCTTCAACACTCTTCTATGCAGCTGACAAGTCCACTTTAGCCTTACTTCCTATTTATGCAGAGCCTCAATGCTAACCAAAAGTAAAAGCTTGGGGCCTTCTAAGGTCTTTTGTGAACATGTACACAGCCCTGGGCATGTGTGCATCCCTATGTATGTGTGTAACCTTCTGTATTCCCAGGAATATCTCAGAACTTTTTAAAGCCCTTCTGTTCCTCAGATTTTCCTTTCAAGTGTACTGGTCAACCTATTGTTTTTCCTAGTTGTACTACATAGCCTTAAGCTGCCATACATTTAAAAGATTGCCTCTAAATATTCTTAGAAAATGCCATGAAGGAAAGAAACTTTTCACCCTGGGTGAGCTACTGTCAAGAGAAATAAGACAGTCTTATAAGAAGGAGCTGCCTAGGAACCATCAGAAAGGTCAAATAATGACAGTTCTCTGGGAATGAGCCTTTGAAAGAACTCCATTCTGCTCTCTTTGGTGGCTGCTAGGCAACAGGTTTACAGTGTCAGTGTAGGCTGTTGGTTTTCAAGTCTACCATGGAGCTGGAGAGAGAAACTGGAATAGGGTAAGTTAAAAATGTCACAAAACTCATTGCTGCTACTGAGATTCAATAATTTCACTTGAATACATGCTCTCCAGACTGATTTAAAAACTTTCCAGAGTTTTAAAAAATTATTCTAGCTAATTTTGTCAGCTTTTTTTGTTACTGATTTTTACAAAGGAGAGAATTTTCAGAGGTTCTTATTCCACCATTTTTACAAGTCAACTCTTTTTATTTTGTCCGAGTCTACAATGACTCATGTGGTCTCATCTCTGCTTCTTCATCTCCTACTGGCCTTTCCTGGCTCACTTTTCACCAGATATGGTGGTCTATATGTACATCAAACTTCCATGCTCATTCCAAAATTTGGGCTTTTGCCCTTGATCTACCTAATATTTGAAAAACTGTCCCTCCAGGTCTTTACTTGTCTTCCTACCCTCACCTTCAATGCTATCTTCTCAGTAAGGCTATCTTGTCTGAAGTAGACCTTTTCCTCTCCTAATTTTCTATCACAGAAACTTTTAAATTTTTTCATTGCATTTTTCCAAAAATTCAACAATTTATTTGTTTGGCTATTTAGTTCTTGTCTCCTACTTTACAGTGGAAAGGGAAGAGCCACATCTATTTAGTTCCCCAGGTTATTCAAAGTAACTAGCATGATACCTTGCACATACAATTTTAATAAGTATTAAGTAAATATATTTGATATAAAATTAAAATAAAAGTGAAAATAAACTATTAAGATTACACAGGACATTAAGGAATCATTATGAAATATATGTTTAATACTAAAAGGCCATATTAATTGATATGGTAAACAGAAAGGCAACAAGAGAAGAAATACTAATAGTAGGTGAACAGTTGACTAAATATCTAATTTTAGACGTATTAAAACACATTTTGAAAACCAGCAATGTAATGCTATTATAGCCATACTATGTTAGCTAAAATTGGAAATAACAATAATAAGTACTTGAAAGTTTTTCATGAAACTGATTTGTTCTACAGGGTAGCTGGCATCATGAATCGCCACAATATTAATGGGTAGCAAATTGGCAGTTTATGTCCAGACGATAAAAAATGTTAGAGTCTTTAACACAGTAATACCACTTCTGAGGATCTAAGGAGATAATCCAAAATACAGAAAAATGTATTTTTTAAAGTTCATTACAAAATAGTGATGACAAATTTGAGACAATTAAATGTCCAACATGTAGGAATAATTAAGTAACTACAGCATATTGCTTCAATAATATTTTGTGCAGTTATTAAAAATAATTTTAAAATTGTAGTATATCAGATTAAGTAAAAATACAGAATAAAAAATTTCGTGGGCATTATGACTACAATTTTGATAAACTATGCATTTAGATAAGAAATATATTACAAAAAAATAATATAAAGTAATATGAATACTTTTACTTAAAATCTTTTTGTTGCTATAAAATTATTTTCCCAGTTAATAAAGTATGTAGAGAAAAATAAGAGCACAGACTTATATTGTGAAACTGAAATTTATTGTAATTGTACTTATGTTTTTCTTTTTTGTTATCTCTCCTGAACATTTTCCATGAAAATGTGATATTTGTTTTTAGCAATGAAAGAAAGTAGTTTTTCACCTAAAATGATTTCTGTATAAAATTCTATAAAAGACTCAATAAACATCTTTAAAACAAAATAATGACAACAGTCATTTTTACGGTTATGATAAAACTAAAACCAATTTTCCCCTAAATCACATACATTTATTTTTAAAATAAAATTTTCAAAGTATACAAATGTGTATCAAACATCAAAACTATTTTTTCTCATGAAAAAGGACGTGCCTTCTTTGTTATTAAACATAGCAATTTATAACATTCTTTAGTCATTAATTGTTTTTTAAATTATTTACCACAGTGCTGTTAAGAATTCTATAGATTTTTTTCTTGGAGGTTGTCAAAAGTGAGGGCTAGCAGACTCAGTGGTACTTGAACCCTTGTCTCTGAACTTCTCTCTTACTTTTATTTTAAACAGTCATTCCTGAAGTCAAAAATCAACTGAAAATCACTGGTTTGGACACTTAGCACTAAACCCACCTATGGTTGTCATTAGCCCAGCATGACATTAAGAGAACCCAGGACATAGGACCTAGAAACATAAACGGAAGTTGGGGAGACAGAGGCTGAAGAGAAAGTCCTGGGCAGTTCTTCGGGAACGTCAGATCCTCTGGAGGATACGGCGTGTTTGGTAACAGGTACATACATAAAGGGCAAGCACAGGTGCTCACACAGTTTCTGATCCTAAAGCATCAG
The DNA here is from genome assembly GCF_028878055.3 of Symphalangus syndactylus. Taxonomy (NCBI): domain Eukaryota; kingdom Metazoa; phylum Chordata; class Mammalia; order Primates; family Hylobatidae; genus Symphalangus; species Symphalangus syndactylus. The sequence continues at coordinate 88,869,554 of NC_072426.2, forward strand.
GGCTTTGGCTGTTTCATCTGATTCTTGGTAAGTAGCAACCTCCTATACACCCTCCCTCAGGAATTCTGAAGCAGAAAAGAGAGAAGAATGGAGAAGAAATAAGAGAGAGAGAAAGAGAGCACTGAGAGGCACTCCTAGAGACAGAGCTGTGAGAGGAAGAGTCTAAGAGAATGCCAAGGAGGAAGAGAAAAAAACATTAGTCTTTTCAATGTTTTTCATAGTTGCAGCTATCAAGAAGTTTTGCCCTCTGTGAGTTGGTGAGGGTGCTATGTGCTCTATGTCATTTCATTTATCACCAATAACAGTGTGTATGGCAAGATGTGAATGTGCAGTGGCCTGCATATGTCCAAGTCAATAGAAGAAACAAACTTTTGTCTGTAGCTTTTATGTCCTTAATGAAACTTTAATATCTTGGAAACCACCTGCGCATTGGATAGAAACTACCATTTCCCACCAGTGCATATGGTCCTGTGTAACTCTTTTCTGTCTTTTAAGCACATGTAGTCCCTTCAAATGCCCATCAACACTAATATTTGGTCCTAAAATTCCACTGAATGATTGAGACTTTTAACACATGTGTATATCAGAATAGCTCCTTCCCCTAAGGCTATAATCTTAGGCTTTAACATCTAGTGGTGCTCTGTTTACTTGGAGGTGAGCAGATGTGGTGTGAACCTCCAGCATTAATGCTCCTCACCAGCCTCACGTTCCACCATGACTGTCCAGGCTTCTCATCTTCCACTCCTTGGGTTCTTCACACCTGGCTCTAACCTCATGATCTTCCTCTGGAATCTGGAGCCCAGCCTTGAACATTAGCAAACTATCACAAGTTTCTTGGAAGAAGAACTTCCTTATTGTTTATTATGCCATAATTGGACAGATCTTAACTTATTTCTTACCTAACCATTCATTGAAAGTGAACACTGTTTCACCTGGGCTCTGTAACTGACTGTAGGTTAAACATTCTTCATCACTCTTCTCAACTCCCATTAGATACATAGTTGCCACTCTTCCTTTGGGCTTGATGCTATTCTTTTGGTCTTTCTCAATAGTCTAATTCTCTAAGATCAGACAAGTCTTAGCTGACCCCAGAAGCTTACATTTTTATATCAGGCCAGCAATTATATGACAGGTAATCAAATAAAGTAACAGGAGGGGGAAAAAAAAGCCCAGTGGAAGATATATTTAACCAACAAGCTAATCTGGCATTCCCACCGGATAGGAGAAAGAGAAAGAGAACTCCGAGGTCATCTCAAGCTAGCATTTCAGGTGAGAACAAAAGTGCCAATAAAATTGGAAATAAAGTGTCTATGCCACTCCAGTGTAGAGTGTCAACACTGAGTGTACACTGGAGATTGTATTGACTGGCTGTTCTGTAGAAGGATGATAAAACTAGGACTTCAATAAACTGAATAACTTAGAACAAGGAAGTTTAATAATAAGACCTTAATAAGAACAATGTGGAAGGCTTGACGTGGTGGCTCATGCATGTAATCCCAGCACTTTGGGAGGCCAAAGAGGGAGGGTCACATGAGCCTCAGGAGTTTGAGACAAGCCTGGGCAACATGGCAAAACCCCATTTATACAAAAAAAAAATACAAAAATATTAGCCAGGTGTGGTGGTGCACGTCTGTAGTCCCAGCTACTCAGGAAGCTGAGATGGGAGGATCGCTTGAATCCAGGAGGTCAAGGCTACAGTGAGCGGAGATCACACTACTACACTCCAGCCTGGGTGACAGAATGAGACCCTGTCTCAAACGAAACAAAACAAAATGTGGTTACTATGATTATTTATAGGAGAGAGAAAAAAATGGTCACTATTACTATAGTAGTCAGGTAGAACTATATAATAATTGAGGTAATAGAATACTGTGAGGTGATTTCGCATCATGTAACCATGGGCCATTTTCCTATATATTCTCTCAGTGTAAGGAAGATACTGAAATGAGCCAAAATGTGGGGGGAAAAGTAAATGATAGAATACACACTGGAGCCATAATTTGATCCAGAACACTTCTAGTGGCAGTTTCCAAAACTTACTTGGAAGCATAAGTAACTACAGTAAACTTAAGACAATCTTCTAACAAACTTTAAAAAAATAGAATAGTTATAGATTTAAGAAAAAATATGAAGATAATACAGAGTTTCCATATACCTTAATTTTCTGAGATTTTGTCTAGTGTCCCTTTTGGATGCTAATCCATAATTTTTCTATATGTAGCCACATGTATCAATATTAGGCCACACATCATGCTGGTATTTCCAACTCAGATCCATTACTATGTAGATCATTCCAGACCTCCCCATTGCTTATCTGTAACCTTCCCCTCCAACAGTAAAAAAACTGATTTCCACCATCTGCCATCCAGTTATTTAATTGTTCTATTCCAGTATATATGTGGAACAGTTTCATATTTGTTAAGCTGTACCACTGTAGGGAAAATAAATTTTTTCAAATAGAGTACAATGCTCATGTAGAGGTCCTTTTTCCTTTAGTCTTCTAGGATCCACTCCTTTTCAAAGCTACTTATGTCAAGAACTTTTCCCCGTTCCCTACAGTGAAGTTGTTTTATTTATTTGTAATAAAGTGAAATTCTTGGCCAGGTGTGGTGGCTCATGCCAGTAATCCCAACATTTTGGGAGGCTAAGGTGGGTGGATCACTAAGGTCAAGAGTTTGAGACCAGCCTGTCCAACATGGTGAAACCCTGTCTCTACTAAAAATACAAAAATTGTCCAAGCATGGTGGCACGTGCCTGTAATCCCAGCTACTCGTTTGGCTGAGGCAAGAGAATCGCTTGAACCCAGGAGGCAGAAGTTGCAGTGAGCCAAATTCGTGCCACTGCACTCCAGCCTAGGAGACAGAGTGAGACTCCATCTCAAAAATAAATATATAAATAAAGTGAGATTCTTTAACACAGTCTGAATTCTTTTGAACTCCTAAATAATTTCATATAAAGTGTGCATACCTTAAAGTTCATTATTGTTCTATAAAGTTCTGTGGGTTTTGAAAAATGCATAGAGTCATGGATTCACCTTTGTGGTATCTTCAGAAGGGTTTCACCATCCTTTTAATTCCCCTGTGCTTCATTCCTGAATCAGTAGCAGCCACTGATTGGTTTACTATCTCTAGAATTTTGCCTTTGCTAGAGTGTCATTATTAATGGACAGTTTTGGCCTTTTCAGACTTTCTTCTTTTCCCCAGTAATAAGAATTAGAGATTCATCCATGTTTTTGCATGGCTTAATAGCTCATTACTTTTCTATCACTAAATAGTATTTTATTGTATGGATGTACTACAGTCTGTTCATCCATTCACTTACTAAATGACATCTTCATTGCTTCCAGTTTTTTGGCAGTCATAAAGCTGCTATAAAACTTTCTGTGCAAGTTTTTGTGTGGACACAAGTTTCGCTTTCAAGTAGGTAAATGCCTAGGAGTACTTGCTAGGTTGTATAGCAAGACTACATTTATTTAGCTTTATGAGAAACTGTCAAATCGTTTTCCAAAATGGCTGTGTCATTTTGTATTCCCAGCATCAATGAATGAGAGTTCCTGTTGTTCAACAACCTCCCCAGCATTTGATACTGTCAGGCTTTTGGTTTTATTTTTAGCCACTTTTAATAGATGTGTAGTGGTACCTTGTTGTTTCAATTTGCAATTCCCAAATGACATATGATATTGATCATATTTTCATCTGCTACTTTGCTATCTGTATATCTTTTTTGATTCCCTATCTGTTCAGATATTTTATCTATTTTTTAATTGGGGTGTTTGTTTTCACACTAATGTGCTTAAGAGCTCTTTACCTATTTTGGGCATAAGTTTTTATAAAATATATTTTGCAAATATTTTCTTTCAGTCTGTGGCATGTATTTTCATTCTTTTAATAGAGATTTTCACAGAGCAGAAGTTTTGAATTTTAATAAAGTCCAGCTTATCAATATTTTTCTTTAAGGATAATGCTTTTGGTGTTATATTTAAAACTCCATTGGCAAATCCAAGGTCACCTAGATTTTCTCAGCATATTTTAATAAAGAGTTTTATGAAAATATAATAAATAGCACTAAGGTACACCAATCTTAAGTTTGCAGCTTAATGAATAATTATTACAGAGAGAGCACATTCACTTAACTACAAATTAGCTCAAAATACAGACTACATCCCAGAGGTCAAATCTGGCCTGCCACCTGTTTTTGTAAGCTTGCCATTTGAGAATACTTTTTATATTTTTAAATGATTAAAAAACATGAAAGGAATTCTATACTCCACAAAATTCACATGAAAACGATATGAAATTCATATTCTACTGTTCATAATTAGTTACACTCATTTTAAAATATATTGTCTATGAATACTTTCACATTACAAGAGCAGAGTTGAGTTATTGCAACAGAGATCATATGACCTGTAAAGCCTCATCAAGTATTTACCATCTTATCCTTTACAGAAAAAGTTGCCAGCCCTTAATATAGGTGCATATAACCAGCATCTCAAAAGCCGTCCTCATGGCCAGTGACATCGCTATATCTCCAAAAATACTATTCTGACTTTCATCACCATAGATTACTTTTTGCGTTTTGTTCACACTTTATATGAGTAGAAGCTTATACATGACTATTAAACATATATATCATATATGTTTATTAGCATATATTAAACATGTATGTCGTATATGTTCATTAAACATGTATATTAATTAAACATGTATATCATATGTTTATTAACCATGTATATTTGTTAAATATTATGTCATATATGTTTATTAAACATGTATATAAATATTTTTTTCTTTAAAGGGAGTGCTTTTGGTGTTATATTTAAAACTGCATTGGCAAACTCAGGGTCACCTAGATTTTTTTCCACATTTTTAAATAAGGAATTTTTATCAAATATATATATGATACATATGTCACATACATATAACATCCATTCCACTGTTGCTGGACATTTAGGTTTTGTCATTTTGGGGCTATTATAATTAATGTTGCTGGGAACAATTTTGTTCATGTCTTACTGATTGTCTCCTGTATGTAGGTATGTATGCATTTCTGCTAGATACATGCTTAGATATGGAATTGCTGGGTCATAATGCATACAAAAGTTAAGCTTTAGTAGATTTTGCCAAAGAGATTTCTAAAAGATTTTAAGAATTTTATTCCTACCAACACTGCACTAATATGTCCATTACCTCAGGTGTTACTAACACATGTACTATAAGTTTTCTATTGCAGACCCACGGGCTCCATATATAATATATGTATTTACCTATTTATGATGGTGCCTTATGGCATCTCATTGTGGTTTTTAAATTCTTTTTCCCTAATGATTGATGATATTGACCAATTTTCCTGATTCTTATTAGACATTTGAAAGCCTTCTTTTGCAAGATATATAATTATATTTCAAACTACATATATAAAACTACACATATAGTTTGAAATATATATTTAATATATAATTATTAAATATTTGTTATATAATTATAGAATTACATTCTATATTATACATTATTATATATTATATAATAGATATGTAGTTTAAATGTTAATATATATTAATATATGTTTATATATATAATTTATATATAATTTGAAATGTGTGGGAGATACATGAATTGCAAGCATCTTTTCTGCTCCCAGCCTTTTCACTCAAAGTTTTATGGTGTATTCTAAACGTCAGAATTCTTAATTTAAATGAAGTCCACTTTGATTATTTTCTTTATGGTTAGTGCTTTCTAAGTCCTGTTTAAGAAATCCTGTCTTTCCCTTTGGTGCTGAAGATGTTGTCTATGTGGTTTCTAAAGGCTTTATTTTTTATCTTTCATACGTAGGTATTAATCCATTGGAAATTATTCTTCTGTATGGATGAAGTAGAGTTAATTTTTTTTATTTGGACCTTGATTTGTTTCATTATCTTTTAAGAAATAGAGCACTCTTGTCCCACTGTGTCACAGTAACACCTTTGTCTTCTATCAGGTGTATGAGCCTCTTTATGGATCCTCTACTTTGTCCCCCTTATGCATGTCTCTATCCTTGTTTAACACTACAGTTTTAATTACTGTAGTTTTATAATCATTCTTGCTATCTGCTAATACAAGTGCTTCAAGTTTATCCTTTTTCTTCAAAAATTTTTTTGTTATTTTGAGTTCTTATTTTCATGTAAGTTCTAGAATCAACTTATGAATTTCCAGTACAAATGTATGATTTTTATTGGTAATGCTTTTAATCTATAGGTAAGGATATATTTGGGATAAATGATATCTTAACAATATGAATTTTTTCAGTTCATTTTGTTAGATATAACCTTCCCTTTGTTTGTTGTTTTAATTTCTCTTAGCACTTTCTAGTTTTTATAATGATTTTGTATGTAGTTTGTTTCACTTGTTCCTAGATATTTGATACTTTTGATGCTATTGTAATGATATATTTTACATTGCTACTTTCTAATAGTAAATGTTATTAGTATAAATAAATGTGTTACAGTATAAAAATTTACTATATTTGTTGGTATAAACAAATTTTGTTGGTATACAGAAATTCAACTGACTTTGGTTGATATACTTTATGCCCAGTAACCTGGCTGGTCAACTTATGAATTTTAATAATTTACTTATGTACTATTTTGTATTTTTCATATGCACAGAAATAACAAGTTGCATTTCTTCTTTTTCAATTCTTATACATTTGGATTTATTATTTTATGTCTATTTTTATCAACCTCCAATAAAATGATGAATACAAGTAATGAAAGCAGACATCCTTAGCATAAAGTTTATATTGTATTTATTCTTAAAAAAAACTTTACTGAGGTACAAGTGACATAAATATCCTGTACATATTTAATACTTATGTCTCATTGAGTTTGGAGTTACATATACAGCAGTGTAATCATCACCACCAGGGCCATAAACACTTCTATCACTTCCAGAAGTTTCCTCTCAATCTCTTTATTATTATTATGATTGTTTTTGTGTGTTTGTTTGTTTTTTAGGAAAGAATACAACATAAGATCTATTCTCAGCAAATTTTAAGTATAGAATACTATATTATTACTTATGACATTATGCTGTATAGTAGATTTCCATAATTTATTTATATTGCATAATTGAGATGTAAGCTTTAACCATCCCCTTCCCCTATCCTCCTCCCTCATCCCTTCACAAGCACTATTCTATTTTGCTACTATGAGTTTTACTACTTTAGATTCTACATATAAGTGAAATCATACAGTATATGTCTTTCTGTGTTTGGCTTACTTCATTTAGTACAATGTCCTTCAAGTTCATCTATTGTTGCAAATTGCAGGATTTCCTTGTTTTCTTAAGGCTGAATGATAATGCCATTGTATGTATAGATCACATTTTCCTTATCCACTCATCCATTAACCAACATTTAAGTTGCTTCCATTCTCAACTATTGTGAATAATGCTGCAATGAACAAAGAAATGCAGATATTTCTTCTAGATTCTAATTTTAATTCCTTTAAATATATACCCAGAAATGGAACTGTTGGATCATGTGGTAGTTCCATTTTTAATTTGTTTAGAAATCTCCATACTGTTTTCCGTAATGACTGCATTATTTTACATTCCTATTATAGTATACAAGGATTCCCTTTTCTCCATTCTTACAGACACTTGCTGTCTTTTTGTTGTTATTTATAATAATAGCCATCACAGCAGACATGGATATTTCACTGTGGTTTTGATTTGCATTTCCTTAATGATTAGTGATGTTGAACCCCTTTTCATATCCCTGTTGACCACTTGTCCATCTTTGAAGAAATGTCTATTCAGTTTTAATGCCCACTTTATAATCAGATTATTTGAGTATTTTTGTTTGTTTTCGCTATTCAATTGCATGAATTCCTTGTATATTTTGAATATTAAGTCCTTATCAGATATACATTTGCAAGTATTTTACTCAATTCCTCATAGGTTGCTTTTTAGTTTTCTTATTGTTTCCTTTGCTGTGAAGATTTTTGATTTGATGCAGACCCACTTGCTTATTTTTTTATTTTGTTGACTGTGCCTTTGATGTCATACCAAAAAAAAATTATTGCCAAGACCAATGTCAAGGACGTTTTTATCTAAGTTCTCTACTAGAAACTTTACCTTCTCGGGCCTAATGTATAAGTATTTGATTCATTTTGAGTTAATTTTGTGTATGTAGTAAGATAAGGTTTTAATTTCATTCTTTTAAATTGTAGATATGTAGTTTCTCAACTATTTATTGAAGAGATTACCTTTTTTCCATTGTGTATTCTTTGCTCCTTTGTTGAAAATTAGCTGACTGTATATGCGTAGATGTGTTCCTGGGATCTCCATTCTGTTTCACTGAACTATGTGTTTGTTTTTATACCAATATTGTTTTAATTATTATAAATTCATAATATAATTTGAAATCAGGAAATGTGATGTCTCTAGTTTTGTTTTTCTTGCTCAAAATTGCTTTGGCTATTTGGAATCATTGATGGTTGCAAATGAATTTTAGATTATTTTTCTACTTCTATTAAAATGTCATTAGAAAGGGATTGAATTGTATCTATGAATCACTTTTGGTAGTATGGACACATTAACAATATTAATACTTCCAATCCATGAACATGGAATACCGTGTCATTTATTTGTGTATGATTTAACTTCTTTCATCAATGTTTTGCAGTTTTTCATTGTACATATATTTCTACTATTTGGTTAAATGTATATCTAAGAATTATCGCTTGTGAAGCTATTGTAAGAGGGATTGTTTTCTTAATTTGTTAGGTAGTTCATTGCTAATGCATAGAAAGGAAACATTTTTTAAATGCTAATTTTCTTTCCTGCAGATTTAAACAATTTGTTTATTCATTCTAAGAGTTTTTTGGTGGAGTACTTAGGATTTTCTATATGGATATAATTTGAAGATAATGTGGATTATTTACAGACCACCTAAATAAATTGAATATCACAGTAAAGTGAGGCACACAAATATTTTTGTTTCCTAGTACATATAAAATTTGTGTAAATATTATACTGTAGTCTGTTAAGTGTGCAATAGCATTATGCCTATAAAACAATATATATACCTTAATTTAAAAATACTTTACTGCTAAAAACTCCTAACAATTTTAGCAAGTTTTATAATAATTTTACTGGTAGAGGGTCTTGCTCAATGTTGATGGCTGCTGATTGATCAGAGTGGTGGTAACTGAAGGCTGAGGTGACTGTGGACATTTCTTAAGCTAGGACAAATACGAAGGTTGCCACATTGATGGATTCTTTCTTTCATGAAAGATTTCTGTGTAGTATGTGATTGACGTTAGTCAGCATGTTAACCACAGAGCTTCTTTCAAATTTGGAATCAATCTTCACAAGCTCTGCGGTTTCTTCACCAACTAAGTTTATGTAACATTCTAGAGGTTTTCACTGTCATTTCAACGATATTCATACCATCTTTACCAGGTGTAGATTTCATTTTAAGAAGCCAATTTCTCAGCTGAGCATGGTGGCTTAAGCCTGTAATTTCAGTATTTTTGAAAAGTTATATATATAAAAGTTTTATATATATATATATTTTTTGATATATATATAAAAGTTGTGATGGCACATACCTGTAGTCTTAGCTACTCAAGAGGCTAAGGCAGCAGGACCACTTGAGCATATGATTGTAATACTGCATACTAGCCTGAGTGACAGAAAAAGATCCTGTGTCTTAAAAAAAAAAGAAAAAGAATAAAAGGAAGCCACTTTCTTTACGCATTCATAAAAAGCAATTCCTCATCTGTTTAAGGTTTATCATGAAATTTTCACAATTCTGTTGCATCTTCAGGCTTCACCTCTAATTGTAAAGTAATACTATGCAGCCATAAAAAAAGATGAGTTTGTGTCTTTTGCAGGGACATGGATGCAGCTTGAAACCATCGTTCTGAGCAAACTATCACAAGGACTGAAAACCAAACAGCCCAAGTTCTACTGCTATTTCTACCACATGTGTAGTTACTTCCTTCACTGAAGTCTTCAAACTTTCTAGATCAATCATGTGGGTCAAGATCAAGTTCTTCAAAATTCCTGTTAATATTGATTATTTTGCCTTCTCCCATGAGTCACAGAAGTTCTGTATGGCATATAGAATGATGAATTTTTTCAGAAAGTTTTCAATTTACTTTACCCAGATCCACCAGAGGAATTAGTATCTATGGCAGCTATAACCTTACAAAATGCAGTAGTTAAATTATGAGACTTGAAAGTCAAATTTAGTCCCTGATCCATCAGCTACTGAATGGATGCTGTGTTAGCAGGCATGAAAACATCAATCTCCTGTACATCTCCATTAGAACTCTTGGGTGATCAGGTGCATTGCCAATGAATTGTAATATTTTGAGAGAAATTGTTTTTTCTCTCTCTCTCTCTGAGCAATACATCATGACAGTGAGCTTAAGATATTCAGCAAACCATTTTGTAAACAAATGTGCTGTCATCCAAACTTTGTTATAGAGCACAAGCAGAGTAGATTTAGCCTAACTCTTAAGTGCCTTACAATTTTTGGAATGGTAGATGAACAACGACTTCAACTTAAAGCAACCACCTGCCTTAGCCCCTAACAAATGAATCAGGCTGTCCTTTGAAGCTTTGAAGACAGGCACTGACTTCTCCTCACTAGCTATGAAAGTCCTTGATGGCCTGTTCTTCCAATAGAAGGCTGTTTCGTCTATATTGAAGATCTATTGTTTAGTGCAGCCACCTTCATCCATGATCTTAGATTTTCAGGATAATTTGCTGCAGCTTCTACATCAGCACTTGCTGCTTCAACATGCACTTTTATGTTATGGGGATGGATTCTTAAACTTCTCCAATCTCTGCTAGCTTCAAACTTTTCTCCTGCAACATCCTCACCTCTCTCAGCATTCATAGACTTGAGGAAAGTTAAGGCCTTGCTGTAGATTAAGCTTTGGCTTACGGGAATATTGTAGCTGGTTTGATCTATCCAGACCACTCAAACTTTCTTAAAATTAGCAATCAGTCTGCTATACTTTCTTTTCATGTATGTCTTCACTGGAGAAGCACTTTTAATTTCCTTCAGGAACTTTTCCTTTGCATTCACAACTTGGCTAACATTGGCACAAGAACTCTAGTTAGTTTTGAGTCTATCTTGGCTTTTGCCATGCCTTCCTCACTAATCTTACTTATTTCTAGCTTTTGTTTGAAAGTGAGAGATATGAGACTCTCACTTCAGCATTTAGAAGCCATCATAGGATTACTAATTGGCTTAATTTCCATATTTGTGTCTCTCAAGGAATATGGAGGTTTGAGGAGAGGGAGAGAGGTGGGGGAATGGACCAGTCAGTGATGAGTCAGAACACACACACCATTTATGCATTAAGGTCACTAACTTATATGAATGCAACTCTTAGTGCCTCAAAATAATTGAAATAGTAACATCAAAGGTCACTGATCATAGATTACCACAACAGATGAAGCAATAATGAAAAAGTTTGAAATATTGCAAGAATTACCAAAATACGGAACACAGACGCAAAATGAGCACATGTTGTTAAAATAATGGTGCCAATAAACTTGTTTGACACAACATTGTCACAAATTTCCAGTTCGTAAAAAAATCTGTTAAGCATAATAAAGCAAAATGCAATAAAACAAGATATGCCTGTATACAAGATCATGTCATCAGCAAACAATTTACCTACTTTCTCTGCAATTTGAATTGTTTATTTTTTCTTGCTAATTGCTCTGGCTAGGAATTCTAGTACTACATTCAATAGAAATGGGGAGAGTGGGCATCCTCGTTTTGTTCCTGATCTTAGTTAGAGAAAGTTTTTAAAACTTTTGAGTGTGATTTTAGCTGTGAGCTTGTCATATATGGCCCTTATGATATTAAGACACATTCTTTCTCTACTTCATTTATTGAGAGTTTTTATCATGAAAGAATGTTAAATTTTCTCAAATTAGTTTTCTGTATCTATTGAGATAATCATGTTATTTTTGTCCTTTGTTCTATTTATGTGGTATACCATATTTATAAATTTGCATATGTTAAAACATCCTTGCAACCCAGAAATATATCTCACTTCATAATACATGGTTCTTTCAATATGTTGTTGAACTCAGTGTGTTAGTATTTTATTGAGAAGTTTTGTATCTCTGTTCAATCAGGGATATTGGCCTGTAATTTCATTTTCTTTTGGTATCCTTTTCTGTCTTTGGTATCCAGGTAATGCTGGTCTTGTAGAAAGAGTTTGAAAATACAACCTATTCAATTTTTTGGAAGAGTTTGAAAATGATTGTTATTTTTTCTTTAACTGTTTAGCATAATTTCATTGTGAGGTCATTTGTTCCTGGGCTTTTATTTCTCAGAAGATTTGTTATTACTAATTCAATAATCTCACTATTGACTTTTTCAGAATTTTTATTTTGTCATGGTTCAATGGCAGGTTGTTTCTAGGAATTTATATATTTCTTCTGGGTTATACAATTTTTTGGCTTTTATTTGTTCATAGTAACATTTTATGATCCTTCGCATTTATGTTGTATCAACTATAATGTCTTCTTCATTTGTAATTTTATTTGGGTGTTCTCTCTTTTTCTCAGTTAATCTAGCTGCAGGTTTTTCAATTGTGTTTCTTTTCATAAAATCAACTCTTAATTTCATTATTTTCTATTGTTTTTCTAGTCTCTAATTTATTTTTGCTCCAATCTTCATTGTTTCCTTCCTTCTGCCAACTTTGGTGTTATTCTCCTATTTTTAGCTCCTTGAAGTATAATGTTATTTATCTGAGATCTTTATTTAATATGTAATTTCTTGCAACAAACTTCCTTCTTGACACTGCTTTTTGTACATCTCATAATTTGTGTGTGTGTGTGTGTGTTTGTGTGCATCTTTCCATTTTCATTTGTCTCAAGATATTTTTATTTCTTTTTAAATTTATTTTATGACCCATTTGTTGTTCAGAAGTGTATTGCTTAATTTTCACATATTTATGAATTTTCAAATTTTCCTCCTGTTATGGATATTTAATTTCATACCATCATGGTTGGAAATGATATTTGATACTATTTCTATCTTCTTAAATTTGTTCAGACTTGTTTTGTGGCCAAGCATATGACCTGCCCTAGAGAATGTGTCTGTGCATTTGAGGAGAATGTGTGTTCTGGTGCTGCTGGATGAGTGTTTGTATATGTCTGTTAAAATCAGTTGATTTATTCAACTTTACACTTTTAGTATTGATATTCATCTGGATGATCTATCCATTGTTCAAAATAGGGTATTGAATTTCCCTACTATTGTATGGTTGTTTCTTCCCCCTTTAATTGTATTAATATTTGCTTTATATGTTTAGCTCCACCTATATTTACAATTGTTGTAGCCTGTTGATAAATTGACCCTCTTATTATTATATAATAACCATCATTTTCTCTTGTAACAAATGTTTACTTAAAGCCTATTTTGTCTAACTATAGTCACCACTGCTCTCTTTTGCTTACCCTTTGCATGTAATATATTTTCCCATCTCCTCACTTTTAGCATGTGTGCCCATTTACGCCTGAGGTTGCAATTTTTTGAATTTTTGCAATCAGACCTTGGCGATGAATTGAGCAGTTATATATAAATAACTCCCATGTGCTCAGCATTCCAATAATGGAACACTAGAGACATAAGTGGTTTGCTTGTGCCATTTATGCATAGTGTTCCGTTACTGGAAAGCTGAGCTAAAGTGAGTCTCTTGTAGGTAGCATATAATTGGATCTTCTTTTGTTAAATCATTCTTCCAATCTTTGTCATTAATTGGAGAATTTAATCTATTTCCATTTAAAGATATTGTTGATAGATAAGGACTTATCATTTTGTTAATTGTTTTCTGACTGATTTGTAGTTCCTTTTGTTCTTTTGTTGTTTTTGTTATTTGACAATTTTCTATAATGATATGCTTTCATTCATTTCTTCCTATCTTTTGTGTACCTACTACAGGTTTTTCTTTGTGATTACCATAAGGCTTAATTAAAACATAGTTATAACAGTCTCTTTTAAGCTGATATAAACTTAATTTTAATCACATACAAAAACTCTACACTTTTACTCCCCTCCTCACATTTCATGTTATTTATATCACAATTTATATCTTTTAATATTGTGTATCCATTAAAAATATTGTAAATATAATACATTCATCTTTTAACTTTTGTACTAGTAGTTTTGTATTAGAGTTAAAAGTGATTCACACACCACCATTACAATATTAAAGTATTCTGAATTTGGCTATACACTCATCTTAACCAGTGAGTTTTACATCTTCATTTGCTTTCATGTTGCTGATTAGCATTCTTTCATTTCAACTGGAAGAACATTCTTTTGCATTTCTTGTAAAGTAATATTAGTAATGATGAACTCCTTCAGCTTTTGTTTGCATGGGAAAGTCTTTATCTCTCCATTTCCAAAGAACACATTTTCTTGGTATAGTGTTCTTGATTGTCATGTTTTTGTTGTTGTTGTTTGTTTTGTTTGTTTTGTTTTATTTTTCAGGTCTTTGAATATATTATCCCAATCTACTCTGGCCTGTAAGGTTTCTGCTGAGAAATCCACTGATAGACCTGTGGAGATTCCCTTGTGTGTGATGAGGTGTTTTTCTCTTACTAATTTAAAAATTATCTTTGTCTCTTGACAATTTTAACATAATGTATCTTGAACATAATGTATCTTAATAATCAACCCACTTGGCATTCTTTGCTATTCATAGGTCTGGCTGTTCATTTCCTTCTTCAGATTTTGGCAATTTCTGTTTTCATTTCTTTAAATAAGCTTTCTTTTTTTTAGTTTTTCCCTTTTTCTGCTCTTCTAAAATCGTCAATATCATGTATATTGCTTTTCTTGATGTTGTTCTTTAAGTACCGTATGATTTACTCACCTTTATAAACTTATTTTTCTTTTTGTTTCTCTTACTGGATAATTTCAAGTAAACTGTCTTCTCTTTTGTTGATTCTTTCTTCTGCTTGATCAAATCCGCTACTGAAACTTTCTATTGATTCTTTCAATTTGGAAATTTGTATATCTTATGATTTATAGTTGAATAAAGTCTTTAATCTGGATGACATTTCTTTATGTTTTTAGTCTTTATTTTAATGTGGGACTACTGGCACACATTTTCTCTTTTTTTTTGGAAAAATATTTTACCATCATTTTTGAAATATCAAACTCTATGTTAGTAGATATTTGATTTCAGAACTTGGTATTGTTTTACCTTTTGTTATTCATGCCAGTCTTATTGCTTTTTTTAAAAAAAAAAAACTAACAAGCTTTCTTTACCCTTCTTGGTTGCTTTTAAGATTTTTTTCACTTTGACTTTGGTTACTGTGGTTTTATTTATTATATTAGAAATCTACTTAAATGTAGATTTATTTGTATTTATGCTGCTATGGTTTGCAAATTCTCTTGAATTTGATTTTGAGTGTTTTTATTAGATTTTGTGAAATTCTTAGCCTGTAGCTCTTTAAATATCTTTTTTGCCCTATTCTTTTTCTCTCTCAGTTCCACCTGAGATTTCATTTGTTTAAACATTTTGTCATGCCTCATTTTTTGCATTTATATATCTCTCTTCATGTTTCAATCTATTTTCTGCTGTCCAATATTTTAGTTCACTATTAATTGGTTCTGTTGCAACTACATTGCTACTAACTCATATAATAGAATTATTTTAACTCTAGAATTTCCAGTGGTCTCTTATTATACATTGCAGTTCTGCAGTGAAATTTTCTATTTTCTCGAACATGTTAACCATAGTTGCTGTTTTAAGTGCCTGACTGATTACTTCAAATTTTGGAGTTATACATCTGACGTTTTATTACATTATGTCTCTGTTATTTTTCTCTTTTTTTCCTATTGACTTTTAGTCATATGATATTTTATTCTGTCATGCTTGATACATTTTATAATATTTTTTGAAAAATATTGAGGCTTTGGGTAATTTATATTCCTCCAGATACAATTTAATTTTCCTCTGACAGACCACCTTGGGAAGACCACCTTGATTTAATCAGTAATTGAATGTCTTCAGATTTTGTTTCAGACTTTTTGAGGTCTGGACTACTTCCACTTTACTCATCCCTAGAAGGAGCCATTTAGGGTCTCAACTAAATCTCTATGCTATTTTCAAGATCCCTCCTCTATGGTAGACCCAAAAATGAGCTTTCTTTCTCTGCCTCTCTCTCTCTCTGTCTGTCTCTCTCTCTCCAGTGCCTTGAGATTCCTGAAATGTTTCCTTAGCTTCTTCATCTCTTAAATTCTATTTGATTTCTCAGCCTCTTAGAAATTGGCAGATGCAAGAGAAAACTTCATGCAGAATGTTGGGCTCACTTTTCTATATTCTTCCTTCCAGGATTTTGGACCCTCAATTCTATCTATTTCCAAAACTAAAGTTTAAAATGTAGGTTAAATCAATAACAAGTATAATCCAATTTTTAGTCACATATCAATCAGAGTCAAGTATGGAAAGCAGAGTGAATGACAGGTAGTTCAGTGGAAGAAATTTAATAGGAGAACTAGTTAACACAGATGCTGTAAGTGTCACAAAGACAAACAGGGTATGGGAGAGCAAACCATAGATCAGCCACAGCAGAAAGCTGTTTCTACTCCTAAGACTAACAATGTGAGGAGGTATTTACAGAGGCCGAGAGTCAATTCTACCAGGTAGAAACCAGAATCAGACCAAAGTCTCACACAAAAAAGTAGAGCTTATATGGGAGATGAAGCCATGCTCCCAAAAAGAAGAAGACAGACCGATTCTCCCCTACTTCTGCTTGCCATTCACCCATCAATGCTCCCTTGTGGATAAACCTAACTAGTAGGTAGGAAAAGAGCCTGAGAAATGTAGCATCAGTCTTCTTCGTGTAGATCAGAGGGTCACTAAATGCACCTAAGAACAAAGGCACATGACTGGAAGAGTCCCTTTGGAGCCAGAAGCCAGGGCAGGAAAACTAATAGAGCTGACAAGACTCCAGGTAACATTAACTTTATTCACTGATTGAAAATATTTCCATATTAGATAAAAGTCAAAGAAGTCAAAGAAAAAAATGTGGTTTTGCTGGTTCAAAGATTTTCCTAAATAATTACAAAACGCCTCTGAAAGTGAGAAATTATTTCCACAGCAGCTAAGGCAGTGGAAAGTACCTTACCAAGGTACCTTTCCAAGGTACTTTAAAATAGAGTGGAATGGAATAAGATAGAATAGAGTAGCAGTGGTATCACAAGATGTAGGGGCTTTGAGAGAAAGTATTTGCTCAAAAAGTTTTAAAACTCAGCTGTGTAGGCGAGTTATTTAAAGCTGGTTTCATTTCACGAAGAGGAAGCAGACAAGGATAATTTCATTTAAGAATAGCAAGTCAAGACCTTTTAAAGAACAGAGAAAGAGGAAAGAAGATTAAATGTTCTTAGAAAAAATTCTAAAGTGGCAAGTGAAATGCAAATTTTAAATATTCCCCAGCTAGTCAATAAATCCTTACAAATGGATGGATTGTTCATCATAATTGAAATAAGCCCTTGAACTTTGATTTTCATTAGTCTGGTTACATGCTGTTTAAAGAAACTTTAAATTTAGGTCATCCCCTGTGTTGCAAAACATCTGACAGAGGAAACAAATTACCTCCTCACAGACTCATCTACTTTCCCTTCATTTTCCTCCGTTATTCAAAATGAAGATAACAATGACCCCCTCACTGGGTCTTCATCAAGTGTTTTTGGCTGGGATGAGAGTCTCTAGTCAAAAGAAGGGTTTAATTTCTGGGAAGCCAATTTTGGTTGTTTTGATTAGGCAATTCTGTGACAAAAGAACTAGGTATTGCATCTGAGTGGAGCCAGCTGTGTTTCCTTTGTTCGCTGCTGAGCTGGTTAGGAAAGCGTGGCAGGGAACTGATGACCTGGCAGATGGGAGATGGATGGGCAAGGAGGGCAGAGCACTCTCCTTTCAGCCAAAACTGCCATTGCTCCTATGACTAACAAAGGGGTTCATTTTGATATTTTACTAGTATTGCAAGATTTATCAGCTAGGACCACTTTGGGTAAGAAAGAGAAAAGCCAAATCAGGCTTCCGAAGAGGATGTATTGACCTTCAGTTCCCAAGAGCTTGGAGGTGGGACTTGTGTCAGACACAGATTGATTGGAAAGTTTGAGAAATCCACCAGGACTTGGTTTCTCCCACCCTCTGTCTTCACTTGGTTCTGTTCCTCACAGCCTTCATGCTTAGACTAGCTGGAGAACCTCCTGCTCACAGAGAGCCTGAAGCAGCTTTGGCATGCACATTCTCTCTTGGTCTCAGCCAGTGGAGTAGAAAACAACAAGAGTCCCTTTCCAAGGACTTCTTGCAAAATCTTTTGAACCGGTCACTGTAACCTGGTGACTAGCTTTGACAGAGGTCACATCCTTCCCCGAGGTCCATGCAAAGCATGTGTGTTGTGAACGGAGGAGGGAGAGTCTTTCAGAGGGAAATTAAGCTATTAACAAAGAGGGAGTATGGAATGGGAGGTCATTAAACACAGACATGTCAAAAATGAATATCTACGGCCGGGCGCGGTGGCTCACGCTTGTAATCCCAGCACTTTGGGAGGCCGAGGCGGGCGGATCACGAGGTCAGGAGATCGAGACAACGGTGAAACCCCGTCTCTACTAAAAATACAAAAAATTAGCCGGGCGTGGTGGCGGGCACCTGTAGTCCCAGCTACTCGGAGAGGCTGAGGCAGGAAAATGGCGTGAACCCAGGAGGCAGAGCTTGCAGTGAGCCGAGATTGCGTCACTGCACTCCAGCCTGGGTGACAGAGCGAAACTCTGTCTCAAAAAAAAAAAAAAATGAATATCTACTTTATATACTCTACGTACTTGGCTATGGTGTAAAGTTCTGCTAGTATTAAACAGGTTTTTGCTTGTTTTCGCAGTTCTTTCTTGCTACATCGTTGAATGGATTGTATAGCTTTGAGAAAAGTATGGAGAATGTTTCTGTAAGCAATATTTTGCCCCAAAAGGAAGGGAACAAGAGCTTTACCATACATCGCCAGCTACTATGACTTCCATTTTAAAACGTTTATTTGCTTTGCAGCCAAATGTCCTACCACAGAGCTATACAGAGGTAATGCTCGTCTTAATTAGCTTGATTTAGCCATTCCATAACATATACATATTTCAAAACATTTACACAATAAATATAGATGATGTTGTCAATCAATAAATAAGTTAATTTGCTATATTTAAGACATACAAATATTAAAACAATGCATTAAATATCTGTGCATTCACAACCTGTTAAGGAATAAAACATTGTGAACAAACTAAATGCCTCTTTGGAAGTTTCCCAAATAATTTTCCTTTTCCAGAAAAACACTATCTTGAATTTAGTGTTTTTCATTCTTATGTCTTTATTCATATTTTAACTAGAACTTATATGAACCTCTTAGAAACATGCAGTATTGTTTTGTATGTTTTTCATATATATATAGTCATATATATATTTTGCAACTCTTTTTCTCAACTACGTTTGATAACTGTAGGTCTAGTTTTTTTCATCGTGCTATTGTGTTGTGTTCCATTTTTTTGATGTTTGAATATATCATAATCTATTCATTCTCCAGGTAATGAACATTTGCATTGGTTCTAGATCTTACCGTTAAGAATAATGTTATTATAAGTGTTTTTCTACATGTTTCTGGCATAAATGTTCAAGAATATCCTAAGGATATATACCAGCTCAGAGGATTTGTGCAACATCAATTTTACTGGCTATTGTCAAACTAAAAGAGATGGTATCAATTTACACATTCACCAGCAAAATATAAATGTCCTCATATCTCCCTATCTTTCCCAACATGTATCATCAGACTTTTAAAATTTTTTCCAGCCTGGTTAATGTGAGATTTGTGGTTTTAATGTGAATTTCCATGATTATTAATGACAAAGCATTTTGTCATATCTGTACTGGCAATTCAAATTTCTTCTGTGAGTTTTCTGTTTACATCTTTGCTGATCTCCTCATGCCCTGGGTTATTTGATTTCTTAGTGCTTGGTAGAATTTTGTATTATTCTCCTTATTTGTCATGTCTTTTTTGTTGTAGGGCAGTGTTAAATGTGTTGCAAATATCCTTTTGCTTAGTTTTTAAATTGTCATTGTGTATATTCCTTAATAAACAGAAAATTTAATTATCATTTTATGAAAATTAATTTACATTCATGATTTATGCTCTTTGTAACCTAGTTAAGAAATCCTCGCTTACCTTTTGTTCAACAAGATGTTTCTCTGCATGCCTGCTGGGCTTTCCTCATTGCTGGGAAGTCTCACGGTGATACTTCATAGAAGAAGGAAGCTCATCTCAGAGAGAGATGGCTGGAAATCTCTTAGAATTTGCTCGTCTTTAAATCTCTTCCAAGCAAGTAACCTACACCGAGAAAGAATGATCTTTTTGGCGGGGGTAAAGATCTTTTATCCTCATGTCCTGTGAAATTTTAAACAACAGGAATGCCCCATCTCAACTGCATATAATGCAACTGAAGGGCAGATGGTGAAGGCTTTGAATGCAGATTCAAAAACCTGCAAACTTATGCCTGAACATTTTGTGCATCTTTTTCACAGCCCCCCACACACCCACCCGATGTCCAGCACAGCCTGGTGTGTGATACTGAGGGACCCACTCTTGAGCAGCTGATAACTACACCTCTGTGTGATCTACTGGCCCTGCTTAAGATTAGGAAACTCTCTCTCTCTGTCTCCCCCAGCCTTCTCCCCTACTCAACAACAGCTTCATTTTAGTATTAGGTTTGGGTTTTATTTTATTCTCTCCTTCCCTTTCTGTGCTGTGAGATTTGCATTATCAGGAAGATAGACAAGAAAATAGGAGAGAAAGTAATGGAAGGTAACTTTTTCAAGTCTGAGAAATATTTTCATCTGCCAACCAGAAAAGCATTCGGACTATGAAACTTGTCAGATAGTCACATTTATCCGTGACAGAATTTTGGAATCACTTTACCTTCAGAATTTTTCTCCAGGATTGGTATTTACTCTAGTTCTCATGGTCATCTGAGGAAAGGGGGTAATGAAGTAAAGAAAGAAGTTACTTTGGCTATCAGAAGCTAGGATTTATTGTCACCTAATTTAAGCCTGCCAGCATAGAGGAGCAAGCCCAGTGGTGTGCCAGTCTTATAGGAATTAGGCTCTTTGTTAAACTGCAATGAAATCTCCATTCTCCTCCCAACTTTCCCTCTCCCATCACTGTTACAGCTCATATCTCATAATAAGTAATCAGCTCCCCTGTTGTCTCAATCCACTTACTATACCACCAATCAATCTGAATGGCCCAGGTGCCTCTGCAGGTTTCCTAACACTTCCACATGTGCTCTATGTCTCCAAGGACAAGCATGCTTGCATTTGCAAAGGCCCTCTGAGTGGACAGAGAGCAAAGCTGAAATGTTTGGAGTGGGGTCAGGGGAAGGACATAATCTGATGTGATAGTAGAAGGTCCATCCATGCAATAGCACTTGGTATTTCAGTTTTTTCAATTCAGTTTCTGTTTCTCTCATGACTTAAAAAAAATTTACAGTAAATTGAGTGGTATCACCATGCCTTGTTTCATAATTCAAACAGCTGATTTTTTAAGTAATTGTGTATCCCTCTTGGACATCAGGATAAACAATATTACAGCAAGATATCATGCCCTTCTTTTTCCTTTTTCTGTTCTTCCTGCTAGTTTTCACCTTAAGTTAATAATTTCTATTGAAATAAGTAATGTGGTCAAGGTGGGTGTTGTGATGGTTAATTTTATGTGTCAACTTGACTGAGCCACAGATGCTCAGATTTTTGGTTAAATATTATTCTGGGTGTTTCTGTGAGGGTTTTATTGGATGAAATTAACATTTAACTAGACAGACTGAATAAAGCAGATGATCCTCTCTAACATGGGTGGGCCTCATCAAATCAGCTGATGGTCTGAATAGAACAAAAATGTTAACTCCAGGGGAAGGGAGGACTTTTCCTGCCCAACAGACTCTGATCTAGGACATCATTATTATACATAAAGGGAAATACCAGCTCTTCTTGGGTCTTAAGCCTGCTGGCTTTCATACTGAAACTTACACTATCAGCTCCTCTGACACTCCAGGTTGTCAACTACATATTTTGAGACTTGTCAGCCTCTGCAATTATTTGAGCCAATTTCTTATAAGACACACACACGCACACACACACACACACACACCTCTTGGTTCTGTTTCTTGGTAGAATCCTGAGTAATACAAGGGTGTTTTCATTCAAAGCTCAAAACTCAAATCTCAAAGTGAATATGGGGGTTTCTTAGACCTTGAAGAAAATCATACTTACTTTAAAGGCTATTACCCTTTTAAAAAATGAAAGACACAAAAAATCTTTCAAAAATTCTCTACCTTTCATGCTGGCTATCCAAGGCAATTCATTTTATTCTGATCATGCACTTCTTTTGCTCTGTCTCAGCTTTAGGAAGACAGATACTAACCTCCCTGGGAGAGTCTTTGTTTAGCTCTTTGGATCTTTGGCACCATTAGCCTGACCTTTCCCTTTGTAAAAAGCAGCATGCATTGGCTACTGGGGAGGAGCTGGTTGCAGGTAGAAAGGGCACACCAGCTACTCTTTCATCCAGGGAGAGAGTTGATGTGAGTATTGTTCTCTAAAACAGTGTTATCTCCATGACAATTACGACGATCACAAAACCTTCTGCCTGGGATGGGCACATGGTTCACAGTCACCTTCATCTCAGCCACTGGATAAGACAATGGTTTTCCCCCAAGAGATATGTCTGGAATCAATCAGCACAACGAGAGCATACAGCATGATGCTGGGTAGTGGATGTGTGAGAGATTAGAGAACAATGAGATTGGAGAGAGGGACTGAGGAAAACTCCTAACTAACTGATTCTTACTTAGTCCACTCAGTCCTTCAGCAAACTACATCCTCCAGATGATCTTCTGTGTCAAGATGGAAGAAGAGTATTTGAGCTCTAAAAGTGAACATTTGGGATTCCACCTATACAAGGTCCAGGACTGGACCTTGTGCCTGGTGTGGGATCTTCTGAGACATGTTTTCATGAGCTAAGTCAACACCCAGGATCACAGACTAAGAGAAAACTTTTTGTGGATTATCAGGGGAACCACCCCCAATATTTCAACGTAGGTTCTTTTCTATTTTCCCTAAGTGTCAGCCAGTCTGAGAATTAAAGGGAAGGAGTACAAAAGAGAGAAATTTTAAAGCTGGGTGTCCGGGGCAGACATCACATATCGGCAGGTTCCGTGATGCCCCCTGAGCTGCAAAGCCAGCAAGTTTTTATTAGCGATTTTTAAAGGGAAGGGAGTGTATGAATAGGGTATGGGTCACAGAGATCACATGCTTCACAAGGCAGTAAAATATCACAAGGCAAATGGGGGCAGAGTGAGATCACAGGACTGGAGCAAAATTAAAATTGCTAATGAAGTTTCATGTCCCAGTGGGCACACATTGTCATTGATAACATCTTATCAGGAGTCAGGGTTCGGAAGCAGACAATCAGTCTGACTAAAATTTACTAGGCAGGAATTTCCTCGTCCTAACAGGCCTGGGAGCACTACAGGAGACCGGGGCTTATTTCATCCCTTATCAACAACCATATAAGACAGACATTCCTAGAGCAGCCATTTTGGGGACCTCCCCATAGGAACGCATTCTCTTTCTCAGAGCATTTCCTTGCTGAGAAAAAGAATTCAGCAATATTTCTCCTATTTGCTTTTGTAAGAAGAGAAATATGGCTCTGTTCTGCCCAGCTCTCAGGCAGTCAGACCTAATGGTTATCTCCTTTGTTCCCTGAACATCCCTGTTATGCTTTTCTTTTTTCAAGGTGCCCAGATTTCATATTGTTGAAACACCCATGCTTTGCAAAAAAATTTGTGCAGTTAATGCAATTATCACAGGATCCTGAGGTGACATGCATCCTCAGCTTACAAAGATGACAGGATTAAGAGATTAAAGTAAGGACAGGCATAGGAAATCACAAGAGTATTGATTAGGGAAGTGATAAATGTCCATGAAATCTTCACAATTTATGTTCAGAGATTGCAGTAAAGACAGGCGTAAGAAATTATAAAAGTATTAATTTGTGGAACTAATAAATGTCCATGAAATCCACAATTTATGTTCTTCTGCCATGGCTTCAGCCAGTCCCTCCATACAGGGTCCCTGACTTATCGCAACAGTGGATGAATCTGTCCACTTATATTTAAGGAAATTCTCATCATTCTTTTTTGTAGTATATTTTCCAATGTTGTTTATCAGGTCCTAGAGGGGCAATTGTTTGTACACTGTGGTCTTAAAACAGAAAAACAGAATATTTCCTGGATTCAGGCTACTCGAGTGTAGGGTCAGCAAGTTGAGAAGGGGTCCCAAGTGTCCAAGTGTGTTCTTCCTGAAGTAGTTTCCTTATGTTCACTTGAAAGTTTCCAACATTACACCCTTTTGTTGGTCTCAGATTCCAGGAAGCTTGGCTTCGACAATTTGCGCTCTGGCTCTGATTTTTTACTTAAGGAAACAAAACTTTGCAGCATTTTCTATATTGAAAGGAACCAACATCCTATTTAAAACAAAGATAAAAATTTCAACCATGGAATGTAGATCTTTGTATTTGATCTCATGGGTGTCTTCTTCTCTATGGGGCCTTTTTCTTCCATTCATACTTCTCTTCTTCTGTCTTGCTGGCTCTGAGGAAATGTCACTTCCCATATGTTGCTTTTAACCTCTGGCCCAACTACTGAGCAAATGAGCATATTTGTGTAAACCTAACCCCTACGCACATGAGACAACACTGAATTTACAAAAAACTTGGTAAAAATTAAGGGTGATCAAATGAAAATAAACACAGAAAAGATACAAAGGAAAGAAGTCTTTCAACTTTCATTCTTCATTCAATCCTTTATTTATCAACAAGCATATTTTGAGTGCCCACTAAGTGCCAGGACCTGGAGAAACAATAATGAACAGTACACAAGCTCCTGACTTCATAGAGCTTATAGCCTAGCGGAAGTTTGGGTTTATATGGCAGAAGTGTGTGAGTCTCTCATAGTGCTTTGCTTCTAGAGATCTGAATTCCTCTTCACTTCCATATCCTTTCCAAGCACAAACAAACAAAAAGTTCAGGCAGAAAATGCTATCCTATGACTTAAAACTGAACTCTAAATCCAATAGCTTGTGACTCCAATTCCCCTCTGTGGTCTTCTCATTAGTCCTCACCACTTATCACTGTGAACTGCAGAGCTTCCTAAAACTGGGGCTTTACATGTCTAGGAAGCAGCAGGACTGTTTCACACATCAGCTGCAGATTTGGAGCTTTATCATTAACTCGATAGATACTTAGAATCAGGATGACTAGCAGTTAGTAAAAGAGATGCTTTGGTTCTGCGAAAGGAAGATTTGAGGTTGGAAATGACAGGAGATAATTAGATCTTGGGTGAAATAGGCAGTTAGAGTCAGAACCAATTCTTACTGTGTTTTTTTCTCATTGTGCATGTGCACATGCATGTGTTGTGATATAAAAGACATTAATGGCGAACATGTGCATTTTCTTATTATATATTATGGACTGAAATTATAGATTTAAAATGGTATAAACTATCCTTTAAAATGTAATCTGAAAACTGACTTCTTCATTTGGAGGTGCACACCTTCCTTGATCATACTATCTACATAAGCTTTTCTTTATAAATAGCTAAGATGTTCCATGTATTCAAAACCATGAGAGGACTGGGAATTGAGAGCTATGAGATAATTTAACTTCAACACTGAGACAAGTAGAAAAGGGCTTATTTCAGTTCACACTTTAACAAGACATTTCTCAGAGTACAAATAAGAAGTTCTAGAGAGATCATCATGGGAAATGACAACAGGAAGAACTAATTACCTGACCTTACAGAACAGGTCATAATTCTCATAGCTCAAGATATGGGGAATGGATGTTGTTCTTGGCCAAATTATGCATGCCCTGTTATATGGTAGGGATGTTTGTTCCCTCCAAATCTGGCCCCAGGTAGAGCTCATGCCACCACTTCAGATGGTGCAAGCCATAAGACAGTAGCTTTCATGTGGTGTTAGGCCTGCAGGGACATAGAATGAAAATATGAAGAAGGCTTGGCAGCTTCCTTCTAGATTTCAGAGAATGTATGGGAAACCCTGGGTGCACAGGCAAAAATCTGCTGCAGACATGGAGTCCCCAAAGCAAACCTCTACTAGGGTAGTGCCAAGGGGAAAGGTGGGGTTGGAGCCCCCACACAGAGTCCCTACCAGGGCACTGCTGAGTGGAGCTGTGGAAAGGCGGCCATTACCCTCCAGACCCCAGAATGGTAGATCCACTGTCAACTTGTAACCTCTTCTTAGAAAAGCCCACAGACACTCAACTCCAACGCTGAGAGCAGCCACAAAGGATGTACCCTGCAAAGCCGCAAGGGCAGGGCTGTCCAAGACTTTGGGAGCCCACCTCTCACACCATGATGCAAGACATGCAGTCAAAGATTATGTTGTAGCTTTAAGATTTAATAACTACCCTACTGGATTTAGGACTTGTGTGGGACATGTTGCCCCTTTATTTTGGCCAATTTCTCCCCTTTAGAATGGGAATGTTTACCCAATGCCTGTACCACCATGGTATCTTGAAAGTAAATAACTTGGTTTTGATTTTACAGGTTCACAGGTGGAAGAAATGTACCTTCAGTCTAGGATGAGACTTGGAACTTTTGACTTTGAGTTAATACTGGAACAAGTTAAGACTTTGGGGAACTATCCTAAAAGGATGATTGAATTTTGCAATGTGAGACAAACATGAGATTTAGGGGTCCAGGGGCAGAATAACATGGTTCGGATGTTTGCCCCCTCCAAATCTCATGCTGAAATGTGACTCCCAGGGTTGAGGTGGGGCCTTGTGGGAGTGATTGGATCATTAGCACAGTTCCCTCATGAATGGTTTAACACATCTCCTTGGTGATCAGTGATTCTCACTCAGAATTCACACAAAGTCTGCTTATTTAAAAGAGCATGGTACCTCTTCCTCGCTCTTGCTGCCTCTACCTCTCTCCCCGTGTGACATGTTTGTTCCTGCTTCATCTTCCACCATGAGTGGAAGCTTCCTGAGGCCCTTACCACAAGCAGATTCTGCCACCATGCTACTTATACGGCACACAGAATGATGAACCATTTAAACTTATCTTTATAAATTACCCAGCCTTGGGTATTTTCCTTAGAGCAATGCAAGAATGGGCTAACATACCCTGTCTAATTTCTTGGATTCTGCAGGCAGGCCAATCTCCCCTTGGAAAAACAGATGAAAGTGCAGTGAATTTGTAATTTGAGGTAATAGTATTATAGTACCAAATGAGGCAGTTGAATGAGGTATCTGCTTCTGCAAGGGGCTCAGCACCAATTTTTCCATCCATTTCTCAGTGATCTCGAATGGGTAATTTGAGGAGATGTCTATTTTGCCACCTAGTACCAGGCCAGAAGAGCTCTTCTATTGATATGGTACCAGAGGCATGTGCCACAGTAGATTGCAGATGACTCAGAAGAGCAAAGGAGTGAAGATTCCCTGAGTGGACTGTGAAAGAGAAAACATTGCATAAGAAATTATTATTTTCTTTATTTTATTATGTTGGTATATTTTTAACTTTTATTTTAGGTTTAGAGGTACACGGGAAAGTTTGTTACATGGGTAAGCGTGTCATGAGGGTTTCTTAACCTATTATTTCATCACCCAAGTATTAAGCCCAGTACCCAATAGTTATCTTTCCTGCTCCTCTCCCTCCTCTCACCCTCCACCCTCAAGTAGATCCCAGTGTCTGTTGTTTCCTTCCTTGTGTTCATAAGTTTTTATCATTTAGCTTCAACTTATAAGTGAGAACATGCAGCGTTTGGTTTTCTTTTCCTGCATTAGTTTCCTAAGGATAGTAGCCTCCATTTCCATCCCTGTTCCCACAGAAGACATTATCTCAATTTTTATGGCTGCATAATATTCCATGATGTATACGTACTGCATTTTCTTTACCCAATCTGTCATTGATGAGCATTTAGGTTGATTCCATGTCTTTGCTGTTGTGAATAGTGCTGCAATGAACATTCACATGCATGTATCTCTATGGTAGAATTATTTATATTTCTCTGGGTATATACTCAGAAATGGGATTGCTGTGTTGAATGATAGTTCTGCTTTTAGCTCTTTGAGGAGAAACCATACTGCTTCCCACAATGTTTGAACTAATTTATACTCCCACCAACAGTGTATAAGTGTTCCCTCTTCTCTGCAGCCTTACCAGTATGTTATTTTTTGGCTTTTTAATTGTAGCTCTTCTGACTGGTGTGAGATGGTATCTCATTGTGGTTTTGATTTGCATTTCTTTAATGATCAGTGATATTGAGCTTTTTTTCATATGCTTGTTGGCCTCATGTATGTCTTCTTTTGAGAAGAATCTGTTGATGTCCTTTGCCCACTTTTTAAATGTTTTTTTCTTATAGATTTGCTTAAGTTTTTATAGATGCTGGATATTAGTCCTTTGTCAGATGCATAGTTTGCAAACATTTTCTTCCATTATGCAGGTCGTCTGTTTACCCTGTTGATAGTTTCTTTTGCTGTGCAGAAGCTCTTAAGTTTAATTAGATCCCACTGGTCAATTTTTGGTTTTGTTGCAATTGCTTTTGGAGTCTTTGTCATGGAAATCTTTGCCTATTCCTATGTCCAGGATGATATTGCCTAGGTTGTCTTCCAGTGTTCCTATTTGTTTGGGTTTTACATTTAAGTCTTTAATCTATCTTGAGTTGATTTTTGTGTATGGTGTAAAGAAGGGGTCTAGCTTTACTCTTCTGCATATGGCTAGCTAGTTACTCCAGCACCATGTATTGAATAGAGAGTGTTTTTCCCATTGCTTTTTTT
The DNA here is from genome assembly GCF_028878055.3 of Symphalangus syndactylus. NCBI lineage: Eukaryota > Metazoa > Chordata > Mammalia > Primates > Hylobatidae > Symphalangus > Symphalangus syndactylus. The sequence continues at coordinate 88,898,476 of NC_072426.2, forward strand.
GTCAGCTTTGTTGAAGATTAGATGGTCATAGATAGGCAGCCTTATTTCTGGGCTTTGTATTCTGTTCCATTGGACTATGTGCCTGTTTTTTTACCAGTACCATGCTGTTTTGGTTACTGTACCCCTGTAGTATAGCTTGAAGTCAGGTAATGTGATGTATGGAGCTTTGTTCTTTTTCCTTAGAAGTTCCTTGGCTATTTGGGCTCTTTTTTGATTCCATATGAATTTTAAAATGGTTTTTTCTAGTTCTATGAAAAATGTCATTGATAGTTTGATAGGAATAGCATTGAATCTATAAATTGCTTCAGGCAATGTAGGCATTTTAGTGATATTCATTCTTTCTAAATGAGTATGGGATGTTTTTTCATTTGTTGTGTCTTCTCTAATTTCTTTGAGCAGTGTTTTGTAATTCTCATCATAGAGATCTTTCACCTCCCTGGTTAGCTGTATTCCTAAGTATTTTATTCATTTTTTGGCAATTGTGAATGGGATTGCCTTTCCGATTTGGCTCTCAGTTTGGCTATTTTGGATGTATAGGAATGTTGGTAATTTTTGTACATTGATTTTGTATCCTGAAACTTTGTTGAAGTTGTTTATCAGCTAAAGGAGGATTAGGGCCAAGACTATGGGGTTTTCTAGATATAGAATCATGTTGTCTGAAAACAGGGATAGTTTGACTGCCTCTCTTTCTGTTTAGATGTCTTTATTTCTTTCTCTTGCCTGATTCCTCTGGTAAGGACTTCTAATACTATATTGAATAGAAGTGGTGAGAGAGGGCATGCTTGTTTTGTGCTGGTTTTCAAGTGGAATGCTTCCAGTTTTTTGCCCTTTCAGTATACTGTTGGCTGTGGGTTTGTCATAGATAGCTCTTAGTATTTTGAGGTATGTTCTTTCAATACCTAGTTTATTGAGAGTTTTTAACATGAAGGAGTGTTGAATTTTATCAAAAGCCTTTTCTGCATCTATGGAGATAATCATGTGGTTTTTGTCTTTAGTTCTGTTTATATAATTAATCATACATATTGATTTATGTATGTTAAACCAATCTTGCATCCTGGGGATGAAGCCTTTTGATATGCTGCTGGAATTGGTCTGCAAGTATTTTTTTGAGGATTTTTGCATCAATGCTCATCAAGGATACTGGCTGGAAGTTTTCTTTTCTTGTTGTGTCTCTGCCAAGTTTTGGTATCAAGATGATGTTGGCCTCATAGAATGAGTTGGGGAGCAGTACCTTCTCAATTTTTTGGAATGGTTTTTGGAGGAGTGGTATCAGCTCTTGTTTGTACATCTGGTAGAATTTGGCTGTGAATTCATCAGGTCCCAGGCTTTTTTTGTTGGTAGGCTACTTATTACTTATTCAGTTTTGAAGCTCATTATTGATCTGTTCAGGGAATCACTTTCTTCCTGGCTCAGTCTTTGGATAGTGTATGTGTATAGGAATTTATTCATCTCTTCTAGGTTTTCTAGTTTGTGTGCATAGAGGTGTTTGCAGTAGTTTTTATGGTTGTTTTATTTCTGTGGGGTCAGTTGTAAGTAACATTTCCTTCATACTTTTTAATTCTGTTTGTTTGGATCTTCTCTCTTTTCTTCTTTATTATTCTAACTAGTGGTCTATCTGTGTCATTTTTTTTTTCAGAAAACCAACACCTGCATTCATTGATCTTTTGAATGCCTTTTCATATCTTGATTTCCTTCAGTTAAGCTCTGATTTTTGTTATTTCTCATCTTCTTCTAGCTTTGGGGTTGATTTGTTCTTGCTTCTCTAATTCTTTTAGTTGTGAAGATAAGTTGTTAATTTGAGATCTTTCTAACTTTTTGATGTGGGCATTTAGTGCTATAAATTTCCCTCTTAACACTGCCTAGCTGTGTCCCAGAGATTCTGGTATGTTGTGTCTTTTTTCTCATTTGTTTCAAAGAACTTCTTGATTTCTGCCTTAATTTTATTATTTGCCCTAAATTCATTCAGGAGCATCTTTAGTTTCCATGTAATTGCATGCTTTTATGCAATTTTTATAGTCTTGACTTCTATTTTTATTGTGCTGTAGTCCAAGAGTGTGTTTGGTATAATATTTGTTCTTTCACATTTGTTTAGGATACCTTTATGTCCAATTATATGGTTGATTTTACAGTATGTGCCATGTGGCAATTTGAAAAACGTGTATTATGTTGTTTTGGGGTACAGAGTTCTGTAAAGGTCTATTGGATCCTTTCGGTCCAATTTTGAGTTTAAGTGCTGAATATCTGCTAATGTTCTGCCTTGGTGGTGTCTAATACTGTCAGTGGAGTGTTGAAGTCTCCTAGTATTATTATGTGGGAGTCTGTGTCTTTTTTTGTAGGTCTCTAAGAACTTGCTTTCTGAATCTGGGTGCACCAATATTCGGTGCATATGTATTTAGGATAGTTAGGTCTTCTTTAATTGAACCCTTTACCATTATGTAATGAAATTCTTTGTCTCTTTGATCTTTGTTGGTTTGAAATCTGTTTTGTCTGAAACCAGGATTGCAACCACTGCCTTTTTCTATTTTCCATCTGCTTGGTAGATTTTCCTCCATTCCTTTATTTTGAGCCTATGAGTGTCATTATGTGTGAGATGGGTCTCTTGAAGATGGCATACCTTTGGGTCTTGCTTTTTTATCCAGCTTGCCACTCTATGACTTATAAGTGGGGTCATTTGGCCTGTTTACATTCAAAGTTAGTATTGATGTGTGGATTTGATCCTGTCCTTGTGCTGCTAGCTGGTTATTATGCTGGCTTGTTTATGTGGTTGCTTTACAGTGACACTGCTCTGTGTGTTTAAGTGTGTTTTTGTATTAGCTGGTAGCAGTCTTTCCTTTCTATATTTAGTGCTTCGTTCAAGATCTCTTGTGAGGCAGGTCTAGTGGTAACAAATTCCTTCAATATTTGCTTTTCTGAAAAAAGAAAGGTTTATTTCTCCTTCACTTAGGAAGCTTAGTTTGGCTGGATATGAAATTCTTGGTTAAAGATTTTTCTTTAAGAATGTTGAATATAAGCCCCCAATTTCTTCTGGCTTGCAAGGTTTCTGCTGAGAGGTCTGCTGTTAGCCTGATGGGGTTCTCTTTATAAGTGACCTGCCCTTTCTCTCTTTCATTTCTACCTTGGAAAATCTGACAATTATATGTCTTGGGAATGATCTTCTTGTGTAGAATCTTGCAGGATTTCTCTATATTTCCTGAAATTGGATGTTGGCTTCTCTAGTAACGTTGGGACAGTTTTCATGGATGGTACACTGAAAAATATTTTCCAAGTTGTTTGTTTTCTTTCTCTCCCTTTCAGGGATGACAGTGATTCATTGATTTGACCTCTTTACATAGTCTTATACTTCTTGGAAATTTTGTTTTTTTTTTTATTCTTTTCTCTTTTCTCTTTATTTTTATCTGACTGTCTTATTTCACAGAACCAAACTTCAAGTTCTAAATTCTTTCCTCAGCTTGGTTTATTCTGTTGCTAATACCTGTGATTGCATTGTGAAATTCTTGTGTTGTGTTATTCATCTCTGTCAGACCTGTTAGGCTCTTTTTATATTGACTATTTCATCCTTCAGCTCTTCTATTGCTTTATTGTGATTTTTATTTTTTTTAGATTGCATTTTGCTGTCCTGAATCTTGATGATCTTTTGTTCCTATCTGTATTCTGAGTTATATTTCTGTAATTCTAGCCAGTTCAGCCTGGTTAAGAACTTTTGTTGGAGAACTGGTGTGATCATTATGAGGATATATGACACTCTGGCCATTTGAGTTATCAGTGTTCTTGCATTGGTTCTTTCTCATCTCTGCATGTGGGTGTTCCTTTAACTGCAGTGTAGATTGAGTATAGTCAATACACTTCTTTTCTGAATGTTTTCACTGAACTGACATTTTGTGCAGGGGCTTTATCTGAAGCTGAGTTCCTGCCTCTGGCTTCAGAAGGGAGTATGTTAGTGAGGCACTTTTGATGTTGAAGCTTTGGAGTGTGATCCAACTTGTGACAGCAGCATCCCAGACAATGCAAGTGATTTTCCTGCAAATTGACTCCAGAAAAATGAAAATAGAAAGCTGGCTTAGTGATTCATTTTGTATCAATCTGTGTCCCTATATGAAATAAATAGCACATTCTGGATTATTTTAAAGATTTCCTAACAAATGGACCATTCACAAATATGTGAGCTGGAATTACAAGAGATAATGCAGTGACCTGGGATTAGTAGTAGAGAAACTGGTACAGCTCCTAGGCTTAAAAGAAGAAGAGAGACAGTGGTTACCAGGCCCAAGATGGAGAGAACTATGGAAAGAAAACCCCTTGAGAAGAACAGAGCCCTCAGTTGAAGAATCCAAGTGGCCTCAGTAACATTTGCAGTAACTTTTAAGGATTAATTTCCTGACATTATTTTCCCTCTATCCTCTGATTTCCAGCTAGGGTTCCCAAACCCATAGGAAGGCAAGAGAATTGTACACAACAGCTTTCCAAGGCAGAGAATAGGATAGAGAAGAAAGCAACCAGAAAGCAACCAGAAAACCACATGTGTACAAACAATTGTCAATATAATTATACATCACAAGTGCATAGTTTATTAAGATCTGTAAGAAATGCTATGAGAGATTGGAACAAAACTTTATGAATTAGAGCAGAAGCATACTTGTGCTTTCAGCCAAATATTTCTTAGAATGTCTCCTCCAAAGAAAATTGTTTCTCCTGCATTGCCAGAGGGTTAGTAAGACCAATTTTCAGCATGGCCAACAAAAGACAGTGATACACAGCTTCTGAGAACCATTGATACACAGCTTCTGAGACTTGTCACAAGACTGCCATGAGCCCTTGCCTGTCCCTTCCAGCCCAGCTCTGCCAGACTCTAAAGCCCTTCCTGATCGAAGTGATATTCTAATTCAGACAAGTCCTCCCTGAGACTAGTGAGTGGTTTCACTCCCAACACTTCCTTTCCTACCTTCACCGGAAGACTTAAACTGTGATGCCTCCCGCCCAGTCCTTGAGCACAATATTTGAGCCAACTAACCACTCAGTTGAGCATTAGGAAATGGCATTTACTGTTAAATATCCAAGACATTATAATGTATGGTTTGCTACGGGCATCTGGGGCATGGTGGGAGATGGGGCAGAAATTGAAAGATAGAGGCAGGCCTGAGTGCCAGGAATGTGAACCTTATCTTGAGAGTGAAGGGAAGTCAGTGAAGTGATGTGGTCAGACATGGATTAGAAAGATCATTCTGTCTGCCATGCAGAAGGAATCAGAGGGACATGGAAGAGGTAGGAAGGGCAGGTCTGAGTGAGTGCAGAATTGAGGGGGATTTAGGGGGTTGAATAAACAGAGGCATTTCTTGAGCAATTCTCATGAGTCTCTTACTAGTAGATGGGAAAACTATTCATATCATCATTTTTACAGAGGAGGAAACTGAGGCACAGGGTAGTATAAGAGATGCATACTATACACAATGTATAATGCCTCTGGGTGTCTTCTTGTTTACCGCAATATGGCCTTTTTACTTCTGCCCTCTGAAATGATTACTTAGCTTCATGAACATACCCTATAGACTATAATGTTATTATGGTCATAACTATGGACTTCATAATGTAATCTCATGATCCATCCCTCCCCGCATCACCATGACATTATACGCCAGAAATTGGCCTTCTGACTTCTGCTTTAGGCATAATAATAGGGTCTCATGGTCGTCTTCCTTGGACATTGTAATGCAGGTTCTAGCTTAGGTCTTAGATAGTATGTTATGGTTTTCTAGTCATCAATTTGGACATTTCAGTTCAGTCTATGACCACTATCCCTGGGATGTAGTCCTAATAAACAGATGAATACCTGGGGTTTAATTCTGCCAATTTCTGGCTTGTTCTCTCTATTTGCTCTCCATCTTATCATTCTAGGAGGCCTTGCAGGACAGCCTGTGTAGAATTATGACAAGCTACAAAATTTAAGACTTGAGCATGCTGGCAAGTTTGATTATTTTTTCTACAGCTCCAACAAATGAAGGTAACAATGGAGTTATCTATCTGCAGGATACAGTTAGGAAATGCATTTCCTTAAAAAATCAAAATGTCAGTGTAAGATAAAGCATCTAGCCTTTGTCCAATTCATCAAAATTCTCTTTTATTCTTTAACTTAGTGGACAGACATGTCAGTTTTGTCCAGTGCCTCCTGGATCAATATTACGCTTAGTGCTCTGTGGAAAGAGACTTATAGAGGCAAAATGTGACAATCCATGACATTTTCTTGTTTCTGCCCAGGGGTCTCTAGTGCTAATGATCTGCAATGGCTAATGAGGATAATGCTATGGTGTTGCCACAAAAAGAGTTCTCCACCTGGCTACAGGGGCTCTCCCGCCATCAGGACTACCAGGGAATGAAGAAAAAGAATACAGTTGATCATCACTGCTCTATACTTTGAGTTATAACTTGAAGCTTAAATAAATGTCTTCAGCTTGTTTTCTTTTAACTTCCTTCTTCACAACATTAATTCAGATCTTTTTGTTGACATGCAGCAGAAGTCACAGAAAGGACAACACATCTGTATGCCCACTGCTGAAATCTAGTTATACCTGCACAAATTACAACATGTTCTGCTTGGCTGCTGGGACTGGTTCATATCAGGGTTTTTAACATTCCTGTGAGGAAAAGGTAAAAGAGCAATTGAAAATGAGGACCTGCCTTGAGTCTGGGACTCTTTGACAAAGAGAATGAGAATAAAAACCTTTCTCTTAACTCCAGACACCAAAGTAAACAAGAAGAAATTTATCCTCCTGGGGAGTAAGTCTTGGGAAACAAGTTTTGTCCAGAATAAGTAAAGGCATGACATAGGCATTTTCTTACAGAGTATCTTCAGTCCTAAAGAAAGGAATCCCAAGTTACCTGGGAGATACTGAATCAAATGCAAGAGGATAGTTCCTGGTTTTCACTCTAAAAATATGAGCACACAGCTTACCTTGTGGCCAAGCCACAGAGGTATATTCCTGGTGGAAGAGAGCTACTCACCATCTCAAAAGGACATCAGAGTAACTTTGGTAATGGAGATCAAAAAGATGCTGAGGAGGAAAGCAAATGAGTGGGTAGAAAGTAGATCATTGCAACAGAGGAGCGATAAAAATCTCTCTGTGCTGTGATATGACATCAGCCCAGAGTATGTGGAAGCCTTACCTACAGCAAGAGAAGGGGCCTTTGCTTCTTGAAATTTAACTCAGTTAAAAGCTTGATATTAGCTCACATTAGTTAATAGTGTTATTGTATGTATCAGAAGCTCATAATAAGTCTGTATATTAAAGTGACCTTGTGCTGAAACACCTTCAGGAATACCAGTGGAGCAGAAAGATGTTAGTTACTACAATGGGAAGGCATGACTGTGCTAGATCATCTGATCTGTGGGAAACAGCCTCATTTGCCTTCTTCTATGCTCTCTCCTATACAAGCCCAAGAGCTGCATTTCAGCCACCAGGGTTATGGTTTTGCTTCTGCCAAAGAGGGACTCACATGAGAGATAGAAGGTGGAAGAGAAGCAGAAGTCATATTATCATTTTTGTGGCAGATGTAGAGAGATGTGTCAGGTTCAGTAGATGGTAGAGATTTGCCAGGGGTTTGGGGCATACTCTGGTGAGTCACTCACTTTGATGCTGCATACAGCTGAGGTAACTGATGAAGGCTTTTGAGTATTATGTAGCATGATTTCCTAGAAGCTATTAGAAGCTTTCCTATCACTTCTACAGGTAATCCAATGCTACTGTACTTTTCAGTATGCAACACTTTCCTGCTTTGAACCTTATAATGCTTTCCATTTTCCTGGCCAAATCTCATCTGGAAATAGGATACTGCTGGGATGGGGGTGGAAGAAGGAAATGACTTAGGAAGAAGCAGCCACTGGGAGGAGAAAAAGATACTTGTGGGAGATTTCATCAAGTCTTCTGGGAATGTGGAGTTGGAGTCTTGCTTTTGATATCCTACCCTTTCAACAATTTTAATTTGGATTATTTGTTCAGGGAAACAATCATTGTACTCATGGAAACATAATTGGATCATCTGGTTTCCATTTCTTTTTGATTACTCTTCTTTGTTATCTTATAAGCTTGCTCCTGTCCCTCTTCCATCTTCACCTTATAACTATATTCTATTATAGAAATTATAGCTATAGTTATAATTTATAACTATATTCTATCTTCATTATAACTATATTCCATCTTCATTTGGTGGTTTTTCAATGATTATGCTGGTTGCTATTTTCCTGGAGTTTTCCAACTCTCTGAATCTATTTAATTTTATTTTATTCTAGCTTTATTGAGGTATAATTGACAAATATCTGAATCTATTTTAAATTGCAGTAAGCAGAACTTACTTACAATACACAGACCTATAGCAGGTATTCAATCAAAGATTCACTAAGTCTAGATTTAATGGTAGAAGCTGTTGCTTTCAATCCTCCTCTTGACAGTATCTCACATTTTACTGCCCTTTATGGCTGAAACAGCACATTGAACTAATGTTGCTACAAAACACTCTATAATTCTGAATCCCATGTCTCTCTCCTGATTAAAACTAATTGCTGCGAACTCACTCTTTAATGCAGTTTCATTTGGATTGTTGCTAGCCACAATACCTTCTATGCAGCCACAGTGAAATTCATTATCCCCTCTTCTACCAACTGTAACAGTCTCCAGAGAAGTTAACATGTCCTGAAAACTTCAGGACTTCTCTGAGACCTCTCTCCTCCAAAGCCTGGATGGAAGAGTGCAAGGGCCTATCTAAGTGGAGGCTCCTATGCTCTGTGAGATACACAGAGTGCTTCTCTTAGCTCAGAAGGGGAGCAGATCTGCCATCAGCAAGGGCTGAATTAAGTCCTGTGCTAAACATAACTCGGTGTACCAAAACATTATAACAAGCCCATATTTTCCATTCAGACAATTTACTCAATTATGAAACTGCACTTTTTGTGACATTTTGTGAGAGAAGTGATTAAAATGATCTCCCTCATCATTCCATGGTAAAATGCCAACTACGAGTAGGTGGCTTGAGGGGTGGACTAATAAGAAGTAAGGATTTTTGGTTAGTATGTTTTTCATCTAATCATCACAAATTCCTAGAGCAATGATCTTCAAATGTGTTAATAATACTCCCATCAGTAATTTTTATGTTATGACTGTTATGACTATGAAAAAAGTAAATTTTAAAAGGCTAAGTTAAGATAAACTATTTTAAAAATATTTTCTTACTTTGGCTCTGTGCTATCATTAGTTAATACCAAAATATAGACTTAGGGCAAAGCTTCTAAGAATCATATTGTTTTTAAAGATATTTCAAGTAGCTTGGAATTTTGATTTTCTCTGTGGCAAATTCATGTCAGATATCATGATATTACCACTGCTTTTACTTCTTAAGGTGGAAAAAATGTGCTCATCTATGTGTGGAAGTGTCTACACTGTTGTTTTATGGACTTTTCTCTTTTCCTTGCATTCTACATGGTACCTTCAATCTGTGGTTTCTTTGCAGGAATTTTAAAAGCCATTTGTCTATCATAAGAAGGCTAGTTTTGTTTAAACTAGATAAGTGATAAATCCATTAACCAGACGCATAGAAATTGCAACGCATCATGATGTGCCACAAGTGAATGAAGGGTAAGGCATTACCGCCAACTCCTTTCTGTTTTGGCACCTTGATATTTCATCAGCTAAACTTGAGGCAGGGCCGTCTAGTATGTGGACCAAGTAAAGAAGTAAAGCTTCATTCTTGTTCCTTTTTTTTTTTTTTTAAGAACATATAGGAAGAAAGGTCTTAATGCTTTCTATCTATGTTACAGTGGGTGATCTTAAGCATCCCCTGAGTTGTGCAGCCCATTTTGGGAACCACTGGTGGAGAACACTGCTTCCCAGTGGTGGTTCCTAGACCAACAAAACAACATTGTTTTGTCTTCCAACAATTCTTGACTAGGACCACCACCCACTTCTGGCTTTTAAACAATGGTTGTGTTTTCTCTGTTCCTTTATGATAGCTGTTGTGAAATGTGTTTTCAGCCGAAGTTTGAAATGTACACATGGCCTGGCATATTGCTCGGAAAACTGGACTTTTATGTGGTATCTTTGGAAAACCAGTGTCCAAAGGAATTTTGACTTCTCTGCTCACAATTTATTATCTTTCAGTGCAGGAAGGTATGAGAAACAGGAGGTGAAAATGTGGCTTTGGGGTCAGTAGACCAACAGGTAGGAAACAGAGACCTGTTCACAATCTGGCTGGCCAGTCTTGTTCTCAGGGCATGGCTTGAGTGAGGGAAAGCAGGAGGCTGTGTTCCAGTTCTCTGGCATGCTAAGAATGCACAGCCACCACTGCAGAGTATCTGAAACTCCTCATGAGCCAACTGCAAGGACAGCGCCTATGATGGCAGATGGATGGCCCACCTCTGCAGAAACTTTTCCCTTAGAGTCACTAGTCATTCCATTCCTAGCTTCAGCTTTATACAGAGATCTTGGAGACCCAGAGAAAGCAAGAGGAAGCCAAAATTGATGTTTAACTGATATGTCTTAGGTGCTCAGAAATAATTCTAAATACTTGAGTTTTATTTATCCATTAAAATATACTTAAAACTTTATATTGAAGGCAATAAACAGTTAAGGTTTGCGCAGATAGGCATGATAATCACACCTATGTTTAGAAACAACAGTGCTGGCAGTGGCTTTCTTGGGAGAATGCCAAGAGGTTAGAGTTTATTCATTTGAAACACCCATTTTTTTCTAAGGTTCTTGCATCCCTGTGTTTAATTAAGTCCCACTTTGAAAGTGCAAGCTCTTTGGTCAGCAATTTCGTTCCCTCTGCAGCATTCAGTTCTATTGGTTGCCCATTTCTCGGTCTGAGAGAATCACTCAGTCCTACACCATGGGGTTACACAGAGCCCCCCACCCCTCCCCCTGTAAAGTATAAGAGCTCAAGTCAAGACTCTATGAATACATACTAAGTCCCCAGGTCTTTGGAACACACCTTCTTTTATTTCCAAAGAAAATAGCCTATGGTTGCTTTTCTACATTAGCATCAGCCCTCTCAGTAATAGACTTAGGAATAAGTTCTCACAGCAAACAAGGGCCTCCATGTGTGACAAGGAGGGGAAGTATGGTCAGGAAACACATTTCAGTTTCAAGAGTTTACTTTCAACAATCACAAGGGTGAAAATGAGCTGAACAATTTGAAAGAATCTGTCACTATCATTTCAATGGATGGATTTTGGTAGACATAAATTCAACAGCTCACTTGTGAAGTCCTAGGTAGTTTATATCTCCCTTGGCCATCAAAATAATCAAAGAAAGAAGAAGCAAAAAGAAAGAAATGCTGAAAAGAAGGAATGAAAAGGGAGACGTATTTTCTGATTCTGTATTATGTGTCAAACCCTGTGATGGGCACTTTCTTGTATGTAATTTATGTATTCCCTGCAATAGCCCAGTGAACATGATATTCACATCTTGCCAATTTTAGATAAATATAGTCGTATTAATCAAAAATGAAGAAGTCATACAGGATTTGTTGAAGCCATGTGTTAGTACAAGTGTCAATTTAAAATGATTCAGAAAGATAAAATTCTATTTTTCCTTTTTACCCTTCAGAGAAAAACTCTTTCATTGCATTATAACAGTCCAGAGGATTTACTCCTTCTTTTTAGAAGTTATTTGTGTTGTCCACCACAAAATATACCTTGGTCTGTTGAATGTTATTGTTCAAAAGCTGCAACTCTGGGCCACCTTCTCTCAAAAAAGCAAGTCTCCTCACTCAAGCTGCCACAGACTCTCTGGAAAATGGCCTCCTTTCTCCTTCTCCCATGTCTTTCTCCCTTTCATTTGTGCTCAGATGTGTATTTTGATCCAAGCAACAAGGGCAAAGTAACCAGAGCTGAAGAATAAGATACCAGAGACTTTCTGATATGTTGGCTACAGCTCTCTCTAGAGTCACACCCCTATCTCCAACTGCACTAAGCTCCTGGTAGCTGTTATGCCTCCAGCCTCTTCTCATATGTTCCTGCCAGTTGGGATTCTGTATCCAACTTTTTATACAAGGAAAACTTCCTTGCTGTTCTGACAGCTCAGACATGACCCCCTTAGAGGCCTTCCCTAATCCCTCAATGTGGTTAACATGGCTAACTTCAAGTAGCACTTGGATCTTGTCTCCTAATCACACTTTGTCACATTGTATGAGCTGTTCATGTCCATGTCCATGAGCTGTAAGCTGCTAGAGGGTAGAGTGCATGTCATATTGTCTCCAAGTCTTGGACTTATGGCGCTCATCAATATTCTCTCAATGTCCAAGTAAATGGATGAGTAAAACGGACCACTGGCATCTCAGAGGAAAGTACAGTGTAGGAGAAATGGCAGCCTGGAGTCCAGTGCCTTTGGACAACCTCAGAGGAAGACTTAAATGTAGTGAACTAGATGTTGCTAGGGCAACTTGTAGCTCTGTTATTAATCTCAGGGTAGCTGCAGAAAATGGACATAAAATCCATTCTGTGGAACAACAAACACAATAGCTACCTTGAGGCTCTGCTACCTCAAACCCTTAACATAAATCTGACATTCTGTACAACTACGTCAATGTCACAAACACCCAAACTGCCTACTTATCTTTGAAACTCATTTTCTATTCTAAATGATTCTCCACAATTAAGCTGACATGTAAATTTGAATTCCAATAAGTGTTCCTAAACAGAGAGAGGATGATGAGGTTTATAACATTTAATTTAAGAAGAAATGATGGAGAATTACCCTTTAGACAAATGAGCTAAAAACTGTGGGAAGGTAAGGTTAGACTGTGCAAACTTTACACAGCAGCTGGTCAATAAGTGTTCATTTGTTTTCTCTTGTCTCCAAGAGGCTTTGAATAATAGAACCCAAACAGTTGTTCTAACAGGTGTTGATGCAGTCACCTCTGGTGGGAGCAGATAGCAGTTGGAATCATAAGAGCTCTGGGAATATGCAGCACCCTGTTTAGAAAGGAGTGTTTTTATTTCAGTCATAAGTTTAGTCCAAAGTGATCCAATTGCTAAAGGCAATGAGAAGTCAATGTCATTCACCTTATGGTGTCTAGCTTGTTCCACTATGAGTACTTCCATAGATGGAAGAAAACCCTTGTTGGAAAGAGAAGAAGCCTAAAATAAATGCCTTCTGGTGGGTTTTGATTGACATTATACTGCAGGCTAGAATTGGGGCCTTTCCCTTGCTCAGAAGCACTTGGCACAGGGCCCATGTGTGTCTTGACTGTCTCTGACATAGACATTAGGGGAAGGAAAAGGAGATAGTGCACTGACTGTTCAGCTGCTGGTATAATATTAGTGCTAAGTGCTCCACATGCTTTTTCCTATCCAGTAACCCATCTTCACAGCTAGTAAAATAAAAACCCCAGCACCGGCCAGGCGCGGTGGCTCACGCTTGTAATCCCAGCACTTTGGGAGGCCGAGGCGGGCGGATCACGAGGTCAGGAGATCGAGACCATGGTGAAACCCCGTCTCTACTAAAAATACAAAAAATTAGCCGGGCGTGGTGGCGGGCACCTGTAGTCCCAGCTACTCGGAGAGGCTGAGGCAGGAGAATGGCGTGAACCCGGGAGGCGGAGCTTGCAGTGAGCCGAGATCACGCCACTGCACTCCAGCCAGGGCGACAGAGCGAGACTCCGACTCAAAAAAAAAAAAAAAAAAAACCCCAGCACCAAGTGTACTTTTACTGTGGCCATTTCACTTGCTTCAGTGCAAAGGGGTTTTCCTTCCTTGTGGGCTTTAAAGATGCATTTCTGGTTCTAGTTTTAATTAATTGAAGTTACGCTCTAGTTTGAAAATCTGTGTGGCAACAGGCTGATCCACTCTGCCTAGGGCCGGGGTCAAGTGTTACAGAGATCTCTATGGTTATTTCTAGTTCTTTGTACCCTGGCTGCCTGTGTGTAATTGAGAGGTGATCCTAGAGGAACCATCTGTTCAGGCCACCATCGGCCATAATTTACATTAAAACCTAACTGAATGGTGTCTTTAGTAGCCCTGTATTTGGGGACCCAGACTGGTATTATCTTTTTGTAACAGAGGTGACATGGACTGAATGTGACCCCCCTAATTTATATGTTTAAATCCTCACCCTCAATTTGATGGTATTAGGAGGTGGAGCTTTTGGAAGTTGATTAGGTCATGAGGATGGAGCCCTCATAAATGGGATTAGTGCCCTTATAAAAGAGACCCCAGAGAGTTCCCTTGCCTTTGCCACCACGGAACAACACAGCAAGAAGAGAGCTGTCTATTAACCAGGAAGCAGGCCCTCTCCAGACAGCAAATCTGCTGGTGTCTTGAACTTAAAGTTCCCAGCCTCCAGAACTGTGAGAAATAAATTTTTGTTGTTTAAGACACCAGTCTATGGTATTTTTGTTATAATATTCTGAATAGACTAAAACAAGAGGCATCAATAACAACAGATTTCATGCTACATGGATGCCTGATATTTGGTTATCATGGACCCATAGATGGCCCTGTGTTCTCTAAAGTGTATAGTCCACTAACTGAGAACAAGAATTAGAAACCAAGATGCAGTAAACACAACTACCCTTTCCCCTAAAAGGCCTCACCTTCCTGTACCCATACACTTTAGAGCTACATATTAAACAAAATTGATGTTTCTAGAAGCCCCCTCTTATATTGTATCATATATCATATTATGACATGTCATGTGATAGCATACAGATGAGGAAGAAGGTCAGCAATGGTATCCTGGGAAAATACATGGACAGATCTCAGAAATCTTCAAGACCTCTGAATTTTTATGCAAATCGTTCTGTCTGTATGAATATCTTCATTTTTATTCATGAGGAAAAATTTCCATAGCTTTTATCAATTTCTCAAAGAGTTTTGAAACACAAAGTGATTAGCAACCAGGAGTCCAAAGGTAATTCAAACCCTCATGAACACAGTTGGACATGTCTCAGGTCTTCATTGTTTGGTAGTTTACAACATGGTTTACCAGTTGTCTCTGTCCTCAGGGGTTAGGATGCCCAGGCCTTTTTTTTTTTTTTCTCTTTCTTTTGCTCCACTTGAATTTCTCTTTCCTCATTTCCTATGTCCCTCTCTAAGCTTTCTGTTTATCTGTGTGCAAACACACCTGCTGGCTCAAATTATCACTGAAAAGAAATGTTGAATTTCTCATTCCAGGAGTATTAATGGCAACAGAGCCTATGTGCTTATCTCGTCTGTGTCCCAAGAATAGGAAACACCTCCAACGAGGCAGGTTTCCTTTTTAAATAAAGCAATCTCACACTTGTCATATTCATCCCTGAAAGAGCGGTTGTCTTCCCCAGCTCCCGGGCCCCTCATCCTCAGGAAGACATTTGAAGCCAGGGAGAAGAGGCTCACAGCAGGGGGCAGCCGCTGGAGTCCATGTTTCACACTGGTCCCTTTGTCACCCCGGGTAATTTACAGTGGTTCTCAGAGTACAGTAAGTGGAGGATAAAGCCTTTACCAAGTCTTCTCATAAATGTAGACAGAATACTCTCCTGTAATAAACTTCCAAATTCAGGGCACAAAATTGTAGTCTATATCGGTGGTTTTCTTTTTTCTATTTTTTCTGTAGTCTGATTTTTTGTGCAGTGTCTGTTGGAGGCTATAGTAGTTGTGGACTTTCAGTATAGACCCTTCCCCATTAGTGCAGCAGCACCCACAAGTTGCAAGGCACAGACACCCCTCCTACCCGGTTAATTGTCAAAGAAGCAATTAGCCCTGCATTGAGATACTGCTGTCTAATTTTCAGGTTCACATCAAATTTTCAGTTGCCGATCATCACAACAATGCTATCAGGTTGGCAGAGAAGGTATGATTAGTGTCATGTTACAAAGACATCTTCACAGAGGTTAAAGTCACTCCATAAGCTAATATCTAAGAAAGACCAAACCCTGGAAGAGGAATTTCTTTTTATTTTTAATCAAATTTCAAGGCTTATTCCAGTTGCCACACTGTGTCTCAAACATGAAAGTATGAAAATTCAACATTAATGAACCTACAATCACAGCTTCACCAGAAGTCTCTCTAGTTCAAGGACAAGAAGGTTGAATCCTCAAGGAGCCCTGGGTGATGTAACTTTAGGATAGTTACATCACCATAACATACGTTAGACTCCTGTAAGATCTGCCCATTTCTGAAGTCACAAATAGTCAAAATAATTACTAAAGCAATTACATATTCTCCTTTGTATCTCTCAAATAACACAAAAGGGGACCCAAGCAATACTTCTGATGAACCCATGTGCTTCTGCCCCGAAAATCCTGGCACATACAACTTTTCCAAAGTGGCATCCATGTGGTGCTAACACCACCCACTGAGCTCCCTAGCTGCCATTTAACTCCTTTTACCTTCGTCCTTAAACTCCCACCTCCCAACTTCTTCATGTGTTTATTGACTTAGATTTTCTTACTAACTACTCTGGCTTCTCTCTTAAATATCAACCCAAAGGTAACACAGAGGTCAAAGGGAACAGGAAAAAATAGAGAAGAGAATTGTTTATTCTTTCCAGTAGCCTATGTGTTTATCCTAAGTACCAGTTAACATCCCAGGACACACTGAAACAAGGAAAAAAATATCCTTATTGAATGATCAAAACATTCCAGTTATCCCTTGTCTCAGTCCAGAATATTTCTCAATTTTGTATTCCATATTTTATTAAATCATCTGAGTCAGACAACTCTATTTAGATTGTGGTGAGAAAGAATTATTTATTGAAATACAACGGCATTTCTGATTAATCATTTCATGTTTCATGCATACTTGCCTCTTTTTACTCTAATAAAGACAGAAGCACTATTCAGTCCTCTGTACACCAGGGACCTTGGTTCCCAGCCCTTCACACTCTTCTAGTTCCCCTGCAAATGATTATATGAGAAACCTCAGCTCCTGCGACAATGGTCCTACTGCTCTGATGGAGCAAATTTCTAATTATTAATAAGTTTATTTTGTAACCAAAGTTCATACATTATTCAGATTTCCTCAGTTTTTACCTAATGTACTTTTTCTGTTCTATTCTCTCACCCACGATACCACAGTACACAGAGCCATCATGTCTCCTGACTTAGGTTCTCTTTGGCTGTGACTGTTTCTCAGTCTTTTTTTGTGACAGCCTTGACAGTGCCTCTATTGAGTCTTTTTTTCTCAATATTTTTTATTGCATTAAAATACATATAACATAAAGTTTACTTTCTTAACCATTTTAAGTATACAGTTTAGTGGTATTAAATGCAATCATAATATTGTACAACCATCCCCACCATCCCTCTCCATAATTCTTGTTATCTTGTAATATTGAAACTCTGTACATGTTAAACAATAACTCTAAACAATGATTCCCTTCTACTTCCAGCTGCTGGTAACCACCAATCTACTTTCTATGTCTATGATTTTGACTATTCTAAGTTAGTACTTTATATAAGTGAAACTGATAGATTCATTCTTGAGCTTGAACAGGAAAAGGAAAAGAGAAAATGAACTGATGTTAAGACACATAGAGAAAGGCATCCAGGTGTTTGTCTTAATAGGAAAAACAAGAAGGACCCTTCAAGCCTTGCCCCTGAGGGAAGAGCTGGAGGTTAAGCTCCTATGCAAGTGGAGAGACAGAGACTTGAGGGCAAAGAGGAAGAGAGGGACCAAGAACTACTGTTCTTGGGAATTCACAAAAAAGGGAAAAAATTGAAATGGTCAAGAAACATAAAAAAGATGTTCAATTTCTCTGGTAATCAGAGAAATTTAAATTAGAATCACATATAATATTATTCAACATCAGAAAATTGACCAAAAAATTTTGAAGTTTGACAACTTTGAGTACTGATGGTGTAGAGACATGGAGGCATGCATACATTGCTCATAGGAATATAAATTGGTACAACCACTTTAGAAACTATTTGGAGATATTTAATAAAGTTGAAGACCTAGATACTCTACCACCAGTAACTCCATAACAGCATACATATTCTACAGGAAATATTGAAATTATGTTATAAAGAACAATATGTAAAAATATTCATAGTGACACTCATTGTAACAGTACCAAAAAAAAAAAAAATGCAAGCCCTTGGAAACTATCTAAATGTCAAACAGGAGGATAGATAAATAAATTGTGATATAGTCACATAATGAAATACCATATATTATGGAAGATAAATGAACAGAGGTAGAAAAATCAACATGAATAAATAAATCTTACAAATCCAGTATTGAGGGAAAAAACAAAGCAAATTGCAGAAGAATATTTTCAATATAAAACAATTTACATAAAGTTAAAAAACATGAAAATAAATAGCATATATTCTTTTTTTTTTTTTGAAAGTCTCGCTTTTTCACCCAGGCTGGAGTGCAGTGGCGTGATCTCAGCTCACTGCAAGCTCCCAGGTTCACACCATTCCCAACCTTCCATCTATATAAACATAGATGTTTATATTTTTTCACACAGTTTTATATCTCTAAAATCTTTCATGATTTTTTATTTTGAAAATCCCATGGCCTTGGCTATATAGATTGACCACAGCTTTACTTCCAGGACTCAGCTGGGTTCTGGAACTTGGGAGGGTGGCCCTGCCACTGGTGGGGGAAAATTGGAGCAACCACTGCCAGTGGAAGCCAGGTGAGAAACTCTAATAGTTAAGGGGATGTGTTCTATTCATCTACCAAATATACATGTAATGGAACCCAGGTTCAGCTGCTCCCTACTCAAAAGCCAAACTTGACAGACAAGACTGGTTAGGAGGAAAAGCAGGTTTATTCAGGAGCTGAAAACTCAACAAGATGGCAGACTAGTGTCACAAAGACATCTCAAGTTTTTCAGACTGGCTGAAGGGTTTTGTTGGGGGGGGCAGAATATAGAGAAACTATGTGCATGACTTGACCATGTATAGGTCATTATGTCTGGTCTTGATGACTATATTGAGCAATGGACCATCTGGTGGTCTAACTGGTGTGAGCTTGAGTGCAACTGGAATACAAATTAACTGCTCAGCATTCTTCCCAGGGTGGAATGTTTCTCAACCTTGATTCTATGCTTAGTGTCTCAAGGCCAGTTCCTGGAGTTCTTTAAGCAAAGTATGTAAATTAAGCATTATTAAAAGCCCAGCAGAGGAAGAAGGAGGTAATAAAAGAAAAACAAAGGATAATAATTGTTTTTCAAGATAAGGTTGCAGTTTCTGTTACAAATTTCCCATTGTCAATTTTTCATTCCATTTTTATGGAAAGTGGGGCATGGATACCAGTTTGGATACTTCCTGCTGGATGGGGGTGTGAATTGGAAATTTTGGAATGAAACCATTTGATCTGGCAGCGAGCTGATGTTCGGGTCCTTTTCTTGGTGTGTGTGTGTGTGTGTGTGCGTGTGTGTGTGTGTGTGTTTGTGTGTGTGTGTTTCCAGGTCTTCAGGAGGACCTGCTCTCTCAGTTGAAAAGGATGCAGGGCCACATACATGTATGAGTGGTCCTGCTGGAAGCAAACTCATGAGCAGAAATTAGTACAGTGCCTAGAGTCTTAACATATCTGGCTATTGCTACATTTCTAATCATATCAGTTGGCTGTCCCACCTTGGCAGAAACTTGGAATGGCTTACTGCATGATAATTTAAAGGGACTCAATCTGTGTCTATTTTGGGGGAGCCATTTTAATTTACAACAGGACAACCAGCAACACTTTATCTCAAATATTTTGACATACTTTCGTAATGCTTTTACTTTTTTTTCCTAGAGTAGGGTTTACCTTTTTAATTTTTTCTGTTGATTGTTGTCTCCAAGATGACAATTTAAAAGTTGCAGGAAGAGACATGCCACAGGTTTTATTTGGCATTCCTGCAACCATCACAGTCTTTTTAAAATTAGGTGATAGATGGGTGTTAACTATAAAATATGTGGTTCCATATAAATAATAATGGTTTGTTCCCCACTATCAGTTGTACCCATGCCTCTTGTGGGGATATGATGACAGATTGGCTAAACATACGTATTCAACAGGTTATAGGAGGAGCTGTGAATATTCATGAAGATGGTACTGACACGTGTATTGAACAAACACATGTAACATACAACCAATGTTCACTTTGGGGTGTAGACTTAACATTTAAATGTATTACAATTAGATCCTGTAGATCAAAAGATTTTTTTTAGGACACATATGCATGTAAGTGCTAAATCTCTGTAAACTGTCCAGAACTAGTCTGCGGTTGGTCTTTTTATTAGGAGAAAGTTACTAAACTCAGTCTCCTGTATAATTAAGGCTGTAGTTCTGACTAGTAGAACAGAGGCTGGAGGTCAGTTAGTCGGCATCCGGTGGAGCTGCAAGTTGTTTTCATGTTGCTTACCTCAAAGCCAGTGCTTGCTTCGTTGCTAGAGAAAAAGAAAATGCCTATGGCAGTTAGAACATAGTCTACTTTTTAAGGGTAGGTGTGTGTGACTTAACCTTTACCTGGCATGGCCTTAGGGCCTGTTTATAGTCTTTTATCTTATTTCCACAGAGAGTCTGTTCTGTCAGTTTTATGAGCTCTGTTTTAACATTCATGCCAATTGGTTGTTGTGTCCAAACCGTAAAATGAAGGGGATACAATGAGGTATGTCTGACCTCCCATCCTGTCATGATTGGGAACTACATTTTAAGGCTTTTGTTTCTGGGGTTCTGTTGGCCAAGGAGGGGTTCATTCAGTCAGTGGAGGACTGAAGATTTTATTTTATTTTTCAACTGTTATTTTAGATTTAACAGGTACATGTGCACATTTGTTACATGGGTATATTGTATGATGCTGAGGTTTGGAGTATGGATCTCATCACCCAGGTAGCGAGCATAGTGCCCAACCAGTAGTTTTTCAACCCTTGCCTCCTCCCCTCTTTCCCTGCTCTAGTACTCCCCTGTGTCTATTGTTCCCATCTTTATGTCCAGGCTTACTCAGTGTATTAGTCAGGGTTCTCTAGAAGGACAGAACTAACGGAATATATATATATATTTGTATATATATCTTTATATATCTATAGACAGTCCAAGTTCCAAAACTGAAGAACTTGGAGTCCAATGTTTGAGGGCAGGAAGCATCCAGCATGGGAGAAAGATGTAGGATGGGAGGCTAGACCAGTCTCTCCTTTCACATTTTTCTGCCTGTATATATTCTAGTCATGCTGGCAGCTGATTAGATGGTGCCCACCCATATTAAGAGTGAGTCTGCCTTTCCCAGACCACTGACTCAAATGTTAATCTCCTTTGGCAACACCCTCACAGACACACCCAGAATCAATAGTTTGTATCCTTCAATCCAATCAAGTTGACACTCAGTATTAACCATCACAAGTCCACCACTTGTCAAGTTGAACCCATATACAACTCCTGAGATCATATGTAATCTTCAAATAAAGACAATAATAAGGTCATAATTATACCTAACATAATACAACTATCCTTTGTACAACCAGAAATGCACCAATCCCCAACCCAAATACTATTATGTAAAGTTAATGGTATTTAAATGCTGATTTGAAGTCAATAAATCATCTTATGTCACATGATAAAGGAGAAAGAAAATAAGATGAAAATATTTTATTAGTACAAGTGTATACATGCACAAACATGTTTTTAACACAAGAAGGAGGAAATACTCAAGACAATTACAGTCCTCATTTCTGCACCTGGTCACGTGGTCATAGCTGGTATTGATGACTACCTTCTTCTACTACCAATTCTGTATTCCCTTTGCCTTCAGCAAGCACCTCAGCAGATTGTGGTTATTTTCCTGGTGGAGCGACCCAAACCTTCATTCTTGAAGGGTCTGGGCCATTTATAGTCTTCTCTGGATTGGGCTGTTGTAGTCTCCCATTGACCTTAACCACAGGGCATGGTAATACTAAGAGATGCCCTAATGAATCTCCTGTATTCTATGCATACTCTTCCTTACCTCTATTGTGGAGCAGTAGACTGATTTCATCTTCATAGACTGGGTCAATTACCCCTTCCAACACTGTGACTCCCTTCTTAGCCTATGGACATAGAGGTAGAAGGAGCCCAAAGTGGCCAGGTGGCAATCTTAACTTCCAAATTAATGGAATCCTTGTTGTGTCTCCTGGTGGTAGCATTCCTCCCGCTGGAACTAAAACCTCTAGGACAGCAGAAACAAATGTCATAGGAACAGGAAGCAAAAATTTTGCCAGTGGATGACTAGGGGTGATGGGGAATGGTGCACTTCCACTTCCAACCCTTGATTCCTGGACCTCTGGATCCTGGATATGGGAGAAAAAATACCATATATTGGACTCATTCAGGGCATACATGGCCTTCTGGAGAACTTCGTCCCAATCCTGCAAAGTATTGTCACCTAGTTGGTGTTGTAAATGAGACTTCAAAAGGCCATTCCACCGTTCTATCAATCCAACTGCTTCAGAATGACAGGGAACATGGTAAGACCAGTGAATTCCATGAGCATGAGCCCACTGCCACACTTCTTTAGCCACAAAGTAAGTGCCTTGATCAGAGGCAATGCTGTGTGGAATACAATTATGGCGGGTAAGGCATTCTGTGAGTCCATGGATGCTAGTCTTGGCAGAAGCACTGTGTGCAGGATAGGCGAATCCATATCTGGAGTAAGTGTGTTTTCCAGTGAGGACAAACCTCTGCTCTTTCCATGATGGAAGAGGTCCAATATAATCAACCTGCCACAAGGTAGCTGGCTGATCACCCTGAGGAATGGTGCCATATCCAGGGCTCAATGTTGGTCTCTGCTGCTGGAAAATTGGGCACTCAACAGTGGCCATAGCCAGTTCAGCCTTGGTAAGTGGAAGTCCATCTTGCTGAGCCCATGCATAACCTCCATCCCTACCACCATGGCCACTTTGTTCATGATCCCATTGGGCGATGACAGGGGTGGCTGGAGAAAGAGGCTGAGTGATGTCCACAGAATGGGTCATCCTATTCCCTTGATTATTAGACAGCTCCTCTGCTAAGGTCACCATGTGGTGAGCACCCACATGGGATACAAATATCTTCACAGTTTTTGACCACTCAGGGTGGTTCATCCACATACCTCTTCTCCAAATTTCTTCATCACCAGTTTCCTAATCATGCTTCTTCCAAGTCCCTGACCATCCAACCAAACCATTGGCTTCAGTCCATGAATCAGTATATAATAGCACATATGGCTATTTTTCCTTCCATGCAAACTGCACAACAAGGTACACTGCTCAAAGTTCTGCCCACCGGGAAAACTTCCCTTCACTGCTGTCCTTCAGGGACATTCTAGAAAGGGGCTGTAGTGCTGCAGCTGTCCACTTTCAGGTGGTGCCTATATATCGTGCAGAACCATCTGTGAACCAGGCCCTAGCTCTACTTTTGTTAACTAATCATACAGAACTCCCCATGAGGCCATCAAAGCAGGCTGGTGGAGAGAAGGCAGGGTGGCAAAAGTGAAGACCATGGGCATTTGAGCCACTTCCTTATGTAACTTACTTGTGCCTTCAGGATCTTCTAGAGCCTGATCTTATATATATATGATCCATTTGATGATGGAATGCTGCTGTACATGACCCACTTTATGGATCAATGGGTTAGAAAGCACCCAGGTTGTGATAGACAGTTCAGGTCACATGGTAACTTGACCCCTAGTCAAACGTTCAGTTTCCAACAAAGCCCAGTAACAGGCCAAGAGCTATCTCTCAAAAGGAGAGTAGTTATCTGCAGAAGATGGCAGGGCCTTGCTCCAAAATCCTAGAGGCCTCTGCTGTGTTTCACCTATCAGGGCCTGCCAAAGGCTCTAAACAGCATCCCTATCTGCCACTGACACCTCAAGCACCATTAGATCTGCTGGGTCATATGGCCCAAGTGGCAGAGCAGCTTGCACAGCAGCCTGGACCTGTTGCAGAGCTCTATCCTGTTCTGGACCCCATCCAAAACTAGCAGCCTTTCAGGTCACTCAATAAATGGGCCAGGTATCATACCAAAATGAGGAATGTGTTCCCTCCCAAATCCAAATAGGTTCACTAGGCATTGTACCTCTTTCTTGGTTGTAAAAGGGGCCAAATGCAACAACTTATCCTTCACCTTAGAAGGAATATCTTGACAGGCCCCACAGCACTGGACACCTAGAAATTTTACTGAAATAGAAGGTCCCTGAATTTTAGTCAGATTTATTTCCCATCCTCTGGCATGCAAATGTCTCACCAATAAGTCCAGTGTATTTGCTACTTCTTGCTCACTGGATCCAATCAGCATAATGTCATCAATGTAATGGACCAGTGTGATATCCTGTGGAAGTAAAAAGTGATCAAGTTCTCTCCGAATAAGATTATAACACAAAGCCAGAGAGTGGATATATCTTTGAGGTAGGACAGTAAAGGTATATTGCTGGCCTTGCCAGCTGAAGGCAAATTCCTTCTGGTGGGCCTTATGGACAGGAATGGAAAAAAAGGCATTTGCAAGTCAATGGCTGCATATCAGGTACAAGGAGATGTGTTTATTTGCTCAAGCAATGAAACTGTATTTAGTACAGCAGCTGCAATTGGAGTCACCACTTGGTTAAGCTTATGATAATCCACTGTCATTCTCCATGATCCATCTGTCTTCTGCACAGACCAAATGGGAGAATTGAACAGTAATGTGGTGGGAATCACCACCCCTGCATCTTTGAAGTCCTTGATAGTGGCACTAATCTCCGTAATCCCTCCAGGGATGCGATATTGTTTTTGATTTACTATTTTTCCAGGTAGAGGCAGATCTAATGGCCTCCATTTGGCCTTTCCCACCATTATAGCCCTCACCCTACCAGTCAAGGAGCCAACATGGGGTTTCTGCCAGCCACTAAGTATGTTTATGACAATTATGCATTCTGGCACTGGGGCAAAGACCATAGGATGAGTTAGGGGACCCACTGGACCCACTGTAAGCTGGACCTGGGCTAGAACTCCATTAATTACCTGACCTCCATAAGCCCACACTTTAACTGCAGGACCACAGTGATGTTTTGGGTCCCCTGGAATCAATGCCAGCTCAGAGCCAATTTCCAGTAGTTTTTGAAATGTCTGATCATTTCCTTTTCCCCAGTGCACAGTTACTCCAGTAAATCTCCTTGGGAGATCTCCTTGGGAAAGGATGGGAGAAAGATTCATTGCATAAATTTTCTGTAGTGTAGTGAGGTCCTTCCTCAAGGGGACCTGGCCTCCCCTTCATTCAATGGGTTCTGGGTCTATAAACTGGCTCAAGTCTGGAAATTGATTGAGGGGCCATGATTCTCTGTTTTTATAGTTCAAATTAATCTTTTGTCCATTCAACCTAGAAGTTTTCTGCTTGTATAAATTAAGTAAGAATGTAGTAAGCTTCCTATCAATTTCACTTCAAGAACACCATGATTAATTAGCCAGTGCCAGAGCTCTACACAAGTCAGGCTATTCTGAATGCTGCTTTGCCTCTGCTGTCCATTATGGTAGCTACACTTACCTTGCCTTTCATGGTTGAGTACTTTCACTTGGCCCCTGCCACCTCAGAATCCAATTATTCCCATTGTACTCAAATTTTGTAGTTGAGTGACTGCAGTTCCCACTGTTAGATCTGACACACAAAAAATAGCAATTAGAGGGCTATTCAGAGATGCAGGTGCTGCCCTCACAAATCTATTTTGCAAGGCATTGGTCAAGGGTGTATCTTCTGGACCCTCCCAGCTGGGATGAGTAGCTCTAAAGAGAGTAACCCACTCCACCATCCCAATCTCCCTAAGCTTTTGAATCCCTTCTCTACGTTAAACCAAGGGAGATCAGGCATTTCCAGTTCACTCACAGTGGGCCATCTTTTAATCCACATTTTAGCTAACCAAGAAAATAAACTATAGAATGTTTTTTAACTCTCCAAGCTGAAACATTAAATGTGAAGTCCCTACTTAGTGGGCCCAAATCAACAAATGCAGCCTGATCCAACTCTATGTTTCTTCCACCATTATCCCACACCCTTAATATCCATTCCCATCTGGAGAAATCTGTTCTCCAGATTTCTGTTTATATAAATTAGGAAACTCAAGCGGTTCTTTTTGAGCATAGTGCACCTCGTCATGGGTCATACTGTCAACGTCACCTCTAGGGATCTGCCAGGACTTTAGTCTAGTTACAGGTCTAAAAGCAAACAGGCGTGTTAGGGGTGACTCCTGAGAAAAATCAACATTATCTCGCCTTGCAACTACCTCAGTGGAGGCCATCACCATTGCCTCAGGCAGCACAGAGTTTATCTCCTCAGGCAAAGGTGGAAAGGCTGATGGCAGTATGGGTCAGGGAGGGGATGTTGCCATTACTGGGGATAGGGAAGCTATTTCTTCTGGCAATGAAGATTCATCAGAGTTTGCATAGTTAGCTTCTTCAGGGTCCTCCTACACATTCTCATTCCAAGTTGCAAGGTCACATTCTTTTCTAATCAATGCCCTCACTTTAACAGTAGACACCTGGAGAGTCTGTGCATGCACCTTTTGTTGCAGATAACCACTCGCATGATAAGAGCTTGTGTTTGTCAACCACTCAAATGACAAGAGCCTGTGTCTGTTCAATTTCATCTCTTTCTCTACAGGAGATGAGACTCTCACTCAGGGCAATCTAATCAGATTTGAAGCTAAGTATTTGCTTCTGAAGCTGGCAAATAGAATCCCCGAGTTCACCATTTTCTCTCATCACTTTGTCCACTGAACTTAGGAGCAACCAACCATCTTCATTACGTTCCTTGGTTCTCCACATATGGTCAAAGTTATTATGTTACTAAACTCCTTGCCTCTTATGAGCAGTAAATCAGGAGTGTCAAAGGCTTTTATTTTGCATAACTCTCTAAACAGTTCACACCAAGGACTATCAGTGTTCTCCATACTATTAGAAATAGAGTCCTTAGCATTTTTGGGTATAATCATATTAAGCAGCCAACTCCAGATACCCCAAAACCAATGAAAGGACTCCATTTTTAATATTCGATTCATCTAGAACCACTCCTGGTTCCAAAATCTGTATTAGTCAAGGTTCTCTAGAGGGACAGAAAAAATGAAATATATATATATATGTATATACAGGGGGGTTTATTAATTACTCACAGGATCACAAGGTCCCACAATAGGCTGTCTACAGGCTGAGGAGCAAGGAGAGCTAGTCAAAGCTCCAAAACTGAAGAACCTGAAGTCTGATTTTCAAGAGCAAGGAAGCATCCAGCATGGGAGAAAGATGTAGGCTGGTAAGTTAGGCCAGTTTCTCCTTTCACATTTGTCTGCCTGCTTATATTCTAGCCATGCTGGCAGCTGATTAGATTGGGCCCACTCAGATTAAGGGTGGATCTGCCTTTCCCAGCACACTGATTCCAGTGTTAATCTCCTTTGGCAACACCCTCACAGACATACCTAAGATCAATACTTTGTATCCCTCAATCCAATCAAGTTGACACTGAGTATTAACCATCACACTCAGTGTTTAACTGCCACTTATAAGTAAATCATGCAATATTTGGTTTTCTGTTCCTGTATTAAGTCACTTAGAATAATGTTTTATAGCTGCATCCATGCTGTAAAGGACATGATTTTGTTCTTTTTTATAGCTGTTTAGTATTCCAAAGTGTATATGTAGCACATTTCTTTATCCAGTCCACCAGCGATGGGCACCTAGGTTGATTTCCTGTCTTTTTTATTGGGAATAGTGCCACCATGATCATACCAGAGCATATGTCTTTTTGGCAGAACAATTTAATTTCCTTGGGGTATCCATCCAGCAATGAGATTGCTGGTTTGAATGGCAATTCTGTTTTAAGTGCTTTGAGAAACCTCCAAACTACTTTCCATAGTGACTGAACTAATTTATATTCCCACCAACAATATATGTGTTCACTTTTCTCTGCAGCTTTGCCAGCATCTGTTATTTCTTGACTTTTTAATAATAGCCATTTTGATTGGTGTGAGATGGTATCTCATTGTGGTTTTAATCTGAATTTCTCTGATAATTAGTGATGAAGAGCATTGTTTCATATGTTTGTTGGCCACATATATGTCTTCTTTTGAGAAGTGTCTTTTCATTACCTTTGCCCATTTTTAATGGAGTTGTTTTTGCTTGTAAATTTGTTTAAGTTTCTTATAGATTCTGGATATTATAATGTTTGATGGATGCATAGTTCGCAAATACTTTCTTTTGTTCTGTATTTTTTGTTTACATTTTCCTTTTTTTTTTTTTTTTTGGTTCAACAAATGCCCAAGCTCTTATTTTGTCCTATATTGATGTGAGAGTGGGCTGACCACCCTCCCCTGATCTATCACATTCTTCTGTGGGACTCCTACGGCCAAGGGATTTAGAGTTTAAAGACTTACAGCCAATTAATTATTCTAGGCTAGATGGGAACAAAAGTGGACTTTAATCCTCAAAAGTCTTTTAAGTAACATAACAGCCAAAAACCAACAGCCAAAAAAGGAAGGTTAAAAAATTGATTTTTCTGTAAGTTCTATGTGTTGAGCCATCAGCTGTTTAGGCATCTGTGTACCATTTCTGATTTGGAGGGTCCAAATTAATTTTATCTTTTAAAACTGTCCCTGGGCCTGGAGGGATTGAATAGTTTCAAATTTTGGAGATAAAACAAAATATGAAGAATTAGCAACATTTCAAACAAAAAATAAAAGGTTATAAGCCCTGCCTAGTTCTAAGAATGAAAGTAAGAGGAAGCTCATAGGTAGCTAAACATTCAAATTATCTGGTATCAAGGATTCAGATGGAGACAAAATTATTAAATGAGTTTTAACATCTTTTATTATAGGCCTGTCCCTATGTTTCATGAAAGCAATTTACTTTGATTGTTGCCTTTTTCCAGATCTGGAGACAAGGCTTTGGTTACTTTGAGTTTGGTGTCAGATACTGGCATCACATTCAAGATTTGGCAGCAGATGGTGCCTTTTTAGATGAGATGTGTGTATTGAGGTGTCAAAACCCTGTAACTTAACAGCACAGGATTAGTTAATAGCACCTGATAAGGACCTTTTCAAGGGGCTGAAGGTGGTGATACTGGGGTCAATGATCTGTTTGGAAGTTGTAAAACAATTCTATAACTTTGCAGTGATTAATTTTTATGGCTTTGATAAGTCCCCAGTATAAGTCTAGGTCAGAAATTTAGGTTAGAATTTTGATTTTGATGGTGTTTATCAAAGATGTTAAAAGGCTCAAAATATTTGATCAAATCACAGGTTATTATAAATTTTATATATAAATATATATAAATATTATAAATAATAGTCATTCATTTAACCAATAGTGATAATTTTAAAACCTCAAAGGCAAAACAGAAAGTTACATGGATGTAAGAATCTTAATCTTTTTAAATTCCATTCCTCCTAAGTAATCAAAAAATTGAATAAAGACAACATGGAAATTTTCTTGATAAAATGCAAAATCTTTTTTCTTAAGCCAGTTACCAAAAATGGCAACAAAAAACCTTCTGCACTGTGATTGCTTCTCCTTTTGGGAAGCCCATTTAGATAACCTGGAAGGCAAACCTGATGAAAAAAAGTACTTGAATTTAATCAGGCACAAGAAGAGTGTGTTCAAAGTTATAATTAGAGCAGGGGAATACATAACTTTTAGTAACAGCATGAGAAGTTTCCTGATTACATTTAAAAATTACATATATATCAAGAAAAGCCAAAATTACAGAATCAAGTTATACTAGAGGAAAACATTGCTCTTCTAGACTTTTAAGATAAAAGCTTTCGGCATCAGGCCACAACAATAGTTAGAACTAGAGGAAAGAAATTACAGGAGTTGGTGAAAAAGTTGAAGGAGAGAGTTACCACCTTGGGCACCTCTAGGAGAGAAAAAGTTGAAAGCAGTGAGACACAGCAAAAATTGGTCTTCTGAGATATGAATCTGAGAAGTTTTTAAAAAAACAGTTTATAGAATTATAAATTAAAACTTCTTATAGTTTCATTAATAATAAATCAATGCCTTAAGAAAACCTTGTTTTAACATAGTGACCAATCTTAGAAAGACTATTATAAATAATTCTCTTTTTGTTATAGCCAAGTTAATAACATACAATTTTTTTTTAAATTATCTTTCCACAAAACTTATCCTGACTTACTCAGACTATCTACAACATGCTTGAACTTTCTTATTTGCCATACTCTTACCTCTTTTCTAAATAACCAGTTATTTTATTTTAGGACAAAAATTTAACATATAAGATTCTTTCTCATACAAAATTATTCTATTTAAAAATAACCTTCTTTACCAAAACTGCATCTTCATATAAATAATTTTCTTCACATCTCTCTTTTGTACTTACTATTTATCTTTTACCTTCTTTCACACATTATTTCAAAATAACATCCAAGTTACATAAAGTGATTCTTTCTCAATAAGAACAGAACATACAGAATTACACACTAACTGGAATTTGTATTCTTAGTAATTTTAAATTTTTGTGAAAACCTAGGAAGCAAGAAATCCTAAACTATCTATCATATGTTTCAGATGTTTGCATTTTATAGATGAAACAACTCCATAATTTTTATAAATATATTTTGCCATATCATAACTGTCTTAATTGGACATGACCCAGACATCCAGTGAGCACCTATTACACAATGTAAAATAATTTAAAAATTTTAAATTACATAAAAGTTCACCTACAAGCAATTATCTCATTTACATGTACCACAATTCTTTCATTTTTAACAGTTTATAAAAATTACTTTTGAAAACTGAGATATTAGGCAAAACCAGTCATCGTTTAATTTCCCTAGTATCCATTTTTAAAGTCTGTGAACATCAAGGGTTCACCTAAGAACCTTAAAGTTAAATATGTGGACATTTTAACAATAGTTCAGAAGATTCAGCTGTTGTCACTGAACCAACAATTTTAAATTACTATTTTTTTCAAGAAAAATCACACAAACAAAGATTATTATGTTTTTAGTTGGGTTTACAGCCTTATAACTTTTGTATCAAACCCTAGCAGAGGGTTTGATACAAAACCTCTGTATCTAGCAGAGGCAAACATAAAACTTATCTAATCAGTAAACTCAGGCAAAAAATGTATGCCAACAATTCTAAAGACATTTCTATTTTTATTTTACCAATAATTTTAAATCTAGTTTATTTATCAAAGATTACTAAATTCATTTGAACTTGAAAAGCATTTGGACTTAATTTATGAGTACTCATTTACTTATAAGCCAGTTTGGTAGTATGCTACACATAATACAAAACATAATACATGTGCATACACAAAAACACATCTAAACATGTATACATACACCCCCAAACAAAAATCCAATAGCTTTTACCTTGGAACTCTATCCATGAGACAGCATCATGAACTCACCAGCCTATGAAAGATAGCTAAATTCAATTATGTCTCTGACAAAATTGGAGCCTGTTTCCTTGGCTAATTTTGTTTGCCCCAATAGGTAATCCAATAAAAGTTATGGACCAAAATTTGGGGTAAAGAAGTTGTCATGGCAGTACAAATAAAAAAAAAAAATCTCTTTTTTCAGTTTCAAATGAGTTTCTGATGTTTACATTTTAGGTAGAACTGTTGGAACTGTATAAGAAAAACAAAATCTCCAAATAACCTTGATTACTATTACCATAAAGAGTTTATCTCAACACCAGTAGCTTAGTAACAGCAGATTCAGATCAGGCAGAAAAAGAAAGTGAGAAATAAATAGAGAGCTTTAGACGACTATACTTAGCTCTGTAGTTGCAAGTTAACCATTTGAGCTCTGAATTTTCATTACTATAATTTGGCCATTATTATTAAAATGTGCACAAAAATGGGCCATAATATGTAACCAAGTTCCAGAAAATCTGGTGTGCCTTTGAACTTTTCCAGGGCCCACAAAGGCAATTGACAGACAAATGCAAATGAACCAACTCTCAAATGACATAAAAGCCCAACAACTATTTTGCTTTCTAACAGGGCACCCCAACCAAACACAAAAACACAGTGGTTTATTCCGATGGAAAGCCTAAATAGAAGGAAAAAGAGTTCCCAGATGTACATAGCAAAATTACTTACTCCATCTTGAAGCCCATCAACTCCCTAGATGCTGCTTTTTCTTGTGTCAGCTAAGTGTTGGAGGCAGCTGATGCTACAAAGTGGAGAGGAGGGAAAATCCCTGAGACAGTTCTTGGAAGCTGGTGGAACATCCTTGGAATCCCAGCCATGAGGTCAGCTAGTCATGAGCAGCTGGCACTCACAAGCAATTATTGCTCTGTCTATAGTGTGAATGGGTAAGCCCGGGTGCAATGCTGCGGTCAATTGCTCTGACCGTCAGAAAGCAGGCAGGCTAGACCACATAGGGCACACAGCCCCATGTTGGGTACCATAAATTATAACCAAACCCAGGCTCAGCTGTTTGCTTCTTGCAAGCCAAACTCAAGAAACAAGAGTTAGTAAGAGGAAAAGCAGGTTTATTGAAGAGTTAGCAACCTGAGGACATGGATGACAGTTTCACAAAGACCATCTCAAGTTTTTCAGGCTAGCCAGAGGGTTTTTATGGGAGTGGGGATGTAGAGAAACTATGTGCAGGGGTCGACTACATGCAGGTCAGTATATCTCAGTATATCTGGTCTTAATGACTATGTTGAGCAAATGGCTATCTGTTGGTCTGGTGATGTCAGCTTGGTTGCAACATAAATACAGATTAACTTCTCAGCATTCTTCCTGGGGTGGGATAGCCTTGATTCTATGCTTAGCTTTTCAAGACCAATTTCTGAAGTTCTTTAAGCAAAGCACATGAATCAAGTTAACCATTATTAAAGCATTATTAAAAGCTCAGCATAGAAAGGAGAAGAAAAAAAAGGAAAACAAAGAAGAATAATTGTTTTTCAAGATTGGGTGGTAGTTTCTGTTACATAAGGTCAGCAATTCCTCCTAACAGAATGAGAAAGTCATAATAGTAAAAGGAAAAGAAGACAAGGCACTCTGTGATTTAATGCCATTTCTGAAAGGTCTGCAACTCTCTTATAAAAGAGGGAGTCATTCTAATATAAAAACAAGTTTTCTGTGCAGGTGTTTGGGTTCAGTTTTCCACTTAGGCCCTGGGGATGGGGCTCAAACCTGGGAAATGGTGTTTGATTCTCCTGGCTGAAAGGTCCAGCTCTCCTTGTCAAGGGAATGGGGAGTAGGAGGGGTAGGGGCACCAGGCTCCAGATGAGCAACTTAGGAGTATTCATTTCTCCACTGCTGCCCCTCCTGAAGAGAATTGTTAATTGTTCTGGGGCATCGTTTGTTCTGAAACGCAGGTCACGTCCTGAGAGCCCAAGACAGGATGCTTTTATATTGAACAAGCTGTTCTGTCAGGTGTGAGGTTCTCACCTGGGAATGAGATATTACATCTATAACAAAAATAAAAACTGAATGAAGAACATACATAGAGAATTATGTCAGGGAAGAGGGTGAAGTAAGTTAAGTGGAGTATGGTGGGGGAATCCAGAGTTGAAGACACCCAGCGGCTAGTGAAACACTGGTAGAGAAAAGTGTGATCATCAAGAGGCACACATGGAAATGAAGGCAGCAAATCATGGAAGGCCATGCATGGCCACGGAAGGCCAAGATAAGGAATCTGAACTTTGTCATATGGGCAGTGCTAGGTGTAGGGGCCTGCAAGCTGTGATTAACAGGAACTGTGATGAGCCAGAACTTAGAAAGATCTCTCTCTCTGCTGCATCTTTTGTGTCTTTTCCTATGCAATTCATTTCCTCTTAATTTGCCCTTACACACCTCGTTAAACATAACCATAGAGCAAGTGAGCAAACCCTAGGAGTCTTCAGAGACAGCAGTTACTTAACACCCAGCCAGCAGGTTGAGGAAGCAGCTATCAGGAAAGAAAGCAAATTCACTTTCCTACAAAGGGACATATCAATCTCTGTAGCCAATGAGTTGGATACAGGTGGGAAAAATGACTTCTAACTATAGGGGGTGTTGATCTGCAATGAAATGAACCATCATGTAATTGGAGGGTTTCCAATCCTGGCTAATTTGCTAAATTCTCTAAAGGATGTGGAAGATGCCAAGTGAAGAAGCAACCTGACCTTCTGTTTTCTTAGGCTTTCAAAGAAGAGAGCACCTTCTAGTAGCTGAGCCTTTATATCTGCCATGCTGATTTATGCCATTGTATCCTGGAGACAGCATTCCCTCCCAGCGATGATGGAGGAACCTAGGAGGGAAAGAAAACACAGAAACTGAAACTTCAAGTATTTAAATCAACATCTTGATATAAATTTCTTAAGGAGACATTGAATGTCTTCTTGCCTCATGTTTGGTTAGAAACAGGAATAGAATTCCTGTTAGTTTGGGGTTTTAAGGGTGATAATAGCAAAATGACCTTCAAATTCTTAACTGTAAACTTTGACTGGTTTGCCTGATTGCTGGCTTTGAATGAACCTCACAATCAAGGACCGCTATGACACAGACGAGTATAAATTTGGCACAAAATACATGGGTTTGCCATGTGGTTCTTTCATTTTCTAATTCTGTAATCCTGTACAAACCATTCAACCTACTTAAAACTCAGTTTACTCATTCTGTGAATGGGGAAAGTAATGATGTCCCCCTCTTTAGGACTGAAGTGAGACAATACATATAAAGCACTGAGTATTTAGTATCACCAAACACACCCATTATCCAAACCATTAGTGATCTCTCTCTCTCTCTCTCTCTCTGTGTGTGTGTGTGTGTGTTCAGAGTGAGAAAGACAAATGACTCCATTTCATACCACAAAGAAGACTACTTAATAACACCTGCTGGCAGACATATCTGTTCTGTCTCAAATTCTCCTGTGGATACTTGTGTTTGCTATTCTAGCTACTGAAACTTCCATTCTTGCAAACTGTAATTCTCATGCAGCCTTGAGCCTTCATGCTGTTGACTTCCCTGTTCCTCCTCACCCCTTTCTTATTTCAATAAACTGAGCTCTGTCCCAGCTCCCTCAACCAATAGAGCCCATACTCATGGCTTCCATCAACTTCCATAGAAAGAGGAAAGTAAAATAACACATCCTTGTCTTGTTTTTATTCTTTTTTATCATACTAGTAAGCTGTTAAAATTTGGATGTTGGCCAGCTGCCTCATTTAACGTTTTGCTTTCAACCACCTGTCACCTATTTAATTTTAAGCACTTACTGTTTACCACTATTTGATTTTTAGTAATTTAGCTTTTTAAAAAATGTTATTGTCATTATCTCGCCATTATCTCATTTTTTTTGTGGTTTAATATTTTGACATTTCACAGGCCGGGCGCGGTGGCTCACGCTTGTAATCCCAGCACTTTGGGAGGCCGAGGCGGGCGGATCACGAGGTCAGGAGATCAAGACCACGGTGAAACCCCGTCTCTACTAAAAATACAAAAAAAATTAGCCGGGCGTGGTGGCAGGCGCCTGTAGTCCCAGCTACTCGGAGAGGCTGAGGCAGGAGAATGGCGTGAACCCGGGAGGCGGAGCTTGCAGTGAGCCGAGATTGCGCCACTGCACTCCAGCCTGGGCGACAGAGCGAGACTCCATCTCAAAAAAAAAAAAAAAAAAAAAAAAAAAAAAAAAAAAATATTTTGACATTTCACAACACTTCACTATACTGTTGACTTTAAAACATGTTTTATTTTTCTTCTGCATGTTTTCTTTCATTTCCTCTACTGAAAGTATTGATTATTACCTGAATCAGGGTTTCCAGAAATAGCATAGAAGCAAACAGTAATTTTTGTTGTTTTTCCAGTTTTGTTTTGAATTTTTTCTCTCTTAAATGCATTTTTGGCATTTTGGGTTTGTTTATTTGTTTGTTTGAGTAACTGTGACAGAAATAAAGTGTAAAAGTTGAATTTGTCCTTATTCGTTAACAGTATGAAAAGCAAATATCTAGGATGCTTATTATCCAAACCTGCGAGCTCTGGGCATTTTGGAATCCTGTTCACTTTTAGTTAACTTTATCAATCTACATAAATGTAATTCTCAACATCTTTTCATATTTTTTTAAGTTTAACTAATCATTCTCCTTTATGTGATTTCATCATTTTAGTACTTTTGATTCATATATTTTTAGTCTTTTATTTACATTTGTCAGTAACTTTTAAAAACTTTTTACGAGAACTTAATTTTCACTTTGTGAAAATATTTAACATTTTCTTTGTGTAAATATTTCTCCCTTTATTTCTGTTTTGGTTTAACTCTTTATTCTTTTAAATCTTCAAATCTTTAGATTTAGTCTGGTTTTGTCTTACTTGTTCTTTTTCTATTTAAAATTTTAATACATATTTACTTATATCTGCCTTTGCATGTTATTTCTACATTATATGTTTATGCACTTATGTCATTTTATTCATTTGTATATCAGTAACTTGAAAGAGATTATTTAAAATTCCTACATACCTAAAATATTATATTTTTATATACAGTATATGTTTTATGTATGAAAATATATATATGTATGAATATGTATGAAAATATATATATATTATATTTCATACATAAAATACATATTTTATGTATGAAATATAATATGCTAAAATATATTAGCTCTTCACTCATTCCCTCTGACCATACAAAATCTATGCTAATGTATTTACTTTTAATTTTATACCTTAGAGTATTTATTGCATTATTTTATTTTATTTTATTTTATTTTATTTTATTTTATTTTTTATTTTTTTGAGACAGAGTCTCACTCTGCTGCCCAGGCTGGAATGCAGTGGCACACTCGGCTCACTGCAACCTCCGCTTCCTAGGTTCGAGTGATTCTCCTGCCTCAGCCCCCTGAGTAGCTGGGATTACAAGTGTGCACCACCACGCCCGGCTAGTTTTTGTATTTTTAGTAGAGACAGGGTTTCACTGTGTTAGCCAGGCTGGTCTCAAATTCCCAATCTCAAGTCCTAAGCCTCCTAAAGTGCTGAGATTACAGACATGAGCCACTGAACCCGGCCTATTGCAGTATTTTAAATTTATACTTAATTTAATTTTTTATTATATTCTACATCTGCATGTATTTCTCATTAAAAGGATCTAATTATTACATATATTGGTATACTTATAATACAAGTTGTATAAATATAAGAATAATATATGGGCTATGGGCTATCTGCTCAGATAATCTCTGTTGGCATATACTCATGCATTGCATATAATATCACAAAAATCAGTATGGAAAATTAGAGAAATAAAACCAAAGCTGTCCTTTGTCTATCTCCTCCCCTCTTGCAAAAGCTTACCACTCTTATATCCCCTAAAACCATATTAATATTGGTTTTATATCATTCTAGATTGCACAAATGCAAATATAAAGACAAAGAGAGAATTTACTTGAATGTAATAGGAAAAATTATGCTTATGTGAAACCAAAGGGCTCTCCAAGCTTCAAAAAAATATTTCTTCCCTAGAAAGATATTATTTTATAAAAGCTTCCTTTTTGGTTTAAGAAGTGATATGGACAAAAATGAAGAAGCTGAAATCATTGCTGGTTTGTTAAGATCAAGTTTAAATTTGGGATAATAGCATTTGTTTTCCTTCTGTGAAAGTCAGAGAAATTAGTCTTTGTATACTTTTCCCAAAATTTCTTCCAAGTTCTATGCCTTACATTATTAGTTTGATTTTGTAATGGCTTATAACACTTCTCTTCAATGGCTTTTATTCTCATAGATAGCTAGCTCTGGACTCTCATTGGGTTTGAGTCAATGCTTCTCCTGCTTTTTTAGGCTACAATTCTTTAGTTCCTTCACTTTTATTTCTCTACAAATTAACTGGGATCCAAGCTTTTGTCTTAATTTATTTTGCTTAAAAAATCATCTCTAACATTTTATTTATTACTAAAAGTTTTTATTTGTTGTAAAACAATTTATTTGTTACTAATAGTTTCTTTTTTTATCTCTAACTTCTTAATTGATTAAATGACACAATGAAAGAGTTGATAGAAGATGAGAATAGGTGTAAGAATTTACCATGCCTTTAGAAAAACTGAACACAACAGTTTCCTCTAGTGATAGCTGTTACACCATGGCTATATTCCTGCAATTTGTGACAATAAATGCTTTGATCATACTGTGAGGCAAAACTCAATTCCAAAATTAAAAATTTTTTTCTAGAAAAGCACATGTCATGGATTGAATCAAGTACTAGAGCATTAGTATATTTCCCAAAAATTTCATATGTCTACATCTGTATCTATCCTCCATTATTCCTCTCTTTAGTTGTCAGAGCCATGGAGAACTGGCTAAGCCTGGGATCATCTTGCAAAGGACACACAGAGTGAAGATAGCCAGGTTTTAAGATCACTCGCATAGAAAAAAGCAAAATCCTGTTAGATATAAACTGTCTGCTTAGAATATCATATAGCTCTACAAATTGGACACCAAGCTCATCCCTGACTCTTTGTCTTAGTGTCACACAGCATCAGCTGTTTGCAGGAATGACAAATTTTTGATAAAAGAATCATGGCTCTCATTTGCCCACATTACAAAAGAAAAATTTGATTCTATTTTGCCTCACAGTGGAGTTTATTTAAAATAAGTTTTGCAGCAAATAAATAAAAAAAAAACTCCATTTGATTAATATTTGTTTAACTGGCTTCTATTATGGGAAAAGTATTATGCTACATACTTGAAAGTTAATCATAACTACTAAATTATACAGTTATTTTATTGCATATATATGTTACATTGATTTGAAATATGAAGAATAATTAAGCATTGTTAACCACAATGGATGGTGGAGACATACGCAGAGAAATTTATAAGCAGGGTCCAAGTTACAAAGAATTATAGTCCTCTCAAGAATTTGATTGTTGCGGTGGCTTATGCCTGTAATCCCAGCACTTTGGGAGGCCGAGGCAGGCGGATCACAAGGTCAGGAGATCGAGACTATCCTGGCTAACACTGTGAAACTCCGTCTCTACTAAAAATACAAAAAAATTAGCCAGGCGTAGTGGCGGGCGCCTGTAGTCCCAGCTACTCGGGAGGGTGAGGCAGGAGAATGGCGTGAACCCGGGAGGCGGAGCTTGCAGTGAGCCAAGGTAGCGCCACGGCACTCCAGCCTGGGCGACAGAGCGAGACTCCGTCTCAAAAAAAAAAAAAAAAAAAAAAAAAAAAAAGAATTTTTTTTTTTTTTTTTTCTTTTTTTTTTTGAGACGGAGTCTCGCTCTGTCGCCCAGGCTGGAGTGCAGTGGCGCAATCTCGGCTCACTGCAAGCTCCACCTCCCGGGTTCACGCCATTCTCCTGCCTCAGCCTCTCCGAGTAGCTGGGACTACAGGCGCCCGCCACCACGCCCGGCTAATTTTTTGTATTTTTAGTAGAGACAGGGTTTCACCGTGGTCTCGATCTCCTGACCTCATGATCCGCCTGCCTCGGCCTCCCAAAGTGCTGGGATTACAAGCGTGAGCCACCGCGCCCGACCAAAAGAATTTGATTGTCAATACATGTTTGGCTGGGTCACACTGAAAAACTAATGAAAGTAACATAGAATGATTCTGGTGAGATGAATTAATCAGATACTTTGGGCTTAGTAACTTAGGTTAAAAATTTTGTATTTTCAAAAATCAACTTCAAATCAAATCCAAAAAAGGATTAAAGACTTAAACATAAGACCTGAAACTGTAAAACTACAGGAAGAAAACATAAAGAAAAACCTATATGACTTTGGTCTGGCCAATTATTTTTTTACATTTGACCCCAAATACATAGGCAACAAAAGCAAAAATGTACAAGTGGGATTATATTAAAATAAAAGCTTCTACACAACAAAGAAAACAATTAATGAAGAGGCAACCCCCTATGGATTTGGAAAATATATTTGCAAGCCATACATCTGATAAGAAATTAATATTCAAAATATATAAGGAAATTAAGTAACTCTATAGAAAGTAAACAATTCAATTAAGAAATGGGCAAGGGGCTTAAATAGACATTTTTCAAAAGACATACAAACGGCAACAGAAACATGAAAAAATGTTCAACATCACTAATCGCGAGGGAGATACAAGTTAAAACCACAGTGACATATCACCTCACAACTGTTAGAACGGCTTTTATCAAAAAGATAAAAGATAATAAGTGTTGGAAATGGTGTGAAGAAAATGGAACTTTTGTATGTGGTTGGTGGGAATGTAAATTATTACAACCATTATAGAAAAGAATATGAAGGCTCCTCAGAAAACAAAAAAAATAGAAGTGCCATGTGATACAGTAATTCTACTTTTTGGTATTTACCTGAAATATTTGAAATCAGTAGGTTGATGAGATATCTGCAATCTCATGTTCATTTCAGCACTATTTACAATAGCAAAGACATAGAATACGTAAGTGGCCATCAAGGAATGAACAAAGAAAGAAAATGTGGCATATATCCACAATAGTATACTATTCAGCCTTAAGTTATTTGCAATAACGTGGATGGAACTGTAGAATATTATACAAAGTGAAAAAGCCCAACACAGAAACACTAAGATCCCGTGTTCTCACTTATACAGGAAATATAAAACAACTGAACTTACAGAACCAGAGAGTACAATGGTAGTTACCAGAGGCTGAGTGCTGGGGAATGAAGAGAAGATGGTCCCACAGTTCAGAGCTTCAGTTAGATGGAGGAATGTTTGATATTTTTTAGATATATTGCACAGTGTGGTAAATACTACTAATCATTGAGTACTGTACATTTTGATGCAAAGAGGGTAATTTCAAATGTTCTCCTCACAGAAAAGTTAAATATTCAAGGCAATGGATATGGTAATTAGTTTGACTTAATCATTCCACATAGTATCTAAAAATCATGACATCACTCTGTACCATGAAAATATGTCCAACTATTATTTGTCAGTATGTAATAAAGAGTGACTAAAATAGGAATTTTGTATTTTATTCTGTGAGTACAAGAAAGACATTGAAAGGCCTTAAACATGACAGTGATCTGTGCAGTAAAACTGTACTGTCCTGTCTCAGATTTAGAGATTGGAGTAGAGGTGCAAGATCAGACAGCAGTACTATAGTAAGGAGACTGATGCAGAGTGAAAGATAATGGTAACTTGAAGTTAGTTGGTAAAAGGTGATTTGAGCAGCAGAATGATTTTTCAGATATTCAAAGTATAAAAATCAAAAGGATTTGGGGACTGATCTATGTGGGGATTAGATTTTAAGAATGATAAGTTTCTTGTTTGAACAAATAGGTAAACTAGATGAACAATCAAGTAGATAATTCATTGAGAATAGAAACTCAGAAGAAGTAAAATTAACACCAGGGAGAAGATCATCTGTCCAGTTTTGGACCCTCATGCTAGTTAGCCTTGGATTAATGTTGATATTGTTATTTAAATTCCCTACTCACCTCATCCAGTACACCCTTGGGATTATTGACCATCATCTGTATCTGCTCAGTTGACATGTTCCTTAATCTGCTTCTTTTCATATTCCAGGGGGTATGCTGGATATAATTAAAACTAAAAATGGAAGTAGATTCAGAGATAATGTGGCTTAAAGATTCTTAGTACCTGATAGGTATATTTTCCCCAGAGTTATAGTCCCAGAACAAATTGGACCTTCAGCTTATAAATCCAGAACCTCTTAAATCAGAAATTATCAGAGCAAACACTTTAATTAAATTAAATCTTTGGATTATATTCTTCCTCCACTACTGTATTAAAGCTTTTCATATCTAAATTAGCAAAGTATTTACATTTACTTATTTTTTGTATGCGCTAAGTTCTAAAAAGATTCAACATGATATATTTTTCCAAAGGAATGCTTCCGCTTTCTCAGACCATGTTTTTCAGGTAGTAGTATATGCTTTCAGAACCTAATTTCAATTTTTTTTTTTTTCAGAAATTGAGGTGTCTCCATCCAATATCTCTATCCAATGGGAATCTGCCAGGTATAAACCAAAACTACTTTACTATTGCTTATCTTAATAATGATACGTTTCCCATTTATCAATTACCTAAAATTGGTATACAGTATATAAGACTGAACCTTTTATTGACCTATCAGTGATTATTCACGAAAAGGGACTAGTTAGGAACAAAATGTCATAAGTTCAAGACACCTGGGTTGTTGTCAGATCAATAAAGGATGAATAAAAGTTAGCCAGGACTACTGTAGGGTTAAAGGGAGGGTGCTGCTTTAAGAGGGCCAATTTACAACAGGATTTTGGAATCACAATTGCTCACATACTCAAAATCTAGGTATGAGCTTGTTTCTTAAGAAGGTGCGTGTGTTTTTTCAGATAAGGTGTATTCATCAGTCCTGGTTGCCATATCAAAATATTATAACTTCTACAGAAATTTATTTTGTCACAATTCTGGAAGCTAGAAATCTGAGATCAGGGTGCCAGCATGGTTGAGTTTTGCTGAGAGCCCTCTTCCGGGACTGCAGATTGTCACTTTCTTGTTGTAGCTTTTCTTCAGTGTATGCAAGGGGAGAGACAAACTACTTCTTCTTTTTTCTTTAGTTCTTTTTGTTAAAACTTTTATTTTAAGTTCAGAGGTACAAGTGCAGGTTTGTTACATAGGTAAACTTGTATCATGGGTATACAGATTATTTAATCACCCAGGTATTAAGCCTAGTACCTATTAGTGGTTTTTCCTGATCCTCTCCCTCCTCCCAACCTCCACCCTCTGAAAGGCCCAATTGTGTGTTGTTCCCCTCTATATGTCCATGTGTTCTCATCATTTGGAGTGACCTCTTCTTAAGGGCCACTGACCCTATCAGATTAGACCCCACCCTCATGACCTTATTTAATATAAGTAAATGCATTTTTTCTGGATTCTTGCTAAATCTGAAATTCTTTCTTAAAGATAGTAAAAATACAAATGCAATATTCAGTTATTCAGAGAATTGTCAGTTTCTTGGCTATCTTATCTGTTTCTAACTGTACAGTGCTTAATGTCGAAGTTGACATAAGAAAATCGTGAGTTTCTATCAGAATTTTAAAGCTAGTTTTCCTTCCTGGTTTATTTTCAAAAACAAAGGGTTGGAATTTTTTGAACATTTTGGTTAAGAAATTCCATATAATTTCATCATTGTGATTTACTCATCTGTCCTAAAGCATAAGTCCTAGGGTGACTAGAGCTCCTCAAAAATAGTATAACAGCCATACATTTATATAGTAGAAATCATTATATTTTCTTATAGCCTACATTGTATTCAATAAAATTTATAAATTGTAGGAATGAATTAAGTACTTGAAAATTCCTTTTTTTTTTTTTTTTTTTTGTTCTTGAAATGGAATCTGGCTCTGTCACCCAGGCTACAGTGCAGTGGTGTGATCTTGGCTCACTGCAACTTCCACCTCCCAGGATCAAGTGATTTTCCTGCCTCAGCCTCCTAAGTAGCTGGGACTACAGGCGTGTGCCACCATGCCCGGCTAATTTTTATATTTTTATTTTTATTTATTTTTAGTAGAGACAGGGTTTCATCATGTTAGCCAGGATGGTCTCTGTTTCCTGACCTCGTGATCCATCTGCCTCGGCCTCCCAAAGTGCTGGGATTACAGGTGTGAGCTACTGCGCCCCACCAGTCCTGAAAAATTCTAGCATAGAGTTCAAAATGGGCAACTACCCTTGATTTTTGAAGTGGATTATCTTAGGCAGAAATAAGAGAAAATAACTATTATAATTGAAGAAATTCATTTATCATAATCTAAATAAATATGGGATTGGAGTGTTATAAAAGCACATATTTGGGCCTCTTCCAAGAAAAACATACTACATTGTTGCTGAGCAACCACTCTCAGAGAGTTAAGAGAGACAATTCGTGTCAAAAGTCGATATCCCCATGAAAACATTTTTTGCGTGTGGGAAAATTAATACCTTGACAGGGAGAAATTTATCCATGTCCTAATTCAAATTCAAGTCTAACTCAGAAGTGATGTAAACCCTATATTTGTAGAGAATGTTTAAGGCTATATTTCATTGTTTCTATACCTTAGCAGAAAAATATTTCCTCTGAGGTTGAAAACATGTTACGCATGCCTCTACCAAAGTGATTATATTTATTTGGTTAACTATCTGATGCCTTATGTCAGATAATAATACCACTGATGACAAGGATTACATCTCATTACTCTTTGATATGGTGATAGGAATAAGTATACAAAAATAGTTCCTGGATTACTTCCAACATTTGTAATTTTCTGAAGTTATATAATGGAGTCCAAAATTGGTATGCATTTGCTGCCAGGAGCACAAGGTCAAAAGAAATACAAAAAGGTAGAAATTCAGGCCCTGAGTTAAGGTACCTTGACTTCTCAATTGAGACATGTCTTCAACATTAGCTAAATCGGCATCCTGGATAGCACTATGGCAGGCTGTGGGAGAAATGGTTGTAATGATATTTGAGATAGACTTTACTGTGTAAAAAGCTCAGAATGGGCTGGGTGTGGTGGCTCACACTTGTAATCCCAGCAATTTGGGAGGCCGAGGCAGGCAGATCAGGAGATGAGGAGCTCGAGACCACCCTGGCCAACATGGTGAAACCCCATCTCTACTAAAAAAAAAAAATACAAAATTTATCTGGGCATGGTGGCACGTGCCTATAATCCCAGCTACTTGGGAGGCTGAGGCAGGAGAATCACTTGAACCAGGGAATCGGAGGTTGCAGTGAGCCGAGATCGCACCACAGCACTCCAGCCTGGCAACAGAGCAAGACCCAGTCTCGGAAAACAAAACAAAACAAAACAAAAAAAGGCTCAGAATGATCTGAAGGTCCATGGTTGGTAAACAAAATAATAATAATAATAATAAAATAATAATAATAAAAACACATCATATTATAATGAGCTTTGTCCGGTGGCTCTTTGGTGATCTATCCCCTATGGGAACCCTGTAATACCAACTTTTAGCAACATCATCAGAAGCAAAGGCCAGATCTTATTGGCCACTCCATTAAGATATCTACACCCTTGAGTGGACATAATTAATTCACAGGATGGTTTTTTATCTGTCATGGAATTTTTTTTC
Source organism: Symphalangus syndactylus (assembly GCF_028878055.3). NCBI lineage: Eukaryota > Metazoa > Chordata > Mammalia > Primates > Hylobatidae > Symphalangus > Symphalangus syndactylus. Next base: position 88,943,372 of record NC_072426.2, read on the forward strand.
TTTATGTGCTTTATATCTTGCTAAGTTAGGAATAGGAATCCTGGTCCCTAACACATGTAAAATTGATTTTTTTAAGACTATTTAAACTGCATCTCCATAATTCAGCTGATCCACACGATTCCTTCTATATCTTTCATGGCCAAAAAAGTACGTGTTATCTTGAGCCTATGTGCTGTCACATCCCTTGAGGTTTCTGAATTTACTAAAATAATTAAAAACAACATGTTTTTGTTGCTTTAAAACTTCTACTGTCTTTGTTGGTGCTCCTCCCAGTTCCTTTCTGCTAATAATATGGCTTTATCTCTGGTAAATCATGACTGAGACATAGTAAATACATCATTAGGTAAGCAACCTGAGCTGAAAATTGGCTATATTTTTTAAACGCTGACATATGGGATTTGGAGGTCTTACCTTACCTTACCTGATAGATGGTGAAAGAAAATTAAAGAAAATGGTCACAGCGGATCCCGTCCTCCACACGTCAGTGCTTTGTTAAATAAGAATAAGCCTATTTAATTAATATTGATTTAACACTGACTGTCCTTGAGACATATTACCTTTTGACATATTTTTACCTTCAAAACTGCCAAAATTGCAAAATGTGTAATAACAAAATGTAAATCCATTCCTAAGCTCAGGGTTATTGTGGGTTTTTATCACAAATTCCCAGCCACTCCAGGAAGAAGCTACGTGTTTTTGCAGGTGGCAATGTCTTTATTTATGACCTCCAGTGATTAGCTAGCTTTGCCAGAGATTTCTGAGAATGGCCCAGGTCACCCAAGTGTGGGACTTTAGGGAAGAATAAAAGATTCTGACTATTTTCCTTATGATTCTGGCATTTGTGAGAGCATTAAAGCCTTACTTTGATAGAAATATTAGCTGGTTATTTCTTTCTAAGTCTAATAATAACCCAAAGGAGGCATCTGCTTATCAGCTGAAGAAAGATTACAAGTTTGTTATTCTTGACACTTTTTATCTGGTAATTTGAATCATACATAACCAGCAAACCTTTGTTTTCTTCCGTGTTTCAGAGGAGGCCTTGGGTCATAGTCTTTTGTAAGAAAACTTCATCTCTCTTTGTGGGATGATGTATACACTATTAGATTCAGTAAGCACATCTGAAATTCATACATTTTCAGTCTCAGAATAGTAGACTATTAGATGACAGCAGACTATAAGCAGAGTGACTTTATGTAGAATGAGAGTCACTCTGCCTATAACTTATTAGTACATAATTTCCACACATAATTTATATACATATAAGACTGATATAGTTGTAATATCATAAAACATATAAATTATACCAAAGCACCTAAAATAACCAGTACCCTCTTCTGTGCAGATCACAGCATTTTTCCTAGCTCTGACCCACATTTGAGTGAAAGACAAACAAGGAGGCCAAATACCTGTTGAACTTTCCAAGTGGAAACTTACTAAAGAAGTAGTCATATAGCACTTATTTCAGCCCTCACCACCCTAGAAGTCATTTGCCCCTGGAAGTCCTTTGCCAAGATCTGGGTATAACACTGGCAGTATGTTTCTGGGATAGCATGATCAGAGGTAAATGCTGTCACATTATGGGGCGATATAGAACTAAAAGTTAGAGACCTAGAAGTAAAAAATCTCACTTACACTCCCTTTGAATTTTCTCCCAGTTTTATCTCTTATAATAATTAGCTAGATTTTTAGGCAATAAGACAGAAAACAGAGAAAATCCTGGGGCCAGAGCAAGCCATGTGTTTGTCTAGTTTAAAGGAAGACGTGTGGTCATTCCAACCTGGTATGATATCCTTGGCAGAGCCTAGGCTAAACAGTTGAGCATGAAAAGGGTTAAGACAGACAGTTGGCAGACAGAATGATTCTAAGTCAATGTGCAGAAAGTCAGGGCTGGTAAAAATGAAAAGGCCATCTCTGGGACAAACTTTGCCAGCAGCATGAGGGACAGTCCCCCTAATTATTATGACTGTGAGAAAGAGATTTTGAAGAAATCACTGGTTATTTTTTCTAATGGCATAGTTTCGCCTTCCTTCTCTGCTTTGTTTCTAGGGTAAGCTATGGCCCTTTTCTCTGGATCATGACCCTCTTCTCCCTCTAGTCTTAACATCCATCTATGCGACTCATTTCTACTCCCTTTGAAGTAAATTGTAACAAAGAGTGGGTGTTGTCCTGTGTTGAGGACACAGAAGTAGTGTCAAACGTGCCTCTGAAAACCAGTAGATTAGCAGTTGGAAGAGAAATACAATTGTCCCTGGCAATTCCCACTTTCCATTCCAATCTCTGTGACAACCTGTTTAGTTGGCATCATACTCTAGAAACACAGAACTCAGGTAGTCACACTTCAGAAGATACTCTACCAACTCAAAAAATTACAAGAAAGGTTTTAATGAAGTCTCTCATACAGGTCTCAATATCACTTTCAATCGTAAATGAGTGGTTGTGATAATTTTCTATACAGGCATCTTCCAGGATTCCCTTGGGCAAATGCCCCATTACAGGTCTAAAGCTTTCTAATTCTCATCATTATTTTTTCAAAAGAAGAAAAAATTAACAGAAAAATTAATAGAAACTAATAATTTCTAAATGATAATTTCTAGAATTAGAAAAAATTTAAAAATATTAAGATAAAAATAGTAAGCTGTGACTGTTAATTATTATCCTCAAGTAAATCCCATCAAGATATATGTGCTTCTCTTTCCCCAAGGAGAAAATTATACCATTTCAACAATATTTCTGGAAATATAAAATGTAATACTTGCAAAATTCATGTAAGATATGTTTATTTACAAGCTGTGCCAACTCCTTGCTTAACAGTTCTGTGAATGAACAGAAAGAAGGTGCTGCACCTTGAACCTGCCTCAAGTGAGTCCTGGAGTTTTGATCGCACATCACTGTTGCTAAGCATTTTAGCTCCAGAAGAAACCATTTAGAGAACTGGGAAACATCCCACCTTTGTAGAAAATTTATGGTTAGCGTCAAACTTTTTATGTTGATTCTTCCTAAAAGGTAAATATTTGAAACAAAAGAATCTACAAACAGAAGAGAACAGACACCAAGGTTGTGATATCAGAACTGTTTGTAATATTGGTTGGACTGGAGAACACAGAGGCAATTGTGTTAGACTTAACTAGACAACTAGACATTGGTATCTTTTTATCTTAAGACTTCTGCCTCATTATACATTGTAGAAAAATAAAAATTAGACCAAGGCTAAAAACTAGAGCCATCCAGCCTGGCGCAGTGGCTCACGCCTGTGATCCCAGCACGTTGGGAGGCCGAGGCGGGCAGATCATGAGGTCAGGAGTTTGAGACCAGCCTGCCCAATATGGTGAAACCCTGTCTGTACTAAAGATACAAAAATTAGCCAAGTATGGTGGCACGCGCCTATAGTCCCAGCTACTCAGGAGGCTGAGGCAGAAGAATCGCTTGAACCTGAGAGGAAGAGGTTGCAGTGAGCTGAGATCATGCCACTGCACTCCAGCCTGGGAGACAGAGCAAGACTCCATTTCAAAAAGAAAAAAAAAAAAAAAGACACTAGAGCCATCCATAATTTGGCAAACATGTAAGATAAACCAGACCATGAAACAATCAGGGGCTTGGAGCTCTGGAAACTAAAGGTGGACCTCGTATTTCCTCACCTGTGTGCCTACCTACCTACAAATGTCTTAGCCTTTTGAGACTTTCTATATAAAAACGCTTATAATTTTCCCTTATGTAACAAAAAATAAGCGTCCATTAATAGACACACACCCATGAACAATGCTCAGAAGAGCGCAAGCAACTCCTGAGCATTTCATTAAGCCAGCCCTGTGTTCAGATTGATTTATGGGCCTCCAGTCCATCCTCACCATTAGCTGTCATTAGACCATTATGACTCCCTGCAGTCCCTCAGCTTCCTGCTTCCAGGAGGGAGACACAATTGCGCCCAGCTGTGCTGAGCTAGCTATCACTACCACTAATTTTCTGCCAGAACCTATGAGCAATGTCACATTTCATGCTGTTCCAATAAAAACATTTGCTCCTTGGCAGGGCTAGTAAACAGCTTGATGAAGAAACTATAGAAAGTCCATGGGCGGGCAAAAGGTGACAGAGCGACCTCGTCAGGAGAAAAATTGAGCACCTGTTAGGCTGACACAGCAGATCAGAACAAGGGAGAGAAAATGAGGCAATCAGGTCAGAATGCAAAGACTTCTTGACATTTACTTACTTACTCAACAATATTTTTGAGCACCTACAAAGTGCCAGACACTGCGCAAATAGAATTGTCATGACTGTTGGATACAATCCCTTGGAGCCAGAAGGCTTGGGATCTGCTGCATGTTTCCACTTAACTGAGCTGTGAAACCCAATAAAAACTGCTTAACTCTGTGAGGATCCCAGCTTCTGATCTATATAATAGCAGCTATTATATAATAGATCTATATTATAATAATCTATATAATAGATATCTGTGTAATGTACTCTAGATAATAATCATCCATGTCTCAACTTATTGATAGAAAATTATAGAGCCTGTTATTGTAATAGGAAGCATTTAGAAAAACCTGAAACTGCATATAGACATATATATGAGATTATATATGGCATATATATGCTTTTATATTACATTTATATGACACACATACATATGTGTGTGTATGTATATGTATTAGAAGCATTTAGAAAAAGAGAAAAACATATATATGATTATATATGTGGCTTATACATATGTTTTTATATTATATTCATATAGTACACATAGATGTGTTAGATGTGTGTGTGTGTGTCTGTGTGTGGTATTTAGAGATATTGTGTGTATTAAGGGGCTCTTGGGGAGAACACTCTCCTACATAATTTATCCACTGCAGCGAACAGGCAGAAAGGTAGGTTCTCATAGCATCCAGCTAACAAGTGTAATCTCCACATTGCCACCTACCTGTGAATCAAACACAAAGCTTGACTGGACACTAGGAGTACCCAGTTCTGAAGAGCATTAAGTTCTGCATCATGTTCAATCGATACTGAAACATCAAGAAAATGCCTGAAGCATAGACTCCAGGAGAAGTCACTGCCAATCAACAGAAGTTTCTGGGATCATTCCATTTGTTTCTCTTTATTTATAGTATCTGTGAAAATTTGGACACATTAACACGGACACAATTTCTCTGATGCTAGTGCTGTTGCTGAAGTGACATTCCCCTATCTGCATTGGCTTCCAATCTGTTATCACAGCTGCTTTGAGGCGTCTAACTCAGTTTACATGAAAACTATAGGAACCAACTCAGAAACATTAGTTAAAATAAACATAGGATTTATTTAGCATACTCCATACATGTTTCTCAACACCTCCTTCCAGACTCCATTAGTTGTGTCACGAAATGGAAATGGGATACTTAGAACCCTAATCCCACATAACTCAGATGAACACTGATATGGTTTGGCTGTGTCCTCACCCAAATCGCATCTTGAATTGTAACTTCCACAACTCCCACATGTCATGGGAGTAACCCAGTGGGAGGTGATTGAATTATGGGAGTGGGTCTTTCCTGCCCTATTCTCATGATAGTGAATGAGTCTCATGAGATCTGACAGTTTTAAAGAGGGGAGTTTCCCTACACAAGCTCTTTCTCTCTTTGCCTGCTGCCACCCACATAAGATGTGGCTTGCTCCTCCCTGCCTTCCACCATGATTGTGAGGCCTCCCCAGCCATGTAGAACTGTAAGTCCAATAAACGTCTTTCTTTTATAAATTACAAAATCTCAGATATGTCTTTATCAGCAGCATGAAAATAACTAATACAAACACCATGCTAGATTCATACAGTAATCTACCCTTTCCACCTAGAATGCATACTGAACAATGCTCTCTAGCCATTGGCCAGGGCTCTGGTTCCAAGTGCATGTCTGTTTTCCCACCATGATTCTAGGACCCCATGGCCTTCATGGCCTTTTTAGTTCATTACATGACCAAGAAGCTGTCTAAGCAGCTTGCCCAATGCTCCCTTCCCCTGAACCCTACCTTGATAGCTTCTTGACATTAAGTTGTGGGTTTATGTTGAGAAAGAGGCATCCAGAGGTTCATGATCCAGGGCAACAAAAGCTAATAAAAAGTAAATACAGAAACATTTGCTGAATGAGTAGATCCAAATATTAAGAGAGGAGTATTAAGGTCTCCCCTGCTATACCCCAGCCACCATTCTGCCAAAGCCCTTCTGTGGGCTCAGGAACTTTATTCTGTTTCTAAGACATGTCAGAACATTTTCTCTTAAGAATGAAGGATGGAAGAAGTGGAATTCTGAGCTTCCCATCAGAATTTGCTGCTAATATTGCCTATGCACTGCTACCTCACTTCACTGAAAGACATCTGGTCTGTTTCCAGTCTTTTGGCTATTACAAATAAAGATACTATAAACTCATGTATAAGTTTTTATGTAAACATGATTTCATTTCTCTGGAAAAAATATCTACAAATGTGATTGTGAGTCATATGGGGGTTGCTCTCTTAGTTTAGATTTTTACAAAACTTTTGCATTTTATCCTAGCATGCCTGCATTACACTCTTGCAAGCAATGTTTAAATGACATAGTTTCTCTGTATCTCCACCAGAATTTGATGTTGTAACTACTTTTTTTTATTTTACCTATTCTGATAGGTACATAGTAATATGTACCCATTAAAACAACTCATTATGGTTTTAATGTTCATTTTTCAGTTACTAATAAAGTTGAACATCTTTTCATGTGCTTATTTGCTATCTGTGTCTCCTCTTCAACAAAATGTCTGTTCGTGCCTTTTGTCCATTTCCTAATTGGGTTCTATTTACTGTTGACATTTGATTCTTCTTTATGTATTCTAGACACTAGTCTTTTCAGAGATATGTGGTTTCCAAATAATTTCTCCCAGAGTTTAGCTTGTCTTTTCATCCTCCTCACAGGGTCTTTTGCGGAACAAAGATCAGTAACTTTAAGAAATCCAATTTATTTTTCTTATTTTATTGATTATACTTTTGCTGTCAATACTAAGACTTCTTTGCTTAGCCCTAGAACCTAAAGACAATCTCTGTTCATTTGTTTAAATTTTATAGTTTTACATTTTAGATTTAAATACATAATGAGATTTGTATTGAGTTTCTCTTTTTTGTCCTATGGTATCCAATTACTCCAACGTAATTTTATTGAAAAGACTCTTCTAATCTATTGAATTGCTTTTGCAGTTTTGTCAAAATTTAATTGGGCCTATTTCTATGGGTCTATTTTTTGTTTATCTGTGCCCTTCCATTGTCTGTCTCTCTACTAAAACTGCAGGTGGTAAATGGTATTGATTTTATTAATTTCAATGCCATGTATTCATTACTAGTTTATAAAAATATAATTATTTTTATAAGTTTACCTTGCATTCTGTGACCTTACTGAACTATTAGTTCTAGCAATTGTTTTGCAGATTCTTTGGCATTTCTTATGTAAACAATTATGTTACCTTTAAATAGAAACCATTTTGTTTCTTCGTGTTCTATCTATATGACTTTGATTTATTTTTCTTTTCTTATTTTACAATCTTGAACTTCCAGCACTCTGATGAATAAGAATGGTGATGACAGTACCCTCATCTTATTCTCAATATTAGGGTGAAAGCATTCAGTATACGATTTGCTGGAGGGTTTTTTTGTAGATGTTTGTTAATTTCACCCTATTCTTTACTTGATGACATTTTATTATAAATACATGTTGAACTTTAACAAATTTTTTTATGCATCAATTGATGGTATCATATGGCTTTTTATATTTAGTTTGTTGATATGTTGAATTATATTGTTTGTTTCTTTAATGTTGATCCAGGCTTGCACTCCCAAATAAACCTCATTTAGTTATAACAAACAATTTTCATATATATTACTAAATTCTATTTCTAATATGTTCTCAAGGATGTTTGCATCTATATTCATGAGAGATCTTAGTCTTTAGTTTTCTTCATTTGTACCGTCTTTACCTGGTTTTTATATCAGAGTAATAATAGCTTCATTAAAGTGAGAACTGTTCCCTCTTCCTGGAAAACATTTGCATCTTAATTCAATGTACTTTTTACTTTTATTGAGACTTTCTCTTTGCCTCATTGATTATTTAGAAGTGTGTTATTTAGTTTCCAAGTATTTAAATATATTCTTGTTGACTTTCTGTTATTGATTTCTAGTTTGATTTTGCTGGCTTAAAGAACATACTCTGTATGATTTCAACTTTTTCTAATTTGTTGAAGTTTATTTTATTGCCTATCTTATGATCTACCTTGGTATGTGCTCTGTGGACACTTAAAAATGTACATTCTGTTGCTGGGTGGAGTATTCTATGAACACTCCTATTTCTAATGGTGTTATCGAGTTCTATGATCTTCTTGATTTTCTATCTAGTTATTATATTAATTGTTGAGAGACAACTACTAAAATCCTAGCTCCCTATTTAGCCTTCTGTAACGGTGTTGTGGTGCTTCACTATCATGAGGGTGAAAGTCTAGACTTCCTACTTGGCTTTGCTGGTGTATTTGAGGGTGGGTTTGGTTGGAATATAGTGATTACTGTCTAAACATGTTCTGTCTTGCTAGGCTGTGCCTTTCTTGGTCCTTTGACTAGAGAGAGCAAGCTTTGTCTGCTCTCATTGGCACTTCTGAGTTGGCAACTTCTTCAGCTCAGAGTCTGGAATACACAAAGTGAAAAAAAAACCAGGAAACTCACCACTGTGTCATCTCCTGGGCCCCAAAGTCTTTAGCCAATTTGCCTTCTTTGTCAGCCTTTCAGTCTTATGTTTGTTTTACACATAATGTCCAAATTTTTCAGTTGCATTTTGTGGTAGAAATGGAGAGAAGAAAGTCTACTCCATATTTCAGAATCAAAAGTTTAAAAAGATCCTTTTAAATAAAATATAAACAACTTTACTATTTATTGAGGTGTTTGTCCTAGTTTTGCTTAGGTTGGAGAAGTTACGTACGCTGTAGCCACACATAAACCTCATAGTAAGTCCTCAGTATGCAGCCTGTCAGGGTAACTTGCTTGAAGAGACTGTTCATCCTACTGAGAATGTTGGGTGGGTCCATTTCATCTTTTTTAAAAAGAGGTAAAGTTGATTGTTTTTTAATTTAAATTACAAAGTTTTGAACCCTAGTTGTATCCATCCAATCTCTTCATAAGTGCTTCTGAGTTGACTTCTGTTGTGTTGGTGCAATAGATCTTGTCCCTGGAGTTGATACCTAGGCTGTGATCATCTTCCCCCCTCAACCCATTCCCTTATACACACCTTCAATTGACTCTTCCTCAGCTTGAATTGCACCCATTTCCCCCCTCTGTGTTTCAATTATTTAAAAGAACAAGGTGAAGCATTTTTATCTTAGTTCCTTCATGAACCTGCTTCCATGAATCCTGACATTTTCACTGGAAACTTGTCTCAATCTCCAGTGAAATGAAAGTATCCTTGTTTTAAAGTTGTATTAACTTTGATATCTCCTTATCAGTCCCCTCACTTCTTTGCTTCTGCATTTGCCTCTGATTTATCTGACTTCAAAGAACTACAAGTAAGCCACAGTTACATACATATTAACTTGGGTAACCCTGGAGCAGAAATAGCACCAAAATGAGTGACTAATTCTAGTGAGTCAATAAATAGAAAAGACAGGTAGGAAGTAGAGTGGGTGAATGTGAAAGCAGGTGGTTTAAAGAGAAAAAAAGAGATTGCAGGTGACACTTAGAGAATTCTAGAAAGGCGACTCAATGAACAGAGGCATTGCTTCAATGCATATCAGAGGCCATTTCATTTCTAAACCAATACATTTTCAAAATTTGACTTCTTATCTTGACTTCTGCACAGACAATATTTGGAAAGGCAAATTTCAGGGGAATGTGATTTAATTGTTTATCAGATTAGACCAGTATTCAAAATGTCATTTGATGCTTTATCCTGCCAACTGGACCTAGTTGCATACTCTGAGGACTTTAATATCAGGACCCAGGAAGATTGGCACCTCCCAAGATCTGAAGTGGCTCAAAGGGGATTTTCTCCTTGACACTTGAACTTCATCAGTTAACCTCTCTCTGTAGTTCTCAAATACAAGCATCACATAGGGTATTTGCTTTTCTGCTTCTTGTAGCCTCTGTCTCAGGGAAAAATCAAACAAATAAACAAATAAAGGTTTGAGCTGAATTTTAACAGCATTTCCAGAGAAATCTTTCAAAGTTTATTTGATACTGGCTGTGCTTATAATATAGCCTGCTTTTTTCTTTCTCCTGCTTAGTTTCCAGGTAATCTGAGATTTAAATATCAGGCTAGGGACTTAACACCCATCCCTCCTCTTCATGTATAAATCACAGCCACAAAATCCCTCATCCTCTGTTCCTCCTGCCTTGTAACAAGCTAAGAATGGGAAGTAGATGTAATCTTCAGACCCTTTCATGCTGTGACACATCAGCTGAAAATGCCATCCAGAAAAAGGTTGTGTTCTGTTCATAATAGATGTGTTACAGAAGGAAGATGAAGCTAGTCTCATGTATTATCTGTGAGGTGTACTACATATTTTTTCTCTATAATCATTAGCCTTCATTTTAATGTTTCTTTTTCGTGAGCTTTCCTGAGCAAAGAGAGCTGGAACATTTAAAGCCAAGTTAATTCAAAATGTTGCTAGGAGCCAGTGTCTTGGAGATATTGATCAAGTCGTCACCACCAAGCATTCTCCAGACACCGATGCAGCAGATTTTGACCTTAGATATCTGCAAAAAAACATATCAGATGTGGCCCTTTTCATGGGATACCTTCGAGTCAAAGAGTTACAGTACTAGCATTATAATACAGTAAAATTCAAGCACCTTGTAGATAAATAAAAAGGGTTCGATTAACATAGGTACAATACATTCAAGCAGCAAACATATTTTCAGTAGACTCAATAAAATCTTACGGAGCATGCAAAACAGGAGGCCATAATGATACAAAAGCAGAGGGGGATTGAGCTAAATTCTCAGATAGAAGAACTGGGTAAAGTTTTCTTGCCTGCCTTGACCAGTTCAGGAAAAATTCGTGGAAGAGTAATTATTTCAGGATTTGCTTTTAAGCACTGCGATACCATGAAAGCTGTGCTTGGAATAAGTTGCCAACTTAGGGGAGCATTAAGTAAATTCACTTATAAGCTGTCAAAGAGCTGGGCTGGATTCCATTTTAAGGAACTTGGGGAATTCAGTGAAGATCTGACTATGGATTGTAAATGTGTAGAACTCAGTGGAAATCTAGTAAATATAACTAAAATATTGGTGGAAAAAATCTAGGTTACTTTATCTCACAGAATTTTTTGAAAGAGCTCACCCAACCCATGCCATTCACAATCTCCAAGTTCAGCTCTTTCCAGAACCTATTGTTCATGGAATAAAAGCACAAGAAGCTTCATCTCTGGTTTATTGAGTTATTCCTGAGTTAAGAAGTCTAGCTAGACTTGTTTAGAAGACCAAGATCAGGGTCTAGAACTCCCCAAATCCAGAGAGTAAGTGTTTGGATGTGATTCACATTATTCCTAACTGGTAGAGCATCCTCTGGCAACACCATGACAAAGACAGAAGACTTGAAGTGTGGGGACTAGATTCTAACTTCAGGTCTGTTAATTACTGGCTATGTGCCCTTAGGCAGATCATTCTACATCCATGAGTCTCAGTATCTTAATCTGGAAAATCTAAGAATTGTTCTACATTGGCATTTTCTGAACTGTGTTTCAAAAACTGCTCAGCAGTTAGTAGTAGATTATTTTCCAAGATGGTCACAATTCCTTCCTGCACTCCAAGGGCCTCTTTGCAGTGTGACTTTATCTGTCCTCCCTTCCACAGAGGGACATCAACTTATATACACTTTGAATCCAGCCTAGCCTTATGACTGCTTTTTTTAATATTACATGACAGGGTGATGTTCGACTTTTGTGGCTAAGCATTTAGTAGCTTAATGGTGCCTGTTGTTTGCCCTATTGAGTACTACACTGTGTCGAGCTCACCTTTTAAGAAAAGCTTTTGGTGGATGAGAAACCATGTAGAAGAGGAGTGAGGCTTCCCAGACAACATCAACTGCCAGACAATCTTCCACCTTCCAGCACAGGATAGCCACAGTATTATAAAAATCATCCGTCATTGTTGTTTAAAGCCACTAAATTTGGGGGTAATCCGTTATGCGGCAATTGATAAATGAAATGGTGCTCAGTAAGATATGTGATTGTATTGTCAAGTAACATTGGGTTAAGATTGCCCGAACAATGTAAAGAGATGTCTCAAACTGCAGAATTTCAGAGCTTTTAATATGCCAATAATTAATGTAAGACTCCAAAGTGTGAGAGACATTTGTATGCCTGATCTGCCAGATTTATTTGATCACAGAATGCTGTTTTCCCTAGAAAACTGTTTAACCAGTTGTGGCTCACAACTTGGTTGTAGTAGCTACTATATATGCTGATGTAGTTAAATTCCAAAGGCCCTGTCAGTTCATGCATTATAGAAATCTGCAAATGGAACGAGGAGTGTTTTGGTCACTATTTCTTCTTGATTATCTTGATGACAAAAAACTCATCCCATAGTTTGCTGCTACCAAACTTCATTATTCACTTCCGCTGAGACTGTTTTTTAATCAATTAACAGAGGAAAGCAGTACTGGAATTATTAATGAGCAATTAAATAGAGATTAAGGAGCTATTAACCTGCAGCTTGGTTGTGGAGACTTGCCTGTCAGGTGGTGTGGGAACCTGATGGATGCAGACCCATGAGAGGCTGTCACAATGATGAAACAAGCAAAGAGCAGGCTAATAGATTTATCTATTTCATCTGGGCAGATTGTAATAGGATATGGAATTGTCCTGCTTATCCAGGAATCTAGAGAAAGCTCCTCACAAAAAAAAAAAGTTATTAAAACAAGCAGAATTGTCTATTTGTACTATATATACTCCACAGGCCTGCAAGATAGTCACATGATCAAAGTGTGTGTGTGTATGTGTGTGTTTGATGTTTGTGTGTGTCTGTGCGAGAGTGGGCATGGATGAGTTTGTTTGCAAGTATTGTTTTTTATATCTATTAAATGTGGCCACACGGTATTTATGTTTATCAGAGTACTTCTCACCCAACCTTTGCATATTTGTGTGAATGCCTGTAAATACATCTTTGTGTTTTCATGTTATTTTGTGCGTGGAGGCAAACGTACATGCACATACATGCGACTGGGACAATATGCCATTGTTATGAGCTACGATTCTCTTTGTGCCTAGAGGACAAAATACAGGGTGACAGAAGTAAGTCATAGCCAGAGGGAATGGAAGGTGGCCATTAGGGCACAGTAGTTTTGTAGGCCAGTACACCTGCTTAAGTTGTTCCATTCAGGGGAAGCTATGCCTCATCTGGGGGCAAGTGAACTGCTTCTCTGTCATGGTGAATTCATCCTCCTTCATGATAGGGTAAGTCAGGAAGACAGTAAAGGGAGATGAATCAATAAGAAAATGTAAGCCTGAGAATCACCAGCAAATCCAATCAGCCACTGCCTTCCTGGCTATGACTGGCCCAATGTTTAACTGAGATAAAATGTTAAAGATTATAATAAATAAATCTTTTACGTAGCATAAATAAGAAGAGAAAATGCTTTGCTTTTCTCCCTACTTAATTAACATTTGTCCCAGGTAAACTATTATCCTTTTGTTTTTTGATAATCCAATTCAAACTGCTTTGGATTCTTGTCATTCAGTAATTTCTAAACTCTTGAATGCATAATGTGACTTGAAGGTCCTCACTGTTAAGTTACTTTGCAGTGTTTATAGAGTAGTGTCAAATACTACATACACATTTTACATTAATGGTCTTATTTAATCCTCCTAACAGCGTGAATTGAGTAGTGTTACGACTATTGCACAGAGGAGGCAAGTGGGGCATGAAGAAGCTCAGGACTTGGACCATGGTCACACATCTATGCAGATTTTAGACTCATAGTGGTAGCAATTAACTACAAACCCATGTTCTCCATAACTTCACTGCACTGGCTGTCTTAGGAGGAGGACTGCCCAAGTCTCCCTCCCGTCATCACTTGGGATCTGCTTGGAGTCAAAACATGGGCATTGAAAGGCTTCATTTTGACTCCCTGAGGCTCATGACAAATCTAGCTGTACCTCCTCACCCCATTTCTCAAGAACTTTTCAAGAAAAACTATGGGTACCTAATACATCCAGAAGAGAGTGGAGTGGGGATCTTTCTGGTTTGAGTGGTTCATTCCATTCTGCTTCAAGCCCAACTTCCAGAGAAGCCGCAGGTGATACCCTGCTCCAGGAGTAATGTCTGGGAGTGTCAGGGAAAGAGTGGCTGGGAGCAGGTGATGGGTCTTTGTGACCCCGAGCAACAGTGTGTTGAGTTCCTGGCAGCTAGGAGAGGTCATGATGATGACAATGACACCATCTTAACCAAAGATAAAATGATGCTTATTTCTTATAGATCAGTAATGTCCATGATTTTCCATGGGGCAAAAATCTACTACTGAGATCTGAGCAACTTGGAGCAGAAACCACCAGGTTTAATCTAAGAGCCTTAAGCAAGTTTGTTAAACATTCAAGTACTAAATAGCCTAGGATGGCTCCAAAGCACGAGGTGGGTATAAAAAATTCATTTCTGCAGAAAGTTTGGAATTAGCCCTAGATCGTGCTCTTTGCTTTGATGACAGAATGTGATGAGGTCATAAAATTAGCATAAGCTTCTAGTTCTGACTTCCCAGATGTCCCTCATAAGAAACTGACTACTGGTAATCAGATGAGAAAAGGATCTTGTTGGTTAACTTTAAAGAGAGAGAAAAAAGGTGCCAACATATATCAAACACCTATTTCATGCCAATTACTGTGATAAGATCTTCACACACTTTATCTTATTTGATGCTCAAACCGCCCTAGGTGGTAAACATAATCATCTCTATTTTACAACTAAAGGTTAAAGGCATTAATAAAACTTCCCAAGGTGTTACTGTTGGTATAAGGAAAAACTTGACACCAACAACAGTATATTATTTTTTTCCACTATGCATCTGTCTAATTCAGGTCATGATCTTATTATTCAAATAATTAGTTCAAAATTAAAAAAAAAAAATCTGTCCCAAACACATGTATGCATACTACTTTCCTACCAAGGCAGGGCTTTGAAATGACTGGAAGATAAAAAGGTACACTTCAGAACATGCAGTTAGTCAAACAGACAGATCCAGCAGGGTAGGAATTTTTTAGGGGAAAGTGAAACGTACATAAACAGAACTAGACTTCAGAAAACGCTTCTGTGAGAGGCCAATATTATCTATCAATAAGATGGAACTTGTGACAGTCTTTTGCTTTTGACTTCATAAGACCAAGTGGGAGCCAGGAAAGAGCTCTGAAGAAAGATCTGTGCAGCAAGCCTCTGAAGCCTGCTGTTGAGTGTAGCTCTTGGACCAAGAGAGTAGCTACTCTGTTTAGTCTGCACAAGGGCCAATCAAGTCACCAGAGTAGGGGCCATGGGAGCTAGATCACATGCTAGAAACCAAGACTGTGTCTCCAGCATTGCCCTGTACATATGTCCTTCATACTACCCTTCTCCCATATAGGATGTGTCAGAACAGAAATCAAGTATTCAGATATCTGGATTCTGGCATTATGTCTCATCAAGTATTTATAATCCTGCTTCACATGTGAGGAAATTGAGGGTTCTGAGAGATAAGTAGCGTGAAACCAGTAAGCAAACAATTGTACCCCCACCCCCTGGCTTCAGCCCAGAAAGTTGTTTGAGAAGGATCTGGCAGTAGATTCTTACTGCAATCCCTAGATATGAACTGAGACATTGTGTGCAGGGCTGACATGTGATTTGCAATGTGCAGAATACAACATAAGCATTGCCCCTGCCCTCCAGGAGCTCCTGTTCCAGTGGGAAAGACAGAGCAAAAAGCCAACAGAGGGAAGGGGTATAATAAAATTTTATTGCAGAGATTTATGAGCATGAAAGATGGTAAGTTTATATTCTCCTGGGAGGCATAAAAGAAAGTTTTGTGGTGAAAGCTGGTCTCTGAAGGATGGGCAATTTCAAGAAATGGCAATATATAGGACCTTTCAAGCAGTGAGAACAATATGAACAACAAGGAGGGCGGGGGGGTGGCGTGAAACCTGAAGGACACATTGAGAGACAAGTAGTATTTGGGACTCACTGCAGTAGAGGAGAAAGACAGACTGGAGAAGAGCTGAAGCTAGAAAAATGGATTTGAATTTGAAAGCAATATTAACGATAATAGAGAGGCTTACATTCCAAGATACTCTTGGAGTGTATTCTTTGCTTGGGACTGGATTCTTTGCATACTAGGGAGCCCCAGAAGATCTCTGAAAAGGAGCTTCAGGAGCCTTCTCTGCTGTCCACCTTTGTCTCTATTTAGAGAATCAAAGTGGGCAGAGCACTAGAGCTTGAGAGTTCAGGCAGAAGTGTGTTCACTTCACCTATTTGAAGATGAGCATGATGCGTCTGTAAGTTAACAAACTGCTCTCTGTCTCAATTTCTTTATCTATAAAACAGGGACAAATTGTAACTCCTTCAGAGCACCGTTGGGAAGATTAAATGATATCAAGTCTGTGAAACTGCTGATTGTAATGTCTGAGCATTATGGCTCTTCAACACTGCTATCCTCAGATAATGAGGAATAGAATGGAGAGTGGCACTGTTTGGGGATGGAATCAGAAGGTTTGGGTGAGGGTAGAAAATATGATGACCACTTTTCTCTCCCTAGAGTTGATCTCCTTGCAAAATATTTAGCTTCCAGGCTCTGGGCCATGAACCACTTTCAAGATTCTGTTGTCCAAGGTGGAGAGTAGCATGTGACTGTTCAGTGGCCTGCCCAGCCCTGGATGGATAATGATGACGACATCTTTCCCAACAGATTTTCACCCTTCCCTGTGTTCTGGAGTGGAAAAAATTGCAAGAAGTGAGGATGGGAGCCATGTTCCCAAACATACATGTCAATAATTCAGGCTATGTCAGATGCTTTTCCTATGTGCTCCTACAAGATCCTGTACTTGCCTCATCAGAAGACTTGTGTTGCTCAGTAGATTCTTATAATGCAAATTCCTGTGACACTATGATCTCCATGAGGGCAAGGAATATGTTGTTTTCCATGTCGCATCACCTAAGAGAGATCCTGGCACATAGGAGGGGCTGGATGAGCCCTTACAGAAATGAATGCATGACTGAACCAAAAGCAAAGGATCCAAGGTACTCCACAGGCAGGGGACTCAAAAACAGATGGAGGGCAGGTACAATGTCTAATATATTCCCTTGAGATTAGGGTTTAGAAGACACGTTTTCTTAAAGTTTTCTGCACTAGGAAAGTCTGAGGCCTCCTTCTTGTCCTGCTACAATGCTTTGAGAGTGATATGGTTTGGATGTTTTGCCCCTTCAAATCTCAAGTTGAAATATGGCCTCCACTGTTGGAAGTAGGCCCAGTGGGAAGTGTTTGGGTCATGAAGGCGGATCCCTCATGAATGTCTTGGTGCTGTTCTTAAAGTAACAAGAATGAGTTCTCACTCTATGAGTTCACTTGAGACCTGGTTGTTTAAAAGAGTCTGGCATTGCCTCCTCTCCCTCTCTTTTGCTCCCTCTCATTCCACATGACATGCTGGCTCCCCTTCACCTTCTTCTATGACTGTAAGCTTCCTGGAGCCCTCACCAGAAGCAGATGCCAGCACTATGCTTCATGTACAGCCTGCAGAACTGTGAGCCAAATAAACCTCTTTTTAAAATAAACTACCCAGTCTCAAAGTATTCCTTTATAGCAATGCAAATGGACAAAACCAGAGGGCAACACTGATCTTGTCCCCACAACTGCAGCTCCAGCTCCGACTCCACTTCTCAATCTGTGTGACCACCGCAAGATATCTTAACTTCAGTCTCATTTCTGCAAAATGCAGCTGTGTTCTTGCAGCTGGCCCCACGGCCCTTGTGGAGAAAGATTATGTGCTAGTGTGCTGGATGACGGTAGGGACAGACAACAAATCGGACTGAGAGGAAAGCACACATTGTATTCTTTCTCCATCTGCCTGAGTTAATTTTTAATAAGGCAAACAATGAATGTTTGAGCTTCCTTCCTAAAATATTTTGACTAGCAATTTCATGAGTGGGAAGGTTTTAACCAGGCTGTCTCCAAAATAGTGAGTAAGAAAAACAAACTGAAACATGCTAATTTCCAAGAAAATTAAATTTCAACATAGCTGACATCAAGCAATTTGGTAAACTATTAAAATGTGAGAAATGAAGAAGAAACAGCTTCTAAGACTTGTCCGGCAGGGATCCTACCTTACCACCTAGGATTTGGCCTCATTTGACAATCTGGAGTATTATTGTATCATGCAGCATAAACACTGTTTCAACAACATCTTTTCAAAATGAGGCCAAGCAGCCCCAGAGCCAAAAGGTCCTGGACACACTGGGTCTCAAGCCTACTTCCTCCCTCACCCAGCTGACCTTCTCTGAATTTCTTTATCCCACAGTGTCCTCATATCTATCAAGTCCTCTGTCTCTTTCCCCATGTTCATTTCAGTCTTTTCCTTTTGCCTTGTTGTACAAGGTACAAGACATAAACTTTTCTTTACCCCAAGCCTGGAGCTTAGAGACTCTGGCGACCCCTCTGGGTTCTGACTGCTGAAGGGAACAGGCTGTTTTTGATGTTTTTGTCTTCTCTCTTCAAGCTTGAAAGGACATGCACACTTTTGCAGAGTGCAGCATGTGGTTAAATGCATTCCAAGTTCTTCCTAAGTAAAGCAAGATACTGTCCTTTAAAGTTCTTTCGTTCTATATTTGAAGGTTTCAGTATATATGCAAAGAAGTTGATCTTACAATTAACCTTCTGTCCCAAACTTGTCTATGAGAATTGAAGTATTAAAATGCAAACTCTTGGGACAGTATATATGGTTACACTGCACAGTTGTAAGTTCCCCCAGTCCCCAAGAAACCTTAGGTGTTGCCATGAACTCTCTGGGAACCCTGACACCTGGAGGACAAGCTCAGGCCAGTATACTGAAAAACAACAGATGTGTGGGCCAGTCACCCCTGTCATTCTTCTCAATTGCCGGCTAATGCCAGAAAGGACAGCAAAGCTACCCAAGACCAGCCAGCCCTCTACCACCTACCAGCTGACAAAAACACCTAAGCAAACCTAGAAGACGTCAGAGGTGTCTGGCGCAAATCAACAGAACTGCCTGTTCATAAATCTGTGTTCTGTAATAAACACCTGCTGTTTTAGACCATTAAGTGCTGGGGTAGTTTATCACGCAGCAACAGATAACCAGTAGGCTAAAATATGCAGCTATCTTTTCTGTTATTTTCTCTTGCTTCTTTGTCTGCCTCAAACATTGTTTTTTAAATCCATGAATGTCTCTACTTCAGCCCACTAGAGTCTGAGAAAGTGGTTCAGCAAGTTCAGAGGGAACAGCTTTGCAGCACAGATGGTAGCTTCACAAAGATTTTTTTTTTTTTTGGTCACTTTTTGTGCCTCCACCTACTTGTTGAAATTGTCACAAAGACCCACAATCCCCTTCTCAATTTTCCAGATAAACATGCAATCATTTCTACTGGTCTTTTTCCATCTATTATCGTAACTTCAGGAAATGTAGTAGTTAGGAAGAATAATGAGAAAGACTTCTTGGAAGATGTAAAAAAGGTGCCTACATTCTGAGAATTGGCTAGATTTAGTTAGGTATTGAGAAGAAATTTCCTGTCCAGGGAAGGGATAATCAAGCAAGAGAAGGCATTGATTGATTTATCCAGCAAATATAATTGAGCAATTGCCTCAGGTCCAGGTCCACTCTAGAAAATGTAGGTAAATGAATAAACAAAACAGATAAAGTTCCTGCAGAGGGAACAGGAAATGAGTGAAAAGGCAAGTGAAATAGTGTCAGATGATGAATAGAGCTATGGGGAAAAATTAAATAAGGATTTCTTGGAGTTGGGGAGTAGGTTATAATTTTAAATAGTGGGGTCAGAGAAGTTGACATTTTATCTGCGTTCTAAAGGAGGTGATATCATAAGTCTTGCAAATGTACGTGGAAATAGGCTTCCAGGTAGAAGGGACAGCAAGTACACAGGCTCCTTAGAATGAACATGTCTGAGGTTTCCAGGGAAAAGTGAGGAGGCAGTATAGCTGGAGTGAGTTGATTGTGGAGGGGTCAGTAGGAGAAGACATCAGAGAAGAAATGAAAGTGGGCTTTGAACAAATAATAGCATGATCTGGGCTACATTCCAGAAGAATGAACTGGCTGCTGTGTTGACCATAGACTATCGGGGAGCAATGGTGGAAGTGGGGAATCTATCAGGAGATCATTAATATGATCTGACAGCGTATAGTGGCTTGTGCTGTCATGGTGGCTTTGGAGGTGGTTTGGAGTACAGCACTTGGAACTAAAGGAAATTTTGGAGGTAATACTGAAAGAGTTTGCCAATTGATTGGATGTGCTTTGTGAGATAAAGAGAGGAGTGAGGGTGAATCTATTGTTTCTTAACTTGCCACTTATAAGGAGGGACAATCGGGTTTCGGCGAGATGAGTAGTTTTGTTCGGGACAGGAAAACACAATTCCAGTGATGTCATCTGGATATCACTGTTTAGTCAATTTGCTTTGAAAAGATGCAATAGGCATATAGGCCTCTCATATAGGCATGAGAGTGGTGGGACATAAGGTAAGGGGGTTTGGGGAAAGATAATGAAAGTTTCTCAATGTTTTAAATACCAAAGAGAAGAGTTTGAACACTTATCAGACTGTGGAGATGGGGTCATAGCGGGCAAGTAAAATTCTTAGAAACTGATTGTCCACTATTGGCCCTTGGAGTGTGGTTCTGAAGGGAGAAGTTTCCAGAAATCAGGGGCTACCCATGCAGAGGTTGACAACAGCTAGGCAGGGAATGTAAATGAGTGAAGCAGAATATAAGAAAAGCAAAAGCAAGAGCACTCTGGTAAATACAACTGACACTCAGTCTCAGTGGCAGGAGAACA
The DNA here is from genome assembly GCF_028878055.3 of Symphalangus syndactylus. NCBI lineage: Eukaryota > Metazoa > Chordata > Mammalia > Primates > Hylobatidae > Symphalangus > Symphalangus syndactylus. The sequence goes on from NC_072426.2 coordinate 88,964,356, forward strand.
ACTTAGGGAGTGATGGGGCTGTGCCCAAAGGAGGTCCATGCCCCATCCATGGGGGAATTCGCTACTTACCTCCCAGGTAATGCAGTCACGTGTAAAGGCAGTCTCTGCATTATCATCAGATTTTTTAAAACAGAAGCTGGAAATCTAGATTTTTATATGAATAATGTAGATTTGTATACATTGCCAGTAATTTATTTACTCACATACTTTCCCTCTCTCTCTCTCTCTCTCTCTCTCCACCAAATAAAATGCAACTCTAGTAAGCCGAGGTCCATGGCCTATTAATTGAAACCTCTCATACAGAGGGTGTGCATTCCTTGCTCTCCAGGAGATCTGGATTTGGACTTCCTCCAGTTCTGGGGCCAGGTTCTCAGGCTCCCTAAGTGCATCCTGCTTTTCTTTTCCTTGCCTTTCCCATCAGCCAACTTCAGAGGACTGGTTCAGGGTCCTTGCAACTCTAAAAGGGTGATACAGTGCAAATTCTGATGAGATCAGCAGCTCCTTCTTCTCCTGCCTTGAGGGCTCACACTTGTAGCAAGGGCGGTGTTCCCCCTACACCCTCAGTACACACCAGTGTTCTATTCCACAAGCACTGCCCTACTCTGTTGCAAAGCTTTCTCTGCATGCAAAAGAGTTCTGGGGAATCTGAACCCCTAGGCAAAATCCTGTGCCAATAACAAATGGAATTTGGTAGATGTCTACTGGAGCTCCCTGTTTTCTTCAGTGGGACAACTTTGAGGCGTGTTCCACGCTGTCCCCCAGAGATTCCCAGCCAGACTGAGACCCGGTTTCCTATAGATGCAACCTGCTCATTAACACAGCCTGTATTGACTTCGTTCCTTACCTATTTCCTCACTTGCGTACCGGTGCATTCTGGGATAACTACTTGCATTCAAGTCATCATCTCAGGGTCTGCTGCAGCAAAGCTTTATACATCTTCCCACTGAGTGGCCAGAGCAGGAGTGTTATTAGGATGAGTACCGACATTTGCAAGCCCCTCTGCTGGGGGCTGGATTCTTAAGCATGCAGGGACTTTGTGACAAGCAGGCTGATTTTTGCCCTTTCCAAGCCTGGTTTTATTGACAAATGCATAACACTCAGCTTGAAACAAAATGTTTTTAGCTCTGTCGTAAACAAGCTAATCCACCGACAAAGCGCTCCCTCTGCTTTCTCTCCCCTCAACCCTGGCACAATTTATTCAGGATCCTTGGTTGCCCTTTTAATTGTATTTCAGTGGAGGATGGACAGAAAAAAACAAAAAGTCTCACATCTGCATCCCCACAAGTAAACAGCTACAGCTTAGGACAAAGCCTAGGGTCAAAGAAGGGGCAGGATACTGGACCAGCTACCTGGACAAGCCAGGGAACTGTAAAGCCCTGCACACCCCCTTCCCCCTCTCCCCACAACACACACACACACCCCACATCATCGCATCATGGAGCTTTTAGGGGATTTCATTCGCTGGGCTAATTGAGGGCTACTTGCATCTTGTTCATTCTACTTAAGAAGAAAGAAGGAAATACTGAGAAATAACACCTTAGACAAGGACTAGACTCAGACTAGACCCTTGTCCTGATTTCTGGGGCATTGGGAGTGGCTTCCCCAAAGGGCTGCATTCTCTTCAGTCCTGCCTTGCTCAGTTACTCTTTCTCTGGGTGCTCTAATGCTGAATTTTGTCTCAATAATGTAGCAGGTATAGTCATTAGTTTAGCGAGCTAGACTATAAACATTGTGAGAGCAAAGATCATGTGTGTCTTATTCTCTGTTGTGTCCTCAGTGCTTTGTGCAGAGTCTGCAAAGTAGTAAGCATTTAATCAATATGTACTGAATCAATCAATAAATCAATCCTCAATACATCCTAGGGAAATAAACGGTTGCTATAAAAGAGAAAAAATATATTTTATAATAGCAAAACAAACTAGTGCTGATGCTGTTAATCCTTAATAAATTTAAAAAAGACCGGGCACGGTGGCTCACACCTGTAATCTCAGCAATTTGGGAGGCTGAGGCAGGTGGATCACCTGAGGTCGGGAGTTCGAGACCAGCCTGGCTAACATGGTGAAACCCCATTTCTACTAAAAATACATCAAATTAGCTGGATGTTGTGGTGCGCGCCTGTAGTCCCAGCTACTTGGGAGGCTGAGGCAGGAGAATTGCTTGAACCCAGAAAGTGGAGATTGCAGTGAGCCGAGATCATGCCATTGCACTCCGGCCTGGGCAACAAGAGCAAAACTCCATCTCAATAAACAAACAAACAAACAAAATAAAAATATATAAATTTAAACAAACAACACACACCCAGGCACTCACACACACATACGCAAGACATGCACACTCTCGTTCTGGATGTGAGAAACACAGCAATGTTCCAGGTACTGAAGGAAGGTTCAGCGAGTATCTTCTCAGTCAGGTATATTATTGCTTCGCGTGCCTCTTTTCAGGCTATTTTCAACAGTTATAAGCAAGTTCCCAGCATTTTAAGACCGTGCTAGAACGATTTTTCCTGTTTGCTAAATTGTTAAGCCATGTTTGCCTCTGATTACCAAGCTCAGTGATTACTCAAACTCTCTCTCACTGAGTTTTCTCACCTGTAAAAGTAGTTATAATAGTAACACCCACTTTAAAAGGTTTTAGGGGGATTAAATGAATTATTTCAGGAGAAATACGTAGAACAGTATCTGGCACATGGCAAACTAACAAAACTCTTAGCTATTGCAGCTACCTGACTTCTGAGCAGCGGCAGAATGAACAAGATGACATGAATTTTTCTCTGCTCTAAATCCCATCAAATTATTCTTTAAGCCCTCCGAAAATGTCATTTCTCTGCAATAGGTGTGACTAAAACTGGTGACAATAACTTTACACATTTCAGATCTGCAGTTCTTCACATCAGAGGAACTACATTTATAAGCATCTCTCCTCCACTCACTAGCCCACCTCCATTCTATCCACTGTCACCTCAGCAGTGCTTGTTTCAGAAATAAACTCTCAGCCTGGCACAGTGGCACAGGTCTTTAGTCCCAGTCATGCCAGAGGATTGCCTGAAGCCCAGAGTTCAAGGCTGTGAGGCACTATGATCAAGCAAGTGAATAACCACTGCACCCCAGCCTGGGCAAAATAGTGAGGCTGGGGAAGGGAAGGGGTGGGGGAGGGAAGGAAAGGAAGGAAAGGGAAAGGGAAGGGAGGGAAAGGAAGGGAAAAGGGAAGGGAAGGGAAGTGGGAGGGGAAGAAAAGAGGGAAGAGAGAGAGAAGAAGAAAGAAAGAGAAAGAGAGAAAAGAGAAAGAAAAGAGAAAAGAAAAGAAAAGAACTCTCTATGAGTAAGACTAAAGGAAAAGTCAGTCTTTGCAGGCAGCTTCCACTGCAGTTCCACCGTGCATCTGGCTGGCAGAAGAAGTGCATAGTCTGTGGACCCACCTCTCATCCCCATGTTGTTGGGAGAAAGCTGCTCAGTGCATATCCTTTCAGACAATCTTCCTAGAGTCTCAGAAGTTTCTTAGAGGGCTAAGTCCTCAGTCCTTAGACTGAGAGGGCTTCCATCTGATAACAAAGAGGTAGGGGAACAAAAAATGCAGGTAAAGATGCCTGACTTTCAAGAGAAATCCCTCATCTCAACCCTTCAGCCTCTGTGGAACCGGCTGTATTCAGGACTGCTGAGAGGTAAAAACTTCAGTTGGTCTTCTTTTTCTGACCACAGAAAGTGAAATAACACTCAGCAGGCCAGGAAGCTCAACACAAATCAAAGAAGTCCACTCTGCCACTAACATTGAAAACATATACATTGGTTCTGGCTTTTGGAAACATAGGTGGATGGGAAATGAAGATATGGAATGGAGAGCTTTCTAACTCTGTGATTAGCCTTCCGTGATCTTCAGATTATCTGATGAGCTCTGCTCGAATTCAGTCTTGAAAGAAGCTTTACTGATAGCCCATGCCAATCCATTTTTGTTAAAAAGCAATCCCGTCTGTGTCATGTTCCATGAAATATGAGCTTTACTGATATAATGTTTTAAAAGAGAAAAAGAAAATGAAAAACAGAGAAGCATAGAAAGAAACACAGAGAAACTTGACTAGATTCCTTAGCAAGGCAACTTGCCAAACTAAACATAGAATTAGCTATTTGTGAATTCACACACTTAAAATTTAAGTATAAACTTACAAAATAAAACAAAACTTATTAAAACAAATTCCAGGGAGAAGTCTTGGCCTCATCCTTCAGGACTGATAATTAAGAGGACCTGAGAACCTTGCTGCCCATGGTATGGTTTCAGTTGGAAAAAAAAAAAAAGTGCTGTAATGCACAAATTCTTGTTGATGGCTCTCTATTAGTTTCCTAAGGCTCGCCAGAACAAAGTACCACAGACTGGGTGGCCTAAACATCAGAAGGGTATTGTCTTACAGTTCGGGAAGCTAGAAGTGCAAAGTCAATGTGCCAGCAGGATTGCTTCCTTTTGGGACATGTGAGAGAGAATTTGTTCAGTGTGTCTTTTCTGGCTTCTGGTGGCCTCAGGTGTTCCTTGGCTTGTAGATGTTGTTCTCTGTGTCTTTATACCATCTTTGCCCTGTACATGTCTGGCTCTGTTTCCAGCTTTCCCCTTTTTATGAGGACACCAGTCATATTGGACTACAGCCCACCCTAATTACTTCATCATAATTTCATCATCTGCAAAGAGCCTGTTTCCAAATGTGATGGTTAATACTGAGTGTCTACTTAATTGGATTGAAGGATGCAAAGTATTGTTCCTGGGTGTGTCTGTGAGGGTGTTGCCAAAGGAGATTAACATTTGGGTCAGTGGACTGGGAGAGGCAGACCCACCCTCAATCTGAGTGGGCACCATCTAATCAGCTGCCAGCCAGCCAGGATAAAAGCAGGCAGAGGAACATGGAAGGACTGGACTTACTGAGTCTTCTGGCCTCCATCTTTCTCCAGTTCTGGATGTTTCCTGCCCTCGAACATCAGACTCTACGTTCTTCAGCTTTTTGACTCTTGAATGTACACCAGTGATTTTCCAGGGACTGTCAGGCCTTTGGCCACAGACTGAAGGCTGCACTGTCGGCTTCCCTACTTTTGAGGTTTTGGGACTCACACTGGCTTCCTTGCTCTTCAGCTTGTAGATGGCCTATTGAGGGACTTCACCTTGCAATCATGTGAGTCAATACTTCTTAACAGACTCCACTCTCCTGTTCCTCTAGAGAACCCTGACTAATATACTAAATAAAGTCACATTCACAAGTACTAGAGGTTAGGATGTCAACATCTTTTTGGTGGACACAATTCAACCCATAAAAAACTGAAGCCCTCCTTCCTACTCTTCAAACCAAACAATGTCCACAGTGAGTAGTGCCTAAGACGACACTTTTATCTTTTTTCTTATCTTTTTTTTTTTTTTTTTGAGATGGAGTCTCGCTCTGTCGCCAGGCTGGAGTGCAGTGGTGTGTGTGTGATCTCAGCTCACTGCAACATCCACCTCCCAGATTCAAGTGATTCCCCTACCTCAGCCTCCCAAGTAGCTGGGACTACAGGCACGCACCACCACACCCATCTAATTTTTTTGTATTTTAGTAGAGACAGGGTTTCACCATGTTGGCCAGGAGGGTCTTGATCTCCTGACCTCAGGTGATCCACATGCCTCGTCTTCCCAAAGTGCTGGGATTACAGATGTGAGCCACCATACCTGGCCAGTCACTCTTATCTTACAGAAACTCATTTAATCAAAATCACATATTGCACATTATACAAGATTGTATGATTTTTATTTTTGCAGAGCAGAGTATTCTAATATGTTGGTCAATTTGGAAACTTTGCAAACTTTCTCAGGGACCATCTGTGTTAGTTTCCTATGGCTGCTGTAACAAATTATCACAAAGTTGGTGACTTAAAGCAACATACACTTATATAAAGGCACGAAATTATACCTGCATATAATCTAAGCAAGACAAAAACAGTGCAAGTCTGCAGAATTCTATCCGCATCCAAAGTGTCTCTGAGAAGTCGAGGCCCTGGTGATTTATTTGTCCTACACCTAATTCTCTTACAGTTCTGGTGGCCAGGGTCAGCAGTGGGTTTCACTGGGCTGAAATCAAGATGTTGGCAGGGCCACATACCCTCTGGAGGTTTCAGTGGAGAATCCATTTCTTTGCCTTTTACAGCTTCTAGTGGTCACCTGGATTCCCTGGCTTGTGGCCCCTCCCTCCGTCTTCAAAGTGCATCACTTCTGTCTTGGCTTCCTTTATCATAATGCCTTCTCTTTTTAGTAAAATCTCCCTCTGCCTCCCCCTGGTAAGGACATTTGTGATTACATTTAGGGCCTACCCATATAATCCAGAATAAGTTCTCATCTCAAGAACCTTAATTTAATCGCACTGGTGAAGTTCCTTTTTCCGTATATGACAACATTCATAGGTTCTGTCTACTAGGACATGAATATATTTGGAGGTTATTATTCAGTCTACCAAACCATCCATCCTAGATCAACCCAAATTACAGTCTACCTCATTTTCACAGAGGAAAACCTTTCCCTTAAAAGAGCATTCATTTCCTAGATATTTCTTCAAACTTCCTCTCAGTTTTCTTCTCAGACATGTACCTCATCATTCAACACCTTATCAAAGAAGAGTCTGCTTTGTGAGCCGAGATCACGCCACTGCACTCCAGCCTGGGCGACAGAGCGAGACTCCGTCTCAAAAAAAAGAAGAAGAGTCTGCTTTTAAGTACAGCTGTGCCTTTTGATCAGTGCATGGAGATATTTAAACTGTAAGAATACTTGAAACTACTATCAATTTTTTTTTCATTCTGAAGACATAGCTTAATTTCTAATGTGTTAGCAGTTTTACAAAATATGCACCATATGTTTTCCACCAGACTTGGGGAATGCAGCAAAGTCCTCTTGGCAAATCAAATAATTTTGAGTATTACAAATTAGGGGTTTAAGCACCTCTTCTTTTAAATTTATCCCTTAACTATTTAAAGTGATTTTTACATAAACTCTGAGCATGTCCCTGCCATAATGAATAAGAGGGTAAATTGCCACATTTGCCACTTTAGAAAACAGTCTCTCCTGCTCATTCCATCCCAGTCCCTGTGGAGAGTTTACCCTTGGATGTTGAGTTTAACCACGTGAGCTGCTTTTAACATATGAATATCAGTGGAAGTGACAGTATATCAATTCTGCGTTTAAGACTCTAGGAGGAATAATATGGTCCCACTAGCTCCACTGGGAGCTTTCAGACTTCAGCTCGAGAATGAACTACTCTAGGAAGCCAGCACAGCTCCAAACCAGGCCCAGAATAAGTCGGGTGGGGCAGCTATCTTACAGACCTCTAAGCATGAGAGTAAGAGTTCATTACTATAAGCTGCTGAGCATAGATTTATACAGCATTTTATAGCAATAGCAGACTAACAAGGCCACCACTTATGATTATTATATTTTTAATCATTATTAATGAGGAGTAGCTTCAAAAAACAATTGACCACCTATAATCCCAGCACTTTGGGAGGCCTAAGATAGTGGATCAGCTGAGGTCAGGAGTCCAAGACCAGCCTGGCCAACATGGTGGAACCCCGTCTCTACTAAAGATACAAAAATTAGCCAGGTGTGGTGATGGGTGCCTGTATTCCCAGCTACTTGGGAGGCTGAGGCAGGAGAATGGCTTGAGCCCGGGAGGCAGAGGTTGCAGTGAGCTGAGATGGCACAACTGCACTCCAGCCTGGGCAAGAAGAGCAAAATTCTGTCTCAAAGAAAAAACTTGACCCAGTATTTAATTTTTAATTAATATATGGACAAGAAATATAACATCAAAAACACTCACCTTCAATCAGTGTAATACTTATTATTCCCTAAATTATGTTTATAAATATTTTATTAATGCAAGTTATTTTTAAATTGAGCAAACAGTAGGTGTAAAATTGTATACACAGTATGATCTCGCTTATGTAAAAATCATAGAAAAATAACAGTAATTTATTTGGGGTAAACTTGATTATCTGAGTACTTCATTGTTCACTGTGTATGGCCTGTACTATAGATTTTAGATCTCTACTATATATCATTCTATAGTGTGTTTGTTCTATAGATATTGAATAAAATAAATAATAATGACTTTTTCCTGAGAAAAAGAACCCAGAAGTTCACTTAGAAAATTGAACCTAAGTAAAATTGTGAATATGACAGAAATTACGGTGGGGAACAGAGAGGTGTGTGCATGCGACAGACAGTAATTTTGAATGTATAGTGAGGGTTTGTGTGTGTGGTGGTTTTTTGAGTTTTTTTTTTGGGGGGGGGCTTTTTTTGTTTGGTATTTGTTTCTTTATTTTTTTGTTTAGAAATAGGGTCTCAATAAGTCACGCAGGCTGGAGTGCGGAGGGGCAATCATGGTTCACTGTAACCTCAACTTTCCTGGCTCAAGTGGTTCTCTCACCTCAGCCTCCCAAGTAGCTGGGAATACAGGCACCCACCACTACACCACCTAATTTTTGTATTTTTGGTAGAGATGGGGTTTCACCATTTTCTCTAGGCTGGTTTCAAACTCCTGGGCTCAAGCAATCCTCCCGCCTCGACCTCCCAAAGTGCTGGGATTACAGGTGTGAATCACCATGCCCAGATGAGGTATATTTTTAATTTCTTTCTCTGGAATGTTGGCTAATTAAGATGAAATGCATTTTTATTTTTAAAATCAAGTATTTTCTTTTTCTAATCAGCTGAGAGATGATGGTGTGCAATACAGTTTCAAATACCTTCAGAGATATTGTCCTCAGAAATTAAACTATGATTTGGTTATTTTTAAATAACTGACTTTTTAATACTTATTACAACATGCCCACAGAAAGTAAAAGAACAATTTTTTCAATCCTAATTAATTATATGAGTTTTCCCTTTTACTTACTTAGAAGCAGAGAGTAAACAAGACACTTGTGCACCTTTTTATGGAGATCGAGACTCTGAAATGGTCATTCATATATAATACCTTTCCATTCAGAAAATGAGGGGGTGTCTTAATCTATTTATGTTGGTATAATAAAATACTGAGACTGGGTAATTTATAAAAAAACAGAAATCTGTTACTCACAGTACTGAAGGCTGGGAAGGCCAGGTCAAGGTGTGGCAGGCTCAGTGTCTGGTGAGGGCTGCTCTCTGCTTCCAGGATGGCTTCTGGCTGCTGCATCCTCCTGAGGAGACAAGTGCTGCATCTCACATGGCAGAAGGGACAGGAGGGGAATCAGCTCCCTCAAGCTCTTTCATGAAGGCCCTAATCCCATCCACAAGAGCTCTGCCCTAGTGATTTAATCATCTCCCAAAGTCTCCACATCTTAATACTATCACAATGGTGATTAATTCTCATCATATGAATTTTGGAGGACACATTCAGACCATAGCAGGGGGCTTTGGTTTTCTGAATATCCAAGGGCAGGGGGCCATTAAAGGAGAAAGGCGATGGATTATCTCAAGTCACATTTCAAAATTATTTTGAAAACTATAATTTTCCTATATAAAGGCATATATGTATTCATTCAACAAAAATTTATTTGTATCACTCGTCGTTGTAAACACTGAGGACTGGAGGTAAACAAGAAATAAAAGTTCCTTAGCTGGGCACAGTGGTTCACACCTGCAATCCCAGCATTTTGGGAGGCTAAGGCGGGCGGATCACTTGAGCTCAAAAGTTCAAGGCCAGCCTGGGCAACATGGCAAAACCTCATCTGGACTAAAAATACAAAAATTAAATTAACCAGGGGTGGTGGCGCATGCCTGTAATCACAGCTACTCAGGTGGCTGAGGCAGGAGAATCGCTTGAACCTGGGAGGTAGAATGGCAGTGAGCTGAGATCGTGCCATTGCACTTCAGCCTGGCAACAGAGTAGGCTTTGTCTCAAAAAAAAAAAAAAAAAAAGTTTCTGCCCTTACAAAGCTTAATTTAATTTTCAGTTTAAGAGCTGGTTGTCTTTTTGAAGGGTAAGGATTTGACTGTCTGAAAAGTAGAGGGAAATTCTGATTCTAATGTTGGGATGTTCTCACCATTTGAAAGAAAGAAAAAAAAAAAAAACTTGGTGAAAGCTTTGGAGACCACTTGAAAGCAAAATGTTTCAAGTTGTGGACACTTATCTACCTTAAATTAGAACTTTCTGACATTTTATTAAAACTATAGATTTCTAGGTTACATCCAAGTCAACTAAAGAGGGTGGGGCCCAGGAGTTTCTAATTTTAACAAACTTGTCAATTGATTATAACATCATACTTATAAAGTTTGAGAATCTGCAAATAGAAGCTTGAAGGACAGTCCAGCAAAAAAAAAACAAAAAAACAAAAAAACAGGTTACGATCTGAACATACCAATTTGAAAATTGATTTTGGTGAATTTTAAAAATATAAATATTTAAAATTAACATCTCTTTTCATTTAAATAATGCAAAAGTATTCAGGAACTTTGTAGGAAGAAATTTGCAAAACTACATTGAAATAAATTGAGAGGACACATAAATGGTGACACATTCCTCAAAGAAAACATGTATAATTGTAAAGAATGAAATTCTCCCCTGATTAACCTGCACTCTTCATGTATTTCCAATCCAATTAACATACACTTCTGAACACCTTTCGCCTGTGTTTTGAATTCACTATATCTATCCCACAGCTATTTTGTCATTTATCTTTAAATTTATACCTTTCTGTCTTTCACTCTGACTTCAAAAATAATCATTCAAGATTTCTGAATTAGTCAGCTTAGGCTACTTATATTGCAATAAAAAAATTCCGGAAGCTTTTTAGTTTAATTAGGTCCCATCTATTTATTTTTGTTTTTGTTGCATTTGCTTTCAGGGTCTTATTCATGAATTCTTTGCCTAAGCCAATATCTAGAAGAGTTTTTCTGATATTATCTTCTACAATTTTTATGGTTTCAGGTCTTAGATTTAACTCTTTGATCCATCTTGAGTTGATTTTGTATAAGGTAAAAGATGAAAATCCAGTTTTATTCTTCTACGTGTGACTTGCCAGTTTTTCCAGCAACATTTATTGAATGGGGGGTCCTTTCACCAGTTTATGTTTTTGTATGCTTTGTTGAACATCAGTTGGCTCTACGTATTTGGCTTTATTTCTGGGTTCTCTATTCTGTTCCATTGGTCTATGTGCCTATTTTTATACCAGTGTCATGATGTTTTAGTAACTATAGCCTTGTCGTATAATTTGAAGTTGGATAATGTGATGCCTCCAGATTTATTCTTTTTGATTAGCATTGCTTTGGCTATGCAGGATCTTTGTTAGTTACATATGAATTTTAGGGTTGTCTTTTCTAGTTTTGTGAAGAATGATGATGGTATTTTGATGGGAATTACATTGAATCTGTAGAGTGCTTTAGGCAGTATGGTCATTTTCACAATATTGATACTACCATCCATGAGCATGGGATGTGTTTCCATTTGTTTGTGCAATCTGATTTCTTTCAGTAGTGCTTTCTAGTTTTCCTTGTAGAAGTCTTTCACCTCCTTGGTCAAGTGTATTCCTAAGTATTTTATTGTTTTTTGCAGCTGTTGTGAAAGGGACTGAGTTCTTGATTTGATTCTCAGCTTAGTCATTTTTGGTGTACAGCAGTGCTACTGATTTGGGTACATTGCTTTTGTATCCTGAGACTTTACTGAATTTGCTTATCAGATGTAGGAGCTTTTTGGATGGGCCTTAGAGTTTTCTGGTATACAATCATATCATCAGTGAACAGTGGCAGTTTTACTTCCTTTTCCAATTTAGATACCCTTTATTTCTTTCTTTTGTCTGATTGCTCTGGCTGGGACTTCCAGTACTATGTTGAATAGAAGTGATAAAAGTGGGCATCCATGTCTTGCTCCGGTTCTCAGGGGGAATACTTTCAACATTTCCCCATTCAGTACGAGGTTGGCTGTGTGTTTCTCATATATGGCTTTTATTACTTTGAGGTAAGTCTCATCTATGCCTATTTTGTTGCGGGTTTTTATCATAAATAAATGCTGAATTTTATCAAATAGCTTTTCTATGTCTATTGAGATGATCATGTGGTTTTTGTTTTTAATTCTGTTTATGTGATGTATCACATTTGTTGACTTGCATATGTTAAGCCATCCCTGAATCCCTGGCATAAAACCCACTTGATCATGATGTATTATCTTTTTGACATGCTGCTGGATTCAGTATGGAGATTTCTTAAAGAACTAAAAGTAGAACTATCATTTGATCCAGCAATCCCACTCCACTACTAGGTATCTACCCAAAGAAAAATAAGTCATTATATGAAAAAGACTCATGCACATACATATTTATAGCAGCACAATTCACAGTTGCAAAGATATGGAACCAACCTAAGTGCTCTTCAACCAATGACTGGATAAAGAAAATTTATATATATACATATTATACATATATATATATGTATATATATAAATAACATAATACTACTCAGCCATAAAAAGCCATAATGTCTTTTGCAGCAAACTGGATGGAGCTGGAGGCTGTTATGCTAAGTGAAGTATAATAATTCAGGAGTGGAAAAACAAATATCATATGTTCTCACTTATAAGTGAGAAGTAAGCTATGAGGATCCAAAGGCATAATGATGATATAATGGACTTTGGGGAATCAGGGGGAAGGTTGGGAGAGGGGTGAGGGATAAAAGACTACATATTGGGTACAATGTACACTGTTCAGGTGATGGGTGCACTAAAATCTCAGAAATCATCAGTAAAGAACTTATTCGTGTAACCAAAAAGCACCTACCCAAAGAACTACTGAAATAAAAATAAAAGTTGAAAAAAATCTAGTATTTAATAGCACAACAGGGTGACTACAGTCAGTAATAATTTAATTGTACATTTTAAAATAACAGTATAATTGGATTGTTTGTAACACAAATGATACAGTTTGAGGTGATAGATACCCCATTTACCCTGATGTGATTATTTCACATTGTATGCATGTGTCAAAATATATACTCCATAAATATATATGTACCTTCTATGTACCCACAAAAATCAAAAATTCAAAAAAAAAATATTTTAGTGGTTACAACAAGAAAGGATTTTTTCCCCATGCTATATGGGCATCACGGTTAGGCTGAGGCTTCTCCTTGTGATCTTCAGACAAGGATCATATTTCCAGTGTGTAGGTGTCAAGCTTTATGTGTCTATTGACTGTACTATTTATCCCTGGTGCATGAGTAGGGTCATTTTAGCAGGACATTGGATATGGGAATGAAGCAAAAGTGTGAGCTTTGTTTACAGTCTCGATCGTCATTTTAGAGAATAAATGAAATGAGTATTTAATCCAAGAAGTTAAAGAAATTCTCAGACTGAAACCAATTGAGGGAAATATTTTAATAGATATGTAAAGTGAGGTTTTTTTCTAAAATACCAATGAAATGTGTAAAAACAAATTTAATAGAGAAAAATGTAAACAAAAATACATGTTTTGGAATAATAAAACGGGTAAATTCTCATTTACCTATGATATGGATATCATATCATATGCAGAAAATTTCTAATTCTATGCTATTTAAAATATTTAATAACATTGCAAAAGATAGGAAGCATTCCCTGATAATAAAATTTGACAAATAGACCACTATGAAATAATCTACAGATTAATCTTTTCACTAAATATGAAGGATACATGAAAAGATTAAAATTGTAGACTTAGAAGTTAAAGAGAACTATATTCAAATTCTTACCCTGTTACACAAAAATATTTTGTGATTTGACCACTTAACCATTCTAAATTATTTTTCTAAAGTAGCACAGTAATAGTTTTCTTAAGAATAATTGTGAGGATTAAGGCCGGGCGCCGTGGCTCACGCTTGTAATCCCAGCACTTTGGGAGGCCGAGGCAGGCAGATCACGAGGTCAGGAGATCGAGACCACGGTGAAACCCCGTCTCTACTAAAAATACAAAAAATTCGCCGGGCGTGGTGGCGGGTGCCTGTAGTCCTAGCTACTGGGAGGGGCTGAGGCAGGAGAATGGCGTGAACCCGGGAGGCGGAGCTTGCAGTGAGCCGAGATTGCGCCACTGCACTCCAGCCTGGGCGACAGAGTGAGACTCCATCTCAAAAAAAGAATAATTGTGAGAATTAGAAAATGATGTAAATGAATTCCAAAATATTGCACGCATTCAGCTTATGTCTGATAAAGCTTGCTGATGTATGATGACGAGAAGGAGGAGGAGGATGGCGAAATTGCTGCAACATCAACAACAAAATTTTAGAAGCCTAAATCTTGAAGCATGTTATAAAATAGTCAAGACGTTATAGGGTTTATTCTAGAAGTGCAAGAAGAATTTGACATTAGAAATATTTTTTCTTTTTTTTATTATTATACGTCAAGGTCTAGGGTATATGTGCACAATGTGCAGGTTTGTTACATATGTACACATCTGCCATGTTGATGGGCTGCATCCATTAACTTGTCATTTAGCATTAGGTATGTCTCCCAATGCTATCCCTCCCTGCTCCCCCCACCCCATGACAGGCCCCAGTGTGTGGTGTTCCCCTTCCTGTGTCCAAGTGTTCTCATTGTTCAATTCCCACCTATGAGTGACAACGTGGTGTTTGGTTTTCTGCCTTTGCAATAGTTGGCTGAGAATGATGGTTTCCAGCTTCATCCATGTCCCTATAAAGGACATGAACTCATCCTTTTTCATGGCTACATAGTATTCCATGGTGTATATGTGCCACATTTTCTTAATCCAGTCTATCATTGATGGACATTTGGGTTGGTTCCAAGTCTTTGCTATTGTGAATAGTGCCGCAATAAACATACATGTGCATGTGTCTTTATAGCAGCATAATTTATAATCCTTTGGTATATACCCAGTAAAGGGATGGCTAGGTCAAATGGTATTTCTAGTTCTAGATCCCTCAGGAATTGCCACGCTGTCTTCCACAATGGTTGAACTAGTTTACAGTCCTATCAACAGTTTAAAACTGTTCCTATTTCTCCACATCCTCTCCAGCACCTGTTGTTTCCTGACATTTTAAAGATGGCCATTCTAAGTGGTGTGAGATGGTATCTCATTGTGGTTTTGATCTGCATTTCTCTGATGACCAGTGGTGATGAGCATTTTTTCATGTGTCTGTTGGCTGCACGAATGTCTTCTTCTGAGAAGTGTCTGTTCATATCCTTCGCTCATTTGTTGATGGGGTTGTTTGTTTTTTTCTTGTAAATTTGTTTGAGTTCTTTGTAGATTCTGGGTATTAGCCCTTTGTCAGATAAGTAGATTGCAAAAATTTTCTCCCATTCTGTAGGTTGCCTGTTCACTCTGATGGTGGTTTCTTTTGCTGTACAGAAGGTCTTTAGTTTAATGAGATCCCATTTGTCAATTTCGGCTTTTGTTGCCATTGCTTTTGGTGTTTTAGACATGAAGTCTTTGCCCATGCCTATGCCCTGAATGGTAATGCCTAGGTTTTCTTCTAGGGTTTTTATGGTTTTAGGTCTAACACGTAAGTCTTTAATCCATCTTGAATTAATTTTTGTATAAGGTGTAAGGAAGGGATCTGCTTTCTACTTATTGCTAGCCAGTTTTCCCAGCACCATTTATTAAATAGGGAATCCTTTCCCAATTTCTTGTTTTTGTCAAGTTTGTCAAAGATCAGGTGGTTGTAGATGTGTGGTATTATTCCTGAGAGCTCTGTTCTGTTCCATTGGTCTATATCTCTGTTTAGGTACCAGTACCACGCTGTTTGGGTTACTGTAGCCTTGTAGTTTAGTTTGAAGTCAGGTAGCGTGATGCCTCTAGCTTTGTTCTTTTGGCTTAGGATTGTCTTGGCAATGTGGGCTCTTTTTTGGTTCCATATGAACTTTAAAGTAGTTTTTTCCAATTCTGTGAAGAAAGTCATTGGTAGATTGATGGGGATGGCATTGAATCTATAAATTACCTTGGGCAGTATGGCCATTTTCATGATATTGATTCTTCCTATCCATGAGCATGGAATGTTCTTCCATTTGTTTGTGTCCTCTTTTATTTCGTTGAGCAGTGGTTTGTAGCTCCCCTTGAAAATGTCCTTCACATCCCTTGTAAGTTGGATTCCTAGGTATTTTATTTGCTTTGAAGCAATTGTGAATGGGAGTTCACTCATGATTTGGCTCTCTGTTTGTCTGTTATTGGTGTATATGAATGCTTGTGATTTTTGCACATTGATTTTGTACCCTGAGACTTTGCTGAAGTTGCTTATCAGCTTAAGGAGATTTTGGGCTGAGACGATGGGGTTTTCTAAATATACAATCATGTTATCTGCAAACAGGGACAATTTAAATTCCTCTTTTCCTAATTGAATACCCTTTATTTCTTTCTCCTGCCTGATTGCCCTGGCCAGAACTTCCAACACTATGTTGAATAGAAGTGGTGAGAGAGGGCGTCCCTGTCTTGTGCCAATTTTCAAAGGGAATGCTTCCAATTTTTGCCCATTCAGTATGATATTGGCTGTGGGTTTGTCATAAATAGCTTTTACTATTTTGAGATACATCCCATCAATACCTAATTTTTTGAGAGTTTTTAGCATGAAGCGCTGTTGAATTTTGTCAAAGGCTTGTTTTGCATCTATTGAGATAATCATGTGGGTTTTGTCTTCGGTTCTGTTTATATGCTGGATTACATTGATTAATTTCCATATTTTGAACCAGCCTTGCAACCCAGGGATGAAGCCCACTTGATCATGCTGGATAAGCTTTTTGATGTGCTGCTGGATTTGGTTTGCCAGTATTTTATTGAGGATTTTTGCATCAGTGTTCATCAGGGATATTGGTCTAAAATTCTCTTTTTTTGTTGTGTCTCTGCCAGGCTCTGGTATCAGGATGATGTTGGCCTCATAAAATGAGTTAGGAAGGGTTTCTTCTTTTTCTATTGATTGGAATGGTTTCAGAAGGAATGGTATTAGCTCCTCTTTGTACCTCTGGTAGAATTCAGCTGTGAATCCATCTGGTCCTGGACTTTTTTTGGTTGGTAGTCTATTAATTATTGCCTCAATTTCAGAGCCTGTTATTGGTCTATTCAGGGATTCAACTTCTTCCTGGTTTAGTCTTGGGAGGGTGTATGTGTCCAGGAATTTATCCATTTCTCCTAGATTTTCTAGTTTATTTGCACAGAGGTTTTTATAGTATTCTCTGATGGTGGTTTGTATTTCTGTGGGATCAGTGGTGATATCCCCTTCATCATTTTTTACTGCATCTATTTGATCCTTCTCTCTTTTCTTCTTTTTAGTCTTGCTAGTGGTCTATCAATTTTTTTGTATCTTTTCAAAAAACCAACTCCTGGATTCCTTGATTTTTTTAAGGGGTATTTGTGTCTCTGTCTCCTTCAATTATTCTCTGATCTTAGTTATTTCTTGCCTTCTGCTAGCTTTTGAATGTGTTTGCTCTTGCTTCTCTAGTTTTTCTAATTGTGATGTTAGGGTGTCAATTTTAGATCTTTCCTGCCTTTCTCTTGTGGGCATTTAGTGCTATACATTTCCCTCTACACACTGCTTTAAATGTGTCCCAGAGATTCTGGTATGTTGTGTCTTTGTTCTCACTGGTTTCAAAGAACATCTTTATTTCCGCCTTCATTTTGTTATGTACCCAGTAGTCATTCAGGAGCAGGTTGTTCAGTTTCCATGTAGTTGAACAGTTGTGAGTGAGTTTCTTAATCCTGAGTTGTAGTTTGATTGCACTGTGGTCTGAGAGACAGTTTGTTATCATTTCTGTTCTTTTACATTTTCTGAGGAGTGCTTTACTTCCAACTATGTGGTCAAAGTTGGAATAAGTGTGATGTGCTGCTGAGAAGAATGTATATTCTCTTGATCTGGGGTGGAGAGTTCTGTAGATGTCTATTAGGTCTGCTTGGTGCAGAGCTGAGTTCAATTCTTGGATATCCTTGTTAACTTTCTGTCTCGTTGATCTGTCTAATGATGACAGTGGGGTGTTAAAGTCTCCCATTATTATTGTGTGGGAGTCTAAGTCTCTTTGTAGGTCTCTAAGGACTTGCTTTATGAATCTGGGTGCTCTTGTAGTGGGTGCATATATATTTAGGATAGTTAGCTCTTCTTGTTGAATTGAACCCTTTACCATTATGTAATAGTCTTCTTTGTCTCTTCTCATCTTTGTTGGTTTAAAGTCTGTTTTATCAGAGATGAGTATTGCAACCCCTGCTTTTTTTTTTTTTTTTTTTCATTTGCTTGGTAGATCTTCCTCCATCCCTTTATTTTTAGCCTATGTGTGTCTCTGCATGTGAGGTGGGTCTCCTGAATACAGCACACTGATGGGTCTTGACTCTTTATCCAATTTGCCAGTCCGTGTCTTTTAATTGGAGCATTTAGCCCATTTACATTTAAGGTTTATATTGTTATATGTGAATTTGATCCTGTCATTATGATGTTAGCTGGTTATTTTGCTTGTTAGTCAATGCAGTTTCTTTCTAGCATCAATAGTCTTTATAATTTGGCATGCTTTTGCAGTGGCTGGTACTGGTTGTTCCTTTCCATGTTTAGTGCTTCATTCAGGAGGTCTTGTAAGGCAGCCTGGTGGTGACAAAATCTCTCAGCATTTGCTTCTCTGTAAAGGATTTTATTTCTCCTTCACTTATGAAGCTTAGTTTGGCTGGATGTGAAATTCTGGGTTGAAAATTCTTTTCTTTAAGAATGTTGAATATTGGCCCCCACTCTCTTCTGGCTTGTAGAGTTTCTGCCGAGAGATCCACTGTTAGTCTGATGGGCTTTCCTTTGTGGGTAACCCAACCTTTCTCTCTGGCTGCCCTTAACATTTTTTCCTTTATTTCAACTTTGGTGAATCTGACAATTATGTGTCTTGGAGTTGCTCTTCTTGAGGGGTATCTTTGTGGCGTTCTCTGTATTTCCTGAATTTGAATGTTGGCTTGCCTTGCTAGGTTGGGGAAGTTCTCCTGGATAATATCCTGCAGAGTGTTTTCCAACTTGGTTCCATTCTCCTCATCACTTTCAGGTATACCAATCAGACATAGATTCGGTCTTTTCACACAGTCCCACATTTCTTGGAGGCTATGTTCATTTCTTTTTACTCTTTTTTCTCTAAACTTCTCTTCTCACTTGATTTCATTCATTTGATCTTCAATCACTGATACCCTTTCTTCCAACTGATTGAATCAGCTACTGAAGCTTGTGCATGTGTCATGTAGTTCTCGTGCCATGGTTTTCAGCTCCATCAGGTCATTTAAGGTCTTCTCTACACTGTTTATTCTAGTTAGCCATTCATCTAATCTTTTTTCAAGGTTTTCTGCTTCTTTGCAATGGGTTCAAATATCCTACTTTAGCTGGGAGAAGTTTGTTATTACTGATCGCCTGAAGCCTTCTTCTCTCAACTGGTCAAGTCATTCTCCATCCAGCTTTGTTCTGTTGCTGGTGAGGAGCTACATTCCTTTGGAGGAGAAAAGGCACTCTGATTTTTAGAATTTTCAACTTTTCTGCTCTGGTTTCTCCCCATCTTTGTGGTTTTAATCTACCTTTGGTCTTTGATGATGGTGATGTACAGATGGGGTTTTGGTGTGGATGTTTTTTCTGTTTGTTAGTTTTCCTTCTAACAGTCAGGACCCTCAGCTGCAGGTCTGTTGGAGTTTGCTAGAGGTCCACTCCAGACTCTGTTTTCCTGGGTATCACCAGCGGAGGCTGCAGAACAACAAATATTGCAGAATGGCAAGTGTTGCTGTCTGATTGTTCCTCTGGAAACTTTGTCTCAGAGGGGCACCCAGCCATATGAGGTGTCAGTCAGCCCCTACTGGGAGGTGCCTCCCAGTTAGGCTACTTGGGGGTCAGGGACCCACTTAAGGCAGCAGTCTGTCCATTCTCAGATCTCAAAAGCTGCACTGGGAGAACCACTACTGTGTTCAAAGCTGTCAGACAGGGACGTTTAAGTCTGCAGAAGTTTCTGCTGCCTTTTGTTCAGCTATGCCTTGCCCCTAGTGGTGGAGTCTACAGAGGCGGCAGGCCTCTTTGAGCTGGGGTGGGCCCCACCCAGTTCGAGCTTCCTGGCTGCTTTGTTCACCTACTCAAGCCTCAGCAATGGCAGGCACCCCTCCCCCAGCCTCGCTGCCGCCTTGCAGTACGATCTCAGACTGCTGTGCTAGCAATAAGCAAGGCCCCATGGGCGTGGGACCCTCCAAGCCAGGTGCAGGATATAATCTCCTGGTATGCCGTTTGCTAAGACCGTTGGAAAAGAGCAGTATTAGGTTGGGAGTAACCCAATTTTCCAGGTGCCGTCTGTCACAGCTTCCCTTGGTTAGGAAAGGGAATTCCCCAACCCCTTGCACTTCTCGGGTGAGGCAATGCCTTGCCCTGCTTTGGCTCACACTCCATGGGCTGCACCCACTGTCCTGCACCCACTGTCAGACAAGCCCCAGTGAGATGAACCCAGTACCTCAGTTGGAAATGCAGAAATCACCCATCTTCCACGTCACTCATGCTGGGAGCTGTAGACTAGAGCTGTCCCTTTTCAGCCATCTTGGAAACTAAATCCTAGAAGTATTTTTAGTTAATCACATTATAGGTGAAAGGAGGAAAAAAATGCATGAACATCTCAATAGATGATGAGAAAGCATTTTGTAAAATTTAACATTTGGTCCTAAACAAAGGGAAAAAAATTCTAAGAAAACTCAGAACAGAAAGCTACTTATTTGGTGTGATAAAAAATATCTATCAGAAATCAGTAGAAAATATTGGCCATGTCTTGAAGCATTTCTATTATATTCAGGAAGAGAAAAGGAAGCATAGCATCGCTGTAATTATTTTGTATGTTCTAGAACTTCTAGTTAATATTACAGATAAGAAAAGTGTAATAATTAAACAGAAGGGCCAAAGTTATCATGGCTTACAAATATGACTGCTTGACTGGAAATAACTGAAAAATATATTAGAATGATTAAAGATGTTTAGTAGTAAGGCCAAAAATGGTAACTATTACAAAAGCAAGAACTATAATGCTGATAATTATAAATTTGAATTATTAAGAAAAAATTCTATGCTAATATAGAACAAACATTGTAACATAAAAAGATATAATTTAAAAAACCTGATGGAAACCATAAAACTTGACTAAATGGTGTAATTATGAGACCAGGCAGGCTCTTGGATAGAAGGACTCATGATTATGAATATGTCATTCTCTCCTAATTTTCATCAAAATTAAAATGGGAGTAGTTCTTAATTTGACCAAAAATGATTTATACTTTTGCATTTTTTCTATGAAAACAGAGAAAAAATATTCACAAAAAGTGATGAAGGAACACATTATTAAGGCACATTAAAAGACACTGTGATTTAACCCACCTGATGATGGTGCACACACTAACAGAACAAGGAAAGAGAACTGAGAACTCTGAAACAGACAAACAAAATGGAATCTAACATATGCTAAAGATGAGTTTTAAATGCTTAAAATAATGAATTATTTATCAAATGGTGCTGGGAAAACTGGCTAAATTTGGACAAAAGAAAATTAGATTCTAATGTTATAGCTGACACCTAAATACTTCTAGAGAAGTTCAAGAGTCAAATAAAAATAAAATTTTAAAATAACTAAAAAAATTCTTAGAAAAATGTGCTTGTAATCTAGGAATAACAGGTCATTCTAATCTTAGCATTAAAAAGACAGGTATGAGCCAAACAAATAACTAGGGAAATACTGTAAATACATAGAAAAAATAGTGTCCCTGATAAATAGCAATATATTAATATATAGTATTAAATTATGTATAATATGTAATAATTATTAATAATATTATTAGGATAACATTAATAATATATATAGAAAACAAAAAAGAACTTCATTAGAAAAAGGAATATAGAGATTCCCCAAAAGGTAAATACAAATGGCTTTTAAACATAAGCAAAAATATTCAAACAGTAATAAATTAAGAACTATAATTTAGAAAAAGATATTATGCCTTTTGTTCCTAAAAATTAATAAAGGTTGAAAATAACAATAATTAGTGTTATCAAGGGTGTGAAAAACTGGCCACCACTGAAGCAAATATAAGTTAGTATAACCTTTCAAAGGACTAATTTGCTAATGAGTAATTAACAAATTAAACTTACATGGCTGATTATGCTTTAACTTAGTAAATTAACTTCTAAAATTTACATGAAGGGCATAATTGGACAAATTCACGAAATATATGTGCAAGACAAATCATAAAATTTAGAAGTTAGCGAAATAATATATCCAATCTAAATGCCTATTAATAAAGAACTGGCGAAATAAAATACCATCAGTCCATGGGATACTAGCTACTAGCTTGCATTAAAAATTATGGCTCAGAGCTACTTTTGTTGAAAAATGTACTTGCTTTTTAAAAACAAAATTTTGGTTTTTTCACAATAAACATGTTCATAATATTACTTTTAGAATCATAAAAACAAAACTTAGCTATGTATTTCATACTAACTAATTTAGGTGAAAACATAGGGAAGCAGACCCTCTCATTAGAATGTAAATTGGTCACCTCATTCTTAGGTCAAGATGGTCTGTATTTATTAAAAGCCTTAAAAATAGCCATACTTAAAAAGACAATTGCACTTCTAAGATATTGTCCTAAGGAAATAATAAGACTTGAAAATTGCTAAGAAAATAGACTTTAAACGTTCTCACCACAACAAAAGTAATAATAAGTATGTGAGGTAATGGATATGTTAATTAGCTTAATTTAGTCATTTCAAAATATATGCATATATCAGCACATCATGTTGTACACCATACATTCACATTTTTGTCAATTAAAAATTAAATTAATACATAAAAATAAAATCACCAGCAGGAGAAAAGCACATACAAGGATGTTCATTATTTATTGGGGAAACAATTGGAAATGCCAGTAATAGCGCAAGTGCAGTGAGTTCTTACACGGTGAGGCACTGTGTACTTTTTAGGTGTGAGTGTATGTCCTTTCTGTTTCTGTTAATCCAACCCCTTCAGACGTGAGAGCCTTCCCTTAACTGCCACACCCTAAGGGATTAAGGCCAAAGGATCATGTGTGTTCCAGGCTGCCCTACAGTTGTTAATCAAACCAGATGATCAGATGGGGGCTAAGCAGTTTGAGACACAAAGAGTCACTTCCAGAAGAATGCCTGTGGGTGCTTTGCTTCACATGATCTATTGCTTATTCTCACATACAGAAATGCAAAGGGCCCATGGCCCCTGACTCAACTTCACAGACGTGTCTAGTGCCAGAGTGGCAAGGGGACCCATGGTGCCCCCCCAACTTCCTTTTCCTTTTCAGCTCGTGATTACTTAGTTTGGAAACAGTGACAATAACTTTACAAATACATACATAGATGTATCTTCTGTCTAGTCAGGTCAGTAATACTGGAATTTGGTTCCTTGAAGCTGAATGCCCACCGAAGTTTCTGAACAAAGTCCCTAATGGTAGGTCTTTTCATGTGAAGAAGGAAAAGTTCCTCATTTAAAGTCTCCTCAAATTTTTGTGAATGGGTGGCACTCATCTCAGTAGATATCTAATGGCCTGCTCCCAGCCTGGACCAGTTAGGGGTATCTTCTTCCACCAATCCTATTCCTCTGTCTTTTCTGGGGTACCACGGTGATCCAATAAATGTTTAATTCTTCATGGTAGTTATTTCTTTTAACCTGACTTTCCTCAGATTATTTATCCCTTCGACTGAGACAGTTTATAGTACATCTTCATTTTTTTATTCTGTTTTGATTTATTGCTATAACCTTGTGTCCATTTGAAGAAGTGAGCCTGAACTCCAACAGGCAAGGGAGACAAGAAGGAGAAATAGTGACAGAGACTGTGAGACCTGAAGGAAGGGGAGTCCTGTGAATGTACTTAGTGGAGAGAACTGCAGGCTGAACCCCCAGTGCCTATGGGAAGGAAGAGGAATGCAGATGGACTCAGACTGAGCAGTGACCATCCCAGCAGAGGATATAGGATCTGGCAGACCCTCAGCCTTTATGAGCCCCTGCTTGGTATTTTTTTAATTCTCCACAGACTTGTTATCCCCTTCTTTTGGTGAGTGCATCCCAATCCTTCCTTAGGAAAGTATTCCCTTTCCTCTTTGCATATAATCTTGGCAAGACTAAACCAGTCAACTCCAGCCTACTCTGAACAAGGGCCTTGCTTGTAATCCAAGCTTGGACAGTTGTACTTTATGACTTAAGACTTTTATTCTTGCTCCCAGTGATCCCCAGGAGGAAAACAATCTGAGTGTATTCACTCTGAAGTACCAAGAAATTGAGCACCAATTCCCACTTTCTAGACTTCCAGTGCTGCTGAGGACTTTATCCTTCCAAAAGAGTATTGCAAAGTTTTGTCTTCAATTCAGGCTGTTTAAATTGATTATTTGGTTCTTATTGTTTCTCTTCCATTTTCTAGAGTTTTTATCAAAGAAATTTAACCAATATGGCACAGATTTGCAAAAGTCACAAGTTAATTCTTAAGCTGGAATTGCCTTAATGGTATTGTGCTTTAAAACAAACATTATACTAAAAAAAGCTTTATCTTGTGTTTTTGTCATCATATAATTTCCTATAGTAAACATTGTGAATAATTCATAAAAAATAAAACAAAAACCAAATTACCCTGAAATTCCACCTGATATCATGGGCATCATAACATGGCTTTGGCCATCACTCCATGTGTCTTTTTATAGATCTCTTTGTAATTTAACATGATTGGAATTTTATCATTTGTGCTGTTTCCATGGTGATTAACATCAGAGTGTACTGCAGTCTTTTTTGTTTGTTTTTGCTCATCTACCCCTGTCATAAATATAACTCTATTGATATCTTTTCATAGCTTTCCCTCTACCTATGTAATCATATACACATATATTTTATATATATCTACATACTGACACTTTTCTGTTATTTTAGAAAAAATAGAATCATATTACAGCATTTTGCTTTTTCACTGTTGAAATCTATCCAAGTTAACTTATTTCCACAAGCAGTTATCTTTCAGTTTTGTGGACAAGTCGACATTTATTAAACCATTTCCACATAGAAAGGTATTTTTTTTCAGTTTTTGTTTTTTGACCACTAAACTAATAAAGTAATTAATATTGTTATGGAGATGAGGAGCAAATAATTAAAAACATTTTTGTTAATAATATGATTGCATGCCTAGAATCTACAAAAGATTCCAGTAAAAAACTCACAAAATTAGTAACAGTATTTGACAAAGTGACTGGGTACAAGGTAGGTATACAAAACTAATAGCATCTTTGCTAGACATAAATGGAGAAAAATAATCAATTCATAGTAAAAACTAAATGAAATAGATTTCTTAGGAATATATTTAACAATAAAAAGCATTTAACCTATCATAAGAAAACTATTAGACCTCAAAGAACATCAAATAAAACAATAAAAATGAAACATTGCATGTTTTTGGATGTAAGACTACCATAAAAATATTATTTTCCCCTAATTAATATAAAATGTGTACATATATTTAACTCAGTTCCAATTAAAATTCCAATTTTTTGGTTATTCTTTTGAAACAAGATAAAACGATCTTTCAGAAAGTATAAAATAGTCTGATAGTGTTCAAAAAATGTGTAAAGCAGATGAATGGGAGAGAACCTGCTTAGCAGATGCTGAAAATGCATTATAAAGTCACTGTGCAGAAAGTAGGATGATACTCTCATAATTTTCCCTAATCTCTTCACTAAGCACAACTAAAATTCCTACACATTATATATAAAACAAACAGAAGGATACCCTGAAAGTTGGAGAAAAGAAGGCAAATGGGCTAAAGATCTCAGGACCCAAAGAACAGCATGGTGGCGAGTTTCCTGGGTTTTCTTTTTGCCTCCTATACACCAGACCTGGAGCTGAAGAAGACTTCCACACTGTCAGGCTGGGCGGAGGTGCCCCTAACACCATCCCTGCCCCACACACCCTCATGATTATTAGAAAAGGCTGAGGAGGGAGCCAGGACACTCATCTCTGCTGGGCAGTAATGACCGCCCTAACCTCCACCCACTATGGTGCACATGTGGATAACCTGGACTTATTCCCAACTCGCAGTAACGAAGTGTTCCTCCCACTTTCTGCTGGAAGCCTAGGGGAGAGTCAAGACTGTTACCACTCCTAGGTGTCATTGAGGCCACCCCCCCTATGCTGTCAGTGGAGGCCATGCAGAGGGATTAAGGAGGCACTCTTATCCCTCCCAGTAAAAGTGCTGTGACCCAAGGCCCAGTAAGGGGTCATTTTAGAACCCCTGCCTCATGCAACAGGAACACAGAGCCCCCTGGCACACTCACACACTCTGGGGTTTACAGAGTCTGAGTAGGAACCTGGACTTCCCCTCCAACTTGGTAGCAGCTACACCACGCACCCCCTTCCCTTGCCACAGCAGTATCAGAAAAAGCCAACTAAAAACAGAAGGTTTAGGCAAGACCTAGCATCTTATAACCTAATACCCCAAATGTCCAGTTCTTAAGAAAAAATTACCAAGAGCCAGAAAAATTCCACTTGACTAGAAATAGGCAATCAACAGATGCCAACACCAAGATGGCAGAGGTATTAGAATTACCTGACAAATACTGTAAAACAGCCATCATAAAAATGCTTCAGTGGGCAATTATGAAAAAACTTAAAGAAAAGCCAGAAAGTTTCAGCAAATACAGAGAAGATATATGAAGAATCACCAAGTGGAAATTTTAGGACAGAAAAATATAATAGCTAAAATAAAAAACATAATGGATGGTCTGGAGAGCAGAATGGAAGGAACAGATGAAGGAATGAATGAAACGTGTAAAACACTAGAAAGTACCCAATCTGAATAATAGGGAAAAAAATAGAAAAAACCAAAGGGGGAAGGAGGAACAGAGCCTCAGAGACCTGTGGGACTATAAAAAAAGATCTAATTTTCACATGATAATAGTTCCAGAAGAAGAGAGAAAGAGTCCAGGGCTGAAAAAGGACTTGAAAATATAATGGCTGAAAATTTCTTAAATTTGACTGAAGACATAAATCTACAGACTTTAGCTAAGCAAATAGGATAAACAAAAAATCCACACCAAGATAAATTATACCAAATATCTTAAAACTAAAGACAAGGGGAAGCAAATCTTGAAAACAGCAGGAGATAAAATATCTTATCTACAAGGGAAAAATAATTTGAGTAGAATGGATTTGTCATCAGAAAGCATGCAGGTCAGACAGAAGTGGCAGAACATTTTTCAAGTGCAGAAAAAAAAGAACAATTAACCCAGATTCCTGCAAACATTGAAAATATTCTCCTGAAATGAAGGGGAAATAAGAACATTCTCATATGAAGGAAAACTAAGAGAATCTGTTCCCAGCAGACCTACCCAGAAGAATGACTAAACAAAGTTCTTTAAGTAGAAGAAATGATAAAAGAAAGAATATTGAAAGATCAATAAAGAAGACAGAACATTATAAACAAAAAAATGGGTAAATACAATAAACTTTCCTTCCCTCTTGAGTTTTCTAAATTATGTTCGACAGTGGAAGCAAAAATTATTACACTTTCTAATGTGGCTCTAAATGTATGTATGTGACATATTTAAGACAATTATATTCTAAACAGAGGCAAATAAAAAGACATAAGTTAGGTAAAATTTCTAGACTTTAGTCACATTGGTGAAAGGATGAAACCAGTAGACTATGATGTTATGTACATAAGGTAATACGGAGAGTAGTCACTAAAAAAGCTATTCAAGATGTGTACTCAAAAGCACAATAAATAAAAATGGAATGCTAAAAAATGTTAACACAATTCACAAGTCAAATAGCACACGAAAAGATGTCCCACATCATTAGAGAAATGAAAATTAAAATCACAACAAAATGTCATTGCATAATATTATAATGGCTAAAATAAAGAACAGTGATGCTGGGCGCGGTGGCTCATGCCTGTAATCTCAGCACCTCAGGAGGCCAAGGCGGGCGGATCACCTGAGGTTGGGAGTTCGAGACCAGCCTGACTAACATGGAGAAATCCCACCCCTACTAAAAATACAAAATTAGCCGGGCATGGTTGTGCATGCCTGTAATCCCAGCTACTCGGGAGGCTGAGGCAGGAGAACCTCTCGAACCCGGGAGACAGAGGTTGTGCCGAGCTGAGATAGTGCCATTGCACTATTGCACTGCAGCCTGGGCAACAAGAGTGAAATTCTGTCTCAAAAAAAAAAAAGAACAGTGACAACACCAACTACCGACAAGGATGCAGAGAAACTGGACCTCTCGTGGTGGGAATATAAAATGGTACACCCACTCTGGAACAAGGTTTGGCAGTTAAAAAAAAAAAAGCTAAAGCTGTGACTACTAAACAACTCAGCAATCACAGTCTTGGGCATTTCCTCTGGTGAAATAAAAACTGACAATCACACAAAATCCTGAACATGAATGTTTATGGAAGCTTTATGCATGATAGCCAAAATCTGGAAACAACTGATTCCTTTAGAGGGTGAATTGTTAAATTGTGGTACATCCTCACCTTACAATGCTACTCAGCAATAAAAAGGAATGCACCATTGATATACACAAGAACCTGGATGAATCTCCAGAGAATTATGCTGAGTGAAAAAAGCCAATCCCAAAAGGATACAATGGTATGTATCACTTATGGAATCTTCTTGAAACACCACAATTACAGAAATGGAGAACAGATTAGTGATGACCAGGGATTAAGGGGGCAGTGGGGGGAGGTAGAGAGGGGAGGGAACTGAGTATGGCTGTAAAAGAACAGGAGAGATTCTTGTGATGGAAATGCTCATATCTTGACTATATCCGTGTCAGTTATCCTGATTGTGACACTGCACTCTAATGTTGCAAGATGTTACAAATTGGAAGAAACTGCCTGAAGCATACAGAGACTGTCTCTGTATTTCTCACAACTGCTTATGAATCTATCATTATCTCAAAATAAAAACTGTAATAAAAAAACTTAAAAGGAAAGTCTTCCCCTTTGAACGTCCTTGACTTCTGGAATGGAAAAAGTCCTGTAAGACGATGACAACCAAGGGGCTTGAATGCAGAAGAGAGTCATTTCCCGAACAAAGTGGGTGCTGCAAAGATAATGAAATGCCCAACAGTGCGTCTCTTTCCTAGTACTCTCTTCTTCACACTCCCACCATCCCTGGTACAGTCAAACCATTTTTAGTATTGTCCATATGATAGCAAATCCATGGTGCCATGCTGTTGTTTGAACTTGCATTTGCCCTATCCTTGGTAAATTTGACTTTTTAAAAAAAGTACATTAGCTATTTGTATTTCTTTTGCTTGAATAACCTGTTCATCTTTTATCTTTTATTTCTGTTGATACCTATTTTGTACTTATTTATAAAAACACATTAGATATTAGGGTTATTAATCCTATGTCTAGTATTTTGATGGCAAACATTTTCTTCTAAATTTTTAACTTTGTTTTTAATAATTTTTGCCATTCAATGGTTCAAATCATATATATTCAAATCTGTATATTTTTTTCTTACAGCTTTTGAGTTCTGTTCTTATATGAGAATACCATGCCTATCACCAAACTGTTAAAATATTTTAGTTTTTTTACTATCAACTATATTTTTATTTAATTCTTTTATTCTTTATATATAATTAAATAATCAGAGGTTGAAGTATGCCTTTATTTTAACCTTCCAAAAATGTCTAATGCCATTTATTTTAGAATACTTCATCATTTAGCCACTGATTTTAAATGCCGTCTTTTCCCAAATCAGTGTTATCTTAATAGCTTCATTGCCTAATGCACACAGCAAGTCAATACCCTGAGACACTGGGTTGCAGTGGAGAAAGAGGTTTCATTGTAAGGCCACTGAATGAGGAGACTGGAGGAAACCTCAACTTCATCTCCTTAAGGAATTTGGGGCTAGAGTTTTTAAGGGGTTTTGAGTGGGCCCAAGTGTGATCATTTATTGGTCAAAGAGCGCAGGATAGTGTCATGAGGGAGGAAGATGAAAAAACTCTTCTCATGCTGATTCAGTTTCTCTATGGGGGTCTTCAAACTGGTTGGTGTCAACTGTTCCACTGGATTTCAGGATCTGAGAAACATCTTAAGCAATTATTAAATGAAATCCTTATGAGTCTAATGTCAGACATCTTATCTATAAGAACAATAGGAATGCAAATTAATTCTTAAAGAAAAGCCTTATAATTCTAACAACAGAAATCTATCTACAGGAACAATGGTAATGCAAATGGTCAGTATCTGGTCCTAAGGGACTTTCGGTTGAAAGGAAGTGTGCCAAAATGTAGCCTGATGAATGCTTAATCATATCTCTGTCCAGAATTATTATTAACCCTGTGAGGACAGCTTCACTGATATCTTATGTATCTATCTAGGAGTCTCTGGACTCCCTTGCATTCCATTGATTTATCTTTCTGTTCCTAGGCTAGTACAAACTGTTCATTTCTTGTAGCTTTAGGGGTCATTATAATTCCTGGGAGGGCAACAGTGGAACTCATTCTGCATTCACCTGTCTTCAAGGTGTTTGTTTCAGCTTTTGCATTTCCCTGTGGTACTAAATCTGCATTTCCAAACACTCCCCTCCCTTTAGTGTAGCTCAAATGTTGCCTTCTTGAGGGAACATCTCAGGGCCTAGAATTTAGTGTAAGGTACTCTGGGTGTGGATTCTTGCTTGGACATTTCCTTCCTATTTGTGTTGAGAAACTCACTCCACCTCATGGTGTTTTGGTTTTTGTTATGTTTACCTTCATGACATGAAACATAAAGGAAAACATAAAAACACTTAAGACTGCAGGCAGCGGCTCACACCTATAATCCCAGCCCTTTGGGAGACCAAGGCGGGCAGATCATCTGAGGTCAGAAGTTTGAGACCAGCCTGGCCAACATGGGGAAACCCCATCTCTACTAAAAATACAAAAATTAGCCCAGCATGGTGGCATGTGCATTCCAAAATTAGCTACTTGGGAGGCTGAGGCAGGAGAATTGCTTGAACCTGGGAGGCAGAGGTTGTAGTGAGCCAAGATCATGCTACCTCACTCCAGCCTGGGTGACATAGACTCTGTCTCAAAAAATAAAATAAGGCCGGGCGCGGTGGCTCACGCTTGTAATCCCAGCACTTTGGGAGACCGAGGCGGGCGGATCACCAGGTCAGGAAATCAAGACCACAGTGAAACCCCGTCTCTACTAAAAATATAAAAAATTCGCCGGGCGTGGTGGCGGGTGCCTGTAGTCCCAGCTACTCGGAGAGGCTGAGGCAGGAGAATGGCGTGAACCCAGAAGGCGGAGCTTGCAGTGAGCCGAGATCGCACCACTGCACTCCAGCCTGGGTGACAGAGCGAGACTCCGTCTCAAAAAAAATAAAATAAAATAAAATAAAATAAAATAAAATAAAATAAAATAAAAGCATTTAAATCACACACATTGGTCATGAAAATTAAGAGAATGCATTTAAAGTGCTTAGCACAATGCATGGCATGTGATAAGCACTGAATAAATATTGACTCCTAGTAATATTACTTCTACTGTTACATGTAATAGTATTTTTCCTTTGTTATTATTAATCTCTTCTTACTTCTGTTCCCATAGTTCTTAATGCTTCTATTTGTACACTAGTAATATTCCACCCTGAGGTACTTTTGAACACGCCTTTCTCTCACTACCTTGATCCTTGTTTTTTGTCTAAAGACAAACCTTGTTATGTTCTTTTTTTTTTTTTTTTTTTTTTTTTGAGACGGAGTCTCACTCTGTTGCCCAGGCTGGAGTGCAGTGGCGCAATCTCTTGTTATATTCTTTAGTACCTAATCAAAATAAGAGCTTAATAAGTGATAAATTAAACAAATTGATAGTATGGCTATAAGTTTCCTTACATGGCTAAGGTGTAAAATATATTTTTTAAGTTTTTTTTTTCTACTCTCTACACCACACAATATTCAACACAGAATACTTTACTTCTGGTCACCAAAATACGTGTGGGTTTTTCTCCAAACACCAAGTGATACTCCAGTTGGACACCAGCCAGGTATGCTATAATTCAATTTACTTCTGACACTTTCTACCTAAAGATAGAGTCAGACCCCACAGGTTAAGAGCTCAGTCCCAAATATTGCCCCCATTTCAGATGCCAGTCTTAGATCTGGATCTCCAGAACTTCTAATCAACTGGCTGTGAATTGGGGATTCCCATGACACCTTCCTCAGGTTTGACTAATTTGCTATATCAGCTCACAGTAATCAGGGAAACACATCACTTATGTTTACTCATTTATTATAAAAGACACTATGAACAATACAGATAAACAGCCAGATGGAAGAGAAGCAAAGGGCAAGACATGTGGGAAGAGGGCAGGGCTTCCACACCCTATCTGGGTGTGCCACTCTTTAGGAGGGATCACCATGTGTTCAGCACTTCCAAAGCTCTCTGAACCTCATCCTTTTGGGTTTTTATGGAGGCCTCCTTACATAGGCATGATTGATTATATCATTGGCCTTTGTCAATCAACTCAACCTTCAGCCCCTCTCCCCTCCTTTGGAGGTCAGGGACTGGGGTTGAAATTTCCAACCCTCTAATCACATGGTTGGTTCTGTTGGCAACCAGCCCCCATCCTGAGGCTCTCCAGGAGCCCATCCAGCGTTGCCTCTTTAGAACAAAAGATGCTCTTGTCACGCAGGAAATTTCAAGGGATTTAGAAGCTCTGTGCCAAATGATCCTATTATTCAGGAAATTGCAAAGATCTTAGGAGATCTGTGTCAGGAACTGGGGTCAAAGATCACATATCAGAACAACAGATTCTCCTAGTACCCACTACCTACAAAGGTTTGAGGAGCTTTATTGTATACAGAGGGAGGTGGCGGTATTAGAACTGTGTTCTCTGGGGGAAGCTCTGGCACTTCACAGGAGTATCTGCCTCAGAAGAAGAAGACCCCAGCATTGTCCACTAACTTGTTGTCCCAAATCTGCCAACATAAGGGGGAATTTCTGCCTGCAGAAGGAGCTAGGGTCTTGGGAGGCCAAACAGGAGCTGAGCTCTGTCCTGGGAAGTACCAAGGCAGGACTGGTCCTCAGGTCATCCCTGAATCTAGAGCCCATGAGGCCTTGACTCAAGGAGGTAAACAGAAGAAAAAGCAAGAACATTAGGAAATGAGAAAAGGAGGAAGAAGAAAGGAGATAAATGAATGAAGCAAAATGAGAGGCTAAGAGGAAAGGACAAAGAGGAAGGCAGTGAAGGGGACCAGGAAGGAAGTAGAGTCACGCACTGGGATCCTCTCAGCCAAGACCATTCTCAAAGGCCGAAAATACCCTCTGTACTTTGCCTCTGATAAGCTGCACTTACCAGATTACACACAACGAGGTCTGCTGTCCTGCCTTGTGTCATGGTTACTCTTTTGAGTTTTCCCTTTATTTATCAAAAGGCCAGATACCAGCAAAAAATAATTGCTTCTCAGTTACCATACTGGTCCATGTATGGCTCAAGACAAAATCCTCTTTCATCATTTTTTTTTCTTTCCTCATTTCCACTAGTATTTTCTGAGTAGCTCTTAAGACTTATTTTCTGAGTAGCTCTTAAGGCTTGAGGTGGAGCTGGGATCTTCTCGCTGATGAAAAAGCCCTTTAGGAACTTCCAGACTGAGCAAGGGGAAAGTGGCCAGGAGGTATTAGGGATATTATTAAAACAAAGACAAGAGTCCAGTTGTCTTATATTTTAAAAGAGATTACTAAATACTTCAAAATTTAGTATTTAGATTACTAAATACTTTTAAAATTACTACATATTTTAGTGGAATGTTGTATCATTAGTAAAGTCAATAGATAAAATGTTGGGAAAATATTTACAACACAGATATCTGATAAAGGGGTAATATCCATAATATGTCAGATAAAAGGTATGAAGAAATTCATAGAAGATAAAAGTTAAACAGTCAATAAACATGGGACGATACTTGACTTACTAGGAAAAAAGGAAATGCAAGTTAAAATAACAGTATCTGTCTGTGTTCATCTGGGATGGAACAATCACAGACCAAGTTTAGCTGAACTTGAGTTGCTTTGTCAGGAAACCTGTTTTTAAGGCTCTATGGAATTCCGGTCTATTGACTTCCAGCCAGTCCATGAAGCAGCAGCCTCAGCCAGAGAGCTTGACAAGTAATACCCTTCAGCTGAGATGGGTCTGCGGCAGTTAGCCTCTTGGTGTTAGATGTTGGTTCTTGGTCCATCCCTCTCCATCATAGTACTCGTGTTCCACCTCACACTCTGCCTCAGGAAAGTTTGAAGCACAAGCAAAGGAAGGGAAGGCACCTCCCATTTCCTCCGTGTCAGAAAGCAGTGTTGCAGGGTATCTTCAGTGTGCCAGGCAGAGAATGCAGAATCAGAGGCAGTTTTAAAAGACCTGTCTGGAGTTGTATTTTTTTGGATGTAGAGGAGGCAACCATGATCATCCTGCACTCCAATATTATCCTCTTTCCTACGTCATGTCTGGCCTGTCTGTAACTTCAGCTCAGTTCTTTCAATGTTGCAAGGTGGTGGGTTATTTCACACCCAGTTGATTTGTACTGCAGGCATCATGCTGAAAGAACCTCTGTTAGTTCTTTCTGTCTGGGGCCTCTCTGTTCCTCCTCAGGCCAAATCCAGAATAAACCTCTTTTTCTTGTAGGGCTGAGAAAAAACAGGTCTCCAAAGCCAGTCTCATGGAGTTGGTCTCCAAATTGATCTTTCAGTAAGCCGTACCTCCTGGTATTCTTGCCCTGTGTAGTCCTCCGAGGCTGAGTTATAAGCAGTCTTTCAGCTTACACTTGGGCCTCTTGAAATGCTAGGCATACTCATTCTTAAAACTCTGCTGTCATGCTTTGGAGATATTATGGGAAGGCACTCTGGTCAACAGCCTAGCAGAGCTCCCAGAAAACAACCAGCATCAACTTCCAACCCTGTGAATGAGCTGTCTGGATGTACAACCCAGCTGAGCTATCTCACGCCGGCAGATTCAGCCATCACTGGACAGCAACATGACAGACCCCAAGCAAGAACCACCAAAGTGAGCCCAAAGAACCACAGAATCATGAAAAATCAAAATAAATATGTGTTTTAAGCCACTGAGTTTTGGAGTGGCTTGTTACATATCATTAGATAATTGAACAAGCCTTATTAAAGGCTTTGAGAAGTACCCAAATTCAACACCATAAAGTTTTCCAGGACCCCTAATGCTACAACCTTAAAAGATGAGTGGTATGAATGTCAAAACCAACATGAGACAATTCAGCAAGTTAGTGAATGACAACATAACAAGGTATGCTAATCCCGCTCCCTGAAATTGAGGGTTTTCTCTCATTCCCCTTGTCTATACGTGAGTGCAGTCAACTCCATGGCACTGTCTCTTTCAACTTTTATTTCCTGGTATTAAATTGTACATTTTTTGTTTATTTGTTTTCAATTGGAAGAGAGAGAAAGCTCATGTCAAAATGGCTTAAGCAATAGAGGAAATCTATTGATTCACATAACTTAAAAGGGCAGACTTAGCTATTTCTGGCTCCAGGAAGAATTCGGTACCGGATTCATAAGTATCACCTCTGCTTCCTCTGGACTCATTTCTTCCCGAGGTCCTCACAGTAGCCCCTCAGAAGCTTCAGACTTCACTTTATGTCTTCAGCAGTTACAAGCTTCCCATAGCAGAATGATTATAGCTAGATTTACATCCTAGCCCCATTGCTTAGTAGC
The DNA here is from genome assembly GCF_028878055.3 of Symphalangus syndactylus. Lineage (NCBI taxonomy): Eukaryota > Metazoa > Chordata > Mammalia > Primates > Hylobatidae > Symphalangus > Symphalangus syndactylus. Next base: position 88,999,974 of record NC_072426.2, read on the forward strand.
CATGTGACCTTGATCAAGTACATAACTACTCTAGCTTTAATTCCCTCTTCTTTAAAATGGGGACAATGATGTCATCTATTCCATGGGGTTGTTGTGAGTTTAAGAGAGAAAATACATGTAAAGCACTTGGAACTGTCTCCATCATGAAGTAAGAGACCTACAAGTGTTAGTGTTTGTAGTAATAATAATAATAGCAGTAGCAGTAGCCACAGTAGCAGTCATGTAGTAGCAACAGTAATATTCTCCACTATTTAAGCACAGCAGAGGAAAGGAAATCTATGTTCCAACTTTCCCAAAAGTTCCTCAGCTCCTTTCAGGTTCCCTGAACGCATTACAGGGCCTCCAAGGTGGAATATGCTGATTGGCTCAAAGTGCCTGGAGTCTGCACCTAAAACCAGGATGGGTCAGTCCTACAAGATTGGGAAATGTGGAGCTCTATCAGGAAGGGGAAAAAGGGAAATAAATTTCAGGCAGGCAATTAACATCTATTTCTCAGCAGAGAAACTTATAGTGCTCAGACCTCACTTCCATACTGTTGTGCCCATCTTGGAGACAGACACCTCCTGATCTTCCCCACAAAGGCCACTCAAGAAAAGACAATTTTTATTGGCCTTACTTGGAACAGGAGACTTTCTCATACCCTTCTGAGCATCTCTCTGTGATCACCCTGTGCTCTTAGCAAAGATGGACCATCTGTGTGCAGCAGGGGAGCCCCTTGCTTCTGCTTCCTTTCATTGACTCCCCCTGACATCAGAACCTTTGCACAACCCTGTGTTAGCTGATGGGGGGTTCTGCATCCTGAGGTCCCCGCTAGGACCGTACACACCACTTGGGTAGGACTTTCCTCCTGCAGAATGAAAGGAACATGCCTAACTGCTAAATTCTCCTGGCACCAAACCCAGAGTCTTTCTGACTCCAGGTTGTGATTCTGATTGTGAGTTCAGGTAGATTTGTATTTTTCAGAGCAAAACTGGTTCACACGATCTGTAGCCCATAAATCCCTTCCCTATGGTGTAAGGAGAAATCCCCACACTATAAATGATGTGTGTTGTTTCTTGGTCTCAATAAAACATTTGTCTCTCTTGTACATAATTAATTGTTAATTGAAAGTATGATGAATTGTGCCTCCCTATAATTAATTAGTAGGAGACTACAGTGAAATATGACTCTGAGTTTTTCTCCAGACTTACTTTGTTTTAGAAAGCAGAGGAAGAATTGGATCCTGTGCAAATTCTTCCATGGCCTGCTGTGTTTTAAACCTTACAGATTGGTAGGGTGGGACAAGGTGGGGGGAAAGGCATGGATGGTAGCATAATGTAAGCATGGACTCACTGGGGACGGCATCTGGTGTTTGTGTTATCCATCTCTTGCTGTACAAGGGAAAACAGCTCCTCAATTCTGAAGGATGAAACCATGGTGTGGCAGCCAGTGCAGGCCCTGGGAAGGGGCAGAGAACTTACCTCGGACCCTAGACAGGAGTCTTCAACTGGGATACTTTCAAGCTGGAGAAAGAGGTGTCCTATGAAGGCAGAATAAATCTGATCTTTTGTGACTGTCAGGCTGGAATGAGAGGGTAGTATACGAAATTAGCTAAACTGGTTCTACATTGGTCCAGAAAGACTGCAGAGATTTGAACAAATATCCCTAAAGACAAACTCCCCAGTGTGTGGGATTGATGCATAAGGTCCCGTGAGGTTACTATATAACATGCCGCAAATGGCCCTCAGAGGGATGATCAACTCAGTATTCTTAGGACATACTGACCAAATAGCTGCCTGCTTCTGCTTAGACAGAATCCAGTGGCAAAGGTCTGACTCCCTCCTCTAGAAGCCTAGTTTATCCTCAGAACTTCCAAACAGGGAACAGTGTCAAGGAGCATCCAGAGAACTACTTTTCATCATATTTTATCAATCACAGTGTAATTAAAATTTCCTTTTATCTTTCAACCTATCAATGCCTTTTTATCTTCCCATGTTGCCTGCATATTGATTATGTCTTTAATTTATGAAGCTTCCTTACAGTCAGTTCCATTCATGAGTCCCCTTCTCTCCAGGCTCCCCCTCCACTCTCACACCATCCCCCTCTCTATCCTGAGGCCCCTTCCAGTCCTCTCACCTGCTTTCCATTAATGCAAGCTCCTCCCCATCCACACCTAACACTCCCTCCTCTCTCTACCACCCCATGTCCTTCTTATCCTCACAGTCCATGTCCCATCTTCTCTTCACCTTCTACCCACAGGGCTGTGATAGACTTTCCCAACCTTACATGGGCATCTGAGCACTGAGGGGAAAAGCCTGAATGATACCTGCTTTGCCAGACCCCATCTCTCCATTTGGGGGGCAGATAAAGATGCTTGTCACCCTTCAGTGTCATTACAGTCCTCAGAATGGCCCTAGATGAAGAAGAATGCACTACATGATCCTTACTGGTGAAGAATGGCCCTAGCAGTCCTTCCTTTTGTCTTGTTTTTGAGAGGATCTCACTCTACCTTTACCATCTTCCTAAGCATAGCAACATTTCAATCACTAATAATCACAGTTTACATAAACTGCAAGAATTATGATATTTTCACCACGCCAAAGTCAGGCATGCTTTCTCTCCAGCAAAGCAGGAGAAAGAGTAGGAGCAAAAAGCATTTGAGGCAGGTTGTTTAAAATAAGGAGAAATGATAAACAGCCTTGAAGACAGATGAGAGCATGGGGAAAACATGAAAATACAGTCATCTAAATAAAGTCACATACACCAATGCTAGACTCTGGGAATAATAGATTGTAACTTTGAAGTAGAGAAAACTGACTTGAGAAAATCCTACTAAGGCTTCTGTCAAAGGAAAACTCCACTTTAACTTTATGAAAAATAGATGAACTTCAAAACTGTAGGGGAAAAAAATGAGTGCCTTCTTAACCATTTGTTGCTTGATTCAGAAACATTAGTCCAACTAGAAAACTGGGATACAGTCCAACCCTTTTTACAGAAAATGGTGCTTCGTAATATAGGCTGAACACAGATCCAATTTTCCTTCATCCAGACAGGTATTTTTAATATATGGGTAAAAAATGCAAATTCCAAAAAAAATTGAAGCAAAATTGTGGGGTAAAGGAAACTGACATTGCTGGTGCATTCTGGGAACTATAGTGCCTATAAATGAAGTGTTGTAAATAAAGGCTAAGATTCAAACGATATTATTATCAAAGTAGTATCCAACTATAATTTCTGGAATTGTAGTTTTTATTACCTCATTGTACAAGGTTCTGGGAGTTGGAGAAAGGAATTCACTCAGTAGAGAAAAGAAATGCCAGATGAAAATATTCACACTGGTTCCTCAATCTTGTTCTAGCCCTATATTTAAATAGGGGATTCAGGAATCCACTCACCCTCGAAGTGCAATCAACTTGGCTAGCCAGCATACCACTCTGTTCTACAAAGCTTTCTACTAATAAATGTCACTTGAGAGATACTCAGAAGCTGATGAATTACATGGAATTGTTGTAATTTCAGGATTTACGATTACCCGTCTTCTCTCAGACTTTGCTCCTGGCATGTAACATTCATTGCTTGCTATGTCTATGTCTCCCTACATGCAATGCACCTTTAGAAGACTGTCTCCTTACTCCATAGTGGAATTTGTCTCTGACCTATTGCAGCTATGAGATGTGAGTTGTTGGGCACACTGAGGGGAATGACATAGTTGCCATATCAAAGATTATCTCCTACTGTGTAAACTACAGAAAAGAAAAAGTATTAGAACAGAAATGCATCCACTCAGTCTGGGCATAGTTTTTAAAAGGAATACTGTTGGATGCAGGGTCTCACATTGTCTTCTCTGGTCTCAACCCCAATAGAACTTGTGTCAGTGAGGAAGATAGATTAAAATTACCTGAAATAAGAAAATAAATAGGAAAGTTATAATTGAACGGCTATTATATAAAAGGGCTTTGCTGTTGAGATTCTCATTAAGGTCTGTGACCCTGTTCCAGAAGCATTACCTGCCCCAGAGGCTACCTGCCACTCAGTGATGATCACATGCCTAAGTCATGACACAAACATCAAACTCTCTTCAAATCTGGGAGAAGGGCTCAGCTCTTACAACCAGGACAAGAAGAAATGACACCAGTAGAGAGATCATTTGGTGAGCAGCAGGGTTGAAAGAGCCTCAAACCATAGAGAGACAGCCTGGATCTTGAGTAGAAAGGCTTCTGGCACTGAAGAAGCCAAACAGGATCCCTGAGAGGGAAAAAGCCAGGGGCTTGGGGGACTATCTTCACCACAGTATTTAGAATCAGTCTTACTCCCATAATGGCACACCCATAGGAGCCTGAGTTGCAGTGAGAAGGGGTTTCTTTCTTCTGGAAATGAATAAAAGGTGCTCCAGGGCCTAGGCTCCTTAGAAGTAGAAATCAATTTTGATCTTTTGGCCAGAGTCCTGAGACCCAGTCTCTACCTCATTGGACAGGCAAGACAGTAGGAATGCCAGAAATACGGAAGGGTTCAGCCTCAAGTTGCTGCACCTTGGAACCCCAGCCTCACTTGATTCTCCTGCTCTATCCCTGCCCCTTAAACCCTCTGTTTTGATGCCTCATCACAGGGATTTTCAGAACTGTCACTAGTATAATGGAGGCTAATTTGATGCAGTGATTCTCAATCCTGACTGCATATTAGAATTACGGGGGAGCTATTTAAAAAATTATTCAGATCAATTAAGTCAAAGTCTCTGAGGTTGGGATCCAGGCATCATATTTTCATAAAGCTTCCTAGGTGGTCCTACCGTGCAACTGGCAGGGAGGAACCCTTACCTAGTATTACCCTCTCCCAGTCTGCCTCACGTGGTCTCCTAGTCTGCACCATCCCAGTTTTTCTTAGACTCACTTTCACCTAACAAAATGCCCGTGAGAGTAATTTCTGGAGTTTGAATGCTAAGAGCTATTTAACCTATAGGCCCACATTATTCTGTCACTTATAATACTATGGTATTGTCCCACATTATTGCTTCATGTTATTACTGTAGTTTAATACAGTATACTTCATCTTTCTGTGCCTTGATGAATTCAGCCAAAAGCACAGCATGAATGGAAAAAAAAAAAAAAAAAAAAAAAACAGCTGTTCTTTCTGTTGTGCCTCAATTTTCTTGGGAGAGCAACTAAATCAGAGCCACTAAAAAAAATATGGAAGGAAAAAAACGGGCAATGTGAGCGAATTGGAGATATGACAAAATTAATTAAGGTTGTGTAGGTTGTAATTTACCAACCTGTCAAAAATTCCTTAAAGGATAATTTAAGCTGTAGTTAGTAGGACCTGTAACTAGGTACTAGAAAGTCTGCTCTTTTTTTCTGCCTTTTAAATATCTTAATCTGTTACATGCTACAGCCTCTTTATTTGCTGCAGGTTTTTTTCCAGGAATATTCAAGTCACATGTAGTAAAATCAAAATATCTCAGAGACTTCAGTTTGCTTTCTCTACTTGTCCAGGTCTGTCTAGAGATGTGATCAGCAGATTTATGACCCCCAAAGATGTCTACATCCTAAACCCAGGAACCTGTGAGTATGTTACCTTACATGCAAAAGGGACTTTGCAGAAGTGATTAATACCTTGAGATGGGAATGTTATTCTGGATTATCTGGGTGGGTCAGATTTAATCTTACAATTCCTTAAAAGTGAAAGACAAGGAAGAAGCAGGGTGAATCTGAGCAATGTGAGAAGAACGTGCTGACTTTGAAGAACGAGGAAGCAGATCACGAGCCAAAGACTGGGGACTGCAGGCAGCTTACAGCCAGCAAGAACACAAGGACCCAGGGCTGCAAGAGCGAAGAATGGAATTCTGCCAAGAACCAAATGAGCAAGGAAACAGACTTTCTTAGAGTATCCCAAAACAAAGGCAGCCCCAAGGACACTTTTATTTTCACTCAGGAATACCTGTGTCATATTTCTGACCTACAGAACTGTAAGACACTAAGTTTGTGTTGTATTAGCAGCTAAAATTGTTTCATTTTGTTACAGTAGCAATGGAAAACTAATACAAGAGGGTAAGCTAAGCTGGTTTGCAAATTTGTAGATGCACTGACTGAATGCCAACAATTGATAGACCAAAGTTAATAAAATTCTGGGACTTTTATCAAAACCAAGGCAAAGAGGATAGCATGAGCTACAAATGCTAATTGGGTGGTAAAACATCCTTAACTTTACCTTCAGTCTTATTTGTCTTTACTGAAACATAGTAAGGGAAGATGGGCAGGTCTGTGCAAGGACAGTGGCCCAGTCACTTAGGAGAGACAGTTAGTGCTTACGTACCTGTGGGACCTGCATAGGGTCTCACTCAGAGTTTGAAGCAAATATCAGAAAAGGTCATCCTTAAAATTTAAGAAAGAGAAGAGAATTAATTATCACATTTATTCCACAAAAGTGCGGATACTACAAGATGGCTTATGAATGTCATCTTATTTAATCTTCACAGCAATACCAGAAAACCAGGACTACTTTGTCCATTCTACTGCAGAAAAACTGAGGCTCGGGAAGATCCAGTAACTTTCCAGAGGCTACAGGGAAAATAAGATCTGCCTGATTTCAAAGTGGTCAAGGGTGAAATTAATGGATTTAACAAACAAAATAAACAAACAAATTTTCCTTAAAAGGCATCCAAAAAATCTTTATCCTGAATTTATGAGCACCAAACACCTTTCCAGGATGTAATTTTACCTGCTTTAGGAAACTGATGTCCTGCCAGGTTTACCGCTACTATAAGTGAATAACACTATTTAGTGGTACTTATTGCATGCCAAGCAGAGATTTGTATTTGACCTATTATTCCCCGTTCTCACAATAATTATATTAGGTAGGTAATCTCTCCATTTTCCAAACAAGGAAACTAAAATTCATAAAGAATAAGGCCTTTTCCAAAGTTAATAAACTAATAAATGGCAATGCCAACATTTCAATTCTTGACTGTCTGATGCAAACATATGTTACCTCCAGTATTCCACAGAGTTAGGGCCCTGTGAGTCTGGCTAGTGTGAACTTCCTCCATACAGCCTTTGAACTCTGGAAGAACTGACAGATTCAACCAACAAATTCAACATCTGTCACTCACATCTGCTGTGATGACTACACACCAAGGTTCATTCAACCATTCTGTAAAGTCCTATTGGAAAGAATCAGGCAATCAAGATTCCTATCACCTCACCTTCCACAAGATGGGGGGAAAAGTTGTGTCCTTGAGATTTCTATGGAGAGCTGTGGAGAGAAAAGCAAATAGACCAATCCATTAGGTAATTAAATTAGTCATTTCATTCACCAGACTTAATGGATAGAAGGTCCAAACTCAGTTGATGCAAACATTAACACAGTAATCTGAGCTTCCTCAATACACACTGCAGGTGTTGTGTACCATCTTTGAATACAAGGGAAATATTATATGACTACATAAAACATGTAGCATTCTGTTTCCAGAACCAGAGTTCTTTCTGCCAACTACTAAAATCCTGCTAATTGATACACTGTGGTTTTTGGCCAGCCAGGGTCTTATTTCCATAATGTCAGTTGGTGGTTTAGTACATTTTTTTTTATGGTTTGCTTGCACTGCTCACTCTGGGTATAAAGCCAATTCATCCACTAGAACATTCAACATAAATTTTTGGCCACCTAGCAGTGGCATTTAATCCTCTGTGATGATTTCAGACATAGAGGCCAATTATTTTGTGCTAATTATTTTGTGGTATTTGCTTATTACTGTTAGAAAAAAATCTGTAGGAATACAGCTGGATTTAACCTCTGAGCAAACTCCTAAGCAATGACCTTTTAATAGGGGAAGAGGGAGGGAGGGAGCTGCTACAGAAGCCAGAGAATAAAGCCCTTTAGAAAGTCAAGTAACAGGCTTGGTGGTTAGTTATTCACAGGAGTAACATGCTGTCTGTGATTCTAGGAATTAAAAATTTCTCAAGGCAGATTTATTTGCCTATTTAAATATGAGCTACAGTAATAGTTCTAATCCCAGAAGCCCATTGTTTATAGTTAAGTATAAAATGGACCTGATAGTCCTGTACATGTGAATATTTTTCTTCAGGTTGCCCAAATGAGGCACCCAGATCATTTGTTTCTCAAGGACACAGGAGAATCAAATGAACACAACTATTACCCACTCAGAGTTAATGTTCTTAAAATATTATTCTAAATATAGTAAGATTTATGGAACCAACAAAAGTTTCAGTTTTCTCAAAAATTAATGTATATCAGCAAGGCAATCAACATGATGATATAAGCTCTGTACGTGCAAGTTTATCTATATCATCAACATGATTTGGAGGGAAAAGTCATATCCAATAAAATTGACATTTTTGGTTGAATTGAGTGCAATCTGCAGTATGTTCACTTTTTTGTATGATAACCTTGGCTTGTCCTAACAGTTTAGAAAATAAATCTTCATTATATCTCCTCAAGATAAGACACCCATCTGTCAGTTCATTACAGTGGTTGTAGAGAAAACATTTGGAAGGGATGATTTAACAAGAAGTAATTCTTGGCTAGTGGGAACTCCTCAACTGCAGAGAAACAGAATGGATTGCATCTTCAAAAATACAGAAGTTGGAAAGAACCCAAAACTCTGCTAGAGAGGAAACCAACCTGGGAAAGCCTCCTCACACTCAGAATAGCATTGCTAAGGCAGCAGATGCTGGAGAAGAGTAGACAGCTGCCAAGTATGGGGGAACAATAGCCAAGGTTGTAGACATGGCATTCCAGGGTGTGTTGACAAGAGTCATCAGTGAATATATGGCAACTGGGAAAGAATGGATAAGCTGGGTGTTGGGAAACAACATCAAGAATTGGAGAGGGTGTTGAAGACTTGTCCTTTCCCAGAGCCCAGGTTGCTGGGCACAGGAAAGGACCTAGATTCAGAGTTTCCTGCACCCAGAATAAGAGGAAACCACTAGTAGACCGATTTTGCTTGTCTCCCTAGTACACAGTCTCTCTTCTTCTGATAACAGCACCCTCACCCCTGCTTCAGTATTTTCTTTTGTGAAGTTATCCTTCCCCCTTACCTTTGAACATATACTGGATTAAGCTGATCTCACCTTAGGTCCAAGGATGGGCATATGACTCTAATCCATACAATGAGGACATCAAAGTCCCCATGACATAATATGTACAGAGATAGTGTGAAAAACCATGACTGGGCCTGGCCATGGAAAGACTTCATGTGGATATAAATAGAAACTCCCTAGGCACTACCATTTAGTGCAGGAAAGGGGAGGCTAGCTGCTCAGGGATAGTATAGCAAAAGTCTTGAGGTCCAGAGAGTATGCTTGGGCCATTGATTGCTAGTTAAAATAATAATTTCCTTGGATCATAGTAGTACTTTTCTGGATGTTGAAGAGGCTGGGTGAGTAAAAGGCATGTTATCCTCTGACCCAGGACACATTTTCTCCATACAGGTTGCTAAGACTGAGTAAAACAAGAAAAGCAATGGGGAACCTCACCTACACCCATGCTTCCTTGTCTCATCTGTATGTATGATTTTTGCACAACTTATTTGATGCTTTGGACATAAAGCAAGGTAAAGTACACTTGAATTGAGTCCAAGGTGATATTACTACCAATCCTTGAATCCAAGCTTTATTTAGTGTTTGAACCTAGCAAAATTTACTACGCAAATTCACATGAAATATCAGAACAAATCACAGATGCCTCAGGGAGGTAGGGTGGAATAATTGAAAGGGAGAGGAAGTATCCCTATTTCTGTTATTTTTGTAGCTGTGAAGTTTTAAATCTGCTGAGAAAAATCTTGCTTTCATATTAAGAGATCATACCTAAAAGTAGAAAAGAAAAAAAAGAAAAACAGAGTGAGAGATGGAGAAAGACCAGGTCCTGGTGAAATCATTTAATCCTTTACCCAAACCTAGCTATATTGGGATTCTTCAGTCATAGAGGCCAAAAATTTATTTTTTGCTTAAGTTAACTTGGGTTTAGATTTTCTCCCAACCAAAAAGAGTCCTAACTTATTGTGATTTGTGGACAGGATTCTGGAGGGTTTTTTGAGGATTCCAAGGATTAAGATTCCCAGTGGTGTCAGATATTTATCCAGAGTTTCTCAGCTCTGAGACCATCCCTCCTGTGCTTGGTGATTGTAAAGCTCAGAGTCCTCAAACCACACTTCCCAGAATCCCTTGCAACTGTCTTTATTTCAGTTTTGGCCAGTGAGAGGCACTGGCAGGAGATAAGAAGGTTGGTAAAGGGAAGAAGGGACTCTTCCTGCCTACAGATCTGGTGACTAAAGCAGACAGTCGTAGGCCCAACTTCTAGAATCTTTTGGCACTCTCAGCTCCAATCACTATCAGTAGTGCCTTAGCAGCTGCACAGCTTCCCCTTCGTGGCTGGAGCAGTGACACAGGTGCCCCACCATCAGCAGCAGCATGGCAGCCCCCTGCATAGCTCAAGTGATGGAGCTGCAGGGGCCCCTCCCCCAAGCTCTAGTACAGCTCCAGTGTCCTCACTACTTCTCTTTTGTATCCCTATGCTCATGAGATAAATGAATGCTTTTGCATTAAACCACCAAATACTGGGGGCTGGAGAAGAAGCATGTTATACAGCACTCTTGTAATAATTGATAATGATTAAAATCTACATAACAAATTTAAATCCGTTTATAAAATGTGGTCTTCTGTTTTTCCTTAAGGGACACTGATTAATACACCAACTATCCCTGCCAAAAGGAGCACAGTGGGAACTGGACAGCTTGATGATCTTCAGTGAGGCCATGAATGTTAATAGGTACATGATCCTAGAACCTACCAGCCCTTTAATGTATGAGTCACTAGTCCCCCAGCCGCTAATTTCCTGGGGATAGTCCCCCTAAATGGTATATGGTTGTCTCCAAGGAGGCATACTTACTCGTGATGATGGCAGCATTATTTACTCCATCCTGTCAACTTAAAATGATCAAAAGGGTCAGAACCTATTCTTATTCAAGTGCAACATTTGAGGATGGCCACCAAGAAAACAAATTCCAATGAATGGAAGTCAGTGTTCTGACGTGTAAACGTTTGTAATTATTTTTATAGACAAAGTTTAGAGAACCTTGACAGAATTTCGACATCTTTCTCTGCAAGGTATAATGTACAGTTAAAATGATTTCATAGTTGAGGGGTCTTTTTTAGAAGAAAGGTATATTTAACATTCCACACTGAAGACGTAACAGTCATGAGGTCTTTTTTGCCATCTGGTCTGACTTAGGTTTAGGACAATAAAGGGGGCAGGTAATCTATAACAAAGATCAGTGATTGGAAGGGGAGGAGGTCTGGTCTCTGGTCTCTCCTAGTCATTTACAGAATGAGAAAAATGAGGAAGAAAGTTAAGCTATAATCTAAGAAGCAGAATTGCAAACATGCTACGTGACTATTATGCCAAGGGCTTAAATTCCCCCTTGGCATAATAAATTTAGAGTGTCCTAAAGTTTTTTATTTTCTTTTACAACTCCCACCCCTAGTAACTAGAAATACCTTTCTTTGACAAATTCTACAAATGTAGAACAAGAAGCGTACAACGTGTAGCTACCGCTGTTGTGCAAATTCCAGCTTTACCCACCATTCTAATAATCTACTGCTGAACTACAAGCCACCCTACAGTTTGGCGGCATAAAACAGCAAACATTTTATTATGATCTCAAATTCCATAGGTCAAAATTTTGGATCAGGTAGAGCAGGGATGGCTTATATCCACTCCACAATGACTGCAGCCCCAGATGTGAAAACTTGAATGGGTGGAGTTGATTCAAGTTGTCTCATCTGAAAGTCTCGTTCACTTACAGGTCTAGAAGTTTGGCTCAAACAGAGTACCTACATGGGACCTTTCCATCACAGCAGCCTAAGTATAGTTAGCTTTATTCCACAGTAACGGGATTCCAAGGGTGAGTATGCCAGAAAATGAGGCAGAAGCTCATGGCCTTCATAACCTAGCCTCAGAAGTCACATAGCATCTCTTCTGCCAAGTTCTCTTGGTTGAAGCACTGGCAAACCCATCCAGATTCAAGAGGATTGGTCATTTACATACCTTTGTAAAAAGATTGTCAAAGAACATGCAGCTCTGTTTCAACACCACCACACTCACCATTCTCTTGGGGAAATACTGTGCAAATGAAGTTATCTCTCCTTTCTTAAAAGTCATATTTTTATTGTTTCATCAATACTTTGAAGACTCTGTACTAGCTGTGGCTCCAGGAGTCACTAGGATAACCTAAAGAAGATGAAGAACAGTTTGGTCCTCATACTCTTGAGTGGCCTAATTAATCATGTGGTACCCTCTGGAAACACAGCTGTAGGCAAGGTAACATCTCAAGCTTAGACGTAAGTCACCATTTCCATAAATGTTTATGATAATTGAGCTACTTCTCCACATTGCATCATCTTTTAAAATCTCTTCCTCTCATCCCCAAAATGATACACATCCCACAATATGGAGCAGCGTCATTATCTAATGAGATGGATGGAGTGAGCCGAAAAAATTAACCCTTGCCACTGATTGAGAGACATTGGTCCTTAAGGGATCTTGAGAAATGATCACAACCTCCTGGGGGGGTCTCATGTCACCTACAGAAGTCACCCATCAGTTCTAGGAAAACAATCCACTGATGGATTCCTGATGCATCTGAGTATTCTTGCCAAGAATATTGCTTGGATCCAGATAGGTCCTTCATCACATCCAGCAACCACACATTAGAGATTTAAATGAACAGTAAACTTACATAAACCCCACACGTTAAATAAAGGAATGGGAAAGGAGCCCAGCACTAACTATCCAGCTCTGCTTGCATCACAAGTGGAAACTGTAAGTGTCTTCTAAAACAAAATGGGCTGTGGATTATCACCAAGTGTCACAATCCATAGAGAACAGACTGTGGGCTATTCAAGGGCTGTCCACAGAGACAAAGCGGTTGAGTATGAAGGCCAAAGTAGTTTGGACTATCTGCTGACTTCAGACTTGGTCCTATTAATTCTCATAATGCTACTACTGGTCCCTATTCTAATTTCTATCCGCTCTTTAAGCCTTTCTGACATGGTCATTATGGAATTTAGATTGATTATCTTTTGATCTTGCCTTTGCCTCTAAACTCCATTTTAAGATCATAATCATTACCATTGCCTGGATATTTTTATCAAACATCAAATTTCCACAAGGTTTTCTAGCACACATAGCATAACTTTGACCCCAAACTACCAAAATTTTCAAGAGCATAATCAATAGGGCTTCTCTGAGCCCATCATCCCTCACTCTCAATTTGTTGCAACAAATGCCCTCAATGGTGATCTTTTCTTCCCACCTCTCCTTCCTCTCTCCTCTTAGACACCCTCTGGACTATATCTGGAGGAGGCGAGATAGCACCAGCGTTGGGTGAGGAACAACTGGAGTAGAACAGATCTCACTTGGAGATGCTCAGAAAGTACTCATAGGTGGATTTGGAGAGCCAGACACAGTGGGAAAGGAAAAAGCAGAAAAATAAAACATAACATCTCTGCTCTCGGATAATGTGCTGTTTATTTTGTTTTTCCTCCAAGGAGTGCAAGTACCTTGCCCAAAGAACAAACTGCCATTTCTTACAAATTGCCAGAAATACTCCCTGCAAGACGCAGAAAGCAAAATCTCTATCTGTTTCTACGGAAACCTCAGCTTGACACGAGGCACCTTAGACTACACCAATCTACAGACACTAACAAGACACGACCCACAGAACAGAAGAGAGTGAGAAAAAAGAGAAAGGCAAGTTAGAACTACAAAGAAAAATTAGAAATATAACTCTTGGTCCCTAGGCCCTGGAAAGGCATAGTGCCTGGAGAATGGTGAGGATGGAATTCCTGTTTATGGAATGAATAATTTATTTTCCCTTTTGCAGTACTTACATATCCATTGTGTCTCTCCAAGCACTGGCCTTCCCCTGCTAGGATCCTGGCACCTCCCCTTTTTCCTCCACAGAGACGCCTCCTGCCCACTTATGTTACACCTGACCCCAACAGAACACTTAACACAAAGCTACAGGTTTGGTGATTGCTCTTTGATACAGCCTTCAGCAGAAGCAGTAGAGCAAGCCTTGCCCTACCTTCTCATAGGTGCTGCTGTTCTCTTTGCAAATGCCCTCCCTATTCCTTTCAGCCCTGCAGCTGCTGCCTTCATCTTCCTAGGGCAGCCACCTCTGTCCAGACTCCTTGCTGTCCTTCCTGAGGTACCTTGTCAGTAATGGTCTTCATCATGATCCTCCACCCAGGGCCACTCTACTCCAGTAGCTTAGACCCCCCAGAAATGACAGCATTACTTCTCTTCATCCTAGGGACGTGCAGCCACCCACCTCAAAACCAGCCTTGCACTGACTTTGAATATACATTCACTTCATCATCCCTAAGCAAGGGAACTAATTCCATCCCAGTCTGGGCCATTTTTCCTCCTCACTTCTCTGCATCTACTTTTACTCTTGCCACCATCTAAACTAATTCTGCACATCCTGCATCAAAAACTAGTTTCTTATCTTTATACTCTATCAAGGACCTGTCAATACAGTAAAGAGGCATCAGAGTTCACCTACAATGATAAGAATACATTTCTCTAAGAAACACAAAGCTGACAGAGCATCAAGGGCAGAGGCTCAGCTTGAAAATTCTTGAGATCTGCAGGAAGTTTGAACGATTTGACTCTGCTGGGTGGTGATGACTGGTGAGAAGAGATTTTGATGCAAAAATTGAATCTCAGCCTCCCTTTTCTTATTGTGAAGTTCTCAAGATAGCAAAATGAGCTCTCTCAGGGCTGAAAATAGTGGATCTCAAACCTTAATGTGTATCAGAGTTACCTGGAGGGCTTGTTAAAACAGACTATTTGGCTCCACCCCCAAGCTTCTGATTCAATAGGTCTTGGGTGGGGGCTGATAATTTGCATGTCTAACATGTTCCCTTGTGGTGCTGGTGCTGTTCAGTCAGGAACCAGTTTGAGAATAACCATACAGAGGCTTGGCAAGTTAGGAAGAGGAAATGTTGTAAAGCCCTCCAGGAAAGAGAACAAGGTACCCTCAAATCCCTCTGGGTGAGGAAGAAATACATCCCTTCAGGAGAGGGATGTGCACCACAACAATGGAATTTGATACTCAGGGAAGTATCAGTTATAGTAAAAAACATGCCTGGCAGTTTCTCAAGAAGAGAAAGTGAGCCTGTCCATCTGAGTTGTAGGGCAAAGGGGTTCATGGTTTGAGGTTTATAAAGCACAAGATACAGGATAATAGTGGAAGCTGAAGTTCAATCAAGTAAAAGTTAACCGATAAAACTGGAGGGACCCACTTCTAGTGCCCATTCTTAAAGTAGTGGAAGCTCAAATTACACTCATGTGTGTTTGATTATTTGAAAGATAAAATGAGATTAGTGCATTTTAGTTAGGTGTATTTTCACTAAGCACCTGCAAGGTTCTGTGTCAGATGCTAATAACACACAGAAGAAAGCAATTGGTACCTGCCCTCAAGCCACACATTGTCTAGTTACTTAGATACGGATAGTCCTCTACCCCCAGGACTCATAATTGAGAGGATAGTGCCATGGTTAAGGGCATGGACTGTGGCGTCAGAAACACCAGATGTAAACCCTCACTCTACAGCTCTCTAGCTGTATGGTTCTGAATCATTTGATTGATGTCACCAAATCGCAATTTCCTCACCTTTAAAATAGGGATAATAATTTCTTTCTAACAGGCTGTTAAAGGATCGATAAGAAAATGCTTGTGCAGCACTGCACACCAGGACTGGCACAAAGCAAGATAATGAGCGAGGCATTTTTTTTTCTTGGCTCCTGTCCTTTAGTCTGCCTGCCCAAGACTGACATCTAAAACAGGCAAGCTGGGGGCCGCAGGCCCTATCCCCCATCTAATCGCACCCTAAAAACTTAATCAAGTGGAAAAGTAACAGGTTGAAGGGTTTCACTATCAAGTCAGCCTGGATGTTGCCTGTTTCTGAGTCTGTGCCTAAACCACTGTTTTCAGACATGTACCCCATTTTTTCCTGTTCACCTGGGTCCTTGTCTTACACCTCTCTCCTCCCTATGTCTGAGATCTTATCTCAGTTTTCTACTTGGTCACTCACGCCATATGGAACCATTGACATGCCTTGATCTTTTTCTTTTTCTTTCTTCTTAGATGAATCCTGTTTCTGTGTCCCTAGTAATAAGTTCTGACTCACTCATTAACATGTGACTTCCTGCCTGCCTCTTAATTTAATTGGGCATGTCCCCAGATACTGGGAACCACTTGTTCTATCTCAGCCCCAGAAAAAAACAAGACTAGAGAGTGCTCTTGGCTCTGTGTCAGGTGAGGGAGGGAACTTCGGGTGACAGAGCATATGGATGAGCTCAACGTGGACCAGAGACCTCTATTCTGGAAATCTGTGCCTGGCTTTGAGTCTTGACCCCAATCCTCAGTCCAGAGAGTCTAACACCTTTACCATGAAACTGCCTACCAGGCATGATTGGTCTAACTTCCCAAGGTTATTCTGAAGTCTAAAATAGGTACTATTGTGTATTGTGTATAGTTAAGTTTTGATGGTAGACTTTGACAGCTTTGGTGTCTGGATCCCTCTAATATGTGTATCATCCCCAGAGTGTGGTCTTAATAAGAAAGTTTTGGTCTGGTTGAGATTAGTTTCCTAAAGAAGTAGCAGGGACTAACCTTATCTGGACATGAGAGTAAATCTCTCCCACACAGAGCCTGGAAGTCTGGGCCCCTCAAAAGAGAGTGGAAGTGGCTCTGGAAACATAGACCACTGAAAATGGGTTTCTTTTTTTAGAGGATTCTATAAAGAGGCCTCTCAGCTGCATGGAGATTTGAATATCAAGGAGCAAGGAGAGAAGCTAGAAAATCCATCAGCAGGCCATAGTAAAAGTTCGGAGAAAAGATGATGGTGGTTACATCTAAGGTAGAAGTAGCAAAGTTAAGGAAAATCTATGGGAAATGCTGCCCCATGGATAATACAGTCAGCATAATTTATTAGTGAACTGGATATATTAGCAAAGACATGAGTTGATGAGGAAGCCAAGGAGTTTGGCCTGAGGATCTTAAATAATGTAATTGCTTTTTATTGATGTGAGGAAGTTGGGAGATAAGGAGCTATAGAAGAAATTAGGAATTCAGTTATGGGAAAAATAATTTTGCGTTGTATTTTAAGTATCTATATGGAGATGAGCAGCAGGCATATGTGTACAACAACATTCGAGTCTGGAGTTCATAAGCAGGGTCAGAATTAGAGAAAAAAAAAATGTCTGGGTGGTCAGACTGTAGATAGTGTTCACAGCCTTGGAATTAGATGAGATAACAAATGCATGAGTTCTGACAGAGTAACTTAGGGGTCTGAGCATGGGACCCTCCAACCTTTAGAGTATAAAAGCGGAACCCTAATGTTCTAAAGTCAATGAAGAGGCTGAGGATCAAGGACAGAGTTGGCAATGGGGCTCAAGAAATCACAAGGCAGACATTCTTCTGGGTAATCAGAAAAGGAAATCCTACTGCTGAGGTGGAGGGCCAGATAATCAACTATGAGTGTTTGTTCAGAGGCACCGCAGACCACAAAATCACATCCAGGCATTCATGGTGATAATGAGAATTCACAATCATGAAAGTGCAAAACAGGGGCTCTTGAGCTCCTTGGTCTGAGGACCCCACTGCACTCTTAAAAATGTCAAGGTTTTAATTACACCTGTCAATATTTAACATATTGGCCTCTTCCTCTTTACTACAGAGCAAAACCCAAACACCTTCGCATGGCACAGAGGGCACCACAGAGTCTGACCACAGCCTTTGTCTCAGGTGTTAACTCATAACATTCTCCCCACTAATACCCTTCTCTCGAGTCAAAAAAGACATTTAAAGTCCCCAAATATACCTTGACTTCTCTGGTGTCTGTACTGGACTGTGACCTGTATGTCATTTCCTTTGCCTGAAATTTTCAATATTTAGACCAACTCACATTCCATGATCCAGCTCTTCCAGGGGTAGCAGAACATGACCAGATCTTCACCAAAATTTCCCCTTCCTGGGCACATAAGAAACAACACTTTCCTGCCCTTTTGTAAGGAGGTGGGCATATGATTGGCTCTGGCCAGTGGAATGTAGGTAGAAAGCGATCTATACCACTTCCAGACCAAGCTCCAAAATATTATGTGCCATCCTCCATGTTTTCTCTTTCTTCTTTAAACCACCAGATAGAGAAAATCTCTGGGTCCTAGTGGATCTCAGATCTAGTAGAATGAACACCCTCAACCCCCAAACTTTGCATGGACCCCAAATAAACTTTTATTGTTTTAAAATATTAAGATTGGAGGCTGTGCATTTTACCTACCCTAACCAATATGCCAAGTTTGATGCCTTGCCATTTACCAAATCCTCTCATTGTTTTCCAGGAATGAGATGGGGAGATAGGAAGCTCTCTTATTCCTAAACTCTTATTACAGTCTCTGCTGTTTCCAGCCTCCTCACATATGTCCAGAGTCAACAACAGGCCTAGAAAGCTGGAAATGGAAGCAGCAGAAACCTTTGTTCCTCCAGGGTTTAGGATGGCAATGGGGAACAAGAGTTCATCCCTATATTGCACACAGCACTCGTCCTGTTCACAGATCCACAGGAAATAAATAGAGCTTATCCATCCTCCTAGGCCATGGTAAGAACTTGAAATTCGATGCTGAACAAAATAGGGAGCCATTCAGGATTTTTAGCACCAAAATGGAATTAAATGACGGAATTTTAAAGATGTGTTCTGGACATTGTGTTAAGAATAGACTGTGTGTGATGGGAGGGAAGAGAGTAAAGCAAGGATATTGGTCTGGAAGCCATTGGGTGACCCACAATAAGGAATTAATGCTAATGTGATCAGAGATTTGGCCATGAAGGTGGGGAGAAGTGTGTATATTCTGTATATAATTGGGAGGTAGAGCCAACAGCATTTCCTGTTGCAATTCCCCTAGGTCTTGTGTTTTACTTCTTCACTTCATTAGCCCTTTGCCCAAGTATAATCCCCTTAGAGAGTTCCCCAAATGCTTCATCTGAAATAGCTCTTTCACTCCCTGTCACCTTCCATTTAATCTTGCTTTATTTTCCCTTGTAGTCTTATGCGCCTGAAATTATACTGCATATGTACCTATCAACCTATTAATTGTCCATTTCTTCCAACATGATGCTCTCTTCCTGAGCACATGGATTGGTCCTTGTCCTCACTGATTTCCCAGGGCCTAGAATAGTGCCTGACTCATACTTGGCACTCAAATATTTGAGAAATGAGTAAATGAACCAATTAAATTAGTCTTGCTGGAGACACAAATCTTGCTCTTAACACAGCAAGCAATAAACATAGGCCCCCCACTGCAGCATGTTTGCAGTGATGCAGGTCATCTTGGTGATAAAAGAAGTGGCCTGACCTGCAGACTGGCCCTATGTGATATTTATGCACACAGTCTGGTCTCACCAAAAGGTTCCGGTTCTGCATACGTTTCAAATATTTTCTTTTCCTTATCCATCTTGTTCAACAGCATTCAACTGATTACCAATTTTAGCCTACGACCTAGGAACTCCAAGATTGGAAACCACATTGTAATGCTTTTAGGATGACCTTTGAATTGTCAGCCAAGCATTTTAGGAAGTATCAATGCTATGGAAGATTAATAAGCTACCTAAGTCTGGCCAAAGGTGACCCCAGCCTTCTGGGTACTGTGTCTCTCATGGAGGAGACTTCCCGATTTGTGAAGGATACATTCTGATAATCAATAGGACCAAGGCCTCTGGCCTCACTGGCAGTAGCTTCATCTGGAATTGCAAGAGACCCATGGAGCTGCTTACCAACAGCTGAGTCTCCTTTACACATCAGCCTTGTTCATTGGGTGTCACCTCATTAGCCTCAATGGAAATCATCCTTTTCTGAGAATTGGTGACGCTGCATAAATTAATGAGTTAACAGCCACAAATCTCATCAAAAGGGAGGAGCTGGGGAAGAAATAACTGCTTTTGTCAAGACGCTTAACTGCAGAAGATAATAAGGCAGTTTGATCCATTAAGACTATTGAAATTAACAATCTAGCTCATGTGCTCCTTGTCCTGAACAATTGCCTGCCCTCCTCCCTTCCTTCTTTCTACCCTGCTCCTGCCTGCCTAACCTCACTGAGGACTGCTTACATCAGAAGCAGGAAACAGGCTGGGTGCGGTGGCTCATGCCTGTAATACCAGCACTTTGGGAGTCCGAGACGGGCGGATCACCTGAGGTCAGTGAGACCAGCCTGGCCCACATGGCGAAACTTCATCTCTACTGAAAATAAATAAATAAATAAATAAATAAAAATTAGCCGGATGTGGTCGCAAAAGCCTGTAATCCCAGCTACTTCGGAGGCTGAGGCATGAAAATCACTTGAACCCAGGAGGCAGAGATTACAGTAAGCCAAGATCACACCACTGCACTCCAGCTTGGGCGACTGAGGGAGACTCTGTCCCAAGAAAAAAAAAAAAAAAAAGCAGGAAATATATCGAGTACTTACTATATGTGTGCCAGGTGCTGACAATATTTTTATTATTTCCTTTAGTTTTACAAAATCCACACAGTAAGGCACATTGATTACCTCAATTCTTACATGAGGAAAGTAACTTGCCCAGGCACACAGCTAAGTAACGGAGCAGCACTTGATCATTACTGATCTAAGACCAGCATGTTGATACCAATTACAGAGAATCTTTAATTATTCTTATAAACTAGTCCCCCAGTCTTAGACTTCAATATGGTGTAAGCTCACCTCTCCAAAGACAAGGCCAGGCCAAATTCCCCAGCAACCCAATCATCATTCCTCACCTCTTCCTCAGGAAGGGACCTTCAGATATTTGACTCTAAACTTCCAAGGTTTCCCAAGGCCCTTAAAACCTTTTCAATAAAAATCAAATAATTTCTCTTTTAACAAGTATTTAGGTGTGCAATACAGTATTATTAACTCAGCATTATCTTGTACAGCAGATCTCTAGACTTATTTATCTTGCATAACTGAATTTGTATACCTATTGAACACATCCCCATTTCTCCCTCTCATTTTTACCACAACAAAACAAACAAGCAGAAACAAAACAAAGGGGCAAGAGGAAAGTTTTGAAATTGATGGATATGTTTATTACCTTGATTGTGGCTACGGCTTTATGGATGGATCTATGCACATGGCTAAACTTTTCAAATTGCATATATTAAATATGGGCAGGTTTTGTATATCAATCATATCTCAATAAAGCTGTTTTTAGAAAAAATACATCACAGACATTAATAAAAAGGAAAAAAGAAAGAAAAAAAGCAACATAAAGAATCTCGTTTTGAGTGACAGGCAGCGGAAGGTGATCTGGTCAGAGGGGATCTCCACTTGTCTCCCCATAGCCGAGTATAGGGTCAGGAAAGGTGAGCAAGAGCTACTGAAAGGGCTCAAGATTTCAGTGCAGCTGAGTGTGCAGCTCCCACTGCTGCTGCTTGCTGCAGCTGTCAACACCTTGCGTGTCTTCTGTACCCCACTGAGGCTTCCCAAACAGCCTCATTCCAGCTGTGCATGATTTTGTGCACCAGAGCAGTCAAAGCAAAAGGTGGTGTTTAAAAGAAATTACATGCATACCTTGTTTTATTGTGCTTTACATTATTGCTTTTCACATATATCGTATATGTTACAAATTGAAGGTTTGTGGCAACCCTGCGTCGAGCAGGTCTGTAAGCACCAGTTTTCCAACAGCATGTGCTCACCACGTGTCTGTTGCATTTTGGTAATTCTCACAATATTTCAAACTTTATTATCATCATTATTATTATATCTGTTAGGTGATCTATGATCAGCAATCTTGATGTTATAATTTTGTTTGGGGGCACCACAAAACACACCCATATAAGACAGCAAACTTCAATGATAAGCGTTTGTGTTCTGACTGTTCCACCTACTGGCTATTCCCCTCTCACTTTCTCCTCTCAAGCTTCCCTATTCCAAGACACAGCAATGTTGAAATTACACCAGTTAATAATCCCACAATCGCCTCTAAGTGTTCAAGTGAAAGGAAAAGTCGCAAGTCACTCACTGTCAATCGAAAGCTAGAAATAATTAAGCTTGGTGAGGAAGTCATGTCAAAATCCAAGATAAGCCGTTCATGATTCTTCTGATAGATCTGTACAAGGTAAATTGAAAACTTTCTGGAAAGGATTCACCATTCTAAATGCCATTCAAAACATTTGTGATTCATGGGAAGAGGTCAAAATATCAACATTAACAAGAGTTCTGAAGAAGTTGACTCCAGCCCTTCTACATGACTTGGAGGGCTTCAAGACTTCAGTGGAGTAAGTAACTGGAGATGTGATGGAAGTAGCAAGAGAACTAGAATTAGAAGTGACTGAAATGCTGCAATCTCATGATCAAACTTGAACAGATGAGGAGTTGCTTCTTAGGGATGAGCAAAGAAAGTGGTTTCTTGAGATGGCATCTAATCCTGATAAGATGCTGTGAATATTATTGAAATGACAACAAAAGATTTAGAATATTCTGTAACCTTAGTTGATACATCAGTGGCAGAGTTTGAGAGGATTGAATCAAATTTTGAAAGAAGTTTTGGCCGGGCATGGTGGTTGACACCTGTAATCCCAGCACTTTGGGAGGCCGAGGCAGGCAGATCACAAGGTCAGGAGATCGAGACCATCCTGGCTAACACGGTGAAACCCCGTCTCTACTAAAAATACAAAAAAAAAAATTAGCCAAGCGTGGCGGAGGGCGCCTGTAGTCCCAGCTACTTAGGAGGTTGAGGCAGGAGAATGGTGTGAACCCGGGAGACGGACCTTGCAGTGAGCAGAGATCGTGCCACTGCACTCCAACCTGGGAGACAGTGAGACTTCGTCTCAAACAAAAAAAAAGAAAGTTTTACTGTGAGTAAAATACTATTGAACATCATTTCATGTTACAGATAAATTCTTCACGAAAGGGTCAATGAATGCAGTAAACCTCATTGTTTTAAGAAATTTTCACAGCCATTCCAACCTTTAGCAATCATCACACTGATCAGTCAGCAGCCACCAACCTGGAGGCAAGACTCTCCACCAGCAAAAAGATTACAACACACTGAAGCTTCAGATAATCATTAGCAATTTTTCACACAAAAATGTATTTTTAAATTAATCTATATTCATTTTTATACACAATGCTATTGCACACTTAATAGACTACAGTACAGTATAAACATAACCTACACATGCACTGTGAAACCAAAAATTTATGTGCCTAACTTTATTGCGATATTTGCTTTATTGCTGTGGTTTGGAACTGAACCCGGAATATCTCTGTGGTGTGCTTGTAGTTTAGTAATGGTAGTGGGTTTTTTTATTTTTAATTTAAAAAGGCAAAATAAGATGGAATAAAAATGCTCCACAAATCCTCAATCCAACAAATTACTCTTAAAGAACAATTTTCCTCTTTCCTCCTTTATACATATTTTGCATGGTTGTGATCATAGTAACTTCAGCATTTTTAGTCCTTTATTTTACTGAATATTCTATTATAAATTTGTTTTCCCATTGCAAAGTCCTCAGAATACCTTCTTAGTGGTTTTATAAATAGCATCATGTCAGGACAATATAAATGTTAAACAATCCTCTTAGTGTGGGGTAATTGATTCCTTTTTTAAAATGTTTCCCATGATCATAGTTTATGTTAACTAATAGAATGGTTACAACACACCAGACATTTTCTAAATACTCTATATTTGTGAATTCATTTAATCATCACAACAACCCACTATTTAGGCTTCATCATTCTTATCCCCATGAAGAAGCTGAGATACAGAGAAGTCACATTACTTCCGGAAATCACCAAGTAGTTGAGTGAGAGACTTACGAGTCCAAGAGCATGGACTCCTCAGTGTAGGCACTAAACCACTACACCCCTCTCTCTGCTGCAACAAACCTATCATCTGTGCAAATACGGAGTTTTTTTCCTGGAAAATATTTCCTTAGGATAAATTCATAGGGTCTCAAATGGTTGGGTCAAGAAATATAATTACCTTTATGGCTCATTCTAAATATTCTTACAACACTGTTCAAAAGAGTTCTTTCCACTTCAAACACAACCATCAGTGAATAATCATGCCAGTAGGACCATAAACTGCCAACTTCAAGTTCTGTTATCATAAGTTTTCATTGTGCTTCTTTAATAGCTGCAAAATGACTTCCACAGGTCTTTTACATTAGCCATTTTTTGAACACTAAAAATAATGGGCACTTTCCAATCATTTCTTTGCTAATTATAGATGCACTTTTGTTTGTTCATATTCTTTACACAGTAAATGATTGTGTTTTTGTGAGTGCTTGTGCATTTGCATAAGCTCTTTAAGCACTTTATCTTTTTTTTTGTAACTGTCTTATTTGATATAAACATTTTCAAGTAAGTAGTCCTTTTTCTCTCAATTTTATTATGTTTCATTATACAGAGGTTTTTTTAGAATCTATGTATCTATTATATTCTGTTGCTCTATTGATTCTAAGATGAAGTAGTATGGCAACTTAGCAGCAAAGTCTCTTTTGATACTCAAGATTCTTTTTAGAAAAATAGGAATAATGTTGTGTGTGTCATATAGTAGATGACAGGAAAAAATGAAGTGCCTATAACCACTGGGTATATTCATCTTGTTTTCTATTACTTTGAATAGTTTTTTTTTTTTTTTCGTATTTCACATCCTATTCATGGTAATTAGAGCGAAACAAATCTGTTTAGTTTTGTCTACCTTTCATTATGCCACTCTTCTGCATTTTGAAGTATAATAGTAATAGTTCTTAAATTGATTGCTTTAAATTTTTGAGGCAATCATGTCACCTGCAAATCATCAATTAAGTTTATTTAAATATTTATGTCTCTTATTTGTTTTTCATGTCTTATTACAAGAATTTTCTAAACAATCCTAGCACCTATGGGGAATCGTGGTCATCCAAGCACTGAGAAGGCTGCTGTCCATCCAGTCAAGGCTATGGGAGGGTGTCTGAGGTGTCCTCTCCCTCCTTATCTGCACCCCTTTCCCTTCCTGCCTTCTCAGCCAGCAGCAGCATTGCTTCATTGAGGAAACCTGCACAACATACAAGCAACTAAGAGGCTTCTGGATTTCAAAAGCCTGAGTTTTGAAGATCTCAGGCTCCAGCATTTATGTCATAAACAAAATATTTGGACCATTGATGGAGAGACCCTTACCCTCAGGCTAGATTAAGATTCACCAATCAAGAGGAAGAAAAGAAGCAAATCGGACCCGAAGAAAGTAGCTGAACCTTGAAGAGGGGAATAACAGAAACTCAAGGTCTGGTGGAAAAATCCAAGAGCACTTTACTGAGTTGTGATGAGGAGACTCATAGAAGCTTCACATTTCTCTGACTGGGGCCAACAGGTCCTCCTCCCACACTCTGGACAGCCAGATTCCTATTTGGCATTAATCTGTGTGTTCCACAGTCCGCTTCTGCAGCCTCAGGAAACCTCCCCTCAACATAGGGACCTCAGTATGGGGCAAATTTCAGGAGGAAAAGAATAAAAAGAATAAATGTTAAGTCCTCCAATATTTCTTGGCAGAAAGGTGAGGAGCAAAGTTCCGGTGACTCAGGATCAGTGATAGAAGTTGTTGGTTCATGGGGAAAAGAATTGGGCATCTCCAGCTCTGTGATCTTTCTTCCAGGCCCTTGAACTGGCACCAGCATTTTACACACACACACATACACACACAATTATATTCCCCAAAAATACTCCCCAAAGAGGATTTCCAGAGTGCTTTTAGATCCTCTGACATTTCCAACCTCTCCTCCAGTGATTTAAAAAAAAAAAAAATCTTCACTAGAATCATAAAGTCTCTGGTATTTCTTTTCAAGAAATTCCAATCACATAATTGAAAAGGGTTGAGTTCTAGGAGAGGGTTAAGAAGAACAGGCTCTCTGAGTGACAGTCACACGCAGGCGCCATTTGGCTGCAACCCACTGTATCAACAGCCAAACCATGAGGTCCACACAGGTTACACTTGAGGGTATGCAGAGGCAGTGACAGCTAGTAGCAAGGGGCCTCACTGTCAGATCTGGGCACATAGCTTCATCGGAATTCCTCCCACACCAGCCTCAAACAAGCTGCCCTTTACTGAGTGAGGTTTTCAGGGGATGCAGGTAGGAAAAGATTAAACAGTGAATAACTTCATTTATTACTCCTAACCCATAGCCCTCTTGGAGGGCTGGAATAGCTCCCTGGCTCCCTGGGTCTCAGAGATGCCTATGGGTCTAGGCTGTGGGTACACCTGTGGTTTGGGTTTTTTCATTGTGAGCCAAACCTCCAACAATCCCTACACCCTGGGTGGTTACTATTGATTTATGCTGGCTGCAAAACAACAGACTGACGCAGCAAAGTGAATGCAAGCTTGGCAGCATACTAATGCCAGGCCTAGGATGTTTCTGTCATAAGGAATATGACATAAGGAATATGGAGTGCAGACTTGGTGGGCTCCCAATTAAGTATTTGATGACGATTAGTTGATTCGCTTGTAAGATTTTGGAGGTTTGTGGGCTCTCTGCATTGCTGGACTTGCCTTTGTCCTTGTCAAGTGGTAATTATGGAGCACTGTTAACATGCCTCAAAGGGCAGCCCCCCCACAACCCACTCCCTCTTCTGACTTCCAGGGTCCTTCTCACATTTGCCACTGTAAGAATTGTGTATTTTCTTCGCTGTCTAATTTTTCCCAAAACACACATCAGTGAAGGAAGAAAAATCTCGGTACCCTCTTACCTCCCCAATGCTACAGTCTCTCACCTCTCTGCGTATTTTGCGTGCTCTTTTCTCAGTCCTTATGACTTCCCTATCTCATCCATATGAGCCTTCAAGACTCAGGACAGGGGTCCCTCACCTGCTTGTGAGGCCAACACTTCTCCTGTTGGATGCCCTTCACTGTGCTTTGCCTGCAGCACCTGCAAACACCTCCATCATAACCACTGTAGCACAAGTGCCATTATTCTAGATTTACAAATACCTTCCCTCCGGGAGCCACCAAAAGGATGAATTAAAAACTGTTTATCCTTGAGTCTTCACATGCAGTAATCAAAAGAGATATTTGTTCAGTTGAAGCATGCCAAAATGTGAATTTCAGAGACATACTGACCTGTCTGACATTGGCAAGTTACCTAACTCTTTCCATCCAAATTGTCTCATAGATCCGTCAACTCTGAAATTAATGTATTCTGAGATAAATATCCTAATTGCCCAGAGTATAAAATACTTGGGGCTTAAAATAGTCAGATTGAAACCTGACATCTAAATAACTAACTTGATGGGGCATGTGACATGATGGAGAAGTTTGTGGCCAGGAGGTGAGCTTACCTTCTTCCTCAGGGTCAGTGCCTTTTAAACGGTGAGGATGCCTATTTTTTAATCTTTTCAAAGATACAACTTGGTACTAAGTTCTACTCAGGTACTAAGAAAGATTATTGTAATTAAAAAGAGAATCTAGCACAATATTTTTTGAACTTTTTGATCACAGCCCTGACATTTTACATCTCAAACCAATAAAAGTAAAATAAAACTTTTATAACACATACATATATACTTTTATTTCTTATGATGCCCTCTGGTATGTTTGTTTTAGAAGAGAATTCTATTCTCTTCTATTTCATTTTTAAAGAAATACTGATTGTAAATCCACAAAGGGTCTATACTTTAGTTGTGGCAATATCAATTGCCTGGTTTTGATGATGCACTATGGCTATATAAGACATTATCATTGGGGGAAGCTGGGTGAAGGGCACACAAGAATGCTCAGTAGTAGTTTTACAATACTTTAATAATCTTAAACTAAACTTTAAAAATGAATTTAAAAAATGAATATGGGTTGTGAAGGTGGAACACCTGGCTTTATGATCCACTGAGTTCCATAATAAGGTTAAAAAGCATTGATCCCTCAAAGTGACTTTATATAAGATAAATGTACTTATTCCTTCCTTCCCTCCTTCCTTCCTTCCTTCCTTCCTTCCTTCCTTCCTTCCTTCCTTCCTTCCTTTTTCCCTCTGTAGCAGGGGCTGGAATCTAGTCCACTCACTGCAGACCCCCTGCCTCCAGCTCCCTTGATTCTCCTGCGCCGGCCTGCGGGCTGCCTGGGATTGCCGGCGTGCACCACCACCACTGCCTGCTTTTTCTCCTTTCGCTGGAGGCGCGGTTTCGCCATGTTGGCCAGGCTGGTCTGCAGCTCCTGACCCCGAGTGCTCTGCCCACCTCGGCCTCCCGAGGTGCTGGGACTGCAGACGGAGTCTCGCTCACTCGGTGCCCGGTGTTGCCCGGGCTGGAGTGCGGTGGTGTGGCCTTGGCTTGCTGCAGCCTCCACCTCCCCGCCGCCTGCCTTGGCCTCCCAGGGTGCTGGGATTGAAGCCCCTGCCCGGCCGCCACCCCATCTGGGAGGTGGGGAGCGTCTCTGCCCGGCCACCCATCATCTGGGAAGTGAGGAGCGCCTCTGCCCGGCCACCCATCATCTGGGAAGTGAGGAGCGCCTCTGCCCGACCGCCCCATCTGGGAAGTGAGGAGCGCCTCTGCCAGGCCGCCCCATCTGGGAAGTGAGGAGTGCCTCTGCCCGGCCACCCACCGTCTGGGAAGTGAGGAGAGCCTCTGCCCGGCCGCCCCATCTGGGAAGTGAGGAGCGCCTCTGCCCGGCCACCCATTGTCTGGGAAGTGAGGAGCGCCTCTGTCCGGCCGCCCCGTCTGGGAAGTGAGGAGTGCCTCTGCCCGGCCACCCATCGTCTGGGAAGTGAGGAGCACCTCTGCCCGGCCGCCCTGTCTGGGAAGTGAGGAGCGCCTCTGCCCAGCCACCCATCGTCTGGGAAGTGAGGAGCGCCTCTGCCCGGCCACCCATCATCTGGGAAGTGAGGAGCGCCTCTGCCCGACCGCCCATCGTCTGGGAAGTGAGGAGCACCTCTGCCCGGCCGCGCCGTCTGGGAAGAAATGAGGAGCGCCTCTGCCCGGCCGCCCTGTCTGGGAAGAAGTGAGGAGCGCCTCTGCCCGGCCACCCCGTCTGGGAAGAAGTGAGGAGTGCCTCTGCCCGGCCGCCCCGTCTGGGAAGTGAGGAGCGCCTCTGCCCAGCCACCCCGTCTGGGAAGTGAGGAGCGCCTCTGCCCGCCACCCATCGTCTGGGAAGTGAGGAGCACCTCTGCCCAGCCACCCATCATCTGGGAAGTGAGGAGCGCCTCTGCCCGGCTGCCCCGTCTGGGAAGTGAGGAGCGCCTCTGCAAGGCCTCCCCATCTGGGAAGTGAGGAGCGCCTCTGCCCGACCGCCCATCGTCTGGGAAGTGAGGAGCGCCTCTGCCCGGCCGCCCCGTCTGGGAAGAAGTGAGGAGCACCTCTGCCCAGCCACCCATCGTCTGGGAAGTGAGGAGCGCCTCTGCCCGGCCGCCACCCCGTCTAGGAAGTGAGGAGCGTCTCTGCCCGGCCGCCCCGTCTGGGAAGTGAGGAGCGCCTCTGCCCGGCCGCCACCCCGTCTAGGAAGTGAGGAGCGTCTCTGCCCGGCCGCCCCGTCTGGGAAGAAGTGAGGAGCGCCTCTGCCCGGCCACCCCGTCTGGGAAGTGAGGAGCACCTCTGCCCAACCGCCCCGTCTGGGAGGTCTACCACGGAGGCCACAAGCAATGTGGGGGCTGGACGTGGTGGCTCATGCCTGTAGTCCCGGCACTCTGGGAGGCCAAGGCGGGTTGATCACTTCAGGCTAGGAGTTCGAGACCAGCCTGGCCAACATGGCGAAACATGAAAAATACAACAGACAAACCAACCAACCAACCCAGCGACAACAAAACAGGTCTACCCTGGAGTCATACTCTAATTTTTTCTATTTTCCTCCCTTTCTGATCCTTTATCCCACTTTCTTTTTCTTCCTCTTCCTTCTCCTTCTTTGTCAAATAGAGGATTGAGTTATTATCATTGATCCATACAAAGTCCCTCTCTCATTCATTTTCTGTAATTCCCACTCCCCATTTCTATTCCCCACCTTCCCATGTGCAACCTTCCTAATATGTTTGATACCCATCTTTTTGTTTGTATGTATTTTCAGAAAATGTTTATTGTTTTGTGTGCAAAATAAATTAATAAAAAAAAAGATAAATGTACTTATTCCTTATATCCAGGAATAACCAGTTTCTAAAAATTGCATAAACAATATAAATAAAAGAGATGACATTATAGATACCCTAGAAAGAGTAATGTGGGAAATTACATATTAAAAAGTAATAAAACATTATGCAAATTTAAAAAAATTATTGTGATAAAGTTTACTCTATAACATAATTTTTAATTATTTGATTAGTACATGGATTTAATTTTATTCTTATCATAAAACTGGCCAGTTTTGAGGAGAACTTGATGAAATGATTCCAAAGATCATCAGGGTAATAAAGCAAAGATGATGCCTAATGAAGTTCTCTAAGCAGAAAGTAATGAAGCAGAAGCAACAGTGATGTGCAGAGCCACATGTACCAGCTTGTGAGAGCATATTGTTAAATTTTCAGGAGTTTTGTGATCTGGTTGAGGTCACATTGGTAGCGTGAAATCAGTGGGAAAGTTAATTTCTCATGGTTGGTTATATAGAAAGGAAATTATAGAAAACTACCTAAAACTAAAGATAAGAGAAAATTCAGAGGAATAAATAAGTTAAATACTAAACTTCACAACTGCTTTAAAATGTATAATAAAATTTAATACAATTTTAATCAAATATTTAACTTTGGAATGACATTTTAAATTTCAAATTGAAAGAAATAACAATAAACATAGATATGTTGCTTAAAAAATGTACAAGTTCTGTATTTGGCTCTAATTTCTGTGTTAATGATTAACACAAATCCACGATTAATAGTTTCCAAATCAACAAAAAATATATTTAGAAAAATATTTGCAACAGATAGCAGACAAAAAGTTGTCTAATCCTAACATATAAATGACTTGTACAATAAATAAGTAAAAACACTAAAACTCCAACAGATAAATGGAGAAAAGTCATGAACAGGAAAGTTGTAAGAGTCCAGCACAATGTAGGTAACAAGTGTGAACCCATGGACTCAGGTCAACCTTTACAATGTACAAATGTTAAACCTTTAAAATGCTCCATTTATAAATATACGAATTGAAATAATGAAGCTCAGCTCTCCTGGCTGCACCAACCTCTCCTCTTTATTCTCATCATCTATAGACATTTGGTCACTCTCCATTGTTTTCCAAAGTTGTTGGCTCACCTGCTTCTTCCTGGTTCAACTCCAAAAA
This sequence comes from Symphalangus syndactylus, assembly GCF_028878055.3. Taxonomy (NCBI): domain Eukaryota; kingdom Metazoa; phylum Chordata; class Mammalia; order Primates; family Hylobatidae; genus Symphalangus; species Symphalangus syndactylus. Next base: position 89,031,239 of record NC_072426.2, read on the forward strand.
GCCATCATTCTTATGACTCCACAAGGATGACCTGCTTACTGAAGAGTCAGGTTTTTCACTTCCTTAAGCTCCTTACTTCTACAGAACACTGTCGGCCCATTGATTTCAGTACACAAAGTCCCCAAATATACCCTCGTTTTCCTATAATAACACCTTGTACAAGGTCTCTAATGAAAAGCCGACTACCTCCTTCCACTTGTTATTGAACACCTTGTACAGTGCCTCTAGTGCCTGCTTCAATCACATTCAATTGACACACCCAAACTTCTTCCATTCCTCTTTCTCCATCTTCCTCCTCACCCAACTTAGATCTCATGGTCCATCACTGTCTTGCCAAACCTCTAAACTCCCACACTCCTTCTTCCTCCCATGAGGCCACCTAGCAAAACTGCAGCCATCGATGACCTATTGCTTTCTCCAGGCCTGTACATAGCCAAGCACAATTCATGAAAATCACACACAGTAGGCAAGTTAATATCACTGTAAACACATAATGACCAAGACAACCAGCTGGATTCAATTATCTTTTCTTAACCAACTTTTTCAATATCTTCTCGGTATTTCTCAGATATCCAAGTTGTCTCTCAGCCCCACTCTGTCAATCACCTTGCTTCGATCTTTAATAAGATTATTTAAGCCAGCATAGGATAACCTCCTGAAGTTCCTACCATCAATTACAGAAACCTGTCTACAAATGCACCTGTCCTCTCCTTGTGGCCATCTATCAAAATGAGAAACTGCCTCTCCTCTTGTTCTGGCCAATTTCTCCGCCAGTAGCTGGCCTGCACCTCCTCCTGCCTTCCCTGGACCTGCCTTTAGCAGTATCTCCTCTGCATCCAGTATCTCCATCCTCTCCTTTTTTCTGGATCCTTCCCATTATTATTCAAACTTTTTCTAGTCTCTTCCACCTTTAAAACTATATCTACTGGTTTCCACAATTCCAATGTTCTTTTCTATCTTTGCACAAAGCATTCCTTCAGATTTATCTACACATTTTGCCTCCACTTACTTACCTCCTCTCCATACTTCAACTCATTCCTACCTGCCTTCCACCTCTACTACTCCTTGAAAAATGCATTTGTAAAGTTAGCCATCATCTGGTTATTGTTTAATCCTATAGATACCTTTCAATCCTTTTCTTTCTTGACTGCTTCTATTCAGCAATTCACACTATGACTCCTTCCTGAGAGTACATTTTTCCCTGGGCTTCCCTGACACCACACATCTCACCTTCCATCCACACCTCTGACAATTCTCCATCCTTTTCTAGCTTCTCCTTCTCTAGGTGATTATTAAACTTTGGAATCATTCAGGGCATTTTCCTGGCTCTTTTTCCTTCTCACTCTACACTTGTCCCTAAGTCATCTCTCCAACTTCTACAATTCAAAATATCTTCAATATACTAATATATATATACCAACCTCTTTCATAGTAATGGCCACGTATTCCATCCCAGACCCCTTATCTGGGTTTTAGACACGTTTTCTCAACTCACTGCTTAACTTTTCCCTTTGTTTTTCTCAGATAAATTTCAGCACCTTCAAATCTGAAGTCCAATCTCTTTCAACTATGCTCCTCCACCTATTTCCATTCGTAATAATCTACTCCATTGCTGATACCAGAAATTAGAAAATTGTATTTAACATATGCTTCTCTTTTCTTTCACCTTCCAAGGACATTCAACTGCCCTCCTTCTCCTACCTCCTAATGATAACATCTCTCTCTCTCTCTCTCTCTCTCTCTCTCTCTCTCTATATATATATATATATATATATATATAGATGTGTGTGTGTATATATATATATACACACAGGGCATTATATATATATATGTGTGTGTGTGTATATATATATATATATATATATATATATATATATATATATATAATGCCCTGTGTGTGTGTATATATATGTGTGTGTGTGTGTGTGTGTGTGTGTGTGTATATATATATATATATAATGCCCTGTGGGGGGAAAATGGTAGTTTGAGCTACAGTGGTTGCAGATAAAGAAGTTAGATAGATAGACAGACGGACAGAGAGACAGACAGATAGATAGATATTAACTAGTTAAATATATAGATAACTTCTTTCTCTATCTGCAACTGTGCTTAAACTACCATTGTCCCTCCACAGATACAGTTCAAGAGCTTTCTCTCACACCTCTCTACGAACCATTCTCTGCAAATTCTAACCAATTTAGCCTCTTTAAAACACTAATAATATTACTCTCATACTAAAATCCTTTCAGCTTCCCAGCTAATCTTAGGATTAGTCCCTGTCCTCCTTACCTCTTCAGCCTATCTTTTCCTTGGCACACTCCCTGCCTCTCAGTGCCCCACCTCTATGGCTCTTCCTTGGCTCCTCTGGCAAGCCATGGTCCTCTCACCAACATTTGCATGTCTTGTTCCCTCTGCATGGAATACCCTTCCCTGCACCTGCTCTTTACTAAGATACTCCAACTTACCCCTTTTGCAGCAGATGAAGTGTCTCTGTCTTGGAGAAGCCTTAGTCTTGACCTCTCAAGACTAAGTCAGTATGCCTCCTTAATCGCTCAGAGTAACACATATTTCTCCTTTATAACATGCATCATACTCACAATTCAGTGATTGTTTAAATTGTGCTTATTTTCTGTTTATATCTGCCCCAAGTATAAGTTCCATAAGAACAAAGACTGTCTGTCCTTTCCCCCTCTATCTCAGTGCCCAACAGTGTCTAATATGCAGTAGGCTCAGTAATACCTGTGTTGCATGCATTGACGAACCCTCACCTATAAAAGTCAGAACTAATCTCAACAATAATTTCAAATGTTGTCAAGAGCCCACTGAAATATGCCCAGTTGTACAATGCTCTGGGGAATATGAGTTGTCAAAACTCTTTTAGAAAATAATTTTACGTGATGTATCCCAAGTGTTACTTTTGAACTAGTAATTTCATTCTGAAGAAATAAGCTTAAGCACCCACACATAAGCTTATGCACAGATGTTTCTTGTCTCATTATTTGTAATACTGAAAAATTATGAACAACATAAATATCTAAAAATAAGTAAATTAAGGTTCCGTGTCTAAGTATAATATTATTTCACTATTTTCAATTATGTGTACAAAAAGTTTGCAATAACTTTGGTTAATGCTTATTTTCTAATGTTTGTGATTAAGCTGTATACAAAATTATATAGACAGCCTGAACCCAACTATGTGAAAAAGCATATATAGAAAAAAGGATAAAATTATGTGGAAATAATAAGGATCATTATAATGATAACAATTATGAAAATAATGTTAACAACTACCATGTACTGAGCATTTACCATGTGCTGGTTATTGTTAAGTTTTACATACATTGATTCATTAAGTGCTCACAACAACCCTATTAATTTCAGGTAGGTTGTTATTACCCCCATCTTTAAAATAAGGAGACTAAATCTCAGAGAGATTAAGTAACTTAGCTAAGACCACCCAAATGTCCAATGACAGATCTGAACACTTTAAAATAAAGAATATTCACAATAATGATTATACCATTTCTTTATGTTATGATTTAGGTGATTCTGTCTATATTAGTTTTTGTGATGAGCACATATAACTTTGATAAACAGAAAAAAGAGTTTCATTTTAAAAAGAAAGCCACAAGCTTTCTCTTTGTAAGTTTGGCTTTCTTTGCCAAACTCTTATTAACTATAGCACTAAGAAAAGGTTCTTATTTGGGACCATCTTTATGCCAAAACAATCCTGGCAACGGAAATGTGAATTATGAAGGTACAAATATTTCAGAAGCCCATTACATGGCTTTCCAGTGACAATTATCAGAAATGTCAAGACTATTTGGTTGCTTTAGAAAGTTAAACTGTAAGCATTATGTTGGAAGTTCTTTCCTAAATGGAACCGCTCATCCTGTTATGCAGCCATATTTGCCAATGAAGAGTGATCAGGTAAGGTAGCGATCACATATTTTGGGTTTTTTTTGTTGTTGTTAACTTTTATTTTAGGTATGAGAGTACATATGAAGGTTTGTTATATAGGTAAACGCGTGTCATGGGGGTTCGTCATACAGATTATTTCATCACCCAGGAATTAAGCCCAGTTCCCAATAGTTGTGTTTTCTACTCCTCTCCCTCCTCCCACCCTCTGCCCTCAAGTAGACCACAGTGTCTGCTGTTTCCTTCTTCATGTTCGTATGTTCTCATCATTTAGCTCCCACTTACAGGTGAGAACATGCAGTATTTGGTTTTCTGTTCCTGTGTCAATTTGCTGAGGATAATAGCCTCCAGCTCTACCCACATTCCCACAAAAGACATAAACTAGTTCATTTTTATGGCTACATAGTATTCTGTGGTGTAAATGTACCACATTTTCTTTATTATATCTGTCATTGATGGACATTAGGTTGATTCCATTTCTTTGCTATTATGAATAGTGCTGCCATGAATATTTGTGTGTATGTTTCTTTATGATGAAATGATTTATATTCTTTGGAGTATATACCAGTAGTGAGATTGCTGGGTCCAATGGTAGCTCTGCTTTTAACTCTTTGAGGAAACTCCATACTGTTTTCCACAATAGTTAAATGAATTTACACTCCCAACAACAGTGTATAAGTGTTCTCTTTTCTCCACAACCTTGCCAGCATCTGTTGTTTTCTGACTTTTTAATCATAGCTATTCTGACCATCTCAGTGGTGTCAGATGGCATCTCATTTCTATTTTAATTTGCATGTCTCTAATGATCATTGATGAGCTTATTTTCCATGTTTGTTGGCCACATGTATGTCCTCTTTTGAGAAGTGTCTATTCATGTCCTTTGCCCACTTTTTAATGGGGTTGTTTGTTTTACTCTTGTAAAATTGTTTAAGTTTCTTTTGGATGCTGAATATTACACCTTTGTCAGATACATAGTTTGCAAATATTTTCTCCGATTCTGCAGGTTGTCTGTTTACTTTGTTGATAGTTTATTTTGCTGTATAGGTGCTCTTTAGTTTAATAAGATTCCACTTGTCAATTTTTCCTTTTGTTGTGCTTGCTTTTGGCATCTTTATTATAAAATCTTTGCTCGTTCCTATGTCTGGGATGACATTACCTAGGTTGTCTTCCAGGGTTTTTATAGTTTGAGGTTTTATATTTAAGTCTTTAATCTATCTTGAGTTGATTTTTGCATATAGTGTAAGGAAGGGTTCCAGCTTCAGTCTTCTGCATATGGCTAGCCAGTTATCCCAGCACCATTTATTTAATAGGGAATGCCCCATTGCTTGTTTTTGTCCGCTTTATTGAAGAACAGGTGACCATAGGTGTGCAGCCTTATTTCTGGTCTCTATTCTGTTTCATTAGTCTAAATGCCTGTTTTTATACCAGTACCATGCTGTTTCAGTTACTGCAGCTTTGTAGTATAGTTTGAAGTCAAGTAACATGATGCCCCAGCTTTGTTATTTTTGCTTGGAATTGCATTGGCTATTCAGGCTGTTTTTTGATTCCATATGAATTTTAAAATAGTTTTTTCTAGTTCTGTGAAGAATGTCACTGGTAGTTTGACAGGAATAGCACTGAATCTGTACATTGCTTTGGGAAGTATGACCATTTTAATGATATTGATTATTCATACCCATGAGCATGTGATGTTTGTGTCTTCTCTGGTTTCCTTGAGCAGTGTTTTGTAATTCTTATTGTAGAGACCTTTCATCACCATTGTTAGCTACATTCCCAGGTATTTTATTCATTTTGTGGCAGTTGTGAATGGGATTGCCTTTCTGATTTGGCTCTCAGCTTGGATGTTGATGGTGTATAGAAATGCTAGTGATTTTTGTACTTTGATTTTGTATCCTGAAATTTTGCTGAATTTGTTTATCAGCAGAAAGAGCTTTTGAACTGAGACTATGGGGTTTTCTAGATATAGAATCATGTTATCTGCACACTGAGATAGTTTGACTTCCTTTCTTCCTATTTGGATGTTTTTTATTTCTTTGGCCTGATTGCTCTGGCTAAGACTTTCAATACTATGTTGAATAGAAATGGCGAGAGAGAGCATCCTTGGTCTTTGCCAGTTTTCAAGGGGAATGCTTCTAGCTTTTGCCCATTTAGTATGATGTTGGCTGTGAGTTTTTCATAGATGGTTCTTATTTTGAGGTATGTTCCTTCAATACCTAATTTACTGAGAGTTTTTAACATGAATGGGATGTTAAATTTTATTGAAAGTATTTTCTGTGTCTATTGAGATAATCATGTGTTTTTTGTTGTTAGTTCTGTCATGTGTTGAATTTCATTTACTGATTTGCATATGTTGAACCAACCTTGCAACACAGGAATGAAGCCTACTTGGTCGTGATGGGTTATCTTTCTGACGTGCTGCTGGATTTGATTTGCAAGTATTTTGTTGAGGATTTTTGCATCCAGGTTCATCAAGGATATTGACCTGAAGTTTTCTTTTATTGTTAGAGATAACATATTATTATCAGGTTATTCTCATTGAACTATAGGACAATACAGAACCTGAAACAATGGCACTGATTTTTCAATTCAGACATCTTATTAATATATGTAAATTCAACATAGCTGTGATTCTCTTCTGGTCAGTGTTCCATGTTATCAGAAAAATGAAGATCCGTTCAGATGATTTGAGAGGGCTTCTCCATATCAACTTTAGGAAACAGATGTATGACCTCCCTGCTCAAATATGGACTGCCCTTACCACTGATGTCTTTTTAGCATGCTTTTAGTGGGGTTTATAATGGACTGAGAATAAAGGCCAATTTTTTAAAATTAGACTTAAGTAAATGAAAAGATAATGATTTTATATGTGTGCTTGTGTGTGGCATAGCCTAGAAGAATGGAAGGGTGTCCCCCACCAGGGAACCTTCGCCTAGGAGCCCCCTAGAAGTGTTTACCCCAGGGTAGAGAGAGCTTGAAGCAGAAATGATCACAAGCCCCTGGGTGATGTTTCACTGGAGGTAAAGTATTAAGTTCCACAAAGTGGCTGCTCCTCATGTCCTCACTGACCCCGCCTCTCCTAGACTCACACCCAAGACCTAGTGAAAACAGGCTGAATTTTAAATGAGTAATAATCATAAAAATTACATCACTGAAATCTCTTTAAGATGCTGGGAAAAGAGGCACTGCACTTCTAGCTTGCTCCACACAAAGGTTGAGTAGGTTTGTCCTGGTTAAGGCAGGTGATGGCTGAGAATAAATCCAAAGATTCAGTGGAGGCATTCCTGCATAGGAGCACCAAATACATCTCCTTGGGGTAAAGGGAGTCATGGGCCAAAGACAGAAAGAGGGAAGATGTAAATATCACCTAGAGTCAGGAAGGCTGAGTTTGCAAGCACACATGAGCCAGTTCCTAGATGTTTAGTATTATAATTGGGTATATTTAAGAGAGGGGGTGGGAAAAATTGCAATTATTTATCAGATGGAGACTGAAATTGGAAACAAAAGCAGCTTGATAATTGTTATCTTCTTATATCCATAAACTAGAATATGTGGATTTCACAGAAAAATGACGGCAACAGTAATTACATGATAACCTAGGATTTAAGAAATTAGTACAAAGTGACAAACAACAATGTCAGTTACATATTCATGGACACAGTACTTAATGATAGAAGGAATAAATTAAACTAAAAAATATGAAAATAAAGAATTAACAATTTAAGAGACACACCGAGAGAGTAATTTCCCATCTGGTTAAACATTTTAGAATAAGACAAGAAATGAATCTCAAAACATATCACAATCATTTAAAGGAAATTAAGGTACTCAAGGCAAAATCAAAACACATGCATTTGCCTTCCCATGATGGTGAGATGTTCTCAGAGGACAGAAAGAAGGAGGATAGAAAACCACTGCACTTCTTGTTCTTCTGCTCAGGACTTCAGCTTTCCTATAATTGGCATAGAAGAGTTCTGTGGAAGATTCTCCACATGTTTTCTTCTCACTGATAGACTGAGTCCTTCTCCCCCCTCAAAAACCCACTTTGGACCTCAAAAACTCTCTGAGCCTCTGTCTGTGGAGATTTTGGTAATCTCTAACTCGTAGGGTTTGTGATGGGATTGAGAAAAATATAAACCCTCTTACACAATCCTTATGCTATTTCTCATCCTTTTCTCTGTTAAACCTGAGTGTGTCTCTAATATTCTAAGAATTACTTTGTATTGTGAAATTCTCCAAATTGAGAGCCATCCTAGTTGACCATATCTCAACTAAATCAAAACTACAGTGTTGCCTTTTTCACAGTGTCACATAAGTTGAATCATACTGTTTGTAGTCTTTTTAGATTAGCCTCTTTCGCTTTTCAGTATAAGCATACCTTGTAGATATTGTGGCTTCCTTTCCAGACCATTGAAATACAGTATCACAATAAAGTAAGTTACACAAATTTTTTGGTTTCCCAGTGCATATAAAAGTTGTGTTTACTTTGTACTGTAGTCTAGTAAGTGTGAAATGGAATTATTTCTACAAAAACAATGAACATTCCTTAATCTAAAAATACTTTATTGCTGGCTGGGCACGGTGACTCACGCTTGTAATCCCAGCACTTTGGGAGGCCGAGGTGGGCGGATCACCTGAGGTCAGGAGTTTGAGACCAGCCTGGTCAACATAGCAAAACCCCACCTCTACTAAAAATACAAAAACTAGCCAGGTGTGGTGGTGCATGCCCATAGTTCCAGCTACTCAGGAGGCTGAGGCAGGAGAATCACTTGAACCCAGGAGGCGGAGGTTGCAGTGAGTTGAAATGGCGCCACTGCACTCCAGTCTGGGTGACAGAGCTAGACTCCATCTTAAATAAATAAATAAATAAATACTTCACTGCTAAAAAATGCTAACAACCATCTGAACCTTCAGCGAGTCTTGCTTCCCTCTTGATGGCTGCTGACTGATCAGTGTGGTGGTTGCTGAAAGTTGGGGTGGCTGTGGAAATTTTTAAAGCAACAAAATTTGCTGCATCAATTGATACTTCCTTTCATGAAAAATTTATCTGTAGCATGCAATAATCTTTGATAGCATTTTACCACAGCAGAAAGTTTTCCAAAATTGGAGTCAGTCCTCTAAAATCCTGATACTATTTATGTTAAGTATATTTATAAAATATTCTCAATCTTTTTTTGTCATTTCAAAAATATAAAAAGCATCTTCCCCAGAGGTAGATACAATTTGAAGAAACCACCTTATTTGCTCATCCATAAGAAGCAATTACTCATATGTTCAAATTTCATCATGAGATTGCATCAATTCAGTCAAATCTTTAGGCTCAACTTCTAATTCTAGTTCTTTTACTATTTCTGCCACATCTACAGTTACTTAATCCACGGACTAGAATGGATGTTGTATTAGCAGGCATGTAAACAACATTAATCTCCTCTTACATCTCCATCAGAGCTCTTGGCTGATGAGGGACATTGTCAATGTACAGCAATATTTTGAAAAAAAGCATTTTATTCTGAGCAGTAGGTCTCAACAGGGGTTTTAAATGTTCAGTAAACCAGATGTGCTATCACCCAGGCTTTGTTATTTCATGAATAGAACACAGGCATAGTAGATTAAGCAAAATTCTTAAGGGCACTGGGATTTTCAGAATGGCAGGTGATCATTCGATTTAACTGAAAGTCACCATCTGCGTTAGCTCCTAACAAGAAGGTCAGCCTGTCCTTTGATGCTTTGAAGCCAGGCATTGACTTCTCCCCTCTAGCTACAAAAGTCTTATCTGGCATCTTCTTCCAATAGAAGGCTGTTTCATCTACATGGACAATCTGTTGTTCGCTGCAGCCGTCTCCATCAATGATCTTAGCTAGATCTTCTGGATACTTTGCTGCAGCTTCTACATTAGCACTGGCTGCTTTACCTTACACTTGTATTTTATGAAGACAGCTGGTTTTCTTAAACCTCATGAACCAACTTCTGCTAGGTTCAAACTTTTCTTCTGCAGCTTCCTCATGTCTCTCAACCTTCACAAAATTGAAAGGGTAGGGTCTTGTTCTGGATTAGGCTTTGGCTTAAGGGAATGTTGTGACTGGTTTGGTCTTATTTCCAGACCATTAAACTTTCTCCATATCAGCAAACAATCTTAGGTTTTGCTTTCTCCTTATATATGTGTTCACTGTAGTAGCACTTTTAATTTCTTTCAAGAAGTTTTCCTTTTTGTTCATACCTTGACGAACTGGCACAAGTGGCCTAGCTTTTAGCCTATCTCAGCTTTCAACGTGCCTTCCTCACTAAATAAATTATTTCTATATTGGTTGAATGTAAGAGATGGGGGACATCAGGAGACTCACCCTTTCATTTGAAAACTTAGAGGCTACCGCAGAGTTATTAAACAGCTGATTTCCAGTACTGCTGTGTGTCAGAGAATAGGGAGGCCTGAGGAGAAGGATACATACAGAGAATCACCAATCAGTAGTGCAGTCAGAACACACACAAGATTCATCATTTATGTTGGCCATCTTATATGGATGCTGTTTGTAGCACCCAAAATAATTACTATACTAACATCAAAGATCACCAATAAAAGATCACCATAGCAAATATAATAATAAGAACAAAGTGTGAAATATTATGAGAATTACCAAAATGTTTCAAGGAGTCATGAATTGAGCACACACTTGAAAATGATGCCAATAGACTTTCTTGATTCAGGATTGCCTCACTTTTCACAACTTTCAATTTGTGAAAAGTGCAGTGAAGCCAAGTCCAACGACATGAGACATACCTGCATGCATTGCAGATTCAACCATATTTTTGCATGAGCTATCAAGCCATGATAGCTTGGCTTGATAGCTCATTTTTTTGAATGAATCGTTTTATTTATTGCTGAATAATATTTCACTGTACAGACACTTCACTCTGGCTTCAGTCCTAAACCACACTAACACTGTCTTCCATCCCAGCCTTCACCACCACTAAAGATATTTGGTACATTGTGTTTTATTGTCTGATGTTTTATTGCCTGATGCTATAACAAGATGACTTGGCCATACTTGGCCACCACTCCTGGGCACAGAGGTAGCTGTGGGAGGAGTGATCCTGAGCATCACTGAGCCCAGCAATGACAAAGCTGTGCACACCATGGTCTCTCTCTCACAGTCTCAGAGCCCTCCCACCCCCCCACTTAAGGAGAAAAATATAGGTTAAAACTGGAGAAATTTCCCGCCTGACTTTTTCAGGTGAAATATTTTCACCTCTCCCTTCTGTCTTAGCATAATTCAGAATTCCACAAAACATATATTCAAGCCTTAAGAGAGAAGATCTGGCTGGGTGCAGTGGCGCACGCCTATAATCCCAGCACTTTGGGAGGCTGAGGTGGATGGATCACGAGGTCAGGAGATTGAGACCATCCTGGCTAACACTGTGAAACCCCGTCTCTACTAAAAATACAAAAAATTAGCTGGGCATGGTGGTGGGCACCTATAGTCCCAGCTACTCGGGAGGCTGAGGCAGGAGAACGGCATGAACCCGGGAGGCGGAGCTTGCAGTGAGCCGAGATTGTGCCACTGCTCTCCAGCCTGGGTGACAGAGTGAGACTCTGTCTCAAAAAAAAATAAATAAATAAATAAAAAAAATAAAGAGAGAGAGAGAGAAGATCTGGGCCCAACATACCAAGTGACTTTGTCTCACTCTCACAGGGAAATGTCAGAGATCAACTCTGGTAAGCAGAGTCCAGACTCCAGTGAAGCCTATAAAGTCAAGTGGCTGTCCTCCATTCTCTTCTTCTTTAACCACCTCTGCTTCCCCATGAAGTCCCCTTGCATGTGGGTCTAACGGGATTGTCATGGCTTCAACTCTGGCCCTGGCTGTACCTGACCCTGGAGCTATGGCCTCCATCACCATCTGACTGACTTGGACCCATTGTCTCAATTCCCAATATCCATGTGTAGCAGACACCATCTGAACTGTCTGTCCTGCTTCTAGGGTCTGAATTTGCCCTGTGTTATACAGACATGGGCATCAACAGCCATGTGTAGAATCCCACTCTTGTTGATTAGGACAGGGCAGACCCTGCACCCAAGAAGAACTCAACATGCTCTCTTTCTTGACAATTTTGTGATTTAAATTGAGATTAAGAACTTGGAGTTGGCCCTGAATGATACCAAAGGAAGTGCTCTAGACTAAGAGTTATTTTAAAATTGTGGTATACAACTCATTAGTAAATCACAAAATATTATAACTGATTACCAGTTATTACTTTAAAAAATAAAATAAATACTATCAGAATAGATTGCAGTGCACTGCAGATAGTAAGGGTAAATATTGTTTTGTAAAACTTTTATTTCAATTGTGTATATGTGCATTCTAGGTGAAATATAAAGTGTAGTTCTTACTATGGGTCATATCAAAAAGGGTAGGATGATCCTGTTCTTGAGGAAGTTTCCATAATCTCTGGCTATTCTTTTTCTCAAATCCTAATTATACAATAGTTGTTTTGTGGGCAGATGTAGGGCAGTATGAGGGGACAGGTAATTAAGCTTGCTTTGATTCTAGTATGAAACAAATTAACCTTAACTAATACATTGGAAAAGAGATGTATTAGTCCATTTTTATGCTGCTGATAAAGACATACCTGAGACTGAATAATTTATACAAGAAAAAGTATTCAGTTGACTTACAGTTCCACATGGCTGGGGAGGCCTCACAATCATGGCGGAAGGCAAGGAGGAGCAAGTCACATCTTATGTGGATGGCAGCAGGCAAGGAGAGAGAACTTGTGCAGGGGAACTCCTCTTTTTAAAACCATCAGATTTTATGAGACTTATTCACTATCATGAGAACAGCAAAGGAAAGACTTACCCCTATGATTCAATTGCTTCCCAACAGGCTCCTCCCACAACACATGGGAATTCAAGATGAGACTTGGGTGGGGACACAGCCAAACCATATCAAGAGGTGACATGTGGATGGACAGGATGTACTGGGGTTATGTGTAACTAGTTCTGACCAGTTCCATGGAACTATTTTCTGATCAGAAAGAAGCATAATTTGATGATATGGAAGTAACTAAAAGTTAGAAGAAAAGAACCTAGTTCTCCTGGAATATGTAAACCCAGGACACACCTCTCAAGATTTTCCTGGATTCTCTCTGTGAAAACCTGGGCTTCTATTTTATACTGGGATTCCATTTGCATTCAGTACAGGAGTGGATGTAGGATGATCATGCCCAGCAAAGGTCTAGAATTGACACCAATTGCGATAACTCCTTAAGTAAAAATTCTCCCATCTCTGGAAATGGTCTAAATACAGAGGTAGGGTCCCTTGTATGTGTTTGCACTAGGTCACCCTGATTTGTTGGTCGTGATGAAGTGACTGGTGGGTGAGCCACTTACCATTAGTAGCTCTTCCTTCACATTTTCCAACTGAAACTAACAGATGCAAGTCACCCAAGGAAATGGCAGGAGATTAAGTAATTATAAGCAACTGCATTTCTCACAACCTGAAGGAAGCCAGTTTGTGGTAGGCAATGATAAAGAAATAAGTTAAGGGACAGAGACTGGACCCTGGCAACATGCAAATCTCTGGTTCCAGTTGGCCTGTGAATCAGTTGCATCCCTGACCTTCCCACAATTATATGAACAATACCCTGAGACTCCTGCAATAAATGGCATTCATACCTAAGCTCGAATGGTCATCTTCTACCACTTTCACACATAATATTGCCACTGCTGTACTGTTACTAGGTAGCCTCAGAATTTCTTTAAGGCCTACAGGATATAATTGCTTTGAGGAACAAACTCTGACCAAAAATATAAGTTTTACTACAAAACAGCATTTTCTTGGGAGATTCTAAGTCCCCCAAAGAAGATTTTTCATGGACTTTAATAAGAAAGGTAATTGAAGTTGAGACTTGAGACTCTGTCACTTCAATTTTTCTTTTTTAATTGTACGGCCAGACATGGTGGCTCACACCTGTAATCCCAGCACTTTGGGAGGCTGAAATGCACAGATCATGAGGTCAGGAGATAGAGACCATCTTGGCCAACATGGTGAAACCCCGTCTCTACTAAAAATACAAAAATTAGCCAGGTGTGGTGGTGCATGCCTGTAGTCCCAGCTGCTCAGGAGGCTGACGCAGGAGAATCAGTTGAACCTAGGAGGCAGAGGTTGCAGTGAGCTGAGATTGCGCCACTGCACTCCAGCATGGCGACAGAGCAAGACTCTGTCAAAAAAAAAAAAAAAATTACTATACTATGGTGGCCTGTCCAATGCCTTTCTAAAAATAAATGAGGAAATCTCAAAGACTTACATCAAAGCAAGATAACAAAGAAATTCCAAATAATTGGCAATCTGAGGTGTTATGCAGGATATTAGGTTGCTATTTCCAAAGAACAGCTTTGGAAATAAGGAACCTGAGGTCCTAAGATGGTAAGGAACATGTTTGAGGACAGTCAGGTGCCAAATGGTTGATGTGAGAGTAGGAAGCAGGCCTGTTTAAAACCAAAGCACGGGCTTCTTTCTCCAAACCACTCCCACACTTCTGCCTACAAGACAACCTCACCGAGACAGATTCCTGAGTTCTCTGTGCACACTTCAGTGTCACTTAACCTAAAAGCTAAGGTATTGCTGGCTGACATTGAATCTTCTTGGGGAAGGTAACTTTTATTGCTGTTGGTAGTGATTGGACCCCAGGCTACTGGAGCCATTCATAACGACTCCCGGTTAGAACCATCAGTGTGTGATGAGGCGTTTAATTTATGTTGTGAATCAGGGAGCAAACCAAGGAATATCTACACGGTTCTTTCTAAGCCTACAGCACTTCCTGGCCCTACTAAGTACTCCCTGCCCTGCCAAATGTTTCCATAGAAACAGATGCCTGTTGCTATGAAAACGCCAGTTCAGTTCTGACTGATCTACAGAAAGAATCCCCTGGTGCCTAGAGTTATCAAGAGAAACACAGACTTCTGGGAGTCGCTCCTGGCAAGCAGCTGAGTTGGGTGCTGGAGTATAGTGGAGTCAGGAGGAGGAATCCTAAATTAAAGAGGTAATGAATTTGATTCAATAACAGTTGTGCCACCATCCTTGAGGAAGGCTGAGTGTATGCTCCTCCAATTTCCTGGTGCTAGGGCTCTTGCAGGTGTGTCCTGGAACCTTGGCTTCTGGTTTCCACTGTGTCTCCCACCTCTTACCATCATAATCTCCATGCTGAGTGTGCGCTCTCTCTGCATGTTCCATCCATCTGGCACAAGGAACAACCACAGGAGCAACCCATATGCTACACTCCGCACATTGTTCACCTCTTTATGCCCAGATTTCACCGCCACAGGGATGCTTTCCTGTCAAACAAAGAGATTATGAGCTCTGGCGTCAGACAGCCCTGGGTTCTATCTAGAGCTGTTTCACATAGTGGTTGCAAGGAAAAGAGAAGTTTCTCGGAAGAAAGATACGGCGCGGTAGGGGTTAGGGACTGAAGGGAAGTGGCCCTATTTGAGTAAGAGTGAGCAGAATTGAGTAGGGCCTTCTCCCCAGAGACTCTACATTGTCCCCTATCCTCTGGTCACCTGCTGAATTTCTTATCCATGTCTGAGCTGTAATTCCCAGGACCCCTGTAGCCCTACCTTGCCTCTGCCAGAAAACTGGGGGCCCTTAGATGCCACTGTTAGATTACTTGGGCTTTGAATCCTTCCCTAAGGCTTACCATTAACCAGCCTTCCAACCACAGCAGCATTCTACACTCTGGCCCCACGCACCCCCTATGCTGATGTGTCCAAATATCATTGCTCTCCCAGCCTCCAGGTCTCAACCTCACACAGACAGCCTCTCCTTAGTGCCACTTAGGAGCTCGATTGAGTCCCTAGTCTATGAATCATGAGTCTTTATGAATCATAGACAGCATCTAGCTCCTCCTGGAACTGAAGCCAGCCTCAGATAGTTTCAGAGAAAGGGCACATAAGAGCCAGCTTTCTGGTGTCCCATCCTGGTGGGCACTGGCCCCAGGGAGATGCACAGAAATGGCTGTCACAGCAACTGATGCTCCTGAACAAGGTCCCACGCCTCTCTACTTTCTTGTGTGCTGGCTCTGCCTCTTTGTCATCTCTCTTTCTTTTGTTTTCTTCTCTTTAACTCTCCCTCTCTTTTTTCTCCCTCCTGCCATCTTTCCCTTTCCGTTTCTCATTTTTTCCCATACTGCCACCTTCCCCTGCCTCTTTCTCCCCTTGGCTTTGGGTCTTTCTGGCTCTCTCCTTTCTTCATCTCTTGAAGCTGTGGCCTCTTCCCCCAAGAAGGCTGGAAGAAGCCTAGAGAGCCCCACCTGCTCACGGCCCTCCCACTCAACATTCACACTCCAGAGAAGAAACGAGCTCATCCTCAGCGCAAGCTTTGTGCTCCAGGGAACCACGGATATCCCTGTGCCCAGGGAAGCCCTGTGACCCCGGGTCCCAGCACAGTCCGCTAGAGATGTTGTCTGCACGGCTGAGATCGGCCCAGCCTGGGAAGGCTGTGTAATGGCAGCCTGGCCCACAGGAAGAGTCTGAGGAGGGGACTATGCCAACTGCTGGTTTCCTTGCCCTCCATGTCACCCCCACCACTTACCGCTTATCACCATGCTTTGCAGGTGCTGCCACACAGTGTCTATCACTTCCTCTGCTCTTTTCTGTAGCCAACTGTATTGAGAGGGTCACTTCCCTGCAAGCAAAGCTAGAGCTGTTTATAGTCTCATTCCCAAAAGGCTCCAGGGAAAGCTGTGATCCTGGAAGTGGACAGTGTAATTACTTACATGGGACCACCCACACAGCAACCCCAGAGCATGGCTCTTAGCTCTCCCTCTAACATGTAATTTATACATAGGCTTTTTCTTCTATCTGCTGAATTGAAGTTGAAGGACAAGACCTTCTGCCAGCACTAACCATGAGGAGTCCTGGAGGGAAAGGCTGTCCCCTCTCTGGGTTGGGGTATCGCTAATGATTTTTCCCTCAGCTACAGGGGCAACATCTGCGCTCCAGCTAAGCCCACCCTGGGGCCAGGATTTCTCTGGCATCAGTCCCGCCTTGCCTGACTTTCTAGTCAGGCCCTCCCTAGCAGTAGCAATATCAAAGAGGAAAGTGATATGATAGGATCCCTTCAAAGTCCCAGTGTTCTGTTGCACAGCAGGGTGACTGTGGTTAACAATACTGTATGACATATTTCAAAATAGCTAGAAGGGAGGATTTTGAACATTCTCACCATAAGGAAATAATCCAAGTTTGAGATGATGAATATGTTAAAAACCCTGCTTTGGTCATTACACAATGTATACATATATGGAAACATCAGACCGTATCCCATAAATATGTATGGTTATTTATGTCAATTTAAACAAAGAAAATTTAAAAGAACAACTTCTCATGATGTGAAAATCCAGTGGGGAAGGATTGAAGCAAGTCCAAAACAGAGCCTCCTCCCAACTCCCGACCCAGATCCTTCTACTGTAAGGCATCTCCCTGCAGCCTCAGATGGTATACCTTTCAAGTCTTTAAGATAACTGTGGACATGTGTACATCTATTTATGTGCACACATCTATCTGTGGGTACTTTTTAAGGGATTTCTAGGATTCAATTAGATCAAAGATGTAAAGCACTCGCCACAGGGCTTGGAGTAATAATTTGTCATTTTCCTTCTTTACTTTAAGCTCTTCTACAGAAGTTATAAAAGGGTCACCTTATAAACATCTTTTCCTGTCTTATAATTATTGTCATTATCTAAATTACCAGAATACATTGAAATAAAGAGTATTTTATCTCCCTGTTTCCCAACACCAGAGGAGACCAGCAGAACAGAAATAATTAGAGAGTAGAAAAATTATTTCTCATTCAGTAAGATAGCTGTATCCACTCCAGCCTCTTTTATTTTTTAAGTTCCTGTACCAGAAAAAAAAATGTTTTACAGGATTTTATGTTGAAGGGAAATAATAGAAAATTTCTATAGAAATCATTGACAAGCTTATTTTGTTTGTTCCAACAGGCAGGCAGTTTTCCCGTCAGATACCATAGAGAGTGAATACTTTGAATATTTTCCTTTGGATATTGTGAGCAATTTTCAACAGCAATTATTTAAAATATTTATGAAAAAAACTGGATAAGTCTGTCAACTGAAAAACATGTAGGTAGGTATCAAATTGTCTGTTTCTGGAGATTGAGTCTCATACCAGAAAAATCCCCCAAAACAATTGGATGGCCTGCATCAAAGCTATTTAAAAGATCCAGATAGAAAGTGCTCCAGGAATATCTAAGTGAGGAGAATAGGAGAACAGCCAAGAGAGGAGGAGAAAGGGAAAATGAAGAAGACGCAGAAGGAGAAAGAAAGAGAAAGACATAGAGAGACAGGGAGACGTAGTTGGCCACACACAGCAAGAGACCAGTGATGACAGTGAGGCAGACGTGGGGGCCATGGGGAGTTGTGTGAGCTACAGAATGCCTGGCTCTGCTCTGAACAAGGCCTGGAGGTCTTTACGTTTCTAACTGCCCAGGAGGGTGAATGTCAACAGACTTTTGCAGAAGGACAATGAGCTGAGAGTGAGTCTGAATCATTTGCCTTCCATGTGTCATCCAATCACAGCTGCTAACACCTTCAGTGGCTCTGCAACCGTGAGCTGGGAGTAATACAAAGTCATGTTCTCACCATGCTTGCCCAGAGGCCCTGGGCCTGGATGGAAGAGCCTCATTGTAGGAAAAGGTTATTGACAGATGAGAAGTATTCATCCAATTTGTCTTTATTCTGACTCCTATCAGCCCAGATAGAGGGAAGCATTGAACAACCAGTCTCCTGTTCCTGGGCTCATATCTTTTTCTAAGCAATATGGCCATCCTAGTGACAGCATCATCATCCTTCTTCATCACCGCCACTATCATCATCCTCATCACCATCATTATCCCCATCATCAGAGCAGCTACTCTTTATTGAGCATTTACTATGTGCTGGATATATATATATATATATAAAATATATAATCTGGAAAATAACTGTGTGAGGGAGGCACTATATACATCCCAGTTTTGCAGTTTTGCATAACCCAGGCTCAAAAAGTTAAGTAACTTTCCCAAGAACAAACAGCTGCTATATCAGAAGCAAGGCTCATATCCATAGCTTTTCTAGTCCAAAGACTCTAGAACAAGCTAAATAAAATGAACAAATGGGGTCTTCTATGTCAG
Source organism: Symphalangus syndactylus (assembly GCF_028878055.3). Classification (NCBI taxonomy): domain Eukaryota; kingdom Metazoa; phylum Chordata; class Mammalia; order Primates; family Hylobatidae; genus Symphalangus; species Symphalangus syndactylus. The sequence goes on from NC_072426.2 coordinate 89,050,331, forward strand.
TTTGCCCATGACTCTCCACCACAGCAGCACCCCACCTATTTCAGATCTGGGGACATTGCCAAGTGACAATGGGGTCTCCTTCCCTAAGAGATTGATTGGCTTGTAGGAAAGTTTGAATGAATCTAATTCTATTGTGTATGAATGTTCTTCACATTAGGAGTCCACATACTTTCTCATCCCCTAATTCACCTGTACCCTCATCCATTTGGCAAATACTTATGGAGTGTCTATTTTGTGTCTGACACTATTTTAGGTGTTAAGAATATGGTGTGAACAAAACATACCAAGCTTATACTTTAGTGAAGGGAGATCAATAAGTAATATGAACACAGAAATAATTCTATGAAGAACAAAAAATGTAAGAGTATAGAAAGCAATGGGAGGTGGTGAGGGTGAGCGACAGCTCTCTGATGAGCAGAAGCCTGAATACAGTGAGAGCTGAGCTATGAGTATATGTGAGAGAGGTTCAGTGCTGGCTTAAAGAAGAGCAAGTGCAAAGCCCCCAACCTAACAAGAGCATCCCTGGTGTGCTGCAGGAACAGTGAGGACACCAATATTGCTGGTGAAAAGATGAGGTCAAAGCAGGCACCAGATAATTTAGGACTTTGGAGGGCCTGATGTGGACTTGGAATTTTACTTTGCCATATCAATTTATTGGATAAGAGAGCCACGTTTAGATTTACATATTACAACAATCTCCCTGGCTCCAGCAAGAATGCTGTGTAAAGGACTCACTCGGGAGACTAAAACTGTATGTGAAAGTTAGGACTTCTCTGGCCACGACTGGGTAACAAGCCATGGAGGCTTGGAGTAGATGGTGGTAGAGGATCAGGGGAGCAGTTGTCAAACTCTGGAAATCCTCTGATCAGTTGGATGTGCAGAGTGAGAGAAAAGAGAAAAATGAAGGATTACTTCCAGTAAGGCATGAGGCAGCCATAGAGTGCAATATCCCAGAAACCAGGGGAAGATAGGCATCAAGGAAGGAGGCACTGAAACTTTCTCAGTGCTGTTAAAAGCTGAGGCCTAGTCCCTTTGCCCAGCTGCTGAAATCCTAGCTAAGCAATAGGGGCCATGTGACAGGCTAAGTGAGAAATGGAGGAGTTTCTGCAACCAGGACGTCGTGACATCATGACTTTGAGCTTGACTGGAAAAAATGTCAATGCTGAGAGACATCAAGGCCATCAATAGCCCACAACAGAATTCTCAAGGCCTTGGATAACTCTCAGGGGATACACTCCTCCCAGAGAAAAGAATATGGCTGTATGCCTCATGACTAGTGGGACATCACCACAGATCCTGTGGCCAGAATGGACCACTGAATCTATTTTCACTCCAGGGTGCTTTGAGTGTCAGAATACAAGAAAATCTTGTTGTTATTTAGAAATACTGTTGTTTATTAAAAGGCTCACATGCAGTCAGAAAAGTGGGCCAAGTCTAAAATCTAGAACACACTTCCTGGTCATGAGCCCAGCCCCAGTTGGGTCACTTGGGCTCTATGAGTTTCTGGGCAGAGTTAACCAACTTTAGCATAGATGGCTAGGACCCACAACTGGCCATAATATGATACGGATAACTGTATATTCCTGTTCCTGATTTTAGCTTTTCCTTGAATAAGTTTCTTGGTTCTAAACTAACCAGAGCATGACGTTTAATGGAAATTCTCAAGAATACAATTCTGCTCAAGATGATCTCATTTCAAAATATTATCACCACTTGCAGAGAGCTGATGGGTGGGAGAGAGTGGGGAGCTTGCTTTATTAGAAACTAGGCCTGACCCACCTTGAACTATGACAAGTGAATCTTGGCTGAGTGTCTGTCAACTGTAGTCCAACCAATCCCTCTGCTGCAGAGCCCCTATCTGGCAGACACTGTCAGCCTCATAGGACATCTAAGATGTGTCTCTTCCTACAACACAGAGGCCAGCTGCCTCTACTTTCTGTCTTCTATCTCATAAAGCTATTTTTGTTCTCAGCTGATAGAACTCAGTGACTTTGAGTTTCCCTAAAAATTCCACTCACACAAAAGAATTTGTAAACTAGATGTATTTGCCTGAAGCTGTCCTGGAGGAGGGAAGAGGTTTATATCATATACCTTACACCAAAAGCTTTGAAAACTCCCCTGGATATTTCTGTTTTCCCAAGTTTTTGACTTCCTCTAAACTTTAAATTCACACCCTGCTGCCCCCACTCCACCCCAGCAACCCTTTCCCAGACCCCAGGCTCAAATCTCTTCCTCAATCCCATCTTATCTTATACATAACAGCCTAGCAGCCATCTCTTTTTAGGTAATTTGAACATGTTCTTGGAGAGTTCAACTCCCAAATCAAAAGACGTCCTTTTATCCCATTATAACCCCAAACTATTTTGCTGATGTTTTCTTCCATTTCTGAGTCTTTGTGCTCACCAATATTCAGACCAATGTTCTGAACAGCATCATCTTTATCTTTTCCCAGAATCCTGCCCTTTGAGGCAATCAATATCTCTGACAGTTGTTAAGGCTATTTGGAGTGCAATCTTGCACAATAATAAAAACAGCCACTATGCATTGAGCATTCGCTGTGTGCTAGGCACTCTGCTAATCACTTGTACTATATCATGTTTTGTAATCTGCGTAACAGCTGTAGGAATGTAGCTATTATCACTCCACTCTATAGCTGAAGGAGCTGGAGTCATATCGTAATAAGAGACAGAGCCTACTGTGGCGTAAGCGTGCTGTTACTGGAAGGATAAGAATCAAAGGTCCATGCCCTTCTGTCCAGAAGAGTCCTCTCACCCCTAGGAGGCCAGGAAACATCACTCCCTGCCCTGATATTCAGGGAACAGGAAAAAGGCAGGAAAGAGGCCTTTGCTCCTGGGTTCTATGTAGTGAAGCAAATTTCTTATTTTTTGAGCCAGGTTGCTTTCTTTTTTAATCATAGACTAGGGGTACTGTGTGTTCCGTGAACAATCATCTTAGTGACATGTTATTCTGAAGCTTGACTTCATTCACCGTGACACATGCTGGTTATGAAATACGCAACGGAATAGAGTTGTAATGAAGTGAGGCTGGGGAAAGATTAAATTGGAATCTGAACTAATGCCAGCTAAGAGACCCTACCTCCACTTTATTATTATTATTGTGTTTAATAAACAATCATTCATGCTCCGAGGAAAGGGAAGCAATCAGAAGCCCAACAGGGGAGCCATAAAAGAAATGTTTTAAACCTTGAATAAAAACATATTTGTTCAAACCCAGAGCCAGTCTCTTTTTATTCAAAATGAATGCAGTGAGTTCTCCAACACCTAGAAATGTTGAGAGGCATGCAAGTGGAATTTCAGTTGCAGGGAGGGCTCACCTTTCCCCTCCTCCCAGCCTAGTCCAGCCACTGAAGGGAAGATGTTCTGGACTTCAAAGAGGTAGTTGGTGCATCAGTCCAACACGCTTACCACCTGGTGAATTGAATTGAAAGAGGGCTCTTCTCTCTCTCGCAAGGACTTGGATATACTCTGATTCTCCGTGAGGAAAATGTGCAAAATTCATCTGGAACTAAGGAGATTAACCACATGCAGGAGCACCTCAAAAATTAGATGTCACCTCAACTAAAGAAGGCAGAGATGGGCTGTGACATCAAAGCTAAATATAACTGAAAGTTAAGCTTTTATTGTTGAGATATTATTATATCGGAGAGAAATTTTGTGGACAAGAAGATGTCTGTCAGCCTGGAAGACAGATCAGGGGAAATCATGAACAATGGTGTGTTGATTTTTCTCAGCATTGCTTGCTACGTGGACAGATGGGGTCTTGCCTGCAAGCTGTCTTTGGCCACTTGAGAGATTGCTTCTCCTCTGGGTAAGTGATGTGGAGGCAGACCTAACCAGAGAACAATCAGTGGCTCTTTTCCACCCACATCTGGGAGGTGGCTGTATCAATCAGGGTCCCAGGAGTACATAGCACACTCAAACTAGGATAATTCTAAGAGGTGTTATGAAGTGACTGTTTACAAAGGTGAGGGCAGGGTGTGAGGAAATCACAGTTGACTATTAATATTGCCTCCCCTCCCAGGATCCAAGGGGCAAGGAAAGGCAGCATCCACAAGAACTTAGGTGGAAAGAGAAGCGTGCAGAGACAGCCTGGGAAGAGCTGCAATCTTCCAACTGGAAACGTAGCTGATTGCATGCAACCTGGCAAGGAGGGAGTGAAAGAAAGAACTTCCCCAACCATATCCTCCTTTCTCTCTTTGACCACTTGCTGGTGTTCCCCTTTGTGCCACCACAGCCAGAAGCCAGAGGCAAAGAGAGCACCTTGACAAACTCCCTATAGGTCATCATCTTGGGGCAGAGAAGCAGAAGAGGGAATTTAGAGGGACAATTGTAAGGTGTCTAGTCTAGGGCCATGGCAGAGAAGTCACATGGCACATGTTTTAAAGTTAACCCAAGCCTACATTTCAGTGTCGGCCCTGCCATTTGAGCCGCTAGACCTTAAGTGAGTTATTTCCCTTCTCTAAGCATCATTTATTCCATCAGTGAGGTGACACCAGTATCATCCACCTTGAGGGGCTGCTATGAGGATTGCAGGTTGTGCCCTGTCTCACATCCTCTCAGATTACTTTTCTGATCTGCTTATTGATGCAGCCACTGGTTGCACAGAGCAGCAGCTTCAGAGCACCTCGGCTCAGCTGCACCAAGCATCACCTGCATCCTGTCCTTGATCTCCCATGCCCCTTGCTGTGGGATGCCTTACAGGAGTCTAATCAGTCATTTTGGCACATGCACACACCTAGAAGCTAGAAAGAGTTAATACCCCTGGAGTAACATATGACCAATGGTGGACAGAAATCAGGAAATGAACATGTCTAAGTCATAGGCAGACATTCTGAAGTGCCTATTCAGAGTCTCCAGTGGGATTGATGCCCAGTTGTCTACTACAAAAAACAGCCGAATAACACATCCTTGGCATGTCTTCCTTTCTCCTCTATTTTATTTTTTCCAGTCCCCTCACTCCTACCTCCTGGGTCACATACCAAAATAAACTGCATACAAGCTATGGTCCCAGGCCCTGCTTTTACGGAAACCCAGCCTAAGATTAAGATAAACGTTTGTGGATGCAGCTGGAGACCATTATCCTAAGCGAATTAACACAGAAACAGCAAAACAAATACCACATGTTCTCACTTATAAGTGGGAGCTAAACATTGGTACTCATGGACATAAAGATGCCAACAATAGATGCTGGGAACTACTAGAGGGTGAAGGGAGAAGGGGCAAGAATTTAAAAACTATCCGTTGGGTATTGTGCTCACTATCTGGGTGATAGGATCCATACCCCCAAACCTTAGCATCACACAATATAGTCATGTAACAAACCTGTGCATGTACCCCATGAATCTAAAATAAAATAAAATTTGAAGTTATTTTTTAAAAGATAAATATTTGTATTCAGCACACAGTGGGCACTCCATAAATGGTGGTTCTTTGGATTATTTTGATGATTCTTAATTGCTCATAGGGTCCCGTGATATTTGGTGGGGAGGGATCTAGGTGGGAGGAATGAATACTCATCACAACACAAAGTAATTCGGCACCTGGTTTACATGTTGGTGTTTGATGAGATTGGTTATTGTAAGTCTCAAGACTAATCATCTACAGGAGCCCAGACAATGTTCTGAGAATTCAGCTGAGCCACAGAAGGCCCATGAGGTCCATCTCCTCCTAAGGCCTGGCTAAGCTGCTGGTTCTCCATAACCTAACATCACAACCAGTGCTCCTGTTTGTCTAATTCTAGAAGACACCTGTCTCTGGAGAAAACAAAATCCCCATTCCAGAGAGTTCCCCCAGCCAGCCCCAGGGTTCTGGAAGTCCCTCAGTCTCCTCAGTTGACAGGTTACAGGGGGTTAGCTTTCTCTGCATGAGCCAGCAGTGCAAAGTCAGAGCCATTCTCAGAATAATGCATGACTTCACAAAACTTGCATCAACTTTATGAACACCCTCAGGGTGGCGCTGCCTTTAAAGGAGCCTGGATCTGACATGTAATTATGACAAGGGTCAGAACACAAACTTTTACCGAGGGCCTCCTGTGCGCCAAGTACTGCACAATGTGCTTTGCATGATTTATTTCATTTAAACCCTACAACAAACCTCTGTGGTAAGAAGCACTGTTCCCATTTCACAGAGCAGTGAGGCTCAGAGAAGTGACACAACTCCATGTGACTCCAAAAACAATACCGCTTCCCCTGTTCAGAGTGAGAACAGTCATACAAATAGCCAGCAGTGTTTCCGTCAAGTAAGAAAGGATGCTTTGGAAATAGTAGAAAGGGAAAAATAAATAAATAGCCAAAGGCTTTATTTATCCTCACTTAAGGATGCCCAATCCTCTTCTTGTTTTCACTTCTGTGAAGAAAAACAGACAGAGCAGTTCAAACAGCAGAAAGGATAGGAAAAAGGAGCTCCCAGGCTTCTGTGCCATCTGCAATGTTGATCTGGAGAAGTCAGTTCCCAGGTCTCCCTTGACCTGTAGACTACTGTAGGAACCTAAATGTCAGCATGGCAAGTACACTTACACCATCTGAACAGACACCCAGACCCTGATTTCCAGCCAGCAAAAGTCGGTGAATTGCTCTAATGGCAGGTGCCCTTCAGACCTCTTTCTGTTCATTAGTAGGAGGCCTGGTGTGACACTATTAAAGGATCGCGCAATTGCTTTTTTTCACTAGCAATGCACACTGTGGCCCATATTTTTCCATTCTCATTTTATCTCATAAATCACAGCAAGTACTATGATTTAGAAGCAGTGTATAGCATAAACTAAATGTTTATGTGCCATCAGTTTATTCATAAAACCTGTGCTTTGCACAGCAGCCATTACAAGCCAAAAACATAAAAGTAAAAACATACATTTTCCAATGCACAATTTCCAGAAAAGTGTGAGGTAGCTAGCAATGTCCATTAATAGACGGCCACTCTGCAGACTTTCCACCCCAGCTTTGTGAACCACGTAGGTGGAGAGGCCACCGCAAGATGTTTAATGCTTCCACCGGAGATTCACGATTCCATTGGGTTTCAATGCTGTGGGCTTTGGGCCCCACCCATGTGACATGAAAAATTTTATTTTTAAAGAAGGGCGTTCTTCAGGGCTTTGGTGTGCCCATAAAAGCAGTAAAAAAGCAATGTAGGAAAAAGGCTTTAATAATTTTTGTTTTGTAGAAATAATAAAGCATGGTTCCATTGGCTCTTCTGAGGGTAGCTGACTTTAAGTACCTCATGATTTTATAATTCGGAATAATTTAACAGTCATCGTTCTCAAATATCTCTTTTCCTCTTCGCCCCCTACAAAAGTATTACTTCATGGTTATTGAGACTGCAAGCTTAGCTGAACACTCATTTTGACTCATATTGTCTCAGAATCTCCGTCTGAATCATCCTTCATACTTTAGCATCATGATTTTGCTGATGTCAACAGCTACCACAAGAAAGAGCAATAGAGATGTTAGTACATTTAGTAAAGTTTTTGTTGAAGACAGTATAAGTCCACCATTTTATACCTCCTACATAGAAAATGAAGTTATTTACTATATTTTTCTTTTTATCTTGGGCTCTAGGAAATTTAGAAATGAATATCCACCTCATCAGTCATAAATATCTGAGATTCTTCAGTACTTCTGAATTCTAATGCTTCTGACTCCATCCCCTACCCAAGGACCTCGACATTGTGTCCAGATTCGATTTCCCCTGGCTCTGGTATTTAATTCCTTACAGTAAGTCAATTTTATTTTATATATGTTTGAAAACTCCCTCTTATGCTTTGTAGCATTAAGTAAACAAATATTTTCTAATGAATATTTATATTGCTTTCCACTTGTAACTACAGCTGATTGAATTAGTTTCCAACTAACTTCTATGTTCCTTTCAGCACTTCAAATAACTAACATTGAGGACTCAGAATTAGACTCTGCTTTATGTCGGAAAGCAAAACCACACCTGAGTAGGTTAATGAACTTGAAGAAAATCAATAAACCTGAAGATTGTTCCATTATTAAGGTTCCATATAAAGTTCCAATTTCACCGCAGGGAATGTGGGAAAGGCAGGGAGGTTTAGGTGTTCTGATTCACAGCAAAATAGTCTCTTTGCTTGCTATATTTCTTTTTCTGTGCCACTGTCAGTTTTAGAGGATTATATAAAATTTTGGAAAGAGTGACTGATGCCTGTCATTTTGAGAGTTTTTGCAAGCTCAGCCTTTCCGATTTTAGTTTTCTTAAACATGATTGGCAGCTTAAAGTGGAGTTCTACCAACTAGGACTCTCTGGGAGTCACCAAACTTTCCAAATATTTCTCACGACTAATGGGATTATGCCTGGTCTGTGCAAAAAAAAATGATTCAACAGAAGATGCTACTGCATATCTTCTGACCAGCAGCCCTGGGTTTCCAGTAATGCTATACTGAACAGCATGATACAGGAGCCCCAGGTGCACATGGCCAATGAAATTCAAATTCATATCAGTTTTGAAGAATAATCCACATAGAAAGGTAGGACATGTGTGTCTCCAAATAGAAAGCTAGGATATGTGTTTCTTTGGGTTTTGCAGTGGAAGAAGGAGCAGGCTAGTAACAAAGATTTAGTGTCTCCCTGCCCCACAACCCATCGCAAGAAAAGAAGTCAAATGTACTCAGCCGTGAACAACTGAAAAGACATACTATGTTCTTAGATAGAAGGAATCAATATCACAAAGATCTCCCTTAGGTTGTTAGAAATTCAATGAATTAGCAATACCAATTCCTTCATATTGTTTCCTGTAGCTATAAAACTTAATTATAACATACATCTGTAAGAAGAGGAAAGCAAGAATAGCCACAAAAATCCAGGAAAGGAAGAGTGAAGGCTAGTGGGGATGTGGTGGGTAGCCCTTTCAGATAATAAAGTTAATTATAAAACCTTTATAATTAAGACAGTGTAGTATTAATGAATGAACAAACGAATATATCAATAAAAATAAAAAATCCAAAAATAGATGTAATTTTATATGGAAATATAGTGCACAATAAAGGCAGTATCTCAAATCAGTAGGAGAAAAATGATTATTTAATAAGTTTCGTTGGATCACCACATAATTAAGATTGGATCTATTCTTCATATTGGGCTCTAAGATATATTCCAAATGGAACAAGTATCTAAATGGTAAAAAATTAAATGAATCTTATACAGACTAGAAAAAAGTGGGTGAATTCTTCATAATCTGGGACTGTGAAAATTTTCTTAACTATGACACAAAATTCAAATTCTTTAAGGAAAAGGATTTATATATTTGGCAACACTAAAATGAAAACAAACTATGGGCAAAAATAACCACAAAGAATTCCAAAAAATATAATAAATGACAAAGAAGGCTTGCAACTTATATTGCAAAGGGTTATTATTCCTAATTATCCCTAATATATAAAAACTTTCCAAAAATGGAGACAAACATCAAGAAAAATCTCATAAGAGAGTCTAAGAGCAAGTTCAGAGAAAATAAATGTGCCTTAAACATATGAAAAGATGTCCAGCCTCACTCATAATGAGATATGAAAATTAAAACTGCACAGATAACATTTCGCAATCATATTACCAAAATTCCAAAAATCTTGACAACATACTCTTAAGAAGTCTATGAAAAGGCATTCTTAGAAATCACTGGTGGGAATACCAAAGGGTAAAAACCAATGTGAAAGGTAAATTGGCAATATCTAGCAAATTTTTATGCACTTCAACCCTTTCAATTGGCAATCCAACTTCTAAGACTCTATCTAGATGATACATTGGCAAAAATATAAGACAACTACATAAGTTATCTTGTTAAGTAGAGATATATGATCAGCAAAGTAGAGACGAGTAGAGATATCTGACTGACAAAACTGAAAATCACCTAAATACCTATTAACAGAAGAGTGGTTGAATAAACTATGATCCACCCACACAATGAAAAAACTATGTATCTCCAAAGAGGATGTGAGGATATTTCATATACTGCTGTGAAATAATCTCCAGGATATATTACTGAGTAAAAAGGCAATGTGGAAAAAGGATTTCTAGGATATCCCCATTCATCTAAGAAGAGACTATGATATAGATATGACTATCTGCTTTTTTTAAAAAAAAAAGACAAACCAAAACAAAAAATATTAATGGTTACCAGTAAATGGTATGAAGAAACAGAAGGGCAGGCATCAATGAGAAAAATTATACTTCTCAGGTTTATAACTTTGACTGTGGAATTCTGTAAAATGTTTATGGAATTACTAAACAAAATTAAATTTAAAAATTTCTAAAAATAAGAAGATGAATAAAACAAATTAATATAACTTTATATTGATTTGGTGTCATAATCACCACAGTGACATAATACAAAGAATTTTTGGTGATTTAAAAAAAAATAATTTGAATGGATGCAAAATAACCACAGTTCAGTAAAATCCTTGTGGTCTTGTATATGAACCCATGATGATATTAACTTTAAAACACTATTTCCTAGCTTTACTCACTGAACAAAACTAGAAATAAAGATAAAGTAGATAGTAATAAACATCTCAGGGCTCATATTACAGTCTCTAATACTTTCCACTAAAAAGAAGAAAGGTTCTTGATTTCAGGTCTAGAGCAACAAATGTATAAGATGTGCTGGACATTTTTTCATACCTGAAGGAAAGAATGTCTTAAAACCCACTGAGGGCTCACCAAAAGAATGGAAGAACCACTTTGAAGAAGGTCCCACTGGTCCATAAAAGCACAACTAATTCAATGGTTTGAATCACTTCAAATACTAATAAATCCATGAGTTCAAAGTTATACAAAAGAAAAAAAATGCCTTTAGTTGCCAGTTTGGATGATTCTATGTAACTCAAATTTTGATAGCTAGCAATTCCAGGGAAATAATCAGTTATCCTGCCTTTCCTATATAAGATATGTTTCTGGATGAGAAAACAGTTGATGAGGGAAAAATTTTCTTTAGAGACATGTTCCAGCTAGTAAATGAAGAAGGAATGACGTAAGTGTAAAGGCACTGCTTTGCAAAGCCCTGATGAAACAGTGGATCTAGGAAATGGTCATCAATATCTCCTAGCATCATAAAAGGAGAATCAACTTCATATTATGTACCAGGTGACAGAAATACACATCACCTCCTTGAAAGTAGTCTTGCCAAAAAAAAAAAAAAAAAGCAAAAACCTAGTTTGATCATGCCCCTAGATCTCTTACAAATTGACAGGAAATACAGACAACAGAGGAACATGTAATCTGCAAAACGCAGCTATAGCAAATTCTATAAAACAAATTATACAATGTATTCAACAAATAAACTGTATAGGGGAAATAAGAGAACAAAAGCACCTGTAGATTAAAACAGTGGTATGCAAACTGTGGTCAACAGGGCCACCACACTGTTTTTGTAAATAAAGTTTTATTGGAACATAGCCAAGTCCATTCATTTATGCATTGTCTATGGCTATTTTTGTGCTACAGTGACAGAGTTGACTAGTTGCCGCAGAGATTATATGGCCCCTAAGGACTAAGATATGTACTATCTGGGCCTTTCCAGAGAACATTTGCCAACCAATTGACTAAAAGAGACTTAAGAGACATATGAAGCAATTGGAATATATGGACCTTATTTTGATTATGATTAAACAAAGAATCAAAAAATTAAAAATAAAGCAGTCAAAGAAAAAGAGTTGAGAAAAAAAATTGTTAGAAAGCCATTCAAGAGAATTAGAATAGTAAAAACGTAGAGGGAAATAATAGACAAGGAGATTAAAAGATGAGGAGTATGTGGTCACAGTGTGTATTAGTCCATTTTCATGCTGTTATAAGAAGAAATACCCAAGGCTGGATAATTTATAAAGGAAAGAGGTTTAGTTGACTCACACTTCCTCATGGCTGGGAAGGCCTCAGGAAAATTATAATCATGGCAGAAGGGGAAGCAAATACGTTCTTCTTCACAAGGCAACAGGAGAGACAAATGCCGAGCAAAAGGGGAAAAGCCCCTTATAAAACCACCAGATTTTGTGAGAACTCACTCACTATCAAGAGAATAGCATGAGGGTAACCACCCCCTTGATTAAATTACCTCCCACCAGGCACCTCCCACGACATGTGGGGATTATGGGAACTACAATTCAAGATGAGATTTGGGTGGGGACACAGCCAAACCTTATTACAGTGTGACTGCTGCCAGGAAGGCAAAGAGAGACAGATCTAAAATATTTCAGTAGATGAGTGACTAGACACCATGGGTCACCTTAGTGTGAGCACTGTCAGTGGAGCAATAGAAGTAGAACTCAAAGTGTACAAATACTACGTGGACGACTACTACATTGGAAAAGAAAAAATACAGACTGCTCCTGTCAGGGTTTCAGCAGCTGAGGAGAGAGAGCATCTGTACCTGGAATGAGAAGCCCATCTAAGACTAAGAGAGACTTGAAGCAAATGAATATTACATCAGTAAACTGATTTTACAGTGCATATTATAAACCCTAAAGCAGGAGGAGAATGTTGTCTACTTCAGTTGTGCCAAAGTCAGAACCAATCAAAACACACGTACACAAACACTTTCGGATTTCAATCTTTTCAATCACTTTGGGTATCAAAAACAGGCCCTGTCAAAGTATTTGAAGTGGACAAGGAAGCCAGTACCTAGCACAGACTCTTGTACATGGCAGGTTGGTAAATTTGAATTGGAAGCCTAAGTGATATAATTTAGATATTTGTCTCCAACAAATCTCATGTTGAAATTTGATCCCCAATGTTGGAGGTAGGGCCTGGTGGGAGGTACTTGGGAAATGGTAGCAGATCCCTCATAAATGGCTTGGTGCTGTCCTTGCAGTAATGAATGAGTTCTCACTCTGTTAGTTCCCACAAGAACTAATTGTTAAAAAGAGCCTGGCGTCTTCCTCACCTCTCTCTCACCATATGATGCCGGCTCCCCTTCCTTTTCCTCCATGAGAAGAAGATTCCTGACACCCTCACCAGAAGCAGGTATCGGTGCAATGCTTCTTGTACAGCCTGCAGAACTTGAGTCAAAAAATTCTCTTTTCTTTACAAATTACCCAGCCTCAGCTATCTCTTTACAGAAATGTAAACAAATTAAGACACCAAGAAACCAAGTACTTCTGCACACATAACAGAATAAACAACCTATTTGACATCATTTGGACAAAAACTTCATATGATGAGAATCCTCTAAGTTAATCCTTGTGAACTTCAAAATCACAGAGATGGGCCATCTTCAAGCTTTTTTTTTTCTCCCTCTAGGGACATCTGGTCTTCTCTTTAGACACCACTAGTAGAGCCCTGAGCCCTGTGTTTGCATCCCAGCCTTCTTCCTGTACTATGCTGGCCAAACTGCAGCCCAGCAAGATCCCAGAACATCGTCCGCCCTACAAAGCTGAAATAGAAAGCAATTTGCAACTGAATGACTCTGCTTTGATGATTTGGGATCCCCCTTAACATTGCCTTTGATGGGATTCTTTCTGTCAGCAGCTACAATATCACTTTCCCTAATTAACTCTGATGTTTCCTTTGAGCTTCTGTTTCCTGAGAAGGAAAATCATGTTTAATTCAAAAGGGCTGTCATTATTTTGATGAATGGATAACAGCTATAAGCCACAGGTTTGGAGAGAAGTAATAAAATCAAAATGATTACATCCCTTTAATGTGGCCCCATTCCAAAGTCCTTCCTACAGGTAGTTCTCTGGATAAGGAGTAGAGGTACTGGGGTAGGAGGCATGAGGTGGGAAGGAAAATGTTAATAACGGTAGCAGCTTCTGGACCAAAGTTTGGCCTGGAGCTGTAGGGCCTCACTAATAAAACAAGTAGTTTTCCTTTGTAGTATGGTACATCTGAAGCAAAGTTGTGGCCCAACGCCAGATTCAAATCCACACTCTTGCCACATATCTGCACACAAGCTATTAACCTCACTGTTTCTTTCACCTTAGTCATAGGTATTTCCAATTTTAACCATCCATAAAGGGAGTAGGACCATGGATAATTCCAAAATCAGATTACAGGGAATCATCTACATTTGGCTTAAAAGACTGTATGAAAAGAGCCTTTTCTTGCCCCAGAATTCCTTGACTCATCTTTTGGGTAAGAATTGTAGTCTATTGGAATAATCTGAACAGACTAACTGCCCAACAGAGACAGGCTAAACTTCCACTGGAGCAGCCACAGATGGCTCTGGGCATGTTTGACCATCATACTATTAAATTAGAAATTTCCTCACCTTGGAGGGTTACAGTATAAGATCTGTGTGGCAAAATCAAATTTTATTCTCTCATTCACCAGGCCAAAAATGTCAAAGAAGTTCTGACAGCACTGGAGACATGAGTAAATTTTCTAGATCAGATTCCTGCCAGCATTTCCTCGGGCCTGCACCCTGCCTGGACCTCAGACAAATGTAAAGGGTTTGGCCGACACACCAGAGGCAGAGTATGTTCAGTCCCCTGCGGATATGGTACTTTTGCTCTGCAGAATAAATGTCATATATGTTGACATGAAAACTTTAAAATGACCCTTTTTAAAAATATCTCTTCCTCCATTATCTAGTTTTCAGTTTGAAACCACAGCCACTACTTCTTGTAATGATCCACCTATTGCCCAGTCCCTGCAAATTTTATTTTTCACATTAGAAATTACTTGTCCACTCCCTTCACCAGAAGATTTGACCACACAGCAGGTTCCCAGACCCACGTGGCTCCCAGAACTCTGCTACAGAGGAGGGGTGTGGTCTCTCGCTATTAGTCCCACTCTAACCTTGCTGTTGCCGGCACCAAAACCTAGATTCAGATGTGATGTTACCAGATCAGAATGAAATTAGACCACTCTCTCTCTGTTTCTAATGAGCTGTGATCAGCCTCAGTTCCATGAAGAGCTAGCAAGTCACTTCTCTTGCTTTCTGTACTTGAACAATGGCCTATTGTTGATTTATTATAAAAATGTTTATTTAATTTTTAAATGTAATTAACATTCAGCCTCATTTAGCATATTTTGTGAGAGGTACTCAGTGAAGCACTGCTTTCTTTCTGTATATTTTTTTTTTTTTTTTTTTTTGAGACAGAGTCTCGCCGTCGCCCAGGCTGGAGTGCAGTCGCGCACGCGATCTCAGCTCACTGCAGGCTCCCCGCACCGGGGTTCACGCCATTCTCCTGCCTCAGCCTCCCGAGTAGCTGGGACTGCAGGCGCCTGCCACCTCGCCCAGCTAATTTTTGTGTGTGTGTGTTTTTAGTAGAGATGGGGTTTCACCGTGTTAGCCAGGATGGTCTCAATCTCCTGACCTCGTGATCTGCCCACCTCGGCCTCCCAAAGTGCTGGGATTACAGGCGTGAGCCACCGCGCCCAGCCTTCCGTATATTATTTTCTTTTTTTTTTTTTTTTTTGAGACGGAGTCTTGCTCTGTCTCCCAGGTGGGAGTGCAATGGCGCGATCTCGGCTCACTGCAAGCTCCGCCTCCCGGGTTCATGCCATTCTCCTGCCTCAGCCTCCGGAGTAGCTGGGACTACAGGCGCCCGCCAACACGTCCGGCTAATTTTTTGTATTTTTAGTAGAGATGGGGTTTCACTGTGTTAGCCAGGATGGTCTTGATCTCCTGACCTCGTGATCCGCCCGCCTCGGCCTCCCAAAGTGCTGGGATTACAGGCTTGAGCCACCGCGCCCGGCCCTGTATATTATTTTCTGAGACACTTTGAGGTAATAGCCTTGGGACACAAGTTAGGAAGTCAAGACTCAATTCTAGCTATCTTTTGCTGTGTTACTCTTTTGTTTAACCTGCAGCCTCATAAGTATGAACTCAAGCTTCTCAAAAAAGTACTGTGCAAAGCAGCATATCACTATTTCACTATGGAACAAAAAGTTCCTCAGAGGACACTGAGCCTCTTTTCCTCCATTTCTCCTGTGGCTGTGTGATGATTCCTACTATTAGCCAGCTAGCTTGGGTCCAGGTCCGCTATTCCCCAAGCACATTTATTTTATGATTTCTCCATTTCTTAGTTATTAATTTTGCTTCATGTTTAAGTCCAATGGGGTGTGTCTTCAAGTTTTTTGTGAAAAAATATACATATGTTTTAAGTTTTTTGAAATCTTTCGTATCTGAAAATGTCTTTTGGTTATGTTCACATTGACAAAGAATTTTGTTTGATTTGAAATCTTTGGGTAAAAAAAATTCTTCCTTTAATCCTCTGCAGACGCTGCTCTATTGTCTTCTAAGTTTTATTGATGGGAAATAGAATTATGGCAGCCTGAGCTTTATTTCTTTGTGAGAACCTACTGTTATATTCTGGCTAGATACTATTAAGATTGTGGTAGCTGTTTTTTTTCTCTGTGTACCTATAATTTTTTCCCACAGAGTATCTGTTTATAAGTATTTCACTTTTTTCAAGATATTGATTTTTTTTAAACATAAATATATATGCTTATTCTTCAACTCAGGAAACTTTTCTTCTTTATAACTTTGATTATCATTTTTATTACTTTTGCTTCTTTAGCAAATGAACTACCTGGATGATTACTCTCCATTTTCCAACTTCCAGATCTAGAGTTGTTTCTACAAAATGACAGGGTGTTTTGATGTTTTCTGCTCACCTAAGGCAGGGTGAATTTAACCCTCTGAAATACATTTAGTGGGCAGATTAGTGAACCCAGCCTTAGTTCAGTTTGCATTTTCTAAGAGCACTCATCTATTACTGATTTGTTATATAGATTTCTTATATTTTTGAGATAATCTAAACAACAAAATTCAGGGCTCTTTACTATCCAGAATGCAATGTGTTACTGTGGACATTCCCAACAGTACTTTTTGCATAACTATCTTCTAAAATTTGCTTTCACTGAATGACTAACGAACAGAGATAACATCTCTCATGAGTGGATTTTGTTTGCTCTCCAAATGCTTCAGAAATAAATTGATACCATTATTAAGAAATTAATACTCCCCAAAGAATTCTACTTACTCAGTGCAATTCCTATCAAAATCTCATACACTTTATTTGACGGAATTGTTTTGAAACCTGTTTTAAAATCCATGTGAAATCTCAAGGGACCAAATAACCAAAACAATCCTGAAAGAGAACAAAGTTGGACATCTCATGCTTCATAATTCCAAAACTTGCTACAAAGCTACAGTGATCAAAACAATGTGGTATGAACATAATGCCAGACACATCGACAAGTGTAGAAGAATAAACCCTCATATATATGGTCAAATGATTTTCAACAAGGGTGCTAGAAACATTCAATGGAGAAAGGACAGTCTTTTCAACAAATGGTGATGAGAAAACATGCAAAAGGAAAAAGTTGAGCCATTACCTTACACTATATCCAAAAATTAATTCAAAATTTATCAAAGATCTAAGAGCAAAAACTGTAACTCACTTAAAAAAGCATAGGCATAGAAAAGATTTATGGCATAAAATTTGGCAATGATTTCTTGGATATGACATCAAAAGCACAAGCAACAAAAGAAAAAATAGATTAACTGTATTCACAAATCTGATATTGAATAAAGGACTGATTTCCAGAATATATAAAAAAACTGCTACAACTCAAACAACTAAAAATGATCCAACTTAAAAATGGACAAAACACTTGAATAGACATTTCTCCAAAGAAGATCTACAGATGGCCATAGCATATAAAAAGATGTTCAACATCACTAATCATTGGAGAAAAGTCAATCAAACCACAGTGAGTGAATTGACTTGAATAGACATTTCTCCAAAGAGGATATACAGATGGCCATAGCATATAAAAAGATGCTCAACATCACTCATCATTAGAGAAAAGCCAATCAAACCACAGTGAGATCCCACAACACACCCTTTAAAATAGCTATTATAAAAAACAAACAAAACAGAAAATAGAAAATAACATTGTTGGTGAGGATGTGGAGAAACTGAAACACTTGTACATTGCTGGTAGAAATGTAATATGGTGTGGCCACTGTAGAAAACAATATGATACTTCCTTTAAAAATTAAATATAGAATTGCCATTTGACCCAACAATTCCACTTCTGGTAAATACTCAGAAGAATGAAAGCAGGGACTCAAAAAAACATGTATGTTCCAATGTTTGTAGCAAGATTTTTCACAGAGCCAAAAGATGGAAGCATCCCAAATGTTCAACAAAAGATGAATGGATACACAAAATGTAGAATACGCATAAAGAAATATATTTTTTGCATTGTTTTATTGCATTGTTTCCCCAATTCAAAATGTGGAATATACATACAGGAATGCATTGTTATTGCATTGTTTTATTGCACTTTTTACAAATTGAAGCTTTGTGGCAACCCTGCATCGAGCAAGTCTGTTGGAACTAGTTTTCCAACAGCGTGTGCTCATTTCATGCCTCCATGTCACAGGTCACACTACTTTTTCATTATTATTACGCCTGTTATAGTGACATATGATCTGTTATCTTTGATGTTACCATTGTAATTGTACTGAGGCTCCACAAACCACATCTATACAAAACAGCATACTTAATCCATAAACATTGTGTGTGTTCTGATACTCCACGAGCTAGCGGTTTCCTCATCTCTCTCATATTCCTTGGGCTTCCCTATTCCCTGAGATGCAAAAAAAAAAAAAAAAAGAAAAGAAAAGAAAAGAAAAAAAAAGAAAGAAAGAAATTAGGCCAGTTAATAACCCTGCAATGACCTCTAAGTGTTCAAGTGAAAAAAAAGAGTAATATCTCTCACTTTCCATCAAAAGCTGGAAATAATAAAACCAAGTGACGAAGGCACGTTGATAAGCTAGGACTCTTGTGCCAAAGTTAGCCAAGTTGTGAATGAGAAGGAAAAGGCTTTGAAGGAAATTGTAAGTGCTACTCCAGGGAACACACAAATGAAAAGAAAGCAGAACATTCTTATTGCTGATATAGAGAAAGCTTTAGTGATCTGGACTGAAGATCAAACCAGACACAATGCTTCCTTAAACCTAAGCCTAATCCAGAGAAAGGCCCTAAACCTCTTCAATTCTATGAATGCTGAGAGAGATGAGAAAACTGCAGAAGAAAAGTTGAAACTACCAGAGGTTGCTCTATGAGATTTAAGGAAAGAAATCTATAACATAAAAGTGCAAGATGAAATAGCAAGTGCTGATGTAGAAGCTGCAGCAAATTATTCAGAAGATCTAGCTAAGATCATTGATAAATGTGGCTACACTGAACGACAGATTTTCAATGTAGATAAAACAGCTTTCCATCAGAAGAAGATGCCATGCAGGATTTTCATGGCTGGAGGGGAGAAGTCAATGCCTAGCTTCAGTGATTCCAAGGACAGGCTGACTTTCTTATTAGGGGCTAGTGCAGCTGGTGAATCTAAGTCGAAGCCAATGCTTGTTCACCATTCTGAAAATCCTAAGGTCCTGAAGAATTATGCTAAATCTACTCAGACTGTGTTTTATAAATGAAACAACAAAGCCTGGATAATGGCACATCTGTTTACCACATGATTTACTAAATATTTTAAACCTACTGTTAATAAGCACTGCTCAGAAAAAAAAAAAATTCAAGCTATTACTGCACATTGACAATGCACCAGAATCATCCTGTGGTCATTTCCCCAGTTCTGGAATGCATAATTGGCATAGACATACTTAGCAGCTGACTGAACCCCCACATTGGCTCCCTGACTGGTAGGGTGAGGACCATTATGGTGGGAAAAACCAAATGGAAGCCATTAGAGCTGCCTCTACCTAGAAAAATAGTAAATCAAAAACAATATCACATCCCTGGAGGGATTGCAGAGGTTAGTTCCACCATCAAGGACTTGAAATATGCAGGAGCGGTGATTCCCACCACATTGCTGTTCAACTCTCCTATTTGGCCTGTGCAGAAGACAGATGGACAGTGGACTATTGTAAGCTTAACCAAGTGGTGACTCCAATTGTAGCTGCTCTACCAGATGTGGTTTCATTGCTTGAGCAAATTAATGCATTTCCTGAGACCTGATATGCAGCCATTGATTTGGCAAATGCCTTTTTCTCTATTCCTGTCCATAAGGCCCACCAGAAGCAATTTGCCCTCAGCTGGGAAGGCCAGCAACATACCTTTACTGTCCTCGCTCAGGGGATATCAACTCTCTGGCTTTGTGTCATAATCTTATTCAGAGAGGACTTGATGGCTTTTCACTTCCACAAGGAATCACATTGGTCCATGATATTGATGACATTATGCTGATTGGATCTAGTGAGCAAGAAGTAGCAAACACACTGGACTTACTGATGAGACATTTGTGTGCCAGAGGAAGGGAAACAAATCCAACTACAATTCAGGGACCTTCTACCTCAGTAAAATTTCTAGGGGTCCAGTGGTGTGGGACCTGTCGAGATATTCCTACTAAGGTGAAGGATAAGTTGTTGCATTTGGCCCCTCATACAATCAAGAAAAAAAGACAACGCCTAGTGGGCCTGTCTGGATTTTGGAGGGAATGTGTTTTTCATTTGGGTGTGCTATTCTGGCTGGCCCATTTATTGAGTGACCCTAAAGGCTGCCAGTTTTGAGTGGGGTCCAGAACAGGAGAAGGCTCTGCAACAGGTCCAGGCTGCTGTGCAAGCTGCTCTGCCACTTGGGCCATATGACCCAGCAGATCCAATGGTGCTTGAGCTGCCAGTGGCAGATGGAGTTGTTGTTTGTAGCCTTTGGCAAGCCCCCATAGGTGAATCACAGAAGAGGCCTCTAGGATTTTGAAGCAAAGCTCTGCCATCTTCTGCAGATAACTACCCTCCTTTTGAGAGACAGCTCTTGGCCTGTTACTAGGCTTTGATAGAAACTGAACATTCAACTATGGGTCATCAAACCGCCATGCAACCTCAACTGTCTATCATGAACTGGGTGCTTTCTGACCCATCTAGCCATAAAGTTGGTTATGCATAGCAGCATTCCATCATCAAATGGAAGTGATATATGTGATCAGAATCAAGCAGGTCCAAGTAAGTTGCATGAGAAAGTGGCTCAAATGCCCATGGTCCCCACTTCTCCCACCCTGCCTTCTCTCCCCAAGCATGCACCAATGGCATCATGGGGAATTCCCTATGATCAGTTGACAGAGGAAAAGAAGACAAAGGCCAGGTTTACAGATGGCTCTGCACAGTATGCAGGCAACTCCAGAAAGTGGACAGCTACAGCACTACAGCCCCTTTCTAGGACATCCCTGAAGGAAAGTGTCAAAGGGAAATCTTCCCAGTGGGCAGAACTGCGAGCAGTTCACCTGGTTGTGCACTTCGCATGGAAGGAGAAATGGCCAGATGTGCAATTATATACTGATTCATGGGCTGTAGCCAATGGTTTGTCTGGACAGTCAGGGAATTGAAAGAAGTGATTGGGAAATTGGGAAATTGGTGACGAAGAAATCTGGGGAAGAGTTATGTGGATGGACCTCTCTGAGTGGTCAAAAACTGTGAAGATATTTGTATCTCATGTGAGTACTCAACAAAGGACGACCTCAGAAGAGGAGGATTTTAATAATCAAGTGGATAGGGTGACTCATTCTATGGACATCACTCAGCCTCTTTCCCCAGCCACCCCTGTCATTGCCCAATGGGCACATGAACAAAGTGGCCATGGTGGCAAGAATGGAGGTTACACATGGGCTCAGCAACATGGACTTCCACTCACAAAGGCTGACCTGGCTACAGCCACTGCTGAGTGCCCAGTTTGTCAGCCACAGAGACCAACACTGAGCCCTCGACATGGTACCATTCCTCGGGGTGATCAGCCAGCTACCTGGTGGCAGGTTGATTATATTGAACCTCTTCCATCATGTAAAGGGCAGGGGTTTGTCCTCACTGAAATAAACACTTACTCCAGATATGGGTTTGCCTATCCTGCATGCAATGCTTCTGCCAAGACTTGTATCTGTGAACTCACGGAATGTCTTATCCACCATCATGGTATTCCACACATCATTGCCTCTGACCAAGGCACCCACTTTATGGCTAAAGAAGTGTGGCAGTGGGCTCATGTTCCTGGAATTCACTGGTCTTACCATGTTCCTCATCATCCTGAAGGAACTGGATTGATAGAACGGTGGAATGGCCTTTTGAAATCACAATTACAACACCAATTAGGTGACAATACTTAGCAGGGCTGGGACAAAGTTCTCCAGATGTCTGTGTATGCTCTGAATCAGCATCCAGTATAGGGTACTGTTTCTCCCATAACCAGGATTCCTGGGTCCAGGAATCAGGGGTGGAAGTGGAAGTGGCACCATTCACTATCACCCCTAGGGACCCACTAGCAAAATTTTTGCTTCCTCTTCCTGCTACATTACATTCTGCTGGCCTAGAGGTCTTAGTTCCAGAGGGAGGAATGTTGCCACCAGGACACACAACAATGATTTCATTTAACTGGAAGTTAAGATTGCCACCTGGCCACTTTGGGCTCCTCCTACCTCTAAGTCAACAGGCTAAGAAGGGAGTTACAGTGTTGGCTGGGGTGATCAATCCAGACTATCAAGATGGAAACAGTCTACCACTCCACAATGGAGGTAAGGAAGAGTATGCATGGAATACAGGAGATTCATTAGGGCATCTCTTAGTATTACCATGTCCTGTGATTAAGGTCAATGGGAAACTACAACAACCCAATCCAGGCAGGACTACAAATGGCCCAGACCCTTCAAGAATGACGGTTTGGGTCACTCCACCAGGTAAAAAGCCACTACTTGCTGAGGTGCTCACTGAAGACAAAGGGAATACAGAATGGGTAATAGAAGAAAGTAGTCATCAATACCAGCTATGACCACGTGACCAGCTGCAGGAATGAGGACTATAATTGTCATGAATATTTCCTCCTTGCTTTGTTAAGAACATGTTTGTGTTTGTACTAAGAAAATATCTTCATTTTATTTTCTTTCCTTTTTCTTTATCATGTGAAATAAGACTTCATATCATTTAAGTATTGTTTACTTAATATCATTAAGTAAAGTTAAGATAGCATTTAAGTATTGTTAACTTTATAACATTTGGGCTAGGAATTGGTGCGTTTCTGGATGTACAAAGGATACCTGTATTATGTTAAGTGTAATTATCACCTTATTATTCTCATCATTTGTAGATAATACGTGATTTCAGGATATGTGTATGGGTTCAAGTTGACAAGGGTGCACTTGTGATGGTTAACATTGTCAACTTGATTGGATTGAAGAATACAAAGTATTGTTCCTGAGTGTGTCTGTGAGGGTGTTTCCGAAGGAGATTAACATTTGAGTCAGTAGACTGGGAGATGCAGACCCACCTTCAATCTAAGTGGGTACCATCTAATC
Source organism: Symphalangus syndactylus (assembly GCF_028878055.3). Taxonomy (NCBI): domain Eukaryota; kingdom Metazoa; phylum Chordata; class Mammalia; order Primates; family Hylobatidae; genus Symphalangus; species Symphalangus syndactylus. Next base: position 89,073,595 of record NC_072426.2, read on the forward strand.
AGCAGCCAGCATGGCTAGGATAAAAGCAGGCAGAGGAACATGGAAGGACTGGACTGGCTAAGTCTTTCAGCCTTTATCTTCCTCCCATGCTGCATGCTTCCTGCCCTGGAACATCGGACTCCAAGTTCTTCAGCTTTTGGACTCTTGGACTTGTGCCAGTGTTTTGCCAGGGGCTCTTGGACCTTTAGCCACAGACTGACGACTGCACTGTCATCTTCCCTACTTTTGAGGTTTTGGGACTCAGACTGGCTTCCTTGCCCCTCAGCTTGCAGACAGCCTGTTGTGGGACTTCACCTTGTGATCATGTGAGTCAATACTCCTTAATAAGCTCTCCTTTATATATACATCTATCCTATTAGTTCTGTCCCCCTAAAGAACTCTAACTAATAAAGGTATATACATTGTTTTTTAGAGACAATTCTATTGCACCACTTAATAGACTATAGTGTTGTATAAAAATAACTTTTATATGCACCTGGAGGCCAAAAATATGGTGTGACTCACTTTATTGTGATATTCACTTTATTGGGAACAAAATCCTCAATATCTTCAAGATATGCCTGTACAATGAAACATAATTCTTCCTTAAAAAGGAATGAAATTTTGACACATACAACGTGAATGAACTTTGGGAACATTATGCTAAGTGATATAAACCAGTCACAAAAAGTCAAAATACTGTATTATTCCACTTATATATGAGGTATCTAGAACTGAGTCATCAAACTCATGGAAACAAAAAGTAGAATAGTGATTGCTAGAGACTGAGGCAACAGGGAAACAGGGAATAGCCAAATGGGTACAGAGTTTCAGTTTTGCAAGATGAAAAAGTTTTGGAGATGTGCTACACAACCATGTGAATGTGCTTAATATTATTGAACTACATACTTAAAAATAGTTAAAGTACACAAGAACAGAAAACCAGACACCACAAGTTCTCACTCGTAAGTGGGAGCTGAACAATGAGAGCACATGGACACAGGGAGGGGAACATCACACACCAGGGCCTGTTGGGGGGTGGGGGGCTAGGGGAGGGATAGCATTAGGAGAAATACCTAATGTAGATTATGGGTTGATGGGTGCAGCAAACCACCATGGCACATGTATACCTATATAACAAACCTGCACGTTCTGCACGTGTACCACAAAACTTAAAGTGTAATAATAATAAAAGTTAAAGTAGTGAATTTTACGTTATGTATACTCTGCCCTTACAGAGAATAAAAATAATAATTTTAAGGTGAAATAAAATTCTGACACAGCCTATTACATAGATGAACCTTGAAGACATTATGCTATATGAAGTAAGCCAAACACACAAAAAAGTAGCCATTGCATGATTCCATTTACATGAGGTATGTAGAGTAGTCAAAGTCATAGAGACAGAAAGTAGAATGGTGTTTTCTGGGAGCTGGAGAAGAGGAGGATGGGGAGTTATCATTTAATGGAGTTAGGGAAGAAGAAAAAGTTTTGAAGATGGATGGTAGTGATGGCTGCGCAACAGTGTGAATGTACTTAATGCCACAGAACTGTACACTTGAAAATTGTTACGATGGTACGTTTAATGCTGTGTATATTTTGCCACAATAAGAAAAGAAAAAACAAAAGAAAAAATAGAGAAATCAAATATATTGCCAGCATTTAATAATTAACAGATTTAATATAAACTAAAAGAGACTATCTGATAAGATTGTGCCCCTATTCAAAGACGGTGACAACTGAACTGAAGAGTGGTTGCCAGACTTGGACAGCAATCGTGAATTTTTTAGCATCTTCAGCTCATTTCACTTCCCACCTCCCTCTCTTCCATACTTTACTCAATATATTGCCTGCCTGGGTCCTGGAGCCATTTGAGTTTATGGCACTGATACAGAAAAATGTAAGGAGGAGGCAATAACTTTTGACTGTTTGACCACATGGAGTCAGCCTCCTTGCAGGAAATTGACAGTGACTGCTCAGATGTTTTCAAATTTGGTCAAATGTAGTATATGAGTGAAAAAGCAGACAGTGAAGGCACTATAAAGAGTCTTCTTATCTTTTATTAAGTAGTTGCATCTGGAGGCCAAACTGGGATAGGAGTTTTTCAAAATAGTTTTCTTTGCTTTGTGGTTAGTGACAGTTCCCATCAGATTGTGCCTTGCTGTTAGAAGTTACTGTCTTACTGTGTATATGGCTGTGAGTTTTGTGTTTACAATTGACATTCTGAATGTGTTTTTTTCTTGCATATTTCAATTCATTTTTACTGTCAATTGAGGACATTTGGATACTATTTCTGTCACCCAAATATTTCCTATAGCTTCTAGTTTTATGTCATAGGTAATGTTTATAATATCCTTTTAGACCTTTATTTAACATTGTGATAGTCCTTTGAACAGGATAAGACAGGGGGAAGAACCTAGGAGCAATTTCTCAGAGGCCTCCCCCAATGTTGACACTTAATGAAGTAAAGCCTTGAATATCATTGGTTTGCCAGTTATGATGTAACTAACCACCATCTGAGCCCGTTCTTATTTCTCCAAAGTGTCCCTAAGACCATATCAAATGGTCGTATTTGCCCACTGTAATTCTCTGCTTTCCTAGTGTAGCGTTACTATTAAAGTCAGAGCTTTTAAAAAAGTAGTAACTCAACAGAATTCCTGTGGTACCCATGCTGTGGTGGGTAAGTGTGGACATCGGGAGCAGTTGTGTGTGGCTGTGGCTGATGCAGGAAGTGTACAGAGTTCAGACTCAAGAGTTAAGGGAGGCCAGGTGGAGAGTTTAGCCACAGAATGGAGATTTTATCATTTTATTCTGTGTTTTGGAGGCTAGAAATATGTCTTGGTGGTAACAAAGAAAAGCTTCTAGAAGCTTCTTTAACATTTTTTTCCAGTGGTTAAAAAGTCAGCAATTTTGAATCTGTAAGGAACTAAAAATAATGCTTTCAGCCAGAACATTAGAGCTGCCTCTGGATGGGATTGGGATTTATTAAATAGCAGCATCCTATGACTCTTACCACCAAATACCCAGCCTTATTAGATACAGCCATCTACTCAAGAAAGACCAGAATCCCACCACACAAGCCTCTTTTCCATTCACTCTGCTGCCAGGCAGCCCCGATGGCTCCACAGACCTGGCAAACATGCAAGCAGCCAGAAAGTGAACACAGCCTTTGCTTCCCATCCTAGAAGAATCTCACAGAGAAAGAAGTAGAGCCCAAGGGAGTTTTTCAGCTGAGAAAGCAGCTGACAGCTCATTCTACGAGTGTTAGAGACCCAGAGACCCACAACACTAGTGTTGTCCCCAGACCAGGAAGCTGAAAGTTCCTGCTCAGATTAGGACCTTGTGTCAAACGGCAAATTGGAGACCTAGCTGAAAGCAGAGAGTCATAGCCCTAAATGAATGTGTTCATGGCAGAGAGCCGCCTAGGCCACAATCAGGATGACTGGTCACAACAATGGGCCAAATGGGCACATCTAGAGTGGAGCAGTAGTGGACTCAGTGATCCCTGGTCCCCACAAGGGGGATAATCAGAAACAACCACATGACTCTGTCACACACACACACACACACACACGTGTGTGTGTGTGTTCAGGCCAGAGTATGTAATTAGGTCTGAGAACACACTAGTGGCTATTTCCATCAGCCTAATTCTGGCAGAAATAGATGACATGCCCAGATTAGAATGATTCAGAAAGCTTAAAAATGGGACTGTTGACCAGGGTGTTAGCAGAGTTTACAGAAACCACAAGGGGAAGAATAGTATAATACCTTAAGAAAGTGGAGTTACTGATTCTTGGCTGAAGAAGCAAGACGAAGGAGAAGTTATAGCAACTCAGAGACAGAGAGGACGCCCTGCAGAGGATCTAGTATCAGAGCTGAGACCTGTGGATGAAGGATGCAGCCCCTCTGGCCATCCTGCAGGGAGGGAGCTGAGGAATGCATGCCCTTCCCCTGCCCCTGCCAGTGCTCCACATCTGCCTCAACCACAGGATGAGGGACTGGTGGTGTGACCCATATAGCCTCTCTGGTCAAGAGCAAAGTGGACAAGAGCAAAGAAGAGATGCTGGGGAGCAAAGAGAAGATAGCACAGAAAGGGAGAACTTTTCCTCTCTAGTGAATACTGTGAACCCCCAAATTTTAAGACAGGTCTTAATTAATTAAGAAAGTCTGGCCAGGCGCGGTGGCTCACATCTGTAATCCCAGCACTTTGGGAGGCAGAGGCGGGTAGATCACCTGAGGTCGGGAGTTCAAGACCAGCCTGACTAACATGAAGAAACCCCCTCTCTACTAAAAATATAAAATTAGCCAGACGTGGTGGCGCATGCTTGTAATCCCAACTACTTGGGAGGCTGAGGCAGGAGAATTGCTTTAACCTGGGAGGCAGAGGTTGTGGTGAGTTGTGATCACATGCCATTACAGTCTAGCCTGGGCAACAAAAGCAAAACTCCATCTCAAATTTAAAAAAAGAAAGAAAATTTATTTTATCAAGGTTGAGGATGCACATGCCCATGACACAGCCTGAGGAGGTCCTGACCAACATGTGCCCAAGAATGTCAGAGCACAGCTTTGTTTTATATATTTTAGGGAGACATGAGACATCAATCAACATATGTAAGATGAACATTGGTTCAGTCCAAAAGGCAGGACAACTGGAAGCAAAACCCCAACAACTCAAAGAGGGGAGAGCCCTTCAAGGTCACAGATAGGTGAGAGACAAATGGTTGCATTCTTTTGAGTTTCTGACTAGCCTTTCCAAATGAGACAGTTGGATATGCATTTATCTCACTGAGCAGAGAGATGACTTTCAATAGAATGGGAGGCAGGTTTGCCCTAAGCAGTTCCCAGCTTGAATTTTCCCTTTAGCATAGTGATTTGGGGCCCCAAGATATTTTTTTTTCATCATACAAAGGGAAGTGAAGGAGGGGGTTAGTATTGTGAGCTTACTCCTAAATTCTAAATATCCTGAGATTAATTTTACATAATTCCTGGCAATTTCATTCCTGTTTTGTGCCAGACACTTTACATATTTTATTTCTTTTAATCTTTACAAACATCCTATGATATAAATATTAGTATTGGCACATTACAAATGAGGAAACTGAAACTCAGAGATGCCAGGAAAACAAGCAGGAGAAAATGCATGTAAGCCTGAAGCTACTGGACTGCAGGGTCTGGCAGCTGTTCTTTTCCAGTGCCAGTCTGTTGTAGGCCACCACTGGAAACGAACAGAACCAATTAGTGTCAGAAGTAGTTATTAGCAGTAGGGTCTGTGTGGCCTCTTTTAATCGAATGAAGACCATGAACTCTCTATCCAGATGCAGGGAAGTGACCTGGCTCCAGCCAGCTAGTTTTCATCAGCAGTTCTGTTTGGAGAGGGTGGCCAGCAGTTAATAGTTGTAAATGGTTGAGTAGCTGGAAGACTGTTGGTGGTATTTTTGGATGCTCCACTTGCAGAGCAAACCTTTCTAATCTACTTTCTAGGCATAAGAGAGTTTCATGCTGCCTTCATTTTTAGGAAATTGAACATGTTGCCATGTCATGAGTTAAATTAGGTTTAGCCTAAAGCTGCCTCCTTATTTTTAAGTGTGCCCTAAAGGTTTCTCCATATATAGTGAACTGTAACCAAACTGATTGTGTAAACAGACTATAACCTATTCCTGTACCAATCACTGAATTATGACCAAAGGTGGCCAACTGTTCAAACCGTGTTTACATAAGGCAAACAAACACTGAGCTGTAACCAGTGCAGATGTTTTTGTACCTTACTCCTTTTTTTCTATATGTTACTTTCCTTTTTCTGTCTATAAATCTCCTCTGACCGTGCGGCAGCACCTGAGTTGCTCTGAACCTACTCTGGTTTGTAGGGCTGCCCAATCCACCAATCATTCCTTGCTCGATTGAACTTCTGTTAAATTTAATTGGTCTGTTTTTCTTTTAACATATGAGATCCCCCTCACATGTTGGTCTACTTTTTACTGAGTTTACCCTGAACAATGAGCATGGAAATGATTGAAAACTGGACTGCTCTAGTGGGGCTTGCTAATTCAACGAATGTTTATTGAACATCACTGTGTACTAGACACTATTATAGATCCTGGAGATGCAGTGGTTTAAAGACAGAAAAGGTCACTACCCATACAGATGTTAGAGTCTAGCTATGAAACGTGGAAAAAAACTCAAATGCAAGTATTAATAGACAGTAAACAGTATGAAATGATAGGGTGTAATGGGAAGGCAAGGGGGCAACTTTACACAGATCATAAGGAAAGACCTCTGCGAAAAAGTCATGTTTAAACTCAGATCTGGGCCAGGCACGGTGGCTCATGCCTGTAATCCCAGCACTTTGGGAGGCTGAGGTGAGCAGACCACCTGAGGTCAGGAGTTCGAGATCAGTCTGGCCAACATGGCAAAACCCTGTCTCTAATAAAAATACAAAAATTAGCTAGGCGTGGTGGTGCACACCTGTAATCCCAGCTACCTGGAAGGCTGAGGCAGGAGAATTGCTTGAACCCAGGAGGGAGAGGTTTCAGTGAGCCGAGATCGTGCCATTGCACTCCAGCCTGGGCAACAAGAGCAAAACTCCATCTCAAAAAAACAATAAATAAATAAATAAATAAACTCAGATCTGTAGGATGCTCAGAGCCACCCATGCATGGTACTGACAGGGCATCCTGGCCAGTGGGGCCAGAAAGCAGTGGGCTAGAAGGAGAACCATGTGAGATGATCATGGAGATGTAGGGTCTAGGTCATGTGGGGTCGCAGATGCCTTTTTTGTTCTGTTAACGGAAATCCTTGAAGATTTTAAGTGGGGAAACAACATGATATACTTGATATTTTTAAAAGATCACTTATGCTGCTATGTGAGAAGTGGGGTGAAGAATGAAGAACCAAACAAGGGAGAATGTTTGAAAAGCTATCTTTGTGGTCTGTGTGAAAAGCAATTTGTATCACAGCCATGGCCATGCACATTGGGTGAAAATGAGGAATCTGAGTGTATTGTGGAGGTAAAACCTCAAGAAATTTGATTGGGTTGAATGGGGTGATATAAAGGAAGAAAGCAAGAATTACATTTAGGTGTTTTGGCTGAAAAACTGTGTGAATGGTGGTGATATTAACTGAGAAGAGGGAAACAGGTTTGAAACTACAAGAATTCCATTTTGTAAATATTGAGTTTGCAATTGCTTTTTGGGCATCCAAATAGAGTTGTCAAGTTATGTAGATGGTATACTAGTCTGGAGTGCAAGTGAAAGCTGGAGAAACACATTTGGGAGCTGTTTCATTTTATAAAATATAGAAAGCATGAGACTGGATGAGATTCCATAAAGAGAGAAGACAGACACGGGGCAAAATGGACCCACAGCTAAGCTCCGAGGTTCTCCAGTGCTTGAAGCCTAAAGACAGGGAAAGCATGATCGTCAGTAAGCTACAGTCTCACAGCTTCAAATCCACGCTCTGATATTCCACTTTGTGATGCTGGAGCTAAAACCCTAGAAATAAAATGTCATCTTGGCTAGCTGTTTGCTTTTAGGTTCTACCAATAGAAGGCACAAGAAGAAAACTATAAAGGTGGAGGGAAGAGAAGGACTCTCTACTGAAATACCTAGTGTGGTTCCTATGTTCCATGACTGATGTAGGGAGCCATCAAAGAGTCCTGAAATGAAAGGGAAACAGAAAAAAGAAGTAAATGTAGCCTAGAAGCCACAATAAGTTGGCTATATTAATTTGCATTACTCCAGTAATCATTTTATTATCTACATGTATTTCATAGCATCGTGTTGTATACTTTAAATACACACAATAACAATTATTTTAAAAAGAAAATGTCTCAGGAAACTAAATTAATGTGATTAGGAGGAGAATTTAGGCTCAGAGTTCAGAAAAGATGGGAAAACAAGCAATCTATTGACTTTAACTAAATGTGGACTGTTGAAGGCCTTTACTATAGATATTTAATGGATTTGTTTTCTAAGTAAGGGCAGGAACATTACACTCTGACTCATTCTACCTGCCTTAAAAATTGGCATAACATGTTTTGCATTAGCTTTGGAGCAGCTATTTAAAACAAAACAAAACCTAGAAACATGACTGGCTGAGTCGTTTATTTTAATACTTTATCTTCAAATATGTTTTATATTTAAATAATCACACATATGTAAGAGATAAGACATAGCAATTAGATACCCATGAACTCACTACCTGATTTAAGAAATAGAACATTTTGTATATGAAAATCTGCAATTGTATCCTTCTCTCTCCCACCTACAGGTGACTACATTCTCACATTCCTAATTTTTGTATTTACCACACCTTTGCTTTTCTACATAGTTTTAATATGTGTGCATATCCTAATATTTTGTTTACTCTTACTTGTTTTGTTTTGTTTTTAATTTACAAAATTATATTGTTCCAAATGGGTTATTCTGAAGCTTCTTTTTTCTGGAGATACATCTAAGTAATATATTTCTTTTTTGCTGTAGTATTATAATATTTCTTTGTATAATCATAACATATTTTCATTTTCCTCTGAATTGATATTCATTTACAATTTTAAAAATAACACAGCTGTGAAGGATCCTCGTGCCTGGCCCCTCTTGCATATGCACAAGGTGCTCCCATGCTGTAAGAAAAGCTCAGGGCATAGGGAAAGGCTAATCTTCAGTTTCACTAGATAATACCAAATTTTTATCGCTTCTCGGCCTTTTGGCTGAGATCAAGTGATAATGCCGAAGTTTTTTTCCAAAGTTGTTTTACCAAATCAACCTGCCTTCCACAGTGTATAAGAATTAGCATGCTCCACATTCTTACCAGTTATTTGCATCATTTGACATTAACTTTTGCCATTCAGGAAGATATAAATTATATTATATTGTATTTAATATGTATTTCCTACTGAGTTTGGATATATTTTCATATTTTATTAGCTATTTGCATTTCCTTTTCTGTAATCTATTTGTATCTTTCATTCATTATTTCACTCTATGGATTTCCTTGTTTAAATTATATTGAGTTTGGGGAGTTCTTTGCATTTTCTGATACTAATATTTTGTTAGTTATATCTATGAAAAATAATTTCTCCTAGTTTATAGCTTGTCTTTTCTTCCCGTTTATGTTCTTCTTAATCTTATTGCAGTTAAGTTAATCAAGTTTACAGTTTGTGCTTTTTGTGTCTTGATTAAAAAATGTTTCTCTAACTCAAATTCATAATGTTCTCATATTTCTTATTAGTAGTTTTTTAAACACTTCCTGTCTGATTAAAGTATTTAATTCCCTAGAATTTATCATTGTGAACTGTATAATTAATGAATCTAATTTTATTTGTTATATAGACAATCAACTATCTCAACACAATTGTTTTAAGTTGATATCTTTTTTTTTATTATTTTCGATTCAGGCGTTACATGTGCAGGTTTGTTACAGGGTATATTTTGTGATACTGAGGTTTGTGCTTCTATTGATCCTGTCACACAAATACTGAATATAGTACACAAAAGGAAGTCTATCAAGTTTTGCTCCCCTCCCTCCCTGTACCCTCTATTAGTCTCAAGTGTCTGCTTTTTCCCTTCTTTATGAGCATGGGTGTCCAATGTTTAGTTCCCACTTCTAAGTGAGAACATGAAACATTTGGTTTTCTGGGTTTTCGTTTATTTGCTTAGAATCATAGCCCCCAGCTGCATTCATATTGCTTGAAAGGACATGATTTCGTTTTTTTATGGCTGTGTGGTATTCCATGCTGTATATGTACCACATATTTTCTTTATCCAGTTTACCGTCGATGGGCACCTAGGTTGATTGCATGTCTTTGATGTTGTGAGTAGAGCTGAATTGAACATAGGAGTCGATGTGTCTTTTTGGTAGAATAATTTATTTTCCTTTGGGTATATATCCAGTAATGAAATTGCCGAGTCACAGTGTAGTTCTATTTTTAGTTCTTTGAGAAATCTCCAAACTTTTCTCCACAGAGGCTGAACTAATTTACATTCTCAACAATAGTGTGTAAACATTCCCTTTCCTCTACAGCCTCACTAGCATCTGCTATTTTTTGATTGTTTTATAATAGCCATTCTGACTAGTGTGAAATGGTATCTCATTGTGGTTTTGATTTGCATTTCTCTGCTGATTAGTGATCATAAGCATGTTTTCATATGTTTGTTTGTTGCTTGTATGTCTTCTTTTGAGAAGTAACTGTTTATGTCTTCCCCCACCTTTCAAGGGGTTATTTGGAGTTTGTTAGTGTTGATTTGTTTAAGTTTCTTTTAGATTCTGGATATTAGTCCCTTGTTGGATGCATAATTTGCAAATATTATCTCCCATTCTGTAGGTTTTCCATTTATTCCATTGATAGTTTCTTTTGCTGGGCAGAAGCTCTTCAGTTTAATTAGGTCCTACTTGTCCATTTTTGTTTTTGTTGCATTTTTTTGAGGACTTAGTCATAAATTCTTTCTTTAGGCCAGTGTCCAGAAGAATATTTTCTAGGATTACTTCTAGGATTCTTATAGTTTGGTCATTTAAGTCTTTAATCCATCTTGAGTTAATTTTTACATATGTGAGAGAGGAGGGGCCAATCTCATTCTTCTTCATATGGCTCGCCAGTTTTCTCAGCACCATTTATTGAATAGGGAGGTCTTTCCCCATCGTTTATTTTTGTCAACTCTGTCAAAGATCAGTTGGTTGTAGTTGTGAGGCTTTATGTCTGGGTTCTCTATTCTGTTCTATTGTTCTGTGTGTGTATTGTTGCACCATGACCATGCTCTTTTGGTTTCTGTAGCCTTGTAGTATAGTTTGAAGTCACGTAATATGATGCCTCTGGCTCTGTTCTTTTTGCCTGTGATAACTTTGGCTATTCAGGCTCATTTTTGGTTTTATATGAATTTTAGAATTATTTTTCTAATTCTGAGAAAAATGGTGTTGGAAGTTTGATAGGAACAGTGTTGAATCTGTAGATTACTTGGGGCAATATGGACATTGTAACTATATTGATTCTTCCAATTCATGAGCATGAAAGGTTTTTCCATTTGTTTGTGTTATCTCTTATTTCTTTCAGTGGTGTTTTGTAGATTTTCTTGAAGAGCTCTTTTACCTCCTTGGTTAGATGTATTCCTAGGTATTTTATTTTTTGTGTGAGCATTGTAAATGGGATTGCCTTCTTAATTTGGCTCTCAGTTTGAATTTTATTGGTGTATAGAAATGCTACTGATTTACGTAAATTGATCTTGTATCCAGAGACTTTACTGAAGACTTTTATCAAGTCTAGGAGTCTTTTGGCAGAATCTTTAGGGTTTTCTTTTTTTTTTTTTTTTTTTTTGAGATGGAGTCTCGCTCTGTCGCCCAGGCTGGAGTGCAGTGGCGCAATCTCGGCTCACTGCAACCTCCTCCTCCCGGGTTCACGCCATTCTCCTGCCTCAGCCTCTCCAAGTAGCTGGGACTACAGGCGCCCGCCACCACGCCCGGCTAATTTTTTGTATTTTTAGTAGAGACGGGGTTTCACCGTGGTCTCGATCTCCTGACCTCGTGATCCGCCCGCCTCGGCCTCCCAAAGTGCTGGGATTACAAGCGTGAGCCACCGCGCCCGGCCTAGGGTTTTCTATGTATACAATCATACCAATATCAAAGACAGATAATTTGACTTCCTCTTTTCTAATTTGGATGCCTTTTATTTCTTTCTCTTATCTGATTGCTCTGGCTGGGACTTCCAGTACTATATGGAATAGGAGTGGTGAGAATGAGCATCCTTGTCTTTTTCCAGTTCTTAAGGGAAATGCTTCTAGCTTTTGCCCATTCAGTATGATGTTGGCTGTGGGTTTGTCATAAAGGCTTTTATTATTTTGAGGTATGTTCCTTCAATGTCTACTTCGTTGAGGGTTTTTGCCACGAAGGGATATTGGATGTCATCAAATGCTTTTTCTGTGTGTAATGAGATGATCATATGGCTTTTGCTTTCAGTTCTGTTTATGGTGAGTCACATTTATTAATTTAAAGATGTTGAACCAACCTTGCTTCCCAGGAATAAGGCCCGCTTGCTTGTGGTGAATTAACATTTTAATGTGCTGCTAGATTAAATTTGCTAGTACTTTGTTGAGGATTTTTTTTCTTTTTTGAGATGGAGTCTTGTTCTTTCACCAGGCTGGAGTGCAGTGGTGCGATCTCGGCTCACTGCAACCTCCACCTCCTGGGTTCAAGAGATTCTCCTGCCTCAGCCTCCTGAGTAGCTGGGACTACAGGCGTGCACCACCATGCCCAGCTAATTTTTTTGTATTTTTAATAGAGATGGGGTTTCATTATGTTAGCCAGGATGGTCTGGATCTCTTGACCTCAGGTGATCCACCCCCCTTGGCCTCCCAAAGTGCTGGGATTACAGGTGTAATCCCCAGCAAGGATTTTTTACATCTATGTCCATCAGGGATATTGGCCTGTGGTGTTTTTGTTTCATTGTCTTTGCCAGATTTTGGTAGCAGGATGATACTGGTTTTCAGTAGGCTTGGTACCAGCTCTTCTTTGTATGTCTGGTAGAATTAAGCCATGAATCCATCTGGTCCAGGGCTTTTTTTGGTTGGTAAGTTTTTATTACTGATTCATTTGCAGAGTTCATTATTTGTTCACAATTTCAGTTTCTTCCTAATTTAATCTTGGGAAGTTGTATGTTTCTAGAAATGTATTCATTTTCTCTAGATTTTCTAGTTTGTGTGCATGGAGGTGTTTGTAATAGTCTCTGTGGGATCAGTTGTAAGTTGTCACTTTTGTCCTTTCTGATTGTAGTAATTTGGATCTTGTCTCTTTTTTTGTTAATCTAGCCATCAGTGCTTTGTATGTGCTTTCAAAGAATCAGCCTATTGTTTTATTGGTCTTTTGTGTATTTTATATCTCAATTTTATTTAGTCCTGCTCTGATTTTAGTTAATTCTTTTCTTTTGTGGGCTTTGGTATTAGTTTCTTCTTTTTTTTCTAGTTCTTCTATGTGTGATGTTAGGTTGTTATTTTGAGATCTATCTTCTTGATGTAGATATTTAGCACTATAAACTCTCTTCCAAATACTGCTTTTGTAATTTCTCAGAGGTTTTGGTATGATATGTCTCTCCTAGAGAACTTTTACCTCCTTGTTTAGATGTACTCATTTCAAAGAGTGTTTTGCTTTCTGCCTTAATTTTGTTGTCTATCCAAAACTAATTCAAGAGCAGGTTGGTTAGTTTCTATATAATTGTGTGATTTTGAAGTTCCTATTGGTATTGATTCCTATTTTTACTCCACTGTAGTCTGAGAATAGGCTTGATATGATTTCTTCTTTTTAATCTATTGAGGCTTGCTTTATAACTAAGTATGTGGTCAATCTTAGAGCATGTTCTGTATGCAAATGAGAATAATGTATATTCTGTGGTTGTTGGGTGAAGTGTTCTGTAGATGTCTATTAGGTCCAATTGGTCAAGTGTCAAATTTAAATCCAGAATTTTTTTGTTAATTTTCTGCCTCAGTGATCTGTCTAATGCTGTCACTGGGATGTTGAAGACCACACTATTATTGTTTGGCTCTCTGAATCTTTTTCCTAAGTCAATAAGTAATTGTTTTTTGAACCTGGGTGCTCCAAAGTTGGGTGCAGATATATTCAGGATAGTTAAATTTTTCACTGAATTGAACTCTTTATTGTTATGTAATAATGTCCTTCTGTGGGAGCACTCTCCCACAACAGTTTTTTGCTGTTGTTGGTTTAAGGTCCATTTTAACTGTTACAAGAGTAGTGACCTCTGCTTTTTTTTTTATTTTTCATTTGCATGATAGATTTTTTTCCCATCCATTTACTTTGAGCCTATTTGGGTCATTACATGAGAGATAGGTCTCTTGAAGACAGTAGAAAGATTAAGTCTTTTTAATCCAATTTGCCACTCTATATTTTTTAAATGTAGTGTGTATGCCATTTGCATTCAAGGTTAATACTGATATGTGAAGCTTTGTACCTGTTGTAGTGTTGTTAGCTAATATCTTTGTGGTCTTAATTGTGTAGTTGCTTTATAAGGCATGTGGACTATGTGCTTACATGTGCTTTTGTGGTGTCATTCTTTTGCTTCCATGTTTAGAACTCCCTTAAGCACCTTTTCTCAGGCCAGTTTGGTGGTGACAAATTCCTTTAGCAATTGCTTGTCTAGGAAAGATTTTATTTCTCTTTCATTTATGAAGCTTATTTTGATGAGAAATGAAATAATTGGCTGGCATTTATTTTATTTAAGAATGCTAAAAATGTGCCCTCAATCTCTTCTCACTTGTAAAGTTTCTGCTGAGAAGTCTGCTGTTAGTCTGACAGGTTTTCCTTTATAGGTAATATGGCCCTTTTCTCCAGCCACCTTAAAGATTTTTCCCTTTGCACTGACCTTGGATAGTCTGATGATTATGTACCTTGGGGATGCATCTGGTATAGTATCTTACAGGAGATCTTTTGATTTCTTGTGTCTGCATGTCAACCTCTCTAGCAAAACTGGGGAAATTTTCCTGAATTATATCTTCAAATATGTTTTCCAAGTTGTTGAATTTATCTTCTTCTCTCTGGAATGACAGTAAGTGGTAGATTTGATCACTTTACATTATCCCACATTTCTCAAGGGCTTTGTTAATTCTTTTGTTTCTTTCATCTTTATTCATGTCTGACTGGGTTGATACAAAGGACTGGTCTCAGAGCTCTGAAATTCTTTCTTCTGCTTTCTCTAGTCTGTTGTATTTTGAAATTCCTATAGTAAATTTTTCAATTCCAGAATTTCTGTTTGATTCTTTCTTAATATAGCTATGTCATCTTTCAAATCCTGGATCATTTTTCTGTTTTGTTTGTGTTGGATTTCAGCTTTCTCTTGGATCTCATTAGGTTTTCTTGCCTCCCATATTCTGAGTTATGAATCTGTCATTTCAAACATTTCATTTTGATTAGGATCCATTGCTGGGAAGCTGTTGTGTTCCTTTGGAGGTGACAAAACACTCTGGCTTTTTGTGTTTTCAGAGTTCTTGCACTAGTCCCTTCTTATCTGAGGGAGCTGACATTTCTTTTTCTAATTTGCTATCATTTGGATGGGACTTTTTGATTTTTTATCGTTTTTTCTCTTGAGGGTATGACTGTGGTGTATGTTGTATATGATTGATAGGCTTCATTTCTGAGTACTCTCAGAGGCCCACAGCTCTATATGGGTTCCTTGGTTTCAGAGAGTTTACTATGTTGGCTTTCTAAGACATTGCTGGGTGTAGGAATATATTTTTCTTGATGGTGTAATACAGGCTGCAGTCCAGTGCATGGGACTTAAGAGTAAGAGCCAGTTGGAGACTTACTCTGCATCTATTCATCCTCAGTGCAGATGGGGGTGCTAAGGGAGAAGTCAAAAATCACCCTCCCCCAGCACAGCTGGTCTTCAGCAGAGGTGGAGCAACTGGAAAAGCCCAATAAGTGCCTCTTTCAGCCCACACTCCTAGAAATCTAATGAGAAGAGCTGCTGCCACATCCACAACAGTTCACTTGCCAGGAGGGCTGGGGTCAAGAGATGACCCCCACTCCAAGTCTGTTCCTGGCCTTTGGTTTTGCACCCTTTAGCAGCTGGTGCTGCCTTGTTTCCTTGGGCTTTGGTGGGTTGTGTTCCCCCCCACCCTTAGGGGCAGTCCTCACAAGGATTGGATCTCAAGGCAAATGGAATCTGCCTCCCTCCCTCTCCCCAGAGCTGGTGGAGCACTCTCCCACAAATGATCAAGAGAGCAGACTGGGGTGCCCAGCAATGACGCATGCAGACTGGTTCCATGTGGCAAAGCTGTCCCTGACTCCAAGTCACACCACCCAGGAGAATCATCACTTTATCTCCCATCTCTCTCCCTCTCCCATAACTCTCCTCCCATTCCAGTCCTGCAACAGGAAAGAGCCTAATTCCATACCTACTGCTAGGGCACTCTCCACACTCACCACTCAGTTCTGACTGTGGGGGTCCTTCCCCTGCTACAGAGCAAGCACTCTAATCTCTGGCCAACGACTAAAATGTCTGCAGTGGCCACCATTGCCAAACATTGACTGTGTGATCCCAGATTAAAAATGGCGTCCTTCTCTCAGTCCATGTCTGGGAAAATGCCTGCAGATTTTCCTGGTATCTTTCCCTCTCTGTGTCTCTCAGCCCTTCCCCATGGTAATTCCTGGGCTTGGGAGAAACAGGGTGTTCTCCCTTGGCCTGGGTTGCACTGATCCCTAGTGAAAAGTGAGAGCCACACTGGGAGAGTGGCTACTCCTCTCATGTACCAAGGCTGCACTCACTTTGTCAGCGAAACACCATATAGTGGCTGCTTTGCCACCTTCTCTTCACGAGGTTTGATGTGTCCTTCACTATCCTGGTGAATTTCCATTTTCCTTCTTGAATTAAGCGTCACAGAGTTGATCTTTACATGCTATTTGGCTATTTCCAAGTGGCTGAGGCACACTGAAAGCTGCGTATATTGCTTCTGATTTTAAAGGAAACAGTTTTAGATTTTTATAAGTGAATAACTTACATGTAGTCAGTTACTGATAGATATCCTTTATGAGATTCAGGAGCTTCCTTCTATTACTAGTTTTCTAGGGATTTTATTACTGATTACACGTGAATAGTATGGATAGATTCTCTGTATCTATTGATGTGTTTTTCTCCTTTAGTCCTTAATGTGGTGAAATACAGTAACAGGTGCTCTAATGTTAAATTATCCATGTTTTTGTGGATAATTCATATCAGACATGATACATTATCTTTTTATATATTAAGAATTTATTTGAAAAATTTTTCAGACTTTTCTTCAATTCATGAGTGGGATTGGCCTATAATTTTGTTTCTTGTACTGTCCTCATACGGCTTTGTTATTATTCTTATAAAATAAGATTATATTCTCTAGTGGGATATGTATACTCTTAGAATTATCTGTTACTTGAGTATTTGGTAGAATTCAAATGCAAAATTGTCAGTCTTTTGTTGTTGTTGCCATTGTTTTTGTTTTTGTATTTTGAGTGTAAATATTTTTTAGTCTCTGGTTTAATTTTGTTAATTTATTTTTTCCTTTTTGACTCAATTTTAATGAATTGTACTTTCTAGTAATTTTGCTTCCTTTTTCAAGTTTATAAAGTACCATTGTGTGACCTTATTAATTTTTAATCTCTATGATATATTTTGGTATGCCCTCCTTTTTTTATTCTTAATACTGATTTTATTTCTTCTTTATTCAATCTTTCTGAATATTTTCAAGTGAGTTTTTAAAAAACTAACTATGCATTGTATTTCTTTTTTCTTTTTTTTTTTTGTCTGTAGTTTGATATTCACTTTCAAATTTCTTAAGTTGGATTCTTAGTTTATAGATTTTCAAATTTTCTTTTTTCCTAATATGAGCATTTAAACTTTCAAGTTTCTCTTGAATTACCGCTTATCTGCATTTTACAAACTTCAATATTTAGTGGTTTCATTTTTCCACTCTAAACATTTTCTAATATTTATTATGATTTTATCTTTGACCTGTGTCAAAGTGTGTGTATTAGAAGTGTGTATTTTTCATTTCTAAACATGGAGGGCTTTTTCAGTAAAAAATAGTTTTTATTGTTGAAATCTAATATAATTGCATTATTGATAGGAAATATGATCTGTGTACTGATCATTCTTTTACATTTGTTGAGGTTTGATTAATACCCCATTACATGGACAATTTTGGTAATTATTAATGTGTGTTTGAAAAAATGTGTAGTTTCCAATTACTGAGCGCACAGTTCTGTTTCTCCATTAGATTGAACTTGTTAATTGGGCGATTTGAATCTTCTGTATTCTTGCTATCTTTGCCCTTTTTCATCTGTTTGACCTTGTACCACCAGTTTATACAACTCTAGGGGAATTGTTTACACAGAGCTTTGTTCTCAACTGACTATGCATCAAAATCACCCATGAAATTTTTATTTTCATTTGTTTACTTATTTATTTTTTAGAGACAAGGTCTCACTTTGTTGCCTAAGCTGGAGTGCAATGACACAATCATAGCTCACTGTAACTTCAAACTCCTGGGCTCAAGCAATCTTCCTGCCTCAGCCTCCTGAGTAGCTGGAATGTAGGTGTGTGCCATCATGCCCAGACAACCCCCATAAAGTTTTTAAAATGCAAATACCTGTTACCCACTCCCATGCTGATTCACTATCTCTGAGGCAAAGCCTAGAAAACTGCATTTGTAAAGGCCCCATATGATTATAATGAACAATCAAGATCAAGAAGCCCTATTTTGGGTCTGGTGTGGTGGCTTATGCCTGTAATCCCAGTACTTTGGTAGGCTGAGGTGGACATATCACTTGAGCTCAGGAGTTTGATACCAGGCAAAACCCTGTCTCTACAAAAAAATACAAAAATTAGCTGGGTGTTGTGGTGTGCCTGTAGTCTCAGCAACTCAGGAAGCTGAGACAGGAGAATCACTTGAGCCTGGGAGGTGGAGGTGGCAGTGAGGCGAGATCACGCCATTGCACTCTAGCCTGGGTGATGCGAGTAAAACCCTGACCAAAAAAAAAAAAGGCCTATTTTTTTGTTTGTTAGATTACTCTTGATTATACTCCTACTGATGTCTTGCAAAATAAATTCTCCTATACATTAAGAGTCAGCCCTCTCTTAAATCTATGCAATAAACAAGATTATTAAACACTTCAAGACAGCTATGGGCAAATGTGATTTGTGACCCTTTGTGACCTCCTAAGAATACCAGCAAAGGGAAATCAAGTCTAGAACAACCACAGCATACAATACCTAGGCCTGGGTCCTCAGAAGAGTAGCAGCAGAGTCTCTCCAGTTATGGTACCTTATTACTCTTGTTAGATATTTATAGAGAAACACAGGACACTAGTTTGCCGGGGGACATCAGAAAAGATTCTTTAACAAATACTCAGGAAGGGAGTTGAGCATAAGTAATCTGGTGTAGTACAAGGGCCCGCAGCAATGAAATCACCTGAGAGCTTGTTAGAAATACAGAATCTCAGGCCCCACCCTAGACTTCTGAACCAAAATCTGCTTTTTAACAAGGTCCCCAGATAATTTGATGTATATTCAAGTTTGAGACACACTTTAAAAATGCAGACAGATTCACATTTCTAACAAGCTCCCTGATGATACCAATTCTTCTAGTAGAAGGACAAGCTTTATATAGTAGGATTTATATTACCAGAAGTTAAACAGAGGGAGGAAATCCTTAAAACCATTCAGGGATGCCCATTTCCTATTACCAGCACCAAAAAAATGCTATGTGGGCTTCGGATGTTTATGAAACCCAAAGAGCACATCCTCCCACAAATTTAACATAATATGGAAGGGTACAGAATGTTGTCTTTGTCAACCAATAGAGAGATTCAAATACCCAAGGGAAGAATGCCGAAAACAATTAGAATCTCTCATCTTCTTTGTTGATTTCTCTACCCAAGACAGTCTGCTCCTGCCTGTATGCCTCAAATTCACAAATTCTCCTCTGCAAATGTTCATGGGCAGGTTGCAGCTTTCTGCCCTCTGCGCTTTTCATTACTGTCATTGGACTGTCTGTTATCTTAAGCAGCCACAGCTGGGCAAGGAATCCACAGAGAACATATTTTCCTATTGAAATGAGCAACATGTTTTTAGTTTGTTTTTTAACAGTTGAGCAGCTTGCACACAGCCTACACTCACATCCCTGCCTGGATGATCCTAGGTCTGCCCATCTGAGCTGCATTTCTGAAAGTCAAGCTGGTTTAGAGGTCAAGCAAAGCAGAGCCTGGACCTTCCTTAGAGCAGGTTCAATTCTCATTGTCCTCACTGGCCTTTTGCTGAAGAACTCCCTATCACTCTTGGTAAAGCTGAAGCTTATCTCTCAGAGTGTGTTCAGGAAGAGCTCTGTGATGGTATTCCTGGAGTTTTGAATATTTAAAAAAAAAATTTTAAAGCTCTGATAGCTTGGAGAACAGTGTATCCGGACATAAAGGCTTTGGCCATCACTTTCTTTCTTTGTGTTTCTTGAATTCATTTTTCCTCTTTCTTCTTGCTTTGCAGGTTGCTGGAAAGCATTCTGATGCCAAAATGATTCTCTTTCCTTTCTTGGCTATATGATCTTTTTTGCCTGGAGGTCCAGAGGATATTTTTTTATCCTGATCTTTAAATTGTAAAAGTTTCACAAGGATTTATCTCAGAGTTGAACATTACTGGTTAATTTTCCAAACATACAGGGTAAAATATTGATATACAGATAAGGATCTCTTTCATTTACAGACTTTTTAAATTACAGTTGTAAATATTAGTTTCATTTCATATTTTGTCTTTCTGCTTCAGAGATTCCAATAATAGGTATTTTGGATCTTCTTTGCCTATCTTCCATTTGTATGTTTTTCTGATCTTTTTAACCACTATCTTAATTGTATTTATTTCTTATTATTCTGTTTTATTATTTCACTTCATTATCCCATGGAAACATATTATTTATTCTTCATTTCTTAGACTGTCCTTTTCTTACAAATTCTGTCCTGAATTTGATCACTTCTTATTTTACTTCTTTTTCTTTTAACTATTTTTGTGTCATTTTTCTTCTGGGTTTTTAATTTTAACTCAAAGTTTTACATTTTGAATAAAGAAGCTCTTTAATATCTGTACATTCTTGTTTAATAGTATTTAATTTTTGTTAGAGTATTATGTTACAGTGTTTTTGTTTCATTGTTGTTTTGGAGAAATGTTTTATTATCATTTATTTAATGATATTGCATCTCACTTTCTATTTTCTATGTATGCTTGTGTGACTTTCTGCCTTTCTTCTGCCATTTTCTTTCCTTTTAAAATGTCTCCTATTTTTCTAGATCAGCAGTTGATCCCCCTCTAGATGGGAAGATTAAAAGCTTTTAGAGAGGCTACTAGGTTTTCTAGTTCAAGAGCATTCTTCTCTCTTGGTACAGAGAGAATTTCGTTGGAGATAAAAACATGAATGAAGAAAGCTAAAATGTCTTCTGATTCATCAGTTCTCTTTCTTTTTGATAGAATTGTGAACTCCCTCTACTGCTTCCTTCTTCGTTTACCACCAACCCACCCAGAGATGCCTCTCTCTTTCTAGCTACCACCTGTTCCATAGAACAGGGTCTTCCAGGATTACTTCTTTGGTTCTGCACATTTTCAAGTCTGTTTATTTAACTTATTTAGTAATCAGTGCTCCAACTTACGAGGACTCTGACCTGTTTTATATTTTCTCACTCATGGTGAAATCCTCTTTCTGGAAATAACGTTATCAGTGTCCATTGCCACTGTGACCTGCCGCACTCAACTCTTTCCTATTGATTTTATGCCTGACTGTCCACACTGAGCTGGGCTCCAGAGCAAGCTCTACTGTGGGCGTTTATTCCTCCATTTGCATTTAATTCTGTCTCTGAATTGTGCATCTAAATAATGCATGGGTAGAAAAAAGATCGAAATGGGAAATTGGTAGTTTAAAACTGAATGATGATGAAAACACAACATATCAAATTACAGCCATGATGGAAAACAGTATGGAAGTGCCTAAAGAAATCAAAAATAGAACCACCATATGACCCAGCAATCCTTCTTCTGGGTTTATACCGAAAGGAAATGAAATCCTCCCATATCATAAAGATATCTGGACTCCTGTATTCATCGCAGCATTATTCACAATAGCCAAGGTGTGGAAATAGCCTAAATGTCTGTTGAGGAATTAACGGATAAAGAAACTGAAACTCTAATCGATATATATAAAGAATGAGACCTTACTATTTGCCACCTCATAGATAAGCCTGGATGACATTATACTAAGTGAAATAGTAAATAAGCTGGACACAGAAAGAAAAATATTGTATGATCTCATTTATATGTGGAATCTGTAAAAAAAAATTCAAATATACAGAGATAGAGAATAAAATAGTGGTTACCAGGGGTGGAGAGGGAAGGAGGTTTGAAGGAAATGGGGAGATGGAGGTCAGAAGATACAAAGTAACAGATACGTAGGATGAACAAGTCTCCAGGTCTAATGTACTACATGAGGACTATGGGTAATAAAATTATACTGTATTTGAGATTAATGCTAAATGAGTGGATTTAACTGTTCTTGACACAGAAACAAAAAAAAATGGGAACTATGTAAGATGATAAATATGTTACTTTGTTTCAATAGTAACCAATTTACTATCTATATGTATACCATAACGTCATGTGATATATCTTGAATATACAGAGTAAAATTTATATTTAAAGGCAGTTTATCATTAAACATTAATATTTTAAAATAAGAAAGTTCTCAATTCGATGATCACAGCTTCTATCTTTTTTAAAAAAAGAACAAATTAAAAATGAAATAATCAAAGTAAGGAAATCATAAAAACTAGACTTAAAACAGTGAAATAACTGAAGAAGAACGGAGAAAAAAACTAGTGAGCATAATACCCAACAGACAGTCTTTCAACTCACACTCTTCTCCCTCTCTCCCGTCTCTGACAATCTCCCGTGTCTGTCGTTCCCATCTTTATGTCTATGTGTGCTCCCACTTATAAGTGAGAACATGCAGTATTTGGCTTTCTGTTCTGGTATTAGTTCACTTAGGATTATGTCCCTCAGCTCTATCCATGTTGCTGCAAAGGACACAATTTCATTCTTTTTTATGACTGTATAGTATTTCATGGTGTACATTGGGCACTATGTTCACTACGTGGGTCCAGTATTCCCATGTAGCAACCCTACACATGTATTCCCTGCATCTAAGATAAAAGCTGAAATTTTAAAAATTAAAGAACAAATAATAACTCAAGCTTTCACCTTAGCAAATGACAATAATAAGCACACTAAACTCAAGGCAAGTAGAAGAAAAAAAAGACTAAAAGCTTCTTTGAAAAAGTCAGTAAAATTAATAATCTTCTAGCTAGACTAGCCTGAAGGGAAAGAGGAAGAAGACATAAATTACCAATTTTAGAAAAGAGGAAGATAACAACACTATATGTTTTAAAGGGGTAATAAATATTTTGAGAAGTTATTGCCAATGAATCCAATGACTTAGATATAAGAGAGAAAATCCTGGAAAGACACAAGCTGCCAAAACTCACTCAAGAAGAAATAGATCATTTTAAAATTCCTATTTTTAAAAAAAAATTCAATTTGTAGGAATTTTTTTAACATTCACACACACCAGAAAAAAAACCCAAGCACTAATGATTTTATCAAACCTTCAAGGATGAAATCATGACAATTTTGCACAAACTCTTCCAGAAAATTGAAGGAAAGAGAATACTTCCTAGCACATTCTATGAGGTCAGCAATACTCTGATACCAATACCAGATAGAGACATTGTAAGAAAAACAAAAGTTGGACACCAATATATTTAATAAATTTATATATAAAACAACAAAAATTTGAGTAAAGCAAATGCAATAATGCACAAACAGGAAAATGTGTTATGACCAAATGAGGCTTATCACAGGAATGCAAGGTCTATTCATATTTAATATCAATTAATGTAATTCACTGTAATAACAGACTTACAAAAATTATCTCAACAGATGCAGAAAGAGCATTTGGCAAGAATCAGCATTCATCCCTGATAAAAACCCTGTGCATAGTAGGATAGAAATGTTTTCAATAGGGCAATGAAGTGTACTAAAAACTTACCGGTAATATCATACTTAATGCTGAAAGACTGAAAACTTGTCTAAAATTAAAAACAAGGTAAAGATGTTCACTCTCATCACTGTTTTTCAGAATAGTGCTGAAATTTCCAGCCAGTAAAATAAAACAGGAAAAGGAAATTAAAGGCACCCAAATTAGAAAGGAACAATTAAAATTATGTCTCTCTGCAGACCTCGACTATTTGACATTATTCAGGAGGCTCTAGCTAGTGCAATAGGTCAAGAAAAAGAAATTAAATGCATCTTTATTACAAAACAAGTAAAAATGTCTTATTTGCAAGTGACATTATGATTTATGTAGAAAATTCTGTGGAGTCTACACAAAAGCTTCTGGAACTAATAAAGGAGATACAAAATATTGCAGAGTAAAAAAGTTACTTTGCAAAAATCAACGATATTTCTATATACCAGCAACAAACATTTGGAAATTGAAACAAAATATAGCATCACTTACAATTACATCAAAAATATAAAATTCTTATGGATAAGTCTGGCAAAATACATGTAAACTCTGTGCACTGAAAACTACAAAATTTGGTTAAGAAAATGTAAAAATTTAAATAATGGAGATACATATAGTGCCTTGGAATGGAATATTCAGTATCTTTTTTTTTTTTTTTTTTTGAGACAGGGTCTCACTCTGTCACCCAGCCTGGAGTGCAGTGGCACAGTAACTGCTCACTGCAGTCTTGACCTCCTGGCTCAAGCAATTCTCCCACCTCAGCCTCCTGAGTAGCTGGGACTACAGGTGGGCAGTACCACACCCAGCTAAATTTTCATATTTTTTTCATAGAGACAGGATTTCGCCACAGTGCCCAAGGTGGTCTCAAACTCCTGAGCTCAAGTGATTCACCTGCCTCGTCAATATTTTTAAGATTTCAATTAGTGTTAAACAAATCTGTAGGTTTACTGTGTTCCAAACCAAAATCTCAGCAAACCATTTAAAAATATAAATTGAAAACCTGTTGCTTTGAAAATGCAAAGACATAGAATAGCACCCCCCAAAAAAAACTGTAAGAAATAGTTAGACAAGTAGACTAACAAAATATAATAGTGAGCCTATTTTATATATATATACACATATATGATTTCTTAGATTCAACTAAAAAGCACAATCCAAAATAGAAAAACACATTAAACTAGATTTCATCAAAATTAAGAATTTCTGATCTTCAGAGGATACTGTTAACATAATAAAAGAACAAATTACACAGACTGGGAGAAAAAAATTGCAAATCACATAAAGAATCTCCTGTGTAATATTGAATTGACAAGTTTTGCAGGTAGACACCTGATAAAGAACATGTAACCAAAATATACAAACTCTAATACAGTGAAAAGGAAAGATTTCTTTAAATCTTTAAAATAAAAGGCATACAAATGAGATTTCACTACACACCTATTAGAAAGTCTAAGATTAAAAAGCTGACCATTACAATTGTTGTCAAGGATGTGGAGCAACTGGAACTCTCACACACTTCCGAATGTAAAATGTGAAACACTTTGTAAAACGGTTTGGCAGTTTCATTAAAAAATTAAACATATATCTACCGTTCTGCTTCGAGGTATAATAATTTCCCAAGAGAAATTAAAGCATATGTACATAGAAAAACTTGTATATTAGTGTCAATAGTAGCTTTGTTTGTGGTAGTCAACAACAGGAAACAACACAAATATCCATCCACAGCATAAAAGAATTGCTGTATGTCCATATGATGGAATTCTATTCAACAATAAAAATGGGTGAAAAAATTACTGATATACTACACAATGACACAGATGCATCTCAGAATAATTATGGTTAGTGAAAGAACCCAGATAAAAAACAGTGCATACTATATCATTCCATTTATATTAAATCCCAGAAAATGCAGAGTAATTTACAGTAACAGAAAGCAGATCAGTACTTGCCTGGGAATAGGGAGTTGGAAAGGCAGAGGATGAAATGATAAACAGGCAGAAGGTAACCTTTAGGTTTGATGGATATGTTCATTATCCTGATTGCAAAGTGGTTTCTGGATGGTTTCATAGATATATGCATGTATGCACTTATCAAATTGTATACTTTTTATATGTGCAGTTGATTATAAATCAAGTATATTTCAATAAAGCTGTTAAAAAGTTTGAAAATGAAATACCACTCATGGTGATATTGTAAATGTAAATAATAGAGGGGATTTAAGCGACGATATAACTATCTGCTGGGACAAGTCAATCTGCACCTACAGTGATTTAGTCAATGTGGCTAAGAAGTAAAATATGACTAGAAAATACAAAGACAGGCCGGGCGCGGTGGCTCACGCTTGTAATCCCATCACTTTGGGAGGCCGAGGCGGGCGGATCATGAGGTCAGGAGATCGAGACCACAGTGAAACCCCGTCTCTACTAAAAATACAAAAAAAAAATTAGCCGGGCTTGGTGGCAGGCGCCTGTAGTCCCAGCTACTTGGAGAGGCTGAGGCAGGAGAATGGCGTGAACCCAGGAGGCGGAGCTTGCAGTGAGCCGAGATCGCGCCACTGCACTCCAGCCTGGGTGACAGAGCGAGACTCCGTCTCAAAAAAAAAAAAAAAAAGAGAAAATACAAAGACAAGCATCTGAAATTTGGATTGATTGAACCTAGACCTTAGTGTGTTATTCTACCTCTGGAAACGGATTTTGAATTTGTGGGCAGAGAACACACATACATAAACTCATATGCCTATATAAATTCCTAACTTTCATGGCAAAGGATACAAATCTTAACAGAAGCATAGTGGTGGCCCCAGGTCAGAAACAGGCACAGCCTGTCACTGTGGGATCTTGAAAAAAAATTTATAAATTTGATGATTTCCTGCTTCCTGAACCCTATTAAGCAAGAATTGCAATTGCAAAGGCACAACATCTTTATCCAGGGTAGAAAGAAGAGTCAGCAGCAGCAGTCCCTAGCATTCTCCTTTCTCCAGCTCCCCAGGGACCCAGAAATACCATCCTACAGCTGTGAGGAAACTTCGTCTAATAGCAGCATGAAGTCATCAATGTTTTAGGTTCATTTTCGAGGAAGGTACAATGTCTTATTTGAAAAAAATAATAATAATGCTTAATGTCCCAAAATTAGTGAAGTAAAACACTTAGGAGACCAAAAGTGAAGAGACATTTTTCAAGACTATATATTACATAAAGAAAAAAGATAAAAAACATACAATTTATTGATAAGACTCTTGAAATTAACACAGGATTAATGACTCATGCTCAGAGAAAATCCAAACAGGCTTTGGGTAAATTTTCTGTAACAAATAAAATCACACAATATCAATCACTATCATGTGTGCATGAAAGGGGAAGTGCCTCACACTATTGGAAGAAACTGACAACTTTCAAAAGATGAATGGGTTCTAGGTTTGAGTATGTAATATTTATAATGGAAAAATACTTGATAAATATTTGCGTTCTTTCAGAAGAGATAGTTGTTTTATTAAATGATTCCTTTTATGAAACAAAATATAGATAGAAAAAATATCTTCGGCTTAGCATTGTGAAATTTGAAAGTACAAATCTTCTGTTCCCTAAGAAAATTAGAAAATAATATAATAAAATCGCCTCTCTTTGATCAGAAAAATATTTTTAAAAATAATGAATTTCCCTTCTAAGGAGAGAAACATCGTCTGTAACAGGAAAATTGTAAAGAGTCTGAAGTACTCTGTTTGTTCAAGCCCTATGTTATAAATTGCTTTTCTTTGCTGATAAGAAAAGCTAAGAATTCAGAATATTCATGATCCAGGAAGCTAAACAAAAACCTGCTCATGAACTAATCAGGTTGAGACAAATATGTAAAACTAAAATGTGATTCTGTTCAATCATAAGTGACAAATTCCCTAAGTTGTGTTTTCCTGTCATTCAATATAAAGAGATAAGTATTTTCTTGTCAATTTTACTAATTAAGATTGCTACATCTACAATGCAATCTTTATCTTTCAGTCTTGAGAGAATTGTTAGGAATCACAAAAACGTCTTCAGAGGAAAAGCAAAGCGTGAGTTCAGGAAGGGCCTGTTCTATTTTTCTCTCCTTTCATTTGTATTGCAAAGCCATCGCCAAGTATTTTTCTGTCTTCCTTTACCCAAAAAGATACAAAGAGCTAGAGCAGATTTTAGTTTAGAGAATGGCCATCAGAATCAGTAATCTTCCTGTTGCCAGAGAGTCAAAAATAATTAAAGGCATTCCTGATAGTATTAAAACCTAAGTATATTTAAAAAAATATTGCTTAGTGTTTGAAATTCCCAATGGAGCACCCCCTAAGTGTGCAAAGTCATGTGAGAATTTGCTTTGAAATATCAGTACAGTCTCACTTTGTTTTATTCTTAGAGAAGAGAAGAGTTGGGGTTAATGTTGTTTCCTGATCTTGATTCATCTTGAAGAAATTCTGAATCTGATGCTTCCAAGCACTGGGGTACATGCCCTTTTGGTGTTCTACATGAAGGAATGGGCAAGATACAAGATTCTGTTTTCCAGGGAGAAAGATGCTCACACAAGTCTTTGAAATGAAGGATGTGACAAAGTGGCGTTTTCATGGCACTGATAATGCCAGAGAAGAGGAGTGTTAGGATTTCAGGTGGCTCACTCAACTGGCATATGTCAGTGATAGTCAGTTATCTCAAATAGTCTAAACCTAGCATGTCAGGGCTGAAATAGCTTATGTTAGTTTAATGTGGAGAATGAAATTTCCAGGAATTCCTAAGATAACCAAAATGTGGTGTAAGTCATTCACTAAGGGTCTGATTCTCCCTCAAATATTTGAGTGTCTTTTTTCCTAGGGTAGGGAAGAGAATGAGTGATGTCATTTTTGTAAATTACATGGAAATTCTGCAGTAGAATATGACAGAATATATTCCAGGGCTGAGCAAAAACAAGTGAGTTAGGAATCCATTGAGCAATTCCTTCTAAACTGGAACTCTGAATTTTCCAGTACTTGAAAGTAATACCCTTGTTATGAAGGCACTTATTTTGAATACACTTATTATGAAGGCACAGAATTTCTGGATTCAACAAATGTGCTGAGGGCCCACCATTTTCTAAATCCTTCTCAATGCACTTATGACACAACAGTGAAGGAAACTAATAAAAATCCCTAACCACGTGGACTTTACAATCTACTGTGAGAAGAGGAGAGGAGCATCGAAAGGAGACAAACAATAAGCACAGTAAATGAGTGAAGAAATCATAAGTTAGAAAGTGACAATTTCTATGGTTTAAAAAAAGAAAAAAAGAAAAAACGTCAAGCAAGGTACCAGCAATCAGGGATGTCTGCCAAAGAAGGGTGGTGGGGAGGGTGGATGCAGGTTGAAATTTAAAATAGGGTGATC
This sequence comes from Symphalangus syndactylus, assembly GCF_028878055.3. Taxonomy (NCBI): domain Eukaryota; kingdom Metazoa; phylum Chordata; class Mammalia; order Primates; family Hylobatidae; genus Symphalangus; species Symphalangus syndactylus. The sequence goes on from NC_072426.2 coordinate 89,102,525, forward strand.
TGAGCAGGGCACATTAAGAAGGTGACCTGTGAGTAAAGACAAGAAGGAGGTAAGGGAGGTAAGTATGCAGATAACGGGAGGAAAGCAGAGGATATGACCAGTGCAGAGACAAGTAGGAGCCTGTCTGAGGGCTGCAGGGGCCAGGGAGATGGATTAGAACCACGGCGCCTGAAGGCTTCAGGTCTGAGAGGTCACTAAGACTGGACCCTCTAGTCTCTCATAAGGACACTGGTTTTAAATGAGAATGAAATAGTCATTGCAAGGTTTTTAAAGGGTGGCACGACTGGCTTAGGTATTATTATAGGACCAACAGGTTTGTATGCCTGCTGTGCAGTAACAGACCAATTACACTGAGACAGCAGGATTTACATCAGAGAGAGGGTTTAATGATTGCAGTGTACTGAGCAAGGAGATGGGAGGAGACCCTCAAATCCATCTCCCCAAGAAGTTCTGGGCTAGGGTTTTTAAGGGGATCATGGAAGGTGGGAGGCTGGGAAATTGGGGTTATTAATTCATCACAGTAAGGGGAATGAAATTATCAGGACATGGAAACTGCATTCTTAGGTGAGTCAGCTCCTCATGAGGTCCTGGAGACCAGCAGAGTCAGTAGTTTCATCAGTGTGCAGGACCTGAAGGAATAGCTCAAAGATAATGTTTTATAACATTCAAATTGTTACCCATAGAACAGTTAAGAGGAAACTATAATCTAGGATCTATGTGATTCCAGGACAGGAGGCACCAGGCAACCATGAGGAAGCAGGTCAGGGCACAGGCTGACCTAGTGATTAACGCTGAGTGTGCTGCAAGTTGAGTTTAGTTTCATCTCTCCCACTCTCTTCTTCCCTGATTAATTTTATAAAGTTTATAGGGACAGTTTCAGTATTACATGAATAATTTTGGCTATGGAATTGAAATTATGTAGGAGGGACAGAGCAAGAGGCAATTAGGAAGTTATTGGCATAATCCATGCCAGAGATGTTGATAACTCACCCAAGGGTGATAGCAGAAGAGGTGGTGAAAAGTCTTCAACTCTGAATATATTCCAGATGGAGAGCCAACAGCATTTCCCGACAGATTGGATGTCCTTTGTGAGTGAAAAAGAGGAATCAACATGGCTTCATGGTTTCTTTCCCTGAGCAACTGGAAGATCAGGTTTGCCATCAACTGCAACGTGGAAGGTTGCAGAAGGAGCAGGTGGAAAGGAGTTCCGTGTGAGCCTGTTGAGTTTGAGACGCCACTGTGGAATGTGGAGTAGGCTGCAGGCTCAGTAAGTCTGCAGTTTAGGACAGAGGCCTCAGCTAGAAATGGACATTTGAGTGTTGTCAGGATATAGATGCCCTTTAATGCCAAGAGACTGAATAAAGGAGTGAGTGTCAACAAGGAGGAGAGAATCAAGTACTGAGCTCAGGGGCCTTCCAGCATTAAAAGGTCAGGAGAGAATGAGGAACCAGTAAGGGAGAATGAGGAGAGTAACTATTAAGGTAAGAAAAAAAAAAACTCAAGGCATTTGGTGTACCAGAAACCAAGTGAAGTAAACATATGAAAGAGGATAGAGTGATCACTGCAGTGAAACCATGCCCCAACTCCTACTTATTTGAACAGGATGCTAACAATATATATAACCCACATTGGTTCTTGTTTCAGGAAACAGAGTCCTGGCTCACTAGACCTAACTAGTAGCATGGGCCATGTCTGCATGAACAAATTATGTAGTTCAAGATATTCCCATACATAGAACATCAAAGATCAACCTGGCCTAGAGTTACATTCGTTTGAATACTAAGTAAAAGTATTGGAATACCTTCCATACAATAGAATCCAATGCTGGGCACCTGTTTAGAGAGAGATATCCCACAGAAAGTTCACATCTGTAATTTCAGCCTTGACTCCCTCCCTTTCCCCACTTTGACTCCCTCCCTTTCCCCACATGCCGCTGTCCCGGCATGTCTCACATCAAATCCACTCAAGTTATGGCACCAAATGCACAGGGGTTGTCTTATCTCTCAATCCTCTCACCAATCCCAGTGCAGCAGAGTCTTAATGAGTGTTTCGTCAAATTGGAATGAATGACTGGTACTTCAATTATCATTTTTCTGTCTACTGCTATGACAAATGGAAAAATAAATTGTACAGGAGGAATCTGGAATTTATATATGACTCCACATGGATAAAGTAAATTCTGCACTTCTATACTGGCCTATGATCAGTGAACTTTCTTATATCGAGGCAAGCAATTGAGGAGAAGCAGAAATGCCCCCAAAGCAGGCCAGCACCCCACTTTGGTGTAAGGTCATTCAGCACCACTGGCTCCTTGACAACAAAGAGCGTCGGTTTCATCTGGAAACCTAAAGGGAGGCAGCCACGTCTCTGAGATTGATGCCCTTCACACATCCTGAATGACACTTCTGCTGAGTCACCACATAGCCATGATGGAGCCACATCAAAGCCATGCTCCTTAACAGCTTGGAAGCTTGACTCACTCTCAATCCAAAAACTCACTTTCATTTTCCTGGAGACAGCACAAAGGTACCTGGAGTGCAGAACATTTCAAAAGTATCAGCCTCAGTCATCTAAGAGAAGCATTTCTGGTCTGTGATTTAGGGACAGGTTGTAAATGTCATTTGCATGGAGCAGAAAGAATTGCCTTCGTTTCATCCCTAACAAAACTCAATGAAGAAGATCAGTGCTAGGAAAATTGTTGGTCAGAGGATATGGCTGAATTCCAATTTAGTAAAAGGTATATGATCCCTGAGTTCTAGCAAAGGCAAAAAGGAGACAAGGCCATAGTAAAGAAAAATGTCGCTTGTGTTTCTCTCAACTAATAGGATCATATAAAAATGAAATAGAGAATAAAAACACTGTGACGTTGATGGATTATGATAAGAATTGAGTTGAAAAAATAAATGCTTTAAGTCATCCAATTCTCTAAATAACATTGGAAACCAAGGAGTCAAATGTGTTCAAGCTTATCTCCACCAAATCTGGAAATTGTTGGCAAGATTACTAACTGCAATTTCACGATGACATTATGGGGCCCCAAAAGCAATTCTGAAGATAGCTGTTCTCCTTGCAGAGATAACAGATTCAGACATAATCCAGGTTCCTTCAAAAGGTCAATTCAGGGGTCACAGCCAAGATCAAGTTTGTAATTATTGTAATTCCACCTTCTGCAGCAGAGAGCATCAAGTCAGATGAGGCATTGCCTAAAGAGGAGCAATTTTCTCTATAAAATTATTGTCATTAGTAGATCTTACAGGAAAGGTGACTAAGCCTTTATTCTTTTTGTAATTCTAATTTTGTTCTACCATATCAAGTAGTGAATCACAAAATTTAACACTCTAAGCTATTACCATGTTGCCAGCTTTGCAACTTTGCAGTCCTACAAATACCAACTGAAAGACCCATTCATGGCAACATATCTCTTCTTTTCACACAAGAATATTTAGGGGAGTATGTTAGTGAGTGCACTTCCTGGGCAACTTTTGCTGTTGGTTTGAGAAAGAGGTGTTCAAACTCTTGCCAATGCTGCGTAGAAGCAGAGCGAATGTTCTAGTCCTCGTGTGTCCTTGTGGTTAGGCTGGGAGACTGCAGCACAATTCTTGCTGACAAGGGTCTCCCTTGTCCATCCAGAAAGGAGATATTTGCTATGGTCCTCGAGGCAAAATGGGAGGCTTTGCACCTGGAAAATCAAAAAGAAAACTTGTGATCAATTAGTTCAGCTTTCTTATATTATAGGTGGTAAAACTGAAAGCCAGGCAGTACAAATGACTTTCCCAAGATCAGACAGTTAATTAGTGGCTGAGCCCCATGTTAAGTCTTACATTCTGACCATTGTTCAACACTTCCCACTTTAATACATATGATGTGTATAATCATTCTGCCAACCACCATTTGCAGTGTGTGATAATAGAGGAAAGAGCTGTGTGGGGACAGATACCTGATGAAGGCTTGATGTTTCTTCTTTTTACTGTGCTAATTACCACAATTACTGTAACTATACCAAGAAGGGATTTCTTAGAATAATCTTCATCCAGGGCCACAAAATATACATGCTTTGGGCATCTGTATAATTACTGCCCCCCTCCCCAGCCAATTCAATCAGTGGGCCGAGCAATGTCTGTGCCTTTCCATATCAATATTGTTAGTTTCTTTGCCACAAGTAGAGATGTGATAATTAGCAGATCCAAGCGATAAAATGCAATTTTCAAATATTGCTGAAAACCAAATGTAGTAAAGTTTGCTACATTCTTATGAGCCAAACTTAACTGGAGAAGTAACAACACTCTGGTTTCTGTTGACCTACTTATGATTTGACATTTAAAAGGAAAGTAAAAAGAGTAGGATGCCCTGAGCTCAGAAGTCAAGGAGACACCAGTCTTTGATTCTCAATGTGGGGAACTGGATTTTCAATTGTCATTTGACTGCCTAATGGGTTGGGCAAAGACAGACTTGATTGGAATGGGCTTTCAGCTCTTTGCATGTGCCTGACATTGTTCATGACCACCAGGGCCTCTGTTCCCAGTCTAGTTTGAAAAAGCGTTCCCATCTCACAGTCAGTCATATCCATGATACAAGATATATATGTTTCTTCTGCAAAACACAACTCAAAAATGGCATATTTAGGTAAAAATAAACAAATACATAAACACATACATTATCTACATACATACATTCAATTGAAAGCAAATAGTAATAGCCACTTTTGGAACCAGCTTCTCTTTGGAGTGTGGTTTCTGTGTTGACTATTGATTTGTGTTCTTGGGGAGAGTCAGATCCCAGCAGCTGGCCTCGGACGACAAGTCAGTCTAAGGAAAAAAGAAATTATGATTCCTTATTCTTCAGCATGTGACATTTGAAGACAGTGATATCTAATGAAGATTTCTTTCCTAAGCTGCCCCATTAAAAGAAAAGTGCCTACCAGCCGGTCAGCATAGGTGCACAATTCCAAAGAACTCTGAGGGATCTAGTTTGAGAGGCAACAACATGAAGGGGCCAGTAGGACCACTCATCCCCACTGAACAGCCTGAATGAACCACCATCAGTGACTCTCCTAATTGTGTTTCTGCTAAACACTGGAGGGCCTCACTTTTCTCCTTTAATGTGGAGAAAGAAGGAAAAAAAATCTGCCCTGTCAAAGCCACACAAGGGAATTCTCTTAAAATAAACAGCTAAACTTAACCGCAGGCTTTTCTTTCCATGGAAATATTTTAAATGTATATAATGTTAGATGGTTGCTAAAAAAATGACAAGTGTCAGTTTTCATTAAACTCCCCAAGAGTATGGGTCTAATTGACAGCCTTTCTGAGGCCCTGAGGAGCTTCCAGCTTCAGGGTTTCCATGGCAACATGTCCCCACTGCTAGAGCTCTACTGCTCACAGTCATCATTTACAGGGACCCACATTTTAGACACTCCTTTAAGTTATCCAGGAACTTCACTATCCCAAAGGGTAACAAATTCAATTTTCCAAGCAGGTAAAATTTCCCACTTTGGGGGCTAATTTCTAATTTCCAATTTCTAAGAATTCTTTGTTCAATTTATGATTGAACAAAGATCAATTTGATATATTGATTTATGCATTTCTTTCTTTCAGTCTGGCTCTGTAGCATACTTCTTGTAACTTTAAGGCTGTAGGTCTTAAACTTCATGGTTATCTTTCATCTTCTTCCAAAGGAGTAACATTGCACCAGAATCTGTCCCCCTGGGAAGTAATGCTTGCCATGCCTAGTCATCTAAGTCACAACAAACTCCAGGCTCACCAGTCCCCAGGTAAGGTAGGGAGAGGTTAGAGGCAGGACTTCCACCTGAGTGCCGGTCCCTGGGCTGATAGGAGCTGCATTCCAGCCCACTCTTCACTCACATGCCAGTCTGAGGGGCTGTGTCAGCCAAGAATTGTGCCCTTTTCTAATGCAAAGGGGAAGTGTGCAGACCTGACAGTATGTAACACACTCAGGGAACTTTATTTCATTTAGTCCTCAGAGCCTGATGACAGAGTTCTTATTAATCCTAAATTATATTGAGCAAAACCAAGGTTAAGTACTACACTCAGGGCCACACAGCTTGTAAATGGCAAAGTCAAGATTTCAAATGAAGTAGGCCGCCTCCCATACTCGAGTTCTCCCCATTGCACTGGGCAATAGAGAAAAATATGCAGACTGTGCATGCCCTGACCTTCTCAAAGCGGAAGGCCTGCCGGACACAAAAAAGTGGGTTCTGCTCTTAAAGTCATCCAATTAGAGGATTTTTTCTCACAGATTGCTACCTGCATAGGGCTCATTGGCATTTTAAAGTCAATTGTCCCTTATATGTGTATGGCGCCACCTTCTGGGCTGTGGCACACACAGGAGCCTCAGATTTCTCCAGTAAGAAGTGACAGCCACCCTGGTGGTTATTTGTACATAATGCTCTTGTGTTCAAACAAGATGGCTTGGATGTGCTAATGGATTCTTATCAGTTAATTGAATCGGCCACTGCTCATTTAGCCGGGCACCTCTGATGGGTTCTACAAACAGCCCTTCACAATCAAGATCTTCCCAAAATCACAGGGAGGACTGGATGGCTTCCCTCACACTGTTGCCCAACCACAGTGGGAAAGGAAAGTTCAGGTCTCATATTCCCATGTAGGAAAACAAACAAATAAACAAAAACTTGTCAAGCACAGGGCAAGTGCAAGTTTAGGATTTGCTCAGTTTCATTCTGTTAATTGAAAATTTTTCTTACAAGGGCTTTGTATTCATCATTCTAGTGAAGGAGGATTTTTTTTAATTTTAATTTTTATTTATTTATTTATTTTTGAGACAGAGTTTCGCTCTTGTTGCCCAGGCTGGAGTGCAATGGCACCATCTCGGCTCACTGCAACCTCCACCTCCCAGGTTCAAGTCATTCTCCTGCCTCAGCCTCCCAAGTAGCTGGGATTACAGGCATCTGCCACCACGCCCGGCTAGTTTTGTATTTTTAGTAGATATGGGGTTTCTCCATGTTGGTCAGGCTGGTCTCAAACTCCCGACCTCAGGTGATCCCCCCGCCTCGGCCTCCCAAAATGCTGGGATTACAGGCGTGTGCCACTGCACCCGGCAGGATTTTTAAACATTAGAGAAATATGTAAGTGTGCATTCAGTGACTTAGTGAATTGGGGAGATTCACCAGTAAGTAACTGGTCCTCTAAAATGAGGATGTGTAATCCTATGGCCAAAGGGCCAGTAATCACTGTGAATGACATTTCAGCCCCTCTTCTTGTAATTCACACATAACAGATAGTGATGAGGTTAAAGGCAAAAGGGCTGTAGACAGAGAGGTCAGTGTCCAGTGCTTTGATATATGACAGCTCAAATATAGCAGAGGAAAATTTTTCCTAAAAAATTTTTTCAAAAGGAGCAAGCCAGAAGATTATTTCCCCCTCTCTCCTGGGAACATGGGCTTTGTCCAGGCATTCTTCCAAAAATCCTATCTCCCCGACTTCTCCCAGGCAACTAAATCAGCTACTCAAGAATGTACTACAGGGTATGCTGTCTCCAGTTGGAAATCCCAGACATCAAACTACAGCCAAACAGGGGAAAGTATGGAAAGAGAAAGTACTTGCAGACTTAAAGCAGGAAAACAAATAGAATTCTCTCATTATTCATTCTTTCAACAAATATTTATTTGGTTTTTACTCTGTGCTAGACACTGACGAAAGAGTAATAAACTAAATATTTCCATGGGACATACATACTGATAGGGAAAGACATAGTAAAGCAGAAAATCTTTGTGTCAGATGCTCATATGGGTTCGCAAGGAATGAAACAAGGTAATGAGCAAAGGGTTTTCCTTTTACATAGGGAGGCCTCAAAGGCCTGCTTGATGAGGTGGTATTTGACCAGAGGTTTGAAGTGAGGAAGCTGGCCATCATGCTATGCTAAGGGAGAGCAAAACTGCAGAAGACAGAGCTCATGCAAAGGCCCCGAGGTGCTCTCATGCCTGGCATCATTTGAGCCAAGCAAGGGTGCCAAGGGCTGAGGGAAGTGATCAACTATGTTGACTGGGATCCCTACAAGGCAGACATTGAGAATGAGATTATCATGCCAGCAATTTATTTAGAGAGTATTCTCAGGTCAATACATATAAAGAGAAAGGGGAAGAAACAAGACTGAACAAAAGAAGTTGGGCCATGATACAATTTCAACAGAGGACTCAGCTCCTCAAATTAGGATGGCTCTTCAGGGTTGTCCTGATTTTCGGCAAGGAGGCCGGGCTCCATGTCCATTCATCCACCAGTTATGGGATATATCTGCCCCAGGAAGTGCGCATGGCCTTGGAAGAAGCAGCTTTCTCCATCTGTAGGCAATTTTCACAGGGGCCTGACAGCCACAGGAAGTAATAATTTCAGCCCTAAAGTGGGATTTGGGCCACACATCACAGCATCCACTACATCAAGGGGGGACATGTTGACAGGGAAGGAAAGAAATACATCGGGTACCAGATTATTTCAAGACCGGGGAGAGAGTCTGGGCATATCATGTGTAGTCATTGGAAAGTTTGAGGAGACATATTTTCAATGGATTGTGCTAGCTGTTGGTTTCAGACTAGACTGCATGGGTGGGAAGTAGGGGTGGAAGGTTAATAATGACATCATTGGCACAGATCTTAAAGGAAACAAAAATTGCAAAAAGAGAATAAATTTTCAATAAGGGCAGCAAAGTCACCACAGTATGCCAGGTGTCATTGGGGAGACCCTGCCAGTGGCACACAAATATGGAAAGAGAAAGCTGACAGCAGACCTAGACAGAGAAGACACAAGCACAGGACTCAGCCATTCACATCTGGAAAGACATAAAAACAAGGAGATTCTTTGATGCCTATGAATCAGAGTTTTAAACAAACTTCTTAGGATGTTTGGGGGCAAGAAAAATCAAGAGGATTCAAGTGTTCCAGGGTTCTTGGGAGCGCTTACAAGGTAGATCATGGTGGTATTCAGGAAAGGTGAAATTCATCAGAGAGCTGATAAGACAGAATGGAACATCTTTATGATTTAGCAGTGGTTCGCAGACTTGGGATGTATCACAACCACCTGGGGAACTTAATACAAAACAGAGAGGCCTAGGTACATTAACATAGAATAGGTCCTGGGCTTTGTATGTTTACTGAGTTTTCCTGGTGATGCTGACACCCACCAGAGTTAGAGAACGGCTGACTCCAAGAGTGCTTGCTGCAAAGTGCACCAGTAAGCAACGGACTCCCCTACCTGGGAAAGACCAATCCAAGGGTGCCATTCTCCTTTTGTTCCTATTCAAAATTGGTGTGCATTAATGCCCAGATATTACATGCAGCATTTCTGCCCTCTACCAGAAGATGGATCATTAATTACTTACAAGATCCAGAGCCAAACTGGTAATCTCCTTGGTGAAAGGAACAGATGAGAAATGAGTTGCCAAGGGTTGGCAGCAGTCTCTGTTGACATAACCCAGGGACTCAGGGATTACACTCAGGGAAGAGATGGGAAAGCATATGTTCCAAAGCTTTTTAACAATTTCTTGGGGCAAAAAGTTAAATTAAATTAAATTAGATGGACCACAGATGCCCTCCAATCATAAAACTATTTTGGGGGCATGAAGTGAAAATTTCTTCTTATTCTTTGATAGAAAAATAAAACTCAAGCAATCATGATTCTAAGCAGAGGGGCTTGTAGCAGATCATACAAGCTTTCCTCAAATTTTACAATTGCAGCAACTTCAAAGAACTGGAAAGTGGGCAACAGCCCACTCATCCTACCCATTCCTATGAAAAAGTAACACTCGCACCTGCTGGTGCCACAGGTCTCAGGCTGCATAAATAAATTTTCCTGATAGGTTTCCAGTAATAGGAAGGCACCTTGATTTTTAATTGACAAAGGTGGGAGTGTATTAGTCAGGGTTCTCTAGAGAAACAGAACCAATAGGATGTCTATGTGGTAGGCCTGCAGATACACAAAGATTCAACCAACTGTAAACCAAAAATATTCAGAAAAAAATAACAATAAAAATAACAATAGAATAATACATATAGAAAACAATGGAGTATAACAACTATTTATATAGCATTTACAGTGTATTAAGTATTATAGGTAATTGAAGATTATTTAAAGCATACAGGAAGATACATATAGGTTATATGAAAATATTACACCTTTTTTTTTTTTTTTTGAGATGGAGTCTTGCTCTTTCACCCAGGCTGGAGTGCAGTGGCCCCATCTCGGCTAACTGCAACCTCCGCCTCCTAGGTTCAAGTGATTCTCCTGCCTCAGCCTCCCAAGTAGCTGGGATCATAGACACATGCTGCCACGCCTGGCTAAGTTTTTGTATTTTTAGTAAAGATGGGTTTTCACCGTGTTAGCCAGGATGGTCTTGATCTCCTGACCTCATGATCCTCCCGCCTTGGCCTCCCAAAGTGCTGGGATTACAGGCATGAGCCACCGGACCTGGCTACTACACCATTTTATATAAGGGACTTGAGCACCACAGATTTTGGCATCAGTGGGGGATCCTGGAACCAATCCTGCATAGATACCAAGGATGACTCCGAGTGTGTGTGCATGTGTGTGTGTGTGTGTGTGTGCGCGCATGCATGTGTGTAAAAAGAGGTTTATTATTAGGAATTGGCTCACATGATTATGGAGGCTAAGTCCCATAATCTGTTCTCTGCTAGCTGGAGACCCAGGAAAGCCCACGGTGTAGTGTGAAGGACTGAGAGCTGGAAAGCTGATGGTTTGATAGTAGAAATTTCAATCTGAAGCTTAAGACCTAAGAACCAGGAGTACTGAGAACAGAAGATGCTTGTTCCAGCTCAAGCAACAAACCTTCCTCTACCTTTTTGTCCTAATCAGGCCCTCAATGGATTGGATCATCACATCAATGGAGGCCATTTGCTTTTCTCTGTCCACCAATTCAAATGCTGATCTCTTCCAGAAACACCTTCACAGACACCTAGAAATAATGTTTAACCAGATATCTGGGTACCCCATTGGCCCATTCAAATTGATACATAAACCATAAAATAAACCATCACAGAGGGGCCACAAAAGTTTATAACTGACCTAATTTAATTTTCAGAAAACCTAAAGGGGAAAAGTTTTGACCCAATGGCTACACTATGGAATCAAACTAGCATTGGTAAGTAAAGCTTGCAGAGAAGAAAGTGTTCACATTAAATTAAGAAATATGTCAACCAATTATCCAGAAGGCTAAGGGCTGAATTAAAGCAATGTTGCCTTGGAGACTATTTTGATAAACAGGTAAAAAAAAACTATCCAGCACAGAACAAAATCAAGATGAGCATAAACAGAAGACAACTGTTTTGCCAAGAGGTATAACTACACTAATTTTAAAACAAAAATATCATGCAAGAGGCCGGGCGCGGTGGCTCATGCCTGTAATCCCAGCACTTTGGGAGGCCGAGGTGGGTGGATCACAAGGTCAGGAGATCAAGACCATCCTGGCTAACACGATGAAACCCCATCTCTACTAAAAATACAAAAAATTAACCAGGCGTGGTGACGGGTGCCTGTAGTCCCAGCTACTTGGGTGACTGAGTCAGGAGAATGGTGTGAACCTGGGAGGCGGAGGTTGCAGTGAGCAGAGATCACGCCACTGCACTCCAGCCTGGGTGACAGATCGAGACTCCATCTCAAAAAAAAAAAAAAAAAAAAAAAAAAAATGCAAGAAAAAAATCAACAATTTAAGTCAAGTTAAATGAGCAAAGAATGGGCAAGAAACAGGAATTACAGAAATAAGCTAAAAAGCAAAAACTTCTCATATTTCTCATATTCAATAAAGGGGAGTGTAAAATTATTGTGTTTTAATCATACCTGGGTGATTATATAAGAATGCTCACTAATGTGAAATAATCACTTTAATTGTTAAGAATATTATGTTCCAACCTTTACTATGAATTCTTTAAAAAGTGCCACGCAACAGAAGACAGACTAGAAGAAAGAAAAAAAGTTAAGTAAATGTGAGATGGCTTATGGGATGAACAATTTATACCATGTGTAGAAAGAAGGAGCTGTCCAGGTAGGGGGAGGTCGTGCTGCATAAAGAAGACATCCGAACAAACGCACAACACAAAGAAAATAATAAAGACAGCAGCAGTGGATAGAGGAGCCCAGCACGAAATGCAATACCTCTGTAGAGACTCCTGCCCACTTACAGGCAGTACCTCCACCACCCCAAATACTCAGAGATCCTTCAGTGTGCCCTAAGGAACTTCACTATGAACACATACGGACTGGATTAAACAAAAAGCTTCCCATGGATCATCTAGCCAGTCCTCACTGTAAACTTTCAAGCAAGGTCACATGTTGGTTAGTATAGAAATTGGGACTCTAACCCAGCCAGTATTATGATAAAGCCACACTTTTAAATTTCACCTTATACTGCATAGTTTAGGGCAGAAAAAAAAATACAGTAACTATAAAGTTGTAATTAAAATAATTTTTAAAATAGCAAAACTTACGGGATCCTGGTACAGCAAACCTTATTTGTGAAATTAAAGCATTAGATGATTCTATACAATTTAAAAAAATCAAAAATGATGATTCTAAGCATTCCAATTAAAAATATTGGGAAAAGGGGAAAAATAACACAGAATAATAACACAAACAAAAGTAAACATAAATGAAAAGCAAGAGAGGAAATCACAGTGGGGTACAATCTGCTCTGTGCTGCTCAGCCTTGGAACCCTAAGGTCTCTTTGGGGTTTTCTTCAATATAGGAACCTAACTGCCAAGAAAGGGACAGTGGGAGCTGCCTGGGTTTGCGGCATGAAAGTCTGACAGTTACCGGGTGGAGAGGTGGAGGCTGGCGAGGATGCAGGACTCTGCCAATCCCAGAGTCTGCACAGAGAAGCAGCAGGAGACACGAGTAGCAGGCAATCATTTTTCTCAGCTCTAACAAAATACAGAGAAACAAAGACCCCAAATCAGATTTTCAGTCAAGTTTCTGAGTTGTAGGCAGTGGGAAGCTTTTTCTGGGATTTATTTAAAAAATTATCTACTCTTTGGAAAGGCAGGGGCAACAGGCACTAAGTGAAACTTTCAGGATTATCACCCCAAACCACAGTGGTTCTGGTACGTAAGTTGCTGCTTCAGGAACCCACAACTATGTTGCCTCTGACCACAGTCCCACCACAAAGTGGGTGCACCAGAGCCTGCCTGGCCTCCCAGATGGCTAGCATCTAACTGGTAGAATCTAAGTCATACACTTGCACCCCGGCAGCAAGGAAGGCTGGGACAGCAGGGGTTTGGTGGTGGTGGCGGCAGCGATGGAGGTTTAAGACTCTTGTGTTGGAAATGCAGGATTTACAAAACAGGTAATTGTCAAACAGTGGAGTACAAAAGATTTAGTGCATCATGAATAACCAACGTCAATGTCTGTGGCTGTGGGCAAGTCGCCTCAGTCTCCTCTCCCATAAAAAGAAGTATGGAATCGTAATTTCTTTTAGGTGATGTGAGAATTAAATTTTAAAAATGTATGCACATCACAGAGGCTGGCACATAATCTCTACTAAGCATTAATGCACAAAGATATGTGCCTAAATATGTAGGTAAGACTGTTTGCCACATCCTAAATATGTCCCCATCACAAAGACACTGAATTTGAAAATGTGGATTCATATCCCCTCCTGGTGCAGGACCAAATAATTACCAAAATATTTGCAACATGTCTGGCTCAAAAATCAAAATATGCAACTAGTGGCTCAAGAAAACACCCAGAGTCAAGTGAGAAGCCGAATATCTTCTTTGAAAAGCAAGAAGACAGTGTGCTGAGAAGATGTTCCATTGTTAGCTAATGTCTGGTAAAGCCACCAGAACTGGCACTGTGACAACAATGACAAAGATCCAAGCAGTCAGCCTGTGCTCAGACTGTCTATGTCTGCCAAGCATATAGACACATTTTTAATGTTACTACATTTTTGTGGCACACCAATCATATGCGGTGGGCGTTATGGTTCCTCCTTTGACAGATAAAAAGAGAACCACTAAACAGAGGCTAATCACATTTGAGGATCACCCAAATGAATCCATCTGAGTCGTGCTGTGGTCAACCTGCCCCCAAGCCTGGAGCCTTCTATGCCCGAAGCCTTCCAGTCCTGGGCTTCTGGCCAAGCCCATGCCTTTCTGTGGTTGGACTGTCCCTACCTTCACCTTGTCCACATTCTACCCGTGACTTAGTAGGGTGTGTGCCAGCCTGCTCCTTCAGCTCCCACTCTTCAAAACCCCACTGTCATTATTCATTTTTCTGTTTTTCATTGTTGGTGTGAGCATGATACAGTGAGCCTGTCCCTTCCTCGAAGTTGATCTCAGTCATCCTTCTTTTGTGAGTTCTGTCAGAGCTCCACATTTGGCCTGGACCCAGGGACGCCCATAGCTGCGAGCTAACAATAATAATAAAAAAAAAAAAGAGGATGGATTAAAACATAAAAGGGGTAAAGTCCTCAAGTGTCCTCCTGATTCCAGGGCATCTGCATGTAAAACAGTTAAGGACACTGAGCAGAACCTGTTGGTGCAGTTCCAGGTTCAATCACTCCCCGATCAGGCGAATGTTATTCTCCTTCTGATTTCCAGCTTATTAGGGCTGCTGTGATAGCAGTCTGTGCTTCAGATCATTAGCTACTTGCTCTTTAAATGGAATCTGTTAGCTAAATATAACCAGGAACCTTTGGTAGTTTGCACTAATTGTGTTGAGTTGCTTTGTTAAAGTAAATAACAGAAGAAACTATCAGTGTATAAATATGAAAGCCATCATTTTCCTGCTTTCCCCAGACAGTAAGTGCTTTGGGTATTGTTTAACAGCCTTATTCAGCTGACAGATAAATGGGATGATTGATCAGGTGGTCCTGCTCCAGTGAGAAGCCCACAGTTGGGAATCCAGCCACATGCTTCTCCTAGGTGAGGTCACGCAGTAGGAGACTGGTCTGACTGTCACAGCTCTACCCTGTGTTGGGACAGCCCAGATCCTACAGAAAAGGAAAGGGACATTTTCCCTCAGCTCTCAGCTCTTCTGTCAGGGGAAACAATTGAAGAACTGCCTGGGTG
The DNA here is from genome assembly GCF_028878055.3 of Symphalangus syndactylus. Classification (NCBI taxonomy): domain Eukaryota; kingdom Metazoa; phylum Chordata; class Mammalia; order Primates; family Hylobatidae; genus Symphalangus; species Symphalangus syndactylus. Next base: position 89,117,569 of record NC_072426.2, read on the forward strand.
GGAGAGCTCTCTCTTAGCTGGACCAGTGGTTTTCTAACCTCTTTTGAGCCATAGAATCATGGGGTGTCATGAACTCATAAATCAAAGAACAAAATGTAAAGAGACAAACTGCACACTGTGAGGTGTGGGTGCCACATCAATCTATAGGTCTTCTCCACTTTGTCACTGAGTGGACTCCACAGGGCAACCAGTTTAAAAACAGCATTTCATCCAATAGTTTGTGTGAAAAGAGGTAAGTTGATTCAAGCTTTTCCCAAAACTACACAGAGGTCAAAAACTAGTGACACTACACAGCCCATCAAATATTTTGTTGGCCAGTTTATTTCACTGGCCTCATATTTCAAACATACACAGTGTCTCAGAAAGCAATGTATTAGGTTGGCACACAAGTAACTGAGGTTTTTGCCATTAACTCAATTACTTGTGCACCGACCTAATAATTAGATGGTTTATGATCAGTCACAATGCAATCAGCTTGATCTTGTATTACTGATTTGCATTGTACCTGTTTAGATCAATTACATTTTCTGTCTGTCCCTGAACTCTGTGAGAATAAGAACAGCCCCTATATCTCTCTCAGAGCCTCCTCTCCATCCAACTTACAAAACTCTCTCTTGATTTCTGGAACCTCTATATTTCTTGTGAACTCACCCTGCTTCAGTTTGGCCCACAATTGCTGAGTAATTCTTCTTTTCCAAATCTGCCATAGATATAAGGATATAAGAGATACTAAGGCACTGTGAGGATTTTTTTTTTTTTTTTTTTTTTGAGATGGAGTCTCGCTCTGTCGCCCAGGCTGGAGTGCGGTGGCGTGATCTCCTCTCACTGCAACCTCCACCTCCTGGGTTCAAGCAATTCTCCCACGTCAGCCTCCCAAGTAATACAGGTGTGTGCCACTATGCCCAGCTAATTTTTTGTATTTTTAGTAGAGACTGAGTTTCACCATGTTGGCCAGGTTGGTCTCGAACTTCTGACCTCAAGTGGTCTGCCCACCTCAGCCTCCCAAAGTGCTGGGATTACAGGCACGAGCCACCTTGCCCAGCCCACCGTGAGGATTTGAAGAGTGGTTTTACACAGGGAGAAAGATGAGTGAAAAAGCCACATCCTATGTCCCACCAGAGACCAACATTGCACCTAGTTCTAAAGCAGATTGTGTGCCTTCCCGAGCACTTCATTCTCAGTAGATGACACCAACAAATTAAAATTACTGTTGTTTTTTTACTAGACTTAACGTGGTTTGTCATTATGAAAAAAAAAAAACTGTATTTTTTAGAGATACATACCAAAGAAAATAGGGGTGAAGTGATATGATATCTGGAATTTACTTTAAAATATTCAGCCACAGAGAAAACAATCGGGGATAGATTAAGAAAATGTGGGCAAATCTTGGTGATGGATAGGGAGGGTTTCTTTTTTTAATTTTTTAATTTCTTTTTAAATTTAAATTTTAAAATCCTTCTTCAACTACTACATGTATATACATCAACAATTCTTGGAAAGGTTAATCTCACTTTTAGAGGTGAAATTATCTGAAATGCACATGGACAAAATACTTTGTGAAATGCTTGTGAACATTTGCGCATCTGAAAGCTCAGATGGTTTTGAGGTGGATTTCAGACCAGGCAATCAGTGTGTGATGAAGACACCAATGTGATAAAGTGGCATTTCCCTAAAGCTCTTCTGCACAACATCAGGCTAGTGACAAGCTCCAAGTAAGATGTGGTCCCAATGTCACGTACACTTAAGAAACAGCTACACACATGGGGTCCCTGCTCAGCAAGTCAGCACGTACATTAGCACTTTAAAGTCTCTGTTGAATCCTACAAGGAAAAAAGGAAAACATCCTATTATCTTATCCTGTTAGATTGGAAGAATAGGGAGAGATCCAAGCATGAGAAAGGGAAGAGAACTGACATCAGTCCATCCTGAAGGGTCTCCTATATATTACCAGACATCGTGCTAAGTGACTTTCCCGATATCTACAACAGGTCCTCATATTATGCAGTCTCACAGCACTCTGTACTTCCCCAACTGTAACATGCATGCTCCACTGTGGCTCCTGGTTCAATAATTTATCTTTCCTGTCATACTGTGAACTCTGCCTGGGAAAGTCTGTATCATCACTGACTCATCTCTGATACCTACCACCTGTATCCCTTTCACTTAATAAGATTCTTAGCAAATTGTGGATAAATATTTGTCATGTAAATAGATGTGCTAGCTCATTTAATCATCAGAACAGTCCTAAGAGTTATAATTCTCCCAATTTTACATAAGAGGCCATGAGACAAATGGAAAGAAAATAATTTTTCTCACTTTTTAAAACTAAAAAGTGGCATATTTGGCATTCAAAATTAATTTTGTTGACTCAAAGTTCTTGCATACCTTCAGTAATGAAGATTGTGAAATAAAAATTGCAGCAATTCTAAAGAATAGAGTTTAGAAAGGGAAATATAAGAAATTTACAGTGGAAAAACTTGCAGACACTATCCTATCCAAAATAGAACATGTTGACATCATGTAATATCCTCTGATGTGATGTGATGAGAAGGGCACATCGCCTCTGTGGTTTTCTTCCTCCAGATCCACACTTCACTCTAATCACCAGAAAACATCAGACAAACCTAAACTGATACATATTCTACAAAACACCTGACAAGTATTCTTCAAAAGAATCAAGGTCATAAAAGCAAAAGACTGAGAAGCTCTTAGGAATTGCATAGACTAAGGAGACATAACAATTGAATACAATGCAGTATCCTTGATGGATCACAGAGCAGAGAAAGAATGTTTAGTGGGAAAACTGGGGAATCTGAAAAAAGTTTAAGTTTAGTTAACAATATTGCACCAATGTTAATTTCTTAATTTTAATAATTGTACCATGTTTTTGTAAGATTTTAACATTAGGGAAAGCTGAGTGAAGGGGTATTATATTAGTTCCCTATTAGTGCTGTAACAAATTAACACAAATTGCTTAAACAATAAAAATGTATCTTACAGTTCTGGAGACCAGGAAATATCACTGGGCTAAAATCAAGATGTTGGCAGGTATCTTAGACCACTTTGTGCTGGTATGACAAAATCCCTGAGAATGAGTAATTTATGGAGAACAGATTGCTTTCTTACAGTTCTAGAGGCTGGGAAATCCAAGGTCGAGGAGCCCACATCTGGTAAGGGCCTTCTTGCTGCATCATCCCATAGTGAAAGGCAGAAGGGTAAGAGAGCAGCAGCAGGAAAGAGAGACAGGAAGGGCATCAAAGTCATCCTTTTATCAGGAACCCACTCCCACAGTAACACCATTAATCCATTCATGAGGGTAGAGACATCATGACCTAATCACCTCATAAAGGTCCCACCTCTCAACATGGTTGCATTTGGGATTAAGCTTCCAACACACGAACTTTGTGGGACACACTCAAACCATAGTATTACATCCCTGGCCCCCCAAAATTTATAAATTTCTTACATGCAAGATAGATTTATTCCATCCCAATAACCACAAAGTCTTAACTCATTTCAGCACCAACTCAAAACTCTGAAGTCCAGTCTCATCTAAATCAGATACGGATGAAACTCAGGTGAGATTCATCCTGAGACAAATTTCTCGCCAGATGTGAGCTTGTGAAATTAACAAGTTGTGTGCTTCCAAAATCCAATGGTGGGACTGGAATAGAATAGACATTCTCATTCCAAAAGTGAGAAATAGGCAAGAAGAAAGGGGTAACTGGTCCTAAGTGAGTTCAAAACCCAACAAAGAAAACAACATTAAATCCTAAAGCTGGAGGATAATATCCTTTGACTCTATGTCCCACTTTCTGGACACACTGGGGCAGAGCTGGACTCTCAAGGTTTCAGGCCTCACCCCTATGGCTTTGCTCACAAGTTGAAGTCACAGGATGAAGTCACACGCCTGCAGCTTTCCCAGGCTAAAGTTGCATGCTTTTTAATACTTTACATGACCAGACTAAGAGTTTTCCAAATCTTTTAATTCTGCTTCCATTTTAATTTTAAATTCTATCTTTAAATAATTTTTCTCTTCCCTCATTTTACTATTAACAGCCAGAAGACATCGTGCAGAACCTTGAATGCTTTGCTACTTAGATATTTCTTCTGGAAGTTATGATAGATTATTGCTCTTAAATTTTGCCTTTCATAAAGTCCTAGGACATGGACACAACTCCACCAAGTTCTTTGCAATTTGGTAACAATGATGATCTTTACTCTAGTTTCCAATGCCGTGTCCACAGGTACACAGGAACTCTCCATATTATTTTTGCAACTTTTCTATAAATCTAGAATTATTTTGAAATAAAATGTTAAAAATAAGAAATTAATAACTGTATGTTAACCTATAATAGACATACATTGCATTAAAAATCACAGACCCATAGATTCTCAAAATGGAAGGAGAACTTAAGGACATTACTCTTATTGATCAAATTTTAGAGGCCTTTATGGGTTATAATCTGTGACATACTAGATAAGTTTGTCTGAAAATGATTCCTGGAGATTTTTCTGAAAAATGCTTGACATTGAGCTAGCTGAGACCAAGATCCCCTCCAGCACACCAGTGGTAGGTGCTTGGTCTGAATCCAATTGTCCATCTCTTCTCAGTATTAAGACCTACAGTTTTCCACAGGTTCCGAGTGTCTCCAGATTTTTTTTTTCCCCCAAGACGGAGTCTCACTCTGTCACCCAGGCTGGAGTGCAGTGGCGCCATCTTGGCTCACTGCAACCTTCGCCTCCCAGGTTCACACCATTCTCTTGCCTCAGCCTCCCGAGTAGCTGGGACTACAGGCACCTGCCACCACGGCCAGCTAATTTTTTTTTTGTATTTTTAGTACAGACAGGGTTTCACCATGTTAGCCAGGATGGTCTCGATCTCCTGACCTCGTGATCCGCCCGCCTCAGCCTCCCAAAGTGCTGGGATTACAGGCATGAGCCACCACTCCCAGCCTGTCTCCAGATTTATATCCCAGCACTCCCCTAAACAAATGGTATCTAACCTCAGATTTTGTGACACTAGTACTCAAACATCTTGTTCCTGTAGTAATAAGGCTACTATTAAAGCTCATTAAAAGTGTTAGCAACAAGAAGGTGGTGACTCTGTTGAAGCCTCCCCTGCAGCCAAGGTGTAGCCTGAATGCTGTAGACAGAGCGTGTCCAGCTGCAGGAGGTAGAGATTAGGGACAAAGAACCTTATATTGCTGATCTTTATCTTATAACCTTCTCTAGTAATATCTTTTTCTTAACTAATACCCTATGACCTTGTAACATTTACTCTCACCCACTTCATCCCATAAACATCATGAGAAAGACACTATGGAGAAAAGTTATATTTGTTCACAACCTAAATCATGCATTCATTTGCTAACAATGAAGAAAAAATGACTCAGTAGTTGTATTTATGTTTCTTTTAGACTCAGGCACCACCATTTGAAGACTATCCCTTGCTGAAGGCTTTAAAAAGGGCACTTGGGGGTGTCTTGCAATCTAGGATGAATTAAACTCCAATGAAATTGACAGATTCAGGAAATTCATGTGTAACCTTTCCCGCCGAAGGGTGTTCTTTTTATGAACTGTACCTGGACAAAATGAACTGAATGTTTTCTTGGCAAAATGCTGGGACTGGATAAATGGCTTTGCAGTGAAGAATAAATAAATAGAAAAAGGCAAGGAGGGAGGTGAGGTGGGGGAGGGGGCATAAAGGCCTAGGCAGACTTTGTAAATCATAAGAGAATTCAAGAAAAAGCAACTCTCTAAGAATAATACTCTATGAGTAGGAAAAGCATTTAAATTATCTGGTGTATGTTCCCAATAGAACCCCAAATATATGGTTTTTAAGAAATGATCACAAGTTTCCATAAAGAGAAGCATGAGAATCTACCTTTTCACAAGAGATTTGTTAGTATAATGAAACAAGAAGAATGCTTGAATAATTTTTGGGTCATTGAAGGCAATTTCTTAATGCCCCAAAAATTATTTTTAAAATGTCAAGAATATAGACACTAGCTAAAAATTGGATTGACAGAGAAATCAAAGTAGTAAAAATAGTTCAAGACAACAGAGATGAACAAAATTTGTTCCAAGATAACCCAGGGGAAGCTCAAAGCTCAAGATTAAACAAAAATACACATACACATAAACACACACACACACACACACACATACACACAGCCAGAGTAGGCCAAGTTGCCATCAAGATGACTGATTTAAAACATGGATCTGGCTCAGCTGCAGAGACCATTCTCTCCCAATAAACCCTTAAAACAGCAGAGCCTCTGGAAGCAGAGGCCTTTGACCTCAGGCCAAAACCAAAGAAGAACTCTCTTTAAAAAGGTAGTTTAGTGAGCCGAGATCGCACCACTGCACTCTAGCCTGGCGACAGCGTGAGACTCTGTCTCAAAAAAAAAAAAAAAAAAAGGTAGTTTATGTGCTGGAGACACCTCCTAATACAAGGGTGGTATATTAGAAAAAGAAGGTGAGCAGAGGGAACCCACCCCAGAGCTCTTCAGGAAACTTTGAGAAGAGAGAGAAAAAAGGAAAAGCCTCAGAACAGCTACATTGAAGGAAGCTCACCTCCCAAGCAAAGCCCATTTTATTATTTTGCCAGTTGAGGGGGTGTGTCCAGCCTGCCAGCCTGCTCTACTCCCACAGACCCAACAAGGCAGCCAGCCTATGCAACGGCCTCTCCTGCTTGTACAGAAGCTGTGGTCGGTGCTTCCATTTAAAAAATAAACAAACAGAAAAAGATGCTTGTGGGAAAAACAGATCCACCTTTTCTCATAAATAGTAACAGCTGGGCTGTGTGGTAATAAGGAAGATGAGGGAATATTAGTTTCAAGGAGGTGGTAAGATTTGGGGAAATAGGTGGAGGAAATCCAAATTCTATTTTAGACACTTTAATGTGGGTATGAGACAACACCAAACATCAACTGTGGAGAAAATGCAACTGTTTGAAGCTCTTCTCTCAAAATCAAAATCTCTCAGATTAAGTTGCAAACCAAATATAGATATATGCTGCTTTTATAAGACACATCCAAAGCCAAATGACACCAAAACATTAAAATAAAAAGGCTACTCAAAGTTATAGCGGCTGTCCACAAATAAAAGTAATCCAGGGGTAGCCATTTTAGTAACAAACTAGAATCCAAGGCAAAATGCATTAAGTGGAGAGAAAGTTACTTTACATAGATTAAAAGTATAGCCCATAATGAAGACCTAACAATCATTCTGGAAATGAATTACATAGCATCAAAGTGCAGGGCACAAACCATTTAGCAGGCAGGAGAAAACGGACAGCAATTACTACAGTAGAAGGCTCTTAGTGCTATGAATTATCAAAGACAGTTTATGTAGGCCAAAAATAAATGAAGAAGAAAGTCAATAAACAAGCAAACAACTAAATAAGAACATGGAGGTTTTAAACAATATAATGAATATGTGCAGAACATTTTTATGGCATGCACTTTGGATATTAATCTTAACCCAGCTCCTTCTCTTTTCTCTTATCCTGTTTACCTCCTACCCTCTTCCTCTTTCACTTCTAGTTTTCTCACTTAACTTTTTTTTGCTTCACTTACTTAACTAGAGCATCTAGATATGTATTCAAGTCACCTCATGTCCCTTTAGAATAATGGAGGGTATAAATAAATAATCAAGTACGTCAGAAAAAAATGTCCTCAGGTTATACAGGAAGTCGTTCTCACTGCAGGAGGTGTGAGCTGCAGACCCCCAGGAGTGCCTTTGTCCTTGCTGGAGGCAGAGCCCGGAGCCTTTGGGTGATAGTTTTAGAATTTGTCAGTGAGCCCATTATTTCTATTCAAGAGGCACAGCCTGCCTTGGCGGCTGATGGAGCTTCACAGCTCATCAGCCTTTGACTCTGGCATGAAGGTGGAGTAGTTTGTTAATATTTTAGAATTTATTTCCTTTTTTCCTCCGATTTTTAAATTTTGTATGTACTTTATAAGAATTCTGGACAGTTCTTCTCAATCTAACATCTTCACAAATAAGACCTGGCAAGGTTTATTTGGGGAGTTTTGAAGTGACACAACTGGAAAATTTGAGGGAACAGTTCACAAGGCCACCCTCACTTCTGACACCAGTTGCTAGTTGGAGGGGTTCTCAAAACAACTCTTAGGTTTGATAATTTACCAGAAGAACTTAGAGAACTCACTGAAAGTTATTATAGTCATAGTTACGGTTTATTACAGAAAAAGGATACAGACTAAATCAGCCAAGGGATGAGGCACATAGGAGAGAGTCCAGGGAAAGTTCCAAACCCAGAGCTTCTAGTTGTCCTCCACCTGCAGTGCCAGGATGCTGTTACTCTTTGAGCAATCCGGTGCAGCAATACTCATGGAGTATCATCAACCAGGGAGGCTCACTTGAGCTCCAGGATTCAGGGTTTCCACTGGGGCTCCATCATGCAGACTTGATGATTGATTGCCTACATGGTTGACCTCAGCCTCCTGTCCCCCTCCAGAGATTGACTGATACTGCGTGACCCAAAGCCCTCACACATCACATTGTTGGTCTTTCTAACATGGTCAGTTCCCACCTTAAATCATATTGTTAAACTCTCTGGCAAAACCCAAGGCCCCCAGGTAAACGAAGAAACTCCAATCAGTCATAACATTCCAAAGGCTTAGAGTTCACCTCCCAGAAACCAATGACAAATGCCTGACTTCTTTTTGGGTAAAGTTAAATTCTTTACTACACAGAGGTGCTGGGCCTTAGGCTCATTAAGGAGAGGTGAAAGAGATCAGAGCCAGATGGTAATAAAGTGAATATTAATAGAACTAGCTGTCCTACTAAGCTCTTCTGGGTGTCAGGCACTGTGCTACCCCCTTAATGAACTACCACACTGAGGAGTTGAACCCCCAGTGGAAAAGGTACAGATGGGAGCGAGGAGGCCATGTGGTCAGTGTATGATTGTGCTGAAAATTGACTCCTCCTTCTGTTGCCTCCAATTTTAAGGAAGGCAAACTGAAAGTGATGAAAAGCATGGGTCAGCCTCAAAATTCCACTACAGGTCACTTTGGGAAGCTGCTACTAGAATGAAAATCCACAAAGGCAGGTAGATGTTTTTGTTCATCACTGTATCTTCAGCACTGACTAGTTGAATAAATGAAATATCTACAATAAACCTCATTCCCTAGTATGAAAAACAGTAGAAAATGCATCCACCTCCTAGGGATGTTGTAAGGATTAAAAAGCTGATGCAACAAGGCCACTGGTTCCTAGTAAGTGCTCAGTAAATATAGCAATTACTGTCAGTGCCATTTATTATTATTATTATTATTCTCAAGCTCAGCAGGACAGCAGGCTTAGACACTGACAGAAGGCCCGTTCAGAAATGAAACGTGTACCTGATTAGAGTGGGTCCATCTTCGTGCCCCTCAGGGCCTGCACTTGGAAGTTTTGGCAGGGCCCTGGCAAGGTGTTCTAGGAATGCAGAGGACAAACCATCCCCCACACAGCACAGATTTTGCTCCTCCTTTGTAAACTGTGCTTCATGCAACTCCTATTTGTTTTCTCTTTCATTCATTTTTGCTAACATCTTAATGCTTCCTCTCATTTTACCTTGATTTATCTTGTTGTTCTTCTTTGAATTTTAGATGCATGATGTTTATTGTTAGCTTCACTTTTAAAATAATGTAGATGTTGGAGGCTGTAAAATTTCCTCAAAGTATAGCCTTAGAAATCTACTACAGGTTTGATATGATATGTTATCATTGCTTTCTAGCTTAATTGCATATTTTATTTCCCATCTGATACTGTGATTGACTGGATTAATTTTTTGAACTAAACATTTGTATTTCCTGATGAGAATGCATTTGAAAGTATTGATGGAACTGGATTCCTGGTATGAAATGTAAGTCTTATGAAATCTAAATATCTGAAATTAAGTTTAAGAAAAATGGGGCTTGCAACATTCAGAAGCACAGCCTCTGGGTTTGAAGTCTGAAAAGCCCATGTAACAAGGTTGGCAAATACTTTGTGTGGGTCCCTCCCCCAATCCCTTTCTTTGACAGCACAGACACCAGGCTCAGCGGCTCTTTCTAGAGAGCCCCCGCATTATGTGCAACCTTCCCACCATGGGCATTCAGGGATCTCTCAGCTCACCGTGGTGCATCTGTTAGTATTTACAGTTTGCCACCAGCTTTCAGAGCCAGAGAGACACCAGAGAGCCACACTGCTAAACCTGAAGAGCATTCTTATCTTATGACTTTGTCACTGTACGTTTTCATTTTTAAAGTGCAAGAATGTTAAAACTTTATTGTTACTTATTTTTTAAAAAAATGTTTAGGAGAGATTCCACTGATCTCCCTTCTCTATGATGATATTTCATTTCTGGGTTCATTGTAAAACAAGTTATTTCCTTTTTCTGCAATCCTTAACTGTGCACCATGCCAACCCTAGGTGGGTATTGACTGACTGTATTGGAGGAAAGAGCAGCGTTGCAGGTACAAGGCCACTCAGGAATCAGGCCCCATGAAATCGGCACAGCTCATCTTGCTTGGCAAGATCTTCTAATTTCCAAAGCACGGAGACCTAGGAGTGGAACCATGAAATGATTCCATCATTGCCTCACACTGAGAATATCCCTCACCTCCACAGCTCCCCCATTTACTCACTGTGTGAACTTCAGTAAGTCATTTAACTTCTCCAGATCCCAGTCACCTCATCTGTGAACCAGGGAAAATACTAATCCCACTGAATTGCTGGGACAATCAAGTGGGAAACAGACGTAAACACTCAGCACAGTATATGGCATATAGTAAGCAATAAACATGAGCTTTTATTGTTGTTGTTATTGTGTTGGTGATGGCTAGACTCAGATGAGGTTTCTAGACACTCTTCAATGCTTTCTCAGATACTGAGTATTGGGAACCGTCCTGACAAACAATGTAATAGAAAAAAATGGGAAGCCTCAGGTGTGCCTGCCAGGGAAAGAAAAGGAAAAACAAAGGCACCCTATATTTCTCTCTCTAAATACATACATATTATGTATATATAATATTATACATATTATATATAAAACCCACAATAACATAATTATAATTTAATTAAACATGTATTAATATATAAGATATAAAAGCTAACATATATATGTATATGTGTATATACCTGTAATTATAATACAACTAAAAATTAATATATTATGAACATATATGTAAATATAAATATGTTATGTATTGATCCTTTCCTTGGCCTGACCTCTTTGGGGCCCCAGAACTTAAGGTATCCAGTGTTGCTACTCTGGCTTTTACTTCGTAAGCTTTATATCTATGTGATTATCTGACTGTGCAACTAAGGATAATTTCTGTGTTCTTTAAGCTGGTATCATGTGTAAGGCTCTGGCAGGCTGGGAGTTAATGTAGATGACATCTGTTCACCTTTTGTCTGTTCTTACGGGCACCAAGCTGTGTTTCTGACCATCAGATCCCGTACTTCTGTGGGTGACAGGCGAGGGCCCCTGCTGCAGCACCAGCTCCCTGCCAGACAAGGCTGCTTCTGTAAGCTGCTGACTCACAAACACATTCCATTCCCAAGTATATTTTGACCTCAGAATGTACTTGAAGAACGTTTTATTCATTTGCCAACATAAAAATCAGATTTCACAAAATTAGTAAAGCTTGTTGTGATTGTGGTGGTGTTGATTATTTAATGTAAAATACAAAATTTAAGAAAATAGGTTTGGGTGTATAAATGTATATGACCCTTTCAGGAAACAACTTGGTTAAACACACACACACACACACACACACACACTGTTCTCTTGTTATATCAAGAATATTCAGTGAAAGACAACAAAATTGTGATTACGTAAGGTGAATAAGTCTAGAGATCTGATGTACACCACGAGGAGTATAGTTAATAATGCAATATTGTATACTGGAAATTTACTACAAGAGTAGATGTCAGGTGCTCGCACTACACACACACACACACAGACACACACACACACAGACACACACAAGGTAACCATGGAAGAAAATAGATATATTAATTAGCTTGAACGTAGTGATCACTTCACTATGCATATGTACTGTATATATATATATGTATCTTCAGTGTGTATATATGATATATGTCATATCAAACATCATGTTGTACACCTTAAATATATAGAATTTTTTTTTTTTTTTTTTTTTTTTTTTTTTTTTTTTTTGAGACAGAGTCTCGCTCTGTCGCCCGGGCTGGAGTGCAGTGGCGCAATCTCGGCTCACTGCAAGCTCCGCCTCCCGGGTTCACGCCATTCTCCTGCCTCAGCCTCCGAGTAGCTGGGACTACAGGCGCCCGCCACCGCGCCCGGCTAATTTTTTGTATTTTTTAGTAGAGACGGGGTTTCACCGTGGTCTCGATCTCCTGACCTCGTGATCCGCCCGCCTCGGCCTCCCAAAGTGCTGGGATTACAAGCGTGAGCCACCGCGCCCGGCCAAATATATAGAATTTTTATTGAGAAGGAGAGAAAGAAAGGAGGAAAGAAAGAAAAGAGAGGAAGAAAGGAAGGAAGGAAGGAGGAAGGGAGGGAAGAAAGAAAAAGAAAGAAGGAAAGAGAAAGGAAGGAAAGGGAAGGAAGGAAGGAAGCAGGAGGGGAGGAGAAAGGAAGGGAGGAAAGAGAGAGGAAGGAAGGAAGGAAGGAAGGAAGGAAGGAAGGAAGGAGAGAAAAGGGAAAGAAAAGAAAGAGTATTAAGTATATTTACATACTTGAACATAGTATTTGTACTTTTAGCACTCCATCTTCAGGAAATATTTTTAAATACAGCAAAGTATTTATTTGCAGAGATATTTATTTTACCCTTATTTATGAAAATGAATGTTGAAAATCCCTAAATGTTCAACAATAAGAGAATTACTAAGTAATTTATATTATTCCCATCTGCTGGACTCTTACGTAGCCATTAAAGTTGTTCATAAAGAATTCATAATAACACACAATGTGAAATAAAACGCAGGTAAAAAAAATCATAATTAGAGCCGGCACAGTCGCTCACACCTGTAATCCCAACACTTTGGGAGACCGAGGAAGGTGGATCACGAGGTCAGGAGATCGAGACCAGCCTGGTTAACACAGTGAAACACTGTCTCTACTAAAAATACAAAAAAAAAATCCCAGCGTGGTGGCATGCGCCTGTAGTCTCAGCTACTCGGGAGGCTGAGGCAGGAGAATTATTGAAACCAGGAGGCGGAGGTTGCAGTTAGCCTGGGTGACAGAGCGAGACTCTGTCTCAAAAAAAAAAAAAAAAAAAGAAAATCATAATTAGGAAAAAGTAGGCAGAGCACAAAACTGAAAAAAATGGCCCAAATGTATTATTGCTTGTCTTTGTATAGTAAGATTATGAGTAAAATTTCTCCTCTTCCTTTTTTCTAAATTTTACAAAATACTTTAAAAAAATAGCTTTAGTTTTAAAAAAGAAAGAAAAAAAGTGTAAGAACTGAAGAGGAAAAGATGAGAAAAGGAAGAAAAAGGGGAGGACATTTACTTTCACCTCTCTTCTCTTCTTGACCCTTCAAAGATCTCTGCCCAGAGACTTATCCCAAGCAAGGTAATTATGCCTTGTTGGATTATTTCCTGCCACCAACAGAGTGTTCCCTCCACATCTAGCTACTAAACTCTTAGCATCTGGACAGATAAAGCAGAGTTTTACTGCATACCAGCCCCAGTGATGAATACTCAATAAATGTTAGACTAAACTGAGCAAGACTAAATGACACTGGCCCCATACAAATCCTTTCTTTCCAAGGGGATCTGTAGTTTCAGTCTCCATCACACATCCCTGTTGCAAAACAGGATCAAAATTTCTCTCTGCTTCTTATGCTTCAGTCTTATTCATCCAAGAACTCCAGTGTTTAGTCTCTTAAGTGGCCCAGTGTCTGAAGACTGCAAACCTATCCAATCCATTGGAGCATATTGTCAAAACTCCAAACTATGGTTTGAGGAGGCTGAATGTAAACTCTTAGGAATTCAAAGAATGGAGCAATTCACTGTATTTCACAGTTGACTCCACTGCTCTCCCACAAGATAAATTTAAGTTCCTTCTCTGCAAATCTGATAGTTATCACACATTCGCCTCTGCTCCCCAAGTCAAAGGCTTCCCTTGGACTGCTCACATTTCTGCAAATTGGTGTCTATTTGTAGCAATTTGGTTTATTATCACTGGTTCAGAGACGATTTAGAGCAGACCTTGGCAAGCTCTTATGATAACAATCTGCCCCGTTGTGCTCCTTATGGAAGACACCTGCTTTGCCAGGAAGATGCATTAGCGGTGGGTGACTGAGTAAGAACACAATTAAGCTGTCAAAGTTTCCACTGGATCCTCCTGGGCCTGGGCATAGTAAATCTCAGTCAGGTCTGCCCATCTTGCATGCTGGCCACAGTGCCTGTTCAGTCAGAGGGCCCTAGTGCCTTCCTTCTGCATTTGGTATCATAAAATGTCAATGACCTACGACATAGGTCACTTAGGAAAGAAACCAGGGCTTGAGAGCCTCACTGATAGTTTCTAGGTTGGTTATTTTGCCCCCGTCCTTTCCAGAATTATTCTAACCCAAGAGAACCCTGGAGTCATCCTGTTGCCAAAACAGTTTCCAGAAGGCTAAACACTGCCAGAACAGAATGGTTTTCATGAGGATCTAGCCTTGCTCTAACTTGGGTCTTTATCTATTGATGGTCAAGATGATAAATGGAAATGTTCCTATGTCTCCTCAGTGGAGGATGACTGTCCCTGGAGGTAGTGGAGGTCACGGTGAGATTTTATATACCAATAAATTATGTTTCTCTATTCACTAGGCCAGCCCTTCCCACCAAGACCCATTGCAATTATAATTGTAGAGAACTTTAGATTAAAAGTCAGGGGACAGCTGTGGTCCTTGGTTTCATCTTCTCTCACCAATGCCAAACTCCCCAACTACTGCAGCTACTCTGCCCCTGGCCTAACAGCCCTCTTTCACATATTATGAGGTTTGATGGAAACAGCACAAGCTTTGAACCTGCACCCACCTGGCCACAAATTTGGTTCTGACTCTTTTTTTGTGTTTTTGTTTTTGTTTTTGTTTTTGTTTTTGTTTCGAAATGGAGTTTCGCTCTTGTTGCCAAGGCTGGAGTGCAATGGTGCGATCTCGGCTCACTGCAACCTCCGCCTCCCGGGTTCAAGCGATTCTCCTGCCTCAGCCTCCTGAGTAGCTGGGATTACAGGCATGTGATACTATGCCCGGCTAATTTTGTATTTTTAGTAGAGATGGGGTTTCTCCATGTTGGTCAGGCTGGTCTTGAACTCCCAACCTCAGGTGATCCACCTGCCTCGGCCTCCCAAAGTGCTGGGATTACAGGCATGAGCCACAGCATCCAGCCGGTTCTGACTCTTACAAGCTGCAAGACCCTGGGCAACTTACTTAATCCCTGTGAGTATCAGGTACCACCTTACACCTTGTAATGTGAGTTAAATAAAATTATATCCATGAAGTATCTGGTAATGTCTCAATAGATACTAATTCCCTCCTTCATCCTCTACCTAGTCATTTACAGAGTCTTTCAGGTCATTCAGGCCTCCAGCATCATCCCCTCAAAGGCCCACTCTAAAGCACCTCCCAATTCAGTCACTCATGAGGACATCACTTTTCAGATCTTATTTACTCACTCATCTACTTGATCACTTGTTTTTCTTCCTTGCCAATTTGGTTTTTCTCGTTTTTTTGTTTTTTGATTTTTTTTTTTTTTTTTTTTTTTTTGAGACAGAGTCTCACTCTGTCACCCAGGCTGGAGTGCAGTGGTGTGATCTCGGCTCACTGCAACCTCTGCCTCCCAGGTTCACACCATTCTCCTGCCTCAGCCTCCTGAGTAGCTGGGACTACAGGCACCCGCCACCACGCCCGGCTAATTTTTTATATTTTTAGTAGAGACGGGGTTTCACTGTGTTAGCCAGGATGGTCTCAACCTCCTGACCTTGTGATCCACCTGCCTCAGCCTCCCAAAGTGCTGGGATTACAGGCACGAGCCACCACGCCCAGCGTCTTCCTTGCCAATTTCTATGAGCTCTGTGAGGGCAGGGAGCTTATCTGTTCTTGCTGACCACTATCTGCAGTGCCTAAAGCAGCTCCTGAGACACCACAGGAACTCAGAAACATTTGTTGGATGAATAAATTTTTAGCATAGGCTCTAGCTGAGAAAACATCACAGTGTGGAAAGGGCGGCACTGACTCGGGTTTGCTGTGAGTCAAGGGCTTCAGGGAGGAATCACAGGCAGATCATGACCTTCCGGCTCCACAGGTGGCTCAAAGCACAGGGGGAAGAGCTTGTTAGCATTGGACTCACTTCATGTGTCTCCACAATCTCTCAGGTCTCTGGTGGGCAGCTGAGCAAGCCAGAAGCTTCCATCAGGGCAGATCATACTGGGCATCCTCCCACTGTGGGTTCCTCATAGGACACACCCTGGACTTCCCTGGAGAAGCCCAGAAGTGACACGGAAGAGCAGGGGGAATCCTTCTCAGAAGGAAAGGTGAAAAACAGAAAGAACCAATTACATGTTTTCCCAGCGACAGAGACTGAAAGCACAAGTCTTGGGCATGTGCCATGAAACACCTTCTGTCTAGCTGGAAGCCAGATCTGGCCTCACTAATCCACTTCTGCTTAGTATTTCTTTGTTGAAAAGAAAAAAAAAAATCCTATCTCTGGTACAAGTAAAGCTTTTTGTTCCTTAGAGAAAGCTACAACAAATACATTGACTACTTTAAACCTCACTAATAATCTAGCTAAATACAAATTAAGATAAAGTGTCATTTCCCTTATAAAATTAGAATAATTAAAATAATTCTCCATATGGATTAAGGTGAGATAAAATGGCACACTCATAGATTCCATTAAGAGAATAAATTACTATAAAAGTTTTGGAAAGAAATTTGGAATCTTAGAGAAATATTTACATTAGGTCTGCCACTTATGGTTGTACAGTTGTGTTTCGTACAACTCTAAGAGGCACCATTCACCTTCCAAGAATTGTAAGCATAATTATGGAGGCAATTTTCCTGTAGATGGCAGTCGAGTGTCTAGTGGAAAGGGTGCCTCTTTCTAATTTGCACAGTTGCCTTATCAGCTACTGGCAAGGGTGACTTACATACATGAACACAGTAGCTACATTTCCATGAAATATACACTGAGCAAAAAATTCCCAATGTGGGAAATGTTTTATTTACAAAGATGTTCATCACAGCATTTTTCAAAAAGTGCAAACAACCTAAATGTCCAACAGTAAGGAAATGATTCAGTCAAGTGTGCTAAACACAATTGATATTTATGAACTGCTTATAATGATATGGGGAAAAGCTTCTGCTGCGTTATCATTATAATTTTATACTTACGGATACAAAATTGTGTATACAGCATGATTACTACTAAGTAAATCAAACAAAAAAATTTAAAAGCTATTCATAATAAAATTGCAGGATGATAATAAGCCAAAATATTAGCAGTAGTTATTTTGGGGTATAGAATTACTAATGCTATTTTTGCCTCTCTAATTTACTATATTTTCCAAATATTTTAATAAGCATGTGTTCATTTTATATTGAAATCTCCACCAATAAATTTTTAGAAGTAGAGAATAGTTAGAAATGAGAGGCAGAACTAAAACCTTTTAAAATTCCATTGCTGAGATGCAAAATCATTGAAACACCTGATGTGGTATTTCAGTATTTGTGGAAGATGTTTCAGTATCGGCCAAAAATTTTTTTACACCACCTGCTCCAGAAACTCTCATCAAGAGCAGGAGCCAGGGGCATGGAAAGCTCTAAAGAAGGAAAGAGAAGGATCTCTGTCGCCAAGAATAAAAGAGTCTTATTATTGCCTACAGAAATGCCTCATTATCTCCAGACCCCCAAACATCTCAACGGACAATTTTTGACAGGGTAGAAAGGCCTCCTCCCAGTCAACATGGGACAGTTATGTTATGAATATTCCTAAATATCTCCATTTCATGTCTATAAGGGATAGCAATCATGAATTTATCACAAGTTTCTTTGAAATCATTAGTCTTCATATGCCCTCTGTCTCTACTTTTACTACCCCCGACAGACAGTAAGGTATTAGTTACTTGGAGCTAAAATGATTTATTATGTTTTTCTAGGGCTCTGTTCCCAGTGAGAAGGGTGACTTTGAGAAGGCTTAAAGGTTGGGAGAGAGGGCTCTTGGCAAGATGTCCAACTACAGGCAGCCAGGAAAGGAGCATCTGCCACCGAGGGAGGAGGACATTGGGAAGACTGGTGCACTCCGAGCAGATCTTTGAAAGGAAGACATTGACAGTGAACTGAGGGAGGACACAGACACTGGTCTGAAGTGGGAGGAAGCTAGGAACCCTGCACAGGCCTACTATGCACCAGGACTCATTCCTGGCCCTCCACCACTCCTGGGGAAGAGGTGAGTTGAACAGGTAAAGAGTGACCTGCTGTAGCCATGGACCTCTGGAATCCTGGCAACAGGAGACCCCATGACCCCCAAGCACACTTGAGCTGGCATGGAAAGCTGCTTAGAGAAGTAGTAGGGGCAGGAATCCAGCCTGTGTAGAGCCCAAAGAACTTGGTGTGGGAATGTCAACAGTGGAGAATGGCCAAGGACACTCATCCCCAAAATCTCTCTATCCTCCCCTAGGAGGCTTTAGCCTTAGGGGAACTGTTGGGCCTGAACTGAGCATGGCAGTCTTGCCGCTGAGATGAGGCCAGTCTGATCTGGGGCTCTCCTAACTGCCGACCTCTCCCAGGGCCCCAGCCTGGCCATGCCCACTTGCAGTGAAGCCTTGGTGCCCAACTGGAGTGACTCCTGGAGGCCTACCTACCAGCCAACCGCACCTGGCTGTCAGAGAACTCCAACAGAACAGCCTCTGCCAACGCACACCAGCCCACTTATACCATCCCCCCATTGCACCTGCCCCCATGCTATTTTGCTGGCACACACTTGCCTATGGCCAACCCCTACCACCACAACCCCACCACTTTGCTGAACACATGCTTGCATGGATCTCGCCTCTACTTCCCCACTGGTGCACATGTGCATGTGTATCCCACTGCACCATTGCTGCTGGCATAAGCATGCCTCCCTCTCCTTGCCGCAATTACTGTCATGAATGTGCACATGGAGGCCAGTGGCCCTGCACCCCACCCCACGCCACCACTGCTGCCAGTGCAAACACATGCACAGAGGCCAGCACCCTGCACCTACCAGCACCGTGCCCCTGTGCCAACACCATAACTGGTGCAAACAAGCACATGAATGCCAGCAGCCCTGTCTCCTGCCCTGCACCCTGCACTCCCACTGCCACTGGTATGATGGATGCATGGAGGCCAGCAGCCCCACACTAACCAGCACCCCACCCCAGCCAACAAGCTTGCTCCCTCATGCTGCTGCTGCTGCTGCTGCAGGCACCTGGGCATGAACATGGATCCTGCTGCCACTGCCCTGATGAAGAACTTTGGCTGTCACCACCCATTAGGGTGTTGTGGCCAATGGTCCGGGAGCACACCGGCCTCTCCAATGTAGCAGACGCCTAACTTCCAGGGGCCAGAGAACAAAGCCAGGGCCTGATACCAGCCCCCCAGAGTTACAGCATGGATCCCAGGAGTGCTGAGTTGAGAAACTCCAGAGGCCTGAGAACAAAGCCAGGGACTGATACCAGCCCCTCAGAGTTATAGCATGAATCCCAGAGGGGCTGAGCTGAGCCTCCCTAAAATTTCAATAAATGAACCCAGTTCACTGAACCCACTTTGTGCCACAATCAAACCCCCAACAACATCAAAGAAGATAAAGGAGAAAAACCCATTCAAAAGACAGCAACTTTATGGACTGAAAGAACATAAGCCCATATAGATAAGAAAGAGCCACTACAATAACTCTGGCAACTCAAAAAGCCAGAGTCTCTTTTTACCTCCAAACAACCACACTAGTTCCCCAATGAAGTTCTTAACTGGGCTGAAATGGCAATAATATAATTCAAAATATAGATAGGAATGAAGATCATTGCGATTCAGGAGAAAGTTGAAACCCAATCATAGGATTTTAAGGAATACAAGAAAACAATACAGGAGATGAAAGATGAAATGGCCATTTTAAGAAAAAGCCATACTGAACTGATAGAGCTGAAAAACTCACTTTAAGAATATAAGAATACAATCACAAATACTAATATCAAAATTGACCAAACTGAGAAAAAAATCTCAGACCTCAAAGACTAATCCTCTGAAATAGCTGAATTATGCAAAAATGCAGCAAAAATACTTAAGAAGAATAAAGAAAACCTTCAAAAAATATAAGACTATGTAAAGAGACCAAATCTATGACTTATTGGTGTCCCTAAAAGAGAGGGAGAGAAAGCAAGCAACTTGCCCGTTAGGAACCAGGCCGCATAGCAGGAGGTAAGTGGCAGACAAGTGAACATTACCACCTGAGCTCCACCTTCTGTCAGATCAGTCATGGCTTAAGCTTCTCAGGAGCGTGAACCCTATTGTGAACTGCATATGCAAGGAACGCACGTTGCACACTCCTTGTGGGAATCTAGCTAATGCATGATGATCTGAGGTGGAACAGTTTCATCTCAAAACTATCCCCCATCTATGGAAAAATTGTCTTCCACGAAACCAGTCCCTGGTGCCAAAATGCTGGGGACAACTGAACTAAAGAACCAAGAGCAAACCAACACTAAAACTAGCAGAAAACAAGAAATAACCAAAATCAGAGCTGAACTGAAGGAAATTCAGATGTGAAAAATCATACAAAAGGTCAATGAATCCACAAGTTAGTTATTTGAAAGGATAAATTAGATAGACCACTAGCTAGACTAATGTTTTTAAAAAGTGAGAAGATCCAAATAAACAAACAGAAATGACAAAAGGGACATTACCACTAATTCCACAGAAACACAAAAAAATCCTCAGAGACTATTATGAACACCTCTATGCAGACAAACTAGGAAACCTAGAAGAAATGGATAAATTACTGGGAACATACAATCTCCCAAGATTGAACCAGGAAGAAATTGACACCATGAACAGACCAATAATGAGTCACAAAATTGAATCCATAATAAAAAGCCTACCAATCGGAAAAAGCTCAGGACCAGACAAATTCACAGTCAAATTCTACCAGATGTATAAAGAAGAGCTGGTACCTGTCCTACTGAAACTATTCCAAAATATTGAGGAGGAAGGACTCCTCCCTAACTTATTCTGTGAGGCCAGCATTATTCTGATACCAAAACCTGGCAGAGACACAACAAAAAAAGAAAACTTCAGGCCAATATCCTTGCTGAACATACACACTAGAAATCCTCAACAAAATCTAGCAAACCAAATCTAGCAGCACATCAAAAAGTTAATCCACCATGATCAAGTAGGCTTCATACCTGGGATGCAAGATTGATTCAACATACGTAAATCAATAAATGTGATTTATTACATAAAACTAAAAACAAAAACCACATTATTATCTCAATAGATTGTAGAAAAGGCTTTTGATAGAATTCAACATCCCTTTATGTTAAAAACCCTCAGAAAACTTGGCATGAAGCAACATACCTCAAAATAAGAAGAGCCATCTATGACAAACCTACAGCCAACATCATACTGAATGGGCAAAAGTTGGAAGTATTCCTGTTGAAAATCAGAACAAAACAAGGATGCCTTCTCTCACCATTCCTATTCATCATAGTACTGAAAGTCCTAGCCAGAGCAATCAGGCAAGAGAAAGAAATAAAAGTTATCTAAATAGAAAAATAAGAAGTTAAACTATTTCTGTTTGCAGATAATATAATTATATACCTAGAAAACCCCAAAGTCTCCTCCCCAAAGCTTCTTTATCTAATAAACAACTTCAGCAAAGTTTCAGGATACAAAAATAAATATTTAAAAAATCAGTAGCATTCCTATGTACCGACAATATCCAAACTGAGAGCCAAATCAAGAATGAAATTCCATTCACCATTGCCACAGAAAAATAAAATAGCTAGGAATATAACTAACAAGGGTGGTGAAAGATCTCTACAATGAGAATTACAAAACACTGCTCAAAAAAATCAGAGATGACACAAACAAATGGAAAAGCATTCCATGCTGATGGATAGGAAAAATCAATGTTGGTAAAGTGGCCATACTGCCCAAAGCAGTTTACAGATTCAATGCTATTCCTATCAAACTACCAATGACATTCTTCAGAGAATTAGAAAAAAACTATTTTAAAATTCATATGGAACAAAAAACAGAGTCCCAACAGCCAAGACAATTCTAAGCAAAAAGAATAAAGCCAAGCGCACTAAGCTAAGCATGATCATCTATTGAGATGATCATGTGGTTTTTGTTTTTAGCTAAGAAGAATAAATCCTAAGCAAAAAGAATAAAGAGTAAAGAGGCATCATGTTACCCAACTTTAAACTATACTACAAGGCCATAGTAATCAAAATAGCATAGTACTAGTACAAAAACAGACACATAGAGGAATGGAACAGAATGGAGAGCCCACAGATAATGCTGCCCCCCTACAACCATCTGATCATTGACAAAACTGACAAAAAGAAGCAATGGGGAAAGGACTCCCTATCGAATAAGTGGTGCTGGAATAACTGGCTAGCCATTGCAGAAGGCTGAAGTTAGACTCCCTTCCTTACACCAAATACAAAAAATCAATTCAAGATCGATTAAAGACTTAAATATAAGTCGTAAAACTATAAAAATCCTCAAAGAAAACCTACGAGATACCATTCTGGGCATAGGACCTGGCAAAGATTTCATGAAAAAGATGCTAAAAGCAATTGCACAAAACAAAAATAAACAAGTGGGACCAAATTAAACTAAGGAGCTTCTGTACTGCAAAATAAAATATCGACAGATTAAACAGACAGGGGAAAATATTTGCAAACTATGCATCTGACAAAGGTGTAATATCTAGAATCTATAAGAAACTTAAACCAGTTAACAAGCAAAAATGCCAACCAACAACTCGATTAAAAAGTGGGCAAAGGATATGAACAGACACTTCTCAAAAGAAGACATACACATAGCCAACAAGCAATGAAAAAATGCTCAACCTCACTAATCATTAGAGAAATGCAAATCAAAGCCATGATTAGATAACCATCTCATACCAGTCAGAATAGCTATTATTAAAAAGTCAAAAAACAACAGATGCTGGCGAGGTTGTGGAGAAAAGGGAACGCTTATACCCTGCTAGTGGAAATGTAAATTAGTTCCGTCATTGTGGAAAGCAGTTTTGTGATTTCTCAAAGTATTTAAAATAGAATTACCATTCAACCCAGCAATCCCATTTTGGGGTATATACCCAAAGGAATATAAATCATTCTACCATAAAGACACCTGCACGTTTATGTTCATCACAGAACTA
The DNA here is from genome assembly GCF_028878055.3 of Symphalangus syndactylus. Classification (NCBI taxonomy): domain Eukaryota; kingdom Metazoa; phylum Chordata; class Mammalia; order Primates; family Hylobatidae; genus Symphalangus; species Symphalangus syndactylus. The sequence goes on from NC_072426.2 coordinate 89,140,949, forward strand.
TTCACAATAGCAAAGACACGGAGTCAAATTAAATGCCCATCAACGTAGAATGGATAATGAAAATGTGGTAGATAAACACCACTGAATACAATACAACCATAAAAATGAATGAGATCATGCCCATTGCATCAATAAGGATGGGGCTGGAGGCCATTATCCTAAGCAAATAACACAGGAACAGAAATCCAAATACCTCACCTATAAGCGGGAGCTGAACATTGAGTATATAGGGACATAAAAAAGGGAGCAACAGACCTACCTGAAGGTTGAGGGTGGGGAAAGGGTTAGGATAAAAAAACTATCGGGTACTATGCTCATTACATGGATGATGAAATAATCTGTACACCAAACCCCCATGACTCTCAATTTACCTGTATAACGAATCTGCACATATACCCCTGAAACAGCCTTAGCAAAATTATGAATGAGACAGTGAAAGAGATCTAATTTAACCGACACTATTTTGCTTCTAACCTCCAAGCTGTCTTTGTTCATTCCTGGGTGTAGGCTGAACTAACTTTAGGAGAAACTTACTTTGTAGTTTATAGTTTAAACAAAGACGGTAACAGCCCTTTCCCAAAGCAGACCTTCTTCTTGCCTGGGGACTAGACTAATATTAGCTACAGGATTAGAAATTATGGTTTAGGAGTCATGAAGCTGGAGGTTACAAGATTCTGACCCACCCTAAACTGCTCCTAAGATAGTGCTTGAGGTATTTTGCAGACCCTGCGCTTGATGGATCGGGGCACCACCTACATGGATAAACTGGCTCATCTGATCTTGTGGTCCCTATCCAGGAACTGACTCAGTGCAAGAAGACTATGATTTCATCCCTGACCGATTAGCACTCCTTGCTTACTGGCTCCCCCCCACCCCACCCCTACCAAGTTGTCCTTAAAAACTCAGCTCCACGAATGCTCCAGGAGACTGATTTGAGTAATAATAAAACTCTAGTCTCCTGCATGGCCGGCTCTGCGTGAATTACTCTTTCTCTATTGCAATTTCCCTATCTTGATTAATCTACTCTGTGTAGGCAGCAGGCAAGGTGAACTCCTTGGGCTGTTACAAATTGGTGGCTAACTGCCCATAGTTTGGTGGCCCCCCTTGAGTGATGGATCCAGAAGCCAGCCCAAGTGGCTGGCTGCCTAGTTCTCTTGGACTGGGGGCTGACTCTGGTACTCTCTCTACTGGCAGGGTGCTGCTGATCCAACGTGCATGGATTTACTTGCAATGGAGAAATAGTCATGGGGAGATGTCCCTTAACTGTAGCCCTATCATAGGATGTCTGTCTGTAGCCCCACTGTGGGGTTGATGAGTATCTTAGGTGCTGCCAACACCTCCTTCCTTCTCCCGACTGGTTCTGTAGCCCTATGGTGTGGTGTCTGTAGCCCCATTGCAGGATATCTGTTTGTAACTCCACCATGGAGTGTTTGGGTCTGTAACCCCATTGTGGGGCATCTGTTTGGCTCCTGGGGGGTCTTGGTTGGTTCTTTCTAACTAGTAGGAAGAGTCTTGGTTTGGGAGACTTATCCTCAATCAGGAAGATTTTGAGGAGGTTTCTCAGATGGAGAATAGTTTGGAAGGGATACTCTTGGAGTTCTTGGTTAGGGATCTGATTTGGAAGGCCTTCTGTCCGTCGCATCTTTGTGTGTGTTTGTGTACGTGGAAGGGATCTCAGAAGGGGTTGCTAATTGAACCTAACTCAGAAACCCTTTTTATTTGTCTGGTTACATTCGGTGAGCCCTAAAGAAAGCTCAACAGGCCTGTCTCTGGGGGTGACTCTATTCGCCTTTTCTAGAGGCTCCATTGTGAAATACCATTCAGAGGTCATCCCTCCCCGCCTGGAGTGGATCATAAACAGGGACCAACTGGAAAAAGTTTGAGCTTTACCAGTTTGATATTGGGTCCTGAACGAGGTGACTAATATTTGTTTTATTATGTGTATTTTGCTAGGATGAAAAATGTTAATTCAGTTCCCCATGCAGCCCATTGGGCAGCATCTTGCAAATTAAGAATCTTGCCTATGGTTCCATAAAATAGGAAAGGGTGATTTTCTCTTATAAAGTGGCCTGAACCCCACAGCTATGATGCAGTGAGCAGGGTCATTAGAAGCCACTCTGTTCTTCTGGAAGCTACAGAGAAAGAGAGCCCAGAAACCTGGCATGATTGCAAAAAGGGTAAGAAATTCTTACCAGCCAAGTTTCTGGCCTCTCTCTCTCTCTCTTTCTCTGGGTAAACTGTAAATGTCACTATTTGTCTCTCTGCAAGGGTTTGATTAATAGAAAAATGATTTGTAAGACTAGGCTTAAGCAGTAGCAAATTTAGTGCACTTTGTGCTAGGAATTTGTCTTTCTGTATTCTGTAATATAAAAAAGGAGTATCACAGAATAGAATGTGGGTTTAGGACCCCTATAAGCCTGATTTTTAAGCCAGCCCAGCGCGCTGGTCAGTTACAAACTTTGCTGCGGGTCCCTGAAACCAACACCGGATGAAATTTCTCTGTCTTGTTTTGTGTCTCTAAGAGCTTAACCCCGTGACCATGTGGGGATATTTTCTCTTGGTTTCTGGCATCTAGAAAACAGGAATTTGGGGATTCATGTCATAGTTAGCCCTAAGATTGTTCTTAAGCAGTTAAAAGCCTTTGCGAGGTTGAAATTGGCTTTTCTAGGCTCCTTCTGGGGAGAACAATAAAAATTGCTAACTGCTGTAACTCAGTAGCTAAGGCTTTGCCTTTTGACAATGGCGCCCTGGGTTCTATTCTTGGCTTCCAGAATGATTCCCTTCTGGTTTTTTATTTGTGTAACTTTGCCATTTATTAAGGTTCCCCCTCCTGCCCCCCGGCATGGATAGCTTCTGATTTCCCATCTTGAATTTTCCTTTCTCTAAACTACCCTGGGGGAGATTCTAAATCTTGTAAAAAAAAGAAACTGCTTATCATCTTTTTGAGACACCTATGTGTCCATGGTTAAGTTATAACCTTAGTTAAAACTTACTAATTTCATGTGGGAAGCTGCCTGTGGTAGAATTCAAAAGCCAAATGTATTGGTCGCTTGACGTGGCTAAAGTCAGGTAATAAAAGATTTGAAAGGATTTTTTTTTAAGACAGCTATGGTTAAAAAGTCAGCTAAATTAAAATTGGATAAACAAGCTACAGATATATTTAAAAGACTTTTACGTTTTTCGCTTCTTGGATCTTGTTTTTTCCAGAAAAAGTTCTTTTCTTCTCAGTCGACTGAATTATTTTTCTCCATTTTTTGTCTTGCCAATATTAATGCACACATGAGAGGCCCTAAGATGACTTCTGATAGCCTGGGACTCCTTGGAAAAAACAGGAACCACCACAGACCCTGTTTTAGAAAAAAAGCTCTGTTTTCCTCATGAAAGCCCAAGAATTAAAAGCAGATAGATCCCTCTCAAAATCAAAGGCTCTCTTCTGTTTTGCCTTGTGTTATCTGACGGTTTTGAGTTTTAGGGGTATCAGAAATTACCTCTCATTATAAGAGGGCTTTGGTGTGTAATAACTAGTGTAAAATATACTTTAGGAGATGGTTAACAGTAGCTATGGAGGAATACTTGACTGTTTGCACACTTGGATCAAAGAAGCATGCTCTTGGCCACCTGGAAGATATGGAAACATCCCCACCTCCACTGAGAGATGAGACCCCCGTGGGGGATGGTCTAATTACAAAATAGGCTGACTAGCTTTAAGTTGCCTTGCGATAAAATGCACAGCTGGTAGAAGTACTGCTCTGTCTTCTCCTGAAGTATTTCCCTCCTTTTGAGGATCCAGGATCCAGTATAAAATGGTACCCTTAATTTTGGGGCTCTGTCTTTGCCTTCAGTTGTGATTAGGCCCTAAAAATTCATGCTTTCCTGGCCCTGTTCCTCCAAGGGCTCCACCCTGAGCCAGTAGTCCAATTAAGAAACCGGCAAATGAAAAATCTTACAAGTGCTAAATCTTCTGTCTGTATATGTGTTGTGTGTGTATAATGTTTATGTATTAAAAAGCTCTGATTAATAGGCTTTAAAAGTGCTTAAATCAAATATTTTGTCAAAAAATAGAAACTTTGATGCCTTTTTGTTCAGATGAGTTTTGTAATCTTCTGGAAATAAAGACAATTTTAAAGACTATTACTAAAATGTCTTGAAAATAAAGATATTTGGTCTAAATTAAGGTCAGATATCAGATTTGCTAAATGCTTTAAGTCAAACTGTTTCCTTAACTTTTGAAAATTGTTCAGTTTACCTACTTTGAAGCATTAAACTAAAAATAAGGCCTGGGGACATGTGGAAAGCCATGCCCCTAGCTATGCTGAAAAAAGCCAGACTTTATCTTCACTTCTGTCTGATGTCCTAGCTCTACCCCAGTGTATAATTAAAATTGCTTACTTATCAGGTTTTTCACTAAAAATAAAAGTTGCTAAGAGTTAACATTATAACATGAAATTAAGTTTACTAAAGAAACAGTTTTACCTACAAGGTGTATAGGGAATGTGTTTTTGGTAAAAGATTATAAAAAGGCATAGGAATATGGTTTTTGTTAAAGGGAATGTAATTTTGTCTAATACAGAGGGTTTTAAAGACTTTCTTAAACTAAAAAAGTAATAGAACAAAACTGAAGGTTTAAGCAAAATAAAAAGGATTTATAAAGGATTAATCTTGAAAAAAAATTCTGTGGGTAAAAACAAGTTGGCTAAGATTAAAAAAAATTTTTAGGTTTTTCCAAAGGTTAAAACATTAAAATCATACTGACATGGGGCCAGAATCTGGGCCCATGTGTCTGAACAACAGGGGTTTCTTAAAAATTGATCTGCTTTTTGATGGAAAATTGTAAAGGATTCTAAAAAGTTTATGAAAATGTTACGTTATGGTCAAACTAATTAAAACTGGATGAAGATATAAAATTTTATTTTAAAAAACTAGCTTTAACATTAAAGATGCACTAATGCCAGCATGAAATTTGGTTTTCTCTTTTGAAGATGATTTGTATGTAATATTAAAAAATAATAAAAGATTTTTGTTTTCTCCTTTGGGTAAATGGCAGGGGAAAAAGGAAGGAGAAAAAAGAGACAATTTCAGTTAGCCTCATGTTATTTTTATTGGGTCTTGTTTGGAAAGCTAAGTCTCCTCTATCAGAGTAAAGGTTTTTCTTTTTAAGATTTTGAAATTATCATTTTGGCCAAATGAATGACTTATGGTGACCTGAGATTCTATTTCGTGGTATCCAGTATTTTAAACTTTTGATATTTGACAAACTTTCCAAAATCAAATTGTAAATTCTGTCTCTTTTTAGCCTAATCTTTTAAATATTAGGTCCTCTAAACTCCAAAAATAACATTTGGCTTATTTCGTATAAAAGTCATGCAGGAAACACTGTCAAATATTAAATGGTGTTTAGCATTCTTTGGGCTATATTTGTATAAATGTATTATTGGCATATGTTGCAAACTTTTGTAAAACTCCTATAATTCTAATATGACTTAGTATATGTTGTCAGTAATAATCATAATTATGTTAAATGGTTGTGTGCCACAGAGGTAACAAATTTCCTTGTCAATCCTGTCCTTAACGGTGGCTGCCCTAAAGTGTTTTATCATCCAAAGACAATTGTCTCATTTTGGTCCTCTTAAAAATGGTTTTATAATCAGCTATAAAATTTAACAGGTACTCTAAAATGCAAGTTTCTGATTAATAACTCTGGAGATTATGACATTAGAAAACTTTCAAATAAAAAAGTGAATGGTGTTTGGTTTTCTTTAAACTATATTTGTATAAAAATGTTGTTAGTATGTGTTCTAAAACTTATAGGAAACTCCTATAATTCTAATATACTTTAGTATACATTATTAATAATTATAATTGTTATGTAAAATTGTTGTATGCCACAAAATTAACCAAAATTACTAGTCAATTGTAGCTTTAATAGTGGCTATAGACTTTTGTCTTCCACGACATTTTGTCTTGCTTTGGTCCATTTAAAAAGGCAGTTTATAGTCAGATATAAAACTCTGAATGCCAGTCTCAAATAACTTTAAAAATTGTGCTGTTGAAATATAGGAAAAAGAAAAACTTCTAGGACTCTCATGGAGAGCTAATGTGTTAAACATTGCTAATCCTTTTGTTTTCAGAGTCAAGATAACTTATTTCTTTAAAGCTATTTGCAACTTTTAACAAGTGAGTAAAATATACTCCTGTGAAAAATTTTGAAGCATATTTTTTCCCTCTACTTAATTTGTCTAGAATTTGGAAACCATTTGTGAGTATTCCCAATTTATGGCAGTATACTTAATTGCATAAGTGCAATAACAATCTGTTTTCTTTTGTAACAGGACACCACTGAAAACATTGGTCATTTTACCAAGGCTTTGCCTAAAATGGCATGCATCCTTTAAAGAATCAAAGTTGACTTATAAAGCTAATTAAAGCCGATTGGGAAATCTGGCCTCATACCTTGTCCACACAGAGTCTCTGTACAAGGTACCTGACCTGTGGTAAGTAAAAAATGTCACTTTCTAACAGGCCCAGGAACCCCAAGTTATCTTGGGACCTCAAAAGAAGAAGACTTTGGTATTTAAGGATAACTCATAGGTATTTAAGGATACAAACCCATGGCTGGGCTTGGCTTTTAAAAAGCCATAAAATTCTTCATGGAATGGAGTTCCACCAAAGCCAGTTTAAAAAGCCTAAGTTGCAATTCCCCTGTCTTGATGAATCGGTTCTGTCTCGGCAACAGACGAGGTAAACCCCTTGGGCAGTTACACCCCTGAACCTAAAATAAAAGTTTATTAAAAAAAGGTTGAGAGAATTTTCTTATGGTTCAACACTAACAACTATACACTTCAGGCTTTGGCCTATGCATTCTTTAATTGGTCCTGGCCCAGCCAATAGAATATGTAGGTACAGCCTATGCTAGTCATAAGCACAATGACATCTTACCTAAATCCAGCATCTAGCATGCTATGGACCAATTCAATTTATTTTTCCCATAATTTCTATTACATTTCCTCAATCTGGCCTCTGGCTTGGTTCAGTCCTCTGCTTGGATCAGAGCCCTACCCTGGATTCTAACCACTCAATTATTCTAAGTGGTGCCTGGACACTGTTCTGATTTTCCCACATGTTTGCTGAGGCTTGACTTCAAATAGTATAAAGCATTTCAACCCACAAAACCAACTGGTGTCAGCCTTTAGGTCATTCCTGGAAACTTGCTATGGCGATGCCTCTTCCACTAGATTATTGGTGCATTTTTTGACAAATATTTTTGAGTATCTGTAAGATTACAAACATGTGCTAGGCTCTGTGAATTTCATGGTGACTTTCCTCAGCAAAGTCAAACCCCTTGTCCTCATCTTGTCCTCATGGAAGTTAGCTTCTAATTGGATAGGCAGATAATTAACACATCTAGCAAATAAATAAATAATTACAGATTTGAATAGATACTATGAAGGAAATAATAAGGATGGTGAAGTACACTAGAATAAACTACATAAGAACTGAAGGATGGGAATGGGTCAGTCATGCCAAATACTGCACTAATTTAGAGCTTTTCTAAATGAGCTTGAGTTTCTCACACATTATAAACACAAATTTGAACTTCACAGATTGCTTCTCCTGACCTTAGCCATGTCTGTTCCTGGCTTCTCCCTTCTCCAGTAGATCTCCTTCGATTTCACCATATACCATATTGCTTAGCTTATAAAAATTATGGCTATTGTGAGAACAATTATAAGGAAGTGACCAAAGAATTGAAGACAGTCATGAAATGGGAAATCTCCTACTCCCTGAACAATGATTCTCAGAGTTTAGTAAGAGTCATGTGAGAGACATATGATTCAACTCTACTCCCAAAGTTTCTGATTCAATATTTCTGGATAAAGCTCAGGAATCTGAATTTTTAGCATACAACCCCAAGCAATGCTGTCATAGGTGGTCCTCAAACTGTATGTTGAATAACAGTGCTCTAAAGACAGAAAAAATAATTTTAATATTCAATACTTGGTAAATTATTAGTGTTAAAGTGCTTTGGGAGTCAGACAAATCCAACTCAAATCTTGGCTCTGCATACAATAACCTCAGCCTCAGGTTTTTCATTTGTAAAAAAAAAAAAAAAAAAAAAAGAAAAGAAAATAAAGAAACCTGCCCCATTGTGAAGATAAAATGAGATAATGTTTTATTGTGAAGATAAAATGAGATAATGTTTTATTGTGAAGATAAAATGAGACAATGTTTAGAGGCACTTACCCAGGGCCTGACACATGTTAAGTACTCAAGAAATGGGTGTATGACTATAATCATCATGATGATGATGTTTACGACAGTGATGGTGATGATGGTGGAGATGATGATGATGATGATGATGATGATGGTCATGATGATGCTGTTGATATGCAGGAGGAATATATAAACATACATTTGGTTCCAAACAAGATTGTTCATTCTGAGTGTATTGCATGTTTCCCAGAAGAGGCACAGTCCTTCTGAAGTTTGCAATCTGGGGACAAGAAAGACATAAATAAAAGAAACAAGAAAGAACAGAAAACAAAGACTTGGGCATTAAGTCTAGTGCACTAATGACTCCAAATGTTTTCCAAGAAGACAAATTGGTCAAAGCTGGATAGAGGCATTACACTGGTTATCTGTTGTTTTGTCTGCCAGGCATTAAGTATCTCCTTTTCCCTTTTTTTTTTTTTTTGTTTTTGAGGCAGAGTCTCACTCTGTCGCCCAAGCTGAGTGCAGTGGCATGATCTCGGCTCACTCCAAGCTCCACTTCCCGGGTTCACCATTCTCCTGCCTCAGCCTCCCGAGTAGCTGGGACTACAGGCGCCCACCACCATGCCCAGCTAATTTTTTGTATTTTTAGTAGAGAGGGTTTCACCATGTTAGCCAGAATGGTCTCGATCTCCTGACCTTGTGATCCACCCACCTCAGCCTCCCAAAGTGCTGGGATTGCAGGAGTGAGCCACCATAACAGGCCAGTATCTTCTTTTTTAGTGTAAGAAGCTTCATTTTCCTTTGAAAATTCTTCCTCTCCCACATTCTTTTCTACACATTTTAATGGCACTGAACCCACTCTCAGATCAAAATGAAGGTCTTCAAGTCAGGCCTGAACTCATCTGAGTCAAAGGTCAGGGCTGGCCAGGAAACCTAAACCAAAGGTTTTCTAGATCAAGCTTCAGCACTCTTGATATTTTAGGAAAATAGAATTTCTGCTGTCTGTGGGTGGATTAGATTATAATAAGCCTAAAGATACAGGAGGCCATCTTTGCCACAGGGCAGAATATGACTTCCTGGGTAGGGGAATGAGTACAGAAACAGAAAGATGGAAAAAGGAAACATAACTCATTTTGAGCTTTTGATTTGTTCCTGATAATATTTTGATATTTTGATTCTATTTTCATCTAAGTTAATTCTATCCCTTGACTTCCCACATGCAAAACTACTAAATTCCACTCCCTATTTGTTTTTAACGTAAACTGGCCTAGGGAGCATCTATTTTACTTAAAACTAAAGTATTCCTTCCAAGTATCAAAATTATAAAGGAGAATAAAGACAACTGAGGATAGAATGGATAAGAATGTTAAGAGCCTGCCTGTTGCAGATTATATATACAGTTATGCATCGCTTAATGACAGGAATACATTCTGAGAAATGCATTGTTAGGTGATTTAGTTGTGCAAACATCATAAAATGTACTTACATAAACCTACGTGGTATAGCCTACTACACACCTAGGCTATATAGTATGGCCTATTACTCCTAGGCTACAGACCTGCACAGCATGTTTCTGCAGTGAATACTGCAGGCTATTGTAATACAGTGGTAAAAATCTGTGTACCTAAACAAACATAGAAAAAATACAGTAAAAATACGGTATAAATGATAAAAAGTAGTACACCTGTATAGGGCACTTACCATGAATGGAGCTTGTAGGACTGGAAGTTGCTCTAGGTGAGTCACTGAGCGACTGGTGAGTGAATGTGAAGGGCTAGGACATTACTGTACATTATTGTAGACTTTAAAAAGACTGTACACTAGGGCTACTCTACATTTATTTGAAAAATATTCTTTAATAATAAATTAACCCTACTTTAAATTTTTGTTTTATAAACTTTAACTTTTGACCCTTTTCTTTTTTTTTTTTTAATTATATTTTAGGTTTTAGGGTACATGTGCACAATGTGCAGGTTTGTTACATATGTGTACATGTGCCATGTTGGTGTGCTGCACCCATTAACTCGTCATTTAGCATTAGGTATATCTCCTAATGCTGTCCCTCCCCCCCCCCCCACCCCACAACAGTCCCCGGAGTGTGACGTTCCCCTTCCTGTGTCCATGAGATCTCATTGTTCAATTCCCACCTATGAGTGAGAACATGCGGTGTTTGGTTTTTTGTCCTTGCGATAGTTTACTGAGAATGATGGTTTCCAGTTTCATCCATGTCCCTACAAAGGACACGAACTCATCATTTTTTATGGCTGCATAGTATTCCATGGTGTATATGTGCCACATTTTCTTAATCCAGTCTATCGTTGTTGGACATTTGGGTTGGTTCCAACTCTTTGCTATTGTGAATAGTGCCGCAATAAACATACGTGTGCATGTGTCTTTATAGCAGCATGATTTATAGTCCTTTGGGTATATACCCAGTAATGGGATGGCTGGGTCAAATGGTATTTCTAGTTCTAGATCCCTGAGGAATCGCCACACTGACTTCCACAATGGTTGAACTAGCTTACAGTCCCACCAACAGTGTAAAAGTGTTCCTATTTCTCCACATCCTCTCCAGCACCTGTTGTTTCCAGATTTTTTAATGATGGCCATTCTAACTGGTGTGAGATGGTATCTCACTGTGGTTTTGACTCTTTTCTAATAACACTTAGCTTAAAACATATATTGTATAGCTATACAAAAATATTTTTTCTTTATATGCTTATTCTATAAGCTTTTTCCTATTTTTCTTCTTTTTTTTTACTTTTTAACATTTTATGCTAAAAACGAAGACATAAACACACAGATTTGCCTAGGCCTACACAGGTTCAGGATCATCAGTATCACTGTTTTCACCTCCACATCCTATCCTGCTTGAAGATCTTCAGGGGCAATTACATGCATGAAGCTGTCATCTCCTATGATGGCAATGTCTTCTTCTGGAATACCTCCTGAAGGACCTGCCTGAGGCTGATTCACAATTAACTTCCTTTTTTATAAGGAGAAGGAGTACACCCTAGAATAATGATTAAAGGTATAATATAGTAAATACATAAACCAGAACATAGCCATTTATTATCATTACCAAGTATTGTGCACTGTACATAATTGCACTCTCTTGTTTTGTGCTCTACTTTTATATGACTTGCAGTGCAGTAGGTTTGTCAACACCAGCATCATCACAAACATGCGAGTAATGCCTTGCACCATGTGGCTAAGGCATCACTAGGTGATAGGAATTTTTCAGCTCCATTATAATCTTATGGGACCACTATTGTCTATAAAGTCCGTCATTGACCAAAACATCATTTTGTGGCCACTGTCTATGGATGAAATTCAAACCCAGTTGACTGGGCTTCAACACTCACACTTTGACACTTGCTCAGACAATTACACCCTCTGGGCATTAGAGGAGGTTGGTCAATGGGCTGGAGCGATGAGGAATTGTGCCATGAACAGGGCTGTGATAAATGGGTAGGGTTTGGATGGGCAAGTAGTGCTGGGGTGGACAATGTAAGTGACACATCACAGGGTTAGAAATGGAACAGTGGACTTGCACTTTTTGAAAGAGAGGCTCAGCTGGACAGGACACTGAGTTAGAACAGGTTTCCATTCATACTTTAATTCAATTCAAATTTGGAAGAATTTTAAGAACTCATTAGATGTCTCTCTATAAGAATTATAAAACAGTCTTCAACAGTACTTGAACCTATCAGAGATCAGGTATATTCTAGAGAAGAAGAAGAAATACTTAGGCCTTAAACAGGCATAGAGATGATATACTCATTCATTCAGTATAACTTAATGAAAGTCTACTAGATCAGAGCCTTACTTTTTCTAATACAATAGAATAAAGAATTTAAAATGATTTTAAAGGATTAACGTCAAAAAGGAAAATTGGCAGTGTAGAGACAAATAAGAAATTAGTGTAGTTGTGCTGCAGTAAATATCTCAGCCTTTTAGTTGTACCTGTGTCAAGGACCATTACCTCCATTCAGCTCATTCCCCGACTCTGCCCACCTCAACAGTGGCCAAGACAGATCAACAAAGGAAATCCCATAAAGAGAGAAAAACCAACACTCTGGCGTGTCTGTTCTAGTGCTGACTCAGCCAGAGAGACAAGTTATTCTTCCTTACGTCTAAACTAAATCCTATTCTTTGCAGTTTAAGCTGTAGCTCTTCTCTTTAACCTTGTGCTCCTGGATTCAACAAAATGACCATTGCATCTGACCAGAATAACTACAGACATCACTGCAGCTTTTGCTCAGTGTTGCTGAAGATGTAAGCACATGCATGTACATGAACCTCCATGAAAGGTGGGCTGTGAGTACCAAACATTGGGAGCAGCCCTTGTGAGAACAGTGTGAACCACCTCTCAGAAGGAACCAAGTGGAGGTTCCTGCTCAGGTTGTGGTGTCACCTACCAGTGAATGGGCCATCAGGAGGGGCCTTGTGCTGGCTACTATCAAGATGGGAAGCACCATGAGAGCCTCCCCCATCTGCTCCAGTACCCCTGTTCTGCCTGGCATGAAGCAACAAGCTAATAATTGCTTCAGTCTGGAGGGAATGGGAATTCAATATGCACCAATCCAATTTAGGGTAACATTGCAAGACTTAGGGTCAATGGACCAGTTGCAGCCAAACACAAAGAAAGGGGACGGGCACTTTATCTGTACGTGACTGTCACTGTACATGGGGCAGCCCTATCTTCCTCTGGCCAGGTCAGAGTGCTTGAGATACATGAACCAGGAACTGCAATCTGTGTTAATAGCTCCTCTGTGCTTTCCCACTTTTCTTCTGCATGTCAACGACTAAGATGATTTTGACTGCTTTACTTTAGCTAATGGATATCATGAGGACAGCAAATATGTGAACATGCTTTCACAAAACTCCATAAATTGCCTACCATTCAAGCTATTGATATGCCTGTTTTGAGGGCCATTTGCTCCTCCATCAATTGAGAATAATGACACAAAATTCGAGGTATGCTTTTCCGTGTCCATGGAGAGGGAGCAGTGTATAATGAAGGAGAGCTGAAATATTTGTTAATTGCCTTTTCTGTACCAGACATCTGCCAGATGCTTTGTATTAATTACTACACATAATCCTCACAAAGATGCCTGTGAAATAGGATTATTTCTATTTGCAAATGAGAAAACTGTGGCTGAAAGATCTAATGTTGCTCTCTCAAGATCACAGAGCTAATAAAAAGAATATTCTGGCTCGGTGTGGTGGCTCATGCCTGTAATCGCAGCACTTGGGAGGCTGAGGCGGGCAGATCAAATGAAGTCAGGAGTTCGAGACCTGCCTGGCAAACATGGTGAAACCCCATCTCTACTAAAAATACAAAAAAAAAAAAAATTTAGCTGGGTATTTTGACAGGCACCTGTAATCCCAGCTACTTGGGAAGCTGAGGCAAGAGAATCACTTGAACCTGGGAGGTGGAGGTTGCAGTGAGTCAAGATCACACCACTGCACTCCAGCCTGGGTAACAAAGTGAAACTGTGTCTCAAAAAAAAAAAAAAAGAAAGAAAGAAAGAAAAAATAAAAAAGAGAGAGAGAGAGAATATTCAACCCTCAAATCCAGAAGCCTTTTACCTACGTACATATGTAAGTGCACACACACACACACATTTGCACTCATGAATACATGCAGAGGCCCACTTAAATGTATACACAGAACATACGAACAGAAGTCTATATCACTCGTCTATACACACAAGTTAGTGTATACATTCTCTCCAAACTGACCAATGGGAACATGGAAGACTCAAGTTCTTCATCTCTCCAAGTATTCATGTTAATAAGCAGTTCCAGTTAATTTCCACAATATCAGAAATAGAAGTTAAGAGTGGACAAAGCAGCCCCTCCAGCTACACAGTCCTGGACTCTTGGCCGGCTGAGTTGGCAGTTGGCACAGGGGCTCCAAGGAGCCGGTGAACATCTGCCTGCTTGAAGGCCGAGGCTAGATCAATAGCCAATCAGAGACTTTTTCCAGGACTCTGTGTTTGTCATTCTCCAATATCCTGTAACCCAATTCCTGTCCTTAGGGAGAGTATGCTTAAATTCTGAGTGTGGATGCTGAGTTAAGGTGAGGATACTGAGGTTGAACAAAAGAATAGCATTTCAGAGATACCATCTCACACCAGTCAGAAAGCTATTATTAAAAACAACAGATGCTGGTGAAGCTGCAGAGAAAAAGGAATGCTTAAACACTGTTGGTGGAGATGTAAACTAGATCAGCCACTGTGAAAAGCAGTTTGGAGATTTTTCAAAGAACTTAAAACAGAGCTAACATTTGACTCAGCAATCCCATTACTGGGTATATGCCAAAAATAAAATAAATCATTCTACCAAAAAGACACATGCACACACATGTTCAGCACAGCACTATTCACAATAGCAAGCATATTGAATCAACCTACATGCCCATCAATGGTGGACTGGATAAAGAAAATGCGGTACATATACATCATGGAATACTCTGCAGCCATAAAAAAGAACAAAATAATGTCCTTTGCAGCAACATGGATGTCGCTGGAGGCCATTATTCCAAGCGAATTAACACAAGAACAGAAAACCAAATACTGCGTGTTCTCACTTATTAGCAGGAGCTAAGTATTGGGTACTATGAACATAAAGATGGCAGCAGTTGACACTGGGGGCTACTAGATGGGGAGGGAGGAGGCAAGGATGGAAAAACCACTAGGTTCTAAGCTCACTACTTGGGTGACAGGATCAATCATTCAAACCTCAGCATTACACAATATACCCATGTAACAAACCTGCACACGTACCCCTGAATCTCAAATAAAAGTTGAAATTATCAGAAATTAAAAACTGAAAAAAAATAGCATTTCAACCTTAGGCACCTTTAGCCCTTTAGCCCTGGCATGAAGTGAAAACTTAGTAGATGTTTTTGACTAACTGACTGATTGGCTAACCAACAAGGAAAACCAGAAGATCCAGTGACAATTCCACTTCTGTGAATGGAGACATTTTATATACATTAAGCCTGTTACTGATCAGAAGAAAACTTTTGCAACTGATTTATCGTTAAAAACATCATTTTCTGTAAGGATGGGGACGAAGCCCCAGCTTAGCAGCCTGCTTGGCTCTTCTACTTCCCAAATGACATAGGCATCCTTGAGCTAGATTCCCCCTAGTAAATAAATTCCACCAGCCCACGCAGGCACCACTCCCAAGAAGCAGGCTGCAAACATGAGTCTCTTCCAGAGGTAAGGCTCTAATCTGCGCAGCGTGTACTGCTCCTATCTTCCTCATCCTCAGACTGCTGACTCCCTCTCTGCCACGTCATTGCCAGCTCTTTACATTTGGCTACCCTTCCCATTTCCTTTAGGCTTTGGAGATTTGGCTTTCTATTCAGATCGGACTCTGGTTTGATATAATTTACAGCATCTGTTGAGAAACTTCTAATTCAGCCCTGACCCCTCGAAATCTCACTGGAAAAGGCTCTTTTTCTGTTCCCGATCAGAATCTTGGTTCTCTGAATATGTTAGGGGCTGAGTCCACACCCCTTCCTCCCCGCTACACACACACACAAACATTGAGAAAGGGCAGGAGGCAGGAGTCTTCCCAACATTCCACTTGCAAAGGGAACACATGCTCATCCATTCTCCAGCAGTCGTTCTTCATTGTGATGCCTCCAATCTAAATGTCAGTACAATTTGCCCTTATAAAAATACAGCTCCCTCCCCTTCTCCACCAGGGACTGCATCTGTAACCACGGTAACAAAATCCAGGTGCAGCAGCACAACCACCGTTTCTATGAGGATGGAGAGCACCGAGAGGGGAAAGGGAAAAAACAGTGCTGCAGTGTTCACATGCAGCCTGGGGTCTGTCCAGGGACCACATCTAGTTCTGCCCAGAAAAGGCTGCACTCACATCTATTTTATAAGGCAAAATGAGCCCTTACCAGCAGTAACACTCTTCTACCTATTCTTGTACCTAATGTCAAAGCCTCTGCTCCATACAGTCAGTTTAGCTAAAAGAAATGGTCACTTTCAGGAACAAAATTGTTAAAGCTATAGGTTGAAATGCCTAAGGCCAAGGCAATCCCTGTTTTTTGTTTTTTGTGTGTTTTCAGCTTTCTTTTCCAACTGAGTGAGTTACTACTCTCTCTCTCTGAGGCACACGCACACACACAGACACACACACACGAAAGCAGAAGGGAAGGAAAAGAGGGAGAAAATACTAAGAAGCTCTCATTCTTCGAACATCAGACACAGCGCTAGTACTTTACAAATAATGTATTTAATAATTGCATCAGCCACCCTCCAGTGTATGTGTGCCAGTATATGCATCTATGTATAGGTGTTCATGCCTACATGGCTAGTGTACATGCATATGTACACACATAGAAGTTTAATAACTTGCCTAAATTTCAGTAACTTTTAGAGCTAGGCATGCTCAGGGTTTAGGGATCCAATGACTTATTTTTATTATATCACGTTGTACCCCAAGCAGAATCTCAAGGATTTCCCAAAGGCAATACATACGTACATGCATACATAAATTTCAATGCAATTTGGCTGGCATACAAGACACACCACAACCTGAGAAGAACAAACAGGAAGGTACCTTAGTTGAGTCTCTTCTATGAGCTGGAGGCCATGCCAGACGCTCAGACAACTTGGGCCCTACGTGATCTGTGTGACCAAACACAGGCATCAGCTTCCTGCAGGCACACAGGGAACTCCCTGTTTGTTAGAAGACCTAGGTACATTTATTTATTTATTTATTTATTTACTTATTTATTTATTTATTTATGTTAGTGCTTCTTTTTTTTAATTATACTTGAAGTTTTAGGGTACATGTGCACAATGTGCAGGTTTGTTACATATGTATCCATGTGCCATGTTGGTGTGCTGCACCCATTAACTCGTCATTTAGCATTAGGTATATCTCCTAATGCTGTCCCTCCCCCCTCCCCCCACCCCACAACAGTCCCCGGAGTGTGATGTTCCCCTTCCTGTGTCCATGTGTTCTCATTGTTCAATTCCCACCTATGAGTGAGAGCTGCGGTGTTTGGTTTTTTGTCCTTGCGATAGTTCGCTGAGAATGATGGTCCCTTTAGCACAGAGCATAAATAAAAGCAGCCCGAAATAAGGTATCGGGAAGGACTCTGCCAGAATCAAGGTGCACTCCCAGAAAGAATCATTTGCTTTGACTTGGGGGATCTCCTGATCCCCACTTTGGCAACTACCCGATTTATCTTTGACACAGTGATACCCATTGTCCCCACTTAGTTTTTAATTTTCAACCCCACCTGGACTACACTGACCACCCTGACCTCAACAAGTACAATTTCTACCTTTATTATTGACCTATAATTGACTCCGCTCAGCAGATATTGATACCTAATCAGTACTGCATTTGGACAATCCCTCCTAGATTGACTCAGTCGTGCCAAGAGCTCAGCCGCTGCTTCCTTCTCTGCCTGCTGTCATCTGATTCATCATGACACTTCAGTAACAGGATGATAAATGGGAACTTTTCTTTTGATTTAGCAGTTTAGCTAAGGCCCTCAAGTTGAGAGGAATGAAGGGAAGAAATGTCCCCAACAATTAAAGCCAAGCAAAGAGCTGGTATGGGAGCTCCCAGAATTGAAAAACTGTATAGTTTTTAAAAATTTAACTTATTTTATTTAGAGATAATTGTAGATTCTCACGCAATTGTAAGAAATAATACACATCAACAATAATAGTCGGAGACATCAATACTTCCACATTTCATAATGGATAGAACAACTATACAGAAAACTAACAAGAAAAAAGAAGACTTGAATGGTACTATAAACCAATTAGACCTAACAGACACCTGCAGGGTCCTTTATCCAATATTAGCAGAATACACATTCTACTCAAGTATGCAAGAGACAATCTCAAGGATAGATTCTATGTTAGGTGATAAAACAAGTCTCAATAAATTTAAAGGATTAAAACCATACAAAATATATTCTCCAAACACAATGGAAAAGTTAGAAATTAACACACAATGCCATTTCAGAAATTCAGAAATAAACACAGACATCTCATGAAACACCCTTAACTACCCAGTGGGTCAAAGAAGAAATCTAACGGAAAATTGGAAAATATTTTAAGACAAATGAAAATGAAAACATAAAATACCAAAACTTATGAGATTCAGCAAAAGTGGTACTCAGAGGAAATTGTATAACTGTAAATGCATATATCAAAAAAGAAATTTAAATCTATAAACTAAATTTTTACTTAAGGAATCAGAAAAGCAAACTAAATGTAAAGCAAGCAGAAGGAAGGAGAAATACAGATTGAAGCTCAAATAAATAAAACAGAATAGAAAAGCATTATAGAAAGCCAGTGAAATAAAAGTTGGTTTCTTAAAAAGGTTAGCAATATTGACAAATGTTTAGCTAGAATAACAAGAAAAAAGGAGGAAAGAAATGTCAAATTGCTAAGAATCAGAAATGAAAAGAGGAGAAATTATTAGCAACCTTCTAGAAATAAAAAGGGTTTTAAGGAAATACTATGAAAAATTATGTGCCAATGAATTAGAACCTAGATACAATAGATTTTTAAAAGTCTCATGAAGAAAAGCACAAGAATGCCACATGGCTTAATTTATGACTTCTTTCAAACACTTAAAAGATAATTGAAACTAATCCTTTACAAACATTTATGTTCATTTATGTTCCAAAAACATAAATGAAGAAAAAGAACTCTCCATCTTACTACTTTGATGCCAAAACTAGGCAAACACATTATGAGTAAAGAAAATTTCAAATGAATATCTCTCATGAATATAGATGCAAAAATCCTCAACAAACACCACCAAATTGAATATAGCAGTATACTAAAAAGATTCTACACCATGACCTACTAGGATTTATCCAGGAATGCAATGCTGGTTAACATACAAAAATCAAACAAGGTAATAAATAATATTAATAGAATAAGGAAAAAAAATTCACTAATTCTCTCTATAGACATAGAAGAGGCATTTGACAAAACTTTCTTCCCTTTATGATAAAAAAAATTCAACAAACTAGGAATAGAATGGAAATTCAATCTGAAAAAGGGCATACAATAGTTCCCCCTTATCCATGAAAGAAGTTCCAAGACCACCAGTGGAGACGTGAAACTGTGGATAGTACTGAACCCTACATATACACTATGTTTTTTCCTATGCATACATACCTATGATAAAGTTTAATTCATAAATTAGGCACAGTAAGAGATTAACAGCCATAACTAAGAATAAAATAGAACAATTATAGCAATTTACTGTAATAAGAAACTATGTGAGTAGGGTCTCTCTTTCTTTCTCAAAATGTTTTACAGTATATAATATCTTAAGACCACGGTTGACCATAGGCAACTGAAATTGTGCAAAGTGAAACCATGCAAAGTGAAATCACAAATAAGGGAGGACTACTCTATATGAAAAACCCATAGTTAACATCATACATAAATGTAAACAACCAAAAGCTTTGCTCCTAATATCAAAAACAAGAAAAATATTTTTGCTGTTATTTCTATTCAACATTGTATTGGCGGTTTCAGGCGAAGCAATTGGGTAAAAGAAAGAAATGAAGGCATCCAGTTTGGAAAAGAAGTAAAATTTCTATTCTCATATGGCATGATCTTACATACAGAAACTCCTAAGCAATTCACAAAAATCTACTAGAATTAATGAACACATTCAGCAAGGTTGCAAGATAAAAGATTGATATACAAAAATCAACTGCGTTTCTATACACTAACAATGAACACTTCAAAAATAAAATTAAGAAAACAATTTCATTTACAATAGTATACAAATAAAGTGTGTACAAGTAAGTTTATCAAAAGAAGTGAAAAACTTGAAACCAAAAAATGTAATTACAAAAATTAAAGACCTGCATAAATGAAAAACATCCTGTGTTCACGGATTGGAAGACTTCATATTTTTAATACGGCAACACTCCCCAAATTATTCTACCGATTCAATTTATTCCTATCAAAATTCTAGTTGCCTGTTTCTCTTGCTGTGAAGAAGGTTTTTAATTTAATTAAGTCTCATTTCTCTATTTTTGTTTTTGTTGCATTTGCTTTTGAGGTCTTAGTTATAAATTCTTTGCCTAGGCCATTGTCCAGAAGAATTTTTTGTAGGTTTTCTTCTAGTATTTTTTAAAGTTTCAGTCTTATGTTTAAGTCTTTAGTCTATCTTGACTTAATTTTTTTATATGTTGAGAGATAGGAATCCAGTTTTATTCGGCATATGGCAATCCAGTTTTCTCAGGACCATCAATTGAATATGTGTGTGTGTGTGTGTGTGTGTGTGTGTGTATAATGGAATACTACTCAGCCAAAAAAAGTGAAATCATGTCTTTTACAGCAATAGATAGAACTGGAGGCCACGATCTTAAGTGAAATAACACAGAAACAGAAAGTTGCATACCACAAGTTCTTTCTTATAAGTGGAAGCTACATAAAGTGTGTACATGGACATAGATTGGGGAATAATAGTCACTGGAGACTCAGAAGGGTGTGAGAGTGGAAGGTGGGTGAAAGACAATAAATTAAATGAGTACAATATACACTATTCAGGTGATGGTTACACTAAAAGCCCGAATTTCACCATGATGTAACACATTCATGTAATAAAACTGCACTTGTACCCCCTATATTTATATAAATAAAAAATAAATAAACCAAAACAAATTTCTAGTTGCCCTTTTCCAGAAATTGACATACTTATTCTTAAATTTATATGAAAATATATGAAAGCCAGAATAGCAAAACAATCTTGAAAATGAAGGACAAAGTTGGAATCCTTGTATTTCCCAATATCAAAAGTCACCACAAAGCTACAGTAGTAAAGACCATGTGGTGCTAGCATAAGAACGAACATATACATCAATGGAATAGAATTGAGAGTCCATAAAAAACCCATACATTTGTGGTCAATTGATTTTCATCAAGTGTTCCATAACAATTCAATAAGGAAAGGATGGTCTTCGCAAAAGATGGAGCTGGGATAACTGGAAATCCACTTGCAAAAAAATAAAGTTGGATCTTCCTTTTTGCCATGTACAATAATTAATTCAAATGGATCAAATACCTAAATTTAAAAGTTAAAACTATAAAACTTTTAGAGGAAATCATAGGAGTACATCTTCATGACCTTTATCTAGACAATTTCTTAGATATGACACCAGAAGCATAAGCAACAAAAGAAAAAAATAGATAATAGAAAAAATTTATTGGATATCATCAAAATTATTAACTTGTGCATTAAAGGACACATTGTTAAGAAAATTAAAAGCTCACAGAATGGGAGCGATTAGTTGCAAACATATCTGATAAGGGTCTAGGTCTAGTATCCAGAATATATGAAGAACACAACTTGACAATAAAAAGGCAACCTAATTTTAAAATGGGCAAAAAATTTGAACAAGACATTTTCCCACAGAAGATATACAAGTGGCCAGTAAGCACATGAAAAGACAGTTGGTATCATTAATCATTAGAGAAGGCAGGGCGCAGTGGCTCACACCTGTAATCCCAGCACTTTGGGAGGCCGAGGTGGGCGGATCACGAGGTCAAGAGATGGAGACCATGCTGCCCAACATGATGAAACCCCATCTCTACTAAAAATACAAAAAATTAGCTGGGTGGCGTGACATGTGCATGTAGTCCCAGCTACTTGGGAGGCTGAGGCAGGAAAATGTCTTGAACCCGGGAGGCAGAGGTTGCAGTGAGATTGCGCTACTGCACTCCAGACTGGTGACAGAGTGAGACTCCGTCTCAAAAAGAAAAAAAAAAGTCATTAGGGAAATGAGGAAATGGCAATTAAAGCCATAGTGAGATACCACTTCAAACCCACTAGAATAGCTATAATCAAAAGGACAGACATTAAGAAGTGTTGGCAATGATGTGAGTGAATTAGAATCCTCATCCATTGCTGGTAGGAATGTGAACTGATGCAACCACTTTAGAAAATACTTTGGTAGTTTCTAAAAAAGTTAAAAATGGAGTTACCTTATAACCCAGCAATACTTTCTCAGGTATATACCCAAGAGAAATAAAAACATACTTTCACAAAAACTTGTACATGAATGTTCACAACAGTATCATTCATAATAGTTAAAAGGTAGAAACGACTCAAATATCCACTAACTGATGTATGGCTAAACAAATGTTGTATCTCCTTGTAATTGTATATTACTCATCCAGAAAGCACTGATACATACTACCAGGACAAACCTTAAAAACATGATGAATCAAAGAAGCCAGACACAAAAGGTCATACATTGTACAACAGTGTTTATGTGAAATGTTCAGAATAGGCAAATACATGGTGAATTAAAGTATATTAATGGACTCCAGGGGCTGGAGGGAGTAGTGAATAGGGAGTAACTGCTAATCAGTATGAGGTTTATTTTTGGAATGATGAAAATATTCTAGAATTAGACAGTGGTGATGGTTGCACAACCTTATAAATGAACTAAAAACTACTAAATTGTCCATTTTTAAAAAATGAATTTTGTGGTAAATGAACTTTATCTCAGTTCTTTAAAAAGAATACATAACCTCAATCTAATCAGAAGGAAACATTACATTAATGCAAAATAATAAATGTTTTACTTTTTAGAAGAAAGGGAAAGTATCCTTCAAAAATGTCAGTGTCATAAAATTTTATGGAAATATTTTAGATTAATGGATGACAAAGAGGCATAACAACTAAATGCAATACCCGAGCCTAGACCAGAGATTATACTCAGGAGGAAAATGCTTTAAAGGACATTATTAAATCAACATCTAAGTTAAAATATACAATGATATATTAGATTTAAAATTAAATAATTATATCAATGTAATTTTTACAAGTTCATAACTGTGTTGTAGTTTTATAAGAGAATATGCTTCTTCTTGGAAAATAGACACTGAAGTATTCAAGAGGAAACAAAGACAGAAATAGACTTCTTTATCTATCTATATAGTGAGAGCATACAAATGATAAACTACATGGTGTAAAAAGTTAACAATAGGTGAATCTGGGTAAAGAGTATACAGGTGTTCTATTACTATAGTATATAGTATGCAGGTGTCCTGTTACACAGGTGTAGTGCTTTTATCCTAGCAATCTTTTTTTTTTAAGGAAGAATAAAAAGAGATCCAAGTCCGTACTTCCATGAAAAGGAAGTTACCATCTTATTCTCTAGTTAGACAGTACTTTCTAGGCTGCAGAAACATAGCAGTTTGACCGGATCAAGCCTGGAAAATTCTTGGAAGAACTTCACATGTATCCCCTAAAGTGTGGGTTGCAATGAGATAGTTTGTGGACTCTGACCTGGACAGGTCTGAATCAGCCACAAGAGTTGAACAAGGAGAGAGGAAAACAGGGGGTCAGCTATGTCCCCACCAATGACAGGAAAGAATGCAAAATTCCCAAGAAGCATGTGAATGCTCTGGGAAGTGCAAATAAAATAAAATCTCAAGTCACTTTTAAAGGATCCTGAACAAGATGGTGTCCTGCCAAAATGCAAGATCCCAGAATTGTTTTGCCTCACAGGGACAGAAAAGAGTCACAAAGGAATAAGTTACATTAGATGTCCTCATATGGGAGTCTCCAAAGAACCCACAAAATTATGTTTTGGAAAAAATGTTCTGCACTCAGGCTATAGAAAGTCACCTAAGTAAAACCAAGCTGACTTGTTTTTGTTTGAATTAATGACCACTAACCTCAAGGGGCCCCTAGGACTGCTGCAATTCTGCAACCACAATTCCCTAGTTCTTTCCCTTCCCTCCTCTCCTCCTTCACATCTTCTCCCTGCTCCTTAAACCTCCAGCTTCTGGTTTACCTTCAGAAGATAGTTGGTAATGGGCAATGCCAAGCTCTGTGCAGATCTCCTCCTGTTCCTAGATTACTGCAATAATCCCTCAACTGGCCTCTCCACTTCTGACCTTGACATCTCCATGACTTCACTCCATCTTATCCTCACTACTTCTCTGCCTCAATGTTCACATCTTGTGTCCTTTGAATACAAAGTCTCCTCTGCTTGGGTTTTCTTCCCCATATTTTTCCATGACCCACTCACTTATTTCCCTTAGATCTTTTCCCAAATGTCACTTAACGAGAATGTCCTTCATTGACTACTCTATATAAAATGGCAAAACCCCTTCCCAGAAATCCCTGTTCTCCTTTTCTGCCTTACTTTCCCCCACACCTCCTATTGTCTTAAGATTCAATATATTTTTATTAATACATTTTTCCTCACCTTGCTTGAAAAAATTTCCATGAAGCAGGACGTTATCATCCGGGTTTATATCCAGAACCCTGAGCAGTACCTGACGGAAATTTAAAACACAGTGAATATTTGTTGAATGAGGGAATGGCTCCCTCCTCCAAGCCCGAATCCAGCAGGATGCAGAGGGAGTCAGACTGTGTGGAAGAGGTAGGACAATGCTTGTGCAGAGTGAAGGAGCAGAACCAGCCCAATCCCAACTCTGATCCATGAGCAGAGCCAGGCCTGAGCAGATGAGGAGGAGAGGATTTCCTCTGCTTCTGGGAAGGAAGCTTTAATTTAAATATATCTCAACTTGCTCATACCTGAAGACATGACTATTCTAGTATCTAAAACAGACCAGAAATGCTGTGAGACCATCCCTAGATTCAATCCCGTGGTGGGGAAGGAAGAGCAAACAGAATGGAATTGAATGCAGTGAGAGAGAAAAATAAAGCCATTTCCTGGTCTCCCTGCCTAATTAAGTCTGTTTAATAAACCCTTAAATGAGATGTCCTTCATCACTGGTGGCACAGATGGCTGTGCGGAGGCAAGTGGTATAGCCAAATTGGGGTATGAGCAGGTCCTCGCTATAGTGAGAAGATCCCCTTTCTTGATAAGGTCGACAATGTGTTGCTCAGTGTGAAATAAAGGTGCATGTGTGAACTGAGCCCATGGGGACAGGTGCCTGCCCTCTTCCTGCCATCCAAGGCAAAGCTGGGATTTGCCAGCAAAGCCCTGGATCTGCCTTGAGCCTCCAAGAGCTGCAGGCAGTTTCCTGGGTTGTGATTAAAGTATAATGCCCTTTAAGGTGCCCCAGAGAGGAATGGCTTTTTTCAGCTAATGACCCAAAAGAAGCATTCCCCAAATATCTGGGAAGAAAGAATAGCACAAGGAAAGGATATGCAGTGTGCACAGAAACACCCAAGTGGTATAGCCTAACACTAACAGGAGAGCAGTGTTAGGAGCTGCAGTGAGACAAGCAAGAAGAGTTTAAGCTGAACCACAGCTTTTGGGATCTGATTTGTTTTAAACAAACATTTACTGTATATATTCCCCCATAGCTCCAATGAGCACACCCTTTATATCTTCACCCAAGTCCCTGAAGAGCCTGTGCGGCAGGATAGCTGCTGTCAGAGACTGCACAAAGCCCCTGGAAAGCCTTCTCCAAGTTGATCTTAATTAGTTATTATAGACTACGTGGAGTGGACAATCTACATGATTCCCTTGCAACTTTAAGTTGCAGTATTTTGCTGAATATTGCACTTTTGAAATCTCCTCAGTGACAGGACCAAACTTTACATCTGCACACGTGCATCAGGCACCTCTATAACCTCTACACTCACAACATAGTTCAAAGGAAGCAATCCACAATTATGTAATATAGGATTCATATACTTAATAGTGTTGACAACATGCCAGGCAGTAATTCTAAGAGCATTATAGGTATTCAATAATTTAATTTTGATAATAACTCTAAGAACAGAGTAGTTAAGTAACTTGCCCAAGGCTAAACAGCTAGTAAGTGGAAGAACGGGTTTGAATTCTCAGGATTGCGGCACCTGAGGGTATATCCTCTAAGGATAATTAAGCCCAAGATATAGAAGCAAAACTCTGATTGTATATCTCTTTCTTTTTCCTTCTGAATTACCTTCCTCTGAAGGTGATGCATGTCCAACTCACTTCCAAGCTCGCACCAACATTGGGCTTTTTTAATCCTCTGCCACAAACCAGGCCTTGTTTGCTTACCTTTATTCATCCCTCCTTTGCAAGACATCTGCCACTCCCTTCTACTCAAAGTCAATACAGTGCCTTCTCTTCTATTTCCTTATTCAAGGCTCTTGGATACTTAATACTATATTTAATGACTTATTGAAGTTCTGAACAAAAAAGCTAGAGTTAGACTGGGTAAAGATGCAGCCTGGATCTGATAACTAGATTCCTGGGATGCTTGGAGGGCCAAGCACTGAATAACAATTGCTAATCTTTTTAGGTTTTGAGTATACACAAGACAGTCCATCATGCTAACTGAGATTTTAAGGACATTTGTTTGTCTCAGCGTTAACAGTATCACCCATTTGATAAGGCACACACCTGTGATCAGTGTCCAGGCTGTTATGGTTCCATCATCAGACAATGTGCTGGCCTCCACAGAGGCATGGCTCTCCACAGTCCTGGCAAAAACCAGGACTGCTGACTCACTAGACTGCAGCAGCTACTTCTGAATAACTTCCCACTAAAGCCAAAAAAGGAGAGCTTATATGTTCATTCTGTCTACAGCAAGAGCCCTGTGAAAATTAATGAAGACTGAAATGGTCCACAAGAGTATAAGCAAAGCATATTAAAAACAATGGAAAGCAATGCCCTAAACTCTAACATGTCAAGTGAAGAGGTACTTGGTAGCTTTCAATCCTTCTCCTAGACACTTGTATTCAGCACTTGGTAAGTGAGTAAATCATCCTCACTTGAGAGTTCAATTAGTGACCTTCAGAGAGGATCCCTGACAGCCAAGCCACCCTATGTTTACCCTATTGTTAACACAAATAAAATGTACAGTAAGAATCATGAAAGAGTGATGTGTTTATGGCAAAGATTGTGGTGATAATTTCACTGGTATATAATTATCTTAAGACTTGATCTTGTCATCAAGTTGTGTTTACATATGTACAGCTTCTTGTATGTCAGTTATTCCTCAATAAAATGTTTTTTTTTAGTAAAAGATTATTCGAAAAAACAAAAAATGTCTGGGACAGGCTCCAATGTAAGCATCAAGGTGATTCCAACACAATGCATCTGTCTGGTGTGCCAGTGCAGCCAGTCTAAAAGTGGATGCGCCATTTTTCCCCTAGCAGAAATATCAATACTGACATGACTGAACTGGAGAAGAAATCTCCCCAACTCTTAACACAAGGAAGGAAAAGAAGAAGATAGAAGGAGAAGGATAGAGGAAATGAAGAAAAGAGTAAAGACAAGGAAGAGACAAGAGGAAGAAAAAAATGAAAAGAAAATAGATTTTTATTTTTGATTAGGTCAAAATATAATTCTAAACCATCAAAATATGAGAATTCTCCTTCCTTATTTCTCCTTACTCATCCCATTGATCATCTTTCTTCTGTCTTTTTAACAACGAATTTTTTGGTATTAATTTCTCTCTTTTGCTTTCTTTTGGGCTAAGTGTATCATGACCTGAATAATTTCCCACTGAAAGACCTTTTGACTCTTATTTCCAGTTCAACACACAAGAGCTTGGAAGTCGTCACTCACCTCTTTGCAAGAATAAAAACATAAAAATCAACAAATCTTTGCTCAATTGAGGAAACAGGGCAAATTGCTTTCCCCAAATCTGGAGATACAGGTGAATACAGAAAATTGGAGCTTATTAGGGGCAGAAAGCACATGTGGAGCCTGTGGGTAGGAGCGCTTAAAGGGTAATTGACTAATTTCTTGAGGCTCAGTATGGAGTAACTTGAGAGATAAAACCTCTTGGGGGCCCATGGGGGGGAACATGTTCTTCAGTGTTATCTCCAGGAGCCCCACCAAGTTATCAGAGCAAGGATCAGAAAAAAAAATTCCCGTATACTTTAGACAGAGAGAGGGGAAAAGTAACCTTTTTTTTGAGACAGAGTCTCACTCTGTCACCCAGGCTGGAGTGCAGTGGCACGATCTCGGCTTACTGCAAGCTCCACCTCCCAGGTTAATGCCACTCTCCTGCCTCAGCCTCCTGAGTAGCTGGGACTATAGGCACCCACCACCACGCCCAGCTAATTTTTTGTATTTTTTAGTAGAGACAGGGTTTCACTGTGTTAGCCAGGATGGTCTTGATCTCCTGACCTCGTGATCCGCCCACCTCGTCCTTCCAATGTGCTGGGATTACAGGCATGAGCCACCACATCTGGCCAAAAGTAACCATTTTTAAATACACTCAGATATTTCTGTTCTTGTTAACTAAGACCCAATCTCAAAAAAACCGATTTTACCAGAGCCTAACCATCATGAGTTTTACCTAAGCCAAACCAACAATAGAAGTGGGAAATACCCAGCCATTTTGTTTCAACTAAGAAAGGAATGGAGTGAGCTGAGAAGCACTTGGGAAGGTCACAGCATAGAAGCACAGGCCCACCAAAAGACTGATACTTGATCATAAGTAAACAGGCTCCCTCTCCCCCAATACCTTACCACATTCTATATTCTCCTATATCATAACAGATTACTGTTAAAAAGAACTGCAAGGCTCAGACTCTATTCAAGAAGGAGTCTCTAGGAAAATTTGAAGACAACAATAGAGACAAAAACAAAAGAGAATACTAGAGGAAATTTTAGCCTCTGACACCTATAACTATAACAAACAATAAATAGTCTAATTGCTAGCCATATAAACATAAAATCTCATACTAACAGTTTATTTGCCTTAGTTTCTTTTATCCAATACATCAGGTGCAGCTTTCAAAAAAAAATTATAGGGTATGCTATAAGGAAAAAAAATTAAAAAAGAGAAAAGTTCCAGATCAATATGGCTGACTAGAAGTAGGTAGTGCATGCCTCTCTCACGGGAGGAAACAAAGTGACAAGTAAATACTAACTCTTCAAGTGGATCTTCTAAGAGATCACACTGGGATTCACCAGGGAAGCAACAGGACCCACAGAGAATAAAGAGGAGTGAAGCTGGGCAGCTGCTCACCCAGGACCAGCAGAGCTGACGGAGGCTCCCTAATGTGGGAAAACAATGAGTGAATGAGAGACCCCCCCCAAGGGATACACACCTTCATCATGGGCCTCCAGACCAACAAAGAGAGCTGCCTGGAGCCTGTGCAGAGGCAGCACTCAATCCCACATAGCACCAACTGTCACCACCCCACCAAGACGGGAGGCCAGAAACTTTTGCACATCCCAAAAACAGATGCTGCAGCCACAGTACTGAGGAGCTTCCAGACTGTATCATTAAGTTCCCCACCTGCACTTCTCCCTGCCAAATGGGCCTTGCCAGCTTGGGACCCCAGAGCACCTGCCTCACCCCTGCCTGAACACTGTGGCTGCAGCTCTGCATTACTCTGAGATTGTAACTCCCAGAGGTCACAAGCCCTTTGGAATCGCTGCCACTGCTGCCTCCTTCCTTGCCATCCCTGGGCCAAGGAGAGAACAGGGAGACAGGGCATTTTCTTAGTGCCTCCAGTGCAGATACTGTAGCTGAGGTGCAGAGGAGCAACAAGCAGACTATGCACCCCATGACTTCCCACCTCCATTGCTCCCTACCAAATGGGACTTGCTGGCTTCAGTGGCAGGCCCCTAATGCAGGCTTCTCACCCCTATCTGAACACTGTGGCTGGTACTCAGCATTATTCTGAGAGCCCAACTCTCAGAAGCCAGTGACAATTCTTCCACAGTTGCTGCTACCACTGCCTCTGCCTCACCACCCAGGCCAGAGAGGGAGTGGGGAAGCCTGGCACCTTTGTGTGCCCCTAACAGTGAAATCCAGCACTACATCTGCAGGAGGAAAGTGCGAGTAGACCACACACCCCACAGCTGCCAGTCTTCACTGTCCAGCTGAGGGGACCAGCCCTCTCCATTGAAAGGCCCAGAGCACAGCCATCCTGCTCCTGCCTAAACATTTCAGGTGCAGCCCACAGCCCTTCTGAAAGCCCAGGCCCAGTAGCCCTGTGATCTGCCTTCAGGCACATCTCTCACCACCTGAGCATTTTGCCTACCTTTGCCTGAGAGTTCTGCTACAGACCCAGAAACTAGCCTACCCCTTCCTATCTCAGCCAGCACCTGAACTCTGGGCTAACCTGACCCTGGTCCAGCCCCTTCCTGACTCATACGCACCATCCAATGGGCCATCTAGGGCCCTGGGAAGTGGGGAACTACCTAGCCCATTCCAACACTGCTGGCACCTGACCACTTCCCCCAGGGCCTAAGGTTGGACTGATCCAACCAATCAACACCACCACAATTAACCCACCTGCATGGGCTAAGAGGCAGAAGCCCTCCCTATAAAAAGCAGCAGCATTTCTGCAGCAGGTAAGCCATAAAACTATCTATATCATGCTGAGTGAAGAGGTTCCACCCCAAAACCACTCCAATGGAGAGATTCAAGGAAAGGACAGGCATTTCTTTTCCAAGGTTCTCAGCTATATTGATTTCTAGAGATAGGATACAGTGTGCATCTGAACTGAAAGTCATGAACCCTGAGACAGGGATGTGAAAGAGAAACAGATTGCATTTCTGCCTATCTAGGAGATTGAGCCAGTAAGGCCCCATCACACCCCTCCCCACAGAGACCTCAGCACATTTCACCATGGACTTCCCCCAGACACCCTCTTTTGGGCTGGTGACTGCTCTTGTCATTGGGGAATTTGTGGCCAAGCCAGAGGGTCCTCTGTCTCTGCTGAACAGGAAGCTCAGGACACCAGGCACTCCATTGTCCAGCCCATCACCTGAAACAACAGAAAGCACCTCACATTAAACAAAGATTCCATACTTACCCATCCGCTTGTGTGCACTTGGCTCTTACCTGCAAGTGCCATCTACTGGCCTACGGATTGAACCACATAGCCCAATATAAACCTGCCCCCAGAAGTGCACAGTTATACAAGCAAAGTCAAAAGAACCTACCAAACATACTCTATAGTCACACTCCCTAGGGAGGAGAGGAAAGGGAAAAGAAAAAGAAAAAATATATATATGCACAAAAATAATTTCAAAAGTTAGAAGTGGCAGCGACTCCAGAGAAGAGGGAACCAGTGTAAGAATCCTGGCACCATGAAAAATCTGAATGTTGTAACATCACCAAAGGTGGTGGACTGCAGATTTCCCAGCAGAAACCCACCACAAGTGATGTCACTACACTAGCTCTCTAACAATGGACCATAAATAAAATGGAAACTCAGAAATGACACATAAAAAATTCAAAGTATGGATTGCAAGGAAGCTCAAAGATGCCAAGATGAGATTGACAGTCAACACAAAGAAACTATGAAAGCAATCCAGGAAAGGAAGGAAGAGATAAATATTTTTTTAAAATCAATCAGAACATCTGGAATTTAAAATTCACTTAAGAAATTTCAACATATAATTGAAAGCATTAACAATAAAGTAGACCAGGCAGAGGAAATAATTTCAGAGCTTGAAAATCAGTCTTTTGAATTAACACAATCAGACAGAAATAAGGGGAAAAGAATTTTAAAGACTATACAAAGCCTTTAGGAAATATGGGATTATGTAAAGTGACCAAACCTTTGACTATCATCAGTCTATCCAAGGTCAACACTAAAGAAAAAGATGTTAAAGGCAACTGGAGAAAAGGGTCACCTACAAAATAATACTGATCAGACTAACAGTAGAGTTTTCAACAGAAACCCTACATCCAGATAATATTGGTGGCCTATTTTTAGCCTCCCTAAAGAAAAAAAAAAAGTGCCACCCAATAATTTTGCGTCCTACCAAACTAAGCTTCATAAATAAAGGAGAAATAAGGTCTTTCCCAGACAAGTAATTGCTAGAGAATTTGTTACCACCAGACCAGTCCTACAAGAAATGCTCAAAGGAGTTCTAAACATGGTAATGAAAGAATAATACCATCAAAAAAGGACACATAAATACAAAGCTCACAGATCCCATAAAGCAAATGCACAATCAAAACTCCAAAACAACTAGCCAACAACACTACATTAGGAAGAAAACCTCTAACTTTGAATGTAAATGGTCTAAGTGCCCCACTTGAAAGACACAAAATGGCATATTGGATTTCTTAAAAAACTCAGCCACCTGTTGTCTGCAAGAGGCCCACCTACTGGCTAAAGACACATTCAGATTAAAAGTAAAAGGGTGGAAAAAGATATATCATGCAACTGGAAATACACACAAGCAGGAGTAGCCATTCTTATATCAGATAGACTGTATACCAACAACAGTACAAAAAGACAAAAGAAAGCATTATATAAAAATAAAGGATAAAAAAATATTTAACTATCATAAATATATATGCATCCAACACTGTAGCACCCAGATGCATAGAACAAATACAACTAAGCCTAAGAATACAGACTGACAGCGATACAATAATAGTGGAGGACTTCAACACCCCACTGCCGTCACTAGACTAATCATCAAAGCAGAAAATCAACAAAGAAACTCTGGACATAAGCTGGACTACAGACCAAATGGACCTAATAGACATCTGTAAAACAATCTACCCAACAACCACAGAATATGTATCTTCTCATCTGTGCATGAAGCATTCTTCAAAATTGAGCATAGGCTTGACCATAAGACAAGTCTCAATAAATTTTTTAAAAAGTTAAAATTTCATCAAGTATCTTCTCAGACCACAATGGAATAAAATTAGAAATCAATACCAAGAGGAACCCTCAAAACTATACAAGTACATGGGAATGAAACAACTTGCTCCTGAATGACTTTTGGGTAAACAATGAAATTCAGGCAGAAATCAAAAAATCCTTTGAAATGAGTAAAAATAGAGATGCAACATACCAAAACCTCTGGGATTCAGCAAAAAAAAAATGCTAAGAGGAAAGTTTATGGCATTAAATGCATACACCAAAAAGAGAGAAAAATCTCAAATTAACAATCACACCTAAAGAACTAGAAAAACAAGAACAAAACCCAAAAGTAGCAGAAGAAAATAAATAACAAAGATCAGAGCAAAGCTAAATGAAATTGAAACAAAAAAAGATATATAAAGAATTAACAAAATGAAATATTGGTTCTTCCAAAGAATAGGCAAAATTGACAGAATACTAGCTAGACCAATCCCTCTCAAAAAAAAAGGAACAATTTAAATAAGTACAATCAGGAATGATAAAGATGACATCACAACTGACACCAGAAAAACACAGATCATCAGAGACTATTATGAACACCTCTATAACCAAAAACCAGAAAATCTAGAAGAAGTGAAAAAAAAAATCCTTGAAACATGTAACTTCCCAAGATGGAACCAGGAAAAAATAAAAGCCCTGAACAGACCAACAATAAATAAGGAAATTAAATCATTAATTTTTTAAAATCCCCCTTAAAAATCCCAGGACCAGATGGATTCACAGCCAAAATTTTACCAGATATACAAAGAACAGCTGGTACCAATCTTACTGAAAGTATTCCAACAAATCAAACAGGATGGATTCCTCCCTAACTCTTTCTACCCAGTGTCACTCACCCTGATACCAAAATCTGGCAAGAACACAACAAAAAAAGAAAATGACAAGTCAGTATCCCTAATGAACACAGATGCAAAAATCTTCAGCAAAATACTAGCAAACTGAATCCAACAGCATATCAAAAAGATAATTCTCCATAATCAAGTGTGCTTAATTCCAGGGATCCAAGGATGGTTCTGCATGTGCAAATTAATGATCCGCCATGCAGATAGAACTAAGAACAAAAATCACATGATCATCTCAATAGATGAAAAAAAAACCATTCAACAAAATCCAGCATCCCTTCATTATAAAAACCCTCAACAAACTAGGCATCATAGGAACATACCTCAAATAATAAGACCCATATACGACAAATCCACAGCCAATGTCAGGCTGAATAAAAAAAAATTGAAAACATTTCCCCTAAGAACAGGAACAAGAGAAATGTCCACTCTCACTACTCCAATACTCACAGTACTGGAAGTCCTAGCCAGAGAAATCAGATAAGAGAAAGAAATAAATCATAGATGACACAAACAAATGGGAAAACATCTCATGGTCATGGATTAGAAGAATCAATATTGTTAAAATGGTCATACTGCCCAAAGTGATCTACAGATTCAATGCTATTCCTATCAAATTACCAATGTCTTTTTATATAGAATTAGAAAAAAAAATCTTAAAGTTGTTATGGAACCAATAAAGAGCTCAAATAGCCAAAGCACTTAAAGGCACAAAGAACAAATCTGGAGGCACCACATTGCCTGACTTCAAATTATAACACAAGACTATAGTAACTAAAACAGCAAGTTACTGGTACAAAAATATACACATAGATCAGTGGAACAGAATAAAGACCCCAGTAATAAAGCTGCATACTTACAATCAATTGATCTTCTAATAATGTAGACAAAAATAAACAATGGGGAAAGGACACTGTATTCAATAAATTGGTGTGGGATAACTGACTAGCTATATGCAGAAAAATGAAACTGGACCCCTATGTCTCATCATACAAGAGAATTAACTCAGGATGGGTTAAAGACCTAAATGTAAGACCTGCAACTATAAAAATTCTAGAACAAAACCTAGGAAAAACTCTTCCAGATATCAATCTAGGCAAAAAATTTATGATGAAGACCCCAAAAACAAATACAACAAAACCAAAAACAGGTAAACAAGACTAATTAAACTAAAAATGTTCTGCACAGCAAAAGAA
Source organism: Symphalangus syndactylus (assembly GCF_028878055.3). NCBI lineage: Eukaryota > Metazoa > Chordata > Mammalia > Primates > Hylobatidae > Symphalangus > Symphalangus syndactylus. The sequence continues at coordinate 89,175,801 of NC_072426.2, forward strand.
ATAAACAACAGAATAAACAAACAACTTATGGAATGGGAGAAAATATTTACAAAGGATCCCTCTGGCAAAGGAGTAACATCCAGAATCTATAAGAACTCAAACAACTCAACAAGAAAAAACAAATGACCACATGGAAAACCAGGCAAATGATATGAATAGACATTTCTCAAAAGAAGAAATACAAAAGACTAACAAACATGTGAAAAAATACTCAACATCACTAATAATCAGAGAAATTAAATTTAAAACCACACTGAGATATCATACCAGTCAGAATGGCTTTTATTAAAAGGTCAAAAAACATCAGATGTTGATATGGATGCAGTGAAAAATGGATGTTCATACACTTTTGGTAGGAAAGTAAATTAGTTCAATCTCTATAGAAAATAGTATGGTGATATCTCAAAGAACTAAAAATAGGGCTGCCATTTCACCCAGCAATCCCACTACTGGTATCTACTCAAAGGAAAAGAAATTATTATATTAAAAAACACCTGCACTTGTATGTTTATTGCAGCTCTGTTTACAATAGCAAAGTCATGGAACCAACCTAAGTGTCCCACCAACTGTTGATTGGATAAAGAAAATATATATATATATGTTATATATAAATGTTATATATAAATGTTTTATATATATATATATAAACACTATTTCTGTCTATTCTTTTAGAATGATGGAATATACAAATCAGGAATAATGCAGACAAAATAAAATTCAGGGCCTCACATCAATAATTGGATCCTGGTGGCAGGGGACAAGGTAGTGTTGGGGAATAAGGAAACATTATAGAAGGACACTGGTCCAATCCCACTCACTGCACTTGAAGCTATCCCCCAAGTGTCTCAGATCACATCCAGTCCAACCCCAAGCTCATTGGTAGAGAATAAATATCTGCAGATTTAGCCACTTTCACACTTTCTGCAGCCAAACTTCCTAAATTAAATAGAAGCAATCAGAAGGCATCTTGAATAAATGCCAACATCTCTATGCCCTACCAGAATCAGGGCCTAAGTACTTAGCCTTCCCTGCTGATACCATGAACTGCTCTAACTGCTAGCTAGTGGCAATCCCTTTACTTATGCACCAGATCACTGCCCTTCTCACCTGTTCACTAATGGAGCTCAGCAATTCTCCTCCTCTTTTGTGTCATCACTTTCTCCCTCTCTAGTGGATCACTCACAAACCTGATATCATTTCTTAAATATTAAAAAATAAATAAAATAAAACAGTTCTCTTCACACTGCTTCCCCCTCCGACCACTACTCTATTTCTCTGCTTACCCTTTAATATACAGTTAAAAAATAATTTTATTTGCTTGCTCTTTCAAATTTCTCTCCTTTGATTTTCTTTTGGACCCTCTCCAATCAGTTCTGCCATCCCCACCACTCTTGTCAAACTCACTGGTGACCTCTAGGTTGCTAAAACCAATGGCCAATTCTCAGCATTTTACTTGACCTTAAAAAAAAAACATCTACCCACATTCCTTTAGTGTTCTCATTCCATGTCATGGGTTTAGATACTATGATTATGCTGCTAACACTCATATTTAGAGCTCCAGCCTCGATCTCTTCTTTGACTACAAGACTCTTATATTTGATTGCCACAAGACCTCTCTACTTGCATGCCCAAGAGGCAGCTCAAATTCAGCAGGTAAAAAGCTGAAGTCCTGACCTTCCCTACCACCCACAACTTTCCAGTCTTCTCTAGGTCAATGAATGGCAGTTCCACTCTTCCAGTTGTTCAGACCCAAAAGTTTAGCCTCATCTTTATTTCTCTGCCTCTCTCACTTCTCATCCCAGTCTGTCAGCAAATGCTCATAGATCTCCTCAAAAATATACCCAGAATATTATCCCTTTGCCCATCTCCATTGTTACCACCCTAGTCCAAAGCAACTATCATTTCTCACCTGGAACTTTCCATAGCCCCTTAATTGATCTTCTTACCTGCACTCCTGATGGCTTACAATCTAATTGCAATATTTTATCCAGAATAAGCCTGTTAAAAGAAAAGTCAGCTTAAGCCACTCCATCTGAGTTAGAGAAGCCATGAATGTTTTACAATGACTTGCAAGGCACAAGGCTCAGCACATGCTGCTCCCACACTTCACTTTCTGTCCTCATCTCTAACTACTCCCACCTCACTCCACCCAACCACAGTGTCCCCTTGCTGGTCTGCAGATGCACACAGCATGCTGCAGGGTCACAGCTTTTGCAACCTCTATTCTCTCTGCCTGGACCATCCATTCTTAAATATCACTTACTCCCTTGCATTGTGAAATCCTTGCTCAAATGCTATTTCCTAGAACAGCTTTTCCTTGCCACCCTATTGAAAACTGACTCCTTGCACACACCATTCAGTATTCATGTTTCCAGCTTCATTTTTCTCCCTAGCTCTTATCTACCCAATCTGTGTTTTTCTTCTTTATATATTTTCTTACAATCTGTCTCTATCCACTACAATGTAAGCTCCATGAGGGTAGAGATTTCTGTTTTTATCACTACTTTGCCCTCAACTCCTGGAATAATGCATGACACATGGATGAGAATAAGAAGAAATTCATTTAGAAATGATAAGTATGGATGAGTTAATGCCTCAATCCTTTGCTACTTACTTCTGCATTCCTAGCCTTTTATTCCAACATTTTTCCTAAAAATCTCAACATTTTCCTAGAGATTTCTGGCATCTTTTGAAATGCAAAATAATTAGAAGCTGATCATTGCTTAGAATCCATTTATTGATCCCTGCTCTTTGCAGGAACTGATCACTGATGTCAGTTACAATTTTAAATGGAAATTATTTTTCTTCCACGAAGATGGTGCTATTGATGTGGCACCCAGGGGGATGCAGAATAGCCTGCTTACCTCTGCAGTTCTGGAAGCATTCCTGCATTCCAGTGCCTTCAGACACTCCCTGAAATTATTTACATTGGTTCTCAGTCACCTTTGGTACAACTCTGAAATCTTTTCCAAATATAGCAAACACACATATGCGCACAGAGAGGAAATTACAGAATCAAAATGACATTGTACTTCTCAGCAAATTCCATCAGAATCTGGTAGCAGGTGTTCCCAATAGAGCCTGTGGCTTTGTATCCACAGTTTTAAGTTCTACTATACCTTCACTCACAGCCCAAGAAAGAGTATATAAAATTTCACAATAATTGCCCATAAAAACTTTCCCCACCCAAATTAATATCAAGTAAGGTGATCGCCCCACTTAAGAATGTAATTATAAAATTAAGATTTTATTAATATGGCCTAATTTCCATTCCCCAATTGTCTCATATCATTTTATTATATGGCATTATGCTTCTTTCTTTTCCTTTTTGTTGGCAAAGGAAATGTCAAGTTAAAATACACCCATTTACGGGAAGGCAAAACACAGCTCTCGCCTCCCACGGTGCCCTTAGCTGTGACCTGTCATTGAGCATACCTCCCTTTGTGGCATCTTATGCTGCTGGATTTACCAGAGACTTGCTCTGCCCGTGGAAGAAAAAAAACAGCCTCCAGAGGACAAACCCTAACACATGCCCCTCATTTCAGTGCAAAGACATTTCTAGACTGTGTTCTGCTGTGTAGACACAGAATTTCCCCCAGAGAAGTCCATCCTGCCACCTTTCTCCATTTGGCCAGGTGTCACTGTCACCATCTAGTCTGACTTCACCCAAACCAAAGCTAGGAAATCTGCTGCAGGTTGGAAGTCCTTCAACCCCCTTCCATAAATGCAGTGGGAATACAATTATCCTGAATGCGAGACATAAACACATTTTAATTAAATGTGAACTCGTTTCTTCATAAGTTTTAAACAATGTTCTAGTCATCCCAATTTAAATTTAAGAACAGATGTAATTTGGTCACTGTACTTGCTGTAATAAAAGGAAATGGAAATTATGAGAGATGAAATAGTCCAGGCACAGAAAGACACACATCACATCATCTCACTTACATGTGAAATCTAAAAAAGCCAACCTCATAGAAGCAGAGAGTAGAGCAGTGGTCACCAGGGACTGGAGTGGGAGGAGGAACAGAGTAAAGGGAGATGTTGCTCAAGGGGCGCAAAGTTTCAATTAGTCTGGAGGAATAAGTTTTAGTGAGCTATTGGTCTGCACAGTGACTACAGTTAATAATAATGTACTATATATTTCAAAATTGCTAAAAGATTTTTGACATTCTCACCACCAACAATAAGTTGGTGGAGAGTGGATATGTTAATTTAAGTTTGATTAAATCTTTCTACAGTGGATACATAGACCAAAACTTTACCCTATACCCTATAAATATAGACAATTATTATTTGTCAATTAAAACCAATCATCAGTCAAGTCTATTAAAAGTGCATTGAGAAAAAAAAAGGTTTTGAAAAAAATCTATCTTGACACATCACAGAAGGGAGGGTTGACCAGAAGCCAACTGCCTTGTTCTCCTGACTGCTACGCTGCCCACCCACCTGCCCCTTGTATGGAGGAAAGAGGCCACTACCACAAGGTGCTCAACCACCAGGTACTCTCAATGGCCACAGCTTCTCCAGCTTAGGGAACAGCCTCTGTGACCACAGGAACTCATCCTCCCATCATCACTAAATTCTCAGGCTTTGGCCTTTGGATGAACTTTCCTTTCCTTGATTCAGTGGAATATCTCATTTGTCTACTGTGCACACCTGCAGCTCTCTCAGTAGTGGCAACCTTTCTTTTCACAGCCTTGTATGCTCTGCATGGAGGTGGGGTCAGGATCCTTCGTTCTCGCCATTGAAACACCCTCTTTCCTCTCTCACAAATCTCCATTCTTTTGAAGTTCAAGTCATTGAACTTTACCCTCATTGCCTTTTATGGTTATGATCATCTGCTGACCTCATGGTCATCTTCCACAGGGCCTGGATCACTGTCTTCCTTTTCCTCACCAATTACATTATCATTCTTGTAATACACATAGCTAATCCAATCAACAACCTAATCTTCCCTTCCAAAGCATTTCAATTACACACCCTCCAGACCTTATTGCCACCAGTAACTGCCCCATCTTCCAACAAATCTCTCTTTCATGCACCCTTCTGTATCTTGCCTCCCTCTCCTGTCTTTCCGGCTCACTGATTTGGTATTGCCACTACTGACATTCTCTAATCTCGTTGAAACCTGAAATCCTTGTCCATCATTGTCGTTATGTGTTCATTTTCCTCATTGCCCTACTTGAAGCCTGTAGTACATTTATCGAAATCTTTTGTAAGCCCTCTGAATCTCCTGGTGATACGGGAGTGCTGGGAAGGGAAGAGTATGGTCCCTTTAAATGATAGGGAAGGCAGAAGGGAAGTGCTGGGTAGAGAAAGGTGGGTTCCTGGCTAGAGCTCCACCTCCACGGACCTAGGTAAGGACAGGCACTTCTGCCTTTGCACCCAAATGTTGCATTTTCCAAGACCACCCTGGCCCGCCACGCCCCCATCCTGGGCCTATGAAAACCTGAAACCCTAGCAAGGCAGAGACAGAAGCAGCGGGACATCGTGAGAAACACAACAGCGGAAGACGACACAAGTGGCTGGTCGTGGCGAGCACACTGGCGGAAGAGCACGCCTACAGGCACCGGCATGGCGACAGGCCATCGACTGGTGGAATGATGCAGAGTTTGACCCTAACCGCAGTTTGACCGGAGCCATCAGAGAAGAGGGGGGTCACTGAGCGGCCTGACTCCAGGTGAAAACCATCTCCTTCTGGCTTCCGCATCTGCTGAGAGCTACTTCTATTGAATAAAACTTTGCACTCATTCTCCAAGCCAAGAAGATTCGATTCTTCCGGTACACCAAGGCGAGAAATCTCGGGATACAGAAATCCCTGTGTCCTTGTGACAAGGAAGGGGGTCTAATTAAGCTGGTTAACATAAGCCGCCAACAGACGCTAAACCCAAAAAAAGCACCCTGTAACGCACGCCCAGTGGGGCTTCAGCTGTAAACATTCACCCCTAGACACTGCCATGGGGTAGGAGCCCGGCAGCCTGCCCCTCTGTATGCTCCCCTAGAGGTTTGAGCAGCAGGGCACTGAAGAAGCGAGCCACATCCCCATAGCACACCCTGTGAGGAGGACAAGGGAACCTTCCCGTTTCACTGGCACCTCTCTCAATCCATATACTCACTTGGAGAAAAGACTATTGCTATCCACGTATCTTCTGCCTTCACATGCACACCTGCACAGCTAAACCAGGAGTCAGCAAACTATAACCTTTCACCGAATATGGAACACTGCCTGCTTTTATAAATAAGTTTTTATTGGAATACAGCCACATTTATTAATTTCTGTGTTGTCTATGGCTACTTTCATGCTACAATGGCAGAATTGAGTAGTGAGACGAAAACCATATGGTTCACAAAGCCTAAAATACTTTACTATCTATCACTTTACAGAAGAAATTTGCCAAATCCTGAGCTAAATCATTTGAAAAAAAAAAAAAAGTCTGCAACCACGCTACTGGTCTCACTTTTGGTTTATGTCTTCAAGACTCAAGTTAACACCCAACTTCAACAGTCATGACTATTTCATTTCCTAGTAACATATGTTCCCACTCTCACCTAATGACCCAGCCTCGAAATAGAGAAAGAAAAAGAAAATATATATAATCAAATAAAAATAATTTCATCTTTGCATCATCGAATCCACTTCCTCACCTACATGCCTACATCCTTTCACTCTCTCTCTTTCTTTCTCTGTCTTCTTCCACTTTGCAGATCATGCATTATTATTGCCCATCTTTAAAAAAAAACTCCATTTGACCATGCATCCTTTTCCAGCTCTTTCCCGTTTTTCTGTCTATCTTCATAAGAAATTTCCACACTCACTGTATCCACTTTCCGTCTTCTATTATCTCTCCACCACTCTACTGAGATGGATTCTATCAAGGTCACCTAAACCATTTATACCACTAAGCCCAAGAATTTATGCTGAGTTCTCGTTGTATAAGGCTTCTCTAGCAGCATTGGATGAAGCTGACAATAAAGTCCTTCAAACACTTTCTTCTCCTGAATCCTAGGACTCCACACTCACCTGGATTTCCTCATACCTCAAATACAGCTCCATCTCAGCCTTTCTGCAGTCCCATACACTGATATATCTCTAAATGTTAACAGTCCCCAGAGGTTTGTCCTTGGCCTTTTCATTTTCCCTTTTCTCCTTCTCTCTTCTCTCCCTAGGTGATCTCATCCAGTCTCATTGGTCTAAGTCCCATCTCTAGGCTGCTGACTCCCAAGTCTATAAGTCCAGCCTCAATTTTCACCTTCAGCCAGATATCCAAATGTCAAATCGACACTTTCATTTAGACATGTAATGATCTTTCTGAACTAGCCTAGTCAAACATTAAATTCCACACCCACCCTCCTCATTCCAGTCTTTCCAGAGAATGTTATGACCATAAACTCAGTTCCGTGAGCCAAAAAGCTAATAGGTATCCTTGATCTTTCTTTCCCTCACAATTCATATCCACACCATGTGGGAAATCCTACTGGTTTAACTTTACAGCATAGCAGAAGTCATCACTATTCACCATCTCCATTGCTACATCCTAAAATCAGCCACCAGCATCTTTTATCTGGACTAAGGCAGCAACCTCCTGATTCCAAGGTTGTTTCTCTACAGTCCATTCTTCACACACAGCCAGAATGACATTTCCAAATTCTAAGATAGCACCACCATCATACTGAAACCCTCCAGCAGCTCCTAATTGTCATTACAGTGAAACCAATCTCTTTACACAACCAAAAGTTACTGTGGTACTGCAACCCTGTCTGCCTCTCAAAATCCTCCCCATCCCTTCACTACCTTGTTCATCGTCCACAGCCACTGGACTTATTTCTATCCTTCCAAGCTGTCACATTCATCTCATCAAAATCTTCTCGATGGAATGCTTCTCGGTCAGGTCTTCCAATGGCTATTTCTTTCTCAGATGCCACTCTTCAGAGAGGTGCTCCTGATGGCCTGAGTTCATTCTATAATACCACTAATTTTTGTTTTCTTCATAGCATTTACCAGTTTCTTAAATTATTTAATTTATATGCATACAAATGTTAGCATTTATTTGCATGTTTATTTTCTCACCAAATTAGTCTATAGCTTCTTAAGGGCAGAGACTTAGTTGTTCTTCCACTATCTGTCTCACATCTAAACTAGCATCTGAAACAGAGAAAGCTCCCAATAAATACTTGTTGTCTGACTTCCTGACAAGTATAATTAAATAAAAGGTAAAGTTTGTAATTTAGAACCTGATCCTAAGGAAGCTACTACTTATACTACTTTATGTTGAAATGATGCTTGAATTTTCTAATTTTTTTGGCCCGTGCATAGAGATTTTGCAGCTTTGAAAACGCACAGAATCATACTCTCTCAGGTTGTTAAGACCCAAGAGGAAAATCACATATTTAAAGTGAAATTTACTCAGCATACTCACACATTCATCTCAACCAGGGGCGGGCCCTCACATGTACAGATACACTTAACACCCCTGAAAGCTGATTTTTCCCACTGAGCCACAGTAACTGTTTTAAAAGCACCATTTTCTTAAACAAATAGACCATATAATTACTAATTCGCAGGGCATTTATCATTCCCATGGCTGTGAACTTCCCTGACCCAATATTTTTCTCCATATTACTTTTTCTCCTGCACTTAAAAGCAAAAACAAAAGTTATGTTTATGGAAATAACAGTTAACAATTGTAAAAGGTCTTAATTTCACCTCATCTCCATGTTACTAGAGACACAGCTTCCCATGAGACAAGGGGAAACAGCTGTTACCTGAAGCTTCTTCCTGCCCACAATAAACCTCATCAGGCTCAAAGGTATAGATAAACTGCTATACAGCTCCATCTATAACATCGTTTTTGTTCTGTGGGCTCTAGGGTCTGAACTTTTTTGTCCCAGTGTCTGGGCAATGCCCAAATCTTCCCACATTGTTGAATCGGTCCCAACAGCTTACAGTCTGCAGCAATTCCTGACCTTTATACACTCCAACTGATCTGTGGTATCACTCACTTTCTGGAACACATGGGTGCAGACACACACACACACACACATTCACACAGACACACACATACTCATGATATTCTACATAAATTATTAAAAAAAAAATAGTCAGGGTCTCCCTCTGCTGCCCTGGCTGGAGTGCAGTGGTGTAATCACTGCAGCCTTGAACTCAAATGAACCTCCCACCTCAGCTTCTCGAGTAGCTGGGACTACAGGCATGCGCCACCATGCCCAGCTAATCTACACAAATTCTTTGGGCCTTCTTCTGCCATTTCTCTAATTGGAAGAGGCCTCTAGTTTGCTCACACCAGACTAGAATGAAGACAAATTCCACAAATTATACCAAAGCTGTAACAGGGCGGCAGCAAGCCATTAATCGGGCTACCTCTCCCTCCAAAAGTTTCACTACTCTTAGAACAAACCACGCTACCTTTTCTGTGAGCTTTCCCAACATCAGTTAATCACCTCATGGTAACAACCATCCATTCAAGACAGAGCAGAGATCCTGAAGCCAAGGCCCGGGAATACATTTTGCAGCCTCTTCTCTCCTTTGGACTCTCCCTGTTAGCTCTGGTGGCAGACTGTATTTTCTAAATATGGCCACAACAATGTCCTCCATTCCACCTACTCTTCTTACAATGTGATTTTGATGCCATTCCCATCAAGAACTGAGGTCTATGTTTCCTCTCTTTGAATGGGGTTTGGCCCCTGTGACTTACTCCACAAGTCAAACGTGGCAAAAGTGACGTTGCAGGGGCAAAGTCACCAAAGTTGATGAAGCTCTGCCTGGTTCTCTGGGACACCAACTCTTGTAACCCAAACGCCATGCTGTGAGGAAACCAAAGCAGCCTGTGGAGGTGCCCATGAAAAGAGGCCTACAGAGAAAGGATCCACGGCCCCGGCCCTCAGCCCCACTGAGCTCCCAGCCGACAGCCAGCAGCAGCTCGCCAGCCACATGAGTGAGCCACGGTGGAGGTGGAAAATCCAGCTGTGGTCCAACCCCAGTGGGTGGTGATTCAGCAAACACAGGCCTCCCTCAACTACTTCCATGCAAGATGTAGGTTCTTGAGCTACATAAATTATTGTTATTTTGAGCCACTATGCTTAGGGCTGACTTGCTACACAGCGACAGCCAAAACAGCTGCTGTCTCCCCCACTGCAGGCACATTCTCTTCCTCACACAGCTGAGCTGATGCCTTCTTTATCCCCTCTCTCGGTCACCCACGGGGATGTTTCAGCTGACTCACCTTACTCAGTCAATACATCACTTGTCCTTTCACTGATGAAGCTTGGCTCTGCTGCCTACTCATTTCCACTCCTGCCCTGCATCCCTAGATCCATGGCCACTTTACTCCCTTCTCAGGAACCCGCCAGTGTCTATTTACACATTCAAGGTACTTGTCATGTTTATGTAAAAACTTACAACTGATGCCATCCTCAGCAGAGGCTGGAAGACACAGCAGTCTTCAAAACTGGAAGGGTTCTTGACAGTTACAAGTGCAGAAGCCAAAAAAAAAAGTGGGAGGGGAGAAGCAGTGTTAGTCATGAGTAATGCATCAGGAGCTTGGAACATAACATAGACCCAAACTGATTCCAAGCAATCAAATCTAAGCAGGGTCACCAGCAGGGGTCCAGGGTCAAATGAAGTGAGGAAATGCTTGCAAAGGGTGAGAGGATCTGAGTAATGTTCTCCTGGTAATCTGCTCATGAGAAGCGATCTACAGTCACAATTGCTATTTCCAGTAACAATTATTAGGGTCACTCCTCACAACTTGTTTTATCTGGTAACCTTACCAACCACAAAAAAAAAACGAAGTTAATCAAAAAAGGCTTGTTCTGAATAAACTCGTCTGTGTCCTAGTAATCACACTTTCTCTACAGATGCTCACAAGTCATTATTTGCTGTGTGTGTCTCTGTGTGTGTGTGTGTATGTGTGTGTGTAAAACAAAGCATATCCTATACTGGGGGGTCACCATTTGGTTAAGATTAAATAGACAAGACCCACTGATCTGCCCCTCCAAATCACCGGCCATGATGTCAGACCCAGGTTCTGCCACTTACCAGCTCTGCGATATTGAGCTACTTACTGAGTCTTCCTGAGCTTCTGTAACTTAATTTATGAAATGTGAATAATAATAACAGTTCTCATTCTCAAAGGGTTTTTTAAAAGTAAATAAAATAACAATTCAAGTACCAAGCCCCTCTAGGAGGTGATTCATACATTTTGAATTCCCTCCTTCTTTCCATGGGTAAGATGTGATGAGCCTGCCCAGGGCTGTGGAACTAAGCCATTGTCCTTAGACATTATTTAGAGCTTAACCCAGGCATGTCCTGACTTATGGGTTTGATCCAATTAGTCACTTACAGGCTGTAGCTTTAGGGGTCCTGACATCATGGTAAAAACTCTCATCAGAAATTCCTCTCCTTTCCTATTTTCCCTGATGGCTGCAATCTTATTTTATCACCAAACAAAACCGCATTCTCCTTCTTGGCCGTGTCTAAAGTAATGGGTTCGCTACAAAGCCTCTTGGAATACATCCCTGCAAAGCAATCCCACCCCAGAGTCAGGGCCTGATTCAACTCGATGACTGGGACGTTCTTAATGAAAGTCAGGCCGCAATGCCTTCAGAGAGTCTTTTTCAGTAGCGGCACAGCAGGAAAGAGATTGGGTTAATCCTCTATATGGCTCCTGATTTTCTGAGCTTTAAAGCATAGCAAAGCTAAAAATAGCCCATTTCCTCATATTCTCACATAGGCATCCCCTTTTAAACCAGCTCCTTTCCATAAATGTTGCCTCTCTAGGGACATATATGGAAGGCAAGCCAGGAACACCCTGGGATAATCTTGACCTTCTCTACCGCCTGAGTCCTATAGCCACATTCTGCAGGTATTGGGACAGGACCATCCTGCACAGGTTCTCCTCTAGAAAGAGTGCAATTATGTCTCAAAGAAAACATCATATAAAATGGAGAATAGAAATGTGCTTTGTCCCTGGCAGTGCACAAGACTCAAGCCTGAACCTTAATAAGGAATCTCTTTAACCCCTGCCTTACATAAGAATGAAATCCAAAAGTCAGCCCAGATGGTGCTCTGCATTCAGGAAAACCCTCCACAATGGGAGACTGACTTTCTAGAGAAAGTGACAGCTTGTGTTCCATGGAACAATGATGAAACCCTCCAACAGGAAAGCTGCACAAGTTTGTGAAAACAGCTGCCCTTTGGTGTAAATTTCTCCTAGATTGAAACTCTAGCTTCTCCAGTGACTAGTGAGGTCACTGGGGGAAACTCAAAATTGACATCAATAGAATGGAGAAGACTTGAGTAGGACCCTGAGGTCTGGAGACAGAAATGAGACCCCAAATCATTAGGAAGGCGTGCTTAGGAAACTTCCTCCAGAAACAGAGCTAGAGCATTAAGAAACTAAAAAACAAGGACCTATGGGTTGGTAAGGTTTACAATAAGAAGGCAGGTGGTCTAGAAGCCTGGGTGAAGATTTGAATCTGGAAAGGAGAGAAGAGCATGGGAACTATATTAATGAATATAATTTGGATTTCTGGAGCAAAACTTAAGATAATAAATCTGTAAGCTCTTAGCTAGGGTTATATTTAACTTCCAAGCCAACTGGTCTCACCAACAGGATGTTAAGATGAAAAAGAAGGAAAAGGCTTCAGTGATCAGAGAATCTTATCTTTGCTAATATACCTATGTGCATGTGCACACACACACACACACATACATGCACATCATGAAATAGGTCAGATTTTTTCTCCCAAAAACACAGCTGTGCTACCCTCTCCTTCCCTGTTGCTTAATTCAGATAATAGACATGATAGCCTTATGCCATGTTTGAGAAGCCTATAAACCTAAATCCCAATGTTTATGTATCTTTTTCATGTTTCTCTATGTCAATGTAAAAAAAAAACTTCCAATGAAGCATAAACTTGTGATGACCATTTGGACTGTCCGCTAGTGTCCAGCATCTTGCAAAACCCACCCTGACCTTGGAGAAGGAAGCAGGGAATCATCCACGTAAAGCCTTGATTCTGAGCTGGTGTTATTTACTATTCTGTCCATCTTTGAATTGTTTTAGTTATAGGTAATTGGAATTGTTTTCAGTCTTCCCAAAGGCAGGACATTCAATCTAAAAATCCAAGGACACTATGGGGAGATATGTCTTTTAAATGGTTATTGGTCTAAGACCAAAAGAGAAATATCTAAATAAACTCATGAAATAAACCCCTACAGAAGAAAGTAGCTAGGACTTTTAAATGACAACAGTGGCCATGATTTATTCAAAGAAATCCACTGATTCACATAATAAACAATCTTGCTCTCAACATCTATAAAACAAAACACATAACATATTAGAAGAAATTAAAATAGTATGGGAAATATGCTTATATGGAATCCCAAAGTTTAACAGGAAGAAACGCCAGTTGGGAACATTGATATAGAACAGTGTGACCTACACAAAAGATAGTGAATTGGAGAGAGGGGTGGCAGATGGTGAAGGAAGTGATCAAAAGTCTCACCTTAGACTTTCTTCTGACCACCAAGAAGAAATGGTTAGTGAAGTGGAAATTTCAAGAACTTGAAAGAATATTGTCTATATTACCTCATGGTAGCAAACAGAGAAACAGTTGGGCAAAACTGAATGTATATGTTATGCTTTTGAAGGCATATTCCAGAAATTTAAGAGAAATAATAGGCAGGATTATAAACCGTGATAATTTGGGAAGGAAGATAATTTTCAAAAATGTGATTCTGTGTTGCATGACCCTGGTGAGAAAGAGGGCCTGGGTGCTCAACATAAAATAAGTAAGACAGAATAGCATAGTGTCTAAGGGCCTGGTCCTGGACTCTAGCCAATGGCATTTAACCCCAGCCCCGCCACTTCATAGTTGGGATCTTGGGCCTGTTTACTAGCCTCTCTGCATTAGAGATGTTTAATCCATAAAAATGGAGAGGTAACAGCATTTATGCCATAGGATTACTGTGATGATTCAATAAAACAATATACTTAAAGTGCCTGGCACCTAGTGAAAGCTCAGTAAAATGGTGCCTATCATTATCCTTAGGTGCCAGGCTGCATTCTAGGTAAAGGAGATATATGGTTGAGGCTTGGTACCTGCCCTCAAGCAACTGTCTGCTATTTTAAATAGCTAACATGCAATGGGTAATGATTAGTACAGCATAGGAATAGCTGCTTCAAACTCTCCCCAGAATCAGATGTGGAATAAGTAAATCATTTCACCAGTTAACTAACAAAATTGTTATCTAAAGGGAATATTGGACCTTCCCACTGAACAGTAATCATTTCAAATTGTTAAAAAGAAACGCTCAAAAATGGAAAGGAGGCAAGTGGTGGACAGAGACATGAAAGACGGGAACCAGGGTGAGCTGTGGTTTACAAAAACACTAAGACTCTCAGTAAAGGATTTCTCAGTTACTCTAAGAGCTGGAGAAGTCCAAGAGATAAACTTGGGATCAACTGTGTAATATTGATGGAGAAAGGAAAGTGAATTTCTTTACATTCCATTGGCTTCTTCAAGAACCTGGTATTTGGACTGAAAACAATGGGACTGAACCATTGTGAGAGAATTAGAGCCTTAAATTTATTAGGAGATGGTAAAAACATCCATTTTCTCTTAGTGTTTTCAATTCTTTTGGCTGAGACATCATGAGCTAAGGTACAAAGAGAATTTGCAAATAAAATCAACAAGCTTGTGTCAATGGTCTTTGAGAATCTAATGAAAAATGGAAAGTTTTTGATAGACTGAAAATGCACAAATGCTATTCCAATTTTCAAGGAGCAGAATTCTCCAAATAAGACAGGGGCTTGGCAAAGGCAGTGTGCTACTGTAAAAAGTAATAAAGAAAGGAAGCCAGAAAGAAGAAAAATATTCCTATGGAGAAGGGATAAATCAGTGTCCAGTGCAAGAATATAATAGACTATGGCTCAAAATCATTTGAGTGTCTACCATATGACAGGTACAATTCTGGGTACTTTTATATATATTTAATTTCCCCATAGCCAGAGGTATCATTATGTCCACTTTTTAGAGATAAGGAAACTGGCATGCAGGAAGAAGGATTAAAGAATGAAGTATCTCTGGCCTATTTTAAAGCTAAAAACCACATATTCAAGATTCTGCCCTTGGAAGATGAGAACAAGGCATTCTGGAAAAATAGAAACAGTTCAAATTCTAAGAAGGAGTGGGGTGAATAAACTAGAGAGAAAATTACACTTGCCATGTCCAAAATAGCTTGGTAGTCAGTGAAGTTCTAAAAAGGATACATTGTGGCAGATCCTTTTTGTAAGTTCTTTCCAGCCTACATACTTCTATTTCTAGGAACTACCACCCTACTCAAAGAGATGCACCTTTGAACTCCTGTTTGATAGAACTGATTGGACCCAATCTAGGCCAATAGATTTTTCCTCCCAGAAGCTGGGAATTGAGAATATTAGCCAATTTCTGCTGTTCATTTGAACTAGAAAGCGATGTAGAAAGCGATGAGAAACTCAGCTGGAAATGGCCACTTTGGGGCCTTATTCGTATGCACAAAAGAGAGGGAAATGCCCAGATAACAGACAAGTACAGAGGTGAGGCTATGCAGCCCTGAAAAAGAAGAGAGAACTCTGGCTCCAGATGTTCTTTCAGGTCTTGATTCTAGTCTCCTGTGGGTATATACATATATTTCTTGCTCCTGGATGCTCCTGAGATATTATTATAGATCCTCTTACAACTTTACCTTTAGTGCTTAAAGTAACCTGGCCAAGTTTGGGGAAATAGTAACCAAAATGCCTGGTTTAGATGATCATATATTGCTATGACAGATATGCTTTCCTCTTGAAACATCAGTCTGGTACATGATGGAAAGTCTTATGCTATGTCCTCCATACATGGATCATGAATTTCTCCCACATCACCTGAGAGCAAGTAAAATCAAAATGAAAGGAACTGCACATATAGAAATTTTAGAGAGCTGAGGAAAAACTGAAGAACGTAGCAATGGCTGTTATATTTTAATTATTTTCTACCTAAAGATCATAACTTTATAAAAGAAAGGGGTATGGAACGTCAAGAAAGGCGAAGCTAACGTAAGACTCATTCTCCCGACTCTCAGTGACTTTATGTAGAGAATAGCTGAACTATGGCAAAAGACAAAGGGAATTTTATAAGGATAGGAAAGAATGTGAGACAGTAGACTCACAATCAAAAACAGAATCAAAAATGATAATGGGGAGTATTGTCCAAAAGATGAAAACATCATGAAAAAAGTATGAAACTGAAAACTAAGAAGCCATCAGACATGACACAGAAAGAATTCTCAGATGAAAATAACAGGCACGGAAGTTAAGTTAGAAATATATTATCATTCCAGAAAGATGGCACTGAAAGAGAATTCATATAAGGCCCCTTCTCCCTTTTTTCTCTTAAAATATCCTTGACATTTTCTGTCAAAGGGTAAGAAAAAATCCACATTAACACCCAAAATGTTTGACAAGATTTTGAGCATATTTCATATTCTGCAGCAAATGTATAATCTCTCTGACAAGATTGGAGAGAATTAAAAGTTGGCACCAGCAGCCAACCCAAGCCTAGAACCCTGCACAGAAGGGACAACGGATCAAGAGAATAACCTGGCATGGCCAGAGACCTCCTGGGTGTATACTCAGGGCATGTACTCTGCATACAGAGGCACAGCCAGGCCAAGGCTGACTGGACCCTCACAAGGGTGAGCTCCGACTCAGGCCCTGATCCAGCAGGGACCTGTTTCCTCTCAGCTGAGAGGCTGGAGGGGCAAATGTGCCAATGGGCTTTAGCCCCAATCCCAGCCCTAATACAGGGGTAGGAAGGACTCTGACAATTTGATTACAAAAAGACAAATGCTTTTTTTGACCCTTACTCCAAATGGAAAGGAGCTCTTTCTCATGAGCTCTATTCCATGTTTGGAAATATTTGATATTCTGAACAGTGGGAAGATATTTCTATTTCTAATGGTTTATTATTTCTATTCTATTAATAGCTTATTATTTCTAATAAACTTCTTCCATTTAGCACAGACATAAAACCTCAAATTTAGAAGCAATATTGATGATCATTTCTTTCTGATTATGGAGAAAACTGAAACCATGAACTTTAGCAGCCCAGAGAGGCCGTCACTCAACCCCAGTTGGACATGAAAGTTAAGAATGTTCCTTCAGACCAACCTTAGCTTTGTTCACTCTCTCTGCCCTTTGCTTTTATGTTCTGCTTTCTGATGGTTTGTTCTGTTGATTTTTCTCATTTTATAAATTGGACATTTATCTCATTCATGTTCAAGGTTTTTCCTATAGTAAGTATCTGAGTTTATTTGAATTATCATCTCCTTTGCTTCACCCCATGATTGGGTGTATACATACATACAAACATGTACATATACATATTTTTATTGCTTTTCCATTTATATCTTTACATTATGATTTATTTGACCTGTTTGTTATTTTAAAGTGTTTTTAAATGCACAAACTTAAGAGTTTTAGAAATGTATTCCTTTTTCAAAAAAAAATTTGTACTGTTAATATCACCGTTAATAAGACAATTCTATATTTTGTGAATTCTGACAAAATTTGCCAAAGACACAACATTAATTATGTGATTTTCCTGCCAAAAATACATAACATGATCATAGTGGAGAGAAATATCAGAAAAAGCTAAACTGTGGAATATCCTACAAAATTACCAGCTTATACTTGTCAAAAATTTCAGGTTAAGGGAGACTAAAGAGATGTGACAAGTATATGCAGCACATGTTTCTGGATTGGATCCTGATCAATTTAAACTTTTGCTGTATCAGACATTTTTGAGACAATCAGTAAAATTTGAGTAAGGTCTTTAAATTATTAATAGCTTATATCAGTGTGACTTCCTGATTTTGATAATAATGTCATGGCTACTTGAGGAAAAAGTCCTTGTTTTTTAGGAAATGCACACTGAACATTTAGGGTTAACAGAATATTGTATATGCAACTGAATCTCAAAAGGTTCTGGACAAATTATAGAGAGAGAAAATGGTAAAGCAAATGTGGTAAGATGTTAACCTTTGGAAAATCTAAGTGAAGGTATAGGAATGCTTTGTACTGTTTCGCAGATTTACTGTAAATCTGGAATTATTTCAGAATAGAAAATTAAAAAGCAGCTTTTGTTGTTGGTTCTAAGTAATTGCATGTGGCCAAAGAACATGTGAGTATGATCAAGCTTGGGCAAATTATTATGACCTTTCTCTGCCTCAGCTTTGCCATCTGAAAAATGAAAATAATAGCACTTATGTCATAGATTGTTGTGAGAGTAACTTAAGACATTTAAAATACTGAGAACTCATCCAGGCACAAAGTATATAAATATATGTTGTAGTAAGCTGAATAATGGCCCCCAAGACATCCGGTCCTAATCCATGAACCCTATATTACCTTATGTGGAAATGAGGTCATTGCTGATGTGATTAAGTTGGGGATCTTGAGATAGGGAGATTTTCTTGGATGATCTAGATAGGTCCTAAGTGCAATAACAAGTGTGTTTAATCAGAGGCAGGGAGATTGCAGACAGAGGAGAAGACAACGTGACCATGAAGCCAGAGATTGGAGTGATGCAGCCACAAACCAAGGAATACCAGTAGCCACAAAAAAATGGGAAGCATCAAGTAACAGATTCTCTCCTAGAAATTCTGGAGGATGAAGCATCCACCAACAATTTGATTTTGGTGTAGTAATATTCATTTTGGACCTCTGGCCTCCAGGGAACTGTGAGAATGAATTTCTGTTGTTTTAAACCAAAAAAAAAAAAAAAGAATGTTCCTTCAAGAATGACCCAATCTCAAATCCTGGACTTGGACAATTTAAGCTCTTACCATAGATAAACAATGAAAATAGAACTGCAAAACAGCCTGTCAGGAAACCTGATCTCTCAGAAAATTTGAACAAAAATGAAACATCTTAAAACGACGAGGAATTACTTATTTGGCACCTTTGAAAAAGGAACAGAATAAACTTGAATGTCACTATGGAACCATTTAAATTAGTATGGGAAGTAGTTAAAAATAGAACTGATGTTGCAGAAAAATCAATTAGTAACATAGAAAATAGATTTGAGAAACATACAGAATGTCAAAGAAATTAACACAGCAGAAAATAATTTGAATAAGTGTTTTTGTATCCACGCGCTGCCTGGCTGTTCTGGCTGCTGACAACATAAACATGAAGAAACCATTTCCACCTGCCCTTAAGGTGGTCACAGCTCAGTAAGGAAGATAGAGAAATAAATAGATAGCAATCTAGATGTCATTAATTGATACCAACTCACTATCCCAGAATCACAAAAATATAATTTTTATTATAGTAGCCACAGATGGTATACAAAAAGGAAGATAAAAAAAGACATATTAAGAATATTCTATTGCTTTTAAAAGAAACAATGTATAGGCTTTATTTTCAGGATACTCACCAGCACATCCAAAAATCTGGAAATATTAGCATTAGTCTCCTAAATAAAAGGATAAAAATTCAAATTGTTACAATCTATTTTGACAGAAAAGATGAAATGTATAAAACTACATATCACTATATGTGAGATAAAGCACAGCTATACACAGAGAGAAACATAGATGCCTTCAATGTTTTTGCCATTTCAAATACTATGGTCCCATTAGGATATGGGGTAGTAAATAAAGTATTGGAAAACCAAAAACACAGGAAATACTACAATGTAAATAAATAAGACAATAGCAAATATAGTTGGGAGAAAAAGAAAAATTATTCTCAAAATTATAAAAGACTTCTTTCATATCTTTACCTGGTTGAAAGGTAATATAGTTTATATTAATATTATAAACTATTACAGAAAAAAGCAAAGAAAATATAAAGGTCTTAGAACAAATGAACATCTCGAAAAACCAAACGTTGAATTTTCGTACTAAAAATTTAATAGAGGAATTACAGTTTGGGGTACGATAGACTGTAAGTGTAGTCCCCCTGTCTCTCCCACTGAATGCAACTATAAAACCTGAGCAAAGACTGAAAAAAAAAAATGAAATCTAGAATTGGGCACCAGCATGTAAAAGTAACTCCAGGAAAAGCCCTCTAGTTCTGGTTCAATAAACAGAAAGGGGATTTCTTAGTGCCTAGAGAAAGCACGGAAATCTTCTTGCGTTAATTTTTTTCTTCCACATTCTTGGGTCCCAGGCCCCATACAATCTCTTTGTGATGGCAGCAGAGATGGAAATGAGAGCCCACAGGAATCCAAGCTTTGAGGGAGGAAAACTGCTTTTTGCAATCCATGGAGCCTCAGTCCCAAGAACGTGGGTCAATCCGCTGTTAATTTTATTTCTCCTTGTGTCTTCTTGCCGTTTCTCTCTAGATGCAGAAGCATATATGGAGAAGCAACTAAATTCCTAGTTTTCTGGCATAATAATTAAAAATCAGAGGCCCAGGAAACCGTATAGAAAATAATAGGCAGGAAATCACAGAGAGGGAGTAGCTTGGGAAAGAGGCACCATAAAGATTTGTTAATGAATTTCTGTTCTCACCTCAAAGTTGACCATGGGTAGATCTGATTTAATCAATACAGCAAAGAATTTAAGGATGGAACTCACAGATTATTGCCCAGGTCTCAGAGTGGCCACTGGGTGGTACACACACAGGACAACTACAAATAGCATTGCAAAGACTTTGAAAACTGAATTAACTTTGGGACTGCAGTCCACAGAAAGTGGGCTGGACTGTGTCTTAAACCTAAACAGGGTGATTGCTTGCTGAAACAAAAATAACATTTAACATAAATATTTTTAAAGACTCAGTACCTCATGACATAATATTCATGCCCAGGAACAAATACAAAAGTACTCAATATATGAAGAACTAGAAAAATATCACTTCACACAGGGCAAAAAAAAACAACAGATGCTAATGTGAAAATAAAATATATTAAAAACATCTGACAAAAAACGTAAAGCAATTGGCCAGGCATAGTGGCTTACACCTGTAATCTCAACACTTTGGGAGGCCAAGGTGTGAGGATTGCTTGAGGCCAAAAATTTGTAACCAGCCTGGACAATATAGAGAGAACCCATCTCAATAAAAAAATAAAAAATAAAAATCAACTGGATATAGTGTTGCATACCTATAGTCCTAGCTACTAGGAAGGCTGGGACAAGAGGATCCCAGTTCGAGGTTACTGTGAGCTATGAACATACCACTGCACTCTAGCTCGAGTGACAGAGGGAGATCCTGTCTCAAAATATGAAAAAGAACTTAAAGCAGCTATCACAAAAATGTTCCACCAAGTAATTTCTAACACTCGTGAAACAAAAAAACAGAGTTACAACAAGAAACAGAATTGGACAGAAATCGTACAACTGAACAATACAATAACTACAATTGGAAAAAATCTCACTAAAAGGTCTCAATATTAGAATGGATATGACAGAGGAAGGGATCAGTGAACTCAAAGATAGTTTAATAAAAACTATCCAGTCAGAGTAACAGAGAAAAAATAGATTGAGAAAAATTAACAGGGCCTTCAGAACATGTGGGATAGTAAAAAAGGTCTAATATTGTATCATTAGAGTTCCAAAAGGAGATAAGAAAAGAATGTAGACCTGAAAAAAATGTTTGAAGAATTAATAGCTGGAAATTTTCTGTTTAGCAAAAGACATAAACTTAAGATTCAAAATATTCAACAAATCCCCAAGAGGACAAACCCAAAGAAATCCATGCTCTGTGACACATATGCAACCTGCTAAGAATAAAAGGCAATTAAAAACCTTTAAACAGAGACAAGCTATGCATTATTTGTAGGAAAACAATAATTCAAATGACAATGAATTTTTTATCAGAAATCATGGAGTTCAGAAGAAAGTAGCACACATTTTTAGGTAGTGAAAGGAAAGAACCATCAGCCCAGATTTCTTTATTCAGTGAAAATATTCTTCAAAAAATAAAAGAGAAATAAGATATTCTCAAATAAAGAAAACCTAAGAGAATTATTTGCCAGCAGACCTCCTTTAGAAAAATATTGTTAATGCAAATTTTTCAGATAGAAGCAAAATAATACCAGAAAGAAAAATGGAACATAAGGAATGAAAGAAGAAAACAAAATGGTAAATATCTGGGTAAATATAGACTGCTTTCTCTTGAGATCCTTAAGATATGTTTCATGGTTGCAAGTTAAAATTATAACATTGTCTTGCAGGGTTTTCAATGCACCTAGTAAGTAAAGGGATCTATATGGTGGTAAGATATATCAACATCCATTTGATGTTGATAAAATATTTAGTCTAATTAGACTAAATATAGAGTTAAGTAATTCTCTAGAGCAACTACTAAAATAAATTTCAAGGAGATATAGTCAAAGACTCAATGGGCAAGTAAAATAGAATACTAAAAAATGTTCAAAAAGTGCAAAAGAATGCAGAAAATAGAGAATGGAGATACAAAAATGAAGAGAACAAACAAAACTAAATAATAAAATGGTAAAGTGGGATACAAATATATCAATAACTGTATTAAATGTAAATGGTCTGAGTACACCAATTAAAAGACAGAGATCATTAGAATGGATAGCAAAACATCATACAACTATATGTTGTCCATGTAAAACTCACTTCAAATCTAATGCTTCAAATAGGTTATAAGGAAAAGGATAGAAAAAGATATACCATGCAAACTCTTACAAAAGAAGTTGGAGTTGCTATATACATATCAGACAAAGTAGATTTCAGCACAAAGAAAATTACCAGAAATAAAGAGAAACTTTACATAATGATTCAACAGTCAATTTGTCATGAAGATATAATAACCCTAAATGTGTATGCACCTAACAACGGAGCATAATATGCCAAAATACAGGGCATAAAAACTGAGAAAACTGAAGGAGAAATTGACAAATTTTCTGTTACAGAAAGAAATTACAATGCTCATAGATTGAATATCAGAAAAAAATATGGAACTCAACAATACCATAAATCAATAGGATCTAACCAACATTTTTTGAACACTCATCCAACAATAGCAGAAGTCACATCCTTTCCAAATTCACAAGAAACATTCACTAAAATATACCATATCCTGGATTGTAAAACAAATCTTAACAATTTATTTTTTTAAGAGATGGTGGTCTAGCTATGTTGCCTACACTGGCCTTGATCTCCTGGGCCCAAGCGATCCTCCTGCTTCAGCCTCCCAAGCCTCCCAAACTGCTGGGATTACAGGAATAAGCCACGGCACCTGGCCAGACCTTAACAAATTTAAAAGAATTAGAATCATACAAAGTATATTATCTGATTATAATGTAATTAAAGTAGAAGTCAAAACAGGGAAAATTCTCCAAACACTTGAAAATTAAAAAGTACACTTGTAAAACCAGTCAAGCAACAAAAGAGTAAAAAGCAGTAAGAATTTACTGGAGGGGTATGGTAGAGAGCACAGAGAGATCCCCTCTGTGCACAGATGCATAAGAAAGACCTAAAACTAAAGGCAAAGCTGGAACAATGATACTATTTTTCTAGTACCCCAGTTTCCACTCTATGCGCAAAATAATATCAAAGTAACTTCAAAAGAGTGGTACGGCCGGGCGCGGTGGCTCACGCTTGTAATCCCAGCACTTTGGGAGGCCGAGGCGGGCGGATCACGAGGTCAGGAGATCGAGACCACGGTGAAACCCCGTCTCTACTAAAAATACAAAAAATTAGCCGGGCGTGGTGGCGGGCGCCTGTAGTCCCAGCTACTCGGAGAGGCTGAGGCAGGAGAATGGCGTGAACCCGGGAGGCGGAGCTTGCAGTGAGCCGAGATTGCGCCACTGCACTCCAGCCTGGGCGACAGAGCGAGACTCCGTCTCAAAAAAAAAAAAAAAAAAAAAAAAAAAAAAAAAAAAAAAAGAGTGGTACATTGAAGGTAACCAGAACAAGTCAAACATACCCCAATTCCTAAATACAACTGAGCTGCTTACACTTCCTTGAAAATATTAATCAAAAGAAGGATGGACAAGCCATATTCCTAACAGGTAACATAGACTTAAGAACAGGGAATATTACCAGGAATAAAGAGGGGCATTTCATAATAAGAAAGGGATCAATCACAAAGAGAACAGAACAATCCTAAATGTCTATGCAACTAAAAACAGAGTATCAAAATAAGGAAAGCAAGAATTGATGGGACTAAAGGCTAAATTTTAAAATCCACAATTTTAGTGGCAGACATCAAAATCTTCTCTTAGTAATCAATAGAACAAAATCAGAATATACATTTGACTTAAAAACATTACAAATTAACTTGATCTAACTGACATTTAGAGAAATCATTCATGAGCAACTACAGGATACATGTTTTTTTCAAGTGCACATGGAATATTCACCATGATAAATCATATTCCAGGTCATAAAACATACTTCAACGAATTTAAAATGATTAATATCATATAAAGTATATTCTCTTATAAAAACAAAATTAAACTTGAAATAAATAACAGAAAAATAGCTAGAGATATCCAAATATTGAGAAATTTCAAAACACATTTTTGCATAACCCATAGCTCAAAGACCAAGTCATAAGAGAAATTAGAAAATATTATAACTTGAATGAAAATGAAAACACAGCATACATTAATTTGTGAGATGCAGTACTTGGCGATAGTTTTAGCATTAAATGCTAATATTGCAAAAGAGGTGTGCCATTTATTAATTTATTGCATCTCATTTCTATATTTATTTTCAATGTATGTTCTGTGATAATAGAATTAATTTAAGCACCTTTCCTTTAAATTCAGCACAATGTTGTGCTTTCTCAGTAGAGGGCACTGGAGGGACACTGCAGGAGGAAGTGCCTCTCCTGGGAGGAAGAGCCTCTCCAGCTGCTGCATGGGAGAAAGTAGGGGTGTGGATCAAGGGTGTAGACCAAGTGTACAGTGTTTACAAAGTCTAGTGTATTACAGCAAAAAACAATAATAATAAAATAGAGACTGAAGGGAAAAAAAGTCTAAATTTGCTGAAGACATGATTGTCTACATAGAAAATCCAAGAGAATCTACAACAAAGCTACTAGGAATAAAAAGTGACTTTAGCAAGATCATGGGGAAGAAGAACAATGTAAAAAAATTAATTGTACTTCAATATACTAGTAATGAACAAATAGAAGTTGAAATAACATTGAAAATAACACAAAAATATGAAATATTAGGTATAAATCTAAATAAGGACAAAATATGTAGGCTGAACACTGTAAGACAATATGAGAAAATTTGAAAAGATCTAAGTAAATAAGTGAATAAGAGAATATATGGGCCGGGCCTGGTGGCTCACACCTGTAATCCCAACATTTTGGGAGGCCGAGGTGGGCGGATCACAAGGTCAGATCGATCCCATCCTGGCTAACACAGTGAAACCCCATCTCTACTAAAAATACAAAAAATTATCTGGGCGTGGTGGCACACTCCTGTAATCCAGCTACTCGGGAGGCTGAGGAAGGAGAATCACTTGAACCAGGGAGGCGGAGGTTGCAGTGAGCCAAGATCATGCCACTGCACTCCAGCCTGGGCAACAGAGTGAGACTCCATCTGAAAAAAAAAAAAGAGAAAAAGAAAGAAAGAAAAGAAAAGAATATACTATGTGCAGGATTGGAAGACTCAATATTGTTAAAATACTATTTTTCTTCAAACTGATCTATGGATTGAAAGCAATCACAATAAATTCCAGCAGGATTTTTTTTCAGAAGTCAGTGACCTAATTATTATATGGAAAAACAAAGACACTATAATAGTCAAGCTGATTATGAAAAAGAATAAAGTTGGTGAAATTACACTATCTGACATCAAGACTTACAATGACCTTACAGTAACCAAGGCAGCTTCTATTAGTGAAAGAACAGATACACATGTCAATGATTCATAATAATGAGTCCAGAAATAAAACTCAGGTCAAAATACATAAGGCAACAATTGCTAGAACCACAAAAAGAGATAGAGAAATATATTACTACATTTGTTGGCTTCAACACACCTCTATGATTAATTGAAAAATCAGCAGGTAGAAAAATCAGTAAGGAAATACAATCATGAGCCTCATAATGCTGTTTTGGTCAATGACAGACCACATATACAACGAAGGTCCAATAAGATTATAATGAATCTAAAAATTCCTATTATCTAGTCATAGCCATAATGTCATTAACGTCATAGTGCAGCATATTACTCTTGTGTTTGTAGTGATGCTGGTGTAAACAAACTTACTACACTACTGGTCATACGTGAACTTTTAAAAAATACAATTCTCTGTTTTTTTAAAAAAAAAAAGTCTCTGCCTCTCTTTCCTTGTCTTTTTCTAATATTGTGTATGTGAGCTTTGTTCTTTTTATTGCATATTTTATATTTTATTTTTATATTTTATATTTATATTTTATTTCTCCCTCTAAATTTATTTGTTATTTCTGCCATTTTCTGTTTTATAAATATGGTTATCCTTTGATATCCACAGGGGATTGGTTCCAGGAGCTCCGGTGATACCAAACTCTGCAGATGTTCAAATGACATAGCATTTGTGTATAACCTACACACATCCTCCCATATACAGTACTTTAAATTATCTCTAGATTACTTATAACACCAAATAAAATGTAAATGCTACGTAAATAGTTGTTATACTATATTGTATTGTATTTGTATTATTTTTATTGTTGTATTGTTATTTTTCCAATTTTTAGAATATTTTAGCTCCACCATTGGTTGAATCCACTGATATGGAACCCACAGATATGAAGGGCCAACTGTAGTTACAATCATTAGCCACATAACAACCTTTTGGTCAATGTTAGATTGCATATGTTATGGTGATCTCATAAAACTATAGTAGAGCTAAAAAATTCCTATCACCTGGTAACTCATATGTTTGTCACATAAAAGTACAGCATATATAATTATGTACAGAACATATTACTTGATAATGATATTAAAAGGCCATGTCACTGGTTTATGTGTTTATTATACCATACTTTTTATCGTTAAAGCTATTGTGTGTGTTTATGACTTCGTTTTTAACAAAAAAGTTTAAAAAGTAAAGTACTTAAATGGAAAAAGGCATACAGAATAAGGATATCAGAAAGAAAATATTTTTGTACAGCTGTACAATGCGTTTGTGCTTTAGCCAAGTATTATTACAAAAGAGTCAAAAAGTAAAAAAAATTAAAAGTTCATAAAGTAAAAAACTTACAGCAAGCTAAGGTCATTTTATTATTGAATAAAGAAAAATGTTTTTATAAATGTATTCTAGCCTGAGTACAGTGTTTATAAAATCTACAGTAGCATACAGCAATGTCCTAGACATTCATATTCACTCACTTCTCATTCACTGACTCATCCAAAGTAACTTCCAGTCCTGCAATCTTCGTTCATGGTAAGTGCCCTATACAACTATACAATTTTTTGTCTATTATACTGTACATTACCATACATTTTCTATGTTTAGATACACAAATCCTTACCTTATGTTACAATTTCCTACAGTATTCTGTAAAATAACATGCTATACAGCTTTGTAGCCTAGGAGTAACAGGCTATACTATATAGCCTAGGTGTGTAGTAGGCCACACTATCCAGTTTTATGTAAGTACACGCTATAGTATTTATAATATTTGCACAACGAAGTCACCTAACAATGCATTTCTCAGAATGCATCTCCTTCATTAAGGAACACGTAACTGTGGTTGAACTGAAAAGCACCATCAATCAACTGGATCTAATTGACACATAGAATGCTTCATCTGATGACAGTACAATATGTACTCTTCTCAAGCTCACAATGTCCATTCAACCAGATTGACCACATTCTTGTCCATAAAACATACAACAACAAATATAAAAGACGAGAAATCATATGATGTATGCACTCAGACCACAATGGAATTAAACTAGAAATCAGTAACAGAAAGATAGCTGGAAATTCCCAAATGCTTGGAGGTTAAATAACAAACTTCTAAATAAAACACAACTTACAAAAGAAATTTCAAAATAAATGTAAAAATATTTGAACTAAATAAAAATGAAAATACAACTTATCAAAACATGTAAGCAGAGAAAGCAGTGCTTAGAGGAAAACTTATACTATTGAATGCATATATTAGAAAATAATAAAGAACTAAAATCAATAAGCTATGATTTCACCTTGGAAAACCAGAGAAAAAAAATGTAAGCTTTAAACAGGGAGAAATAATAAAAATTAGAAGCAGAAATCAATGAAATTGAAAACAGTAAAACTATAGAGAAATTAACAAAACTAAAACCTGATTCTTTGAAAATATCAACAAAATTTATAAACCTGTAGCCAGGCTAATGAAGAATAAAAAAAGATATAAATTACTAATACCATAAATGAAAGAGGTGCCATCATTACTGATCCCCTGGACAACAAAATGATAATAAAGAAATATTACCAAAAATTCTATGGCCACAAATTTGACAACATACATGAAATGGACCAATTTCTTAAAAAGCATAATCTAGCAAAATTCACACAAGAAGAAACAGATAATCTGAATAGTTCTATGACTGTTAAATAAATTTATTTAATAATTAATAACCTTCCAGTATAGAAAATGCTAAGCCTAAATGGTTTCACTGGTGACTTCTGCCAAATATTTGAAGACAAAATGATACCAATTCTGTATAATATCTTTCCAGAAACAAAAGCAGAAAGAATACTCATTCAGTGAAGCCAGCATCACCCTAATACTAAAACCATATAAGAACACTAAAAGAAAGGAAAACTGCAGAACAGTGTCTTTCATGAACATACATGCAAAAATTCTTAACCAAATCTTAGCAAATTAAATCTAACTACGTGTAAAGAGAATAATATACCACAACCAAGTAGAATTTATTTCAAGTATTCAAGGCTAGATCAAGATTTCAATTATTAGTTAATAGAATTTATCAACAAGCTACAGAAGAAAAATTATATGATTACATAAATAGATACAAAAAACTCATTTGCCAAAATCTAACATCCATTCACAATAAAAATTCTCAGCAAACTAGGAATAGAGGGAAACTTCCCCAACCTAATAAAGAAGAAAAACCTACAGCTAACATCATACTTAATGGAAACAAACCAGATAATTTCTCACTAAAATCCAGAAAAAGGTAAGGATGTTCCTTCTCACCACCCCTACTGAATATCATACTGGAAGTCCTAGCTAATGCAATATGACCAGAAAAAGAAATAAAATTTGTACACATTAGGGAGGGAGAAATAAAATTGTCTTTTTCACAGGTAGCATAGTTGTTTATGTAGAAAAATCTCAAACAATCAATTAAAAAAAGAAACTCCTGCAATTAATATGTAATTAAAGGAAAGTTGCAGGACACCAGGTTAATTTATAAAAGTCAATTACTTTTCTATATAAAAGCAATAAGCAATTTTTAAATTAAAAGCATAGTATCATTTATATTAGCACCAAACAAAATGAAGTGCTTTGGAATATATCTACCAAAATATATATAAGATCTATATAAGCAAAATTACAAAACTCTGATGAAAGAAATCAAATAAGATATAAATAAATGATAAATATTTTATATTCATACATAGGATGTATCTATTTTGTTAAGATGTCTGTTCTTTGCAATTTGACCTATAGATTCAAAGCAATCTCAATCATAATATCAGGAAATTATTTTGTGGATATTAACAAAGTGATTCTAAAATTTATATAGACAAGAGATCCAGAATAGCCCACACCTTACTGAGAAAAAACAAAGGCCAAGGACTGATGCTACCCAACTTCAAAACTTACTATAAATTACATTAATCATGACAGCGTGGTATTGGTGAAATAATAGACAAATAGATCAATGGAACAGAAGAGACAGCCCTCCCCACCTCCTGACCCCCCACACACAAACATGCAAATAGAGTCAAATGATCTTTGACAAAGAAGGTAATTGAATGGAAAAATGATAAAGGATCTGCCCTATATTCAGCCCACAAAAGCCAGATTTAAGGTGTGTTCTGGGTTCTGTGGATGCTCATGGACAGGCAGTGGCACAACAACCCAGCTGGCCTGACAGCAAACAGATGCTGGGTCTGCCATGGTTTTCTCAAACATGTACATACATCAGAATCATCTGGAGTAACGGATTCAGTAGGCCTGGGGCAGAACCCAATAATTCAGATTTCTAACAAGTCGCCTGGAGATACTGATGGTACCAGGACAAATGGTGCTGAAATAACTGGATATTCACATGTAAAAAAATAAATCTAGACACTAAACTTATTTCATTAACAAAAATTAATTCCAAATGGATCATAGACCTCAGTATAAAACATAAAACCTTAAACTTCCAGAATATAACATAGGAAAAACTCTAGGTGACTTGGGTTTGGTGGTGAGTTTTTAGATAAAACATCAAAAGAATAATCCATGAAAGAAAAAAATAGACAACATGGACTTTGCTAAAATTAAAAACTTCTGCCTTGCAAGAGAGACTGTTAGAAGGAAAAGGCAAGCCACCAACTGGGATAAAATATTTGCAAAACACATCTGAAAATATTTTTTAAACATTCTGTATCCAAAATATACAAAGAAAAACTAGAGAGAGAGAGAGAGAGAGAGAGAGAGCTGTTAAAACTCAATGTTAAGAAAACATTTTTTTTTTTTTTTTTTTTTGGAGATGGAGTCTCACTCTGTCACCCAGGCTGGAGTGCGATCTCAGCTCACTGCAGCCTACACCTCCTGGGTGCAAGTGAGTCTCCTGCCTAATTTTTTTTTTTATACTATAAGCTCAAGGGTACATGGGCACCATGTGCAGGTTTGTTACATGTGTATACATGTGCCATGTTGGTTTGCTGCACCCATTAACTCATCATTTACATTAGGTGTTTCTCCTAATGTTATCCCTCCCCCGGCCCCCCACCCCATGACAGGCCCTGGTGTGTGATGTTCCCTGCCCTGTGTCCAAGTGTTCTCATTGTTCAGTTCCCACCTATGAGTGAGAACATGTGATGTTTGGTTTTCTGTCCTTAATGATAGTTTGCTCAGAATGATGGTTTTGAGCTTCATCCATGTCCCTGCAAAGGACATTAACTCATCCTTTTTTATGGCTGCATAGTATTCCATGGTGTATATGTGCCACATTTTCTTAATCCAGTCTATCATTGTTGGACATCTGGGTTGGTTCCAAGTTTTTGCTATTGTGAATAGTGCCATAATAAACACATGTGTGTGCATGTGTCTTTATATTAGCATGATTTAGAATCCTTTGGGTATATACCCAGTAATGGGATGGCTGGGTCAAATGATATTTCTAGTTCTAGATCCTTGAGGAATTGCCACACTGTCTTCCACATGGTTGAACTAGTTTACACTCCCACCAACACTGTAAAAGTGTTCCTATTTCTCCACATTCTCTCCAGCATCTGTTGTTTCCTGACTTTTTAATGATCACGAGTCTAACTGGTGTGAGATGATATCTCACTGTGGTTTTGATTTGCATTTCTCTGATGACCAGTGATGATAAGAATTTTTTCATGTGTCTGTTGGCTGCATAAATGTCTTCTTTTGAGAACTGTCTGTTCATATCCTTTGCCCACTTTTTGTTGGGGTTGTTTTTTTCTTGTAAATTTGTTTAAGTTCTTTGTAGATTCTGGATATTAGCCCTTTGTCAGATGGGTAGATTGCAAAAATTTTCTTTCCATCCTGTAGGTTGACTGTTCACTCTGATGGTAGTTTCACTGATGGTAGTTTCTTTTGCTGTGCAGAAGCTCTTTAGTTTAATTAGATCCCATTTGTCTATTTTGGCTTTTGTTGCCATTGCTTTTGTTGTTTTAGTCATGAAGTCCTTGCCCATGCCTATATCCTGAATGGTATTGCCTAGGTTTACTTCTAGGGTTTTTATTGTTTTAGGTCTAAAATTTAAGTCTTTAATCCATCTTGAATTAATTTTTGTACAAGGTGTAAGGAAGGGATCCAGTTTCAGCTTTCTATGTATGGCTAGCCAGTTTTCCCAGCACCATTTATTAAATAGGGAATCCTTTCCCCATTTCTTGTTTTTGTCAGGTTTGTCAAAGATCACATGGTTGTATATGTGTGGTGTTATTTCTGAGGTCTCTGTTCTGTTCCATTGGTCTATATCTCTGTTTGGGTGACAGTACCATGCTGTTTCGATTACTGTAGCCTTGTGGTATAGTTTGAAGTCAGGTAAAATGATGCCTCCAGTTCTTTTTGCTTAGGATTGTCTTGGCAATGCGGGCTCTTTTTTGATTCCATATAAACTTTAAAGTAGTTTTTTCCAATTCTGTGAAGAAAGTCATTGGTAGCTTGATGGGGATGTCATTGAATCTATAAATTACCTCTGGCAGTATGGCCATTTTCACGATATTGATTCTTCCTATCCATGAGCATGGAATGTTCTTCTATTTGTTTGTGTCCTCTTTTATTTTGTTGAGCAGTGGTTTGTCATTCTCCTTGAAGAGGTCCTTCACATCCCTTGTAAGTTGGATTCCTAGGTATTTTATTCTCTTTGTAGCAATTTTGAATGGGATTTTACTCATGATTTGGCTCTCTGTTTGTCTGTTAATGGTGTATAGGAATGCTTGTGACTTTTTGCACATCAATTCTGTATCCTGAGACTTTGCTGAAGTTGCTTATCAGCTCAAGGAGATTTTGGGCTGAGACGATGGGGTTTTCTAAATCTACAATCATGTCATCTGCCAACAGGGACAATTTGACTTCATCTTTCCTAATTGAATACCCTTTATTTCTTTCTTCTGCCTGATTGCCCTGGCCAGAACTTCCAACACTGTGTTGAATAGGAGTGGTGAGAAAGGGCATCCCTGTCTTGTGCCAGTTT
Source organism: Symphalangus syndactylus (assembly GCF_028878055.3). Taxonomy (NCBI): domain Eukaryota; kingdom Metazoa; phylum Chordata; class Mammalia; order Primates; family Hylobatidae; genus Symphalangus; species Symphalangus syndactylus. The sequence goes on from NC_072426.2 coordinate 89,208,666, forward strand.
TCAAAGGGAAAGTTTCCAGTTTTTGCCCATTCAGTATGATATTGGCTGTGGGTTTGTCATAAATAACTCTTATTATTTTGAGATATGGTCCATCAATTCATAGTTTACTGAGAGTTTTTAGCATGAAGCGTTGTTGAATTTTGTCAAAGGCTGTTTCTGCATCTATTGAGATAATTATGTGGTTTTTGTTGTTGGTTCTGTTTATGTGATGGATTACATTTACTGATTTGCATATGTTGAACCAGCCTTGCATCCCAGGGATGAAGCCAACTTGATCATGCTGGATAAGCTTTTTGATGTGCTGCTGGATTTGGTTTGCCAGTATTTTATTGAGAATTTTCGCATTGATGTTCATCAGGGATACTGGCCTAAAATTCTCTTTTTTTGTTGTGTCTCTGCCAGGCTTTGGTATCAGGATGATGCTGGCATCATAAAATGAGTTAGGGAGGATTCCCTCTTTTTCTATTGATTGGAATAGTTTCAGAATGAATGGTACCAGCTTCTCTTTGTACGTCTGGTAGAATTCAGCTATGATCCCATCTGGTCTTGGATTTTTTTTGGTTGGTAGGCTCTTAATTATTGCCTCAATTTCAGAGCCTGTTATTGGTCTGTTCAGAGATTCAACTTCTTCCTAGTTTAGTCTTGGGAGGGTGTGCGTGTCAAGGAATTTATCCATTTCTTCTAGATTTTCTAGTTTATTTGCGTAGAGGTGTTTATAGTATTCTCTGATGGTAGTTTGTATTTCTGTGGGATCGGTGGTGATATTCCTTTTATCATTTTTACTGCATCTATTTGATTCTTCTCTCTTTTCTTCCTTATTAGTCTTGCTAGTGGTCTATCAATTTTGTTGATCTTTTCAAAAAACCAGATCCTGGATTCATTGATTTTTTGAAGGGCTTTTTATGTCTCTATCTCCTTCAGTTCTGCTTTGATCTTAGTTATTTCTTGCCTTCTGCTAGCTTTTGAATGTGTTTGCTCTTGCTTCTCTAGTTATTTTAATTGTGATGTTAGGGTGTCAATTTTAAATCTTTCCTGCTTTCTCTTGTGGGCATTTAGTGCTATACATTTCCCTCTACACACTGCTTTAAAAAAGTGTCCCAGAGATTCTGGTATGTTGTGTCTTTGTTCTCATTGGTTTCAAAGAACAGATTTATTTCTGCCTTCATTTCGTTATTTACCCAGTAGTCATTCAGGAGCAGGTTGTTCAGTTTCCATGTAGTTGAGCAGTTTTCAGTGAGTTTCTTAATCCTGAGTTCTAGTTTGATTGCACTGTGGTCTGAGAGACAGTTTGTTATCATTTCTGTTCTTTTACATTTTCTGCGGAGTGCTTTACTTTCAACTATGTGGTCAATTTTGGAATAAGTGTGATGTGCTGCTGAGAAGAATGTATATTCTCTTGATCTGGAGTGGAGAGTTCTGTAGATGTCTATTAGGTCTGCCTAGTGCAGAGCTGAGTTCAGTTCTTGGATATCCTTGTTAACTTTCTGTCTCGTTGATCTGTCTAATGATGACAGTGGGGTGTTAAAGTCTCCCATTATTATTGTGTGGGAGTCTAAGTCTCTTTGTAGGTCTCTAAGGACTTGCTTTATGAATCTAGGTGCTCCTGTATGGGGTGGATATATATTTAGGATAGTTAGCTCTTCTTATTTAATTGATCCCTTTACCATTATGTAATGGCCTTCTTTGTCTCTCTTGATCTTTGTTGGTGTAAAGTCTGTTTTATCAGAGACTAGGATTGCAACCCCTGCTTTTTTTTTTTTTTTTTTTTTTGCTTTCTATTTGCTTGGTAGATATTCCTCCTTCCTTTTATTTTGAGCCTATGTGTGTCTCTGCACATGAGATGGGTCCCCTGAATACAGCACACTGATGGGTCTTGACTCTTTATCCAATTTGCCAGTCTGTGTCTTTTAATTGGGGCATTTAGCCCATTTACATTTAAGGTTAATATTGTTATGTGTTAATTTGATCCTGTCATTATGATGTTAGCTGATTATTTTGCCTGTTAGTTGATGCAGTTTCTTCCTAGCATCATTGGTCTTTACAAGTTGGCATGTTTTTGCAGTGGCTGGTAACAGTTGTTCCTTTCCATGTTTAGTGCTTCCTTCAGGAGCTCTTGTAAGGATGGCCTGGTGGTGACAAAATCTCTCAGCATTTGCTTGTCGTTAAAGGATTTTATTTCTCCTTCACTTATGAAGCTTAGTTTGTCTGGATATGAAATTCTGGGTTGAAAATTCTTTCCTTTAAGAATATTGAATATTGGCCCTCACTCTTCTGGCTTGTAGAGTTTCTGCCAAAAGATCCGCTGTTAGTCTGATGGGCTTCCCTTTGTGGGTAACCCAACCTTCTCTCTGGCTACCTTAATGTTTTTTCCTTCATCTTGGTGAATCTGACAATTTTGTGCCTTGGAGCTGCTCTTCTCGAGGAGTATCTTTGTAGTGTTCTCTGTATTTCCTGAATTTTAATGTTGTGCCTTGCTAGGTTGGGGAAGTTCTCCTGGATAATATCCTGCAGAGTGTTTTCCAACTTGGTTCCATTCTCCACATCACTTTCAGGTATACCAATCAAACATAGATTTGGTCTTTTCACATAGTCCCATATTTCTTGGAGGCTTTGTTCGTTTCTTTTTACTCTTTTTTCTCTTCTCACTTTATTTCATTAATTTGATCTTCAATCACCCTTCAATTCCCCCTTTCTTGCACTTGATCCAATCGGCTATTGAAGCTTGTGCATACGTCACGTAGTTCTCGTGCCATGGTTTTCAGCTCCATCAGGTCATTTAAGGTCTTCTCTACACTGTTTATTCTGTTTAGTCATTCGTCTAATCTTTTTTCAAGGTTTTTAGCTTCCTTGCAATGGTTCAAACATCCTCCTTTAGATTGGAGAAATTTATTATTGCTGACCTTCTGAAGCCTACTTCTGTCAGCTCATCAAAGTCATTCTTCATCCAGCTTTGTTCTGTTGCTGGCAAGGAGCTGCGATCCTTTGGAGGAAAAGAGATGCTCTGATTTTTAGAATTTTTAGCTTTTCTACTCTGGTTTTTCCCCATCTTTGTGGTTTTATCTACCTTTGGTCTTTGATGCTGGTGATTTACAGATGGGGTTTTGGTATAGATGTTCTTTTTGTTGATGTTGATGCTATTCCTTTCTGTTTGTTAGTTTTCCTTCTAACAGTCTGGTCCCTTAGCTGCAGGTCTGTTGGAGTTTGCTGGAGGTCCACTCCAGACCCGTTTTGCCTGGGTATCACTAGCAGTGGCTGCAGAACAGCAAATATTGCAGAACAGCAAATATTGCTGCCTGATCCTTCCTCTGGAAGTTTTGTCCCAGAGGGTCACCCACCTGTATGAGGTGTCAGTCAGCCCCTACTGGGAGGTGTCTCCCAGTTAGGCTACACATGGGTCAGATACCCACTTGAGGAGACAGTCTGTCCATTCTCAGAGCTCAAACATCATGCTGGGAGAACCACTGCTTTCTTCAGAGTTGTCAGACAGGGACTTTTAAGTCTGCAGAAGTTTCTGCTGTCTTTTGTTCTGCTATGCCCTTCCCCCAGAGGTGGAGTCTACAGAGGGCCTTTCTGAGCTGCGGTGGGCTCCACCCAGTTTGGGCTTCCTTGGCCACTTTGTTTACCTACTCAAGCCTCAGCAATGGTGGATGCCCCTCCCCCTGCCAGGCTGCTGCCTCATAGGTCAATCTCAGACTGCTGTGCTAGCAGTGAGCAAGGCTCCATGGGTGTGGGACCCACCGAGCCAGGTATGGGATATCATCTCCTGGTGTGCCATTTGTTAAGACTGTTGGAAAAGGACAGTATTGGGGCAGAAATGTCCCGATTTTCCAGGTATAGTCTGTCACAGCTTCCCTTGGCTAGGAAAGGAAAATCCCCTGACCCCTGTGCTTCCCAGGTGAGGCAATGCCCCACCCTGCTTTGGCTCGCCCTCCATGGGCTGCACCCACTGTCCAACAAGTCCCAATGAGATGAATCAGGTACCTCAGATGGAAATGCACAAATCACTGTTTCCTACGTCAATCACGCTGGGAGCTGCAGTTCCTATTCCGCCTTCTTGGAAGGGGCTTTTTTCTCTCCTGCCTAATTTTAAAAATTGACAAATGATCTGAATAGGCATTTCAACAAAGATGATATACAAATGGCAAATAAGTATATAAAAAGATGTACAACATCCTATATGATTAGGTAATTGCAATGAGATACCACTACACACCTATTAAGATGGCTAAAGTTAAAAAAAAAAAAGAAACCAACACAATTCCAAATGATGGTACCAATGTGGAGCAATAGGAACAGAAACTTCTCATTCATTTGATGGGAATTCAAAATAGTATAATCACACTGGAAGACAGTTTGGCAGTGTCTTACAAAGCTAAAAGTCTTACCATACAATTTACTCTTTGCACTCCAAGGTATTTCCCCTAATGAGGTGAAAACTTATGTCCACACAAAAACCTGCACATGAACACTTATAGTAGCTTTATTCATAATTTTCAAAATCCAGAAGTAATCAAATGGACCTTAAAAAGATGAATGGGATATATACACATATTATATATCCATGGTAATTAAAAATTAATATTTTTCAAACATGAATGGATAAACAAACTATTGTACATTCATACAATGGAATCTGATTTAATGATAAAAATGAACTATCAAATCACAAAACGACATGGAGGAAACTTAAATGCATATTGTTTAGTGAAAGAATCAGTCTGAAAAGACTATATATTACATGTTTCCAACTATATGGCATTCTGGAAAAGGCAAAACCTATAGGCACTGAGAAGATCAGTAAATACCAGGGACTGGGGAAAAGAGGGAGAGGGATGAATAGGTAGAGCACAGGGAATTTTTAGGGCACTGAAACTATCCTGTATGACACAGTCATGGTGGATGCATGACATTATGTATTTGTCAAAACCTACAGAATGTACAACACAGAGTGAACCCTAATATAACCCATAGGCTTTATTTAAAAATAATGTATCAATATTGGCTAATCAGTTGTAACAGCTGTATCACTGTAATGCAAGATGCTAATACCAGGGGAAATTGTGAGGTGGGATGGGAGTATATGGAACCTCTCTGTATTACTTGCTCAATTTTCTATATACTTAAAAACTGCTCTGAAAAAAAATTCTACTAATTAAAAAAGAAAAACACAGACAGTGAGAAAATATCTGCAAATTAGAGATTTGATAAAGGAACTGAATCTAGAAAACATAAAGAACTCTCAAAACTCAGTAGTAAGAAATTAAATAGCACAGTAAAAAGGGAGGAGGTATTTAAACAGATAAGTCACTAAAATAGATATTCAAATGGAAAATGAAAACATGAAAGGATGTTCAACATTATTCATCATTAGAAAAATTTGAATTAAAGCAACAATAACATCCCACTACACAACCCATTAGGATGGCTAAGATTTACCAGAAAGAAAATGACAATACCAAATTCTGGGAAGAATATAAAGCAACTAGAACACATATGCACCATTAGTGGAAATCCAATATGACACAGCCACTTTAGAAAATGGTTTGGCCATTTCTTTTAAAATGAAACACATTTGATAAACAGCCTTGCAATTTCATTCCTAGATGTTTACCCAAGAGAAATGAAAACATATATTCATAGAAAAACTGGTAACAAGGGTTTATAGTGGCTTTATTCATAATCACCAAAACCAGGAAATGCCCAAAAGTCTTTAAAGAGGAAAATGCATAAACAAACAGTGGTTCATTATATAATGGAATGCATTAATTTAATAGAATACAATGCCTAATAAAAAAGATTCATCTATGTCCGATAAACACGACATAGATGAATCTCAAATGTATTATGCTACATGATAAAAAAACAAGCTCAAAAGGTTATATACAGAGTGATTCCATTTATTACCCTTTTTAAAGTCAAAAATACCTAGAGAAAACAGATCACTGATTGTCAGGATATGGAGGTATGGGGAGAAATTGACTATGAGGTGACAGAAATGTTCTTTATATTGATTTTATTGGGCGCAGGATAACTTCTTGAGGTGACAAAAATGTTCCTTATCTTGGTTTTATTGGTGGCTACACAACTACATGCATTTTTCAAAACTCTTAGAAGCTTAGAAGGAAGAATTTGAATTTAATGTAGACACTATCCCTTAGTAAACCTAATTTTAAAATATATGCTTAGACAAATCCTGAAGGAGACCACATCTGCTCACCTGGATGGGAAGTCCTCTCTTTACAGGCACTCTGAGTGACACACCTCCACGTCTACCATTGTCCACCTTTTGTGCATTGCACTTTCACTTTTCCATACATGTCCAGAGAGCAGCTCCTTCAGGGCTCTAGTGAGCCTCTCTTCCTTAGAAGAAACTTAGGAGAGGAAAGAGAGTGAGATGAACCACAGGCTTCATTGCTAGAGTTAGTATTCAGGTTGCAATTTGTATTCATCAGCTCCCTTCTGTACTATCCATTCTAAATTCTTTCTGCCCTCAGTTATCACTCCTGTTGAGGTGATAACCTTGCAGATCAGAATCAATTACAAGACAAGGACTCCCTTCTTGCCTGCTGATTTCTGGACACAGTTAACCCAGAGGGTCCATACAGCGTCCATATATTTTAGTTCAATTGTACCCTTGATGGTGAACATGTATCTTTCTGGGGGACAGAGGCCTCTAACTCTGCAAAGCTCAGAGCTGCACATAGAAATCACAAATTCCTCCACTGAGACATTAGCAATGGTGTCATGTAGGGCCTCTCCTGCTTCCACCCCTTGTTTCTCTGACTTATCTGTTGTTCCTATTGAGGACACAGCATTGCATAAAATTCTCTGTTTCAATGCATGTACCACTTTCTGAAGAATGGTACTCCATCTCTGCATAGTATTTTTCTTGAACAGTGATTCACCTGTGCCTTCAGCAGGCCATTCCAACAATCTATCAGGATGAAAGCTTCTGAGTGATGATGTATCCAGTACAACTGGTAGATCCCAAGGTCAGTGGTCTACTCCCACATCTCCTTGACTAGAAAGTTGGTTCCCTGGTCAAATGCTATGTTATATGAAATTCTATGGATAATTATCTAAGATTTGCGAGTTGGAAAGACGATCCTTAGATATCCACTCTTGAGAGGATAAAACTCCAGCTCTTCCAGAATAGAAGGGAACAATATAGTCAACTTACCACCAAGTGGAAAACGAATCTCTTCAAAGAATACCATCATCCCAGGAGCAGAGCATAGGTTCTCTTGCTGACAAGTAGGACATCCAGAGGACACAGTTGCTTGACGGGCCATTTTAAATCTTAGTCCATGATGCCTTATCTAGCCTCCCTGTCTCTGTCATTGTGGCCACCTCATTTGTGTTTCCATTGTGCCAGCACTGTGGTCAGCTGCAAATAAAACTAACATCATCCGGCTGAGTAATTTTGTCTAATTAGTGGCCTAGTGCCTCTTCTAAGGTGGAATGGCCTGTTCTAAAGGGGAGCTATGTTGAGATTTTGGGTATATCAATGGCAACTCAGACCCTTTTTCCAAAATTCCCCAAAATGCCTGGGTACTTCCTTTTTCCCAGTGTGCAGTCATTGGCCACTCTATGGCCATCGGCCTTTTGGAAAGTATACAAGATGGATTTCAGTGCCTACTTGTTAGTGTCTTGCTGTCCTTCTCCTGGTGTCCTGACTAACTCTTCAGTAAAGAGGTCTAAAAACTGAAAAGCTGACTCAGATCCAGAACTGAGAAAAGATTGGTGGTGTTTATTGCAGCAACCTCAGGTTCTTGCTTCTCCATTTTTTTTTTCTGGCAAAGAGGTCACATAGTGTCCTTCTCATCTGCCCAACTACATTGGCTTTAAAGACGCAATTAATATATCCTGTTAACCACATCCACAACTTTCTGCAGGTCAAGTTTTCTTAGCTGCCACTCCTATCTTCTATTTGTTATGTTAATTACAGCTCCACCCATCCCACCCCTATTTCTGAAGTTTAACACCAGGACCACTACCTGTCCTCTATTGCTTTGTGAGGAGGGGAGAGCAATCATCTCCATGGTTGTCAGTGACCTGAATCCTGTGACAGCCTCTCCAACTATTACCCTAGCCTGCAGCGGAAGCCATACATGAACTTCTTAGTAATTCCAGTGTCCGTCTCATCAGTGCATTCCTGGTAGTCTGAGTGAATCGTATATCTCCAAGGCATTTTCATAGAACAGAATCCTCTAGTGATCTTCAAGTCCCAGATAAAGAATATACTCCAGCATGCCCACTTCCCTGATCCATTCGGTCCCTTCCTGTACCATCTGCTACAGAAGTCCAGGTATTTCAATATCATGCATTGTGGGCCATTGCTTTTTCCAGACTTCTAGGGGTCATAGTAATAGAAGTTTGCATCAATTCCTAGTTTCTTTCCAGACATTAAACTCTGTATCCCTTATCAAACCTTATGCTATACCAGCCCATTGGATCAAGCATATTCAGAACTCAGTCTCACAGATATTCCCCTGGCTCCTGACCAGGCTATGCAACTCCCTAGGTATAAGTGTTTTCTTCCTTTCTGAGGTGCAGCACATCCCTACTGATTATGGTGCAACTCAGTGCTGGTTATAGGCCTGGCAGCCAGGAGAGAAAGTGGGTCAGCTCCTGAGGGGGTAATTGTTTCATTGAAGGAGAAAGAGCACTGTATTCTCATCACACATTGGGTTTGGCAAGGAGGGGTAGTAGCTTTTAATGGGTAACATTGGGACACTTCTGCAAGCTCAGAAGATTTATAGAAATCTGGAAATTAATCTTCAGAGACATCCATCCAGATTGTCCCCATCTTGTGTGTCAGAGTCCTAGGCTCCCCAAGTCAGGGTTCTGACTTTGGCATAAGAAACCTGCTTTAGTTGAGCATTCAATTATCTTTGAAATATAACCACTCTATTAGATTTTGAGCTTGGTCTTCAGCTTTTTCTTTGCTCCAAGCATGAGATAAAAGCTTTTTTGTAAACTAGCAAGGAGACTCTCTGGCTCTAACATTTAACATTCAATTGCTTGTTAATTGTTCTCAGTCTTTCATTTTCTATCTGTTGGGTGTCCATAAAACTTAGCAACAATAACCCATTTCCATTACCCTAATAGTTATCGTTCCTGAATCATCACACTGATATCAGTGCATGCTCATACACTGGGGCAATTCTCCCAAGTTGCCATACTGAAGTTTTAACAATGAGTCTGTCATTGTTCCACCTACCACCTGAGATGGAGTATCATGGTCAGCTGGGCAGTGGTTCAGTCACAAAACTCCATCTACTGCTTGATTTCTAGGAGGCAACAAGGTCACTTAGGAAGCAGATACTGAGATGGAGATAGAAGTGAAAACAATGTGTTGGACAATTACACTTCTGGAAAAATAAAAGAGAGGAAGTGAGATTGGGCTTGGGGATTAAGCAAGAGGCAATGCTGAGGTGAAGTCTCTACCAGCCCATTAAGAAGTTGCAGAACAAAGATGCATTAGAGGAGACCCAGGCTAGGCAGAAATTTCTAGGTTTTGTACAACTGCCTTGCTTAGTCATTGGCTGAAGATTACCCCAAGAACGGCATGACCTCAGCTACCACTGCCTTTTTCATTTATTGTCTGGGACTATCTTAAGAAGAGTGTGATCTCAGTTCAGAAGCTGAGGTGGGCCCCCAAAGAGCTAATAGCTGGTGGTTGTCTACTTGCCACACTCCTCCCAGCTAAGCAATGAATCCTTTCTTTACAGAAGATCTGAATATCACATTTCCACTTCTATCATAGCCAAAAATTTAGAAAATGTAAAGAGCAAGAATAAAGCTGTAAGACTTAGAACACTGAATTTGTCTATTCTTGTTAATGGATGTATTATCAATACCTATAATAAATCTATAAAATGAGAGGGTAATATAGAAACAATAATAGTCAAATAGATTAATGAAACAAAATAAATCCACTTATGCCCCCAATTAATTTCTTTAAATGCACTAATGTATAGCAGATGAGAAAGGAAAACTTTTTTCATCACATGGTAATGGGACAGTGGATACGCATTTAGAAAAAAATAAGTCTAATCTCTACCTCAAAGCTTACACAAAAATTATTTTGCAATAGATCAAAAACCTAAACTTAAAATCTAAAGCCATAAAGCTTCTAGAAGAAAGTATAAGAGAATGTCTTTGCAACTTTAGATAAAGCAAAGATTTCTTAGGCAGGATCCAGACAGCAATAAACCATAAAATGAAATCTTGATAAATTACACTACATTAAAATTTAAAACTTCTGCTCATCACAAACACTGTAAAGAATAATAGAAAACTGACACGCTGGGATAAAATGTTGCAAAATATATGCCTGATAAATCGCTCATATCCAGAGAATACAGATATGTAGATATACCAATAAAAAGAAAAAATAATTAAAAATGGACAAAAGTCTTGGATACTTCATGATGGAATATATGTAAATGACCAATAAGCACAATAAAAAGTTATCAGCATCATTAGTCATTAGGGAAAATGCAAATTAAAATCACAATGAGATACTATTACACACCCATTAAAATGGTTAAAATAAAAAAGACTGATAACATTGAATTTTGGCAAGAATGTGGAGCAACTAGAATTCTCATACATTACTGGAAGGAGTATAAAATGGTATCACTTTATAAAACAATTTGGCAGTTTCTTTCAATGTTAAATATACACCTACTCTGAAATCAAGACTCACTGAAGCAACTAGGTTCCCCTATCTCTTACAGAACCAATTGCTGTAGTCAGGAAGAAAGAATGCCTTAATTGGCTAGGCTTCTATCATGTGCTAACCCATGGTATCTCACCCAAACCCCATGAGCCGAGAGTGGAGGAGGGATAATTTTCCAAAGGAAAACAGAGGTGCTGTTACCAAACACATAAGAAATGGGCTATCAAAGACTAGATTCTACTATTACCCAAGAGCACGTATAGGTCTGATGACTTTCCAGAGGATGGTTATAGCCTGTCTTGCTTTATTTGCTTTCTAAAAAATTATTTATGTATTTATTTATCTACTTATTTTCAACTGACAAATAAAAATTGTGTATATGTATGCTATAACATGATATATTTGAAATATGTATACATTGTAGAATAGCTAAATCAGACTAATAAATATGCATTACCTCACATGCTTATCATTTTTTCTTTTGGTGCAAACACTTAAAATCTACTGTCTTAGCAATTTTTATGTACACAATACATTGTTATTAACTATAATCATTGCGTTATACAATAGAATTTATTCTGCCTATCAACCTGAAATTTTTTGTCCTTAGACCAACTTCTCCCCAGCTCACTCCCCAACCCCAGCCCCTAGTAACAACCATTCTACTCTCTATGAGTTCAACTTTTTTAGGTTCTACATTTGAGGAAGTGATGCAGTATTTGTCTTTATGCACCTAGTTTATTTCATTTACCATAATGTTTTCTAAGTTTATCTACATTGTCACAAATGACAGTTTCCTTTTTAAAGACTGAACGGTATTCCACTGTGTGAATATATACCACATCATCTTCATCCATTTATTTATTTGTGGATACTTAGGTTGATTCCATATCTTTGTTACTGTGAACCAGGAATGTAGATACCTCTTCTACATACTAATTCTCTTTCCTTTGGATATATACCAAGTGATGGGATTGCTGGATCATATGTTAGTTTTGTTTTTAATTGTTGAGAAATCGACACACTGTTTTTCATAATAGCTGTACTAATTTACATTCCCTCCAGCAATGTACAAGGGATTCAATTTCTCTAAACACTTATCCTTCTTCATTTTGATAATAACCATTCCAGCAGGTGTGAGGTGATATTTCATTGTCGTTTTAGTTTACATTTCTCTGGTGATTAGTGAGGTTGAGTATTTTTTAATACATCTCCTGGCCATTTGTATGTCTTCTTTTGAAAATTTTCTCTTGCTTCTTTGCCCATTTTCAACTGGGTTGTTTTCTTACTATTGAGTGTGAGTTACTCATATATTTTGGATATTAACCCTCTATCAGATATACAGTTTGCAAATATTTTCTCCAATTTCATAGGTTGTCTCTTCATTCTCCTGATTATTTCTTTGGCTGTGCAGAAGGATTTTAGTTTGATGTAATCCCATTTATCTATTTTGCTTTTGTTGCCTGTGTTTGGTGTTTGTTTGTTTGTTTTGTGAGACGGAGTCTCTCTCTGTTGCCCAGGTTGGAGTGCAGTGGTGCCACCTCTCCTCACTGCAATCTCTACCTCCTAGGTACAAGCAACTCTCCTGCCTCAGCTTCCCTAATAGCTGGGACTACAGGCAAGTGCCACCATGCCTGGCTAATTTTTATACTTTTTTGTAGAGATGGGATTTCACCATGTTGGCTAGGCTAGTCTCGAACTCCTGACCTCAGGTGATCCTCCCGCTTCGGCCTCTCAAAGTGCTGGTATTACAGGCATGAGCCACCGTACCCAGCCGCCTGTATTTTTTGGTTCAAATTCAAAAGTCATTGCCCAGACTAATGTCATGGTACATTTTCCTATGTTTTCTTCTAGTAGTTTTACAGTTTCAGGTCTTACATTTAAATCTTCAATCCATTTTGAGTTGATTTTTCTATCTGGGGTGAGATAAGTGTCTAATTTCATTCTGCATGTGGATACCCAGTTTTACCAACTTCATTTGTTGAAGAGGCTGTCCTTTCCCTGCTATGAGTTACTGGCAACTTTGACAAAAATCAATTGACCGTAATTTTGTGGTTTTATTTCTGGGTTCTCTATTCTGTCCCACTGTGTATATTGCTATGCCAGTACCATTCTATTATAGCATTTTAGTTTATTTTGAAATCAGGTAATGTGATGTATTTTTCTCTCTACTCAAGATTGCTTTGGTTGTTTGGGGTCTTTTATGGTTCCATACATACTTTAGAATAGTTTTTTCAATTTCAGTGAAAAATTTCATTGGAATTTTGATAAGCATTGCATGGAATCTGTAATTTGGGGTAGTATGAACATTTTAACAATATTCATTCTTCTAATCTGTAAACATAGGACATCTTTCCATTAATTTGTGTCTTCTTCAATTTCTTTCATCAATGTTTTATAATTGTCATTGTACAGGTCTTTCACCACCAAGGTTAAATGTATTCCTAAGCATTGTGTTTTTATATCTTGTAGCTATTGTAAATGGGATCACTTTCTTGATTTCCTTTTCAGATAGTTCATTGTTAGTGTACAGAAGTTCTACTGGTTATTGTTGTCGATTCTCTCTCCTGCAACTTTATTGAATTTGTTTATTAGTTCTAACAGTTTTTGGTGGAGTCATCATTGTTATATATATATATATATATGTGTGTGTATATATATGGTTGTTTGATCATATATATGTATATACATATATATATGTATATATAATCAATTTGTCTTCAAACAGGGACAATTCAACTTCTTTCTTTCTAATTTAAATGGCTGTTATTTCTTTCTCTTTCCTGATTGCTCTGGCTAGTACTTCCAGTACTATGTTGAATAGGAGTGGTGAGAGTGGACATTCTTATCTTGTTCCTGATCTTAGAGGAAAAGCTCTCAACTTTTCACCATTGAATATATTAGCTGTGGGTTTCTCATATATGCCCTATGTTACGTTGCGGTACAGTCCTTCTATAACTAGTTTGTTGAGAGGTTTTATCATAAAAGCCTGCTGAATTTTTTCAAGTGCTTTTTCTGCAGCTACTGAGGTAATATTGTTTTTGTCCTTCATTCTGTTAATGTGTATCACATAGATTTGCATATGTTGAACCATTCTTGCATCCTTGGGATAAATCCCAGTTGATTATGACAAATGATCCTTCTAATGTGTACTGAATTCAGTTTGCTACTATTCTGTTGAGGATTTTTGCATCTATGTTCATCAGGAATATTGTCCTGTAATTTTCTTTCATTGTAGTATCCTCGTCTGGCTTTGGGATTATGGAAGTGCTGGCCTCATAAAATAAATAAGGAAGTATTCCCTCTTCTTCAATGTTTTGGAAGAGTTTGAAAAGGATTGGTGTTAGTTCTACTTTAATATTTGGTAGAATTCAGCAATGAGAAGCCATCAGGTCCCAGGTTTTCCTTTCATAGAAAACCTTTTATTACTGATTCAAATTTTATATTTATAATTTGTTCAGATTTTCTTTTTTATGATTTAGTCTTAGTAGGTTGTATGTGTTTAGGAATTTATCCATTCTTCTAGGTTATCCAATTTTTTGGTATATAATTTTTCACAGTAGCCTCTTATGGTTTTTTGCATTTCTGTGGTATCAGTTGTAACATCTTTTCTTTAATTTCTGATTTTATTTATTTCATTCTCCTCTCTTCTTTTCCTAGTTACTTTAGCTAAGGGTCTGTTGATTTTGTTTACTTTCAAAAAAAAAACCTTCTAGTTTCATTGATCTTTTCTCTTGTGTTATAGTCTTTGTTTCATTTATTTCTGCTCTGATCTTCATTTCCGGCCTTCTACTAACTTTGGACTTATTTTTTTTCTCATTTTTCTAGTTTCTTGAGGTGTAACATTTGGTTTTGTAATTGAGATATTTCTGTTTTTTTGATGTAGGTGTTTATTGCTATAAACTTCCCTGTGGAACTGCTTTTGCTGCATCCCATAAATTTGGCATATTGTGTTTCCATTTTCATTTGTCTCCAGATATTTTTTTTAATTTTCCTTTTAATTTTTCATTGACCTATTGGTTGTTCAGGAGCATGTTGTTTAATTTTCATGTATTTGTGAATTTTCCAGAATTCCTCCTGTTATTGATTTCTAGTTTCATGCTACCATGGCTAGAAAAGTTACTTAATATAATTTCGGTCTTTGCAATTTTCTTAAGACTTGTTTTGTGCCCTGATGAATGATCTATCCTGGAAAATGTGCACTTGAGAAGAATGTGCATTCTGTGGCTATAGGACGGAATGTTCTGTATATGCCTGTTAGGTTCACTTCATCTAAATGTGCAGTTTAGGCCCAATATTTTCATTGTTGACTTTCTGTCTGGAGGATCTGTCCATTGCTGAAAGTGGAGTGTTGAAATCCCTTACTATTATTGTATTATAGTCTATTTCTTCATTCAGATCTCTTAATATATGCCTGACACATTTAGGTGTCCCATTGTTGGGTGCATAAACATTTAAAATTTTATATCTTCTTGATGAATCAACTCCTTGATGGTTATATCATGACCATCTTTGTCCCGTTTCACAGTTTTTGACTTAAAGTCTATTTTAGCTGATAAGTATAGCTACTCTTGCTCTCTTTTGGTTTCCTTTTGCATGAAATATCTTTTTCCATCCCTCCACCCTCAGTTTATATGTGTCTGTACAGGTGTAGTGAATCTCTTGTAGGCAGCATATAGTTGGGTCTTCTTTTTTTTATTCATTCAGCTATTTTATCTTTTGATTGGAGAATTTAATCCATTTACTTTCAAGGATATGTATGAGTAGAAAAATAAACTCAGTTGCTCCCACTACATTCTCACAACACAACTCTGACACCAGATGTGTGTGAGTTTTTTCCCATATATTATGGAAGCAATTAATTCTGCAGCAGAACACCAGCTGGGTCCTCTCCAATTCATTTCCAATACTATCTACCTGGAGATAGCATCAGATCTCTTAGAGGTTGAGGGATCTGTCCCCAAACTGCCTCCTACTTCCAACACCAATCACAAGCCCGCCCCAGGTTGTTTTACCTGTGCTTCTGACCAACTGGCTATAAATCAAGATTCCCATGACTTACTTAGGATTTGAGTAATTTGCAAGAGCAGCACACAGAACTCAGGGAAGCACTTACACTTACTTGTCTATCATAAAGTGTATTTTAAGGGATAAAAATGAACAGCCAGATGAAGAGATACATAAGGTGATGTCTGGAAGGGTCCCAAGAAAAGGACCTTTCATCCCGACAGAGTTGATGTGTGAACACTCTCCTGATGCATGGAGATGTTCTTGTTCACCTTCCTAGAAGCTCCTTGAATTCAGTCCTTTAAAGTTGTTATAGAGGCTTCATTATGCAGGCATGATTAATTAAATCATCATCCATTGGTGGTCAGTTCAGCCTTCAGCCCCCCTTCTCCTCCCCTGAGGTGAGGACGGTGCTATGAGTTCCAATCCTTTTAGCACATTGTGCATGGCAACCCACCCACAAACCTACGGTTATCTAGGAAATTCGCAAAATTCACCTCATTAACATAAACTCAGATGTGGTTGAAAGAGGTTTGTTACAAACATTAAAAGACTATATCTCACCTATATTGCTCTACAGTTGTTCTGGAGCTGTCTCAAGAACCCAGGAAAAAAGGCAAAATATTTTAACAAAAGATATTCTTTTTTTTTTTTTTTTTTTTGAGATGAAGTTTTGCTCTTCTTCCTCTGGCTGGAGTGCAATGGTGCAATCTCAGCTCACTGCAATCTCTGCCTCCCCAGTTCAAGCAATTCTCCTCCCTTAGCCTCCCAAGTAGCTGGGATTACAGGGATCTACCACTATGCCTGACTAATTTTGTATTTTTAGTAGAGACAGGGTTTCACCATGTTGGCCAGGCTGGTCGCAAACTCCTGACCTCGGGTGATCCACCTGCCTCAGCCCCCCAAAGTGCTGGGATTACAGGCATGAGCCACCATGCCTGGCAACAAAAGATACTCTTACTGCTCTGATCACCTAGGAAAATATGAGGGTCATGGGAGCTGTGAGCCAGAAACCGCTGATGAAAATCAAAAAATTTATATCTTGATATCACAAAGGTAATTATTAATAGGTAAGAACTTACTACTGCCATTTTGTTCATTGTTTCCTGGTTGTTTTGTAGATCCTTTTTTTCTTTTCTTCTCTTGCTGTCTTTCTTTATGATTAAGTGATTTTCTCCAGGGGTATGCTTGGAATCCTGACATTTTACCTTTTGTGTATCCACTGTAGGTCTTTGCTTTGTGGCTACCATGAGGCTTACAAAAAATATCTGATTGAACAGGCTATTTTAGTCTGATAACAAGTTAACTTTGATGGCATAAAAGAAGCTCTGCACTTTTACACCACTCTCCTGAACTTCAAATGTTTGATGATACAATTTACATTTTATATTGTGTATTTCTTAACAAATTATTGTAGCTATTGTTATTTTTAATTGTTTTGTCTTTTAACCTACAAACTAAGAGAGAGATGTGACCTGATGACCTTTTAAGAGGCTGGGTACAGCTTGTCTTGCTTTCACTTAGTTTTAAAGTGGCTCTTTTTTCCCTGAATAACACATTCTCACCTACTTCTCAGGATGGTTGGATACCTTTTCTTCAATGATATAACAGAACAAACATGTGAGACTCTTTATCTATTATAATGTTTCTTGTTATTTCTTATCTAAATCATAACTCTATAGTAATTTTTTTTAGTCTTTTCTCAAAGAGAAGCCCCCAAGGGTTTCTCTCTGTTCTTCTACTTAACAGTGGAAATTCATGGAGTTATTCAGGATTTACTGTTTAAGCTATAAGGATCCAAAATCAGAACAGAGCCAGAAGTAAGTTATGTAATATTTTTCATCACCCTGGTTTTCCTTATGTATTAGTGACCCAGTAATTACCTGGGTTTCAGAAAATTATCTTAAAATAACCAGAAATACTTTATCTCAGAATTATTTTGTATTTCCCCTTTTAGGTGTACAGTAATAATATAATTTGAAGTGTTTTTCTCTCCATTGATCTCAGATGTAGAGGAGGAACAAAAGTGCTAAGACATTGATTTGTCTGTCATAATATGTGAAGGGCCCATTACCCTCCTCTTCAGTTCCACTTGCCGTAGGGCTCAGCTCCCCTTTGCCCTCCCTCAGTCACTTTGCCTTCCTCAGGAATGTGCATGTTTCATAAGACCTGGCCCATCCTCAGGACTTTAAGCCAAGGCAAGGTCAGGATTAGTGCCAGGGGCCACTAATGAAGGCATGATCCCCCATCCAGGAAGGTGTGGAGTCAGCTAGGGTTGGAGGTGACTCAGTGCCTCAGTCTGTTTGGGCTACTATAGCACAAATATCATAAACTGGGTCACTTATAAAGCATTAGAAATTGTTTTCTCACAGTTCTAGAGGCTGCGAAGTCCAGGATCAAAGTGCCAGCAGATTCAGCATCTAGTAAGAGCCTGTTTCCTGGTTTATTAACGGCATCTCATTGTGTTCTCAAATGGCAGAACAGGCAAAGCAGCTCTCTGAGATCTCTTTTCTAGGGGCACTAATATTCTCTAGTGCTCTTTTATAAGGGCACTAATCCTACTGATAATGGCTTCGCCCTTGTGACTAATTACTTCCCACATTAGAGATTAGGTTTCAACATATTAATTTTGGGGTGATACAAACATTCGGATCATAGCACTCAGAAATCCAACCTGCCCCTTCTCTAGGGAACACCAGTCCTAAAATTTCAGAATAGTGACTTCAGAAAGATTAATGCTGTTTCCACTGGCTCCCAATGTTTAACCTTGGATTCTCAAGAGTTTCTATAGGAATGCTTTGGCATTGATTGCCCCTCACCCAATTGACTGTACATTGCGGAGGAACCACCTCCTTTCTGGGGCATTCCCAGCCTAAGAGCCTCATTCAGGAATAGGAGGAAACAGTCCAGTATGCTCCACACTTCTGGGCATATTTTTTCAAAAATATTGTTTTTTTTTTATTGTCTCCCCTGTGGGCATCAGGACCAGACATTAACATCCCCCACTGAGCCCCCAGTTAAGGCAGAATGGAGCATGAATGAAAGCTTGGGTGTGCTAAACACTCTGCTGAGTGCATCACTAACATTTTCACACTTACTCCTCACAATGACTCCATGAGGCAGATTATCCCTAATTTATAAACAAAGGCTTAGCATAATGATTGTAAATTCATTCATGAGTGACAGAGCAGCAATCCAAGCATGGGCACACCTAACCCTAAAGCCATGCCTTCGCATTTATCAGCCAATAAGTATTTATATTTCTTTCTAAGGCCAGGCATCATTAGAATAATAATAAACCAGATGAACCTAGTGCCTGCACTGGCCTCAGGAAGTCCGCTGGAGAAGGTAGAAAAAAGAGGAAAAGCACAATTTAGATATGAGGACAGGTGGAGCCCAAGGAAGTTGGCTTTCAAGTTGGATTTTAAAACAAACTTTTGTTGAGGTATCATTCACATACCATAAGCTGCACATGTTCAAAATATAGTTTGATAAGTTTTGACAAGTGTTTATTCCCATGAAATCATCACCACATCAAAATTATGAACATATTCAACATCTCAACATCCTCAAAACTTTCTTCTTGCTCCTTTATAATTTTTTCCTCCATCCCTTTCCTGGTCCCTGTCTTCCCCAGCCTCCTGTCATAGTAGCTTAGTCTGCATTTTCTATAACTTTATGTAATTAGAATCACAGACTATGTACTCTCTTTTTGTCTGGCTTCCTTCACTCAACATAATTACTTTGCAATTCATCCATGCTGTCCCGTGGATCAGGAGTTTATTCATTGTTATTGCGTACCCCATTTTGTTTACACACTCATCTATTGATGAATATTTGGATTGTTTCCAGTTTGGGGTTATTACAAATAAAAGTACTATTGGACATTTATGTATGTTAGAGTGAGATGAACCCAGGAAGCTAGAGGTGAATTCTCCATTCTCAAGAACTGTGATCAAGAGGAGGCCTGGCCATTGTTTAATCACTTCCCCCAGGTCTCATCCTATACTATTTTCAGTTAATTCGTATCTGTCTTTGAGCCAGAGCACCCAACATGTGTTGTTGTGAAGGCTCTGCCAGTTAACACAGCCACCAATTCCCATGGTGTGGTGGTTCATTTTATGTGTTAACTTGCCTGGGCTAAGGAATTCCCAATAGCTGGTAAAACATTATTCCTGGGTGTGTCTATGAGGGTGTTTTTGGAAGAGATTAGCATTTGCATTGGTAGACTGAGAAGATCCACCCTCATTAATATGAATGAGCATCATCCATTCTGTTGAGAGTCTGAATAGAACAGAAAGGTAGAGGAATGTCAGCTTCAGTCTCTCTGCTTGAGCTAAAACATACATCTTCTCTTGCCTGAAGACATGGGTGCTCCTTGTTCTCAGGCTTCAGATTTGGACTGAATTACACCAGCAGCTTTTCTGGGTCTCTGGTTTACAGACAGCAGATGATAGGATTTCTTAGTCTCCATAACCACATGAGACAATTCCTGCAGTAAACCTCCCCATATGTATATCTGTATATATCTTATCGGCTGTTTCTCTGGCGACCCCTGATGAATACATGTGGTGGTGCACATTAATGCATCATAGTTTCCTTTCTCCCATCTCACAGAGATACTCATATAGACACCTCCCATCAAGAGCACGAATCCAAGTCAAAGCAGAGTCAACATCCAGTCACTTCTGTAGGCAGGATCAGGGCAGTCAGAGGCCAAAGCCAAGCAAAAGGTCAGTCCCAAGATGGGAGAGCTGGCTGTCGGTGTCAGGGGCTTCTCCAGTGGGCCTCAGCACTAAGTCTAATGGTTTTGATCAAGAGTGAAGTGTACACCCCAGATTCTGCTCCCGCCTGCCACATACATGTCCTGGGAATTCAGTGAGCAGGCACTGCAATAATCTTCAACAACAGAGACTTGCCAGAAAGCACAGAGGAAGTCCTCCACAGCCCCACTTCCCACCTAGTTCTTCCATAACTGTCATCTGTCAAACTAGCTTCCTTGGAAGCCAGAACAAGTCTTCACATCCTCAAAGATAAGGATCTGAACTTAAAAAAAAAATTCTTTCTTACAGTTCACCTAGCATTCATTGTCCCCAAGAGAGCAGATGCGATCAGATCTGATGCCTACTACTCCACCAGAAGCATCAAAATTTCAGCTCACCCATCATTTTAGAGTTGGTAAGCCTGCCTTATACTCATCCCATACATGGCTTCTTTCATGTTCATTTTACATATGATCAGTCCCTGGTTTGACCAGCTGATACAGTACAATGCCATTGATTTTAATAATAAATCATGCAAACAGCATATGAGAAAAGAGCTTGTTGAGAGCAATTCTGCAAAAGTTGGCTCTGTACTAGTCACATAGGTATTTGAGTTTCACGGACTCTACTCTCTTTCTACACAACCCTCTCTGAATATGGTTGCTTCAAAGGTCTAAGGTTGAGCTGCAAGGAGTGGGTAAGTTAGTTCAGCTACTAGGAATGGAGAAATAGAGACATAGCTTCTCTCATGTTCTAGTGTAACAACTTGAAAGGGAGCTGGTTTCACACTTAAATTTCAGCATGTATCTACACTTGACAGCAGTGTCTTACACTCCTTCACATGTAGAAGAAACTGACTCATTGCCACAGGGACTTCATTTGCAGACATGCCAAGTAGCAGGCATGTCTCAGTGAGAAGTAGAAAGAATTGCACAGGCGTTGGTGTTGCCTTTCTGGGATTTTATTGCTGCTACCCTTCATGCTAGCCATATAACTTTGGGCAAGATATATATCATCTCTGATTCTTCAGAAAGATAAAAACAACAGCATTTACTCAAAGACTCTGAGGATTACATGAGATAGCATGCGAAGTGCCTACCAAGGGGCCTGGCATCAGCAGGTGCTGGCTGCCTGTGAATTTTCCTCCCCTTCTACCCTTCCTTCTCTTCTCAGTTCTCATATATCTAAGTTGGAATCAGCCTAATGATATATTCCTGTTGTCTTGACTATGAAAAGAAAAATGTTAAAAAAAAAATAGGACATGCTAGGAACACTTGATGCTCTGCACCACACAGCTTGTTTACACACCCACAAGCCCAGCCGGGGTTGGGAAGAGCTGCTCAGGCCCCTCTTCCATTGGGCCTGGCACCACAGATCGCCCCAAGATGCACTACACCAACAAGCAGCCTGCTTAGGGAGGCAGAGCCACGAGATCAATGCTAGCAATGGGCAAGAATAATAGGATTTCATCAACTCCTGATGATGCAGGGCTGAGAAGGACTCTGGAAATGCTGTACATCTATGTACAAGGCCAGGGAGGCCAAAGGTGACTCTGAACAGCTGACCTACCTTGATCATGCCAAACAGATTATAGGCAAAGTGAGAGGTTATTTTCCATGCTTGCTATGTTGACAATATCAAGGAATTCAGGAAGCACACAAAGAAGGGTGAGAGGTTATTTTCTATGCTTGCTCTGTTGACCATATCAAGGAATTCAGGAGGCACACGAAGAAAGGTGAGAGACACTTAGCAATGGGAGGAGATCACCCTCAGTTTCCTTGCATTTTTCCCTCATTTCAGTTCTGCTGTCTTTCCCTAACCAGCCACTAACCTCCCTCTCTTTCCATTCACAGTTATGTTTCTCTTAGCAGGGGTCAGCAAACTATGGCCCATGGGCCAAATTCAGCCCACCACCTAATTTGTAAATAAAGCTATGCCCATTCATGTCTGCATTATCTATGCCTACTTCTGGCTACAATGCTGGTGTTCAGTAGTGGCGCCAGAGACCTTATGGCCTGCAAAGCCTAAAATATTTACTATGTGGCCCATTATAGGGAAATGTTTGCTGATTCCTTCCCTTGGAAATAGACTACACAAGCTAAACTCAATCTGTGTCCCATAGATTGTAAAACACTATAATCCTTGGAGTTGAATTAGTGTAGTATTTAACATCAAAAAAGAAAGAGACTCAAAGTTTAATAGCTCTCTGGATTACGCAGAGGCTTTTTCTGTAAAAATTCTTAGAAACTATATTATGCTTACATATACTGTGAATCTCTAAAGGAAGGGGTGTTATGGCCTGCATGTATAAGCTTCATTTTCAAAAGAAATGAGCCTGAGTCAGAAGCCTTCTGCACTATTTAGGAAGACTTATGTGCCTTGTTAGGAAGTACAATCCCAAGGAGCATGACAGGGACAAGGGGGGAAAGCAGGGCAAGTAGAGAGGGAAAATGAGGCTGCACTGCCAAGTTGGCTGCCACCAGCAGGCAGATGCTGGCTCCTGTGTACACCACATTGCAGGATTGTGTGTAATGCAGGAATCGGGGGAAATACATCCAACAACCTGTGGGAACCAGAGAAGAGGCCCATGGTGACAGCAGGCAGCATCAGGTACAGGTGCATGCTTGAGGTGAGGTGCTGTTGGGTTGCACCTGCCTGCAGTCAAAACCCATGCAGAGCTTTTGGCCAGTGATGCAGCTCCAATAAGCGAGGGTAGGGCAGAAAATATCTAATGTTGTGCACATGCGTTCTGATACCAAGAAACACAGAATGCTGGGCTTCCTAGAGCTATCTGACTATAGAGTCATCTTTCCCATGAGTGGACAACATGTCAGAGGGCACCTACATTCCTCACAATGGTCTAAGATTTACCAGGCTGCACTTGCTCACTTCCCTGTACAACCCACATCCTGAAACCTACCCTTCTTTTTCTCATACCACCATTGACCCATCCCTAACCAGCCACTAACCGCCCTCTCTCTTTACAGTCACAGTTATGTTTCTCTTAGCAAGGGTCAGAAAATATAGCCCATGGGCCTAAGTCAGACCAGCACCCTTTTTCTCATACCATCATTGACCCATCCCAAAACCCTTCCAACCCTGTGACCTCTTCTCAACATCAACCTCCCGCCAGGAGAGCAACTGAGCACAGTGGAAACAATACACACCTTGGGATCAGAAACCCATGTTTGAAAACTGGCTCTCCACTAACCAGCTAGGGAAGCTCCACCACGTTACTCAGTTTCTACCAACTTCAGTTTCTTGAACTCAAAAAGGCGTTGACAGCACAGGATGACATGAGGAATTATGGAGTAACTCATGTAAAGGGTTACCCACAATAGTTACACATGACATTGTAGCTATTCTTTTTTTATTATTATTACTGCATCTTTTGACGCTTTTGGCCTTGCATTTTCAAGAACTTCTCTCATCCCCCAGTTTCCCTGCTGTCCCTCAAATTCTCCCTTACCTCTTCTTTCTATTTTTCTTTCTTTTTTTTTTTTTTTTTTTTTGAGACGGAGTCTCGCTCTGTCGCCCAGGCTGGAGTGCAGTGGCGCAATCTCGGCTCACTGCAAGCTCCACCTCCCAGGTTCATGCCATTCTCCTGCCTCAGCCTCTCCAAGTAGCTGGGACTACAGGTGCCCGCCACCACGCCTGGCTAATTTTTTTGTATTTTTAGTAGGGACAGGGTTTCACTGTGGTCTCGATCTCCTGACCTCGTAATCCGCCCGCCTCGGCCTCCCAAAGTGCTGGGATTACAAGTGTGAGCCACCGCACCCAGCCCTCTTCTTTCTATTTTTCTAAGTCACATTCTGCTATGAGCTGAATTGGGTCCCCCCTCCCCTAATATGAGTTAGGGGAGGGGGTACACAATTCAAGTCCCCACCTCCAATGTGATTGTGTTTGAAGATAGGAACTTTATGGAGGTAGTCAAGGTTAAATGAGGTAATAAGGGTGGGGCCCTGATCAGATGTGGTTAGTGTTCCTATGAGAAGAGACACCAGAGAGCTCTTTCTCTCCCACTTTCTCTTTCTTCCTGCTTCTCCCTCCATCTCCTTGTTTGCACACAACAAAAACAGGCCACATGATGATGCAGTGAGAAGGTGGCCATCTGCAAGCCAAGAAAAGAGTCCTCAACAGAGCCTGACCCTGTGGACCTTGATTTTTGGACTTTCGGCCTCCAGAGCTGTGAGACAAGACACTCTTGTTGTTTATGCTGCTGTCCAGTATTTGGTATTTTGTTATGGCAGCCCAAGTAGAGTAATATACCTTCCCTTCTCCTCTTCCTCTTTCTACTTTGAAATGGAGAAGTTCCTCAAGGTACTAATGCCCTAGACTTCTTCATTCTCAATCTCCCCTCCAGTTCTAATCTCATTCCCTCCATTGACTTCACCTGTCACTCACAAATCCATGTCTCCAACTCTGACCTCTCCTCTGAACACCTGGAACCAAATTTTCAAAACCTCTGTTTGACATCACCACTTGAGTATCCCACAGGAACAGCAAACTCATAACATCTAAAATAGAACTCATCGTACTCTCCCTGAGAGCCCTTCAATACCTTTTTCTTTCTGCCAAAACCTTTGTACAACAAGAGAAGATATAAAGAGAAGTGGATAGTTGAATGGAAGGATGAAAAGATAAACAGGCATATAAAATTAAAGCCAACATTTGAGCACTTATCCTACGTGTCATATACTGTGCAAAAATATTTACATGCATCAGTTTGTTTTATTTGTATAATCTCTCCTGTTTTACAGATAAGGAAACTGAAGAAAGGGTATCTTAGTCCATTCTTGCACTGCTATAAAGAAATTCCTGAAACTGGGTAATTGATAAAATAGTTTTAATTGGCTCATGGTTCCACAGGCTGTATGGGAAGCATGGCTGAGGATGCCTTAGGAAACTTACTATCATGGCAGAAGGGAAAGGGGAAGGAGGCACTTCTTACAGATGGCTGGGGCTGGAGGAAAAGAGCAAAGTGAGAGCAAAGCAAGAGGTGCTACAAACTTTTAAACTACCAGATTTCACGAGAGCTCACTCACTATCACCAGAACAGCAAGGGAGAATCTGCCCCCGTGATCCAATCACCTCCCACCAGGCCCCTCCTTCAACACTGGGGATTACAACTGGACATGAGATATGAGCAGGGACACAGAGCGAAACCATATCAAAGGGTAAAGCAACTTTCTAAGAGTCACAGGCTCTGTAAGTGATGAAACTAAGTTTGCAAACCAGGCAATCAAACTCCAGAATAAGGCTTCAACCAGGTAACTAGCTTTTGCTCAGCCAACCTTCTCTCTTCTCTCAGGATAACCCCTTTGCCACCATGCCTATCTATGCTCCTGATATGCAGAAAATAGCAACACATATTCACTGTACTTCACTGCCTGCTCTCCCTCTTCTCCCACTCTCCCACATCATCCCCCCTTTGTCAACACTATTTCCATAGCCTAGAACATTTGTACTTTCCTGTGAGAACTGGTGCATGTGTCACAGTGTGTATGAAGCTTTCCCTCATCCCTATAGGCAAAATTCATCACTCCTTCCCTGTGCTCCTTCCAGCATATTTTATTTTCACTGCTATCAAAGAACCTATTTCTTAGTATGATACTGTGCTATGTGTTTGTCTTCCCTGCTGGATCAGTAGCTTCTGGACAGCAGGACTTGACTAATTTATCTCTGTGTGCTGCATGTATTAAGAGAGCACCTGCCACTGAGTAGAAGGTCAGTAAGTGGCTATAACTGAGGATGAATTCAGCACAAAACCTGCCAAGACATTAGTTTTTCAGACCAGTGGGATGAGAAGGAGCCTGACAGCTGGCAAGGACCTATGCCTGTGCCCATGAAACAAAGGGACCACACATGGGAAACCTCCACCAGAGGGAAAAATTGCAAACATGGGGTGCACTATATACTAAGTAACCTCACAGACTCATAAAATCAAGCATGCCAGGGGCAGAAGGATGCCAGATGCATGGGCCAGCTTATTCCTTAAGGAAAAAAGAATATTGCCAATGAGGAAGCTAAAGCCACAGAGGTTAATATTCTTCACAAAATCAGGTAGCTCATTAATGTGTATGTGGGGATTGGGTGGTTGAGGAGTCATTTTCTGCTTAAGAAACATGAACACATCCCCAAAATGTCCACATTACAGAGACACACGTGTGAATTCCTCAGAGACATAAGAATATGTATCAGGGCCAGGCGCAGTGGCTCACGCCTGTAATCTCAGCACTTTGGGAGGCTGAGGCAGGTGGATCATGAGGTCAGGAGATCGAGATCATCCTGGCTAACACGGTGAAACCCCGTCTCTATTAAAAATACAAAGAATTAGCCAGGCATGGCGGTGGGTGCCTGTAGTCCCAGCTACTCGGGAGGCTGAGGCAGAAGAATGGCATGAACCCAGGAGGCAGAGCTTGCAGTGAGCCGAGATCACACCACTGCACTCCAGCCTGGGCAACAGAATGAGACTCCATCCCAAAAAAAAAAAAAAAAAAAAAAAAAGAATATGTATCAGAGCATATGAAACAGAATAAGTTGTATCCACAAATTTAAGAGTGCAAGAAACATTCATTCATTCATTTCTCCATAACTTGTGATTCAAATTAAATCTGTCTTCACACCAGGGTGGTGGAAACTTCCATCCCAAGATTTTAAGGTAAAGATGGCAGATTGAGCACATGCATCTAAAGCACCCTCTCTCGTAATCCCACTGAAACTAGGGCAAGGAGATTTTGTTTAAAAAGAATAAACTCAAAAGGCAAGGAGACGAAGAGAGAAGACAACATCCCCCTGATATTGGAGGCTGGAAAGCAGATGGGTGAATGGTAACTGACTTGGCAGTTCTAAGCCAACAGTAGGGAGAGCCAAGAAACAATCCAAAGAAGAATGTAGAATCCTCAAAAGGCTTCATAGTTGGCAGCACCAGGTGTCACCTCTGGAAGTGGGGTAGAATGGAGGAGGTAGCTAAGAAAAGGAAGATCATTTGAAAGCTGTGTAACTGTCAGATCTGGAGCTGACTGTGTGGTATTGTCAAGATGACACATTAAGGAGCCCAATTCCAGCTGGCCATTTCAGGCTCAGAAGTGTTGGGCAAGTTACTTTACCACTCTGTGCTTTAGTTCTTGTATCTGAGAAATGGGATATTAACACCTCTCTTTGTAAGTTAAGATTTGTTAAGAATGTATACTCATGCCTGGCACCTAATAAATTCTTAAAAAAAAAATAGATCCCCACTCCCAATTACAGACCATTGGGAAATTGCTTCTTTCCTATCTCAGCTGGTCTGAAGAATTATTATCTGGGGAGAATAAAAAAGATTGTCTGTGAATAGGAAACATCATGCACACTTAAGGGCAGAGTAGCACAAGGGAAACAGATGCATTAAGGAAACTTGCATACTAAACATTGACCACCCTCTTTCTTCCTGGACTCCAGAACACTAGTAACCAGCCACACCTTCCCTGCAGAAGTTTAGAAGAGGCTTTTCTGGAGAACCCAACCAGCCCAAAGGAAGACACTGAAGACACCAATCCCAGAGGTTCCCAGGTAAATATTTCAAGCTGATCCTTCTACAATGAAGCTCACAGTCCAGAAGTACATCAAAGTATTCAGAGCATGTGATTATCTCTTAAGTCACTTGACTCTTAAGCCTGAGCAAACAACCAAGGACTACCAGACGTGTGAAGACAGCCTCTAACATGAAATGCAGAAAACTAAGTGACAAGCAAACAGAAAAAAGCAACTGGCAGAAAAGGAAAAGACATTGCATCCATCTTTGAAAAAAAAAAAGACAGGAGAAGAAGAAGGAAGAGGAAGAAGAAGGAAGAGGAAGAAGAAGAAGAAGAGGAAGAGGAAGAGGAGGAAGAGGAGGAAGAGGAAGAGGAAGGAGAAGAAGAAGAAGAAGAAGAAGAAGAAGAAGAAGAAGAAGAAGAAGAAGAAGAAGAAGAAGAAGAAGAAGAAAAAGAAGAAGAAGAAGAAGAAGAAGAAGAAGAAGAAGAAGAAGAAGAAGAAGAAGAAGAAGAAGAAGAAGAAGAAGAAGAAGAAACGAAAAAGAAGAAGAAGGAGGAGAAGGTGGAAGAGGAAGAGGAAGAAGAAGGAGGAGGAGGGGGAGATTAGAAAACAAAATAGAACTCTTAGAAACAGGAAACATAATAGCAGAAACAAAGAAACTTAACTCATTTCCCATTTAGAAAAAAAAAGTGCAGCTTGCTGCCAGTGCAGTTTTCTCGGGGCAAATGAGAAATGAGGTAATAGAAACTTTAGAAGATAACTTTTTTAAATCACAGAAACTAAAAAGAAAAGAGATGAAAAATATCACTTTAATTTAAAAAGATAAAATTACTAGGTCATGAGGTCTAACATCCAAACAATGTGATTTCCAGAAAAACAAATGACAGACAAATTATTAGCAAAATAATTCAAGCAAATTTTTAAGAACTAAAGGACGAGAATTTCAGATAGAAAGCATTTACCAAATGCCCAGGGAAATGGATAATGATAGAAACACCCCTATATTCAGTGTAATAAAATTTTAGAGAAGTTAGAACAAATAGACAATTCTAAAACATTTCAGAAAGAAATAGCAGGTCACCCACAAAGGGTTAGGAAGCAGATGAGTTTGGAATTTTTACAAGCAGTACGAGAAGCTAGAAGCAATAGGATGATACCTTCAGATCTTGAAAGAAATTTTTTTCCAATTTCTACCAGAGCTTATACTCAGAAAAACTATCAACCAAATATAAGGGTAGGATAAAAGTTGTTTTAGGATATGTAAGTTCTCAAATACCTTCCCTTCTTAGTAAACCACTGGAGGATGCGCCCCCACCAGGGTGAGAAGGTCAAGCTTATAATTCATAAGATATCAATAGAGTACACAGAAGAATTTTACCTCAGCGGTGGGAACAATTAGCCCCAGAATAAATTCCGATCTGTCTGGTCCTACCTAACAAAGATTAAAAGCAAGAACCAAAAGAATCAAACTGCTTCCAAATAATTTAACTGCATCCCTGAAAAACCTTAAGACATTTATAGGGACACAAAAATATCTGGTTTCAACAGATAAAATCTATAATTCCTGACATCTAATCGAAAGTTAGCAAGCATTTAAAGAAGTAGAAAAACATAACCCAAAATGAGCAGAAAACTCAACTAAAAAATAACTGAAAAATGACAAAGATGATGGAATTAGCAGTCAACGACATTAAAATAGGTATTGTGATTGTATTTTAAGTGTTCTGTAAGACAGAGGAAAGTTTTGGTATATTAAGTAGAAATACAGAAGTACAAAAAGCCAAATAAAACTACAGATAAACACTAAAATGCCTGAGTCGAAAAATCCGTTAAATGGGCTTAACAGCAGATTAAGCTCTAGGAGAAGAGGTGCGAGACGCAAAGGGTTAGCGATTTGAAGATGCACCGATAGACAATGTCCAAAATGAAACCCAAAGGGAAGAAATACTGAGAAAATGAATAGCATGTTAATGAGCTGTGTGACAATTTCACGTAGAATAATACTCACGTAATTCGAGTTCCCAAAGAAAAGGAGAAAGAATGGTAGATAAAAACATATATTTGCAGTACTAGTAATCAAAAAATTTCCAAACAGATAAAACTACCAATCTACAGATCCAAGAAGCTCAAAGAACTCCAAAGAGGCAAAAGAAAACATGAAGAAAACTACACCATAGCACACTACTATTAAAAACCAACAATAAAGACAAGAGCTTAAGAGAAATGAAGATGTAC
Organism: Symphalangus syndactylus; assembly: GCF_028878055.3. Taxonomy (NCBI): domain Eukaryota; kingdom Metazoa; phylum Chordata; class Mammalia; order Primates; family Hylobatidae; genus Symphalangus; species Symphalangus syndactylus. The sequence goes on from NC_072426.2 coordinate 89,238,873, forward strand.
ACATAAAGAGAAACAAAGATAAGGTGGCAGTGGATTTTTAAGTCAGCAACAATGGAACCCAGAAAACAATGGAGCAACAGCTTTATTTTATATTATTATTATTATTATTATTTGAGATGGAGTTTCACTCTTGTTGCCCAGGCTGGAGTGAAATGGCATGATCTTGGCTCACTGCAATCTCCACCTCTCAGGTTCAAGCGATTCTCCTGCCTCAGCCTCCTGAGTAGCTGGGATTACAGGCGCACACCATCATACCCGGCTAATTTTTTGTATTTTTAGTAGAGACGGTGTTTTGCCATGTTGGCCAGGCTGGTCTCAAACTCCTGACCTCAGGTGATCCACTCACCTCAGCCTTCCAAAGTGCTGGGATTACAGGCATGAGCCACTGCACCCAGCCAGCAACAGCTTTAATAGTACTGAAAGGTAAGCAAAAACAAAAACAAGTCAACCTAGAATTCCATAACGAGTGAAAATGTCACTCAAAAATGAAGGCAAAATAAAAACATGCTAAACATACAAATGCTGAAAGAATCCATTATCAGCAGACCTGCACTATCATAAAAGTGAAAGAATATTTTTCACATAGAAGAAAAATTATTTCAGATAGAAATCTGGATGTACACAAAGAACCAAAGATCCCTGAAAATAGCAACCATGTGGAGAAACATTAAAAAAAAATTCTTATGATTTAAATCTACCTGAAAGATTACTGATATTTAAAGTAAAAAATAGGATGGGCACGATGTCTGACACCGTAATCCCAGCACTTTGGGAGGCCGAGGCAGGTGGATCATCTGAGGTCAGGAGTTCGAGACCAGCCTGGCCAACATGGTGAAACTTCGTCTCTACTAAAAATACAAAAAATTAGCTGGGCGTGGTGGCACACCCCTGTAGTGCCAGCTACTCAGGAGGCTGAGGCAAGAGAATTGCCTGAACCCGGGAGGCGGAAGTTGCAGTGAGCCGAGGTCACGCAACTGTACTCCAGCCTGGACGACAAGAGCGAGACTCTGTCTCAAAACAAAATAATAATAATAGTAACAATGTAGTAGGTGGTTTTAACATATGTAGAAGTAAAATGTTTGACAACAAAAGTGCAAAGGCTAGGAGGGAAAAAATGGAAGTATTAAAGTGTTGTAAGTTTCTTATACTATCCATGAAGCGGTATAATATTCTACTTGAAGGTAGAATGTGATAGGTTATAGATGTATACTATAAATTAATTCTAAAGTAACCACCAAAATACTACAACAAACAGTTAAAGCTAATAAGATAACAAAGGAAATAAAAATGGAATCATAAAATATACTCAACTCGAAAGAAGGCAGAAAAATAAGGAGAACAAAAAACAGATGAGAAAAATACAAAATCTCGGGAACTACCAAACCCTTATAGAGACTGTGGAGGGGATGGAGTGACCACCTGGTAGCCAGTGATGAGAAAGTGTACAGCATAAAGAAACCCCATCACCACTTCTGCTTCCACTGGGTGCCGCAGACCAGAGGCAGCTGTGATTGGAACATGCATGATGTACATGGACCCACACACACAGGTCAAATGCAAGAATCAGCAGTGGGCTGTCAGTAGCCCAGATCCCTGAATTCATCCTGTGTCTAACGTGAGTGAGAGTCACCCCAAATCAACATTTTCATACCATCCTGGTGCCCCAGTGCCCATAAAACAAGCACCATGGTGGCCAGCTGGAGTGGTTCACTTTCCAGACCTCTCTCCTGGAACCTGGGTCTGGCAGCTGCGTTCAACATGAACCCATAGGTGCAAGGTTGAGGTGAGATGGTCCTCGGGGCATCCGGTTGACCCCATAAACTTGATAGCTGGTCAGCAAGTATTCTCACAAAAGGAAACAGGACTGGGACCAACATTCATCTCAGAGGTGTCCTCAGGGTACACCACCAAGATAGCTCTGCCAGCTCTGGCCCTGCCAGTCCCAGGTACTGCATGGGGACGTAGAAAATTTCAAGGTATGCATTCCTAACAACTGGGACCCATGTGGCAGCAGATCCAAACTCAGGGAACCCTGCCAGCCCTTGCTGGTCACAGCTACAAGAGTGGGACACAGACAATTTCAAGGAAGGCACTCCAAAGCTTGGGGCTCTGAAGTGTTCAAAGCAGGACAGTGGCCCATTTTCCAGGGAAGCATGAAGAAGGAACCTCACTCCCTGCCTCAGTGAGGTTGACATGAAGCAGAGCCTCCAGTCCACGTGCAATGAGGATGTAACGTGAGAGAGAAAGAAATGTTATTGTTTTAAGCCACTGAGATATGACGTTACTGTTACCACAGTAATTTAGCCCATCCTGACTAATGCTCAGGGCAGTCACCGTGCCCCGCACAGAGCTGCCAGCACACAGAAGCACAGGGATTCAAAAGGAAGACACGTGGAGGGCTGGCAGCACCAATGTGTCTTCTGTCGCTGTCGATTCTTAAATGTTTTTAACCGATAATGTTTGGCTGAGCCTAGCCCAGATTCTTATTATTTTACTTGACAGAATCATGAGATGATGAAGTTCTCTCATTAGGACTTTAATGTCACCCCCACTGTAGTATTCTGCTTTGTCCTTACCCTGAAAGCCTGTCACTGGCCATGGTGAATTTAAAAGCAGAAAATTGAGAGCAGTCCAATCCTCCTGACCACATTCCTGAGAACACCCGCACTGCACCCTTGCTACATGCCCCTGCAGGCCCTGGAGCCTCCTGTGTGGCCTTTCCCACTGACTTCCCCAGAAGGTTCTGTTATAAAACCTCAAAAACACAGAAGCCAAAAGATGAACCAGAAATCTTACTCAACTGATCTCCTCCTGAAGGCCTTCATCTTTTGGAGATCCAAATACCTTTCCTTACCCAGCTTTCTATTCCCTATTGTTATTAATTGGCCTTCACATCCATTTAAATATAGTTTTGAAAAGGTAAGAAAATAATTGTCAACAAAAAATTTAATCTCATTTGTTACTGAAGCCTCCTTCCCTCCCAAGTTTATAATAAGTGGACACATAAATGATGTTTCTAAAACAGCAGGGAAGCCTCCAGCTCCCATCATGGTTGCTACTGACATCTTCATGGTTTCATGCCAAAAAGTAGCCCTTGGGATCCAGCAATACTTCCTTCCATGGTGCATGACAGGTAAGGGAATTTCTGCTAAGGCTGGGAATTGTATGCGACTTTTCCTGGTCGTACAAAGCAATGATTTCCCCTGGGGTCTTGCTCCTTCTACAGAGCTACCACCAGGCTGGGAGCACTCCTACTCTCACTAACCCTGTCATTCCTGTCCTGACCGACTGATCCCTAATCTCATTTCTTGGACTACAGAAAACACTTCTTCCCTCCCCTTGTTACCCTTACCCTGAAAGGCCTTTAACAACATTTCTTCAGGGCTTCAGGCTACAGAAAATTCAAAGCCAGAGAAGGCAATGTCTTCAAAGCCTCTTCTGCTTTGGGCCGTGGAATGAACACTCTCTCCCACTCGCCACATCCACCGATCAAGTCAGGGGACAGAATTGCCTGTCTACCTTCATACATTGGTGTGCAAGGGTAGAGAAACATGGAAAACTCAGAAATGAATATCCCACTCAGGAGCAAAAAAAAAATAATAATTAATAATAATAATAATTAATAATAATAATAATGTAAATGTGCCTGAGATGAGTATACATAAAATATACACAACTTGGGGACTCACATAAGTATGAGAGAGGAAAGAACAAATCATTTGTACCCGTAATTTCCAAGTGCAATCAAAATCAGGCAGAGTTCCTTGGACTACCTCCTATGAATTTGCATAAATAATCTAAGCACTCAGCACATGTTCTGGGGGATTCAGAGCATTTAACAGGTAACTATTGTAAGTGGTTCTAGAAACCACTGTCCCTTTGTCTAATGCAGTTACTTCCCTGCATCGAATCCCATTTTGTGGCTGTGAAGTGCAGAGCCAACAATGTGAAGTGTGCCTGCAAAGTGATGTAAAATAAGATTTATTCAGGGTCTTCCAAGCCCAATCGTCTATAATGAAACTCTCACTTCTGCCTCTCCCTGGCCTCAGTTCCGACTCCAGAACACACTGCACAGCCTGTGTGCTCTCTCCGCACTTAGGCTATCATTACTTACAGCCGTTTTTGCCTCAAGTTCTGTACTTCTGGGCTTTACGCATTTCCCAGTGAATGGCTCAAAGAAAGAACATTTTGCAAATTACTACTCTGTAGGTCAAAATTGTCAATTCCTCCTTAAAAACAACTGCAGCACCCCATTTTGAAAATGACTATTGTTATATAGCACTGTAAGGAAAAGACCAACATTATTGAATAGAGCCATCAAGAGCAATTTAGACCCATTTCATACCTGCCATATTTATCCTTGCTCCTTGGCAGAGCTGTGGTATGTGAGTATTTAACACCCTTCACAGAGCGGAAGAGCAGGCTGGCTATGCATTCTTAACGAGTCTGCCTCTAGAGTACCAGGAATGAATGGAGAACCTCATTTCGAGTGAAAGCACTGTCCTTGATACACACAGAAAATGAGCTGCCACACGATTCCTCAGGGATCTAGAACTAGAAATACCATTTGACCCAGCCATCCCATTACTGGGTATATACCCAAAGGACTATAAATCATGCTGCTATAAAGACACATGCACATGTATGTTTATTGCGGCACTATTCACAATAGCAAAGAGTTGGAACCAACCCAAATGTCCAACAACGATAGACTGGATTAAGAAAATGTGGCACATATACACCATGGAATACTATGCAGCCATAAAAAATGATGAGTTCGTGTCCTTTGTAGGGACATGGATGAAACTGGAAAACATCATTCTCAGTAAACTATCGCAAGGACAAAAAACCAAACACCGCATGTTCTCACTCATAGGTGGGAATTGAACAATGAGAACTCATGGACACAGGAAGGGGAACATCACGCTCCGGGGACTGTTGTGGGGTGGGGGGAGGGGGGAGGGACAGCATTAGGAGATACACCTAATGCTAAATGACGAATTATTGGGTGCAGGAAATCAACATGGCACATGGATACATATGTAACAAACCAGCACATTGTGCACATGTACCCTAAAACCCTAAAGTATAATAAAAATAAATAAATAAAAAAAAATAAAATAAAATAAAAAAAAAAAAAAAAAAGAAAATGAGCTGCCACAAAGCTAGGCGGAGCCTGATGTGTGTCTATGTAAAAGCATATGCAAATAAACACAACTGACTCTGTGTATGGAAGCAGGAATGACTGGGCAGGTGTGACTCCTGCATGCAAGGGAGCCTGAAGTTCAGGAAAATCAGAGGTTGTATGGGACTGCTGTTCAGATAGCACACTGGAAGTGTAGCACATTGCCTGGTCCACATAACAAATTACTGCATAGAGTCAGCCTACCCTTTGCTGTGTGCAGACAGACAAGTCACGGCAGAGAGGCCCCACGAAAGCCATTGCAGATTAAATTTATCCACATCTTTAGGAGATAAGAAGGTGAGAAAGCATGCCCAACAGCCAGATCCCTGGGGAAGCATGTGAGGGAAACCCTGGTACTTCTCAAATTTTAAAGAAGAAAGCTCTATGCATTTGTGGTCATGGAAAGACAGCTGGGGGATGGTTTCTATCTGATGCCTCATTCGCGTGTCTGGCACTTGTGGCTGGGCTGTGGGGCATCTCAGTTCTCCTCCATGTGATCTCTCTGCACGGCTGCCTTGGCCTCATCACATGCTAGGCCCTGGGAGGGCCGCCATGATATGCACGTATCAGTTGAGCCCTGCTTACTTCACATCGGTTGGTGTCCCAGTGGCCAAAGCAAAGTCATACACCTGGGAGGGTTCTATACAAGAACGTGAGTACGAGAAGGTAGGACTCACCAGAGACTGTGAATCCTGAAAGATTCAATCCCTCAAGATGGATTCTGAATGGCTAACAGGACCTAAATTCAAAATAGAGCCAAGAAGTCATTTGCTTCCTAGAGGTCACACATGTACTCTGCATTCAGGGTAAAACCCCAGGCTTGCTTAACTTTGGGGTATTTGTAGCTATCTGTTCCTGTTTATGCCACCTGAATCAACCAAGATGGTGATCTGCTTTGACCAATCAGAAATCAGCAAGCCTCAACCAATCAGAACTCACCAAGTTTACATCCCTTGTTTGCATAAGCAGACCAGAGTGGGAACCTGGGTGGTAACTTTCTCTCTAAAAGACAAAACCTGTCTTTGTTCGCTTGGAATGCGCCTTTGTTTTATACTGAAGTCTGCATCTTTCTAGTTTGCAAACACTTCACTGGAATAGCCTTTTTCCTTTTTTAAAGAAAATTATTTTCAGTGAATTTGTTGACGAGGCCACTCGTGTAACAACCTACACTGTATGGTGCTGTCTTCCATTGCCTGGGAAGCCCCTTTGGAACAGGCCTGTGCCTATCTCCTCCTTACCACTCAACATTTGGCTTGTTGTCCAGCTGTCTGGGGACCAGCAGAAGCTGCTGCAAAAAGCTAGAGTTTTTCCAAGGGGCTGTACAGAAGAGGCTCTCTGTAATGATACTTCCCTGAGTCTTCTGTCGCAGCATTTGGGTAATTATTAGCAAGGAGAGATATTTCCATGGCATTTGTCCAGGGTTGCCTCCAGCAGAAGCAAAAGTAGCCTGGAACAACAACTTGCTTCAAAGGCTGTAGCTTCCTGTGCATCTCAGTAATAAGAGCTTTCAGCCATTGAGCTTTCATGATAAACATTTTGGGTACCATGTTCAATGTTTTTATTTCACACAAAACCCTGGAAAGTAGCAGTTATTAAATCCATTTTATAGATGGGTAAACTGAGGTTCAAAGCATAACAACTCTCCCAGAACCATAAGGCTGATGATTTCAAAGCATGTTTGTCTCACTCCAAAGCTTGCATTCTAGACTGCACCCTTCTTTGCTTTGAAAGGCTGCTCTGGATCAGAGTTTCTGTCTAAGCTCCAGGAATGCTTGATGCTCTCCTATCCCATGGCCCAACCTGCATTTGCACAGGATTTATGTGCAGGGAAATGGAGTAGACAAAAGTTCTGACTTGGGAGTAAGACTGCCAGGGTTTGAATCTTGCCTCTACCAGATCTCAGCTGGATGACCATGGGCAATGTTCTCATCTGTAAAATGAGGATCATCAGAGCCGGAAGGCTGCAATAAGTTAGATGACAAAAAGTATTTAGAGAAGACCTTAGGACACTCAGGAGAACTCAATAAATATCTATTATTACAATCATTATAGTCAGAGTTCCATCCTGTCACTTAGGGCAGGTGAATGGCATCATATCCCAAGACACAGTCAAGCTCAGCAAGGTCAGCAGCAAAAGAATTGGTGCAGAGCAAGTGTTTATGGGGATGATGTTGAAGATAGTTTCTGCCTGCAGCATGGGCAGTGCCCATCCTGAATGGACCTCAGTGCTCACAATCAGCATGTCAGGCTCCTGCTGACCATTAAACATGAACCCTCAAGCTACAGACCTGACCTGGAGGAGGGGCTGGAGGGCAGGGCTGGCCAGACGGTTTGGGAAAGGGACTTCTCAAAGGCTTCTGAAGCTCAGAGTCAGCCCCGATAAAGGAGAGTTTGGGACCAGCACCCCAGGCCTGAGGGGAAGGTGTCCTGGTCAGGGACCCTTTTCAAAGAAAGGATGGGGTAGCCTCAGAAAAAGATAAGATCCACTCACCTGAACTGAGTCCTGGATGAGTCTCAGACTGAGAACAAGGCTGGAACCACACCAAATGGGATCCAGAAATGAGCCCCAAGGGATGGTGGTTCCTTTGTCCCACCTGGCTCTGGATTGCCTCCATACAGAGGCAGAGCTTGGTGGCAGAGGCATGGAGAAGAGTGGGCTCAGGGCTGTAAAAACTCTAAGAAAACAGGCCCATGACATGCAGATCTCCCCCTCTGAGAACCCACCTTGGGGCAGCAGACCTTGCGCAGGTGGGGACCTCAGTGGCCCAGCTTAGCCAGGACAAGGTCTACCATGTCCTTTCCTTCCTCCTTCATGTAAATAAGCCCCAGTCTCTCAGAGTAGAAGCCTTCTGTGAATCGTAAAAATAACAGGAGCTTCAACAGGACAGCTTCAGAATTTCTCCTGACCACTCCCCTTTGCCCACTCTGACCCTTCCTTCTCCCTCCCTCTGCACTTTAACCCCCACCCATCATCTGGTCTTACTTAACTGATGACCTTTCTCAGAGTCTTCAGTCTTTCCCGTGAGGGCAGGCCTCTAGAAGATGCCCTATCCCCCAGCCCTGCCAATCTCTCCATTAAGCTCATAGGCCTGGAGACACTCTAATGCCTCCCTCAGTGGGCCCTTCCTTCCCAGGTCAACAGAGATGCTCAGCTTCTTGCCAGGAAGGGTATCCCACTGTCCATTTGCAGTGAGGTTGAGTGGAAGCCTACTCCAGCAGAATTGCCTCGGCAGTGCCTTGGTCCTTGCTTGCTGTCTTCTGCATCCTTCCCGCCTAGTCTTCGGACTGACAGCTCTTAGTATTCGGGCAAGGAATAGAGTTTGTCAAAGAGAAGAAGATCTGGGGATGGGCCTTTGCATTTTCCTCTAGATGCATTTAGGAAAACCTGCCTTGGCTGAGCTCCTCCTGCTGCTGCAGATGCTGATGATAAACAACTGGCAGAAACTGGAGCCCTTGAAGATCATTCAGCCACTATCTCCAAGAGAAAATGCAGGGCAGCCTCTCCAGCAGGCTAGCCCTCAGCAAATGCAAAGGGGCCCACCTCACATCCTGTACTTGTGGGGCTGGACTTGGAGTCATATGCTTCTGGACTCCAGGCCCAAGCAGTATGACCTTTAGAGTGTTACTTAGCTCTGAACCTGTTCGTTTGTCAGCAAAATAGAGATAAAAATGCCACCCTCCAAGGATCTGAGGAGGATTAAATAAGATAACCTGGATGAAGTATCTGTCCTGCAGTTGGTACCCAATATAGTTTCACTCCCTCCCCTCTGTTCTCCCTTCCCACCCCTATAGCAGTGGCGACAAATCCTTCGCTTTCTCTCCTGGAAAGTGCCATGGAGCCAGAATGTTAAACAGCGTCTCGGGCTTATGCTGGCCAGTATTCCACTGCCCAGACTATTTATCTGGCTCAGCAGAGGCTCCCCCGCCCTTCCCCCTCCCATTATTAAGCATAGTTTTCATCTCCCATCCAAGCCATTTATATAGTGCCCTGTGAATGCATTTTACCTCCCTAACCCCTCCTAAGCCACATACCAAAAAGAACTGTCTCTTTTTTCACTCTCCCTGACCACCTCTGAATGTAAAAGTCACTTAGCACCAGGAGAAATAATGAATTTTCTCCTATTCTGCTGAGGTTACCCACTATGGGCCATTAAAAAGATACTCATTTCTAAAATATACTTGACAGCCTGGAAGATATATTTGAGATATCAGAAAACTGAGCCCATTATGTGACATTTAGAATATATAGTGAGGCGATATATTTCTAAAATGTGCAATATACCTTATGAATTTATATTGCATACATGGCACTTAGATATTTGTATTATTTTCCCTCTGTGGATTCAAAGTTTCTAGACGATTTCCCTGTCTTAGCTTCTTAGTATTGAGCACCTTGCCAACATAGCAGAAAAATATTAAAAAGACATGAATACTGAGTTCAAGGTCAGTTAGTTCTTTATTTCACACCAAATAGCACCAGAGGAACCCAGAGGCACAGAGAATAAGAGGAGGTTCTTCGGTTTCCCAGGCACACTCACGTGCACACCACCACTGACCATACATGTTAGGGGGATGCTAATTTCCCCATTTTAAAGATGGGATCACTGAGGCTGGAGCAGTGAAGTCCTTGCTTATGATCAATGGGGGGCAGGGGCAGGATTATAGCCCAGGTCAGCCAGGTTCCCAACCTGCACATCTGCCCACTGCACTTCCCTGCCTTTGTGGAAGAACCCAGGGTCTGAAGGCCATCACCTTGTAGAAAAGATGGTGATAGTGGCATAGAACTCGAGTCTGAGACACAAGGGCACATGAAGACCGCTCATCAGGACTTATGGAGCGGGAAAATGCCTCCCAACAGAGGAGTTGGAAGGAAACTGATGGAGTGGCTAAACATGAGATGCAAACTCCTTCACGCGGCATGCAAAATTCTTCCCCATTTGGCCCCAACTTTCCTGTCTACCTTCTCTCTCTTTTGCATCCATTATACCCAGATGGGTCTTTCAGTCTCTCAGAAATGCTTTGTCAAGTCCCATGGCTGAGCCTTCCTTGGTGTCACTTCTACCTCTGAAAGGCCTCTTCTACTCTCTCCCTATGTGGGTCCTGCCCATCATTCTCACTCCTGCTCTAAGTCTTTGCTAACCCTCCATCCACAGTTGCGATGTTTGTCCCACTAAGGTGGCACCTACACCCCATTCCTGCTGTCAGTACTTAACTTTCACACATTGATGGGTCATAACCCTGAGATCCCATTCACCCAGCCAAGGACCACAGTTATAATGTGTTCTCGATAAACACATATCAGCTAAAATGAATAAACTTCTGGAAACTGGCAAGCTTGTCTTCACATTTTTGGTTTCTCTGTTCTCTCTGTTTTCCAGAATTGTTCTCCAGGGCTGCCCAGAGCAATGTAGATATTTTAGCAAGACCTTTCCTTCTCTAGGTGGTGTATTCAGCTCCAGCTTCTTCCTTGGTTGCAGCAAAGACATACTTGTACTATCCCACAGGGACTAGAATCCAAGGCTAATGAAAATGGAAAGATGGAAGGTATAGTATGCGGTGGGAAAACCATCCTGACTGCCCCCACATGGTTCTGCTGTCCTACAGCCATTCCCTAGCCCAATGGAAGCTGCCTTGCCCTGCAGAAGAGGAGCTCAGCCACCAGTTCCCATACTCCCCCAGCAGTTCACTCCATCTCTGCTTGCTGTGTACGAACCCGACTTCATTGGTCCAGCCTCTTCCTCCCTAAATAGGCCTGAGTTGTTGAGGGCTCAGGATGCTTTCAGGGTCCCCTGGCTACCTGAGTTGTGACAAATGAGTTGCTTCATGATGCGGTGAACTCTCCACCATTGTGGATCTGGAGAATAGACATCATAGAAAAGTAGAGTTGTATCAAATTCACTTTCAAGCTCCCTGAGACTCTTGGCTGGAACAGAGATTCGACTCAGACATTTCTGGCAAGTGGAATCATGTTTGATATCCTGAATTCTCCATGGGAATAGAAGCTCCACAATGGCAGGGTCTCTCGTCTTAGCCTGCTTAGAACACCAAGCAGCTTTAGACAAGAAGAAATCACCTCCCTCCTGCCTCTTCTGCATCCTTCACAACATTTGGGCTTTTGCTATTGTCCCTTTGTCTCTCCCTGAGTCTCACCGTGTGACTCAATCAACACACACACATCTTCATTCTCATTCCTCTATTGGTGATCTTCTCTGGCTAAACCATGCTCTCTGCTCCCAGAAGCAATGCTGCTGAATTCACAACAGTGCCTTGGTCCAAGGCATCTGCCTAATTCCCTTACTTTCCCCAGCTTCAGACATTCCCTGCCCTTTTCTCCTAGAGCAGTGAGCTGCCAGTAGCTCTAGGCCATATTCTTTCAGACTCAGTTCTCTCCAAAGGTAGGCAAAAGCCCATGCCTTCCAAATTCAAGTATTAGATAAGCTAACTTGCTCAAAATTTCAGTCTGTTTCTTTCTCTGTCTCTCTCTGTCTCTGTCTCTCACCCAGTATTTTTCTTCTCAGCCTCACTTTTTACTAGAACAGCCTATTTTTTTTTTTTGAGACGGAGTCTTGCTCTGTTGCCCAGGCTGCAGTGCAGTGGCATGATCTCGGCTCACTGCAACCTCCTCCTCCCAGGTTCAAGTCATTCTCCTGCCTCAGCCTCCTGAGTAGCTGGGATTATAGGCACCTGCCACCATGCCCGGCTAATTTTTGTATTTTTAGTAGTGATGTGGTTTCATCATTGTTGGTCAGGCTCGTCTCGAAATCCTGACCTCGTGATCCACCCACCTTGGCCTCCCAGTGTGCTAGGATTACAAGCGTGAGCCACTGTGCCCAGCAGAGAACAGCCTGTTTCTAAAGGCTAGCTCATTAGGTCCAGCTCCCTGTCTCTGGGGTCCATGCCTGTCATGGCCAAAGCCACAGCAGAAGAATGCTCGGGCCACTGCCATTCCCAGAAGGGCCCTGCTCACCCCAGGGTTCACCTCTCTAAGAATGTTCCTGGGCTTCAGTCTGGTTCTCCCAGACCCTGACCTGGCCTACTTTCTACTTGGTTTTCTGTAATGATAGAGACAGCAGCAGTTTAGACATTGGGCACTAGAGTGAACCTCAGATTCTCAATTCAAATGGACCAAGATAGCACCATGTAGACACCACTCTCAGTCACAAACTGATACAACTGTCATTTCTAGTGGTGTTGAAAAATTCCAAATTTCCCAAATATAACATTGAGCCCAAATCCAAAGCTGGACACTTCCTAAAGATCTCAACCCCAATAGCATAGATCAATCAATCTTAACACTATAAAGTGTATAAGAACTGAGGATTAGATTGCAAGAGACTTGCCACAGGTGACAAACCACTTACTACTGACTGACTGTGTGCCAGGCACTGTTCTAGAAGATGGGGATACAGCTGTGAACAAGATATACACAACATACAAAAAATCCATAATGTAAAACGTTATGCAATGTTAATGTAAAACAAAAACATACACCACATACAAAAGTTCATAATGTAGAAACAGTATACGTATAGAAACATTATTTCTGTGTTTCCACATGTAATATGTATATATTATATGATACATATAATGCTTCTATTAACAACACACTATCCAAAAACATATTGAAAATCTTTTGGGTAGTTTTGGCTGCCCAAGCTGAACCCGGAGAAAAAAGAAGGATAACTGGTGTAAAGTTCTGCTCACCCCCAGAAGGGTACCAGCCAAGAGAGAAAAGGGCACATCTGAGGCCATAGGTAGCTGCAGACAAGGCAGGAGGCAGAGCAGCACTGAGCCCCTCAGCTATGAGAGCTGTAGGGATGGACAATGACTCTTAACTCACATAGAGGGCTTTGCCTGGCACCCATCTCAACACTTGAAAAGGCCTCAAGTCTCAAAGGATTTTCTGCTGGTTTGTCCTTTAAGTACACTCTGCTACTGTTGCTGTTTACAAAGGGTGGAAAGTAACGCTAAATGCCCAGAACTGGTACTCAAAAAGCTTTTAGGCCTTCTCCACTACACAATTGGCAGAGCTTCGGGAAAATGCAAGCTTAGTTTTCAGCAAAGCCACTCATCTGAAGCTTCGGGAAGAAGCACTGTGCTGACCTGGGGAGTTTCACTATACAATCAAAGAGGAGAGGAAGGACACACGGACAAGGTGGGCTTTGAGGCAGCTCCCAGGCTCCAGGCAGATGGATAGATTTGTCCTAATGGGGCTCTCTTCCGCAGAGTTCACACTCTCATATCTGAGCCCCGGGGATGGCAGACGGGAAATGGCCCCATCCTCCTTCTATCCTGTGGTGTTCTAGCCCCGAACTCCAAATGCAACATCCCGAGGCATTATTTCCTTCCCTTGACATAGAGTTGGAGTCACAGTTCAGCCCAGGAATGGGGATAGTTGCAGGGAGGACTCTGTACCAGCTCCAGTAAAAGAAGCCGTGGCTGGTGTCAGCAGGGTCTTATAAATAGCCAGAAAGGTGTCAGCCAGGAGAAATATGAGACACAACTGCAAGAACAGAAGCAAGACAATGCACAAAAGTGACATGTGGAACAATAATCCATGAAGCACAAAGCTGTGAAGCCATCAGGAGCTGCTGAAGAATCTGTCAGCAAAAGGAAAAGACTCAGAGCTGTCCTCCCAGGGGCTCACAGCTGACGAGCACATTACTGTCCACGACATCATGTTCCCTCTGCAGAACTAGAGCGAGCAGACCTCCTATCCCTGGGATTCATAAATGATTTCCAGGAATGATTTCAACAGAGCATTGGGAAGATCTAATTACTGTACCAACATTGCATGTTACTGATTTTAAGAACCTAAGCACACATTTTTACGTTGATCTCTCTTAAGCATCATTTATTAAAATTATGCTCAAGACCTCAAATCCTATCTAATCATGACTCTTACCCATATGTGTATAAAACCATCCTGCTGGATTTTTGTTGGCTGTTTACAGGGAGTAGTCCGGAAAATCTCTACAAGAGGCAGCATTCAATTTGCAAAGACTCAGTATCACCTGCCCCTTCTAGTCTTCTAATTTCTATGGATACGGAAAAGGAACCTGAGATGTTTCTTGAGTGATTCAAAATCCTGATTAAGTCCCAAAGGCCATAAGCAGTGCTGATAAATTATATCTCTGCCCTTCATCCACAGTCAGCCCTGAAAGAGAAATAAGGCTGGGGAGCCTCAATGGCCAGCTTTGGTGTTCTAGAGACCTAAATTAAAATGCTGAAATGAGGGGCACCTAATGCATTGGGAGAAGAATGTTTCTCAGAAACTCATCAAGCAGATCAAGGGGCATTAAGCTAAAATTTGAGGAGGGTGAAGAAAAATACAATCTAGTAAAACTAAATCTAATACTCTGGGAGGACAAAAACTTTGCCAGAGGAAGAAAAGTCCACTTGTATCTTCAATCAAATTAATAATGTTGAATTGCTTAAATTGGGTGGATACCTACACGGTCATTCATTGTATGATTTTATATTTTGCAAATACCCAAAATATTTCAAAGTAAAATTTTAAAAGAAAAAGAAAATTCTTTAAAAGAAAGAAAAAATGAGGAAAAGAGAGAAAAATTGAGGAAAAGAAACAAAGAAGGGGGAAAATGACTCAAGGTTTTGAGGAAAATATCACTGGTTACAAGATTTGAACCGCCCACAGCAATGTACTCACATCCAAAATGGAGCTCAAACCTCACAGATGAGGCAAGAATTCACATTAAACCTAAACCACGCACCTCTTATGTTTTTCCTAATCACTAGTTAATTCAAATACCACAAAATTTACCTGTTTAAAGTGTAGAATTTAGTAAAGTTGCAGGATACAAAATCATACAATATCAGTAGCATTTCTATACACTAACAACAAACTATCTGAAAAAGACATCAAGGAAACAATCCCATTTACAATGACTACAAAAAAAAATTCTTAGGAATAAATTTAACCAAGGAGATGAAAAACCTTTACACTAAAAACTGTAAAACATTAATGAAAGAAATTGAAAAAGACAAAATAAATGAAAAGATATCCTGTGTTCATGGGTTAGAAGAATTAATATTGTTAAAATGTCCATTTTACCCAAAGGGATTTGCAGATTAGATGCATCCCTATCAAAATTTCAATGACATTGTTCAATTAAGTAGAAAAAAACAATAAAATTTGTATGGAAGCACAAAAGACCACAAAAAAAAAGGGCAGCTAGAATTTTTATATCATGTTGAGGGTAATCCGAACTTTCTCTCTGGCTGCATGCCTAAAACACCAAAAGCAATGGCAACAAAAGCCAAAATTGACAAATGGGATCTAATTAAACTAAAGAGCTTCTGCACAGCAAAAGAAACTACCATCAGAGTGAACAGGCAACCTGCAAAATGGGAGAAAATTTTTGCAACCTACTCATCTGACAAAGGGCTAATATCCAGAATCTACAATGAACTCAAACAAATTTACAAGAAAAAAACAAACAACCCCATCAAAAAGTGGACGAAGGATATGAACAGACACTTCTCAAAAGAAGACATTTATGCAGCCAACAGACACATGAAAAAATGCTCATCATCACTGGCCATCAGAGGAATGCAAATCAAAACCACCATGAGATACCATCTCACACCAGTTAGAATGGCGATCATTAAAAAGTCAGGAAACAACAGGTGCTGGAGAGGATGTGGAGAAATAGGAACAGTTTTACACTGTTGGTGGGACTGTAAACTAGTTCAACCATTGTGGAAGTCAGTGTGGCGATTCCTCAGGGATCTACAACTAGAAATACCATTTGACCCAGCCATCCCATTACTGGGTATATACACAAAGGATTATAAATCATGCTGCTATAAAAACACATGCACACGTATGTTTATTGCGGCACTATTCACAATAGCAAAGACTTGGAACCAACCCAAATGTCCAACACTGATAGACTGAATTAAGAAAATGTGGCACATAGACACCGTGGAATACTATGCAGCCATAAAAAATGATGAGTTCACGTCCTTTCTAGGGACATGGATGAAACTGGGAACCATCATTCTCAGCAAACTATCACAAGGACAAAAAACCAAACACCGCATGTTGTCACTCATAGGTGGGAATTGAACAATGAGAACACATGGACACAGGAAGGGGAACATCACACTCCAGGGACTGTTGTGGGGTGGGGGGATGGGGGAGGGATAGCATTAGGAGATATACCTAATGCTAAATGACGAGTTAATGGGTGCAGCACACCAACATGGCACATGTACACATATGTAACAAACCTGCACATTGTGCACATGTACCCTAAAACTTAAAGTATAATAATAAAATAAAAAAAAGAGAAAAAAAGAATTTTTATATCATGTTGAATCTATAGTTTATTTGAGAGTGTTGCCATCTTAATTAATATTAAGCCTTCTGATCCATTAACATGAAATGTTATTTTGGCCTTCTTTAATTTCTTCCAAGAATGTTTTGTAGTTCTCAGTGTATAAGTCTTGTAGTTCATTTTATTAAATTTATTCCTAAGCATTCTGTATATATAGAATATGCTATTATATTATTTTTCTTACTGTAAATAGAATTATATTTATTCCATTTTCAGATTGTGTATTGCTATTGTATAAATATATTGGGCTTTGTACAATGATCATAAACCTACAACCTAGCTAAATTTGTCTTTGGCTTGTGATCATTTATGATATGTCTAGGCTTTTAATTTTTTCATCTTTAATCTGGAGTTTGTTGAGCTTCTTGGATGTGTAGATTAATGTTTTTCATCACATTTGGGGAGTTTGGGGCCATTATCCAAATGTGCTTTCTCCCCCGTTTCTCTCTCCTCTCCTTCTGAGACTCCTGTTATATATTGTTGTGCTTCATGGTGTCATATGGGTCTCCATTGATCTATTCATTTTCATTATTTTATCTTTCTTTTTCTCAAACCGTATAATCCCAATTGGCCTATTTTCACATTTGCTGATTTTTTCTTCTGTTAGTTCATATCTGATGTTGAGCTCCTCTAGTAAATGTTTTATTTCATTATTGAACTTTCCAACTGCAGAATTTCTATTTGCTTCTTTATAATCTTTGTCTCTTTATTGATATTCTCTATTTGGTGAGACACAGTGCTTGTGATTGTCTTTAATTCTTTAGACATGGTTTTCTTTACTTCTTTGAACATACTTATGATAGCTTATATAAAGTGCTTGCCTAGGAAGCCCAACATCTGAGTACCCTCAGAGACAGTTTCTATTGATAGCTGTTTTTCTTATGTATGGACTATAATTTCCTGTTTATTTACCTGTCTCATAAGTAATTTTTAGTTGAAATTTAGAGAATAGAACATGGCAACTCTGAAAATAAGATCCAACCCATTCTCCCAAGCTTTACTATTATTGCTGTATTTTGTTGTTACTATTGTTATGGCTGTCTGTCTGTTTAGTGACTTTCCTGGACTAATTCTTTAAAGACAGTATTTCCTGTACTGTGTAGTCACTGAACCCTGTTTGTCTAACTTAGTGGTCAGATAATGGTAGAACACAAATTTTTTTAAATGACTCCAGGCAAAAAGTCTACCTTTGCAGAGGAGCTCTGTGTGCATGTTGAGTCATGCCTTCAGCACTAGAGTGGTTTAAAACTCTGTCTTAGCCTTCACTTCCTATTTGTGCAAACCCTTTAGGTCTGCCAGAGTTGAGACATGAGGACTACCTCTGGTATTTTCTGGGCATGTGCACAGCCTTGCCCATGACCATGGCCTTCTAGATCTGCAGAAACACATCAGAGCTTTTAAAATCCTCTATAGCCATTTCATTTCCCAAATTTTTCTAAATTTTGTGGTCAGCTTCTTATTTGCCCCAACTTGTATCTCTACTTCAGGCAGCTCCGATATTTAAAAACCAGTACTGATTATCTTTTGAAAAATGCCCTGGAGATACAGTTTTTCCTCTTGAGTAAGCTTTAAATTGGGGAAAATAATAACAACTTGCAAATTGGCCATTTTCAGGAAATTGGCAGACATATCAAATAATAACAATTCTCTAGGGATGGGGCTTTTGGGGGAGCTCCAAATTAGTCTGCCCCATCCAGTGGCTGTTAGTGCTAGTTTTCACACCCACTGTGGTTACAAAGACTCTTATGTTCATGCTTCTGTGGAAAGAAGTTTCAGAATAGAGAAAGTTCAAATGTCACAGAGCTCACTGTTCTACTGGACAGTTATTTTTCTTGAATATTTATTCTTTAGAACCTTGCTAGCTTTTGGTTAATTTTCAGAGTTCTGAAAAAGTCAATGTTGACAGTTTTTGTCAGTGATTTTGCTGCTTTATGCGGGACTGGACTCACGAAAGTCCTCATTTCACCATTCTAGAAGTTTTGGCATCTCTTCTTTAGGGCACTTATCATGGTTGGACTTTACGTCTGTGTGTTTCCTTTATAAACATGTGGCTCCCATGTAGAACATTCTCATGAGGATAATGTCTACATTTTGGATACCTTTTATTTCTCTGAGATTCTACCACAATGACACATAGTAGGCACTCAAAAAATATGTGTCAAATGAATAAACATTCATTAGCTCAGGCTACTGAATAGATACAATTTCTACAGATGGGGGTTATAGTAAAAAATTGTTCACTAACCTTAAGGGGGCCTTCAATCCTGTTGAGCTTGTCTTTTTTATCTCTCAGGAAATGCCCATTCTCACTGTTCTGAAAACTTTGACTTCCCTTTCTCCTGCTCTGCTCATGATCTTGACTTATTCTTCAAAGAAAGTATCAGACCAAACTCCCTCCACGTTATACCTCCACATTTACTAATATCTCCATGTTGGTTCCTATTTTACCCTCCTTTTCTCTTGTTACAATGGAAGGAGAGTTCTCTTCCTGGCAATGTTCATCCTCATGTGTCTGTTGCACACCATCATCCCTGCGTCTTCAAGAGCCTCACTCCAATTATCCTCCCCACCTACACACCTGCATCTCTACCTGTTTCAGCTCTATTTAATTGTTTCCATTTGCATTAGGTGATATTTTGTTCCTAGGTTTTAGAAAGTATATCCAGCTTTAATCTCACATTCCACATCCAGTTAATACTTTATTTCTCTATTTTCAAGTCAAACTTGTTAAAAGGCTTGGCTATAAATTCTGGTTCCATTTCCTTATCTTCTACTTAGTAACAAATTCTTACCTGTGTTCTGTGTCCATTAAGCCACTGGAATGGCTGTGATTTTTTTTTTCAGTCTTTCAACAAGTAATTATTGAGCACTCAACATTAGGGCCAGGAACTGTTCTAGGAATAAGATATATAAAAATAAATAATCCAAACAAAGGCTTTGAACACTTCCTTTATAGATTTCATCGTAATTGTTACCAGCATTAAGTTGGCCATGAACTCTTCTTAGAAATGCCTTCTTTCCTTGGCTTCCAGGGCACCTTACTCCCATCTCTCCAGCCAATCTTTTTCAGTCCCTTCTGCCAGATCCTTCTCAAAGTCTCCATCTTTATTACTAAGATTGTTTTTTCAAAATTATTAAGTTGAAATTCACATGACATAAGGTTAAATATTTAAATCCAATCTTTAAATGTTAAATTTCCTCTGAAATTTCCCTGGTCCTTTTTCTTCTTTCTCTCTACTCCCTCTACAGAGGACTTCATATACTCCCTTGGCTTTCAACACCTTCCATTTGTATATCCCTGTTTATAACTGCAAACTGAAACTCTCTTTTGAGATCCAGGTACCAACAAACAGCCATCTCCACTTGGCTATTTCACAGGAACCTCAGACATAATACTTTCCCCTAAAGCCTGCTCCTCCATCAGTATTCCTGTTGTACCACATCCACTCAACTGTTCTAGCAGAAGATATTCCTGAGACTTTCCTCATCTTCACAATTCATGTCAACTTTACAAACCACCTGACTCTCTGACTTATCCATGTCTTTCCATTTCCACCAGTCATACTCTGAACCTCCATCCTGCAGATGTTCTTAATGGTTCTTCCCACATCCAGTGTCCTCACTCCTACCAAATCCAACTCTCTACATAGCAAAGTGAATTTTACCCTCCCTGACCAAATCAGGCCTCCAAGTATAAGCTTTTGTAGCTTCCTTAAATTCTTGATTCATTTTTACCACTGAAAGTAATTGTTTAATTATTAGTTTGAATTCTCTCTTCCTCCAGTAGAATGTTAGTTTCATGAGAGCAGAAAGTGCATCCTTGTTGTTCTCAGTTGTTTGCTCAAGGTCTAGATAAAATTTTCAAAATAGAGTAAGTGCTTAATAAACATGTACTAAAAGTTGTTGAATAAATGCATTTTCTTCCTAAATTTATTTCACAATTTAGCAATCAGCAACAATCACAAGTAGCCAGTGATAGCAGCAAGAGCCATGAAAGTTATCCTTGATATAATGTTCTCCTTCATCTCTTACCTTTGAGGCATCAAGCCTTCCATATTTTGCCTGAAAATATACATACCTAAACTTTAACTACAGCTAACCATGTCTACACTCATCACTTGACTCTTACTTGGATTCCTGAAATAGCTACTTAGCCCACTTGCATTCCTGTCACCTTCCATACACCCTCTATTCTAAAGCCAAACATGTTATTGCCCCCTCCAACCCATCAATAGTGTCCCATTGCTCCCAGAAGACAGTCTGCAGTCCTCAAAAAGCCCAGGAGGCTCAGCTTATCCAGCTTCATTTATGTGTTCTCTGTTCTCTCTGCTTTCTCTGAATACTTTGGATGTAGTGCTGCGTCGGGATTTTCTGGGGTGAAGATCTAGTGATTCTACTTCAAGTGCTCTTCTTCTGACACCTTTGCCTGACCATTTCCTGCTCACCCTTCATGCCACAGCCCAAATGTCACACCGACAGGAGGTCTTCCTCATCACCTCAGGCCAGGTCCAGCTTGTGCTTTTCCCGTACTGTATTTACCACAACTGTCCTTAAGTGGTTATTTCTGTGTTTGCTTAACATCTTTCTCTCATCCTGAGATGGACTCTCATGTCTGTTGAGGCACTATAGTTTAGTGGTTAGGAACACAGGCTCAAAAGTCAGACCTCAGAGTTTGAAAACCAGCCCTGTTGCTTACTGGTGATATGATCTTTACTAACTTACTCAAATTCTCTCTGTCTCAATTTTCTTACATGCAAAATGGCTAAAAATGTAACGATGCTTTGCTCATAGTGTCATATGTGGGTTTAAGAAGTTAATTTATCTAAAACGATTAGGAAATACAGAAGATATAACTCTAATATATAGGATTCACCCATTAAATAGAGTGAATGGTACAAAAAAGACTCAGTCATCAAGTCTTGGAAGAATGGTCCCCATGAGAGAGGACAGCAGCAAAAATGATTAGAAATATTTTAATATTGTGTGTATAAAATCCATTAAAAAATAAACATAAGGGATCTATATGAAGAAAACTATAAAATTTAATGAGAAACATAAAATAAAGGGAAACATGAATAAACGGAAAGACATGCCATATTGTATGATTCAATGTTGTGTAGGTATCAATTAAGAGAGAATATGTACATATATATATGAAATTACATGAATTGGGTGGCAAGTGACCACAATAAACACAGGTCACTTCTATGGGGGATGATCACAGAAGTCTTCAAAAAAGCAGTAACCTTTGAAAAGTGCTAGGAATTTCAATAGACAGAAATGGGACAGAACATCACCTTGGAATAAAAGAGAGTGGGCACAGAAATACAGTAGTGACCAGATTTTTTAATTGGAAGGGTCTTTAAATGTTATAAATGCAGCCAGCATGTTTTTAGCTTTGAGGAATAGAAAACCAAATACAAATGCTTTAAAAACAAAGGATATTAGGCCGGGCGCGGTGGCTCACATCTGTAATCCCAGCACTTTTGGGAGGCCGAGGTGGGCGGATCACAAGGTCAGGAGCTTGAGACCATCCTGACCAACATGGTGAAACCCTGTCTCTACTAAAAATACCAAAAAAAAAAAAAAAACCCACAAAAGGTCCCAGCACCTGAACACTGTTAGGGCTGTGAAGGCTTTCCTACCGCTCCCTCACATCAGGCCACGTTGGTTTGAGCAAAAGATGGGAAATGGGAAAATGTAGGAACGTGAGATAAAAGGATGGGCTATTTGACTGTGCCATCAGATCCTCAGATGGTGTGGACATTTAAGAATTGCAGCTTGGTGGAGTGCAGGGTCCTTTGTCTCTGTCACAGCCATAACCGGTATCCATTTTACATTTAAATAAATAAATAAACTGCATTTTAAATAAATCAGTCTAGATTTTATTCATCGGCCATCAACACTGCACTTATAATGTGGACTTTGAAAAGGCCATCAGTCTCCCTGGAATCCCCTCAGTGCAAGGAGCTATCAGGTTTTGTAGCAGCGTCCAGAGCAGGCAGGGGAGACACACCAGACACAACTTCAGTCCTTTGCATTTTTCTCCTAACCAATTCCTCTGGCATTTGAAGATGTGGGAGTAAGAGCAGTGTCTTCCTTGGGTGGCCTGCAGGCCACTCTTACTGCACATTCCAAGCAGAATTCATTATCCTCATCATGGACACCTGCCCAGGCTCCTGTACCTATAATCTAAGCACCATCCCTTCTACCTGGGAGCCCAGCCAAAAATTCTGGAGTGGTTTTTACATTCTCCCTCTCTCCTTACCTGCCGACATTTAATCTGTCACTAATTCCTGTCCAGACTGCATCAGCGATGCTGAGTGAGTAATCCCCACACTCGCCGGTGGTCCAGGGTGTCATCATCTCCCTTCAGGGCTTTTGCTGAGACTTCATGCCCAGGCTGCCTCCTGCAGGGCCTGCCCTTTCATGCGACTGCCAGCGGAACCCAGTGCCATCACTTCCCCACAGACCGCTGCCTACCCTGGTGCCTATGAGATGAAGTCTCAACTCTTTAGCCCTATACACATGACCCTTGACATATGATCTGGCCACAACCCTCTTCACCACCTCATCTCCCAATGCTTCCACCCTGGGCCTTCATACCATTTGTCAGATAAACGTGGTTTCCTATCCTTGCTTTTACATATAGCTGCTTATTATCTCTGTCTGAAAATATGTCTTTTTTTTTTACAGAGTTTCGCTCTTTGTTGCCCAGGCTAAAGTGCAATGGTGCAATCTCAACTCACTGCAACCTCCACCTCCCAGGTTCAAGCAATTCTCCTGCCTCAGCCTCCTGGGCAGCTGGGATTACAAGGCGCCCACCACAATGCCCGGCTAATTTTTTGTATTTTTAGTAGAGATAGGGTTTCACCATGTTGATCAGGCTGGTCTCAAACTCCTGACCTCAGGTGATCTTCCTGCCTTAACTTCCCAAAATGCTGGGATTACAGGCGTGAGCCACCACAGCTGCCTGAAAATATGTCTTAATTCTGTTTTACCTTGCACATGCCTGCATGGTTGCAGATCTAAATTAAATGTCATCAATTTTTGTTTTACTATTGTTATAACAATTATATTCAGAATTTTTTTTTGAGATGGGTGCTTATTATGTTGCACAGTCTAGTTTTGAACTCCTGGGCTCAAGCAATCCTCCCACTTCAGCCTCCCAAGTAGCTGGAACTACAGACATGTGCCACTGCACCTGGCTGTATTCAGAATTACTGAGCATGTACTGTGAGCCTATGTGCCAAGTGCTGTGTGTCATCTCATTTAAGATCACAGCAATCTTGTGGGTTATGCACATGAAGAGCTGAGCTGAGACTTGGAGAGGTGAACTTGCTCATTTCACACAGATGGAATTTCAAAGACAGTTTCTAGAGCTGGTGCTCATAACCCCTGTGAGCCCGCAGAGATTTAGGGAGCCCCTTCTAGGCTCTGTGCCATAAAACTCCACTCCGTGCCCTCTGTCCACACTTCTGCTACAGCACCATGCATGGGGTATGATGTACCTGTTTAATCTTGTTTGAATCCTGATCTTTAAAAACCAACTGCTCAAAAAGACACATATTTGTAGGACAACCAAGAAAAATTTGAACTCTCGCTAGATATTTGATGATACTGAGGAATTATTAATTATGGGTACTGTGATTACTTTTTAAAGCTGTGATCATACAGAGGTACACTAGACTATTTAGAGATGAAATTATATGAAGTCAAGAGATGCTTGAAGGAACAATATGAGGAGATGGATAGGAAATAACTTTTGGCGTTATGCTGATATCTATTTTAAATGGGTGGCACATTTATGGAGGTTCATTCTCTCTTTTTTTTAAGCAATGAGATCTCACTCTGTTGCCCAGGCTGGAGTGCAGTGGTGCAATCATGGCTCACTGCAGCCTGGACCTCCCAGGATCAAATGATCTCCCCACCTCAGCCTCCAGGCTAGCTGTGTCTATAGGTCTATAGGTGTGCACCACCATGCCCAGCTTCTTCTTTTTTTCTTTTTTTTTTCTTGGAGAGACAGGGTTTCACTATGTTGCTGACAGTGGTCTTGAACTCTTAGACTCTAGTCTCAAGCAATCTGCCCACCTCGGCCTCTCAAAGTGCTAGGATTACAGGCATAAGCCACAATGTCCAGACTCATTTCGTTATTTAGCCTACTTCTGTATGTGTTAGAAATTCTCTGTAATGGAAGTATTCTATGGACCCCCTCAAACAAAGGGATTTGAGGGTTTATTCTCCTGCTTTTTGGTTGTTGGAGAGCAGAGTACATTTGCGTCTCAGTCAGCTTTGAATCTGTACCACCAGCACGGTAACTGGCATGAAGTAGAAAGTCAGTGTTTCTTGAATGACAAGGTGGTTCCCATGAAGGTCCCTTCCAAAGGTGGGGAATGATGCTTCCTTTCCTCCTGACTGTCCTACTGCAGCCACTGGCACAATGGATGGGCCCTCAGGGAGAGCTGAGGTCAGCTGCTGAAGGTGGACATGCTGTTCCATCCCAGCTTCCTTGATTCTAAGCTATTTCTATCTGGCTCGCCTTGGGTTCCTGTGTCAGAGCTCTCTTCCTTTGGACACTGAGCCAGCTGCTTCTTGACTCAGTGGCTTGGATTTCTCTACGTGCTCTTTTTGCTTTTGTGAGGTAGCCCTCAGGTCCCAGCCAGGCTCAGCTAACACCACAGTTTAACAAGGAAGGGATTAGGCCTTACCCTTTAAAATGTGACTGCTGGCCTCATGCCTGTGGCTTGGTTTGACAGCTGGACCTATTCTGGATGAGAGTAACTCGAAGCTGGATGTATTCTTTATGGTGACACAAATTTATGAGCAAAAGGCAGAGACTGAGTTTCAGAGAAGAATAGGTTCATTCAGCACATCCGGCCCACACTTTCACCTCCCGCTGCAAGTCCTTTGTCAGAGGGCCAGAGCCCACTTCTCTGGTGCATGGAAACTCCCAAGGCTCACAGCTAAGGCTGCCTGAGGAATTCAAGGCAGCCTTGGTGTTTCTCCAGCAGTGAGGGGGGTCAGGCTTTTGCTGCACTCAAGTCTCCATGCTCCCTGGTCACGCACGACTGCCCTGCAGAGCAAGGCAAGGCCCTCCCTGCTCAGGGGGGAAGTGGTGGAGAGCAGCGACAGGCCAGCTGGCTGGGGTCAGAGAGCACAGCACTCCTCCAACTCATCAGACTCTGAGGGGTATAACATTTGATCAAGATTCACAACAGTCTCCAAAGTAGGAGGAGACAGCCTCAATGAGGAGGAGAAAGTGGCAAGCTGAAAAGCATCCAAATCAGGAAAGAAACCCAAGCAAGTGAGGCATTCTCAG
This sequence comes from Symphalangus syndactylus, assembly GCF_028878055.3. Taxonomy (NCBI): domain Eukaryota; kingdom Metazoa; phylum Chordata; class Mammalia; order Primates; family Hylobatidae; genus Symphalangus; species Symphalangus syndactylus. The sequence continues at coordinate 89,264,740 of NC_072426.2, forward strand.
GGGCTCCTATTGGAGTGATCAGACCCAACACCAGGTTGTGGGGGTGATGAAATCCAGCGGAGTCAAAGGATTGAGAAAAAGACAGTTTGAGAAGTAAAGTGGGACCAGGGGGCCATCGCAATTATGGACGCTACGAAGGCCCTGAGCTCTGGGAGCCCAAGCTATTTATTGGTAATCCAACAGAGAAATAGGTGGTAAGAATGTGGAGGTCAAAAGGGCAGGTGCATGATCTACAGCTTTGACGGTTTAGCATTTATAAGGAACATGTTCTGCTACTTGAGATAATGGGAACACAAATGATCTAGGAGCCTAGGAAGGCTAGAAGCAAGGAGCCAGCAGGTCTAGACACATTCCAGAGGACATTATGTCAGACATGCAAGCCCTGCTTCAGCTTTCTTCCCAACACTCAGCTTTTTCCCGACAGGATCCCACAGTTTGGGGCTTCATCCTCGATGCTGGGCAAAGAACATGTGCTCTAGTTTTATCATGTTCAAATCTCCCTCTGAGAGAGACAGTAGCAGCTCAGAAGTAGCAAAAGTGATGGTATGAGCAGGGGAGGGTGTTCTAGAGAGAACCAGCTACATGGTGGTACAGACGTGGTGGAGGCTGTGAGGCACCATCAAAACCCCTCCGGAATGAAGGACTTACTCCTCCAACTGCTGGGAACACTGCAGCCCAACATCCTCAGCTGTCAGCCTCTTCAGGGAGTGATTCCACTGAAGAAAGGCTCCTTGCTCAGGACATGCCCCCTTTGTAGGGTAGCCCACATCCCATAACTGATGCACATGGTGGTATAGGAGCTTCACTCAACTGGGCAACTCAACCCAACTGGGCACAATTCTGCAGACTCATCCCACCTTCAGAGCTCCCTGCAGGGTCAACTGAGGTTTTCATAAGGAGACTGAATCACAGGTTGACTTCTCCTTCTGCCCAATCCTGCTTTCTCCCCTTTCCTTCCCTTCCCTGCCCTTCGTTTCCCTTTCGTTTTTAATAAGAATGCACATGCTGGATATGGGGTGGTAAAGTTGGTGCAGCCACAGAAGGAAATGAAAAAAAGGCTTGGAAAGAAGTTCATTACACTCACAGGTCCCAGAGAGAAGCCTGGGCATGACATCTCAGCAAGAGCCCTGCGGGGAGATGATGACACCCTGGACCACCTGTAAGTGTGGGGATTACTCCCTCAGCATTGCTGATGCAGTCTGGACAGGATTTAGTGACAGATTAAATGTCGGCAGGTAAGGAGAGAGGGAGAATGTAAAAACCACTCCAGAATTTCTGGCTGGACTTCCAGGTAGAAGGGATGGTGTTTAGATTATAGGTACAGGAGCCTGGGCAGGTGTCCATGATGAGGAAAATGAATTCTGCTTGGGATGTACAGTAAGAACAGCCAGCAGGGCACCCAAGGAATCTGTGAGTGTAATAAAAGCCATGTAGGGCCATAGGGAAAGCATTAGGCTTTGGTCAAGTAGGAGAAGGCAGGAATGAGACAAAATCCAGGCCACAGGCTTCACTGGGGTTTCCATGGGGAAGGCAAGGCAGGGCAGGATGAACAGCTTAGGACTGGCTAATCTGAATCATTCCAGCAGGCTTTTGGTTATAGGAGTGGTTTCTAGTTGCCTGATGCCTGGCCCTGGGATGATTCGGGGCAGAGAAAATGTGGGCTTGTGGGAACATTAGCTAAGAAGGTGGCAGGGGATACAAACTTTGGATGGATTGATTTGCATATGAAAAGAGTGTTTGTGATTGTCCTTAGGAATGAGCTAGCCCTGAGAGATGCAGTCTCTCCTCAGGTCTGTAAGGCCCCAAATACCAAAGCATCGAGACACAGAAAATAAGAACACATAGTTAATACAATTGGCCCTACAATGAGTGTATGCCCAATAGACAAAATACAGAAACTAAGGCAACACAATTAAAACACCCTTCTCCTTCCCCTCCATAGCTGTTTTGATGCCCAAAGCACTGCCTAACAAACCTTCTGAGCTCAACATTCCCACATTCCCATCCTGCATGTCTCCTATGTGCCAAAGACTGCGAACAGTTCAGGTAATAGAGAGTGAACAAGAAGCTCACCTTCAAGATGTTCACCAGAGACACATGTATCTACGTGCTCAATTGTTTGATACAGGACACAGCATGTTGGTTAAGAGTAAAGATTTCAGGTGAGATAGACCTAGTTTCAAATACCACCGCTGCCATTTACTAGCTGTGTAATTTGGGGAAAATCACTTAACCTTTCTATGCTTCAATTTCCTCACCTGTAAAATGTCAATAATTACACCAACTGAACTGGTTGTCCTAGAGATTAAATGAGATGTGTATATGAAAAGAGTTTATTACAGTGTTTGGTCTAATAAATGATGCTACACAACAAGAAAAGCAAAGTATTCCTAAGAAAAAAAATAGCACAAAAGGAAGTTTAATTCTATCTGAGGATAGGAAAGGAAGGCTTCTCAGAGGCAGTAAGGACTGACCTTGGAAATGAAGGACAAGTACGGATTTGTTTACACAGACACATAGGAGGAGAATGTGATGGGAATTTTGGCCTAAATATCATTAGGTTGTCCATGATACAGCTTCTCTCAATCCGGCATTAAAATCCCATAACAGTGGAGAAAAGCACAAAAATATATAGCAAGGGATTCCAGGGTACCACAGAGTCTGAGAAGAATCCTCTCTTAGTAGTAGTGACACAGAACCACCACTATCAATGAGGCTCAGGCTGGAGAGAGACCCTCGTGCAGATAAAATGGAACTACAGCAAAGGAGCTGCATCAGTTAGGAGTGACAGAAGGCCCCACAACCACTCCAAGGCTGAGGAAATGTATTTTCACAAGACAACAGTCCAAGGGCTGGGCATTCCATCCCTGTTCCACAGTGGCCCTGGCTTGGCCTCCTACACACCTTGGCTCTGTCCTCAGGAAGCCTTCCCTAACCACAAGGGAGCTTCAGCAGCTCTATGTGTTGTGTCTGATACAGCAAGGTCCGGAGACAGAGAAGAGGAGCTGTTTCTTCCTTGTGTCTCTTTTTCAAGAACAAAGAAATCTTTCCTATAAGTTCTCTACACCCCACTGATCAAAATCATGCCTCCTGCCTCTGTCAATAACTGCTAGTAGTAATTTAGCATACGTGTATGTCATCTTTTTCCCTTAACTAGCCATGTCTTCATTTATTAAGTCAGCCCATTCTTTGTTAACAGCTGCACAGGGCTCCATTAGTGGAATGAAAGTAAAATTACCAGTATAGACAAATCAAACTCCACCTTCCAGAGGCAGGGGATTGAGTCCATCTTACCTAAACCAGAGATCTCATGCAGAGTGGGGTGGACAGTTGCACAAAACCAGAAACCTGCATATCAGGAAGACACTGTTTTAAAAAATGAGCCAGCCCAGTACATAAAAACAGAAAGTTAAGGGGAAATGTAACATAAGACACATGCTAAGTTACATTTTATGTAAAACACAAACAAAACTCCATCTCTCTCTCTCTCTCTCTATGTATATATATATATATATATGTGTGTATGTAAGAACCTTAACCAAAAGTGGTTAAGGTTGTATGTATGTGTAAGTATACATATGTACATGTATGTGCATGCATGTGTCTAAGTATATGTGTAGATGTTGTGTGTGTATGTGTTTAAGTATATATGTATATGTTGTCTGTGTGTGTGTGTGTATATTTCCATAGTAAAGAATGAAATGAATTCTTGAATGTAGGGCAAAAGGGTTTAGATTGAAAACTGATAAAATAAGGAAATCACTAGAGCATAGCTGCGCTTTTCAAATAGTTGGTATGGAAAATTATACAAGTTGAGGTTTGAATCAGGGAGACTGAGGATTATGAGGCAGCTGTAGGGTTGTAGTAAGTGTTGATGAGACATGATGGATTTGGATGAGAAATATTTAGAGAAGAGATTTAGAGTGATCCTGTGACTGTATATAGAGTCTCAGAAAAAAAAATAACAACGACCAACCTTAACCAAAAGTCGTTATGTAGCGCCTGATGATGCTGGAAGACAGTAGATAGATATAGATAGATGATAGATAAATAGATAGATAGATAGATAGATAGATAGATAGATAGATAGATGGATAATAGATTATTGATAGAGATGGATAGATAATAGATGATAGATAGATACATAGATACATAGATTATTGATAGAGATGGATAGATAATAGATGATAGATAGATAGATAGATTATTGATAGAGATGGATAGATGATAGATAGATAGATGATAGATAGATGATAGATAGATAGATTGATAGATAGATATAGAAGATAGATAGATATTCATTTAAACCTTATTCATATTCCTAGACAGAAGATACTGTTTTTGACCCATCTCACAAATGAGGAAGCTGAGGCACAGATAGATTTAGCAACTTATTCAAGGTCACAGCTAAGGAATGAAATTAGAAGGTTGTACCCAAACAGCCTCCGGCTTGAGCCAAGCAATTTTCAGGTTAGGGAGCTGGTCTTTGAAGGTTGGAGAAAAGATAGGGACACAGCTCTCACAGGATCCCTCTGGAAAATGTCCTATCTCTGTGATTTTTGTTTACTCACTTATTCATTCAGGTATTTCTTCTTTACAGCCTAAACATTCACAAAAACAATTCCCTGCTGGCTGCCACTGTCTTTCTAGAGTGTATGCAGTGCTGACTTCACAGTGAATTGTCAAGTGTGATTCTTTTTAAGGTGCAGACCGCCTGATCAAGCACCAACAATGTCACAGGCACCTCAAAGTCTTTTGTGGGGCCCAAACCAGTTTCTCCCTTGGCCTTCAGCCACTCTTTCCCTGAACAGGTATTCTATGTTTTGGGCCTCGAGGCCTCTTTTGCTCCCTGTGGATGGTGGATACCTTCCCCCTGGGCTCTGACACATCTCTCGAGGAAGCTGAGTTGTTTCTCTCCCAAGGCCACTGAAGGATTTCTTACCAGTATCAGGGTGACTTGAAGCCCCCACCCCTAACCTGGGCTGGTTGGTCTAACCTAGACTGCCTTAGAGCTATAATAGAAACTGCACCCCATCTCCCAGTTCCATTCCCTACCCCCAATCCACACTACCCATTCTCTACTCCAGCTAAAATTGCTGAACTGAGTCCAGTCAACTTGCATTCATGAGCAAAATAAATGATGGCTATTGTTTGCAGCCACTGGGGAAGTTCATTTTATAGCAATAGATGTAATTAGAACATGTCATCATCAAACATAGTCATTCAATTAATATAATTATATGTGATAATATTCATATGTGACCCCCCCAACAGGCATTTGATAGAACTAAACATTTATTCCTTATTAAGGACTCTATGTAAGTGATGAAAAAGAGTCCTTCATTGTGGTCATGAATCTCTGTCCAAAACTATGAATTAATATTAATATCCTACACACTGTGGACCACTGTAGACATTCATTCCCATTGAAATCTGAAGAAAAAAGACATCAAAATTACATTTTAGCATCCTGGAAGTCTGAGCCAATACACTAAAATATGAAAAATAAATTAGAGGTATAATATCATCAATGTGATCAAATTAACAATATTTACAGATTATATGGTTGTCTACCTCAAAAACTTAAAATTGAAATCCCATGGGAAAAGGACTAAAGTGTCACAATTTGCAAAATAAAATAAAAAAAAATTTTAAGGTGTACCTTTGGGCTTACAAAAATTAGCATATGGTCTATCATTAAGTCACATGCATCTAAGGACCATTCCCTTAAACACCAAATAAACTAGACAAAGATTCAGAATTACTGCTTAAAAGAATGAGCTCAGCCAGCTTGGTAGTGTAGCAGAATGCCTAACTGCTTAGGCTCTGAGGCTAGACAACCTGGATTCAGATTCCAGCTCCCCCACTCACTGCCCCTAATGGCCTTAGGCATGTTATTTAAACTCTTATGCCTTAGCTTTCTCTACAGAAACAAGAAAATATTAACACATACCTAGTGCATGTGGCTGTGATAACAATTAAATAATTTTTATAGGGAAAATGCTCAGAACATTGAGTAGAATATAATAAACATTATTATTTGTCAGGGTTCTTCAGAGAAGCAGAACCAATAGAAGATAGATAGTGTTAAATAAAATTTGTGGGAGGCCATTGTACTCTTCACCCCACTTCCATTTTCTGTCCGTAAATGCTGCCTGACCATGTAGCAGGCAGGAGTTTTTAGAGCTTAAATTCTCATTCTGAAGGCTGCTTGATTCATGAATCATTGTTGTTGGAGGGTTGTTTTTTTTTTTTTTTTTTTTGCTCAAAAAACTGATAAATTTAAACTTGGTTAATGTTTTCCCTTTTTAACAATAGATAGAGAGATACACAGATAATAAGGAATTGGCTGGCACAACTTCGGAGGCTGAGAAGTTCCATGATATACCATCAGCAACTGGAGACCCAGAAAAGGCAGTGATGTAATTCAGACTGAGTCCAAAGGCCCTGCACTCCAGGGAACCAATGGTGTAAATCCTAGTCCAAGAGCAGAAGATGAGATGCTCTGGCTCTAGCAGTGAGGCAGGAAAAAAGGGGACGAATTTCTTCTCTCTCTGCCATTTGTTCTAATCAGGCCCTCAACAAATTGCATGATCCTCCACATTGGTAAGGGCAGTGGATACTTTCCTGAGTCCCCTGATTCAAATGCTAATCTCATCCAAAACATCCTCACAGACACACCCAGAAATAATGTTTAATCTGGGCACCCCACAGGCCAGTTAAATTGACACATAAAATCAGCCATTACAGCCATTACTATTAGGATAAATTCTTAGGCTAGAGTCCCCATGTGACTCAAGGAAGAAGTAAATAGTTGTTTTCTTCTAATAAAAAGCACTAGTGACTTTACAATTAAACTAAAAATAACTGTGCATATATCTGTTAAAATGTAATATACGCTTAAGCACTTCTAATTCTAGGAATTCATCTTACACATACGCACTTTTGTCTGCAAAATTAGTAGACCCAAAGTTACTCATTACAGCAAGTATTCTAATAATCAAAAACAACCTAAAAGACCATCAATAGTGGACTGATTAAATAAATCATGGTAAATGGCTAATATATGGAAAATTCTCTAATTTACGTTGATAAAAAGATTACAGAATGGTATGCATAGTATTCGAGCCCTTGGTAAAAATTATAAGTGTATGTGTGTTTATATTCACATATATTCATACATATATATTTTACCTTACATAAGTCTTACAACATCTCTGAAGTACACACTAAAAATAGGCAAATGCTTGCCTCCTGGGAGATAAACTGATTGGTTGAAGCAGAGGGGTGAAAAGCCAGCCTTATTTCTCACTGTCTGTCATTTTGTTCTTTTTGAGTTTTGTACCTTGAGTTTATATCACCTATACCATAGTATTTTTAAAGATATGTGCAAAATCTAAATAAAGAAACTCACATAGTAAAACCAAAGAAACGCAAAACTATACAACAATAAAATAATATTTGCCTATAAAAATGGCAGTGTTTTTGTTTGGCTTGGTCTGAAGATAAACAGTTTGACCTCAGTGTTCATAAAGTGACAGAAAACAGGAACTCTCATATGCTGCTGGTGGTAACTAATCACTCCAAACATTTGGTACAGCAATTAATTTACAGTTTTAGATGATTTAGCCACTGCTAAAAACCTATCCTAAGGCATTAACTAAAGTTAGGGACCAAGATTTATGCACAAATGTTAAATCCACATGACTAAATAATGTAGAGCCTTTAAAATAATGTTTTTGAAATATATATAACAAAATGAATATTATATATTAGATTTTTTAATAGCAGTAATACTTTTTCAAGTTTATTAAGCTTATTTTTCATGATAAAAGTAATACTTGAATATTTTAAATAATGGATAATAGAGGGAACATTATGAGATAACATCAGATAAATGAATGAATAGTGCATGAAGCTATCTATGCAGTACCATCCTAATTTTTCTATATTTTTATGCAATGGTAGGTTTGTCGTCTTACTGACACCAGGAAACTTCATCCATCCCACACATCCCATAGCTTTAGCTTCTATAGTGCCTTAACAATGTACAAGGCATGATAATCAGATAAAGAAGCTTAAGGATATTTTATCAATATAGCATCACTGGAGTAGGCTATGCCCCTTGTCAAATCTAATGCTAACAAAAGACACTTTAATAATTGCCTCTTTGCCATATCACAATATCTTCTCGACTATCTCAGTCATATCCCTGTTCTCAGCACCTTCTGGGGCTGCAGGGCTGAAAGCCTAGAATTTACATTTCCAAGACTCCCTTGCCAACAGGATTTTAGTTAGATTTGGCCACTGAAGGGCATTCATATGAGATCCCGGAAGCACAAGAGGAGGCGGAGCCATTCTCCACCTCATCCCACAGCAGCTAGAGAGAGGCTTTCCGGTGTCAGCAGATGGCAAATAATGTTGAGAGCCAGTAGCTTCCAGGTTTCTTTCTAAAAATGACTCATATTGCTTCTACAAGTTATTGAGATTATCAGTTGCAAACCCTATGGGATTTCTGCAACCTTCTGATCTTCTAGAAAACTTTTCCATGACTCCAGCTTTCTAGATTTCCTGAAAGCCAGTAGCCCTCCCTGACCTTCACTTTCCTGCCCAGCTCTTTTAAGGGTTCTGAAAGCTCCTAGTTCCCTGTATTAGCTCCCTTTCTAATTGGAATATCTAAAGTGGTTGCTCCACCCTTGACTAACTCCTGAATGATAAGACTCACATTCAGGCCTCTCATGTCTTCATAACAATGCACATCTCATTAAAAAAAAAAAAGCAATAGGAACACAAGCTATTGATAAAATTTGTGTTTTCAGAAATTTCATTAAAATGCTTATCTTCGTGACATTTCCACGATTGAAAGTCCGGAGACTCTGGCATTTCTAACTTCTAGGTGTGCATGACAGTGGTTCTCTCCAAGGGCAATTTCACCCCCTCTCACCCAGGTAACATTTGGCAATTTCTAGAGACATTTTTGATTGTTATAACTCGGGCAAAGAGATTTTGCTACTGGTATCTAGTGCGTAGAAGCCTGAGATGCTGATCAACATCCTACAATGCACAGGGAAGCCCCACAACAAAGAATCCTCTGATCTGAAATGGCCTTAGTGCCAAGATTGAGAAGTGCTGCCTTAAATCTTATTCATTAATTCTCCAGGATCACTACATCAAAAACACAAGTTATGTAAATTTTATCTTCCATACGATACGGTAGAAGAAATCTTTGCAATTAATTCCAAAAACGTGCCCTAGTCAAGACCTGTGATACCAATGAGTGTATCTACAACCAAGTTGTAGAAAAGAGGTACCCTCTTTCAAAACTGCTTTTAACCTGGGTAACCAAGGAACTAGAGGAAGGCTAATAAGAGAACAAAGTGAAGAGAAAGAGACTCTTAAGCATAGAAATTAGGCCTTCTCTCTCCTGCAAAATAATGAGATCAATTATGGATGCCTTTTCTTTCCCTCTTTACATTTGCCATATTTTCCAAATTTTATATAATGGTCATACATTACTTCTATAACTATACAAAAAAATCAATAAGCATTATATTTTAAAATAGACAGAATGAGAATAAGCAACCATTTTGAGGAAATATTCTAGTCACATTGCTGCAAGTACTTTGCATCCTCTCTAAAATCCTCCCGGGAAATAGAGATAAATAGAAAAATTATTCAACTCCCACCAGCCTTATTGTTCTGCTTTATAACTGCATACCCTCCCACCAAATCTTATTAACAAGGTTTCTTAAAAGTGCTCAAGATGGCCAGGAGTGAATTGTACATTTCCCTCACAGCACAATGGTTTGCATGAGCAAGGGTCTCACCCTGTTTAGATCAAAAGATTGCTGTTCAAAGGACACGGAACCTTCAGGAGACAAGGAAGAAGGCAGCCTCCTCCCTGGCATTCCACATGAGGCAGTCAAGCTGGATTGTGAAGGCCCCTGAGTGTGAAATTCTGTTGGCTCTGAATTATGTGTGCCCACTAATAGCAACATTTCACTGTGCAGTGGTGTTTGTGACTAAAGTCTAGTTTTTATTCTGTGGGTTTCAAGGGTGCAGCTCATTCCTGAAATTTAAAGACTCATAAAATATTTATTTTTTTATTTTAAATATATGAATTATTTAAATACCATTGGGTCATACCTAGAACTAGGCCAACTGTCTCTCTCTCTTCTCTTCCAGCAATTTCATCTCAGCTCTGACACGGGAAGATTAGCCCTGGCAAGAATTCCTAGCCATAAAACATTTCATAAGACCCTTTACAAGCACTGCTGATACCAGCTTCAGGCCCTCTTGAAAAATCATGAATAGTGCTATAGTTTAAATGTTGGTTTCCCCAAACCTCAACTTGAAATTTGACCCTCAATATGGAGGGTGGAGCCTAATGGAAAGTGTTTGGATCATGGGGGTGGTTCCCTCATGAATAGATTAATGCCCTCCCTGGAGGTGGAGGAGAGCAAATGAGTTCTTGTTCTGTTAGTTCCCATGAGAGCTGGTTGTTAAAAGGTCTGGAGTCTCTCTTCCCTCACTTCCTCTCTCACCACAGGTTTTCCACACATGCCAGCTCCTCTTCCCCTTCCACTGTGAGTAGAAGCAGCCTGGAGCTCTCACTAGAAGCAGATGCTGGTGCCATGCTTCCTTACAGCCTGCAAAACCGTGAGCCAAATAAACCTCTTTTCTTCAGAAATTGCCCAGCCTCCAGATATACCCTGGAATATCTTTACAGCAATGCAAAGGGACTAAGACAAATAGTGTTTAGCCTGTATCAGAAAGGTAGCCACACAGGGGACTTCGTGTTCTTGTACCCATTGTACCACATTGAGCTTAGAGAGGTCCGAGATCCAAGATGATCAATAATTCCAACAAGGTGTCTTGCCCCCAGTGCATATCTATGCCAGGGTAGGACAAGTACTATGGCAGGAAAACATAATTTGTTATTTATAATTTCTCTACTGCCTTTCAAGAAAAACAAACTCTAAAAAACATTTTTGGCAGAGCATGGTGGCTCACACCTATAATCCCAGCACTTTGGGAGGCCGAGGCAGGCGGATCACTTGAGGTCAGGAGTTGGAGACTGGCCTGGTCAACATGGTGAAACCCCGCCTCCATTAAAAACACAAAAATTAGCTGGGCCCAGCCAGGCGTGGTGGCTCACGTCTGTAATCCCAGTACTTTGGGAGACCGAGGCAGTTGGATCACCATAGGTCAGCAGTTCGAGACCAGCCTGGCCAACATGGTGAAACCCCATCTCTAATAAAAATACAAAAATTAGCCAAGTGTGGTGGCACGTGCCTGTAATCCCAGCTACTTGGGAGGCTGAAGTAGGAGAATTGCTTGAACCTGGGAGATGGAGGTTGCAGTGAGCCAAGATTGTGCCACTGCGCTCCAGCCTGGGTGACAGGAGCTGAGGCAAGCGGATCTCAAGGTCAAGAGATCAAGACCATACTGGCCAAAATGGTGAAACCCTATCTCTACTAAAAATACAAAAATTAGCTGGGCGTGGTGGCATGCCAGTAGTCCCAGCTACTCGGGAGGCTGAGGCAGGAGAATTGCTTGAACCCAGGAGGTGGAGGTTACAGTGAGCCAAGATTGCACCACCACACTCCAGCCTGGGCAACAGAGCAAGACTCCATCTCAAAAAAAAAAAAAAAAAAAATTAGCCAAATGTGGTGGTGGGCGCCTGTAATCCCAGCTACTCAGGAAGCTGAGTCAGGAGAATCGCTTACAAGCAGGAGGCAGAGGTTCCAGTGAGCCAAGATTGCACCATTGCACTCCAGCCTGGGTGACAGAGTGAAACTCCGTCTCAAAAAATTAAATTAAATTAAATTCAAAATTAAAAAAAAATGTTTACTGAGAGGAGTAATGGGTATGAGGATACAAGACTTATGGAACTTTAAGAATGATAGATAAATTGCTCACTTAAGACAAGATTGAATGTAAAGAGATAGTAATTGATGGAAGGGGGAAAAGGTGAGGCTAGACCACAAGGGAGGAGAAGGTTTTAAGAACATTTAATTTTAAGAGTAACTTTGTAAGGGGTAAAATAGTGAATGAGACTACCACTAAATAACATGTTGTATAATGAGTGATATAGTCCTATCTTCCATTTCCCCTGGAAATCTTAATTAAAACGTAGACTTCTTGCTAATGAGCAGAGCTTTGTACATCATAAGTATTCAATAAACATTTGTGAACTAATGCATGAATAAACAGAAGAAGAGTTGTTTAATGAAATTGTATTTTCTCTTCGAGGGTGCACAGAAAGTACTGAGTCTTTTTTCTTTGAGGCTGTTAGATTGCCTTCACAATCATGGTTAAGACTGCATAAATTTCACCTCGTTGGCATGCTGTAATTTACATATTCGTTGTAATTTGGTTATTTCTTCTGCTTTTTTATCTGAGGCCATACTGCAATGTGGTTTGAGCCCCCGTTTCCACTGATACTCTTCATAGAAGCTGGGCAGACCCAGGCATTGGTCATTGCATAAATCTTTCTGAGGCCCACCCCAGGGTTGTGCCTTGAGAATACAGAAATGCCTTCAAGAACTTTATGGTATAATGGGAAGGCAAACATGTAAACAAGTTATTAAAATGTAGTAATATAGGTGCTATTATGAAGATATCAGTAATGCTTTTGAAAATTCAAGACACCGGCATCTAATCCAACCAGGAATTAAGATAAGTGGGAATATCAGGGATGATTCTTGGAGAAGGTGATGTCTACACTCTTTCTTGGAGGATAAACAGAAGGATTGAATTGAATAATGGGAAAGGTGGAGATTTTTCAGGCAAGGAGAAACCATGTGCAAAAGCACAGATGTGAAAGAGAAAGCATTATGGTGCAAAGTACATAAAATGTCATGTATGTAAGGGAGATAGGGGAAACAGATGGGGATGGCTGAAAAGATACATAAGCAAAGGATAGGATATAAAGGTTTCTGAAAACACCAATGGGACTTTGGTCATCACATTACAGGCAAAATATGTTTCAATCTGGGGGTTAACTGTCGTGATTAGATTTGCCTCATATAAAGATTACTGGAGGGCAAGGAAAAGCTGGAGGTGGGGAGGAAAACAGGAGTAATCCCAGAGACGAATGTTGAAGGATGGCCTCTGCAACAAAAGTGTCATGGAAGGCAGCGACCTCCTAACAGTTCCCAAGAAGGCACACCCCGGATTAAACAGAACTGCAAAGCTCAGCCACACCCACAGAAAGTAGTTTTCTTAGCCTCCATAAAGTGAGTATTTTTCTCTCACTTTTCTGGTTCAATCCTAGCATAATCCCTCAGATTTCCAGTTTTTCAGATTTCTGGCTTCATTCCTAGATTCCATCTTCTGCTGATGGCTTCTTGATGCCACTTTTTTACTTGGATCACACTCCACAATTAGCTACCAATTTCTCCCTGGATCCTGACTCAGAGTAGCTCAGAATGCTGCCTGTGTTGCACCTTGACATAAGAATATGGAATCTACTGACTGGTATCTTCATAATACGTTTGGTCATCAATGTTATATTTCCATATGCTCAGCCTATGGGAAACTATATTAGTCTGGATTCTCCAGAGAAACAAATCAACAGGACATATGTGCGCTACAAGGAATTGGCTCATGTATTTGCTGAGGCTGAGAAGTCCCAAGATCTGCAATCTGCAAGCTGGTGACCTGGGAAAATCAAAGGAGAAGTTTCAATCTGAATCTAAAGACCTGAGAGCCAGGAGAGCTAATGGTATCAATTCCAGTCTGAGTCCAAGGCTGCAACAGAAGAAAACTCATGTCTTCTTAAAGACAGTCAGTCAGACAGAAGTAATTCTTTCTTAGTTAGACTTATATTCCATTCAGGCCTTTAACAGACTGAATGCTACCTGCCCACAATAGGGAGGCCAATCCGCTTTGCTCAGTTCACCAATTCAAATGCTGATTGCATCCAGAAACACCCTCACAGACACATCCAGAAATGATATTTGACCAAATATCTGGAAGCCCCTTAATCCAATCAAGTTGACACATAAAATTAACTAAAAACCCAATCAAGTCGACACATAAAATTAACATAAAATTCCCTCTTCTGCTGAAAGGGAAACCCAGCTTGTCTGCCATTTGATTAGAATGATTGGACTCCCCAGGTGTGCCTATGAGGGTGTTTCTGTGGGACAGTGGCATGTGAGTTGGTGGACTAAGTGTGAAGATCTGCCCTCAGTATGGGTAGGCACCATCCATTTGGCTGGGGACACAGATGGAACAAAAGACAGAAGAAGGACAAATTATTTTTCTTTCTCATCCAGAGCCTGCGTGCCCTTCTTCCCCTGCTCATAGATGTCAAAATTCCATGTTCTCTGGCTGTTGGACCCTGAAACTTATACAGCATCCCTCCAGGCCTTTGGCCTCAGACTGAGAGTTCAACCATTGGATTCCTTGGTTCTGAGGTCTCCAGACTAGGACTGAGGCAGGCTCCTGGCTTCCATGCTTCTCCAGCTTGCAGACGGCCAATCATGGGTGGGACTGCTCAGCCTCCATGATCAAGTAAGTCAATTTTCCTTTTAAAAAAAAAAATCCCTTTTCATGTATATATCCTATTGGTTCTCTCTCTAGAGATCCATGACTGAAACACTTATTAATAATTTTATATTGATTACATCTTGAATGACAATATTGCAATATATTGGGTTAAATAAACTATATCACTAAATTAATTTTACCTGATTCCTCTTATTTCTTTAATGTGGCTGATAGAAAATTTCAAATTACTGATATGGCTCTCATTTTCATTTTCCATTAGACATTGGTGCTCTGGAAGGCTGGACAGAGCTATCAGTTAGCAAGGGTTAGTGATAGCACCAGGGGCCCAGACAAAAAATGTTTAAAATCCAGGACACAGTTTTAGTCTTTTTTTCTTTAGTAGTTGAACATTTTAATTGATTAGCTGCTTGTGTCCTTTTTTATTTTTTAACTTTTATTTTAGGTTCAGGGATACAAGTAAAGGTTTGTTACAGAAGTACACTCATGTCACGGGGGTTTGTTGTTCAGATTATTTCATCATCCAGGTATTAAGCCCAGTACCCAATAATTATCTTTTCTGCTCCTCTCCCTCCTCCCATCCTCCACCCTCAAGTAGTCCCCAGTGTCTGTTGTTCCCTTCTTTGTATTCATGAGTTCTCATCATTTAGCTGACACTTATAAGTGAGAACAGGCAGCATTTTGTTTTCTGTTTCTGCTTTAGTTTGCTAAAGATAATAGCCTCTAGCTCCATCCATGTTCCCACAAAACACATGATCTCATTCTTTCTTATGACCACGTGGTGTTGCATGATATATATGTACCACATTTTCTTTACCCAATCTGTCATTGATGGGCATTTAGGTCAATTCCACATCTTTGCTATTGTGAACATTCACATGCATGTGTCTTTATGGTAGAACAATTTATATTTCTCTGGGTTTATACCTAGTAGTGGAATTGCCAGACCAAATGGTATTTCTGTCTTTAGATCTTTGAGGAATCACCACACTGCTTTCCACAATGGTTGAACTAATTTAAACTCCTACCAACTGTGTGTAAGTGTTCCCTTTTCTCCGCAACCTCGTTAACATCTGCTATTTTTTGACTTTCAAGTAATATCCATTCTGACTGGTGTGTGAGATGGTAACTCATTTTGATTTTGATTTGCATATCTCTAACGATCTGTGATATTGAGCTATTTTTCATACTTGTTGGCTGCAGGTATGTCTTCTTTTGAAAAGTGTCTGTTCATGTTTTTTGCCTACTTTATAATGGGGTTGTTTTGTTTGTTTTTCTCTTGTAAATTTAAGTTCTTTATGGATGCCGGATATTAGACCTTTGTCAGATGCATAGTTTGCAAATAGTTTCTCCCATTCTGTAGAATTCCTGTTTACTCTGTTGATCATTTCTTTTGCTGTGCAGAAGCTCTTAAACTTAATTAGATTGTTTTAGTCTTAATGAAGCCCAGCTGCACTTATGGGGAAACTGAGGCATTAGCCAATGACGTAGGTTACACTCACATTACATTGTGGGGGTAAGGGGTCACTGTGACTCCCTGACATTGGACTCCCTGGGTGCAAGTTATGTAGGCTTCCACCTGACAACAAAGATCAGATCCCAGTCCAGGTGGAATGGAAACTGGCCTGGCTCAGGAACAGCACTGGCTACACTTCCAGGAGAAGTCTCCATGACACCATGAGTGCCCAGCCATGGAAGGAAGGTGCCGGCACTCCTGCTGTCTATTTCCTTGCTTCTTTGAGTCAGGTAAATTCGACTCAGGAGAAATAACAATCGTCTCTGAGTCAATTCTCGTTCCCTCTGATCAAATGCATTCTGAAGTTTTTATTTCCAACTGGATAAAATCCTCAGGCTGTCTGATTTGGGCCAGAGGCACTGTTGCCCATACCATTGGACAAATATAAGCCTTCTTTCTCTTTTGTTTGCTTTCCTAGGCACGAAGAGGTAACAGAATTAATTCTTTTTACAGAGAACATATCAAATCCATTTGTAAATACTGGTTTGGTTCTTAAATGGTCCTTGAGAGGTGATATACAATTACAGGCTGTTTAGATTTCACTTAAGCAAGAAGTTTCCAAGGCAGGCAAGAGTGATGCTGCTGGAAGTGCATGTTTATAGATCTTATTAAGGTCTTTAAGGTACCTACAACTGCCCACCAGGCAAACACACAAAGCATGAAGCACGAGGATCCGGAGGGAAGGCAGGCTGGGGGTGGAGGAACTTCCCCAAAGAGTAGGAAGAAATCAAAAAATGAACAAATACCAGGTGACACTGAAAAACATTACCAGAAAGCCCTGTTCCAGCTCACCCCTGCCATTTTGGAGAGACCTGAGCAACCGTGATCTGGACAGCCTGAGTCCTGCTACGATGGGGCTCAGAGAGGTCTTGGTGAAGGAAGTCCCCAAGAGGCCCTGACTGTCTTCCTTGTCAAGCAGTCATCACCACAAAAGAGATCTCCTTGGCCTCTTCAGTGACTCCTTGGACCTGCTGGCTCTTCCCTGACAAGCCTCTGTCCCTTTTCTTGCCACTTCATTGAGACTTCTTTGATTGTAACTATTAACCTGTCAGCATTTCTAGCTTTCACCCTTGGCAAGTTCGCTAGAGATTTGGTCTCTATGTATCCTACTCAGATCCCTCCAATAAATACCCTGCTTTGCCAGGCCAATCCTTCAGCTACTGTGATAGAAAATTAGAGGGCAGTGGAGGAAGTCAGTAAGATGCATGTGGAATAAGCACTGAAGGAGGAGATAAGAGCTGAGGGAGCCAACTGAGAGGGGTCCGATGCTGAGAAGTTGAGCTGGGGACTGTGCACACAGCTGGACTTTAAATTAAGAATATCCAACTATGAGCGGCCTGAAAGCTCATGTTCTCCATCAGACCACAAAAGCTGCATTCGAGAGGTAAAGACCTAAAGCAAAGGTGGCCCAGCATTGGCCATGAGGACTCCTAGAATATTCCCAGAGTCACAAGGACACTCTTGATTTCACTTAAGGTGGAAGTAAAATTAGAGAGTGACTGAAATGTCCAGGCTGATATATTCCACTCAAAGCACCAAATCTACATGTTTTAACAGACACTGCAGTTTGCCCATCCGGTGTTCATTACCCCCTTCCCTCTTATTACTAAATCTGTTTTATGGAGGGGGCAATGTACCATCTAGACTGTTACATTACAATCTCCTTTGCAGCTAAGACTGGCCAGATGCCACAGCTCTGCCCAATGAGACACGAGAGAAAGACTGCTGGGAATACCTGGGAAAGTGTCCTTTCCCCATTTCCCATTCATTGCACTGCCCCATCCGGTACGTGTCCTTCCTGTTCTTGCCTGGGATATGAACGGGAGGCTGGAGAAGGAGCAGCCACTACTTTGCCACCTGATAGTAATACGAGAATGAAAGTTGTAAACTGAGAACAGCAGAGCAGAAAGAGAAGGAGTTCAGGGTACAAATGCCAGTTTGCAGGGGCCACCCCCCACCTAGACTCCTGTCCTAGATGTTTAGTCCCATGAAAAATAAATATACTCTTACCCTACTTGAAGCCCTTTCTTTTTAGATTTCTAAAGGTGCATCTGACAAATAGACATGGCATTGTGTGAGTTCACTAAGCAGAGGAAGTCTAAAATAATTGGTATTTAAATTGCCAGCCCCACAGACACCCCAGTTCTGTAAAACTCAAAGTTCTTTTGGGCTGCTGGGAGTTAGTCTATACCAAACAAATTCTGACCCCCAAATCCATGGCCTGGGAATATCTACCAGGTCCGGATTCCCTGGAGGCTTAGCTGTGGCCATGTAACTCTCTATAGAAGCCTTGGCATGAAGTTTAAGAAATCAATGGGAAGTAGAACACCAGGGTCTATAGAAGATTTAGAGTCATGTTTAGAATGTAGGGATGAAGTGACATGGAGACAACAATATGCCACCCCACAGCACTGCTGATGTGTCCTGGCACTCAAGGATGTCCATGAACATGAAGCCATAAAGACTGCAAGTTCTGTGCGTGGACAGCTCCTGTGGCTCATCAGCCAAACTATCACCTGCATGAGGATCCCATCAAGACCAAACCCACATCAGTCATATGAACAGAGATAATTTAGTATAAAAAATTGCTAACTAGGTGTAAAGTCATTAACTAGGTAACGGAAAGGGTAAAAAGAGAATTCTAAGGTAATACAGAAATAGTCACTATAGGAACAGCTATGTTCACTAGGGCCAGAGGAACAAAGGGAGAGAGGTTGGAATTCTTAAAACAGAAATGTAGAGAAGTCCTTCGAGACGAAACTCAGACTTTAGAGTAGAGGGGACCAGCCAGTGCTGGGTCTCCAAGGCAATGGAGTGGTGTTGGGGGTGTGGGGTGCAATGAGTCCAGCTCGTCTAGGGTTGGAAAAACTGCAGACTGAGTTCTGCTGCCTGTGGGGGCAAGGAAGCATTGCAGGTTGCAGTCGGGAGGAGCACGCTCCCCTCTCCCGTCTCTCCTCCTGCCCTACAGGCACCCTCCAGCGCCCTCTACTGGCAAAGCCCAGCATAACAAAGTAGGGGCAAAGCAGGAATGTGGGGCTTATAGAATCCCAAATCCAACATCAGCTGAGAGGCATTGGAGCTGAGAGACAAATATTTAGTAACTCGCGCAAGATCGCTGTAGCAGATACTCAGTGAACAGTGTTTGCCTATATATGCAGAAAGACACTAATTAGCAGAAGCCAGACAATAGATCTGAGAGGTTCAGAAGCATCTAAATACATTGAGGGGATGGGAGAGGGGGCTGGGAGGAGTTAGTAACCAGGCAGAAATTAATAAAGAGTATTGAATTTGATTCCCAGGAGCCAGCCCATTCTCACTATTGACAGATCAAAGCAGGTCTAAGAAAACGGGAGAGGGAATGGACCTGCTGCAGGAAATAGCCTGTCATAAGGTGCGTGTGAATTTCTTCTGGGGATGTGGCAACCAGAGGCTTCAAGTGGTTGCTCCTTCTCAGGGTCCTATTTTCCCCTCACAGTAAAGACGTTGATCTCAGAAGGGAAGGGGATCAAATGCTTCATCTCAGGAGTATGAGGCTGCTCGTTCCCTCTTCCTGAGATTTGTAACAAGAGTCCAAGTCAACTCAGCCAGGTTCCTGGGGACTCCCAAGATGCTAACAGGCTCTCAGAGTAAAAGGAGGCCCGGTGGGGTGGAGAGGCATTGGCAGGTGAGCAGAAGGAATCTGGAAGGGCTCACTGAGGCGTTGGACTTCTCCACGTGGTGTCCCTCACATTGCTTAGGCGGAAGGTGACAGACTAAAATGTTAACACAACTATGTCTCCAGCTTTGCCCTAACTCGCCGCCCATCCCCACTAAACAGCATCATAGCCTGCCGTGATGCCGTTTCCTCCCTTCCTCCAAGGTCACCATCCTTGCTTTTGTGTTGCAGAATGGAGAGGAAGGGCATACAGAGGGAAGTACCCAGGCGTAAGAGACCATAGCCATGTACAGGGGTCTTTGAGGACCAAGTCTTGGGGAGCAGCTGTGGTAAGGGAGACAACATGAGAGAGAATAAAAGGGCAATTTAAAAGGCATTGGAAGAGACCATGCTTTCCCTTCATGGGCCTATAGAAGTACTAGCAAATAATGTAAATTGGTTTGAAATGATTTTGGGTTGTATACACTGTGTTCTTTTAACCACAACTCTGCTTTGAGAATAAGCCCATGGTGGCTCTGTAAAAGTCATAAAAATAATCTTGAAATTCCCCTCAGAGATGTAGGGACTGTCGGAGGATCCCTGAAGCCTTTTCTACTTCGATTTCCAGGCCCTTTCTTTGCCAGGCCTGCTCTGGTCTTGGCCTTCCTGCAACAGCTCTCACAGACTCGGCTCCTTCCCCCTCCTCCCAGAACTTCCAGTCTGTTCTCTGTCACTTGGGGTCCCTTCCCCAGCCCAGTGTGAAGGGAAACACAGTTTTCCGGGCCTCCCATGCTGTTTTCTCTCATAAAGCAACCCAAGGAATTGACGGCTGATCCCCACAGGCATGGACAGTGTTCATCTCTTAGGGTAGCTGCCATAAACAAATCACACACATATGTACACACACACACAGATACACACACGCTTTCCTGGGCATAGGTCTGCCAAGCCCACACACACATAACAGTAAGGAGGATGTGACAATGACTCAGGTGGCACATTTGTCCCCTGTGGGTCTGTGGCTTCTCTGAGTCCCCATCCCCACTGTGACACCATCGCTTTCTCAGAAGAAGCTGGTAAACTGGGGCCTCATATGGACTTCCAGTCCTGTCTCCTGGAAGAAGGAAAGGCACCTTTGGGAAAACTGGGCACGTAGGAATGGGTGGTTTCTGGGATTCAGGAATAGCAGACAGGTTGGCAATATTGAAAAACAAAGCCTAGTCCATAATTCAAGTATCAAAGCATAGTTAACCTCATCCCCTGCTATGCCAGTTATTCATTTATTGCCTTTCAGCTCCATTATCTTGAGATATTTCAATGTCCTTACTCCACCCTACACACTACCATTACATTCCTACATCTCTTCAACTCCAGCAATCAGTATCTGAACCCCTCAAGTAATCATTCTTCCAGCCCTTATCCATGACCATGGGAGTTTTTGTCCTCAGGAAAAAAAGACTCCCAAGTCTTTTGGAGACTTAATTTTCTTCCAGTCCAGCAGCCATCTGCTAGCCTCGTTTGCTTCAGAAGGCAGCTTAATCTCATCATTGACTCCCTGAATTATTTTCTCCCTTTGGAACCGGAGAGACTGCCTGGTTTTGAATCCTGTCTCTAGCACATTCTACCTAGGTAACTTTGGGCAAATTTGACTTAGACCTGAGACTCAGTTTCAGCACCTGTTAAATAGATGTATTACTAATTTCAACCTCCTAGAGTTGTGACAAAAATCAAACAAGACAATAGACATAGAGAGCTTAGACATTTCTGTCTGGAACACAGAGTGTACTCAATAACTGTTAGGGCTTACTATTGCTGTCATTTCCCACCTTTGTCCATCAAAACCCCCAATCCTGGGTCAGTGTCACAGCAGTCCCTTTACTAGAGCCCTGTACCTGGGAAACTGAACGCTGCTGAAGAAAACCTTGCAACTCTGCGATTTCATCACTGCCAATGAAACGTGGCTATTCTCACTTGATTCTTGGCTCTTCTGGCCATGCCATGTCTGTGGTTAGCTCCCACATTCATATTCCCTAATTTCCAATCCATAGCTTTCTAATATTTCTCAAGCCTGCTTACACAAGCCATGAACATGACCAGCCTAAAGCTTTGTCTCCTGTTTCGTTAAGACAGGGAAGCATCATTTCCCTCGACTTCTAGCTCCTGTCACCTATAAACTGACGTAGGTCCACACCCGGAACTGGCCCCTTCCCTCCATTCTCCTTTTTATCCAAGGCTAAATGTTCTCTCTGTCCACCCTCTGCATCTTCTAAGTCTTCCCGCCATCAATTGCCCTTCCTCTACCCTCAGCTGCCCACTCCACCAAGCTTCTGTACTCATTCTATAAATAGGTATGTTATTTTCCTCCTCCCCCACCCCAAGAATAAAAGCCTGATGCTGTATTCCCTCTAGTAAGATTCCTCTTCTCTTTTCACTAGAACTTCTACAAAGCGTGGCCTAGCTCAGTCTGCACAGCATCTCATTCAACTCTCAACCTCCTACAACCAGTCTTCCATTCCCACTCCAGCGAGCCCAGTCCTTCCCTGTCTTTAACTCCACTCTGTACCTGGCACTAACAGCCATTCTTTTTGATTCCAGCACTTCCATTCCCCATTCTGGCCCTTGCTACAACAGCCCACCCTCCAGTCCTTCATGGTTCCCCTCTGACTAGCCCTGCTCTGTCATGTGCCTGGAACCCTCTTACTCTTACTGTTCCTTAAAGTTTGGGGTTCCAAGAGTTTTGCTTCTGACTCACTGTTCTTCTTACATGCTAGACCCTCTCTGGGACACTTTATCTTCCTACACGGCTGTATATTTCGAAATCTCTAGCTCCAGTTTTGACTTCTCTCCTAAACATCAGATCTTACCGGTTCTTTGAAATCTTCCTCTGGATGTCTCCAAAATCCTTAAATGTGTGTTCAGCCTTCATCATCTCCACAGGTCTCCATTTCTCAAACTAAATAGTCCTTACCCCAGCCAGTGACAACGCCTTCCACATTGCCCGTAAGTCATGAAAGTAAGCTGTTCCTTCTCTCCTAACAACCATCCTATCATGCCACCTTCTAACTTTTACCTCTTAAATATTTTCCAGTCCATCTCTTCCTCCTCTGCCTGAGGATTGCTGCCATGTCCTCACTGGCGTCCACTTCTGATTTTGTTCTTTTGAACGCCCCCTATGAATGGTTCCAGAAGGAGCTACCAAACACAAACCCGATTCATTTATGACCCTGCTTAAAACTTGTGGGTAGATTTCCATTTTTAAGCACTTTATGACAGCCTCAAAGGACCCATGTCATCTGGATTTCAGGAAACTCTCAGATCTCCCACTTCCCACTCCCCACCTTGCACATTATGCCCCACCTAGACCAAAGGTATGCAGTTCCCCATACACTGTGCATTGTACTGACATCTATGCATCCTCTGAGCCCTAGCAGATGGAGTATGTCTCCTTTTCTGTTCCCTTAGCAACCCTCGCATACTGACATCTGAGCTTTCACCACACATTGCATTTGGGCAATTCTTTGATTTCTGGCTCTCCCACAAGCATGTGAGCTCCTCGATAGCAGAGCCATGTCTTAGCCCTCTCTGTATGTGCCCGACACCTTCCCAGCTCCTGGCCTATGCTGGGTCTTGAGTAAATGATGGCTGGACTGAACTGAACTGACTGTCTAAGTTGGTCACTCTGCCACTCATTCTCAGAACTCTCCATATCTGGCCTACATCAAACCTTCCTACAACTGCCTCTTCAAAGGCAGGATCATTCCTTCCAGATGAAAGTCCTCGATTCCACTGTCACAAGCTCTTTTCCTAACTCTCGTTACATGAGTTTCCACTTCACTCATATGGTCCCAGAAGTGGAAGTTATTTTCTGGTTTTAAATAAAATAAAAGTAATCTGACACCCCCAAAGTCATTCAAAATGACCTTTGTGTAGTGGAAAGGACACCCAATGGGGCGTCAGGAGGTGTGAGTTGCAGCTGCTGCTCTGCGGCTGCTATTCATTCTGCTTGGAAAGCAATGCACTGTCTGGCTCTGGCTTCCTTCTCCTCCTTTACACAATGCCCAGGTAGGGAAAGCTGAGGCTGGAGTCCTGATGTCTTATGCATCAAAGACTTTCTTTATTTAGGGTTTACCTGGCATCTTTACAAATGTGATAGTGAGATGGTTTGGTTGTTAGAGTGGCCAGAAAGAGACCCAGAAGCTGGTTAGTGGAGGGGTGGGGACAGGAAGAGGAAGAAAAATCCAGCTCTGAGCATCTCATCTAAGGATGAACCCAGGACAAGGGGGCCCTGAAAGGAAAATACTGGCCTGAGATTCAGGCTCTGACCTGCTTGCCTTGGTGCTCTTAACTCTTGGGTTCTTCACAGCCCAGACTTACCTTGCTGGAACTTGCTCACACCTCACTTCCTCTCAACCAGTTCTTTTCAAATAAACACTTTCCTATAAAGCTTTCACTTTAGTCTGCTCTGTTACAGATGGCCCTAAAGCCAGAAGAGCCACAGCAATGAAAAGTTCTGCCCTGCCCCAAATCCTACACAGCGCCTCATCTCTCCTCCAGGAGCCTAGGCACTTTCAGCCCTCCCCACGTGGGCTGCCCTGTGCTCTCCCTGACTCAGTAAATCTCAGAGAAAGATAAGGGCCTACCTGGTCCTGCACTCCTCCCTCATCAGAGGAGCCTCAGAAAGAAGTGGAGCTTGCTTGTGTTAAAAACAGCCAGCGACCGGTCGATGCTTCATAGCAGGAGAGGAGAGGAGCTGACTTTCAGTAACTCAGCAACCACTCACTTGCCAAGAACAGAGTGCATGGTCTACTCTGCGGGGAGTGTGAAATGATTTCTTTCACACTGTTCCTTACTGGAACATTCCCTGTCAACAGCAATCACTCACCCTCCCAGAGAGCCAGGCTCAGAGAAACAACAAAGGATGGAGAATATGCAGGATTACGCACATATTCACACATATACACACAACAAATACAAACACACACACCAAAACTCACACACGAACACCCAGGTGAGCACACACTCAGCACACACAAATCCTCAGCACCCATTCGCAGAGACGTGTAGATATGCACAGATACAAAGCCAGCTTTCATCCATTTGATCTTGCACAGCCTTAGACACGTGGATGTTCAGTTCCAGACTCAGACACCCATGGACACATCACACTGAGGCACATGGGAGCCGAGAGAAACGTGCAGACTTTCAGAGAATTTCTTTTTAAGTGTAGAGACCTGCATAGCCACCTCAACCTGGATGGGCAGTCAGGTGCCAAGGCAGCAGAAAGGCTATTAGAAGGGGAGTGGCCTGCAGCTGAAGGATTAACTCTGTGGACTTTAGGAGGGTGGGCTGAAGGGGAGAAATCAGCTCTGGAGTTGCTTAGTCAGCAGGGCTGCTAGTGCACTAGAAATGAAGAAAATTTGAGCTGGGGCTGCAAAGAGATGAATTTAAGAATATTTTTAGGTCAAACTGAATGAACTTAGTGACTAATTCCATCTATCTAGAAAAGGGAAAGAGGAGGAATGCCTCTTGGGATACCCTGAGGTTTGGGCTTACTCACTGTGATGGGTAACACTGGGAGGAGGGAGGGTTGCCAGAATGGTACGCTTTGGTTCTGTGAGTTATGAACTGAAGGTATCCTGAGTACCAATTCCTACAGCCTGAGCCCCAGTGGGCTTTCAGAGCCCCATCCCAGGCATTTTTGTCTGTCAGGGGAAGATGAGTACACAGAGGCCAGATGATGGGGAGAGCAAGAAGCCTGTCTGGAGACCAGAAGAGAGAAGAAACCTCACGTAGGCAGGACCTGGGGCTTTCCTGCCTGCAACCCTTCTGATTGGTCAGTGTCCTCCAGATCTTCCAACCATTTGGGCCTCCATTAATTGTTATACTCTGATAGCCCAACCCTAAACTTCCCTTAGACCCAGCCCTCTGTGGAATCGAAAAGACATTTTTGCAGGTGAATGTCACCCTGTTCCTCAGCTCTTCTTCCAGCTTTCTCTGCTTTGGGCAATAACTGAGTGTGCACCACAGTCTTGTTTCCACAACCTCTTTAGCCTTAAAAATATGATAGTTTTCACAATAAAGGGGCACTTGAGGGAGGCCTTATAAGTACCTCTGTGCCACCTGGCAGTATTAACAACCCAAGCAAACACGGGCGAGGACTCTCTGGAGAAAGTATTTCACCTCCAGGCTGAGCTGTGACGGTGAAGGTCAAAGGACAGCCTCGCAATGGCAGCAGCTAAGCCAGCTGCATCACCTTCATTAAATCTTTCCTGGGAAGGATGAGAGAGAAATTCTCTTAAAGGCCCAATTCATGGGAACTGGTAGGACTTTAACAGAAACCAGGTCCCAACAGAGGAAACGCTGGAGAGGTTCTGAAGGTTTCAGATGCCCACAGCTCTTCCCAGGAGAATTGGTTTCTGTTCTGCATCTTCACTCCCACCTCCCCACTTCCAGGTGCCCTTAGCTGAGAGTACACACAGGGATTATAGAGACTAGGGTCTCTGAGGTGTCCATCCTACAGAGGACAGCCACTTTTCAGCTCTCCCTCCAGCCCCCAACATACCAAGCAAGTTCACCCAGACAGCCAAGGAGAAGGGAAGAAGGAGAGCAGGTCCAAGAATAAAGCTCTGGGGATTATAGGGTCCTCTTTTGTCTCCTTCCTTCTTCAACAGACTTTTACTAAACAATAACAGTGCAATGCATGAAAGAGAGAGACCAGGAGAAGTTCACCATCTACTGGTTCAGACAGACTCATAAACTGGTATTTTACAAGCAGTGTGATACTGTTGATAGCACTGTTATACAAGGAGCTTTGGAATTGCTGGGGAAATAGTCACCACTTCTGTACTGATGAGTGATGGGGAAGATAAGAGTTGCTTAGAAGACTCATGAATGCATAAGGGAGTCCAGGCAGGAGGAGAGACATGTTGAAAAGCACAGGTTGGGTGGTGAATGCTGAGGGGTCCAAGCATCCAGAGCTTTGGGCAGCTTACAGCCAACTGCAGGACTGCAGCCCAGACCCACCCCATTTCTGGAAACTGCATTTCCCCAGCTCCATCCAGGTGGTTTGCAGGGAAGCTGCCATGGTCTTTCTCGATTCTTCCTGCCTAGACCAAGTGAGGCCAATGAATCACTTTCCTGAGAATTTGGGTCTTGAGATGGACAGAATCCATTCACCTTCAGTGGCTGAAGCTGAAAATAAAACAAAAAAAGCTCAAAATGTATTGGTGTCCATTTTCCTCCATGTGGGAAAGAACAATCTGCAGAAGAGAGAAGCCAAGAGTCAAACTCAAGAGAAGAGCAGGAAAGAGAGGTGGAGGGGCCCTAACATGACCCACTGAGGCTTTGTCATTTTAGGAGATGTCACAGGATCCTTCCAATAAAGTCCCATCTTGAATGAAGCAAGGTCCAGCTGGGTTTCTGTACTTGCAACCAAGAGGACTTGAGTAGGGAGGTGCATGGGGTGGGGGAGGCTGATAGAAAGCTGAGGACCAGAGTGTGAGGGCTCTTAGATGCCACCTGGAGTATTGGCACGAACCTCCAAAAAGAGTCAGTGAGTGTTTCTGAGCCACACACAGAGGTGAGTGACCTTATCGAAACTTGACTGAAGCTGGTGAGACCAGAAAAGGGCACCATGTAGGAGGCAGAACTTCAGGCAATTCCCTTGGAGTAAAGAGAAGACAGAAGATTCTAAAGATGTTTCCAAGGCAGAAATCAAAGTACCAGGCAGAGGGTGAAGGATTAATGAGGAAGGAGATTCTGAAGCAATGTCATGAAAGCCAACGAATGAGATCAGCTTAAGGAAAAAAATCATATTTGACAATTACTCCCACAAAAAGGGCCAACAGATAGAATAAGGTAATAATTGGAAAGTGGTGATTGGGTGTGGCAATTCAGAAGCTCGTGACCAGAGGGCAATGGGTTATACAGGAAACGTGAAGAAAGAAATTAGGAAAGTGATTATTGACTCTACTTAAGCCCAATAGAAATAACCACCAGCAGTATTTCTGTCATATAACTCTGTTGTCCAATATTGTTATGATAATTCAACTTACTGGAAGTAAAACTATCCTATTTTTTGACAACAGTTTTATGACCCTTATTTTCTTAAATAAGTTAAATATTTTATTTCATCAGAGAAAAATGTGCCTTTTCTCTCCTAAGCCACAATAACCCTACAACAATAACTCTTCAATGTATATATTTATTATGTTTTTATTTTTTGAATAGTTAATGCATACACATGACTTTTTAAGAAAAATTCACAGAATACAGAAGGCTACGAAGTAAAAAGTGAACCTCTTTCTCCCATTCTCCCGTTAAAAACACTACAGTTTCTTGCCCATATTTCCAAGGATAGTCCACGCAAACACAATCATAGAGTATACACATTCCCTTTTCTCACAAAGGTTCATTTCTATACACGCCATTCCATTCCTTGCTTTTTCCATTTAATATGGCTCTGAGAGTGTTCCATCTTTGCGCACGTAGGTCTGCCTCTCCTTTTGAAATGACTGTGTGGTATTTCTTTTTTTTTTTTTTTTTTTTTTGAGACGGAGTCTCACTCTGTCCCCCAGGCTGGAGTGCAGTGGCGCAATCTCGGCTCACTGCAAGCTCCGCCTCCCAGGTTCACGCCATTCTCCTGCCTCAGCCTCCCGAGTAGCTGGGACTACAGGCGCCCGCCACCACGCCCGGCTAATTTTTTGTATTTTTAGTAGAGACGGGGTTTCACCGTGTTAGCCAGGATGGTCTCGATCTCCTGACCTCGTGATCCGCCCGCCTTGGCCTCCCAAAGTGCTGGGATTACAGGCTTGAGCCACCGCGCCCGGCCGACTGTGTGGTATTTCTGTGAATTGATTTGCCATATTTTCTTTCACTAGGCCCCTGAAGATGAACTTTTAGGTTGTTTCCATTATGTTGCTAATATAATCAGAGCTGTAGTAAATTCTCTTACACTGTTCTTTGGATACATCTGTAAAAGAAATTCCTATAATCAAAACTGCTAAAGTAAAGAGAATATGCATTTTAAATTTTACTAGGAATGTTCAAACTACCCTTCCAAGTTCCTACCAACAATGGACGAAGTGACAGTTCCACTACACCTTCACCTAGCACGGTGTGTTATGACACCTGTGCTCTTTGCTGATCAATATTACAGTCTTCAAGGTAATGGCTAATCTCAGAGCTGGGCTAACCCAGGAATGCCTGGGACAATGACCTCAGAGTCCTGTTTCCTCAGAAAGTACAAAGATAAATAAAATTGGAACACTGTATCTGCCTCATCTACAGTGCTCCTGGCCTGGGAGAATTGTGAGATGGCACACAAGTCTTGGACCTCGATAAACACAAATGTATAAAAGAATGTCGGTGTGACACATGCACCTTGGTGCTTGTCCACGGCATCCACGCATAACCCATGTGAATGAGAGGGCCAAAGAAGTTATCTACTTAGGAAGTTGCTTAGTCTCCCAAGGATATGAAGGTGCTGTGCAGTTTTACTTTCAAGAAATCCTTTCAAGAAACTAAGTGACTCTAATATTAGTTTAAGGCCTTTTGTATCTCATGAGTCTGGGTGTGTGCAGCTGCAGAATTCATTGGTTTACATTTACATTTATTTTATTATAAGTGAAGTTGAGCATTTTCCTTACAAACTAAAAGACCATTTTTTTCCGTCTTTATGAATTATGTTTTCTGCCTACTGGAAAGGTGATTTTTTATTGATTTTTAAATACTCTTTATATATTATAGGATGTGTTCTTTATCACATATGTTGCAAATATTTTTCTAGGTTTTTAATTGTCTTCTAATTATGTGTATAATATTTTTTCCATAAAGAACAGTTTTATTTTTACAGAGTCATATTTATCCATTTTTTCCTCTTAAGAATTCTGGAGTTTGTGAAGTGCTTTCAAACTTCTTTTCAATTTTGGGGTTTAAAAAGTTTCCTTTTCACCCTCTGGGATGTGAGGGGCGCCTCTGCCCGGCCCCTGCCCTGTCTGGGAAGTGAGGAAAGCCTCTGTCCGGCCACCGCCCCATCTGAGAAGTGCGGAACGCCTCTGCCCGGCGCTGTGCAGCCTTCCAAGTGTGAAATGACAGCCTTGTGTGTAATTTTCTCTGTCTTCCCCGAGTTTGCATTTTCGACATTAAAGTTTAGTTTTTAATTAAAAATAAATAAATAAATAAAAAGTTTCCTTTCCTGTTTCCTGCTTGTTCTTTTATTTTTTTTTTCATTTTTTAAGTTTTAGTATTTAATATAT
Source organism: Symphalangus syndactylus (assembly GCF_028878055.3). NCBI lineage: Eukaryota > Metazoa > Chordata > Mammalia > Primates > Hylobatidae > Symphalangus > Symphalangus syndactylus. Next base: position 89,294,663 of record NC_072426.2, read on the forward strand.
CTGTAATTTTTATTTTGGTGTAAAGAGTGAGGTAGAGATCCAACTTTATTTTTTCCAGATTGTTACCTAAGTCAGTGCCTTGATAATGAAGGCTTTCACACACTATTACAAGGCACTGCTATAAGCTCTTCTGCAGAGTTTGCAGTATTAGGCTCTCAAAATGCTTAAAATTTCCCTCAGCAATATGGAACAGATTATGCCAATGGAAAGTCTGAGATATCTAATGCTGTATTCCACCACTTTATTAACTATTCCTAAAAATACACAATATAAAAGGCTTTGTAAAATTTCAATAAAAATTGAAACTGTAATTTAGGTAAACATCTGCCTGATGTGCAAAAGATTATCAACTAGCCAAAGAAAATTTAAAAAGGTTTTGTCCACCTATTTCCAATGGATACTCCTCCCTTAAAAAAAAAAAAAAAAAAAGGTGTTTGCTCACCAGTAGAAAAGCCACAACCAGAAGAGAAGGAAGTTACTCACGAGGGCTGCAATAAATGAATGAACAGGCTTCCTCTCCAGGTGTGCAGCTTTTTTTTCCCAGAGAGTTCTGTACCACTGAGTTCAACAACACTAATACCCAGCCACAGAAACCAAAGCTATCAGTGGGTTCAGTGTTAAAATCTCTACCTTGATAAAGAGGTCAGCAGCAGGCGCAGGCTAAGCTTTGAAGAACACAGTGGGTAGTACACAGATGGGCATGGAGCTGGGGACATAGAGGTTAAAAGGTGAGCATGAAATCTTCATTCCTGTTTTTAGACACAAAGCTACCATCTCACTCATATTATCCAGGGGAAAAAAAAAATACTCTTTTCAGCAAATAACAAAGAAGTAGAACCAAAAGGATTCTTTTTAATTCAACAGTTTTGCACAAAAAAAACTTTATAGACCCCAGAAAATGTGGTTGAGGCTGTGTATGTCAATCATCCCATAGCTTAAGATCTGAGATGATAATTCTAAAAGCAGCAAAATTCATGTTAAATAGTCAAGCAAATTGATTCGCCAGCTAACAAGGAAACACCAGACCTCCAGAGACCTTTCACCTTCTAAATAAACCAGGAAAACATCAGCGTTTTCACAAAAGCACATGGTATTGGTCAGGGATCTTAGTTCCACTGAATGTAAAACAATTGTGGATTATATTAAGCAAAACTTAGAACCTAGACTTAAGAGGTGGCTAGGGGATAAGGGTTGAAAAGGCACAGACACTAGCCAATTTAAGGTCTGAAGAGCAGGATGCAGAACTCATCAGGCAGGCTTTTACTTAAATGCTAGACAAACTACCCCTGGCTGATTTAAGCGAAAATAAATTTACCAACAGCATCTTTGGGAGCTCCAGAATTGACAGAAAAGACTGGAGAATCAGGCTCAGAAAATGATTAGGATCAAAAAGAAGAGGTACTGCCAGAAACACATGAATTTGGCTCAGTGCAGTGGCCCACGCCTGTAATCCCCCCACTTTGGGAGGCCGAGGTGGATGGAGTGCTTGAGCTCAGGAGTTTGAGACCAGCCTGGGCAACATGGTGAAACCTTGTCTCTACAAAATTTTAGCTGGGCGTGGTGGCGCACACCTCTGGTCCCAGCTACTCGGCAGGCTGAGGTGGGAGGATCACTTGAGCCCAGGAAGCGGAGGTTGCAGTGAGCCGAGATCGTGCCACTGCACCACTCCAGCCTGGGAAAAAGAACAAGACCCTCTCTCAAAAAAAAAAAAAAAGAAAGAAACACGTGAACTCTTCCCGCAGGATGAATCTAGGATGGCACATGTGCTTCAGAGGCTGAACACTGGGTGGTGAAGCATTAGCCCAAACCCAGGTGACAACAATTCAGATGCTGCCCCAGCACCATCACTGCTGCCCCTGGAACTAGGCTATGGTTGTTACCACTGCAGACAGTCACTGAATTCTCTGCTGGCTTATGTCTTTGCATTCCTAACTTTGGCTTGAAAATGCCGAGTAAGTCTATCTCATTGACCAGCCCTTGGTTTGTGCAGGGCCTAAGATTTCATATCTGGCTTTTCAGCTTCCACTGTGGGAAGTTAACTCAGTACCCCAACAAGATCACACAATGAACAGTGAAATTAAGGACAAATGACCACCCCAGTGAACAACCTAACATGAATGTTCTGGGCAAGACTTCCTTGCCACCCCTGCTGGACACAAACACTGCCAGCACTGCACACCACTGCTACTGCTGCTGCCTCCAAAAATGAATTGTATACATCCCTTCAAGATCCCAGGAAGGAGCATCCAAGGAACCGAGTCTTGACTGCCAGAGAAAGGGATGGAGGAAGCCCCTGGACCTACAGGCTTCCAAAGAAAAAAGCAAGCAGCAATAGATACAGTTACAAAGAAAAGAAAACACAGGACCCAAAGTTCAACAGGAAGATTTTTTAAGTATTTTAAACCAATATCATCAGAGAAATGCAAATTAAAACCACGAGATATTATCTTACGCCAGTCAGAATGGCTATTATTAAAAAGTCAAAAAACAACAGATAATGGCAATAATATGGAGAAAAGGGAAGGCTTATATGCTGTTGGTGAGAATGTAAATTAGTACAACCTCTATGGAAAAGAGTATGGAGATTTCTCAAAGAACTGAAAATAAAGATACCATTCAATCTAGCAACCCCACTACTGGGTATCTACCCAAAAGAAAAGAAATCATTATATTAAAAATATTAAAAATAAACCTGCATGTTTATTGTCACACTCTTCACAATAGCAAAGTCATAGGATAAACCTAAGTGTTCATCAATGGATGAATGGATAAAGAAAATGTGATATGTGTGTGTGTGTATATATATACACACATACATACACACCATGGAATACTACTCAGCCATGGAAAAGAATAAAATAATGTCTTTTGCAGCAACATCATCATAACTGGATGGAGGCCATTATCTTAAGTGAAACAACTCAGAAACATAAAATCAAATACCGCATGTTCTCACTTACAAGTGGGAGCTAAATAATGTGTACACATGGACATAGAAAGTGGAATAATAAACACTGGAGACTCAGAAGAAGCAGAGTGTGGGAGGGAAGTGAGGAATGAGAAATTACTTAATAGTTGGAATGGGATTCCCTGGGCAAGATGGCCAAATAGGAACAGCTCCAGTCTGCAGCTCCCAGCGAGACCAATGCAGAAGGCAGGTGGTTTCTGCATTTTCAACTGAGGTACCCATCCCATCTCACTGGGACTGGTTAGACAGTGGGTGCAAGGGGTCGGGGAACTCTCACCGCTAGCCAAGGGAAGCCATGAGTGAAGGACAGTGCGATCCGGCCCAGATACTACACTTTTCCCACTGTCTTTGCAACCTGCAGACTAGGATATTCCCTTGGGTGCCTATACCACTAGGGCCTTGAGTTTCAAGCACAAAACTGTGTGGTCATTTGGGCAGACACCGAGCTAGTTGCAAGAGTTTTTTTTCATACCCCAGTGGCGGCTGGAACAGAATCATTCACTCCTTTGCAAATGGGGCTGAAGCCAGGGAGCCCAGTGGTCTTGCTCAGTGGATTCCACTGGCTTTAAATTCTCACTGCCATGGCTCATGCCTGTAATCCCAGCACTTTGGGAGGCTGAGGCTGGCGAATCATGAGATCAGGAGATCGAGACCATCCTGGCTAACATGGTGAAACCCCGTCTCTACTAAAAATACAAAAAATTAGCTGGGCATAGTGGCGGGCGCCTGTAGTCCTAGCTACTCGGGAGGCTGAGGCAGGAGAATGGTGTGAACCCAGGAGGCGGAGCTTGCAGTGAGCCGAGATTGCGCCACTGCACTCCAGCCTGGGCGACAGCACCAGACTCTGTCTCAAAAAAAAAAAAAAAAAAAATTCTCGCTGCCAGCACAGCAGTCTGATGTTGACCTGGGATGCTCCAGCTTGGTGGGGGGAGGGGCATACAACATTACTGAGGCTTGAGTAGGCTATTTTCCCCTCACAGTGTAACAAAGCCGGCAGGAAGTTTGGACTGGGCGGAGTCCACCACAGTGCCCCAAAGCTGCTGTAGCCAGACTGCCTCTCTAGATTCCACCTCTCTGAGCAGGGCATCTCTGGAAGAAAGGCAGCAGCCCCAGTCGGGCTTTATGGATAAAACTCCCATCTCCCTGGGACAGAGCACCTGGGGGAATGGGTGGCTGTAGGCAGAGCTTCAGCAGACTTAAATGTTCCAGCCTGCCAGTTCTGAAGAGAGCAGTGGATCTCCACCACAGCACTGGAGCTCTGCTGGGGGACAGACTGCCTCCTCAAGTGGGTCCCTGACCACCATGATTCCTGACAGAGAGACACTTCCCAATAGGGGTCGACAGACACCTCATAAAGGAAAGCTCCAGCTGGCATCTGGCAAGTGCCCCTCTGGGACAAATCTTCCAGAGGAAGGAGCAGTAGCAATCTTTGCTGTTCTGCAGCCTCTGCTGGTGATACCCAGGCAAACAGGGTCTGGAGCAGACCTCCAGCAAACTCCAGCAGACCTGCAGAAGAGGGACCTGACTGTTAGAAGGAAAACTAACAAACAGAAAGGAATCCCATCAACATCAACAAAAAAGATGACCATGCAAAAAACCCATCCAAAGTTCACCAACATCAAAGACCAAAGGTAGATAAATCCACAAAGATCAGGAAAAAAAACAGTGCAAACAGGATGAAAATTCCAAAATCCAGAATGCCTCTTCTCCTCCAAAGGATCACAGCTCCTCATCAGCAAGGGAACAAAACTGGACAGAGAATGAGTTTAATGAATTGACAGAAGTAGGCCTCAGAAGGTGGGTAATAACAAACTGCTCTAAGCTAAAAAAGCATGTTCTAACCCAATGAAAGAAAGCTAAGAACCTTGATAAAAGGTTATAGGAACTGCTAACTAGAATCACCAGTGGAGAAAACATAAATGACCTAATGGAACTGAAAAACACAACACAAGAACTTTGAGAAGCATACACAGGTATCAATAGCCAAATCGATCAAGCAGAGGAAAGGATATCAGAGATTGAAGATCAACTTAATGAAATAAAGCATGAAGGCAACATTAGAGAAAAAAAATGAAAAGAGCCCCCAAGAAATATGGAACTATGTGAACAGAACAACATACATTTGATTGGTGTATCTGAAAGTGACGGGGAGAATGGAACCAAGTTAGAAAACACACTTCAGGATATTGTCCAGGAGAACTTCCCCAACCTGGCAAGACAGGCCAACATTCAAATTCAGGAAATACGGAGAACACCACTAAGATACTCCTCAAGAAGAGCAACCACAAGACACATACTCATCAAATTCACCAAGGTTGAAATGAAGGAAAAAATGTTAAGGGCAGCCAGAGAGAAAGGTCGGGTTACCCACAAAGGGAAGCCCATCAGACTAACAGTGGATCTCTCTGCAAAAACCATATAAGCCAGAATAGAGTAGGGGCCAATATTTAACATTCTTAAAGAGAAGAATTTTTAACCCAGAATTTCATATCCAGCCAAATTAAGCTTCATAAGAGAAGGAGAAATAAAATCGTTTACAGACAAGCAAACACTGAGAGATTCTGTCACCACCAGGCCATCCTTACAAGAGCTCCTGAAGGAAGCACTAAACATGGAAAGGAAAAACCTGTACCAGCCACTGCAAAAACATACAAAATTGTAAAGGCCATCAACACTATGAAGAAACTGGATGAATTAACAGGCAAAATAACCAGCTAGCATGATAATGACAGGATGAAATTCACACATAACAATATTAACCTTAAATGTAAACAGGCTAAATGCCCCAATTAAAAGACACAGACTGGCAAACTGGATAAAGAGTCAAGACCCATCAGTGTGTTGTATTCAGGAGACCTGTTTCATGTGCAAAGACATACATAGGCTCAAAATAAAGGGAGGGAGGAATATTTACCAAGCAAATGGAAAGAAAAAAAACTAGGGGTTGCAATCCTAGTCTCTCATAAAACAGAGTTTAAACCAACAAAGATGAAAAGGGACAAAGAAGGGCATTACATAATGCTAAAGTATCAATGCAACAAGAAGAGCTAATTATCCTAAATATATATGCACCCAACACTGGAGCAACCAGATTCATAAAGCAAGTTCTTCAAGACCTACAAGGAGACTTAGACTCCCACACAATAATAGTGGGAGACATTAACACCCCACTGTCAATATTAAACAGATCAACAAGACAGAAAATTAACAAGGATATTCACACTTGAACTCAGCTCTGGACCAAGTGGACCTAATAGACATCCACAGAACTCTCCACCCCAAATCAACAGAATATACATTCTTCTCAGCACCACATAGCACTTATCCTAAAACTGACCACATAATTGGAACGAAAACACTCCTCAGCAAATGCAAAAGAATGGAAATCATAACAAACAGTCTCTCAGACCACACTGCAATCAAATTAGAACTCAGGATTAAGAAACTCACTTAAAACCACACAAATACATAGAAACTGAACAACCTGCTACTGAATGACTACTGGCTAAATAACGAAATTAAGGCAAAAACAAGTAAGTTCTTTGAAACCAATGAGAACAAATACACAACATACCAGAATCTCTAGGACACAGCTAAAGCAGTGTTAAGAGGGATATTTATAGCACTAAATGCCCTCAGGAGAAAGTGGGAAAGATCTAAAATTGACACCCTAACATCACAATTGAAAGAACTAGAGAAGTAAGAGCAAACAAATTCAAAAGCTAGCAGAAGACAAGAAATAACTAAGATCAGAGCAGAACTGAAGGAGATAGAGACATGAAAAACCCTTCAAAAAAATCAGTGAATCCAGGAGCTGATTTTTTGACAATATTAACAAAATAGACAACCAGCCAGAATAATAAAGAAGAAAAGAGAGAAGAATCAAACAGACACAGTAAAAAAATGATAAAGGGGATATGGGATATCACCACTGATCCCACAGAAATACAAACTACCAGCAAAGAATACTATAAACACCTCTATGCAAATAAACAAGATAATCTAGAAGAAACAGATAAATTCCTGGACACATACATCCACCCAAGACTAAACCAGGAAGATGTCGAATCCCTGAATAGACCAATAGCAAGTTCTGAAATTGAGGTAGTAATTAATAGCCTAACAACCAAAAAAAGCCCAGGGCCACATGGATTCATAGCCTAATTCTACCAGAGGTATAAAGAGGAGCTGGTACCATTCCTTCTGAAACTATTAGAAGCAATATAAAAAGAGAAACTCTTCCCTAACTCATTGTATGAGGCCAGCATTATCCTGATATCAAAACCTGGCAAAGACACAACAAAAAAAGAAAATTTCAGGCCGGGCACAGTGGCTCACGCTTGTAATCCCAGCACTTTGGGAGGCCGAGGTGGGCGGATCACGAGGTCAGGAGATCGAGACCACAGTGAAACTCCGTCTCTACTAAAAATATAAAACAATTAGCCGGGCGTGGTGGCGGGCGCCTGTAGTCCCAGCTACTAGGAGAGGCTGAGGCAGGAGAATGGCGTGAACCCGGGAGGTGGAGCTTGCAGCGAGCCGAGATCACGCCACTGCACTCCAGCCTGGGTGAAAGAGTGAGACTCTGTCTCAAAAAAATAAATAAATAAAATAAAATAAAATAAAGAAAATTTAATGCCACTATCCCTGATGAACATCGATGCAAAAATCCTCAATAAAATACTGGCAAACTGAATGCAGCAGCACATTAAAAAGCTTATCCACCACAATCAAGTTGGCTTCATCCCCAGGATGCAGGGCTGGTTCAACATATGCAAATCAATAAACTTAATCCCTCATATAAACAGAACCAATGACAAAAACCACATGATTATCTCAATAGATGCAGAAAATGCCTGCAATAAAATTAAAGAACACTTGATGCTAAAATCACTCAATAAACTAAGTATTGATGGAACGTGTCTCAAAATAATAAGAGCTATTTATGACAAACCCACAGCTAATATCATACTGAACGGACAAAAGCTGAAAGCATTCCCTTTGAAAACTGGCACAAGACAAGGATGCCCTCTCTCACTACTCCTATTCAACATAGTATTGAAAGTTCTGGCCAGGGGAATTCAGGCCAGAGAAAGAAATAAAGAGTATTCAAATAGGAAGAAAGGAAGTCAAATTGTCTCTCTTTGCAGATGACATGATTGTATATTTACAAAACCCTATTGCCTCAGCTGAAAAACTCCTTAACCTGATAAGCAACTTCAGCAAAGTCTCAGGATACAAAAATCAATGCACGAAAATCACAAGCATTCCTATACACCAATAGTAGACAAACAGAAAGCCAAATCATGAGTGAACTCCAATTCACAATTGTTACAAAGAGAATAAAATACCTAGGAATACAACTTACAAGGGACATTAAGGCCCTCTTCAAGGAGAATGACAAACCACCACTCAAGGAAATAAGAGAGGACACGAACAAATGGAGAAACATTCCATGTTCACGGATAGAAAGAATTAATACCTAGGAATATAACTTATAAGAGACATCAAGGCCCTTTTCAAGGAGAACAACAAACAACCACTCAAGGAAATAAGAGAGGACATGAACAAATGGAGAAACATTCCGTGCTCATGGATAGAAAGAATTAACTGAGGAATACAACTTACAAGGGACATTAAGGCCCTCTTCAAGGAGAATGACAAACCACTGCGCAAGAAAATAAGAGAGAACACAAACAAATGGAAAAACATTCCATGCTCATGGACAGAAAGAATTAATATCATGAAAATGGCCATACTGCTCAATGTAATTTATAGATTCAATGCCATTCTCATCAAGCTACCACTGACTTTCTTCACAGAATTAGAAAAAAAACTACTTTAAATTTCATACAGAACCAAAAAAACAGCCCGTATAGCGAAGACAATCTTAAGCAAAAAGAACAAAGCTGGAGGCATCATGCTACCTGACTTCAAACTATACTACAAGGCTACAGTAACCAAAACAGCATGGTACTGGTAACAAAACAGATATATAGACCAATGGAAAAGAACAGAGGCCTGAGAAATAACACCACACATCTACAACCATTTGATCTTTGACAAACCTGACTAAAACAAGCAATGGGGAAAGGATTCCCTATTTAATAAATGGTGTTGGGAAAACCAGCTAGGCACATGCAGAAAACTGAAACTGGACCCCTTCCTTACACCTTGTACAAAAATTAACTCAAGATGTATTAAAGACTTAAGTGTAAAACACGAAACCATAAAAACCCTAGAAGGAAAACTAGGCAATGCCATTCAGGATATAAGCATGGGCAAACACTTCATGACAAAACCATCAAAAGCAATTGCAACAAAAGTCAAAATTGACAAATGGGATCTAATCAAACTAAAGAGCTTCTGCACAGCAAAAGAAACTATCATCAGAGTGAACAGGCAACCTTCAGAATGGGAGAAAATTTTTGCCATCTATCCATCTGACAAAGGACTGATATCCAGAATCCACAATGAATATAAACAAATTTACAAGAAAACAAACAACCCCATCAAAAAGTGGGTGAAGGATATGAACAGACACTTTTCAAAAGAAGGCATTTATGCGGCCAACAAACATAAGAAAAAAGCTCATCATCACTATCATTAGAGAAATGTAAATCAAAACCACAATGAGATATTATCTCACACCAGTTAGAATGGTGATTATTAAAAAGTCAGGAAACAACAGATGCTGGTGAGGCTGTGGAGAAATAGGAATGCTTTCACACTATTGGTGGGAATGTAAATTAGTTCAACCATTGTGGAAGACAGTGTGATGATTCCTCAAGGATCTAGAACTAGAAATACCATTTGACCCAGCAATCCCATTACTGGGTATATACCCAAAGGATTATAAATCATTCTACTCTAAACACACATGCACATGTATGTTTACTGTAGCACTATTCACAATACCAAAGACTTGGACAACCCAAATGCCCATCAATGATAGACTGGATAAAGAAAATGTGGCACATATACAACATGGAATCCTATGCAGCCATAAAAAAAAAAAAGAGTTCATCTCGTTTGCAGGGACATGGATGAAGCTGGAAGCCATCATTCTCAGCAAACTAACACAGGAACAGAAATCAAAACACCACATGTTCTCACTCATAAGTGGGAGCTGAACAATGACAACATATGGAGATAGGGAGGGGAACATCACACACTGGGACCTGTCGGGGGGGGTGTGGGGCAAGGGGAGGGATAGCATTAGGAGAAATACCTAATGTAGATGGTGGGTTGATGGGTGCAGCAACTCACCATGGCACATGTACACCTATGTAACAAATCTGCACATTCTGCACATGCATCCCAGAACTTAAAGTATAATAATAATAAAATACGTAAATAAATAAATAAATTTTAAAAATTTTTAAAAATCTCCAGGTCAATGCAAAAAAAAAAAAAATAGTTGCAACGTACACTCTTCAGGTTATGGCTACACTAAAAGACCAGACTTTACCACTATGCAATATATCCATGTAACAAAACTACACTTGTCCTCCAAAATACATTCTAAATTTTTTTAAAAAGAAACTCTTTTAAATATATGCTTTTGTTTCTCATTTGAATTAATTTCCTTAGTGCAGAGAAAAGAAATAGAGAGTTGAAAATTGTAGATGCTATGGAATGAAGAGCCACACAGACAGAAGCAATGCACCTGAAAGGAACTGTAATGCTTTGAAAATAAACAATTATTAGAGACAGAATAAAAGAAAACCTTTCCTAACAGAAGCAATACCTTCTGAGATCTCAGATTAAAGTTTTTCTGCAATTACAAAAGATAATTAATGAAAAGGAATAACTATAACCTGGTGACCTTCAAAATTACAAGAATGAAAAAAAATTCTGTAAACATGGAGGCAGGGAAAAACTGACGGCATGAAAGAAAATAAATAAAATATCAAGCCAGACTCAGGCTTTTCCTTTCAAGTACAGCTAGATGACTGGTGTATCTTTGGCAAAAGACTTGTTTTAAATGCATTGGAGCCTGTCTAAATAGAAAAGAAATGAAGAAATTCAAAAGTAGAGAAACTAAGATATGAAAAAAATTGGTAGTGAGCAATGAAATTCCATAAGTATAAATATGTCTAAATATTTGCTGTAAATATGGTCTAAAAAATGCTGAAATATATTCTAAAACAGAAGATTAAAATTAGCAAAAGTAACAATAACCATCTTAATCATTATTTTTTAAGAAAACATGAAACTTAAAGGAAAGTAAATGTTTTTCCTCATGCCAGAGTTGAGATAAAAATAGAAATATTTAATTTTATGCCAATAATTAAAATACACCATAATGAGGTGTTTGAATTAAATATATTTATTTGTAGAATTCCAAACAAGTTGTATAATATGTAAATCACTACAGGGGAAATTTTACAATTAAGTAAGACTCTACATATAGTGAAGAGCTGTGAGTGGAAGTTATTGGTAGGTTTTCAACAAAGAAAAAACAGGATAAAAAAATGAGATTGAACACACAACTTGACAATAACTGTAAATCAGTTAAATTACCATCTTAAAACAAAAAGACTCCTAAATGAGCACCAGAATGAAAGTGCAGCTACAAGTCATTTTTAAAAATCTAAAAAAAAGTAATACAAAAAATATTTAAAATATTGGACAAAGGTAAATCAGAAAACAAAAGTAGAGGCACGGTGTCCATTGCAACATAATGCCTCCACTTTTATTTCAACATAAATTCCAAATGTAAATTCCAAATCGACAAAAAAAAAAATAGTAAGCTGAACAAATGGGATTATTTTACATTTGGTAAAGGTGCATTCTACCATGACATTCTAATACTAACAGAAAAAGGTTTACATGCCAAGTAATATAGCATTAAATATAATGAAGCTGCCGGGTGCGGTGGCTCACGCTTGTAATCCCAGCACTTTGGGAGGCCGAGGCAGGCGGATCACAAGGTCAGGAGATCGAGACCATGGTGAAACCCCGTCTCTACTAAAAATACAAAAAAATTAGCCGGGCGTGGTGGCAGGCGCCTGTAGTCCCAGCTACTCGGAGAGGCTGAGGCAGGAGAATGGCGTGAACCCGGGAGGCGGAGCTTGCAGTGAGCCAAGATCACACCACTGCACTCCAGCCTGGGTGACAGAGCAAGACTCCATCTCAAAAAAAAAAAAATATATATATATATAATGAAGCAAAATCTGTTGGTAACAAAGGCGACTCTTAAAATCTATTTTACACTGTGTTAAATTCTATACTACTTACAGTCTTTGAAAGAAAAAATGAAAAATAAATCAATAAGGTGAAAAGTAGTGGGTTTCAAACTGTCTCAAGAGTGGCCATAAAAGATGCTGAGAAGGCGAATTTTGGACTGCCCATCTTGTGTACATCAGTGTTCCACATGACCCTGCATTTGAAGAAAATAGCCTTGAGAAAGAAGACAAGGGGATGAACATCTTTCATTGTTTTAAAAAAAATCTATCTGGCGGCCGGGCACAGTGGCTCACGCCTGTAATCCCAGCACTTTGGGAGGCCGAGGTGGGCAGATCATGAGGTCAAGAGATCGAGACCATCCTGGCCAACATGGTGAAACCCCGTCTCTACTAAAAATACAAAAATTAGATGGACTTGGTGGCATGCACCTGTACTCCCAGCTACTCAGGAGTCTGGGGCAGGAGAATCACTTGAACCCAGGAGGTGGAGGTTCCAGTGAGCTGAGATTGTGCCAATGCACTCCAGCCTGGCAATAGAGCGAGACTCTGTCTCCAAAAAAAAAAAAAAGAAAAGAAAAAAATCTATCAGGTACTATTCCAAAAGTCAGGTCCTAAATTCAATATATGTCAATATTTGGGTTTAATGGCCTTCATAGTCAAAAAGCTACTTACAAAAGCCTTCAGAACCACATAGAAGAATCACACTGTTGCTGAATCCTATTTCTGATCTGTTTCTGAATCTATTATGGAAATGTTTTTGCTGCAATTCTGTTAGTAAATTTCTAGCATCCCAGCTATCAACCAGTTATTCATACCAAATAATTGGAAGGTAATGTGTTTTGAATTTTTTTTTTTTTTTACTTTAAGCTCTGGGATACATGTGCAGAACGTGCCAGTTTGTTGCATAGGTATACATGTGCCATGGTGGTTTGCTGCACCTATCAACCATCATCCAGATTTTAAGCCTCATGTGCATTAGGTATTTGTCATAATGCTCTTCCTCCGCTTGCCCCCCACCCCACAACAGGCCCCGGTGTGTGATGTTCCCTTCCCTGTGTCCATATGTTCTCATTGTTCAACTCCCACTTATGAGTGAGAACATGTGGTGTTTTGATTTCTGTTCCTGTGTTAGTTTGCTGAGAATGATGGCTTTCAGCTTCATCCATGTCCCTGCAAACGACATGAACTCATTCTTTTTTAAGGCTGCATAGGATTCCATAGTGTACATGTGCCACATTTTCTTTATCCAGTCTATCATTGATGGGCATTTGAGTTGGTTTCAAGTTTTTGGTATTGTGAATAGTGCTACAGTAAACATATATGTGCATGTGTCTTTAGAGTAGAATGATTTATAATCCTTTGTGTATATACCTAGTAATGTGATTGCTGGGTCAAATGCTATTTCTAGTTCTAGATCCTTGAGGAATCATCACACTGTCTTCCACAATGGTTGAACTAATTTACACTCCCACCAATATTGTAAAAGCGTACCTATTTCTCCATAGCCTCATCAGCATCTGTTGTTTCCTGACTTTTTAATAATCACCATTCTAACTGGTGTGAGATGATATCTCATTGTGGTTTTGATTTACATTTCTCTAATGACCGGTGATGATGAGCTTTTTTTCATGTTTGTTGGCCACATAAATGTCTTCTTTTGAAAAGTGTCTGTTCATATCCTTCACTCACTTTTTGATAGGGTTGTTCGTTTGTTTTCTTGTAAATTTGTTTAAGTTCCTTGTAGATTTTGGATATTAGACCTTTGTCAGATGGGCAGATTGCAAATATTTCCTCCCATTCTGAAGGTTGCCTGTTCACTCTGATGATATTTTGCTGTGCAGAAGCTCTTTAGTTTCATTAGATCACATTTGTTAATTTTGACTTTTGTTGCAATTGCTTTTCGTGTTTTAGTCATGAACGCTTTGCCCATTCCTATGTCCTGAATGGTATTGCTAAGTTTTCTTCTAGGATTTTTATGGTTTCGCATTTTATATTTAAGTCTGTAGTCCATCTTGGGTTAATTTTTGTAAGAGGTGTAAGGAAGGGGTCTAGTTTCAGTTTTCTGCATATGGCTAGCTGGTTTTCCCAACACCATTTATTAAATAGCGAATCCTTTCCCCTTTGCTTGTTTTAGTCAGGTTTGTCAAAGATCAGATGGTCGTAGATGTGTGGTGCTATTTCTGAGGTCTCTGTTCTTTTCCATTGGTCTGTATATCTGTTTTGGTACCAGTACTATGTTGTTTAATTATCATGGCCTTGTAGTATAGTTTGAAGTCAGGTAGAGTGATGCCTCCAGCTTTGTTCTTTTTGCTTAAGATTGTCTTGGCTACACGGGCTGGGTTTTTTTTTTTAATTGTTTTTTTTTTTTTGGTTCCATATGAAATTTAAAGTAGTTTTTCTAATTTTGCGAAGAAAGTCAACGGTAGCTTGATGGAATAGCGATGAATCTATAAATTACTTTGGGCAGTATGGCCATTTTCATGATATTGATTCTTCCTATCCATGAGCATGGAATGTTTTTCCATGTGCTCATGTACTCTCTTATTTCCTTGAGTGGTGGTTTGTCGTTCTCCTTGAAGAGGGCCTTAATGTCCCTTGTAAGTTGTATTCCTAGGTATTTTATTCTCTTTGTAGCAATTGTGAATGGGAGTTCACTCATGATTTGGCTCTCAGCTTGCCTGTTGGTATACAGGAATGCTAGCCAGTTTGCACATTGATTTTGTATCCTAAGACTTTGCTGAAGTTGCCTATTAGATTAAGAAGTTTTGGGGCTGAGATGATGGGGTTTTCTAGATATAGAATCATGTCATCTGCAAGCAAAGACAATTTGGCTTCTCTTTCTATTTGAATACGTTTTATTTCTTTCTCTGGCCTGATTGCCCTGGCCAGAACTTCCAATACCATGTTGAATAGGAGTGGTGGAAGAAGGCAAACTTCTCTGGTGCTGGTTTGCAAGGGGAATGGTTCCAGCTTTTGCCCACTCAATATGATATTGGCTATAGATTTGTCATATTTGGCTCTTATTATTTTGAGGTATGTTCCTCTGATGCCTAGTTTATTGAGTGTTTTAAACATGAAGGGATGTTGAATTTTATTGTCTTTTCTGCATCTATTGAGATATTCATATCGTTTTTGTCTTTAGTTCAGTTTATGTGATGAATCGCATTTATTGATTTGTGCATGTTGAACCGGCCTTGCATCCCAGGGATGAAGGCTACTTGATCATGGTCGATGAGCTCTTTGATCTGCTGCTGGATTCAGTTTGTGAGTATTTTATTGAGAATATTTGCATTGATGTTCATCAGGGATATTAGCATGAAATTTTCTTTTTTTGTTGCGTCTCTGCCAAGTTTTCATATCAGGATGATGCTGGCCTCATAAAATGAGTTAGGGAGGAGTCCCTCTTTTTCTATTGTTTGGAATATTTTCAGAAGGAATGGTACCAGCTCCTCTTTGTACCTCTGATAGAATTCAGCTGTGAATCCGTCTGGTCCTGGGCTTTTTTTTTTTTTTTTTGCTTGGTAGGTTATTAATTACTACCTCAATTTCAGAACTTGTTATTGGTCTATTCAGGGATTCAGCTTCTTCCTGGTTTAGTCTTCAGAGGTTGTATGTGTCCAGGAATTTATCAGTTTCTTCTACATTATCTAGTTTATTTGCGTAGAGGTGATTATAGTGTTCTCTGTTGGTGGTTTGCATTTCTGTGAGATCAGTGGTGATACCTCCTTTGTCATTTTTTAACTGTGTCTATTTGACTTTCTTTTCTTCTTTATTAGTCTGGCTAGCAGTCTATCTATTTTGTTAATGTTTTTTAAAAAAACAGCTCCTGCATTCATTGATTTTTTGAAAGGTTTTTTGTGTCTCTTTCTCCTTCAGTTCTGCTCTGATCTTAGTTATTTCTTGTCTTCTGCTGGTTTTGAATGTGTTTGCTCTTGCTTCTCTAGTTCTTTTAATTGTGGTATTAGGCTGTCAATTTTAGGTATTTCCTACTTTCTCCTGAGGGCATTTAGTGCTATAAATGTCCCTCATAACACCGCTTTAGTTGTGTCCTAGAGATTCTGGTATGTTGTGTATTTGTTCTCATTGGTTTCAAAGAACTGATTTATTTCTGCCTTAATTTAGTTATTTACCCAGTAGTCATTCAGGAGCAGGTTCTTCCATTTCCATTTAGTTGTGTGATTTTGAATGAGTTTCTTTTTTTTTTTTTTTTTTTTTTGAGATGGAGTCTCGCTCTATCACCCAGACCGGAGTGCAGTGGCGCCATCTCTGCTCACTGCAAGCTCCACCTCCCAGGTTCACACCATTCTCCTGCCTCAGCCTCTCGAGTAGCTGGGACTACAGGTGCCCGCCACCATGCCTGGCTAATTTTTTGTATTTTTAGTAGAAATGGGGTTTCCCATGTTAGCCAGGATGGTCTCAATCTGCTGACCTCGTGATCCGCCTGCCTCGGCCTCCCAAGATGCTGGAATTACAGGCATGAGTCACCACACCCAGCCTTGAGTTTCTCAATCCTGAGTTCTAATTTGATTGCACTGTGGCCTGAGAGATGGTTGTTGTGATTTCCATTCTTTTGAATTTGCTGAGGAGTGTTTTACTTCCAATTATGTGGTCAATTTTAGAATAAGTGCTTTGTGGTGCTGAGAAAAATATTCTGTTGATTTGGGGTGGAGAATTCTGTAGATATCTATGAGGTCCACTTGGTCCAGAGCTTAGTTCAAGTCCTGAATATCCTTGTTAATTTTCTGTCTCATTGATCTGTCTAATATTGACAGTGTGGTGTTAAAGTCTCCCACTATTATTGTGTCAGTCTAAGTCTCCTTGTAGGTCCCTAAGAACTTGTTTTATGAACCTGGGTGCTCCTGTATTGGGTGCATATATATTTAGGATAGTTAGCTTTTCTTGTTGCATTGATCCCTTTACCATTATGTAATGCCCTTCTTTGTCTTTTTTGATCTGTTGGTTTAACATCTGTTTTTATCAAAGACTAGGATTGCAACCCCTGTGTTTTATTTTTTTTCTTTCCATTTGCTTGGTAAATATTCCTCCACCCTTTATTTTGAGCCTACGTGTGTCTTTGCTTGTGAGACAGGTCTCCTGAATACAGCACACCGATGGGTCTTGACTCTTTATCCAATTTGCCAGTCTGTGTCTTTTAATTGGGGCATTTAGCCCATTTACATTTAAGGTTAATATTGTTATGTGTGAATTTGATCCTGTCATCATGATGCTAGCTGATTATTTTGCACATTATTTGATGTGGTTTCTTCATAGTGTCATTGGTCTTTATATTTTGGTGTGTTTTTGCAGTCGCTGGTTCTGGTTTTTCCTTTCCATATTCAGTGCTTCCTTCAGCAGTTCTTGTAAGGCTGGCCTGGTGGTGACAAAATCCCTCAGCATTTGCTTGTCTGTAAAGGATTTTATTTCTCCTTCACTTATGAAGCTTAGTTTGGGTGGATATAAAACTTGGGTTTGAAAATTCTTTAAGAACGTTGAATACTGGCCCCCATTCTCTTCTGGCTTATAGGGTTTCTGCAGCGAGATCCACTGTTAGTCTGATGGGCTTCCCTTTGTAGGTAACCTGACCTTTCTCTCTGGCTGCCCTTAACAGGTTTTCCTTTGATTCAGCTTTGGAAAATCTGACGATTATGTGTCTTGGGGTTGCTCTTCTCAAGGAGTATCTTAGTGGTGTTCTCTGTATTTCCTAAATTTGAATGTTGGCCTGTCTTGCTAGGTTAGGTTAGTGCCATATTTCTTGGAGGCTTTGTTCATTCCCTTTCATTCTTTCTTCTCCAATCTTATCTTCCCACCTTATTTCAGCAAGGTGATCTTCAATCTCTGATATCCTTTCTTCCATTTGATCGATTCGGCTATTGATACATGTGTGTATGCTTCACAAAGTTTTTGTGCTGTGGTTTTCAGTTCTATCAGGTCATTTATGTTCCTCTTTAAGCTGGTTATTCTAGTTAGCAGTTCCTGTAACCTTTTATCAAGGCTCTTAGCTTCTTTGCATTGCATTAGAACATGCTCCTTTAGCTCAGAGGAGTTTGTTATTACCCACCTTCTGAAGCGTACTTCTGTCAATTTGTCAATCTCATTCTCCACCCAGTTTTGTGCCCTTGCTGGAGAGGAGTTGCAATCATTTGGAGAAGAGGCATTCTGGTTTTTGGAATTTTCAGTGGTTTTGTGCTCGTTTTTCCTCATCTTCTTGGATTTATCTACCTTTGACCTTTGAGGCTGATGACCTTTGGATGGGGCTTTTATGTGGGGGTCTTTTATGTTGATGTTATTGCTTTCTGTTCGTTAGTTTCTCTTCTAACAGTCAGGCCCCTCTTCTGCAGGTCTGCTGCAGTTTGCTGGAGGTCCACTCCAGACACTCTTCACCTGGGAATCACCAGTGGAGGCTGCAGAACAGCAAAGATTGCTGCCTGTTCCTTCCTCTGGAAGCTTCATCCCAGAAGGGCACCGACCTGATGCCAGCTGGGGCTGTCCTGTATGAGGTGTCTGTCTATACATTTTGGGGGTCTCTCCCAGTCAGGAGGCACACAGGTCAGGGACCCACTTGAGGAGGCAGTCTCCTTAGCAGAGCTGGTGCACTGTGCTGGGAGAATCAACCTTGTGTTTTGATTTTTTTCACCAAATAAGTTCAAAAGACAACAAAATTGTTTGAATATTTTTTAAACAAGTGAGACTTTTTATAATTCTAAGGTTTTCAGTACACATATATGAAAAATATTGTGACATTGTTTTCAGCAACAAAATTGTGTAAGAATGAAACATTCCATCTGTTTTTGAAATGTTATTTTCTTAGCACAATTTTCTGTATAAATCAATTTCTCACTTGTTTAAACATGACCATTACCTTGAAGGGACAGATTAAATGTGTGTTTGTCTTCAAAATATCGACTTGGACTTTTAAAAAAGTCATCAAATTTGGATCGATTATCTTTCTGCATAAAAAAATATGTTTTACTTATCTGTAAGTTTAAGGAATCTTGGAAACATTTTTCCAGGAGATTACCAAGTGTTCTCTTGAGTATGTTATGAAGAATCTACCACTTTTTTTTTTAACAGATCAATGAACATTTTGCCATTATTTTTAATGGCAAAAACTGCAATTACTTTTGCACCAACCTAATACAATGGTGTCAATGGATAAACTCCACATGTATAGTTTGTGATTTACCCTAGGGCCCATTTTATTCCAGTAGAAGGAGCTGTTCTATCTGTAGCTACACTTAAGCAATATTTTACCTCTCTCTCTCATAGAACAGTGGGAGTTTAAACATCGTTATTAAATAGGTAATATACAGTTGAAAAACTATCTTCTCTAGTACATTTAGAAAATGTATTAGTATGGCTTAACACATACACACACAATGTACTTTGCACATTTAATTGCTGCAAGACCATCTAGTAAACACTCAAAATTGAAGCAACTTAAAGGCATCTATACTTTTATCCAACTGTATAGTAGCAAACCTTCCATATTAAAGAATTTGTTCTAGCAGGAATAGAAAACCAAATACCACATGTTCTCCCTAATAAGTGGGAGTCATACACTGAGTACAGATGGACATAAAGATGGCAACAATAGATACTGGGGACTCCTAGAATGGGGAGGAAAGGTGGGAGGCAAGGGCTGAAAAACTAAAGAAAAGGAATTTATTTTTTACAGTTACAGAGGCTAAGTCCAAGGTTGAGGGGCCACATCTGGTGAGGACCTTCTTGCTGCTGGTGACTCTGCAGAGCCCAAGACAGTGTAGGGCATCACATGGAGATTGAGTGTGTTAATGTACAATCTCAGATCTCTTTCTCTTCTTATAAAGCTACTGTTCTCCTCCCATGACAAGCCATTAATTTATTAACTCATTAAATTATGAATGGATTAATCCATTCATAAAGACAGAGCCCTCATGATCCAATTACCTCTTAAAGGGCCCCACTACTCAACAGTGCCACATTGGGGATTAAGTTTCAACATGAGTTTTGGAGAGGACACTAAAGCTATAGTACCTGTCTTTAAATACTTGTCTCTGACAAATGAATGCCCTTTTAGTTTGTCATGATTTTCTGTGTATAACTTCAGTGACTTTTACCTTGAGAGGAAGAACAAGTGTATCTCCTATAGTGTGTGAATTTTGGGGTTTTACTGTACAAAAAGAAATCTCAAATGGGTTATATAATTTTAATACATTTAGATTAAATATCATATATCTTAAAACATGGCTCAAAAAATACCAACACTTGTCTTCAGGCTCTGAATGTTTAGTTCTTAAATGCTTTGCTGTCATGAGGGCTTCCCACTACCTGGAGATAATATTCCAAGGTAGAGTATACACCTAGCCAATCTTCTAGGGAAATCTGTTTTCATCATCATTGCTGTTACCTCTTTGTAGGATTCATGAAGACTTATACCAGGAGTAAGAAAAATACTGCTCTTCCATTTGGGGGACTTGCTTTTTTTTTAACTGTTGCTGTTGTTTACTTTTGCTTACACTATTAGAATCATCTTAAACCTAGGATCATTTTGTAAGAGTCTTTATAATTCATCTTTCCATTTTGGGGAAATTAGTTTTATTCAAACTAAAAAATTACCTTTAAATCTACCCAGCAAGTAAGGGTAAACTGTAATGCATCACAAGATGCTAAAAGCTGATAAAAGCAGGATGACGATTCAATCAACCTTCCTGTTTAGAAACTTACACAAATAGTAGAAAACCTATAGACAACACCTGGCATGCAATATTTTGGTATCAGTTGTCTATAGTCAAATAAAACAGTGTAACAAACAACCACAAACCCTTAATAGCATACAAGATAGATACTTTGCTCAGAAATCTGAGGGGATCAGCTGGCTTACAGCTGAGCCCACCCATTGCCTCCAAGCTGAGCTAGGGGTCAGCTGGGAGGCTCTGCTGACTTTGGCCAAGCTTGCTCCCATGTGTAAGGGTTGACTATTAGCTGGTCTAGGATGGCCTCAGCTGGGATTACCCAGGCAGCTCAGCTCTTCTGCAGCTGTCTCTCATCTTCCAGCAGGCAAGCCCAGGTATGTTTTCATGGCAATGACAGAGGGTGAGAGCAGGCAAGCCCAATCCTGTAAGAAATTTTCCAGCCTATTTTTTTGTTTTTGTTTTTGACAGAGTCTCACTTTGTCGCCTAGGCTGGAGTGCAGCGACACGATATTGGCTCAATGCAAACTTCACCTCCCGGGTTCAAACAATTCTCCTGCCTCAGCCTCCCAAGTAGCTGTGATTACAACTGTGCACCACCACGGCTGGCTAACTTTTTTATATTTTTAGTAGAGATGAGGTTTCACCATGTCGGCCAAGCTGGTCTTGAACTCCTGACCTCAGGTGATCTGCCTTCCTTGGCCTCCCAAAGTGCAGGGATTACAGGTGTGAGCCACCACACCAGGCCAGAAATTTTCTGCTTTGCATAAGGTTTGCTTACATCCATTGGCCAAAGCAAGTCACGTGGCTGAGCTCAGAGTCAGAGTAATCGATAGCAAAGGTGTGGACACAGTGACGAGTGAAGACTTGGGCTATCATTGCCATCAATCTACTGGAATTAGGGTGAGAGTGTCGTTATCAAGAGGATAGTAAATACTACTAGAGCTTAATTTGTTTTACTAAAATAAAAATATTTAACTGTTTATTTTCTAAAACCTGCATATCCTCTGAAGCATGTACAAACCACTTTTGATATTCTTTGTTTTCAAGAGTCTAAGTAATTTTAATGATTTAGTAGATATATTGGTTTATTTTTGCCCCACTAATGATATATGTTATTTTTAAGACCACAAATGCAACTTCAAGGAATGCTACTAAGCAAAAATTTATACACCAAATACCCTGGCAACAAGAAGAAAACAAAAAATTAGCAGCATTCTTTTAAAAAAACAAAGTGAAAAGGCTGGACCACTTTAAGAATAATTTTTCAAAATAATTAGATAGTGTCAAAAAAATCAAAATCTCAATTGTAAATTGCTTTTTAAACAACATAATGGAAAATATTATTATACATATAAATACACATCGGATGTGGCTAAATTTCCACTTCAAATTTACTGCTTTAAAATAACTAAACTATTTGACTTAAGGAATTATAGAAAAGCACATCTAAGAAATGTTTTATAATGAAAAAATAAAGGTAACATAAAACACAATATATGTCACTTAATGATGAGAATATGTTCTGAGAAATGCATGCTTAGGCAGTTTTGTCATTGCGCAGACATCATAGAGTGTGCTTACACAAATCTAGATGGGATAGCCTACTGCACACATAGACTATGTGATATATCCTGTTGCTCCTGGGCTACAAACCTGTATAGCATCAATAGTACCAAATACTGTAGGCTATTATAAAACAGTGGTTATGTTACCAGAAAGGGGTCCCAATCCAGACCCCAAGAGAGGGTTCTTAAATCTTGCTCAAGAAAGAATTCAGGGTAAGTCCACAGAGTAAAGTGAATGCAAATTCATTAAGAAAGTTAAGGAGTGAACAAATAGCTATTCCATAGACAGAGCAGGACATCCCCAAAAGTAAGAGGAGGAACGCACTCATCTTAGGCACATGCTTGTTTGTATATAAGATAAAAATCATGGGAAAGTTGTGCTCTACTGCAAGGGTTTGTGACAAATGGTTGCTAATCTTTGTGTAACTACTATCTTTCGCCAAGAGTCTATATTATTATCTTTGAAGCGAAACTGACTCTTAAACTAGGAATGCTTTTGTTCTTAAGATACTGATATTGGGACACAGGACATTTCCTGGGTCTGTCATGTCCTGGGTCTGTTTCTGTTTCCTTAACCATAGACACGTTGTGACTAAGAATACCTGACCTTCTGGGAATGCGGCCCAGCAGGTCTTAGCCTCATTTAATCAGCCCCTATTCAAGATGGAGTGGCCCTGCTTTGAGCACCTCTCACAGTTAGCATTTGTATAGCTAAACATACAAAAGGTACAGTAAAAATACAGTTTAATAGATTAAAAATAGTTACCTGTATAGAGAACTTACCACGAATGGAGCCTGCAGGACTAGAAGTTGCTCTGGGTGAGTCAGTGAGTGAATGTGAAGGCCTAGGCCATTGCTGTACACTACTATACACATTATCTGAACACTGTACATTTGGGCTAAGCTCAATTGTTAAAATTCTTTCTTCAAAAAGAAATCGACCTTAGCTTACTGTAACTGTACACTACTATACACATTTCGTAAACACTGTACACTTAAGCTAAGCTAAATTTTTAAAATTCTTTCTTCAGTAATAAATTGGCCTTAGCTTGCTCTAGTTTTTTACTTTATAAACTTAAAATTTTTTTAACTTTTTGACCCTTTTGTAATAACAGTTAGCTTAAAACAAACACATTGCACAGCTGTACAAAAATATTTTATTTCTTTACTCCTTATTATATAATCTTTTTTCTATTTACATTTTTTACTTTTTAAACTTTTTTATTAAAAACTAAGATGAAAACACACATATTAGCCTAGGCCTACACGGAGTCAGGATCGTGAATGTCATCATTGTCTTGCCCCTCCACATCCTGTCCCACTGGAAGGTTTTCAGGGGCAGTAACACACTTGGAGCTGTCATCTCCTGTGATAATAACACGTACTGGAATTCCTCTTGAAAGACTGGCCAGAGGCTGCTTTAAAGGTAACTGGTTTTTTTTTAATAAGTAAAAGGAGTATGCTCTAAAATAATGATAAAAAGTACAGTATAGTAAATATATAAGGCATTAACAGTGTCATTTATTATCATTATCAATCGTACCTAACCGTACATGCTATACTTTTATAGAACTGGCAGCGCATAGGTTATTTTTTTTTTTTTACACCAGCACTACAACAAACAGGTGAGTAATGCATCCACTATGACATTACAATGGCTACAATATCACTAGGTGATAGGAATTTTTCACCACATTATAATCTTATGGGACCATTACCATATGTTCGGTCCATTGTTGACAGAAGCCTTCTTACTCGGTGCACAACTGTAATTACGGTTGGCCCTCCATACGCACAGGTTCCTCATCTGAAAATTCAACCAACTTCAGATCAAAAACATTAAAAAATAAATGAAAGATAATAATATAGTAAAAAAGGATGCAAGCAAAAAGCAACGCAGTATAACAACCATTTACATTGCATTAGGTATTATAAGCTAGGAAGGATTTAAAGTACTGTATATGGAAGGATGTGCATAGGTAATACACAAACACCATGCTGTTTTATATAAGAGACTTGAGCATCCTCAGATTTGGTATTGGCAGGTAGGTAAGTCCTGAAACCAGTTCCTCAAAGATACTATGGGACAACCGTATTTGCAAAAGAGAAAATAGTAAAATTAACAAATAAATTCAAGGGCTGAATTTGAGGGAGAAACAAAAATACAAAATATGCAATGAAAAACAGAAAGAAAGCTCATGTGCATAATATTAGATTTAGAAAAGGTCAAATAAAGAAAGAGGCAGAGACATTTTTTGTTGTTGTTGAGACATTGTCTCGCTCTGTTGCCCAGGCTGGAGTGCAGTGGGACGATCCTGGCTCACTGCAAGCTCCGCCTCCCAGGTTCATGCCATTCTTCTGTCTCAGCCTCCCGAGTAGCTGGGACTACAGGCGCCTGCCACCACTCCCGGCTAACTTTTTTTTTTTTTTTTTTGCATTTTTAGTAGAGAGGAGGTTTCACCGTGTTAACCAGGATGGTCTCAATCTCCTGACCTAGTGATCCGCCCGCCTTGGCCTCCCAAAGTGCTGGGATTACAGGCCTGAGCCACCGCGCCCGGCCTGACATTGTTTTTAAATAGAGAATTATATGATTTAAAAGTCCATGTATATGGGTTACAAAATCTTTTAAAAATGGGAAAATTTTAAAAGCAAATATAAATTATCAAAACAGACCCAAGACTAAATGAGAAAATCTAAAAAGTTTCATTGGTGGGAAAAACCTGAAAATGTTGTTAAAGGATTAAGTCCGTGACAGATCACAGGCACAAATTATTTTCCAGGTGAGTTCTTTCAAATCTCTTACAAAGAAATACTTCAACTACTTTCCAAACAGCTGAAAATAGAGTACAAAATAAAGGAAAACCGTAAATCAATTAACTAATACAAATGCAATTATTGGTAGTGTTGACTTCAAAACATATTCAAATAAATATACAACATGACTATGTAAAGAATAGTCGGCCGGGCGTGGTGGCTCACGCCTGTAATCCCAGCACTTTGGGAGGCCCAGGTGGGCGGATCACGAGGTCAGGAGATCGAGACCATCCTGGCTAACACGGTGAAACCCCGTCTCTACTAAAAAATACAAAAAAATTAGCCGGGCGAGGTGGTGGGTGCCTGCAGTCCCAGCTACGCGGGAGGCTGAGGCAGGAGAATGGCGTGAACCCCGGGGGACGGAGCCTGCAGTGAGCCGAGATGGCGCCACTGCACTCCAGCTTGGGCAACAGAGCGAGACTCCGTCTCAAAAAAAAAAAGAATAGTTCATGAATATAAGGGATGTTTAATATTTGTGAATCTATTAAAATATTGTGGTATATCAATAAGTTATGAAAATAAAAACCAATTTATTACCCAAACAGAAGCAGGAAAAGCATTTGATTAAATCAACATCCTATTCATGATAGGGGAAAATACCCTCTTCGTAGAAGTAAAAATTAAAACATATTTCTTTTATGTGACAAAAATTATTTACTTCAAGCCGAGACCAGACATTATTCTTCATGATTCAGTTTAGAGGCATTTCCATTAAATGCAGGAGCAAAAAAAGAATGCCTGCCAAGATCACCATTATTTTGCCACTGTTAGGGGAATTTCTTTTTTTTTATTTTCTTAATTGATATATCATTATTGTACATATTTTTGAGGTACATGTGATATTTTGACACATGTATACAATGTGTGATGATCAAATAAGGATAATTGCCATACCCATCACCTCAAACATTGATCTTTGTGTTGGGGACATTACAATAATTCTCTTCCAGCTACTTTAAAATATATAATAAATTATTGTCAGCTATGATTTTTCTACTATATTACTGAATACTAGAACTTATTCCTTCTAACTGCGTTTTTATACCCATTAACCAAAAACGGGAAAATACAGTATCATAAATATATGCATATAATATTTATTATATGTAAACACATTTCTGTGTAAAATTTCTTATTTTCAAAAAAGAGCTCAGCAAAATGCAATACACCATACACCATGACCGTTTTTTTGTTTTTTTTTTAAGACACAGTTTCACTCTTGTTGCCCAGGCTGGAGTGCAATGGCACCATCTCGGCTCACCGCAACCTCTGCCACCCGGGTTCAAGCGATTCTCCTGCCTCAGCCTCCCAAGTGGCTGGGATTACAGGCATGTGCCACCACACCCAGCTAATTTTGCATTTTTAGTAGAGATGGGTTATCTCCATGTTGGTCAGGCTGGTCTCAAACTTCCAACCTCAGGTGATCCACCCACCTCGGCCTCCCAAAGTGCTGGGATTACAGGCGTGAGCTACCGCGCCCGGCCCCATTACCTTTTTATACACAGAATAAAAACAATAATTTAATATGAGAAAAAATTATTCATTATTGCAACAAACAATGGAAAACAATTAATATTCAATTAATTACGAAATATGAAGAAATTATGTGAAGAAAATTACTAATTTTTTGTAAAGACAAAAGAAAGCTTGAATAACAAACTTATAAATGTATACGGAAAAATAAGTGCAAAATTATTTTGCATTTTAATAGAATTCTAATCAAAATTGCAATGAAGTCTTTGAGGAGCTCACCAAAATAAAGATATTTCATCATAAGAATCAAGAGAGGAACGTATCTACTTTTTTAAAGGCAAGTACTATATACAAGTACATTTCCAGTCACACAAATATGGCACTAATGAAGAATTAAATGACATTAATGAGAGGAAAAATTGACAAACTCAGAAAGTGACTCATGTATTTGTAAATACTGCTTATATAATAAGAGAATAATTTGAGGGCTGGGCGCAGTGGCTCATGCCTGTAATCCCAGCACTTTGGGAGGCCGAGGTGGGTGGATCACTTGAGGTCAGGAGTTCGAGACCAGCCTGGCCAACATGGTGAAACCTCCTCTCTACTAAAAATACAAAAATTAGCTGGGCATGGTGGCAGGTGTCTGTAATCCCAGCTACTTGGGAGGCTGAGGCAGGAGAATCACTTGAACTCAGGAGGCGGAGGTTGCAGTGAGCTGAGATCGCGCCAATGCACTCCAGCCTGGGGGACAAGAGTGAGACTTCGTCCCAAGGAAAAGAAAGAAGAAGAAGAATTTGGAAGCAGTGTAAAAGTTTTATTTCATAAATAATACTGAAACAATTTTTTAAACATTTACAAATAACATATTAGATCCTCATATCACACATTAAAATATATTGCAAACAATTGACAAGCTAAATCTGAAAAAATAAACCATCAAAGAAAACAGAGATGAATAGCTATTTGACAGAGTAGGGAAGGGCTTTGTAACCATAAGAACAAATGAAGGAATAATAAAGGAAAAGCCTGATTGATTTTACTAGGTAAGATTTTTAAACTTCTGAGCACTTAAAAATGCCATACACAGAATTAAAAGACTACTAAAAAAAATAGAAAAAATATGGGTAAGCTATCCACCAGATGAAGGCTTAATATATTTCATTTATGAGAGAGAGAACTGCTACATGCTAGTGAACACTCCAATAAACAAATGAGCAAAGGGCATGAATAAGGCAATTTATAAAATAAGAAAATCAATGGAAAATAAACACTACATAAAATAGTCAAGTTCATGCGAAATCAAAGAACTAGAACACAACACAATAATGAGATGGTATGCTTCACACATCAAACTGGCAGAGCTGCTTTGTTTTTGCTTTGCTTTGTGTTCTTTGTGCCCAGGTTGGTGAAGCACAGAAAACGTCCAGCTGTCTCAGATGAGAGTGCATATTGCTGCTGGCTTTCTGGAGGGCCATCTGGAACCAGAAATCCCGTGTACTTAATCAGGTTGTGCTCTTTAGGAAATAACTTTAAAGAAATCATTAGAGAAGTGCACAGAGATAGGTGAACAGTGATGTTCATCACAGTGATATGTATAATCCCCCTAAAATTAGCAGCCACCTAAACATCCAACAATTGACATATGCAACCTAAGGGACAACAATAAGGGACAGGTCAAAAAATCTGTAGTATATCTATGTGGTAAAATAGCTTTTAAGATCCTGAACAAGAGATGATTTAATGAGGCAGAAATTCTCCAAAATATAATGTTAAATAAATGAAACTTACCCATGTATCCAGTCTGATCATCTGTTGGTTTCTGAGAGAGGGGAGAGGAAGATGGAGACAGAGGAGACTTAGAAAGTATGAAAATATGCCATAATTTAATTTTTTGATGAGATGTAGTTTTTTCTGTATTTCTAGTTTTTACAATGAGAACATATTACATGTATAAATCAGAGGGAAAATAATAAGTTTTCAAATTTTATTCATTCGACATTTTTAAAAGCACAATGTTCTCCAAGGTTATCATCTTAGTAACTCTCCTAAATATTCCATTGTGCGTTCAGATACATTGACGTTGTCTGTCCAGAATTCCAGAAGCTGACAACAGCCATTTTAGACCCAGCTTTCTTTTACACAGATGTAACAGGCAAAGAACATCATGTAACATAATGGCAGGAAAGACGTATACAATGGAAGTTTTGATTTACATTTTGAAAGAGTAACAAAAAAATTCAAGTGGCAAAAAATACCATACACATACCATTTAAAATTTCCCCAATGTCGCACTGCCAATAGGTCTATAATACAGGAGGTAAATTTTCTCTTTAAATCTGTTTAGCAGAATATAATGTTGCAAAGCAAAACAGATCTACCAGGAAGAGCAGCCATAGACCCAGAGGAGGAGTGCTGCATGCTTGGCCTGTGAGACAGCCTCTGGGAGGTGGGGCCACATGGTCTGGGGAGTTGCACCTTTCACCCAGCTTCCAATTTCAGTTCTAATCAGCTTAGGAACAATTAGTTCTCAGTTATAAGGAAAGCAGTTATCCACAATCAAGGTTTAAACAATTCCTAAGCCTGAAATAGAGAAAGGAAGAGACTTAGAGAAAGAAATGAGGCCAGAGAGCCAGAAGGCAAAGAGGAAAGTAAGGCAAAGCCTATGACAGATGAAAGGTACTCTGAGTCCCAAGCTACACTAGCAGCTGATTAGATGGTCCCCACCCAGATTGAGGGTGGGTCTGCATCTCCCAGTTCACTCACTCAAATGTTAATCTCCTTTGGAAACACCCTCACAGACACACCCAGGAACAATACTTTGTATCCTTCAATCCAATCAAGTTGACATTCAGCGTTAACCATCACAGATGCATTACCTCCTTGAACCTTCTCAACAGTTCTTAGCAGTCACGAGATGAGTTGAAGGAATGCACTCAAACTCACAAACCAGGAATTAGTGAGCAAGATTTGAATGCAAATCTGTTTGGCACAAAGCCCCAGCTTATTTAACTGCACTCTTGCTGGGCACCAGCCTATGTGGTGCCCAGCAGTAAGAAGCAGTTCGAACATGATCCTTTGCAGGGGAATGGAGGAAAACAGTACAGCAGGCTCACCCTCTCTCATATTCTTAGCCTGTCCATTTATTCTCCACTTTACTGCAAGAATCTCATGCTCCTAGTTGTCTTATCATTCTCCCCTTGTCTGGATTGCTACTCCCTCATCCTTTTCTCTAGACACATTCCTTCTTCAGGCTGTGCATCCTGCTCCCCGCAGCTCAATCTGCAAACTCCCAGAAAAAGTCTAGGCCTTTTTCCCTGCACTTCTCTGCCATTCTGTGCACGCTGCCAACAAAATTCTGAGCTGTACAATGTGTAGAAGCTCTTGTAATGCAGAACGTTTTCAAGAAAAATAAAAAGACTTAAGCCCACTTTATAGAATGAACTACATATACAATTCACTAAATGAAGGAGACTAATATATAAATATAGCTATAGCTATAGAGACCATCCAATAAAAAGGGGGGGCGGCAATAAGATCCAGTCAATTTAGGAAATGCGATATACTTTATCTCCTCTTCGTCACGCACAACAGCCTATTAAAGGGTTGGACAAGTCCTCCTGTAAAAGGATCATCTTTTAACCCAAATTTCTTTGGGCAGAGAAGCCCTTTGTAGGATATTTCCTAATATTTCATGGGGTACTAGTAATACAGTAATAAACTTAAGAACACGGTGTGAGAAATATTGGTTTTGCTGATGTGCATAATAGTATACATAATAAGTATGCGAAGAGAGGCTGAGGAAGGTGTCTGCCCTGCTAACGTTCTCAACAACCTCTCCTTCAGGTGTCTGGTTGGCCTGTCCCCCTGGTCCGCCTCCGGGCTGCATCCAACCCCCATCCATGAACGGACGAGGTGGTTTGAATTCTTACAGACATGGATTCAATTTATGACAGATACCAGTTGGCTAAATTCTCCGGGCATCAGATTTCCTACTGGTCAAATGAGCATAATGACGCCTACATTTATAACATTCTTGCCATGGCTTAGACCACAAGAATACACCCTCACAGACGCACCACCCCACCCCCACACACACACACATTCCTCACTGATCTGTGCTACATTGAACTCTCTCCTCTATCAGGGTTGATATACTCATTGCAGACTCTTTGTACCCTGTGTCTAAAATTGCTTCAAGTTTAGCCTTGCAAGCATTAACTTCAGCAAGTGTAAGTCTATTTCTTGAGCTATTTCCATTTTCTATTTGTTAGTGACAGATGC
The DNA here is from genome assembly GCF_028878055.3 of Symphalangus syndactylus. Classification (NCBI taxonomy): domain Eukaryota; kingdom Metazoa; phylum Chordata; class Mammalia; order Primates; family Hylobatidae; genus Symphalangus; species Symphalangus syndactylus. The sequence goes on from NC_072426.2 coordinate 89,325,624, forward strand.
TTGCAATTACTGGAACTTCAGGAACAAGACTTCCTTCCAAAGCATTCTGCAAATATATGCAACAGAACACCTCCTTTTGGCTGCTACATTGGGGTGGAGGATTAGGGTTGTTGACGGACCTACCTTTGATATAAAACAAAAGCTTCAGAGCTGAATTTTTTTGAAAATCTCCTCCCTACTTGGGATGTCTGTGCACAGTGATTGTGTCATCTGTCCCATTCTCAAACCCTTCTTTTCCTCACCAATTTGTTTGAAAGATGCGTCTCCAGCTTCACTGGGTTTGTTGTGTCATCCTTCTGAGACTAAGCGCTCCTGGTATACCTGCCCCATCTCACAACAACCTAGGCAGTGGTGACTTAGCTTGCAAAGTATAGTAACTCATTTGCAACACAGATCCAAAGAGTCACCCTTTGATCTTGGAGAAGATAACATTGGATGTAATTACCCAAAGGGACTAGAACTTGGAAAAACAATCACATTTTTCTTGTTACTTAGAACAAATGAGACCTCACCTGGCTTTCCTGTGATCCCCAACTGCCGGCATTTTCTTTCCTGCATAAATACAAAGCCTCTAAGTTCACCACCACATGCCATTCTTGCTCTGAGGTAGAAAAACACCCATCCCAGATATAAGACTGATGTTTTAAAACTCCAAACAGAAAGACAGCAGGAGGCCTGGGATTATCCAGGTACCTGCTTGAATGAGCCCTGGGGCTCTGCCTTCCAACTTAGGCCTGCAGGGTTGACAGTTTACTGCAAAACCAAACTGAAAGCATCTCCCTTGAGAACTTAGTCTGAGCCTCTGAGTAGTAGCAGTGAAGGAGTGTCCGCTTGGGAGACAGACTGAGATGAAAATGCCTGCCCCACTATTTATTGTCTGTAGGATTCTGGCTCTAAATAGGAGTGTATTTGAAAATGGCTGGCTTCTTTTCTGTTTGAAATCATCCACAGGTGATGCAACACCTTCAGCCACCACCAGCACAGGAGGTGCCTATAAGACCATCACAAGAGGAGTCCTTGTCAAAACGAGATTTAATCTCTGCTTGGTGCAGGAGAGACCCGGAACATCAGAGCGCGTGTCCTCCTACAGGGAGCAACTGAACCTCCCCAGGTATTTCTTCAAGGGATCCTTTTTTCCACTTGGAGGGATACGCAGACTGGGGAGGAGAACAGGGAGAGCAAGGTCTAGGCGAGAGCTGTTGCTCTCTAGCCGGGCACTGCATATGAAAATGAAGGCTCTGAAAACAGAAGCCCTCATTAGAAGCAGCTTCTGAATTATTTTCTTTAAGCTCCAAACGTCATTTCAATCCATTTCTTTGTTCCCATTCTTACTGTCTAATCTGGAGTCTCATCAGTTCTCTCCTGCACTCTAAAGTAGTTCCTTAACTCCACTCACTCTCCTCTCCAGGGCTCCAGCCTGCTGCTACCAAGGTGACCTTTCAAAAACAGAAACCTGGTCATGCTAACGCTGTGATAGACCCCACCATCTCTCACAGTCTTCCCAAAGCCTACCCACCCTGGTTTCTTTGCTGATTTCTCTTGCTGTGTCCTTTAATCCATGTTCCACACAACAGTCAAAATAATCAGTTGAAAACCCTAAATTAGGTCATGTCTTTTTTTCCAGCTTAAACACCATCACTCTAAGAATTGAGATCATGGGGCCCTGTATAATCCCCTTTCCTGCTGCTCTACAGATACTCAGCCCATTCAGCAAACTGTCCCCTGTACTCCCGCCACCCACATCATCTTTTTATTCATGTGACCCACTCAGTTAATTCCAACCTTTGCTTTATTTCCTCGTGCTGAAATCTACCTCCCCAGATCCTGTGTAGCTGGTTCTGTCTCTCCACTATCACTCCTGCAGAGGCCTTCCTTGACCACCCTAAGATTGGCCACAGCCAGAGAATTGATATAATTATTGTATTTCTCTCTCCACTAGATGTAAACTGCACAGGAGTAGAAACATACTTTTCTTGTCTTATTCACCCCTCTATTCCCAACTCTGGGGCTAGTACTAGGCACACTCAATTAAGATTTGTTGAATAAATGGATGGATGGATGGATGGATGGATGGATGGATGGATGGATAGATGGACGGATGGATGGATGGGTGGATGGATGCATGGGTAGATGGATGGATGCATGGGTAGATGGATGGATGGGTGGAGGGATAAATCATATCATTTCTCTGATCAAAACCAGTCAGTGACTTGCACCGGGATGAAGTTCACACTCTACCATAGCAGGCAATGCCCCCCTACATCAGCCCTGCCTATCTCACTAGCCTTATCTCTAAACCCTCTATAATTCCAGGCTTCTGGTATTTAGAAAACTATAGGTCAAGCTTGGGAATAAGCCAAAACACTTCCAGTGCCTTTCAGTGTCTCCTTAGCACACTGTCTAGCAAACCTACCTAATGATCCCCTGATGTTCTGGGTGGGGGGTAATTTTGTTTGGCTTACTATTCACTACTCATAAGACTAGGACCCTGTCAAAGTAAATGTTAACTTTAAAATATTGGTAAGTTTTAAATGGATAGAGATCTACAAGAATTTCTACAATAATTGTTATAGTTTGTATTAGGCCATTCTTGCAGTGCTATAAAGAAATACCTGAGACTGGGCAACGTATAAGAAAAGAGATTTAATTGGCTCATGGTTCTGCAGGCTGTACAGAAAGCAGAGTTCCAGCATCTGCTTCTGGGGAGGCTGCAGGAAGCTTCCAGTCATGGCAGAAGGCAAAGGAGGAGCAGGCATTTCACATGGTGGGAGCAAGAGCAAGGGGAGGGGAGGTGCCACACACTTTTAAACAACCAGATCTCACAAGAACTCACTCACTATTACCAAGACAACACCATGGGGATGGTGCCAAGGCATTCAGGAGAAATCTACCCCCATGATCTCATCACCTCCCACCAGCCCCCACCTCCAATACTGGGGATTACAATTCAACATGAGATTTGGGCCCAAGCAAATATACAAACTATATCATTCCAGCCCTGGCCCTTCCCCAAGTCTCATATCCTTCTCACATTTCAAAATACAATCATCCCTTTTCGATACCCCCCCACCAAAGTCTTAACTCTTTCCAGCATTAACTCCAAAGTCACAAGTCCAGGCTGGGAGCGGTGGCTCACACCTGTAATCTCAGCACTTTGGGAGGCTGAGACGGGTGGATCACGAGGTCAGGAGATCGAGACCATCCTGGCTAACACAGTGAAACCCCGTCTCTACTAAAAATACAAAAAGAAAAAGAATTAACTTGGCATGGTGGTGGGTGCCTGTTGTCCAAGCTACTCGGGAGGCTGAGACGGGAGGCACAGCTTGCAGTGAGCCGAGATCGTGCCACTGCACTCCAGCCTGGGCGACAGAGCGAGACTCTGTCAAAAAAAAAAAAAAAAAAGTCCGAAGTCCAAAGTCTCATTTGAGACAAAGCAAGTCCCTTCCACCTATGAGCCTGTAAAATCAAACAAGTTATTTACTCCCAAGATACAATGGAGGTATAGTCATTGGGCAAACATTCCCATTCCAAAAGGGAGAAACTGGCGAAAAGAAAGGGGTTATGAGTTTCATGCAATTTTGGAACCAGCAGGGCAGTCATTAAATCTTAAAGGTCCAAAATAATCTCCATTGACTTTATGTCTCACATCCAGGGCACACAGGTGCAAGGGGTGGGTTCCCAAGGCTTTGGGCAGCTCTACCCCTGTGGCTTTTCCACACTGAGGTTGCAAACTGATGGTGGCTCTACCATTCTGGGTTCTGGAGAGTGGCAGCTCTCTTTCCACAGATCCACTAGGCAGTACCCCATTGGGGACTCTGTGCAGGGGTTCCAGCTCCACATTTCCCCTTGGCACTGCCCTAGTAGAGGTTTTCTCTGAGGGCTTTGCCTCTGCAGTTAGCTTCTGCCCGGGCACACAGGCTGTCTCATACATCCTCTGAAATCTAGGTGGAGGCTGCCTTCACTTTTGCACTCTGCACAACCACAGGTTTGACACCACATGGAAGCCACTAAGGCTTATGGCTTGCATTCTCCAAGGTGGCAGCTTAAGCTGTACCTGGGCTCCTTTGAGCCCTGGCTGGAGCTGAAGCAGCTTGGATGTGGGAAGCGGTGTCCCAAGGCTGTAAGGCTGTGCAGGGTAGCAGGGCCCTGGGAATGGCCCACAAAACCATTATTCCCTCTTAGGCCTCTGCACCTGTGATGGGAGGAGCTGCTGTGAAGGTCTTTAAAATGCCTTCAAAGCTTCTTTCCCAAAATCTAGAGAGAAAGCTATAAAAATCAGGGAGGTGTGTATATCGTGTGTGTGTGCATGCATGTGGATGTGTTTTGGGGTGTGTCAGGAAAGGCTTCCTATGGAGTTGACATTATAGTTTAGCCGACAGAGATAAACAGAAGATAACTTGGAGGAGAATAGGTTTGGGGACAGGTGGTGAGGCTAGAGGGTGAGATTGGGAAGGGCTATGTTGTACCAGCAAATGGGGAAAATACTGCAGACTTGTGAGAATGTGGAACAGTTGCATAAGTGTTAGTAATTCAGTGTCAGTGGTAATGTCCAAAAATTTATAGTAAGCATATATCAAAGATTAATTTAACACATTAAAGAGGGAACCAGCAGAATGGTAAAGCTGGTTCAAAAGAGAATATGAGAGCTGAAAGCATGTGATTAATAAAAAAAAGAAAGCTGCAATAAGATTGGTACATTAGATACCAAATTGGTTAATATTCCACATGGCAATAAAACTATAATATAGTTTGCCACCACTTGCTAGAAATATATGTGTAACTAAAAAGGAGGCAAGTGCCTTAGCACTTGAACTCTTCCCCCTGAAAATAGGTTTTTCTTTTTTACCACATGTCCAGGCTGCAAATTTTCCAAACTTATAATAATTAATTAATTAATACATTCTACTTTCCTTTTAAATATAAGTTCCAAATCTAAGCCATTTTTTTGCTCCCATATCTGAGTTTAGGCTGTTAGAAGCAGCCAGGCCACATCTTGAATGCTCTACTACTTAAAAATTTCTTCTGCCACATATCCTAAATCATCACTCTGAAGCTCAAACTTCCACAGATCCCTAGGGCATGAACACAATGCAGCCAATCTCTTTGCTAAGGCATAATATGTGTGACCTTTGCTCTAGTTCCCAATACGTTCTTCATGTCCATCTGAGACCACAGTAGCCTGGACTTTGTTGTCCATATCACTGTCAGCATTTTGGTTACGACCATTTAATCAGTCTCTAAAAAGTTCCAAACTTTCCCTCATCTTCCTGTCTTCTGAGCCCTCCAAAATCCTCTAACCTTTGCCTGTTACCAAGTTGCAAAGTCACTTCGACATTTTTATGTACCTTCATAGCAGTGCCCCACTCCTCAGTACCAATTTTCTGTATTAGGCTATTCTTGCATTTCTATAAATAAACACCTGAGATTGAGTAATTTATAAGAAAAGAGGTTTAATTGGCTCATGATTCTGCAGGCTGTACAGAAAGCACAGCTCCAGCATCTGGTTATGGGGAGGCCTCAGGAAGTTTCCAATCATAGAAGAAGGCAAAGGGGGAGCAGGCACCTCAAATGGCAGGAGTAGGAGCAAGGGAGGAGCAAGGGACGGGGCAAGGCGCCACACACTTTTTTTTTTTTTTTTTGAGATGGAGTTTTGCTCTTGTTGCTCAAGCTGGAGTGCAATGGCGTGATCTCAGCTCACTGCAACCTCCGCTTCCCAGGTTCAAGCGATTCTCCTGCCTCAGCCTCCTGAGTAGCTGGGATTACAGGTGCCCGCCACCATGCCCAGCTAATTTTTTGTATTTTTAGTAGAAACGGGGTTTCATCATGTTAGCCAGGCTGGTCTCGAACTCCTGACCTCAGGTGATCCACCCACCTCGGCCTCCCAAAGTGCTGGGATTACAGGTATGAGCAACCGTGCCTGGCAGCCACATGCTTGTAAGTAACCATATCTCGAGAGAACTCACTCACTATCTTCAGGACAACACCAACGGCATGATGCTAAGCCATTCATGAGAAATCTACCCCCATGATCCCATCACCTCCCATCAAGCCCCATCTCCAATACTGGGATTATAATTCAACATGAGATTTTGGAGGGGACAAATATACAAACTATAGCATAGTTTTATTGCCATGTGGAATATTCACCAGTTTGATATCTAATGTACCAGTCTTATTTCAGCATCTTTTCTTTTATTGATCACATGCTTTCAGCTCTCATATTCTTCTTTGAACCAGCTTTACCATTCTGCTGGTTCCCTCTTTAATGTGTTAAATTAATCTTCAACACATGCTCACTATAAATTTTTGGATATTATCATTGACACTGAATTACTAACACTTATGCAACTGTTCCACATTCTCACAAGTCTGCAGTATTTTCCCCATTTGCTGGTACAACATAGCCCTTCCTAATCTCATCCTCTAACCTCACCAGCTGTCCCCAAACCTATTCCCCTCCAAGTTATCTTCTGTTTATTTCTTTCAGATAAACTATAATGTCAACTCCTTAGGAAGCCTTTCCTGACACACCCCAAAGCACATCCACATGCATGCACACACACACACACACAACATACACACTTCCCTGATTTTTATAGCTTTCTCCCTAGATTTTGGAGCCTAATCAGAAAAAAAAAAAATGATGAGAGGGCATGTCCACCAGACATGTTCAAAGGCTTGAAGAAGGGTAAGGGCCCTTCATCTGTGAAGGCAATCACCCAGCTTCTCCTAGGGCACTAGGGATTTGGCAGAAACAGAAACCCTTCTGTTTCCCTTCTGGAAAATCTCTACTCCCCAGAATCCAAGTGCATGCTTGTTTTAGTCTGTACCTTCTGCTATAAAAAAAAATCTGGGACTGGGTGATTTATAAATAACAGAAATTTATATTCTCACAGTTTTGGAGATTTAGAAGTCCAAGATCAAGTCACCAGCAGATTCACTGCCTGGTAAGCGCTTCTCTCTGCTTCCAGGATGGCATCCGCTGCTGTGTCTTCTCATGGTAGAAAGGACAGAAGGGCAAAAGGGGCTAAATGCAGTGTGAATCTCTTTTATTGACATTTTAATTCCATTCTTGAGGGCTCCACACTGACGATTTAATCATTTCCAGAAGGTCCCACCTCTTAATACTATCATGTTGGCAATTATGTTTCAACAAGTGAATTTGGCAGACAAACTCAGACCACAGCATTCTTCTCCTGGCCCCCTAAATTCATGTCCTTCTCAAATGCAAAGCACCTTTATTCCGTCTCTTATCCCCTCAAAGTCTTAACTCATTCCAGCACCAAATCAAAGTCTAAGGACCATAGTTTCATCTAAATAAATATAGGTGATAATCAAGTCATGGATAATCCTGAGGCAAATTCCACCTCCAACTGGGAGCCTGTGAAATCAAACAAGTTATATGCTTCCAAAACACAATGGCAAATCAGGCGTAAGATAGGCATTCCCTTTCCAAAAGGAAGACATAGGAAAGAAGGAAGGGGTAACCGGTTCCAAGTCTAAAACTCAACAAGGCAAACAATATTAAATCTTGAGGCTTAAGAATAATCTCATTAGACTCCATGTCCTGTCTTCCAGACACACTGGGGCAGGGGCTAAGCCCCCAAAGCTTCAGGGAGCCCTACTCTCATGGCTTTGCTAGGTGTCACCTATGCAGCAGCTCTCAAGAGTTTGGGCCAGGTGCCTGCAGCTCTCCCAGGGTGGTGTTGCACACTGGCAGCTCTTTGTAGGTCTTTGCAGAACCCATTGTAGCAGTGACTCCAATCCCACAGCTCCACTAAGCATTGTCCTAGCTCTCTGCGGTGGCTCTGCTCTGCAGCAGTTCACCGCCTGGGCTCTGAGGCTCTCCAAGGCATCTTTTGAAATCTAGATAGAGGCAGCCATGCCCCCACAGCTCTTATTTTCTGTACATATGCGCATGTATGTCACCAAGGCTTACTGTCTTGTGCCCTCTGGAACAGTGGCTCAAGCCCCATATGGGCCTACTTGAGCCACTATTGCGGTGGCCAAGAAGCACTGCATTCAAATACAAGTAGCAGAGACTTGAGGCAGCCCTGGGCAGTGAGCCCTGAAACCTCACACCTCTGGACCCCTCTCTTGAAACTTTTCTGCCCTCAATGCCCTGGTACTCCAGGCCTGTGATGGAAGTAGCAGCCTGGAAGATCTCTGAAACATATTTTGGATCATTCTTCCATTGTCTTGATGAATAGCATCTGGCTTTCTTCTATCCATGCTAATGACTTTATCAAACATTCATTTGGCCACACCCTTGGTATTCTTTCCTAAACAATCTTTTAAATTATTAGGTTGGTGCAAAAGTAATTGCAGTTTTGCCATTATAAAACCAGGCTAAGAATACCAAATCTTTAAGTTCTCTTTCCCTTTTGATTATAAATTTTTCCTTTAATTCATTTTTCTTTTCTTTTTCTTTTTACCTAGCCAGGCTGAGAATTTTCCAAATCTTTAAGTTCTCCTTCCCTTTTGACTATAAATTCTTCCTTTAATTCGTTTTTCTTTTCTCAGATTTTACTATAAGCAGTCAAGAGAAGCCATGCTGCACCTTCAACACTTTGCTTAGAGATTTCTTCCACCAAATAACCTATTTTATTGCTCTTAAATTTTGTCTTCCACAAGGTATTAGTACATGGACACAAGTTAGCTAAGTTCTTTGCCACTTTTTAACAAGGATAGCCTTTCTTACAGTTTTCAGTAAGACATTCTTCACTTTCATCTAAGACCTCATTAGAATGGCCTTTACTGTGCATATTTCTACCAGCATCTGGATCACAACAACTCAGATAGTTTCTAAGAAGACAAGGCTCTCTCTATGGCTCTTTTCATCTCCCAAGCCCTCACCAGAAGCACGCTTGATGCTCCATCCACAGCAAATCTAGACTTTTATTAGCATGCACCTCTAAACTCTTCTAGACTCTAACCAGTTTCAAACCTGCATCTACATTTTCAGGTCAGATATTTGTTATAGCAATGTCATGTTTCCTGGTACCAATTTCTGAGTTCATTTATGCTCCTATTTTTTTCCACAGAGGTAATATGGCTATATTACTCAGCATAGCAGAGTAGTCAAGTGCACAGCCTCTGGAGATGTACTCCCCAGGTTCAAATCCTGGCTCTGCTGCTTGCTAGCTGTGTACCTTGAGCAACTTTCTCTGAGCCACAGTTTTCCCCACTGTAAAATGGGAGTAATAATCATTGTAAATCTGTCCTTATAGGCTGCTAAAATAATCAAATGGATTAAAATATAACTAAAGTGCTTAGAAGAATAACCGGCATGTAAGCAAGTGACATATGAGTACTACCATGGTACTGATGTATTTATTCCAGCCTCACAAGTTTGTTAGAGTCACCTCTTCCCCAAGTCAGCTACAGCTGTGCAGATGAGACCTGGAACACTGGGAATCTAACTATGTGAATAGGAATTATTATAGCAGCAGCAGAAATAAGTCCATGTTTTCACATTTCAAAGATATTGTAAACAACTGGGAAACTTGAGTGCCTAACACAGTACCTGGAAAGTAAAGCACTGCTTCCCTCTGCCATATCTTTTCTACCCATTCCCAATCCCAACTTGAACCTTATAGTCAAGTTACATTTTGGATGCTTTCAATGCTTTTGTATAACATTGAATCAAAGGCAAGGGTCTGTTTCAGATCATTATTCATCTTTTCATTACTGTCATATATTTTATTGATTTTTCATTGAAATGTTTTTTCAACATTTTAAAATGAGGCTTTGGCTTCAGCAGATCCCAGATCCTGACATCTGGTGAAATACAAACAATTGTGTAGGCTTGTTTTTAATTTTAATTTCAAAAAATCAATAAGTCATTGTGATGTCTTTAGAAGATATTAAGATATTAAATAATACAATCAATTTGGAATTTATTGTAAAGATGATCTTTTCAACAGTGTCTACACAAAACCAGAACATTTGTGATGCCTTAAGGTGCTTGGCTTTCTGGAATGGCATTAAGATCCAGAATAGAACGCCTGTAATCCCAGCACTTTGGGAGGCCGAGGCAGGCAGATCATCTGAGGTCGGGAGTCTGAGACCTGCCTGAGCAACATGGAGAAACCCCATCTCTACTAATAATACAAAAATTAGCCGGGTGTGGTGGCACATGCCTGTAATCCCGGCTACTCAGGAGGCTGAGGCATGAGAATCACTTGAACCTGGGAGGCAGAGGTTGCGGTGAGCCAAGATTGCACCATTGCACTCCAGCCTGGGCAACAAGAGCGAAACTCCATCTCAAAAAAAAAAAAAAAAAGATACAGAATAGAATCAAGAGGGCCTACGGAGAGCATCCAGGACAGAAAAAGTTTTGCTAAGAACAAGTTCAGGGAAAATTAACATATTTACTGGAAATTACTTTTTTCCATTCAAAATTTTTAAAAAAATAGCTTTTAAAGTAATCCGAATTTCATCTGCTACTGAATGAATAGCAGAACATCCATGAGAACACTGATGCTGGTTTTGGCCACTAATATATTTGCAACTAGGTCATGTGCGAAGATACAGAGTGAAGACAGCTTTCTAACCATTCACCTGGAAACAGAGTAGAGGCCACATGCAGAAGCCACAGCCTTGGGGATCAGGTAGCTCACTGCTAATCCAGGTAGCCCATCTAGGGGAAAATGTGGCTTGGAGGCTTGAAGAATCATGTGCCTCCCTGGAGTTTTTAATCCTTCACAGGGCAGAGTCAGGACAGATCCAGCCCTTCCGATTTCCTGCTCAACACCCTTCTGACATTCCAAGCTAGAAGTGAGAACTCAGAAATTCTGTCTTTCTGTCATCCACCACCAGTAGGGGTGCTGCTCCTGGCAGTGCCCTTGGACTTGCTGACTGGAGGTCAGAGCTGAGAATGGCAGTCTCCCAGTTCCCCCAAGAAAGACACGTTGCCTCTGTACCTTGATAAGACCCATGATCAGCAATGAATTCATTGGCCACCTACTCTGTTGGCTGTTGGATTTGAAGACAGGGCAAAAGATAACACACAGACACACACATTTTGTTTAAATCGGGCTTTGCCCAACTCACAGAATTACCCTTTCAGACCCTACCGTCCTTTCAACTGGACACATGGCAGGGTAATAAGTGGCCTATCTCTACCTGATCCAACTTTGTTAATCTATCTCCGATACTGAATGCGGCCTGAGCCCACTCACTGGCTTGACCCTGTCTGCTGCTTTCCCTGTGACGGAGTTCTGCCTTCATCCTACTGTTCATTTTCGCCAGATGGGCCCAAAGCTGGGAGGAGCTTTGGTCTCACCCTGTCAGTTCCTGGGAGAGCGCAGCTCTGCCGGCACCAGGCAAGGCCTAAGAGCCACAGCCCTGGCTGTTCCTCTGTGGCTGAGACAACACTGACATCTTGTGGTCTGGAATTCAGCCGGCCCTAAGCGTCACAGGTCAGAGTCTACCCAGCCCTGCCAGGAGGAGCTTTCCCCAGTCCTACAAATAGGAATGGATCCATTCTGTGTGGACTCTGCCTGCAGGGGGCTCATGGTTTAGCAGGACACCCAAGTAACCAACCATGTGCACACACTGGGTGATACAGACAGCGCCCGGCATCGGACCAGCCGCACACACACACACTCAACCCAGACAGCAAATACTCAGCGTGCAACACTGCGGGCAGCTCCAGAACTGGCGTTAAATAAGAAGCATGCAGACAATTACAACACAGTGAGAAAGGTGTCGATGAAGGTATGAATAACAGCTGTGGGAACACACAAGCAGGGCGGACAGCCAGCCAGAGGATACGGTAAGACTTCAGAAATGACATAAGATCAGAAACACAAAAGATACTATGGCGTAATCAAGGAAGCGAGGTGGGCAATGATTAAGTCAGAATTTCCCAGCGTCACAGAATAGATTCAGTTTAGAGGTGGAGTGCTAAGCCCAGGAGATGGCTTTTACAGCATGAGCGGGGATCCACAGGGTTCATTTGGGGAGAAGCAAGAGTGTCCCTAGGAAAGAGGACTATAATGCTTATTCCTGTCATTTTTTCCCTTTTTCTTTTTTCTATTGTTACATATTTTAATACTTTTGTAATGAAAGAAATGACGATCAAGCTATTGCCATATGAAGCAGATGGATGATAAGAGTGGGAGCCTGGCCACTCGCATAGTCATGGTCAGTTTCTTTCCGGAGAAAGCTCCTTCCCAAAAGCAGACAGGACAACAGGGCTATGTGAGACTCAGGATCAGAATCTCAGCATCTGTCCAACTGGGAGGACCCTTAGGTATCTACTCACCCCCCTGCTGCAGACAAGGGCCGGGGCTCTTGGAGAGGAAGTGGCTACCCCCGGGACACACAGCCCTCCCTAGACCTCAGGATTCAGGCTCAGTTCCTGATTCCCTCTCAGGGCCCCCTCCTCTTCCCTTCCCACTGCTGCTCACCTCCTCTCATTATCTGTATAGCCAGAAGCCACCACAGCATGGCCAGGACCCAGAACTTCACGAAGGCCCTCAGGTAGCAGCCAAGCCAGGGCTGCAGGGGCACGTCTGCCTTTCCACAGGTCAAGGCTAAGACATACTGTAAAGCTCCACCTGAAAAAGAAAGCAATTAAATACCAGGACTTGGCGGGGCACGGTGGCTCACACCTGTAATCCCAGCACTTTGGGAGCCCGAGATGGGCAGATCACCTGAGGTCGGGAGTTCGAGACCAGCCTGACCAACATGGAGAAACCCCATCTCTACTAAAAACACAAAATTAGCCAGGTGTGGTGGTGCAAGCCTGTAATCCCAGCTACTTGGGAGGCTGAGGCAGGAGAATCGCTTGAACCTGGGAGGCAGAGGTTGTGGTGAGCTGAGATTGCGCCATTGCACTCCAGCCTGGGCAACAAGAGTGAAATTCTGTGTCAAAAAAAAAAAAAACCAGGACTTATTTTTTAAAAATGTAAGGGCCGGGAGCAGTGACTCACACCTGTAACAGCAGCACTCTGGGAGGCCAAGGCAGGTGGGTCACTTGAGGTCAGGAGTTCAAGACCAGCCTGGCCAACATGGTGAAACCCCCGTCTCTACTAAAAATACAAAAAATTATCCGGGCGTGGTGGTGGGCACCTGTAATCTCAGCTACTTAGGAGGCTGAGGCAGGAGAATCGCTTGAACCCAGGAAGCGTAGGTTGCGGTGAGCCAAGATCTCACCATTGAACTCCAGCCTAAGCAACAAGAGTAAAACTCCATCTTAAAAAAAAAAAATTAAATTCTTGAGTACACGTGCAGGATGTGCAGGTTTGTTACATAGGTAAATGCGTGTCATGGCGGTTTGCTGCACCTATCAATCCATCGTCTAGGTATTAAGCCCAGTATGCATTAGCTATTTTTCCTAATGCTCTCCCTCCCCACACCCCACCTGCTGACAGGCCCCAGCATGTGTTGTTCCCATCCCTGTGTCCATGTGTTCTCATTGTTCAGCTCCCATTTATAAGTGAGAACATCCAAATACCAGGACTTTTATGTTATTTCAGCCAGTGGTTCTCACAGTGTGCTTCAGAAACCCATGGAAGTACCCATGACCCTTTCATGGGGTCTGTAAATGCAAACTATTTGCATAAAAATACTAAGTACAATCTGACTTCTTCATTCTCATTCTTGCATAAGCCTAGAGAGGGGTTTCTAGAGGCAACTTGCATGGAATATCACAACAGATTGAATGCAAACAGATTGAAAGCAGCACCTGAAATAATTGTTGAAGGATGAAAAGGTAGGCTCAAACTTTATTGTATCTATTCAATTGAATGCAAAAATGGAAATGAAAACCTGTCTTCTGTTAAGCCAGACATGTGTAAAAGTTGAAAAAAATATAAAACAATGCTATTATCCTCAATAATCTTTTGAAGTAGAATATAGTTACTTGAAATATTATCATATGTACAAGTATTATGCTATTTTATTTTTTAATTCATAAATGTATTTGAAAGTTTTCAGTTCTAATTTATAATATGGTAAATATTAATAGATACAACCCACATAAATAAAAACTCTTTGGAGCTCCAAAAATTTTTTAAAGTGCCAAGAGACCAAAACTTTTAAGAACCATTAATTCTGCTTTCTAGCCTGTCACCCTACCTCCTTCCCGTTCCCTGACATTGTCTGAACCTGCCAGATCCCCCACCTTCAAGGGGCAGATCTCCTTTCTTACCATCTTACTCTCGCAGGACACCTGGCACGATATTTCCTACTTATGGGTCCATATATCTATCTTTTTTTCCTCCTTCCTCTCTCCCGTCCTCTTTCCCTACTTCCCCAGGCTGTGTCCTTGGTCCCAGGCATGTCTGGGCTGGCAGAATCCTGGGCACAAAACATTTCTTCCCTCTCTTCTGCTTTCCTTCCACCTGTTCAGCCTTGAATCTGGCTCCTATAAGACACCTGTCTTTCTTCTAAGGGCTACTAAAACAGCACTTCTCCCCGGAAATTGGCCCCCACACCTCTTTAAGAGGAGAACAGACCGAGGAACCTAATGGAATGGAATTTGCCCCTGCCCTTTCAGCATTCAGTAATCATTTCAGGAGCCCTAATTCTGTGTCAGATACTGGAGATCCAAAGATGAGTAAGACATATCCCTTCAACCTGCTCACAGTTTCCTGGGGAAATGAAGAAGGAACCAACAGTTCTGTCTAGGGAAGGCAGGAGATGCTTCACAGAAGACATGACATTTGTTGTGGATCAGACAAAATGAGGAGGAGTTTTCTGATGAAGAACTGAAGATAATTTTCCTAGTGAGGAAAGAATGCTTTCAAAGGCACACAGAGGTGAAATTTCATGTCATGTCTAGGGAACTGAATAGATCAATGAGGCCGTGGGCACATATATGCATGTGTGTTTGTTCATGCACATATGTAAGTTTGCATGTGATGTGCACATATGGGCACGTTTGTGTGAGCCTATGAATGCATGTTTGCACCTATGCATGTGTGTGCTTGTGTATGTGCCTGTGTGCATGCATGCCTGTGTATGCATTTGTTGAGGGCATAAATGTGTCTGTGTGCCTGCATGTAACTTTGGGTGTGTGTGTGCATGCATGTGTGTAATTCTGCATGTGGGTGTGTACATGTGTGCATGTGTGTGAGCGTAAGCCTAGGAATGCATGCTGCGTCTGTGCATGTGTGTGGCTGTGCATGCACTTGTGTGTATGTATGCCTGTGTATGGATGTGAATGTGTGTTTGCATGCCTAGGTATGCATTCATTGAGTGCATATGTGCCTGTGTGCATAAGTGTGTGAAAGCTTAGTGGTGACAGAATGTGAATGTGTCTTGAGCAGAGAGAGGAGGAAATGGGAGGAAAGGGAATTCTCCTAGACATATTACATATGTAGTCTTACTTTGTCCTCACAGCAACCTTACTACGTGGGTGGCATTGTGCCCATTCTATAATAAGGATAAGTGAATTGCTCAAGGACCTAACAGTTATAGGTGATGAAGCTATAATTCAGGCCACACCTCTAACTAGTCCCCACCCACGGGGACCTGAGATTGGGGTACTTTGAAGTCTGGAAGCCCAGCTCTTTCCATGTGTCCCTCTCTCAGGTGGAATCAGGCTGAATTCCTGAATGCCTGACATTCCACTGGGAGAACTCCAGTGGATGGTGTGTTCATTTTCCAGATAATCCCTCTAGTGTGTGCCAGGGCAGCCCAGCTCCTCTGCCACCAGGCAGAAGCTAGTAAATTTTTCAAAGCTTTTTCTACAATTCAGAGAGCCAACAGCAAAACACAAAACCATAATTTCAGTCTTTGAAAATGGCCAGTTGGAAAATGAAATGGGAGGTCATGGGTTTGAGGAAATTGGGAAAAACCATCAAAAGCTCTCCCTGCCCAACAAAGCAGCTGAGAGCTTGAGTTAGCTCTGCAGAGAAATGACCAGAAGAGGTCAGGCACTGCCAAGCTCACTGACTTAGCCTTTCCTGGCCTTCCCCCTCTGTTAAATTTGGTCCGTGAAACAGCAGTGATTCCAAACAAGCTTGTTCATGCATCATTTCAGCTAAGTCAAAAAGGAGCACTCCTCATTCTAACAGATATTAGGACCTATTTTCTGTGCTAGACACTGTTCTAAGGCCTTTCTATATTCTCTCACATAAGTTACATCTGTTTTCCAGAGCCTACACCATATTTTCTATATTCTATTTATATAGGATGAAATTATACCATACAGCACATATTACATATTTAGTGTATTTTTAGTTATATATTTAAACACTTCCATGTTGCCTATGATATACTTTATGTTTTTAGTACAATCCTTTGAGTCAGTTATTTATCACCCCATTTTTTAGACTGGAAAATTGAAGACCATCAGGCTTGAATAACTTGCTTAAAGTCCTGCAACCAGTAAAAGTGACAAACAGAACGCAAACCTACATCCTCCTGTAACCCAGATTTGTACCTTTTCTTTTGTGTCAGCTCTTTCATCTGGTTTCATTCTTAGTCACAGTCAGGGCATAACCAGAGCCTGTGGGATCCTGGGCCACGTCTGGGCACCCTCCTGAATCAGCGTGGTCCTGGCCACCATCACCCTTTCTTCGTGTCCCAAGGGTGGTTGCGTTGCTGTGAACATACTTAAAATCCCGGCCTAAAACTGTTCAGCAAATTGTGACTTGCTCAGAAATAGAATATTACAAAACCCTTAAAAACTGTATTTCATGGCCATAGAAATAAATGCTTATATGTAAAACAAACAACAATAATGTAGGACACCATGTGGTCATCATAACATGAGATCAACACTGTGAAGAAATTCACAGAGAAAAGCCAGAAAGGAAAATCCAGTTGCTTAATTAGGGGTTATTCCTGGATGAGGGGCTGATGGGTGCCTTTTTTTCTTCTTTTGACTTTTCGGTATTTCACAACTTTTCCACAATAGACATGCATCGCTTTACAATGAGGGGCAAAAATATTTAAAACCTGACTGTGGCTTGAAAACTGCTCACACTGCCCAGTTTCATGCACACTTAAAAAGGCACGGGGCTGGAGCAAGGCTTCCTTCCACAGAGCTGGCTGGAGCCTCACAGCAAGAGGGAGTGCACCTGGGGAAAACTCCTCCTCCCCGCGTGGGCAGCCGGGTTTGATGTGTCTGCCCTCCAGTTCTCCATTCTCATGTCGCCTGAATTTCCCTGGAGAAGGCACAGGCTGCAGCCTGAAGCCGACCCTTCCTTCCCCAGCCGGTCTGCAGCATTCAGCTCTGCAACCTCCAAACCCAAACCCCAGTCCTAAAACATAAGCCTGCTGGGTGACAGGCTTCACCTCTGAGTTTTAATCAGAAAAACTCCTAGCCCTGTCTTGGCACCCAGGACCACAAGTGACACTGTAGCAACTGCACCTGTCTATTCATTTCTTCCTTTCACAAACATTTAAGCACTTTCTAGAGGGGAAAGCCCCGCCTAGACAACAAATTCCATTGGGGGAGAGAGGCACCTGACACCACATTGGATTAGTGGGGAGATTTGCACATTGTCCCATGGGATAGCAGAGGAAGAGTAGCTTCTGTCCCTGGGAAGGCTGCCCACAAACAGCTGTGTCTGAGCGGGCTTCCAGAAAGATGAAGAGTGATCAAACAGAAGAGAGAAAGGTTTGCATTTTGTGCAAAGCCAACAGCACGAGCAAACACACAAGGAGGGCATTTGAAGTCTCTGGCCAGAGAGTAAGATGCTTAGAGCTGAACTGCCTTGTAGGCAGTGCCAGGGAGGTAGAAATTCCTCTTTTTGGCAAATAGAGCCAGCTGGGCCCCTATGCACAGGCTTGGTCTTAGAGAGATGCCTGTGGCAGTGCAGGAAAGTGCCAAGTCAGAAGGCCCACTGGGGATTGCAATGGGTATTTTGTGTGCCCAGCCCCTCAGCACTTTAGTAGGAATCTGCCATGTTGTAAGAGGTACATATTTATTCTGCCCTGGTGCAGAAATCAGAAAATGAAATCAGAAATGAGAATTTATGCAAACTGGGTTTCCCAGGGCCTTCTGAAGACTCAGGCCTGCCTGGGAATCTGGCCTGAGATGGCCAGTGAGTTCCACTCCTGGCAACTTGGCATCGGGAACCAAAAAAAAGGTTAATTCCACCACCCTGGGGACACTGGTCTGCAACCCAGGAAGAAAGAGAAGCTGGTGATCTTACTTGCTAGGCTGACTAGGGCATACAGGGAGCTATTCTGCAAGAAATGGAAGAAGCAAAGCGGAGAACAAAGAGAGGTCACCAGTGAGAACTGTCTGGGCTCTGCACGGCCCCTGTCTCTGGGTTCATTCTGGAAGTGCAACTTCAGGCGTTCCTTCCCATTCCATGAGGTTGGAAGGAGAGTCTGATACATTTCTGCATTTCTTTTTTTTTTTTTTTTTTTTTTGAGACGGAGTCTCGCACTGTCGCCCAGGCTGGAGTGCAGTGGCGCAATCTCGGCTCACTGCAAGCTCCGCCTCCCGGGTTCACGCCATTCTCCTGCCTCAGCCTCTCCGAGTAGCTGGGACTACAGGCGCCCACCACGACGCCCGGCTAATTTTTTGTATTTTTAGTAGAGACGGGGTTTCACCGTGGTCTCGATCTCCTGACCTTGTGATTCGCCCGCCTCGACCTCCCAAAGTGCTGGGATTACAAGCTTGAGCCACCGCGCCCGGCCTCTGCATTTCTTTTTTGTTGTTAAGGTTGCAAGTTTAGTTTCTATTACTTGCAACCAAAAAGTCCTAAGTTATATAAAGGTTCTTATAAAAGTTCTAGCCTGAACTAAGTCATTGTAGTGGGGGTTAAAAGGAACAACGGTTATTTAGACTACGAAGTCAAACAGGAGGAGACTGCCTGCTTTGTCATCTAGCCAATCTCAATTACTCACAGACTGTCCCCATCACATGCCCTCTCCCAAGGCAACTAGGAACTTCAGAAAGAGAATGCTTTGGCTCTATGCTACCTAGAAGCCCCCTTTCCACAATCAGGCCTCAAAGCAGACCCAGAGAGGAAAAATATGCAGGGTCTCTGCCACATGAGAAATGGACAGAGGGCTCGAATCATCTAGTGACTGTCTTGCTCCTTGCCTCATTTAAGAAGATAGTTGGGCAACTAGCACTAATGAATCACCCCAGACTGGGTTTTCTAAGGCCTGGGGATAAGATGCCATCATCACCTTTGTGGGGCAGCAAACTAACATCAACACAAGCACCCCCACTGCCAGGACATAATGAAAGATGGTAATAAGCTCCAGGGCGGAAGGAGCTCCATGATTGTCCCCCAACGACATCTATACTTCTCTCCATCTCCCATGTTTGTAAATGTCACTCCAAAGCCATTTCTCCCTTCAATTAGAAAGCTCTTTATTCACACTTTCTCTGACAAGTTTAATAGCTTCATTTTGCAGTTTGGGAAATTTTCCATTAAAAAAATCTTGCTCAGATTTTTTTTATTTATTCCAGATTTTCAAATTTCAAGGCAGCTACATATTGGTTGGCCCTGTCAAAGAGAACAGGAAGAAGGCCCAGCCAAGCTGGAGCCTGGCACCACTTGGCACAGGCATCTCCTGTAAACAGGTTCCAAACTAAAGGAAAGGCGTATCCTTTCCCAGGTAGATGCGGTTCTGCCATTTCTTTTCTTTTTTTTTTTTTTTTTTTTTTTTTGAGACGGAGTCTCACTCTGTCACCCAGGCTGGAGCGCAGTAGCGCAATCTCAGCTCACTGCAAGCTCTGCCTCCTGGGTTCACACCATTCTCCTGCCTTAGCCTCCCGAGCAGCTGGGACTACACGCACCCGCCACTATGCCCGGCTAATTTTTTGTATTTTTAGTCGAGACGAGGTTTCACCGTGTTAGCCAGGATGGTCTCAATCTCCTGACCTCGTGATCTGCCCGCCTCAGCCTCCCAAAGTGCTGGGATTACAGGAGTGAGCCACCGCGCCCGGCCAGTTCTGCCATTTCTAACCCACACCTGCTTCCTAGGTGTTGGATGAACAGAGTGGGTGTGTAGAGCCTGGGTTGGGGAGCACTTGGAGAAACCCATCCTTTTCTGCAGAAGCTCCTCATAGCCCCAGGTCCCTCCATTCCTGGATTTCAGCAGTCTCTGTTCCAGCCAAGACAAGATGCATAGCTCCACTCACAGAATCAGACGATAGAGTTACAGCAGATTTTTTTTCCTTTTGACACATTCCAAAGATTCAGAAAACATTTAAGCATAAACGGCTTTCCTTCTTGGGCTGGAAAGTCTCTCTTCCATCTTTGCAGAAGCCATGCTTTCTCTCCTCTCTAGTTCCAGGTGGATTAAGTTATGAGACCAATTCTCCTGCTTTGTGCAGAAATTCTCTCCCTACCTGAGCCCGCAAACCCTTTTCTAATTGATGCCCTGAAGCCTTTTTAAAGAGCAACCTTAAAGCTCAGAGCAGAAGGAAAGATGCAAAAGGGACCACGCAGCTGCCAACGCAGCAGAGGGGAGGGGGTGCTGTGGGTTTGATGAAAGTGGCCTCATTTTCCCATGAAACTGTTCATCTTACAGCCCCCATGAGCATGTGTGAATCCCTTCAGGATGGCGTCAAGCTGCAAACAGGCAGCTCCTTTTATCTCCTCTGACAAAACTGCTCTCTTTTCACCTTCACTGGATGTTTATTGAGCACCTAGTATATACTGACATCCTCATCACTCCAACTTTTCTGACATTGTTCTTTTTTCCACTCCAAAGCAGTCAAGAGTTTTCAAGACTCCAAGCTTCCTTACCTTTCCAGCACCTGTAATAATGCCGTATCAGAAGCAAGCAATGCTGCTTCCAGCTTTGTCCAGAGCAGCCAAATGAGTGGCTTTTCAGGGTCAGCCACAAACCAGCAAAGGTAAAGAAACTAAAGGGTGGTACTGGACCTGAGAGACTGGCTCAAAGAAAGTTCCCTGCTGAGAGCCCAGCTTCCTCTCCAGCCCCAGATCTATCCTTACAGGTAATCATTCTCCTGTAGCTTCCCAGATGTGCAGCCTCTCCCCTCCCCCACTGCACCTGAAGGGCAGATCAGAGACTGCAGGGGAGAAGCAAGACACCGAGGTCATTCAGCACCTTCACGAGGACTGCTCGTCCTCGTGGACGTCCACCTGTTGTCCTGTCTTCCTCCAGTGCACACCAGGGAGGGATCAGGGTCTCCCCTTGCAAGGCTGGAATAAGGAGACCCATGGACCAAGAGCATCACCTGCCCCAGGAAGACAAGATCCTCAGGGGAGCAGGTAACCCCGGAGAGCCAGGCTAGGGAGGGTCTGAGCAGGTGATATTAAGACCAGCCTCACCAGGGCCCAGGATGTCATGCAACTTCTAGGCAGGCTAATGCCACAGAGCCTTCTGAAACCAATGTTTTATTATTATTTGTTCAATTGAGTAGAAGAAAGAAAAACTTATTCGCTGTTAAGACACATTCTATGTTTGTTTCTGTTCCAAATAAGGGATTGCTTTTATGTACAGAACATCACATAACATTGTAACAAATTTAGGATTGTCTTTCAATTCTGTTTTCTGCCTTTCTCAAAAGCATTAGTTACACTCATTGAAGATCACTTACAAGGATACATTTACAAAATCTGGTTGAAGATATGTTTAAAAGTTGTTTTTCTCTGACATTTACCTCAGCACAATATTTCCCTGTTGTCTGGAGCTCTTCTTCTCTCCTTGGCTGTGCATTTGTTTGTGGGGGTATGCAATTTTCTGACACAGACACCTTCTTGAATTTAAAAATTACAGAAAAAAGTAGCTCCCTCCTTTCTAGTAATCATGTATTCTGAAGTCTCAGGATTTCAGATGTCATTGGCTGCCAACTTCAGGCAGCTGCTCTTTGGTCTCAGGCAGAGAGGTGCAGAGGGGTGCAGAAGGGTGCAAAGAAAGAGAGGTGCCAAGAGAGAGGTGCAGAGGAGAGAGGTACACAGGAGAGAGGTGCGGAGAGAGAGGTGCAGAGAGAGAGGTGCAGAGAGGTGTAGAGGAGAGAGATACAGAGAGAGGTGCAGACAGAGAGGTGCATAAAGAGGTGCGGAGAGAGGTGCAGAGAGGAGAGATGCAGAGAGAGGTGCGCAGAGGAGAGATGCAGAGAGAGGTGCGCAGAGGAGAGGTGCAGAGAGGAGAGGTTCAGAGAAGTGCAGAGAGAGGTGCAGAGAGGAGAGGTGCAGAGAGAGAGGTGTGGAGAGGGAGGTGCAGAGAGGAGAGGTGCAGAGGAGAGAGGTGCAGAGAGGAGAGACGCAGAGAGAGAGGTGCAGAGGAGAGAGGTGTGGAGAGAGAGGTGCAGAGAGGAGAGGTGCAGAGGAGAGAGGTGCAGGGAGGAGAGGTGCGGAGAGAGGTGCGAAGAGAGAGGTGCAGGGAGAGAGGTGCGGAGAGAGGTACAGAGAAGAGAGGTGAGGAGAGAGAGGTGCGGAGAGAGAGGTGCGGAGAAAGGTGGGAAGAGAGAGGTGCAGGGAGGAGGTGCGGAGAGAGAGGTACAGAGAAGAGAGGTGCAGAGAGAGAGAGGTGCAGAGAGGTGCGGAGAGGTGCCACCTGCAGTTGCTCCCTTAGCTTTGCCTGCGTGTCACAAATGCACAGGGAGACAGGTCAGCCCTGGAGAACACGGGGGGAAGGACAGAGAAACTCCGTGTGCGTATACGTGGTATGGAGTGTGCATGTGTGGTGTACGCGTGGTGTGTGGTGTGTGTGGTGTGTGCGATGTGTGGTGTGTGTGGTGTGTGGTGTGTGTGGTGTGTGTGCACAGAATATGTCTAGTGTGTGTGTGTGATGTCTGCTATGTGTAATGTGTGGTGTGTGAGTATTGTATGCATGGTATGTGTAAGATGTGTGTGGTTTGTATGTATGGTGTGCTTGATGTGGTGTGTTTGCTGTATTGTGGTGTGTGTGGTATGTGTATGGTGTGTTTGATGTGGTATGTGTGATGTATTGTGGTGTGCGTGGTATGTGTGCGGTGTGTGGTGTGTGTGTAGTATATGTATGTGATGTACCGTGTGTGTAATGTGTATGTGATATGGATGGTGTGTGGTGTGTGTGTGATATAGTGTGTTTGGTATGTGTGATATGGGTTGTGTGTGTGTGTGGTATGAACTAGGTGTAATGTATTGTGATATATAATGTTTGTGTGTGTGTGTGTGTGGTATGGGTGGTGTGGTTTATTTGTGTGTGGTGTATATGTGAATGGGATGTGTGTATGATATGTGTGTGGTATGTAGTATGTGTGGTATTATGTGATATCTGTGCATGGGTGTAGGAGTGTGTGAATGGGATGTGTGTATGATGTATGTGTGTTATGTAGTATGTGTGGTGTGGTGTACATGATATCTGCATGGGTGTGGTGTGTGTGAATGGGATGTGTCTATGACATATGTGTGGTATGTAGTATGTGTGCTGTGGTTTGTGGTGTGATATCTGCATGGGTTTGGAAGTGTGTGAATGGGATGTGTGTATGATGTATGTGTGGTATGTAGTATGTGTGGTGTGTGCAGTGTATGTGATATCTGTGCATGGATGTGGTGTGTGAATGGGATGTGTGTATGATGTATGTGTGGTATGTAGTATGTGTGGTGTGCATTGTATGTGATATCTGTGCATGGGTGTGTGGGGAGTGTTCACAGTTACTCCCCGCGTGCTCTGTGCTCTGGATGCAATGAGGCTGGTCACTTTTGCAGTGCAGGTGGAAAGGAGTTTTCTGGCCAGTGCTTGATTAGCTCTCCTGAGGAATGGTCTGCCCTGTACGGGTGTCCTAGAAGCTGCCCGGGGTGACCTCCACCTGGTTCTCCCTGCCTGGCAGGCAGCACCTCCCAGGCAGAGGCTGAGGATGCTGAGGGCTGGGTTGGCGGACAGCGTGACAGCCTGGAAACTCAAGCACCCACCGAAGCCCTCTAGAGCTCACTGCAGAGGCTCCACCTTCTGTTGATCAAGTCCCCACACAGAACACTGTGAGGCTTTCTCCCCTGACCTCGAGGGTGCAAGGAAGCCCCCAGGGTCCAAAGCCAATCCCACTCAATGAGGAGAGTCCCCTGCAGTCTGCAGATGGACCCCTGAGGTCTCAGCCTCCCTGGCTCCAGTCAGAAGCAGCGCTTCTGGCTCTGGGAGAGAAGCCCACATTGCACTCTCTAGATCTGTTCCGCTTCCTTCATGCTGGGTCCCCAGGCTGGAGACCCATCTCCACTCACCCCTGTTCCGGGACCCCATGCCTGTAGGTCCCACATTTTCTCTCCACATGGCTGTGACCCACTGCTCTAGGCAGTGGCTGTGAGAGATGAATTCACACGTACAAATCAAGAGAGGCGGTGCCCACCCTCCTGTGGCAAGACAGAAACAAGCAGAAGCCCCAGACACCTCCTGGCAGATGAACGTCCATTGGCACACAAGCCCGTCTTCCAAGGCAGTGTCCACTCCTAAGCTTGTCGGAAGGTTAAGAGGTCCCATGGGGGAGCACAGGGCTGGGCCATACTGCCTGCACATACGGCCCAAACACAGAATTTGGAGGAGCTGGCAGGTGAGAAATCATGGCCTCTGCTCAATGTAATGCCCTTCCCTATCCCAAATACTGCACATCCTAGAGAGCAAAGTTCAATGATCAATCACTTAAAGCAGAAACAGGGGCGAGTGTCTCACCTCAGCCAGGCCTATGGGAAGTTGGAGCTGAGGATGAGGACCAGTGTAGGAACGAAGCCACCATGGGTGCCTGACCGTAAAGAATCCATGAGGGGGCCGGTCACGGTGGCTCATGCCTGTAATTCCAGCACTTTGGGAGGCCGAGGCGGGCGGATCATGAGATCAGGAGATTGAGACCATCCTGACTAACAAGGTGAAACCCCGTCTCTACTAAAAATATAAAAAATTAGCCGGGCATAGTAGCGGTGCCTGTATTCCCAGCTGCTCGGGAGGCTGAGGCAGGAGAATGATGTGAACCCGGGAGGCAGAGCTTGCAGTGAGCCGCGATTGTGCCACTGCATTCCAGCCTGGGCAACAGAGCAAGACTCCATCTCAAAAAAAAAAAAAAAGAGAAAGAATCCATGAGGGATATTCTAACCTGTGGGCTGGAACAGGCCAGTCCTCACCATGCAAATGCACAACTTCACCCCACACCTTCACCCAACACATTGAGAGTTCTGCAAATAACACCTACACCCTACACAGTGAGGGTGTGCAAATGAAATAGGCACTCACAGTCAGGTGTGAGAATGAAATGGGAGCTTGTAGTCAGGTGAGTGTGTCAATGAACGCAGTAGGAGCTCATAGTCAGGTTCCATGCAGGGCGGGAGGCCAGCATGCAATCACATCTCCCCTCTCAGACAGAAATGATGCAACCTGGAGGGAGGGCCACCCTTCCCCAGAGGAAATCAGGATCCAAAAACACTCCCCACAGCTGAGCAGGAGAGCTCCAATTACGTGGAACTGAGCAGAGCCACAGAAAGGACTGGCACTAAAACCATTTGATTAAATGGTCACGGAAGAACATAGGTGGTGGGAATATGAATGCTCACTGTAAAATGGTTTCATCCTCGCTGTGTGTTTGAACATTTGTATAATAAAATGTGGAGGGCAGGGGAGGTGGAACAACATTTGCACCTGCAGAGGACAGGAGAATAGAGAGTGACAGCAGTCTGTGTGAAAATCTCTAAGGTCTTCAGGCAGCTATCAATGGCCCCATCTACAAAAAATCAGCTCCCCCATCACTACTGGGTCCTCAGACCCTCAACCAAGAGCACAGCCATCTTGCGGGTGTAGCATCTTCTCCTCCCAGGCCTGTGATTCCTGGACTCCTGCAAGACTTTGCTATATTTTGGAACTATATCTTTGATTTTGGCGTTAAAACGTCTATTTTAATGTTAAATCATGGTGATAACAGGTTTTTTTTATGCTTGCATCTAGCAGAATAAAATGTTGGCAACCTTGGACTGGTATCGAATATTCTTTTTGGAAATGCGACTGCCCTGTGGAAACCAGATCTAGGTACTTCCAATATGGTAGAATGTGTGGACTTGGATTCCCACAGCCATGGCCAGGAACCCCAGATTCACCACCTACTGGCTGAAACTGAGATCTCCCTCTTGCCTCCCATCAGAAGTAAATAAACTTTCCTAAGGCAAATTTAGGCAAGTTCTTCACTAAGGCAAGTTTATTCACTTCTGGTAGAGGGGAAGGAGAAGGCCTTAGTCTCAACATCCTTAAAAAAAAAAAGTGAACATTTCAATGCACAAAACTTAATTGAATATTTTTTTAAAAAAGTCATTTGGGGAACAACTGCGGACATTTGAATATGGACTGGGTTTTAAATGATACTGGGTTTTATGAACTTCCTCAGATATGAAAAATGGTATCGTGGTTACATGGGAGAAGGTCTTTATTTTTAGATACATGTGCTGAAGTATTTAGAGGTGAAGTTTTCTGATGCTTGCAATTTCCTTTGAAATGGTTTAGGAAAAAAATAGAGCAAGAAGCACATTTGGCAAAATGTTAACAGTTGTTGAATCTAGGTGACAGATATATGTGTCCATATACTCTTCTCTTAAAACACCTCACTTACTGACTTTTTGGGCAGATTAAGATGATATATCAGAGAAAGTACTGTGCCTGAGACCAAGGCAGGCAAGGACAGAGCCGTGGCCCCACCATTCACCACCCCCAGGGTCCCAGCTGTGCCCCACTCCCAACAAGACAGGCTCGTGATGAAATCCTGTGCAGAAGCCTTATCACCTTCCTGCATATTCTAAATGTTCAGCCCCACCAGTAAGCTTGCCATTGTGTTTCTGGGATCCCAAGTTATTGAAATTGTTTGTATCTGCGGGGTTAGGCAACTGGCCAATAAGTCCCAGAAGTAACAAAGAAATTCTAAAGCAATGATTTGGGTGACAGAGAGAAAGAGGGACAGAGAGAGGAAGTGACAGGAAAGAGGGACATAAGGTGGGAGAGACAGAAAGGAGAAGGAAAAGGAGGGAAGAGGAGGAAGAAGTGACAGCAGTGGCACATGACAAAATGTGTGCTCCCCTAGCTTCACTACCAACTCTGCTTATTGCTACTTTTTTTATCATGTTCATAAGCTCAGCATGGCCTCTATCCTTATGAAGGTAGAGTGCTATCATTGATGGTGTTTGACCACTCACTAGCTGAGTGTGTACTCATGTCTGAAATCAACGTATCATGTGGATGGCAGACTGATCTGCAGAAGGCTAGGAGAGAAATATCTTGTGCCTCAGGGACATCTGAGCACATGAAAGGACAATAAGGGAAGGCTTCTCAGGCAAGAGGTGAGTACAGTGTATTTCTTGCCATCTGATGCCATAGTCCTTCCCCAAACTGGAAAGCTCTGGACTTCAACCCACTTGCCAAAACCAAGTAGAGCATCAAATGAAAGCAGCCACAGAGCACGTGTGACACCTACCTTGGTGAAGAGGCCCTTGAAAGGGCTCTGTGTCCAAGAGGAGAGGGAAGGTAAACCCAGTGTTGAACTCCAGCAGCAGTCTCCAACTAAAGACCAAAGAGTAGCATGAGGTCCAGACTGCCTTGGCCGGAGCCTCTGACAATAGCCCAAAACATCCTTCCACACTGTAGATAAGTTCCCTGTTCTTCATAGAAATTGACCTTCTGGTTTTAAAGCTTGAAATTTCTATTTGTTTTATCTGAGTTCCTTCCTCAGAAAAGCATTTTCAGGACTCTTAAAAAAAGTATCAAAAACAGAAACTCACCAGATCACCACATCCAGACAATGAGACTTTGGACCCCTCATTCATCATGATTGCTTCCTTGCCCCTCCCTAGTTCCTGTTTTCTTACACATTGTTACATTTCTTCCCTGCTATATAAAACCCTGGTTTTAGTCCATCAAGGAGATGGACTTGAGACTGAGTTTCTATCTCGTTGGCTGCAGCACCGAATTGACAACTTATTCCTTTGCAAAAAAAAAAATGTTCCCCATTCTTGGTCCAACACTAGACCCAAAAGCTACTACAAAGGGGCTGGCCAATCAAGGTAAGGAGTGAAAGTTTGCCCTGAGATGGTAGAAGCATGGTTCCCTGGCTCCTGGAATCTTCCATAAACTCTGAGAGGTGTCAGCCTATCTTATCTTCTGTCCTCTGCAGAGACCATCCTCCCCAGCCCTAAGCTCCCTGCCGACGATGAGGGCTCCAGGAGCAGGAGTTGCAGAGTCAGAGCTGGTGCCTCCTAGCTACTCCAGCACCTGTTAGCTCAGTCTGCAGGCCTGAGTGCCTGCCTTGGTCCCACTCCTCTGTCTTTACATTACTCCTAAGATTCTCAGGGCCTGGAGCTTTGACTACGAGGTCAAGAATGCCACTACTCGCTGAGAACTCTCACTCACCATTTTCCTGTTTTCCATCTCCTCTTGTCCCCCCACCCCCAGCTCCTCAATTCCATACATCTATGATTCAAAGCCCAGCACAGATTCCACACTGAAAAGCCATCAAGGGCAGGGAGAAGTGTCCGTTAGGCAGCTGTTCTAGCTGCTGCCTGCTGCAAGTACCTGTAAGTGCTGGGGGCCTCAGTACAGAGAAACTGGAGGCCAGCAAAGGGTTGCGATTATAGCCCCATTTCAGGGAGGAGGGAGCTAAACAGAGATTACAGCCATCACTCCTCACTTCTAGTCAGTCTTTTCACTTCTCTGAAACTTTATGTTGGGCAATTTGTCTCCATTTGCACTGTCATGTTCCTCACTCAGGGACTGGCTCTCTCTTCAGCACCATTGCAATAGTTTGCCATTACTCTATGCACACATGCATGAATAAATGCGCATCAAGCTCTGACTGCAGGGCAGGTCCTGTGCTAGGAACTGGGGAAAGATGCCGCTTCTGCCACTGCAAACCAGAAAATGAGCAATGTCAGGGTGATCTTACCAAAGACCAGCACTAACTTGTCACTTTCCTACTCTGAATTTCTAGAAAGGGGCCGGGCGTGGTGGCTCACACCTGTAATCCCAGCACTTTGGGAGGCAGAGGCGGGTGCATCACGAGATCAGGAGATCGAGACCATCCTGGCTAACACGGGGAAACCCCGTCTCCACTAAAAATATAAAAAATTAGCGGGGCATGGGCCGGGCGCGGTGGCTCACGCTTGTAATCCCAGCACTTTGGGAGGCCGAGGCGGGCGGATCACGAGGTCAGGAGATCGAGACCACGGTGAAACCCCGTCTCTACTAAAAAATACAAAAAAAAATTAGCCATGGTGGCAGGCGCCTGTAGTCCCAGCTACTCGGAGAGGCTGAGGCAGGAGAATGGCGTGAACCCGGGAGGCGGAGCTTGCAGTGAGCCGAGATTGCGCCACTGCACTCCAGCCTGGGCGACAGAGTGAGACAATGTCTCAAAAAAAAAAAAAAATTATTGGGGCATGGTGGCGGGCCCCTGTAGTCCCAGCTACTAGGGAAGCTGAGGCAGGAGAATGGCGTGAACCCAGGAGGCGGAGCTTGCAGTGAGCTGAGATCACGCCACTGCACTGCAGCCTGGGTGACAGAGCAAGACTCCGTCTCAAAAAAAATAAAAATAAAATAATAGACCTGCACGCAGGGTAGGTCACCAAGTCCATGACATGAAGCCCTCTCCGGGAACCTGGGGCCACTTGTTCCTTCAAAGCCTGCGCTCCCCACACACCTGTGCCTCACCAGTGTGACCCAAGCTTTGTTCTTCCTCTCTGTGCCACCTGCAGACTCTAACTGATATTTTTTTCTGGCCCAACCTATTTGTGTCTGATAATCTTATACATGGGTCTCAGGCATGAGCAAAAAGGTTTAAATAGAAAAATTCAAAGGATTCATGGACTCAGCTTCTAAAGATCGAAAGCTACTGGCATGCGCTAGGGTATGCATGGCACAACCTGGGTCCTCACCATTTCCAAACTGGGATTTGGGGTCAAGCCAGCTCCCTCTTCCATCAGCAGAAGGCCTGCCCCTGTCCTAGGGCCTATTTGCATGAATGACACATGGGTTTCTAGGCAAGAGCGAAAAATAGAAATGAACTAATGAAGGCTAGCTTGATTCTAGCTTATCCTATAGGGACAAAGTGACTGCAAGTAAAAGCCGAGAGTTGCTTTCATGAGTACGCTGTGAGGCTCCAGACACAGGCGGGGCTCCCGGGGCCTGGATGAAAAAGTGGCACAGAAGGGGGTCCCCACTTCTCCCTGGCACACGGCCCACTTGAATTCAAGAAGACAGAAGCATATGCAATTATGTGGAGCCCCTTGGGGAGCAATGCTATTTGGAGAGCTCTGGGAAGCAGCAGCCAGAGAGGGAATTGGGGCTTTATAAAAGGGCAGGGAGGCGAGGGAGTGGAGGGGCCTCTCTCAAGCAACAGCCAGAAGGAATTCAACATGGAGACGAGAATAGGACAAAAGGACTGGGCCGACTGACAGCCCACCTGACTTTCCTAGGAACTCCAAGATCTCTTAGCATACATGGAAGGCTGAGATCCTGCCTCCACTGTGGGAGTAAACAGCCACCAGCATTCAGACTATACATATTGAAGCTATTTTGTTGTTAAGTGCATGCTAATGGTCCTGGGGACCATAGACATCACCCACAAATGTGGGGTGAGCACCTCACATTTCAGAGGGAAGAGGCTCCACGTTAGGCACTGAGCTGTGGTCCCAAGGGCCAAGCCTCTTGCAGGAGGGACAGAGCCTTTATTTGACCAAGAGATAGGCTATAACCACACACAATGGCCCATGATCTAACGCCAAATGAATAGCACAGATGACAAGTGAAAGAGTGACTCTACAGACTCAGGCTAAGACCACGCTACACCGGTTACGGTCAAGAGATCTTTATTGGAGGCGTCAGGTAGGGAGCCGAAGAGGAAGCAGAGAGAGAGGGCTTCGGGGCTTTGGCGTTTTATACTCTGAGACGTTACGTGGAGGTCAATGGTTGGCTG
The DNA here is from genome assembly GCF_028878055.3 of Symphalangus syndactylus. Classification (NCBI taxonomy): domain Eukaryota; kingdom Metazoa; phylum Chordata; class Mammalia; order Primates; family Hylobatidae; genus Symphalangus; species Symphalangus syndactylus. The sequence continues at coordinate 89,356,429 of NC_072426.2, forward strand.
GGGGGCTGGGCTCAGACCAAGGTGGGAAGGCGTCTCTTTCTGATTGGTTTTTCTTTGGTGGGTCTGTATCGAGGAGGAAGAAGAACCCGGAACCAGCGCCATTAAGGTACCCCTGTTACCTAACAACAAGAAGTTTGAAATTCAGAAAAGGTCAAGGCCAGTGTGTGTTGAGTGCTCCAGGGAGGCATCTCAGAAAAGATTCATTTGTTCTTCCCCTACTTTTTTTTTGCCCTCATGATATTGATGAATTAAGATTTAATAGGAGTGATCTTAGTTTCCTATTGCTACTACAACAAATTACCACAAAGTTAGTGGCTTGAAACAATGCACATTTATTATCTTACAGTTCTTTAGGCTAGAAGTCCAACATGGGTCACTGAGCTAAAGTTGGAGTGCTGGCAGGGCTGAGCCACTTTCTCTGAGGAAAATTAGTTTTCCTGCCTTTTCCAGCTTCAGGAGGATCCCACAGCCCTTGACCTGTGATTTCTTCTCCATCTTCAGCCATCAACGTGGCACCTCTCCGACCCTTATTCCATTTTCACATCTCTCTGATCATAGGCAAGAGAGGTTCTCAGCTTTTAGAGACTCAGGGTTAGATTGGGCCCACACAGTAACTCAGGATAATCTCTCCTACCACATTTTCAAATCTTCATCACAAAGTCCTTTTTGCCATGTAAGGTAACACTTACCAATTCCAGGATTTGTCATGGGGCACTTTGGTAGGGGAAGCATTATACTGCTTATCACAGAGCAGATATTTTCCAAGGTAAAGTAAAAAAGATAAAAGTCTCTACCACAAAAGCATGTCCATTTCTCCTCATGCAGCCTACATTCATGGTATATTCCGAACAGTCACATCACACAGGGGCTCACATTAACAGTCGACTAAAATTGCAAGATTGTTTTTTATGTTTAGGGCTAAGCCCTAAATAAACGATACCTATTTCAATATTTTTTTCTTGAAAGAAACTCCATTTTCAAGAACTAAAGTGTTCAAATTATGATTGATTTATTTAGTGTAGCTGATATTCAGTAAGGCTTCTGCGTTAGCACTCACAATCAAGAGAATCACGTTTTCATCTTAAATAAACAAACACATATTTACCTGTGGCTTTCAGAAATGAGTTTTCATGAAAGACAATTTAGTTTTATTTAAGAAAGTTTGCCAGGCTCTTCTCATGGCTTATAATAAATGTAAATAAAACCATGCTGCTTCCAGTGTTTAACAAATTCACTATCTATGGAGCACCTCCCAAGAGTGGACCAGGCACTGCTTTGAGCGATGGGAACACAGAGAGTAGTCAGAGCTGCCCTTAAGAAGCTCAGAGGCCAGGCTGGGTGTGGTGGCTCACGCCTGTAATCCCAAGATTTATGGAGGCCAAGATAGGAGGATTGCTCGAGACCAGGAGTTCAAGACCAGCCTGGGCAACATAGTGAGACCACCATCCCTACAAAAAATACAAAAATTAGCCTGGCATGCTGGTGTGCACCTGTAGTCCCAGCTACTTGGGAGGCTGAAGTGGGAAGACCACTTGAGCCCAGGAGGTCCCGGTTGCACTGAGCTCTGATCATGCTACTGCACTGCAGCCTGGGTGATGAAGTGATACCCCATTTAAAAAAAAAAAAAATCAGAGCCTTGTAGGGAGAAAGGATTGTGGCCTTGGGAGAATCTCTCTGATGCAAGACCATATTGAGAGGTGACAGTATGCTGGCAGTCCTCACAGCCCTCAACTCGCTCTCGGTGCCTCCTCTGCCTGGGCTCCCACTTTGGCTGCACTTGGGGAGCCCTTCAGCCCACCACTGCACTGTGGGGCCCCTTTCTGGGCTGGCCAAGGCGGGAGCTGGCTCCCTCAGCTTGCAGAGAGGTGTGGAGGGAGAGGCGCAAGCGGGAGCCGGGACTGCATGCAGCACTTGCGGGCCGGCTGGAGTTCCGGGTGGGCGTGGGCTCGGCAGGCCCTACACTTGGAGCACCCGGCCGGCCCTGCCGGCCCCGGGCAATAAAGGACTTAGCACCCGGGCCCGTGGCTGCAGAGGGTGTACTGGGTCCCCCAGCAGTGCCAGCCCACCAGCGCTGCGCTGGATTTCTCGCCGGGCCTTGGCTGCCTTCCTGTGGGGCAGGGCTCAGGACCTGCAGCCCGCCATGCCTGAGCCTCCCACCCTTCCATGGGCTCCTGTGCCACCCAAGCCTCCCCGACGACGAGCGCCACCCCCTGCTCCACAGCACCCAGTCCCATTGACCACCCAAGGGCTGAGGAGTGTGAGCACACGGCAAGGGACTGGCAGGCAGCTCCGCCTGCAGCCCCGGTGCAGGATCCACTGGGTGAAGCCAGCTGGGCTCCTGAGTCTGGTGGAGATGTGGAGAACCTTTATATCTAGCTCACGGATTGTAAACACGCCAGTCAGCACCCTGTGTCTAGCTTGAGTGCACCAATCGACACTCTGTATCTAGCTGCTCTGGTGGACATGTGGGGAACCTTTATGTCTAGCTCACGGATTGTAAACACGCCAATCAGCACCCTGTGTCTAGCTCAAGGTGTGTGAACACACCAATCAGCGCCCTGTCAAAACAGACCACTCGGCTCTACCAATCAGCAGGACGTGGGTGGGGCTAGATAAGAGAATAAAAGCAGGCTGCCAGAGCCAGCAGCGGCAACCCATTCGGGTCCCCTTCCACACTGTGGAAGCTTTGTTCTTTTGCTCTTTGCAATAAATCTTGCTACTGCTCACTCTTTGGGTCCACACTGCTTTTAAGAGCTGTAACACTCACCGCGAGGGTCTGCGGCTTCATTCTTGAAGTCAGTGAGACCAAGAACCCACCAGTTCCGGACACAATATGGGGGGACCAAGGGGGCCACGCACCACCAAGGTGAGAGGAAGACACCAAGCCCTTCACAAGGTGACAGCTGCTCCAGGTTTAAAGTCAAGGAGCAGGAACAGTCCTGGCAGGGGGTAGAAGGAGCTAAAAACACGGAAGTGTGAACCGTCTGTTCATGGAGGGTCTGTGGGATTAAGGGGCTGGGGCTGGGGAATGGGAGGCCAAGGTAGGAGCAAAGGTAGAAGCTGGGTCCCAAGGAGCTTTGAGCCATGACAAGGCAAGAAGTAGCAGGAATGACAATTGGACACCTGGCTCTGATGGAAAAAGAGAGCAGATAAGGCTCTTCAGTCCAAGGGAATCACTGGAGGGGCCCCAGAGCACCAGGCGGGAGAAGGCATCATCTTTGACGGTGCAGGGTCTGCAGCTGGCACCATCTTTGCAGCCTCTGGCCAGGCTGCCCCCTTCCCCTGGGTTTCCATCTCCTCTGGTGAGCAGGAGCCACCAACTCCTCCTCCCTATCACCGCATGATATAAAAACCCAGTGATGCAGCTCACGAGAGCCCTGGGACTAATTCCTACTGCCTTACAAGAGCAAGGGCAGCCCATTGCTGTGAACGCTCAGCGCCAGCCCAATGTGTTCTGGGCAGTCTCAAGCAAACCACTCATTCAGAATTGTATCCAAGAGTGCCTGGCCACTCTTCTCTAGGTGGAAACCAAATCTAACTGATTTATTTTAAGTGAGGGTTACGCAAGTCATCACTAAGTATGGATTTAAGCTTTAAGAATTAATGAAAGGAAAAAATTGCGAATGTGCCCAAACCACAATCCAAATGAGGCTTTGTCCTTGAACAATCGTAATTCAGGATTGCCGTCTCCGGGCCTGATAGTGAAAAGGAGACTTTATCCAGCCCCTTCTCCAAATAATAAAAATTGATTTGTGACTGGGGCAATCTATTGTTCCAGATCATTAACTTAGAGAATAAATCATTTTCTGGGGTTTGCTATTTCAGGTGGCTGGCAGTGCAGAACTAAAAGCTGCTTTCAGCTGGAAGGAGACTGGGGAGGACAAAGCGGCCTCCCTTTTCTGATTCTCTGGGCTTTGTTTTAGGTATTTGAGTTCCAGCTAGAACTGAATGCTTAAGCCTTCTCATCATGAGGGTTGAGTTTCAGCTTTTCTTTCTGAAATGCCTTCTACCCACCCCTCCAGGTCAGCCTGGGGACATTAAGGATGGAGCTGACTCCAGCAGCAACTGATTCATGGGGCCCGGGACATGCCAACTCCACCCTGAGATCAGAACAGGGAAAAGGTGGAAAATAAGAAGTAGCACTCTTAGTTTCCCTCTCTGTCCTCATCTTCTTTGAAATGTCCCTTTCTGCTAATGAGGCAGCTCTCCCTGGTTCCCCACCCTTGTACAGGTGTGGCTTTAGCCAGGGAAGAGAGGACGGTCTTACAGGTCACCTCCTCTGCCTTCTAGCCAAGGTCACTGGGATTGACAGTCCCCGTGGCTGTGGCGGGGAGACCTGAGGTACGCACTTGCCCTCCAGGTCGTCATTGGTTTCCTCTGGGTAAGTGGGGGCAGGGGGCGTTGAATGGCCTTGGCCCCTGAAATCTTCAGAGGAGACGATTGTTGGCTTCACAGGCCTGTGTCCTCTCAACCACACCCCATGGGTCCTCAGCCACCTTCCCTACACCTGCACAGCCAGTAGGGAACCAGGAAAAGTGTCTGGAGCTCTTTCTTTGTTTAGGCACTCTACGCTGCCATTTTTCCCAATGCCATCACCGGCCTTGTAGGCCTGAGGCCACCCAGAGCCAGAGGTTAACCAGGACTGGAGACGCAAGTCCCTATACTGTGGGCTTCCCCTGCAGCAGCCCCGTGCCCCTGTCTTCTCGGCCCCAATCCCATGATCACCACTGATGAGGATAAGGAGTGGGGGACTGAGTTCCTCAGGACCCTAGGGAGAAGTTTCCCGAAATCCCTCCATCCTCATACCATGCCCCTTCCCACCTGGGGGAACAGAGCACTCCTGCATCTCTTCTTCCTTCTGATACACCTGACAGATGCCCTTGTCCTAGAAACCCACACTTGTTTCCCAGACTTCTGAGTTTTGTGGTCCAGGCCTAGAGTCAGACTCAGTGCAAAGAGAAAACCTCATTTAGCCTAAGGGAAGTGGTTGGGTTTGAATCGCTTTCTGCTATTTTTAGTGATTATTAATGAATGCAGGACTGGACACGAAGTTCCTGCTTGAATTTTCCCAAGGACAGTTCTGGGGGCCTCCTCCCTCTGAGACACCAGGGATGAGGGGGCTGGTAGGAGGGGTTCCACCTTGGATTCCATCTGTGCAGGGCCTCCCAGGGCAGAGGAGGGACTCTGCTGGCCTGCTGCACACATCACTTCACAAGTGATTAGGAAAACCAGACGACCTGGCACCAGACCAGCAGGAACAGAGGTGCCAGGCCTCAGTGAAGGCCAGCCTCTTTTGGACACCGAACTGCAGTGGCTGGGCCCTGGGGTTTGTTAGGCATCCTGATGTAAGATCTGAAACCCTGGATGCTCAGAGCCACCATCTCCCTGCATCTTGTTCCCTGCAGAGGGGATTCTTCTCCCAGACACCAGGTCCTGGAAGGGGACTGACACACTGCCCACCTGTCCAGTCCTCTCTGTCCTGGTCTGAGCTTGTTCCTTAGGAGCCAACCCACGCACCACAGCGTCACTGCCTGCTCCATTATCACAGCCTCTGAGGCAGTCACAGCCTCAGGCACTTCCTGCTGGGCAAAGAGGAAAGTGGAGCAGGAGCCATCCAAGCCAGACCCGGACCTGATGAGGACCACCTTTTTGGACACTGTCCTTAGGAAGTCCATTTCTCCTGCCCACTGGGTCAGAACTCACTCCTGTTGCGAGCCGCAGCCGCCCAGGAATGCTCCCCCGACCCCTAGCTCCAGGGCCTCCCACTCCCCCTGAGGCCCCAGCAAGTCATTCCCGGGCCTCTGTTATTTGTCCATTGGCATGGGCCTACTCCTTCACCACAACCCCATGGCCCTGTCTCCCTCTACTGAGGCTCTACTTTTCCTTTTTGTGGCTACACTGTTGCTGCGTAGGTTAAATTTATTTCTGCAAATCCCAGAGGCTTGTCCTGGGAGAGGCAAGAGAAAGGACAGTCAGTGAGCAGGGCAGCAGCAGCCAATGAACCTGCTGAGTGGGGGTTGCAGGGAAGGTGTGGGAAGCAGAGATGCTGGGCTCCTCCACATTGGCTACAAGGGTCATGAGCTGCTTTCCTGCAAATGCATCTCCATCTGGGATTGAATGTCCTTTGATTGAGTTTAACATCTGATTCTAAAATGTGTTATCATATGTAAAGCCATCTTTAACAACATCATGCCATAATCTTCAAAATTTAATAAGGCCTCCAGAGATAATTAATAAAATGTAACCTAACTTCAAAAGGAAAATGTAGTAGTGTAATGTCTTAGATACTAAAAGACTGCTGCTCCCAGGTGTCCTGTCCCAGGACCCTTTCACCACCTTTCAGGGAGCCTTGGCTTCTCCCAGCCACACCCTGCAGGGAGGAGGAAGGGAAGAGTCAAACCAGAACAAAGAGCTAAATTCTTGCCTTTGAACTCAATTCCAAGAGCTGGGTGCTTAAAAGAGGACTGGTTTTCCCTTGAATTTCAAAGGACTTATTTGAGTTAGATGATCAGGAGCCAGAGCTCTGAGACTATAGCATGGAGTTGTTTAAGTTCAAGAGTGGAAGAGGTGAGTGTGAAGAGGGTCTCAGGCTAGGATTCATAACCATTTCCCTGCCGAGGGTCATCAGCAGGATCTGTAAGTGGGGAGACACAGAATGGACATTACCTGGGTCCCTTTTAAGGGACTGAAGAGCCAAGTTATGTAGAGGAAGAACCTGAAGGCAGGCACAGTGCAGTAGGCTGCCCCACTTCCCATCTAAAATTCTGGAAGAAGATTATCGCCTCAACTGGCTTTTCAGCAACATGGGAGCCCCGGGAGGGTAGAGCTGGTGTCATGGCATGTTTGGCAACACAATTATTAAGATTAATGGTTTCGAACAAAAAAAGCCAATTCTGGCTAACTTAGAAAAATTAACAGTATCTTTAGCTAACTAAACCAAAGATCAATCTGGCAGGGTCTCAGAGAGAATGCCCATAGTGGACAGTCCTCAGCTGAGAGGTCAGCATGGAGATCTCTGACCTTCGGCCTCTGCCTTTGCAGATGCCACTGCTGAGGGTCTGCAGCTGGGGCATGAAGCTGACCCATCTTCTGCAGACATGCCTATCATCATTCTTGCACTACCGGCCCTCTGACACTCTGCCATTCCCACCATTGTCCTTAGCAAGACTAGGCCCTGCTCTGCCGTGACCTCTGGCAGGCACACAGATCCCCAGCCACCGTCTGCCTCCTTCTCCTAGGGTTGCAGAAAATGTCTTGGCTTTTCTCCAGGCTCTGCTGGAGCTGCGAGAGACTGGGATGGTTGGACAGAGGCTGGCTCAGGCCCTCTCTGCCTCTGGAGGATGTTTTATATTTTGGCTACTCAGAAGCCAAATCTTTTTTCTGTTTGTGGTAATCCCAAAACAGAAGGGAGGTAGCTCTACCTCTGAAAACATAAGTGTTAGTGGGGAAGGGGACAGAGACTCCCCTCCCCCACTGGCTGGCCATAGGGTGGGCATGTGGCCGGAGTGTGGCCAACCAGGTGCTACCACTAGGGCCTGGCGTAGGAGGCACCGAGTCAGGGCTCAGTCTGGGAAGCTGATTTTCCATGGTGGCAGAGGTGGGATGGAGCCCAGGAGTCTGGTGGAACAATGCCTGCAGCCAAGGTGAAGATAGCTCCATTATTAGCTGTCCGTGTCCACTGAGGGACAGTGTCTTGCTAGACCCTGCTTTCTTGGGATTTGCCTGAGCATTGGCCTGCAACCTTGCTCCAAAACAAGGACAACACAGGAAACTGCACTAAGAATTTCCCTCACACTGGAGGCAAGGATAAGAAGAGAAGGAGGGGGCTGGGTGCAGTGGCTCACACCTGTAATCCCAGCACTTTGGGGGGCCAGGGCGGGCAGATCATGAGGTCAGGAGATCAAGACCATCCTGGCTAACACGGTGAAACCCGTCTCTACTAAAAATACAAAAGCAAAATTAGCTGGGCATGGTGGCGGGTGCCTGTAGTCCCAGCTACTCGGGAGGCTGAGGCAGGAGAATGGTGTGAACCCGGGAGGCAGAGCTTGCAGTGAGCCGAGATCGTTCCACTGCACTCCAGCCTGGGCAACAGAGCGAGACTCTGTCTCAAAAAAAAAAAAAAAAAAAAAAAAAAGAGGAGAGTAAGGGGTCAGGTCTGAATCTGGTGAAATATTTAACCAAATCAACAATGTTTTAAATCAAAAGAAACTGAATTACCAAGATTAAAGTTGGTGGGTAGATGGTGAGGGGGGTGGTTTTGCCCTCAAAGGAGATGAGTTCAGTGATTTTTTTTTTAATGAGATTATGTCTGGTGTGGACGTGACCATAAAAATAAATGTGAAGGCCGGGCATGGTGGCTCACGCCTGTAATCCCAGCACTTTGGGAGGCTAAGGTGGGCAGATCACCTGAGGTCAGGAGTTCCAGACCAGCCTGGCCAACATGGGGAAACCCCGTCTCTACTAAAAATACAAAAATTGCCAGGCATGGTGGTGGGCACCTGTAATCCCAGCTACTCGGGAGGCTGAAGCATGAGAATTGCTTAAACTAGGGAGATGGAGGTTGCAGTGAGCCCAGGTGGCGCCATTGCACTCCACCCTGGGCGACAAGAGCGAGACTCCATATCAATCAATCAATCGATAAGAGCCTCCCAGGAGTGGCAAAGAGAACAAAGCTGCTGCACATCTGGACAGAGCAGTGCCTGTGACTGGGTGGGGGAAAACGGCAACTGCGTTTAACACACTGCGGGTCTTACAGGAGAGAGCCGTGGCTGACTGAGGCCCTTCACAGGAATGGAAGGGATGCCTTCTGCATCTCTGACAGAAGCCAATCTCTCCTGGAAGTGAGAGAAAGTGGCCCTCACCAGCTTGTTTCTGAGATAGTTTGGGGCATGGAGCCAGAACAGTACCATTTTATTTTCTTGAACTCCTTCCCCAGGGTCTTCCCTGTGAGTTTCAGAGAAGTGCACTCTCACTCTCTTCCCTGCCCTTGGACGACAGTGCCTTTTGCTCTGTGCTCCTTGGGTCACCCTCCTTTGTCCCACGTGTGTCACCATGAACCCACTCTGCAGCCCGGACCCAGCCTTCCTGGAGGGATGGTCAGACAAGTGGACTCCATCTCAGGAGCGATGGGTGGAGAGGAATGGGGGCTCACACCACACTGGACAGTGACAGGAGCCCCAGCATAGCCAGAATGGAAGACTTTGAGGAAGAAGCATGGGTACCTGATAGTGGGAGAAAAGACGATCAAATGGCCTCCCAGGGGCCTTCACCAGATTCCCCAAGCACCAGCAGACATTAAAAGGGGAGGGGGGGCTGTGAATCGGCGACTCCAATATTTGAGAGGCAGGTGTCCCGATGGTTCAGCTGTAGATGTGGCCAAAGATGCTAGGCTACTGGACTATCCAGTTAGAACTCAGGGGTAAAGAAGATCTCAGCAGCCTTTAAGAATGTTTGCAGGCCGGGCGCGGTGGCTCACGCTTGTAATCCCAGCACTTTGGGAGGCCAAGGCGGGTGGATCACGAAGTCAGGAGATCGAGACCACGGTGAAACCCCGTCTCTACTAAAAATACAAAAAAATTAGCCGGACGTGGTGGCCGGCGCCTGTAGTCCCAGCTACTCGGAGAGGCTGAGGCAGAAGAATGGTGTGAACCCGGGAGGCGGAGCTTGCAGTGAGCCGAGATCGCGCCACTGCACTCCAGCCTGGGTGACAGAGCGAGACTCCATCTCAAAAAAAAAAAAAGATTGAGATTGAAAGTGTAATTTTAGATTAAAGTTTAATATCCAAGAGACACCTGAAAGTTACAGAATCTTACCAGGATCCTGTGAGGTATGGGAAAGAGATTCAACAGAGCAAAGATAAGAGTCTGGGGGAATATAAAATGCTCATGTTCACACCCCTCTGGGCTGAGTCTTCTCAACCAGTGAATTAACAGGGAGGCCTCAGTGTGTCATCCACTCCCTGAAGTTCCAGATGGGCTGGTACACAGGATTTGCTCTGGAAACAGATATGCCTGGTGCTCCTCTTCTCTCACCTTCTGTGAGAGAGAGGGAGAGGGTAAGAGGCAGGGAGAGGAACGGAGCCCACACTGTGTTGAGCTGATGCTTCCCATCCATCATCTCCCTTGTCTAGGCAACCTATTTATCAGATGGCAAAACTAAGTCTCCAAGAGTGGAAGCCATGAGTTTAAATGTTCTTACATTTACATCTGGCTTTGTCTAACACAAAGCCACACCCTTTCCTCTCTGTCACAAATAGTATTGGATTACACTGCCATGCCTGAAAACAACCCTCATCTTTCTCTTTATTTTCCCCAGTTCACATCACTCTGCACAAGCCCTCTTCCCTGAGGAGCCTGGCTTTGTTGCCATCAGTAATGCATTTCCCAACATTTTCCTGGACATCAGCTATCATACTGAACACTCACCAATCTGCTCTCACGTCCCTGCCTCCTACAGAGAAGACGGCCATGAAGGCAGATCTTTCTTCAAGAGCTACAATTCTGAGCACCCACTGGGCAATGCCTTTATCATGTGAAAACATGCCAGCAAAGAAAAAGGCAAAATCTTCTCTATAAAACATCAGTCTGTTTTCACAGGCACAACTCCCTAAACTTAGACAACCAGCCCAGAAACTGTGGTTCCCAGAAGGAATTTCTTCCAGGAAAACTTGGCCGGACCTAAAACAGCTCATTTTCTTCCTGAAACTGTCTCTTGCCCAGTCTGCGAAAGGCTCAGCTGAGCGAGAAGCTGTGGTTTTTCCTTCATTCATTCATTCACACATTGGACCGCTGTTTGCAGAGTCCACACCTGGCCCCTCCCTGTGCTAAGCAGGAGGGGAGTGATGAGCACAGAGGCTCAGGCCTCGGGAGATGTAGGCAAGTCCAGTGAGCACAACACAGGGGTCCCAAGGAGCTTGGCACAGCAGCAGAGGACCAAATTGGAATTCAGGGGGCCAAGAACAGGCTGGGGAGGTGACCTGTGGACTGAGATTTGATGGACAGATATTAGCTAAGAGCATCTGTGCATGTCAGTGTGCTTTGAGGAGTGATGTCAGTGCCGCACACATTGGGGCAGACTTTGTTCAAGTTCAAAAATGGTTTCTTGGCCGGGTGAGGTGGCTCACGCCTGTCATACTAACACTTTGGGAGGCCAAGGCGGGCAGATCACCTGAGGTCAGGAGTTTGAGACCAGTCAGGCCAACACGGAGGAACCCCGTCTCTACTAAAAATACAAAAACTAGCCAGGCATAGTGGCGGGTGCCTGTAATCCCAGCTACTTGGGAAGCTGAGGCAGGAGAATCCCTTGAACCCAGGAGGCGGAGGTTGTAGTGAGTAGAGATGGCGCTACTATACTCCAGCCTGGGTGACAGAGCGAGACTCCAGCTGGAAAAAAAAAAAAAAAGATTTATTCTGCTTCTGAAAAAGATGGCACGTGACGGGGAATTTACCCTCCTGCCTAAAAACAACCAAATATCCAGATAACACATAAAACAAGGGTTTTCAAGACACTAGCATCTGGCTGTGAAAAACAGATCCCCAGGAGATGGGAAATCAACAAGGTGCCCTTCCTGACTTGAGAGAGCTCAAGGCTGTGGCGCAGAAGGGAGAGCCCAGGGGGCTGGAGTCCACAAGATCCAGTGCTGATGAGGACAGAGGTGCCCAGGAAAGAGTACTGGAGATGTGTGGAGGATCCCGCAAGTATTCAGCAGAGTTCTGACCAGTGCATGCGTGTGTGTGAGGAAACTGTGTGAGGCTTGGGGGTGGAGCATCTAAGGAATTAGAGGGAGCAGCACCCAACAGGGCCAGAAATGGTGCCTGTTCCCAAGGCCAGCCTGCAAAGTGCCATCGTGAATATGGGTCACAGTGACAAGTCTCTGACTTTAGCCCAGCTATGAAATCCCCACAATCCCCATCAATCAAAACTCTGCCTCTCAGTGTCAGCCATCCCACATGCTCCTGGCCAGCCCGCACTCCCTGCCTCTGCCATCCCCATCCACACCTCTCCCCTTGGGTAGCCCCTGGGCCTGTGACTCTGAAGTGGACCTCACCCTTCCTGGCTGAAGCTATGGCTTCTCTTCCCACTCCATTGCACACTGGCTGCTCTTCCCTTCTTCATTTCTCCAACTCCTGCCTCAGCCTCCCAAAGTGCTGGGACTCCAGGCATGAGTCACTATGCCCAGCCCATCATTCATTCCTATTCATTGCTCTGAAGGCAAACTGTCTTCGTCACACCAGTCTTGGACATTCTCTTCCTTGGCCAAGGTACACCAGTGTGAGTGACTTTTCTTTTTCTTTTTTTGTGTGTGTGCTTGTTTTAATTGACAGATAAAACGTATGTATTTATCATGCACAACACGTTTTGAAATATGCATAGAATGTGGAAAGGCTCAATCATAATACACTATTACCTCATGTACTTACCATTTTTGTGGTGAGAACACTTAAAATCTCTCTTAGCAATTTTCAATTATACTTGTTATTAACTATAATCACCATATTGTGCAAAAGATCTCCTGAATGTATACCTCCCATGTAACTAAAATTTTGTACCCTTTGACCAATATCTTCATATTCTCCCTCTCCTTTTTTAGGTTTCACATGTAAGTGAAATTCAGGATTTGTCTTTCTGTGCCTGACTTACTTTAACATAATGACCTCCAGTTCCAACCTTTTTGCTAGAAATGACAGGATTTCATCCTTTTTTTTTGAGATGGGGTCTCGCTCAGTTGCCCAGGCAGGAGTGCAGTGGCACAATCTCAGCTCACTGCAAGCTCCGCCTCCCGGGTTGACGCCATTCTCCTGCCTCAGCCTCCTGAGTAGCTGGTACTACAGGCACCTGCCACCATGCCTGGCTAAATTTTTAGTATTTTTAATAGAGACAGGGTTTCACTATGTTAGCCAGGATGGTCTTGATCTCCTGACCTCGTGATCTGCCAGCCTCGGCTTCCCAAAGTGCTGGGATTACAGGAGTGAGCCACCATGCCCAGCCTGAATTCATCCTTTTTATGGCGGACTAGTATTCCATTGTGTACATAAGACACATTTTATTTATCCATTCATCCACTGATGAACACTTAGGTTGATTCTGTATCTTGGCTATTGTGAATAGTGCTGCAATCAACATGGGAGTGTAGATACCTCTTTGATATAATGATTTCATTTCCTTTGGATATATACCCACAAGTAGAATTGCTAGATCTTATGGTAATTCTATTTTTAATTTGTTGGGGGACCCCCTGCTATTTTCCAGAAATCCTGTACTAATCTACATTCTCACCAACAATGTGCAGGAGTTCCCTTTTCTGCACATCCTAAACAACATTTGTTATCTTTTGTCTTTTTTATTAAAGCCCTTCTAAAATATGTGAAGTCTCACTGTGGCTTGAATTTGCATTTCTCCAATGACTCATGCTGTTGAGCATTTTTTCATACATTTTTACATACACATTTGGCCATTTGTATGTCTTCTTTTGAAAAATGTCTATTCAAGTCTTTTGTCCATTTATTAATCTCATTATTTGTTGTCTTGCTGTTGTTTGAGTCCTTTATATATTTTGGACATTAACTCCTTATCAGATGTGTGGTTTGCAAATATTTCCTCCCATTCTGCAGGTTGTCTCTTCACTCTATTGATTGTTGCATTGGCTGTGCAGAAGCTTTTTAGTTTGATGTAATCCTATTTGTCTATTTTCACTTTTGTTACCTGTGTTTTGGGTGTCATATGCAAGTAATCTTCGCCCAGACTAATGTCATGGAGATTTCCCCTATGTTTTCTTCTAGTAGATGTACAGTTTCAGGTCTTACGTTTAAGTCTTTAATCCATTTTTAGTTTATTTTTATATGGTGAGAGATAGGGGTTGTGAGTGCCTTTTCTTTATAGCTCTTTTGTTTGTCTCACAGTTTCAGATGATTTGACACCCCCTTTTCTTAGGCACTTGGCATAGACCATCTGAGGATTGGTTAGGAGACAATAGATGTAATACTGATTGGCCTCACTCAAGATTGTCACTCAATACTGGCCCTGCATAGAGTCCCTGAGCCTTGGAGTACTTGGGATTCATACTCCTGTCAGAGCTGCTGGGCTGCCTTCTTCCCCATAGTACACATTGCCCAGAAGGCCACCAGGAGGAGGAGACTGGAAGGAGGAGGAGACTAGAAGAAGGAGAGGAGGAATAACAACAGATGATTTGCCAAGCTCTGCCTCATCCCCGTAGTGGACTGCAGCAGCATCCTACCCCACATGGGTGATCTCAAAGACAGTCAAAAAGAACCATCCTCACAGCTGCCAAAGCTTTGAGAGGAACATTTACTGTCCAGTTGCCTAAAAGAAAACATGAAGATGCACAGAAGTCCAGTCTGCTGACTGTTCGGAAACCACTAGTCACTTCTACTAGTACTGCAGCATTGACCTTGGGTCTTCATTCACCTCTTCCCCAATGGAAGCCAGGCACAGCCCTCTGGTCATTGGCAGTAGAGAACAAGCCCATTAACAATGGTTTGGTCTGAAGTGGTTTCTGTTGTGTGGGAAACTTAAAGGTCGCAAAACATTAACTGTAGAATATCAAGCTAGGAAAGAGTGCATGTTGGGGAGGCAGAAAAATAATAAACACATTGAATATTTTCCCTTCATGCCTTTCATTATTTGACTAGTTGGAGCTTGTAAAACTTAGGCAGCTCCAAACAATCTCAATAGTTATCAATAAGAGAGTTCTACAGGTATTGGATATGTTTGGCTGTTATCTCAAGTACCATGCATTGCAAGTCTCTAGATTGAACATCTATTTCCCTTGTTCTCTGCTCATTCCAGCTTGCTGATAATTTTACACCCAGTACTTTCATTTGACTGGTATTAAGGGACTCTTCATTCTTCTCTTCCCCAAGTATTCTTCTCTTCATTCATTACGTTCTGCCCATCCTCATGATTCCAGCATTTCATTCAACCATCTGCATTTATTTTATCTCCTCTCTAATACTTTACTTTCATTTCTCCCACAGTTTCTCCAAGTTTTCATATGTGGTAAAAGAAGCTCTTTATCTCTTGAAACATTTAAGTCCTTGACTAAAGAAACATGCTCTCAAAAAGCACAAAACTATTTGAATAAATAAACTCTCAAAAATATAGCATTAATATAAATACTTGTATACTCTCATTTTTTTTCAAAATTGGAAGAAATTTATTTCTCACTAAGTTTTGATTGTTGTTGGCATACTTAAATACAGCCTACATCTACCCTCATATATATACACATATATATTCTACATATACAAACATATGTATACACATACACACACACACACACACACACACACATATATACAGTCATGCATCACTCAACCATGGGGATATATTCTGAGACATGTCGTTAGGCCATTTTGTCATTGTGCAGACATCATAGAGTGTACTCCCACTAAATGATATAACCTCCTACGCACCTAGGCTATATGGTATAACCTGTTGCTCCTAGGCTAAAAACCTGCACAGCATGTTAGAATACTGTAGGCAATTGTAAATAACACAATGGTAAGTATCTGAATCCAAACATAGAACTGGAACTGTAAAAAATACAGTATAAAAGATTAAAATGGCACACCTGTGTAGGGTACTTACCATGAATGGAGCTTGTAGGAGTAAAAGTTGCTCTGGGTGAGTCTCAGATATTCCTTTATAGCAAAACAAGAATGGCCTAATAAAGTTGTCTGTTTATTATTAAGTTGTATAGACTCTGGATACACGTCCCTTGTCAGACATATGATTTGCAAGTATTTTCTCCCATTCTGTGGGTTCTCTTTTCACTTTCTGGATAGTATCCTTTGAAGTATAAGTTTTTCATTTTGATGACATTCAATGTATCTATTTTTTGTTGTTGTTGCTTATGCTTTTAGTACTATATTTTTTTCTTTACAGAGATAATCAAGTTACAGTGCTATATTTAATAAACCATTGTCTAACCCGAGGTCATGAAGATTTACCCCTATGTTTTCACCTAAGGGTGTAATAGTTTCTGTAACATTTAGATCTGTGGTCCATTTTATGTTAGTTATATATATATTGTGTGAGATAGGGTGTTCAACTTCATTTTTTTTGCATGTGGTTATCCAGTTGTCCCAGCAAAATTTGTGGAAAAGACTATTCTTTCCTTCATTAAATTGTCTGGGAACCCTTGTTAAAAATCAATTGGCCAGGCTGGGCGCGGTGGCTCATGCTTGTAATCCCAGCACTTTGGAGGGCTGAGGCAGGTGGATCACGAGGTCAGGAGATCGAGACCACGGTGAAACCCCGTCTCTACTAAAAATACAAAAAATTAGCCCGGCGTAGTGGCGGGCGCCTGTAGTCCCAGCTACTCGGAGAGGCTGAGGCAGGAGAATGGCGTGAACCCGGGAGGCGGAGCTTGCAGTGAGCGAAGATCACGCCACTGCACTCCAGCCTGGGTGACAGAGCGAGACTCCGTCTCAAAAAAAAAAAAAAAAAATCAATTGACCATACATATAATGGGTTATTTCTGCATTCTATTTCATTGATCTATATGTCTATCCTTATGGCAGTACCACACTGTCTTGGTGACTGTAACTTTATTTTATTTTATTTTTTGAGACGGAGTCTCGCTCTGTCGCCCAGGCTGGAGTGCAGTGGCGCAATCTCGGCTCACTGCAAGCTCCACCTCTCGGGTTCACGCCATTCTCCTGCCTCAGCCTCTCCGAGTAGCTGGGACTACAGGCGCCCGCCACCACGCCCGGCTAATTTTTTGTATTTTCAGTAGAGACGGGGTTTCACTGTGGTCTCGATCTCCTGACCTCGTGATCCGCCCGCCTCGGCCTCCCAAAGTGCTGGGATTACAAGCGTGAGCCACCGCGCCCGGCCGGTGACTGTAACTTTAGAGTCAGTTTTAAAATTGGAAACTGTGAATCTTCAAACTTTGTTCTTATTTTTCAAGATTGTTTTGAATATTCTGGGTTCCTGACATTTTCATATAAATTTTAAGATCAGCTTGTCAATTTCTGGGGGGAAAAAACCAGCTGGTACTTTAATTGGAATTGTGTAGAATCTGTAGAACAATTTGAGGAGTACTGTCACCTAAATAATACCACCTTTCAATCCATGAACACAGAATGTCTTTCCATTGATTTAGGTTTTATTTAGTTTATTTCAACAACATTCTGTAGTTTTTAGTGTAGAAGTCTTGTGCTTTATTGTGAAAATTATTCCTGAGTCTTATATTATTTTTGATGTTACTACAAATGAAATTTTTAAATTTCGTTTTTTGATTATTCATTCCTAGCATATAGACCTACAATTGAGGCCAGGTGCAGTGGCTTATGCCTGTAATGCCAGCATGTTGGGAGGTGAGGCAGAAAGATTGCTTGAGCTCAGGAATCTGAGACCAGCCTGGGCAACACAGAGAGATCTCATCTCTGATGGAAAAAAAAAATGTTTTCAATTAGCCAGGCACTGTGTCACACACCTGTAATCCCAGCTACTTGGGAGGCTGAGCCAGGAGGATAAGTTGAGCCTGGGAGATAGAGGCTGCAGTGAGCTATGATCATGCCACTACCCTTCAGCCTGTGTGACAGAGTGAGACCTCACTTAAAAAAAAAATACAGTTGACTTTTATACATTAATCTTGCAATACATTAATCCTGCAATAATTCTGAACTTATTAGTTGTAACAGTTTTGTGTGTATGGATTACTTAAGATTTCCTATATACAAGATTATGGCATCTGCAATTATAGTTTTACTTATTTTTTTCCAGACTGGATGCTATTTAGTTTATTTTCTTGCCTAATCCACTGGCATAATCCTGCAGCACAATGTTCAATAGATGTTATAAGAGCAAACTTCCTTGTCTTGTTACTGATCTCAGTGAGAAAGAATCCAGTATATCATTATTCAGTGTGATGTCAGTTGCAGATTTTTTTGTCAATGCCCTTTATCATGCTAAGAAAGTTCCTTTCTATTGCTACTTTGTTCTCTATATGTCATAAAATAGTGAAATTATTTTGTGAGATTTTGTGAAATGATTTTTCTATGTCTATTAATATCACTATGGTTTTAAAATTCTATTCACATGGTTTAGTATATGGACTGATTTTTTTTTTTTTTTTTTTTTTGAGACAGAGTCTCGCTCTCTCACCCAGGCTGGAGTGCAGTGGTGCAATCTCGGCTCACTGCAAGCTCCGCCTCCCAGGTTCATGCCATTCTCCTGCCTCAGCCTCCCGAGTAGCTGGGACTACAGGCGCCCGCCACCACACCCAGCTAATTTTTTGTATTTTTAGTAGAGAAGGGGTTTCACTGTGTTAGCCAGGATGGTCTCGATCTCCTGGCCTCGTGATCCTCCCGCCTCTGCCTCCCAAAGTGCTGGGATTACAGGCGTGAGCCACCATGGCCAGCCAAGAATAAAGCCCATTTTCTAGAAGAAGATCTTACATCTGATGCTGCCTTTTTCATCAAACAAATGGTGTGGCTGGCCTCTCACCAAATTCTCAGTGTGATAAAGTGAAAAGAGCCTTGGGGTCAGAAGATCTAAGCTCTGAACAAGATTCTTCCTCCAAAATTAGGAAACCATTGCATACCACCTTTCCTTTCCGGGTCTCAGTTTTCTCCTCATTAACATGAGAGGTTGAGCCAGACTGGCTCTAAAGTGACTTTCGTGATGCTGCATTTGGGGACAGTTCCTCTGTGTCACTGCAGAAATAGTCCTCAGAGGCAATTTGTTCCATGGTTATAAGAAGGGCCCTTGGAGTCAAAGACACCTGAATTCCAATTCTGGCTCCACATTTCATTGGCTGTGTCACCTTGGAAAGTCTATTATGCTCTATGAGCTTCAGTTTTCTCATATGTAAAATAGGGAGCATTTAAAAATACCTCCTTCATAGGGTTCTTTTATAGATTTCGTGAGGTAATTTGTTGTGTTAATAAAAAGTAGGCATTCGAAAAATGTTAGCAACATTCTTAGGTGCTAGGCCTTTTGCTGAAGCTACATAAATAAACAAGACAGGGCCTGCTTTTGAAGAGCTCCCACTCCAACAAAAAAGGCAGAAATCGACACAGAAAAGTTTCAAAACAACATAATGTGTTCCACAACAGAGGTTTGTATAATAGTTGAAAGATGCTGTGGGAACACAGAGGTTAGAGTTTGAGGGAAGGAGGGAAGATTTCACAGAGAAGATAACATCCCAGGTGTGCTGTGAAGGATAAGTAGGAAAAAGCCCATGGGAAGAAAGAAGTGGAAAGACATTCTAGCTGGAGAGGGCATCCTATGCACAGTCACAGAGGCCTGGAGAAGCAGGAGTGTTTTAAAGAAGAAACAATGCAGTGTGGCTCCAGTTTTAGATATAAAGAGAAAGATAGTGAGAAATGAAAAAGGAGGGAGCAGTATGAGCCAATACCAGGAGGGCCTCGTTAAAAGGTAGAATTTAATTCTGTTTGCAATGAACAGCCCACAGGGGAGGGCCATGGTGAGTGTTGTGTTTGGGGAATATAGTTTGGAACTCTGGCAGCCTGTGGGTGGTCTATGGGGAGAAGGTTAATAGAAGGAAGGAAAAGAACAGAAGGGAAGTTCTTCCATATGAGGGTGGGTTCTCTGCCATGGCAGTGGAGAAATTGTGGGTAATAGCATTAAAGTTCCCAGGCCTCCTTCTTCCAGAATCCTCAGTCACCAGTGCTCCAAATGGGATGCTTCTGTTCTACATGGCAGCCCTGGGGAGAAAGGCAATAGGAAATAGTCATTGTTTGAGCACCATCTATATTCCAGGCACTCACTCACAGAAGCATCAACTGCTGGCTAAGTATAGAAATTCACTACCAGGACACGCCACAGTAACAATAGCTACAGGAAAGATCATTGATGAATGCTAAAAATTAGTGAGAAAAACGTTTGGAAGAAATAAGATTTGAATAGCCTCAAAGTATCTCCACGAAGATATTGATTAGTTACCCTGATGGTTTTAATATATGTCCAGAAATTATTCGGTACTCTTCTCTTCAAGACGTTGGAACTTAATTCTCTTTCTTTTGAGTGTGGGCTGGACTTAGTGACTTACTTCTAAAGGCTAGAATATGCAAAAGGAAAAATAGAGGAAACTTGGAGACATCCCCTTAATCAAATGATCCAGGTTAACATCACACATAATAAGTCATGTAGATATCATGTACCCTGTGATATGATAAGATGGGAAGGACACTTCACCTCTTATGTATTCATAACTGCAGATTCATCACGAGAGGATCAGATGAATTCAAATTCGAGGCCATTCTACAAACTAATTGACCAGTACACTCTAAAAAGTGTCAAGATCATGCAAGTCAACAAAAGTCTGAAAACAGTCACAGGTTGGAGGAGATTAAGGAGACCTGATTAGACCAGTACACTCTAAAAGGTGCCAAGATCAGCCAGGCGTGGTAGCTCATGCCTGTAATCCCAGCACTTTGGGAGGCCGAGGTGGATGGATCACCTGAAGTCAAGAGTTCGAGACCAGCCTGGCCAACATGGTGAAACCCCATCTCTACTAAAAATACAAAAATTAGCTGGGCTTGGTGGCACGTGCTTGTAGTCCTGGCTACTCGGGAGGATGAGGCAGGGGAATCTCTTGAATCTGGGAGGCAGAGGTTGCAGTGAGCCTAGATCACGCCATTGCACTCCAGACTGGGCAACAAAATGAGACTCTGTCTCAAAAATAAATAAATAAATAAATGTTTAAAAGTGCCAAGATCATGCAACTCAAGGAAAGTCTGAAAACAGTCACAGGTTGGAGGAGACTAAGGAGACTTGACAACTGAAGGCAAAGTAATGTCTCTGACTGGATCCTGAAACAGAAAACCAAACAAACAAACAAAAAACACTAGTGGATAAACTGCAGAAATACAAATAAAGTCTGTAATGGGTGACTAACTGTCCTGGTTTTCTGGGACTGAGGGGATCCTGGGGCATGGAACTTTCAGTATGGGGGCCTTTTTTGTTTTGTTTTTTTTGAAACAGAATCTTGCTCTGTCACCTGGGCTGAATTGCAGTGGCCACGATCTCAGCTTACTGCAACCCCCACCTCCCAGGTTCAAACAATTCTCACGCCTCAGCCTCCAGAGTAGTTGGGACTACAGGTGTGCACCACCACACCTAGCCCTCAGTTTTAAAATCAAAACAGCCCAGTTTGTCTGGAACTGAAGGCTTTCCTAGGATGCAAGGTTTTCAGTGCTAAAAATAAAAAAGGAAGTCCTAGGAAAACCTGGATAAGTTGGTTACCCTAGGAATACAGTATTACAATTGTACCAAGGTTCATTTCTTAGCTTTGACTAACATACCATGGCTGTGTAAGACGTCAACATTTGGGGAAGCTGGATGAATGTTTACAAGAACACTGTGTCATCCTTCTAACTCTTCAGTAAATCTAAAATGAGTTCAAAGTGAAACAAAACAATTGAACTAATTTTAAAAGGTGGAGCTGGTGTGAGACTAAATGTAAGTGTCCTAGTATTGTGTCCGGAATTGGTGGGTTCTTGGTCTCACTGACTTCCAAGAATGAAGCCACGGACCCTCGCGGTGAATGTTACAGTTCTTAAACGCGGCGTGTCCGGAGTTCGTTCCTTCTGATGTTCCGATGTGTTCGGAGTTTCTTCCTTCTAGTGGGTTCGTGGTCTCCCCGGCTCAGGAGTGAAGCCGCGGACCTTCACGGTGAGTGTTGCAGCTCTTAAGGGGGCGTGTCTGGAGTTGTTCGTTCCTCCCAGGGGGTTTGTGGTCTCGCTGGCTTCAGGAGTGAAGCTGCAGACCTTCACAGGAAGTGTTACAGCTCATCAAGGCAGTGTAGACCCAAAGACTGAGCAACAGCAAGATTTATTGCAAAGAGCAAAGCCCCCACAGTGTGGAAAAGAACCCCACCGAGTTACCACTGCTGGCTCCGGCAGCCTGCTTTTATTCTCTTATCTGGCCCCACCCACATCCTGCTGATTGGTCTATTTTACAGAGAGCCGATTGGTCTGTTTTACAGAGAGCTGATTGGTTCATTTTGACAGGGTGCTGATTGGTGCGTTTACAATCCCTGAGCTAGACACAAAAGTTCTCCACCTCCCCACTAGATTAGCTAGATACAGAGTGCTGATTGGTGTATTTACAAACCCTGAGCTAGACACAGAGTGCTGATTGGTGCATTTACAAACCTTGAGCCAGATACAGAGTGCTGATTGGTGTATTCACAATCCCTTAGCTAGACATAAAGATTCTCCAGGCTGGGCGCGGTGGCTCACGCTTGTAATCCCAGCACTTTGGGGGCCGAGGCGGGCGGATCACGATGTCAGGAGATCGAGACTACGGTGAAACCCCGTATCTACTAAAAAATACAAAAAATTAGCCGGGCTTGGTGGCGGGCGCCTGTAGTCCCAGCTACTTGGAGAGGCTGAGGCAGGAGAATGGCGTGAACCCAGGAGGTGGAGCTTGCAGTGAGCCGAGATTGTGCCACTGCACCCCAGCCTGGGCGACAGAGCAAGACTCCGTCTCAAAAAAAAAAAAAAAAGATTCTCCAAGTCCCCACCAGATCAGCTAGATACAGAGTGCCCATTGGTGCATTCACAAACCCTGAGCTTGAAACAGGGTGCTAATTGGTGCATTTACAAACCTTGAGCTAGACAGAGTGCTGATTGGTGTATTTACAATCCCTTACCTAGACATAAAAGTCCTCCAAGTCCCCACTAGACTCAGGAGCCCAGCTGGCTTCAGCCAGTGGATCTTGCACCGGGGCCACAGGTAGAGCTGCCTGCCAGTCCCGCCCCATGTGCCCGCACTTTTCAGCCCTTGGGCAGTTGAGGGGACCTGGCGCTGTGGAGCAGTGGAGCAGGGGGCGGCGCTCGTCCGGGAGGCTCAGGCCTCACAGGAGCCCACTGCAGTGGGGGAGACTCAGGCATGGCAGGCTGCAGGTCCGGACCCCTGCCCTGTGGGGAGGCAGCTAAGGCCCGGCTAGAAATCGAGTGCAGCGCTGCTGGGCCAGCACTGCTGTGGGACCTGGCGCACCCTCCGCAGCTGCCGGCCCGGGTGCTAGGCCCCTCACTGCCCAGGGCCGGCCTTTCCGAGTGCAGGCCCACCGAGCCCACGCCCACCTGGAACTCGTGCTGGCACACAAGCGTCAGGCACAGCCCTGGTTCCTGCCGGTGCCTCTCCCTCCACACCTCCCCACAAGCTGAGGGAGCCAGCTCTGGCCTCGGCCAGCCCAGAAAGGGGCTCCCACAGTGCAGCCGCGGGCTGAAGGGCTCCTCAAGTGCGGCCAGAGTGGGCACTGAGGCTGAGGAGGCACCAAGAGCCAGCAAGGGTTGCGAGGGCTGCCAGCATGCTGTCACCTCTCAGTATCTTCACTTTTCATGGCAAAGTGTTGTCAGATGCAGGCAAGCCTCAAGAAGGGACCAGAGATGGAAAAGTCTGGAACTAGACTCCCTTCTCTGTCTATCCAGGCTGCAGGAGCAGATCCCGCTCCTCTCCCAGCCCTTTGTCTCCCAGCAGCCCTGCTTCAGTCTTCTGGCCACACAGCTTTCTCTTTCTCCATGCACATAGCTGTCCAGCTCTCCATGACATCTGCTCCCAGCCTCGGCACTCAGCAAGTAGAGTCTCCAAGTCCCACTGTAAATTCCAAGTTGAGCAAAGCTGGGTCTTGTGCCCAGTCTGACCCCAATCACTGATAGCCAGAGTGTGGGTGACACAGTCTGTGCCCTTCCATCTGCAAAGTCTAAGGAGGTGGGTAATAGGGCAGGCAAATGGGTCATCAGAACAGTAATGTTCATAGTGGTAAGATGTGGGAAAAAATACAAATAATGTTAAAGGACAAATAATGTTTGTATTGAGCATCTTCGTGTTGCCTCAAGTAAGCAAAGCCATTTTGTAAACAAAAATAAATTTAAGGTACATACCCATTAATGGTCAAGTCAAAGACCAACAGCTGCCATTCTCTGCCTGAGTCACATGCAGACTCCCATGCAAGACCTCCTACTAGTCCCCTCCTCTCCAGTCTCAGGGACCCTTTCCCTCTGCTTCCAAGTGGCAGGGGAGGCGTGGCCTCCTACTTCCTCTATTTTCTTTCCAGTCTTAATGTGATATAAATTCTGTATCTTGCCTTACTCAAGTCTGCCCTTTTGAATCTTAAAAGCCTGTTTGAGGAATCAAATAACTGAAATCTGACTATTTCTTGTCATTTTCCTTCCTACTTATCTTACTTAGCCTGAAGATTGTGTGAACGTCTTGATTGACTACAAGTAGAAGTCAGGGACGTGCATGAGGAACTGGGAAGGGGATGCATTAAAACCAATATTTTGAATTGGACATGTCAAACGTGTGCCTGAAAACGTGTTGCAGGAAAACCTGCAAAGACCTACATGTTTTAAGTGTGTTTACTGGTGGTTCCATCTCGGACAGAAAAAATAAATATATTTTGTAATCCCCAGTTACTTCTCTCAAAAGATACAGTATCTTTGCCTCTATTCCTTAATTTTTTTTCTTCTCCTTCACAACCAGTCAACTGGTTCAAGCCCAGTGAGTGTCTGATTCTGGAACAAGATTTATTACTTTCAGCATGCCTAACAATTTCCATCTTTAACTCTATTGCTTTAAATTTATGAAACTTACACTTCATATCTGCACTTTCATTTTTTTCCATCTTTCCTTCATTTTTATAAAACAGAGACAAAATGCCACCAAATGTTTAAGCAACTGCATAAAGGTGCCCTGGACAAATAAGATATGCTGTGGCCAAAACTGGACTGTTGGCCAGTGGGTAGTGCCAGAAGCACCTGTTGAAAGGGTCATTCATCAGTTGATGAGCAGATGTGTACATTCGATGATGCATATTTTCTTCCCCATCTTATGTACTGTATTAGATAAGTTTAATTTCATAAAAGTTTTATGCACTCATTGTAAAAAGTTAAACAGAGTTGTGTGAAGAACAAGTTAATTCTCCAGCCCTCTCCCAGGCCCCTCCATACCCAATGCCATACATGGAGATAACCAATGTTTGTTGCTTGGTGTGTTTCTTTCCACACTTTTCTCTATACAAACATAAATGTATGTAAATATATGTACACACACATTTTGTGCTTTGTTGTGTTATTTTTAATCTCAGTGGATTCATACTATAAACATTATCTTGCTTCTTTAGCCAATGGCATATAATGGACAGCCTTTTAGACCTCTGTATAGAAATCTAATTAATTTTACCTTATGCACAATATTTCACATTATGGATGCATATAATTTATTTATCCGTTCCTCAAGATGAACCTTCAGATTAGTTCTAGTTTTTTGACACCACTATAAATCGCCTCATATATTCACAGAAAAAATAATGACCTATTATTTCTGTGAGAATGATGGCCCAAACTGATTTTACTAAATCAAAGGATTTGTGTGTTATTTATATCACTAGACATCGCACATTAGTTTCCCAAAGGTTATAGAAATTCACACTTCCACCAGCAATGTTTCAAAGTGCTTATTTCTCACTACCATGGGGTGTTGTTACTATAGGGGTGAAGAGAATTTTGCTCTCCCTCTGAAGGTTTGAGTCTGCTGAAATGAACTGAAAATAGATCAACAGGAGAAAAGGCATATAAACATATTAATATGCATAAGCACAGAAGCCATACAAAATATGAGACTCAAAGAAGGGCCAGATGGTTGAGGCTTAAATACCTTCTTGTTAGGGGAGAGGAAGATGGGTGTGTAGGCAATGGTAAGGGGGTAGTAAATGATTTTCAAGGGAAAGGAATGGGTCCAAAGAGCAGACAGTAGTTTTTAAATGATTGTTTTAGGAAATTGAATGGGACTGGCAAGTTGTGGGAAGGTGAGGGGTAGAATTGCACTTGAACAAAGGTCATCTAATTATGCAGATAAACTCTTTTAAGACAATCTCGGAGATGCCCTCAAAAAAATAGATGGGCCGGGTGCGATGGCTCACGCCTGTAATCCCAGCACTTTGGGAGGCGGAGGCAGGCTGATCACGAGGTCAGGAGATCAAGACCATCCTGACTAACACAGTGAAACCCCGTCTCAACTAAAAATACAAAAAATTAGCCAGGCGTGGTGGCGGGTGCCTGTAGTCCCAGCTACTCAGGAGGCTGAGGCAGGAGAATGGTATGAACCTGGGAGGCAGAGCTTGTAGTGGGCTGAGATCGCACCACTGCACTCCAGCCTGGGCAGCAGAGCAAGACTTCGTCTCAAAAAAAAAAGATGAAAAGTCTATCTGGGTATGGTGATGACGCGTAGTCTTTCCTTTTCTCTGGTGGTTCATCTTTCCTGGTTATTTAATGAGATTCCTAGGGAGGGGGATTAAGATAATTCCATTTCTTTTGGAGGGAAGTTTCCTCAGTCAGATAAGGAAATTCCAGAGAGAGAGCCTCTCCCTGCACTTTGGGGACAGGGGAGAAAGAAAAGATTAGAAAATCCTTGGTTCTGAAGCAGCTTCTAAGATCTTTCAATTTATTTTAATTCAAAGTGCTCAGCATGCCAAAGCACCATACTTTTGGGTATTGTTTTCTGAGCATCAACATTATCAATCGTTTTAACATTTGCCAATTTAATGAACGAACAAGGAAATCTCATTCTTTTCGTTTGCATTTACCCGCTTCATTAGTGAGATTAAGCATCTCTTCAAATGTTAATTAGCTAACACTGTGAATTGTCTCTTCCTAATCTTTGCTGGTTTTTTTTTTCTCCTGTTGAGTTGTCCTTTTCTTCCTGTATTAGTTTTCTATTGCTACCATAATACATTACCATAAACTCAGCAGCTTAAACAACACAAACTTATGTTCTAGAGGTCAGAAGTCCAAAATCGGTCTCAACTGGACTAAAATCAAGGTGGCAGCCAGATTGTGTTTCTTTCTGAACATTCTAGGGGAGAAGCTGTTTCCTTGCTTTGCCCAGCTTTTCAAAGCTACCCACATTCTTTGACTTGGACCCTCTCATCATCTTCAAAGTCAGAAATGACAAGGCAAGTCCTTCTCACACTACTGTCTCTCTTGTTCTCTGCAGCCAGAAAAGGCTGTTGCACGTAAGGTCACATTAGATTGAGCCCACCAGGATAATCCAGGATAAACCCTGCATCTCAGAGCCCATTAATCACATCTGCAAAGCCTTATTCATAGGTCCAGGGGATTAGGGCATGGACATCTTGGGGGCTGTGACTGTAATACACTGATCAATGTATGCAAGCACTTTTTTAAAAGAATATAATCTCGTTGGCATAAATATTGCACACATTCTTTTTCCTATTATTTGATCTTTCATATTGTTTATGACTCTACCCTTTTTAGCATGACATCTGCTCTCTTCAGACTTGCAAATAACTTTACCTTCTTCCTTTCTTGTGGCTGTGTACTTCTGAGACAAATAACAGTTTCCTGAATTTCCTAATGTAAAGCATAAGTAGCATGAAGAGCCAGAATCACAATGTCAGTGATATTCACACCCTCACCAGGTGTCTGATAGAAAATTTAGGGTAACAATTGGAATTAATTCTGACAATGGGGTCATTTGGGTAGACTTGGATTAATTTGAATACCTTGGACTCTCAAATTCTTCTGAGTCATCCTTTACCAATAGAAGTCTCCCATGTCCCCTCAGTTTTGACCTGCATAGCTCTGCCTTGCTTCAAGACCCTAAGCAAAGCAGGGTCTTTCTGTGTTACCAGAAAGGGGTCTTAATCCAGACCCCAAAAGAGGGTTCTTGGATCTCACACAAGAAAAAATTCAGGGCAAGTCCATAGAGTGAAGTGAAAGTAAGTTTATTGAGAAAGTAAAGGAATAAATGGGTGACTACTTCATAGGCAGAGCAGCACGGAGGGCTGCTGGTTAGCTATTTTTATAGTTACTTCTTGATTACATGCTAAACAATGGACAGACTATTCATGAGTTTTCCAGGAAAGAGGCAGGCAATTCCTGGGACTAAGAGGTCCTCCCCTTGTCAGACCATACAAGGTAACTCCCAGACATTGCCATGGCATTTGTGAACTGTCATGGTGCTGGTGGGAGTGTCTTTTAGTGTGCTAAAGACATGCTAAATTATAATGCTATCAGCATTATAATTAGCATACAATAAGCAGTGAGGGTGACCAGAGGTCAATTTCATCGCCACCTTGGTTTTGGTGGGTTTTGGTTGGCTTCTTTACTGCATCCTGTTTTATCAGGAGGGGTCTTTTTGACCTGTATTTTGTGCTGACCTACTGTCTCATCCTAACCTATCTCAGGAGGTTATCATGCTTAACTTCCTGGGAATGCAGCCCAGAAGACCTCATCCTTATTTTGACCAGCCCTTCTGCAAGATGGAGTCACTCTGATTTGATTACCTCTGACAATTATCTTACCTGCAATCAATAGGATTGTAATTGTGAAAGTGAGAGACAGGGCTAGCTGGATTTCCTAGGCTAAGAATCCCTAAGCCTAGCTGGAAGGTGACCCCATCCACCTTTAAACATGGGGCTTGCAACTTAGCTCACACCCGACCAATGAGAGAGCTCACTAAAATGCTAATTAGGCAAAAACAGGAGGTAAAGAAATAGCCAATCATCTATTGTCTGGGAGCACAACGGGAGGGACAAGGATCTGGATATAAACCCAGGCATTTAAGCCGGCAACGGCAACCCCCTTTGGGTCCTCTCTCCGTCCCTTTGTATGGGAGCTCTGTTTTCACTCAATTAAATCTTGCAACTGCACTCTTCTGGTCCATGTTTATTACGGCTTGAGCTGAGCTTTCACTCGCCATCTACCACCGCTGTTTGCCGCCATCGCAGACCCACCACTGACTTCCATCCCTCCAGATATGGCAGGGTGTCCACTGTGCTCCTGATCCAGCGAGGCGCCCACTGCCACTCCTGATCGGGCTAAAGGCTTGCCATTGTTCCTGCACGGCTAAGTACCTGGGTTCATCCTAATCGAACTGAACACTAGTCACTGGGTTCCACGGTTCTCTTCCATGACCCATGGCTTCTAATAGAGCTGTAACACTCACTGCATGGTCCAAGATTCCATTCCTTGGAATCCGTGAGGCCAAGAACCCCAGGTCAGAGAACACGAGGCTTGCCACCATCTTGGAAGTGGCCCACCACCATCTTGGGAGCTCTGTGAGCAAGGCCTCCCTGGGTAACAAAAGGAGTCTCATTCTCCAGCCCCCACCACTCCTTCTTGCTAGAAAACCCATAATTAGGATCAGATCCCAGCCTAACCTAGGGGTGTGGATATAAATATGACATTAAAAAGGAGCTAACACTCTGAATTCCAATCTTCTGCTAATTTATAACAGCAAATACTTAGGGATTATTTATGGAAGGGATACTAAGGGAACTAGACCAGGGAGGAAAGAATATAATTGTGATCCCAAATTAATGTATCCATATGGATACTCTAACTAGACATTCTGATGCAATGTGTTAAATAAAGCAGTGGCTCTGTTAGACTTCAAGACTGGTAACCTAAACTGTGGATTCAGTGATGGCCTGTATTAAATCAAGTGGAAGTGCTAAGATATTTTGGCATAATTTTCTTGGAGAAAATAACTCAAAGATTAGAAACATAGCAATGTTGCAGTGGATTTACATGTGTGATCTACTCATGCATAACCTAAATACCTCTCCCAGGAGACACAGAGAAACTTTATTTAATGAGGCATTAAGAAGTATATTGATGGCCGAGCACTGTGGTTCATGCCTGTAATCCCAGCACTTTGGGAGGCTGAGGTGGGTGAATAACCTGAGGTCCGGAGTTCGAGACCAGCCTGGCCAACATGGTGAAACCCCGTCTCTACTAAAAACTACAAAAATTAGCCAGGTGTGGTGGCAGGTGCCTACAGTCCCAGCTACTTGGGAGGCTGAGGCAAGAGAATCGCTAGAACCCAGGAGGCGGAGGCTGCAGTGAGCTGAGATTGCACCACTGCACTCCAGCCTGGGCAACAAGAGCAAGATGCCATCTCAAAAAAAAAAAAAAAAGAAGAAGAAGAAGAAGTATATTGATTAGGAACACCAGCATCAATATCAAAGCTCAATAGTGGCTGTCCTCCACTGGCCAGGGGTGACATTAGTTGATACTGCCACAGAAATGGGATCCTTTCTTTCAGTAGAGGTGGTGGTATATTGCAGTGTTCCTGAGACATTAGCATGCATCAGAATCACCTGGAGGCTTGTAAAAACAGATTGCTGGGCCCCACTTGCAAAGTTTCTGATTCAGTAGGTCTGGGTGGGGTCTGAGAATTTGCACTTCTAACAAACCAGGTGATGCTGATGTTGTTGGCTTACAGCCCACAACTTGGGAACCAGAGAGCATACTTGAAAGGAATAGAGGAAGTAGAGGCACTCAACCACAGAGATAAGGGAGGTGCGGGTACAATAACTGGCAGCAGATTTAAATGATTTCAAAATGTTTTAACTCATGGAGATATCCGTCGGTGGTCAAATCATCTTACTGTTCCTATGACTGAAATAGACTGGGAGACTACCAAAGTCCTATTTTTTTCTGTTCAGTTAATCAATAAACAAAAAAACAAAGATTAGGTCTGGTGACAGCACAAAGATTCCTGGCCTCTCATCCAATTCTCAGTGTTTTGCTACTTCACCGACATGGAGTTGCTTGACTGAAAGGGAATCCAGCTCCCGTGTAGAAGAGTCCTAGGACACTGCCACAAGTGTGCACAGTAATTCCTCCTTCATACCGCCATGGGACCTTCACGCACAGGGCTGATGGTGCATGGAGAAGGGACTGCCCAGACTTGTCAGAGATTACTGGACGTTGACTCTAAATTGACAGTAATATCCAAGGACTCAAAACACCACTGCAGTTCGACTGTCAAACTGGGGGTTCTGGAAGACAGGTGATACGGAGAGCTTCTGCCTTAGTCCGTTTTCACAGTTGGCCAGTGTCCATAAACCCACTCTGTAGATATTTACTCAGTTACTAAATACAAAATATATGCTTTCAGTTCCCACCAGGGGGAGCTCTGCTGGTTTAAAGCCCATAATTACTACGGAAGAAATGTTTCTACCAGAGGACACTGGAAGTTGAATCTTCCACTTGGCAATTTTGAGCCACTGAATTAGCAAGTAACAAAAGAGACTATACAGGCTGGGTTCCCTGATCCTAATCATCAAAGAGAAATGGGGCTGCTGATACCCAACAGGGACAAGGGGGAGAATGTCTGAAACAATGGAATATATATTTATTTATATATTTTATATATACTATTTATATATACACACATATAAATAATTGCCAACTAAAAATATTGTAGCCATCATAAAAGTCTTTTATGTCCTTCAAAATAAATACAAACTAGATACTTTTTTTCAGATAATCAAAAAACCTAACAGACCCATGTTGAAATACTAAACACTAAAGGAAAATTTTCAGGAAGAAGAAAAACAATTCTAGATGGAATCATAGATTTCCAGAAAGAAAGTAAAAGCATTAGAAAGAATATTATAAATACACACGTGCACACACACACGCACACACACACACACACAGAGAGATCTAAATGAACATTGACTGTATGAAACAGCAATAATTATGACGCCATGTGGGGTTTAAAAACAGACGTGCAATTTTTAAGATACATGAGAATAAATAGTACAAAAGGCAAGAGATACACGAAGTACTTGAAAGCCCTTGAATTACCAGAGTGTGGAAGATCATTTTTGCTAGGCTTTAATACATCAAGAATGCCTACTGGGATCTAAGGTAACCATTTTTTTAAAATTGCAAAAAAAGATAAACCTATCAAACTAATACAGAAGAATGGAATAAATAAAAACTATTTGATGAATCTATAAGAAAGCAAGAAAGGAAAGAGAAAGAAATATAGAGCAGGTGGGGCCAATAGAAAAAAGTAAGTAAGATGATAGATTTAAACTCAAATATATTAGTAATTATATTTAAAACAAATTAAATATTCCAATTAAGAGATAAAGGTTATTATTTGGATTAAAACTCAACTATTATATACTTTTTACAAGAGATACACCCAAAATATATGGATATTAAAAAGATGAAAGTAGGCCAGGCGCGGTGGCTCAAGCTTGTAATCCCAGCACTTTGGGAGGCCGAGGCAGGCGGATCACGAGGTCAGGAGATCGAGACCTCGGTGAAACCCTGTCTCTACTAAAAATACAAAAAATTAGCCGGGTGTGGTGGCGGGCGCCTGTAGTCCCAGCTACTCGGAGAGGCTGAGGCAGGAGAATGGCGTGAACCCGGGAGGCGGAGCTTTGCAGTGAGCCCAGATTGCACCACTGCACTCCAGCCTGGGTGACAGAGCAAGACTCCGTCTCAAAAAAAAAAAAAAAAGATGAAAGTAAAATAAAAAAAAAGTACCATACAAACCCTGATTTAAAGAAAGCTGGTATGACTGTAGTAATTAATATCAGACAAAATGCACACCCGTAATCCCAGCACTTTGGGAGGCCAAGACAGGTAGATCCTGAGGTCAGGAAATTAAGAGCATCCTGGCTAACTCGGTGAAACACCGTCTCTACTAAAAATACAAAAAAATTAGCCAGGCGTGGTGGCGGGCGCCTATAGTCCCAGCTACTCGGGAGGCTGAGGCAGGAGAATGGCGTGAACCCAGGAGGCAGAGCTTCCAGTGAGCCGAGATGGCGCCACTGCACTCCAGCCTGGGCGACAGAGCGAGACTGTCTCAGAAAAAAAAAAAATCAGACAAAATGAACTTTAGTCACGCCTGTAATGCCAGCACTTTGGGAGGCTGAGGTGGGCAGATCACGAGGTCAGGAGATTGAGACCATCCTGGCTAACATGGTGAAACCCCGTCTCTACTAAAAAATACAAAAAAAATTAGCTGGGCGTGGTGGCAGGTGCCTGTAGTCCCAGCTACTGGGGAGGCTGAAGCAGGAGAATGGCGTGAGCCCAGGAGGCAGAGCTTGTAGTGAGCTGAGATCGCGCCACTGTACTCCAGCCTGGGCTACAGAGCCAGACTCTGTCTCAAAAAAAAAAAAAAAAAAAAATGAACTTTAGGACCAACATGCTATAAGTGATAATGTGGGGTATTTCATAATTATCAAAAAGTCAACAATCAGTACAATTGAAAAAATATAAATTTGTATGTGCCTAATGGTATTGTGTCTGGAATTAGTGGGTTCTTGGTCTCAATGACTTCAAGAATGAAGCCGCGGACCCTCGGGGTGAGTGTTACAGCTCTTAAGGTGGCACGTCTGGAGTTTGTTCTTTCTGATGTTCGGATGTGTTCGGAGTTTCTTCCTTCTGGTGGGTTCGTGGTCTCGCTGGCTCAGGAGTGAAGCTGCAGACCTTCACGGTGAGTGTTACAGCTCATAAAAGCAGTGTGGACCCAAAGAGTGAGCAGTATTATTGCAAAGAGCGAAAAAAGAAAGCTTCCACAGTGTGGAAGGGGACCCGAGCAGGTTGCCACTGCTGGCTTGGGCAGCCTGCTTTTATTCTCTTATCTGGCCCCACCCATGTCCTGCTGATTGGCAGAGCCGAGTGGTCTGTTTTGACACGGCGCTGATTGGTGCATTTACCATCCCTGAGCTAGACATAAAGGTTCTCCACATCCCCATCACAGCAGTTAGATACAGAGTATCGACACAAAGGTTCTCCAAGGCCCCACCAGAGCAGCCAGATACAGTGTCAATTGGTGCATTCACAAACCCTGAGCTAGACACAGGGTGCTGATTGGTGTGTTTACAAACCTTGAGCTAGATACAGAGTGCCGATTGGTGTATTTACAATCCTTGAGCTAGACATAAAGGTTTTCCAAGGCCCCACCAGAGTAGCTAGATACAGAGTGTTGATTGGTGCATTCACAGACCCTGAGCTAGACAAAAAGGTTCTCCACATCTCCACCAGACTCAGGAGCCCAGCTGGCTTCACCCAGTGGATCCCACATCGGGGCTGCATGTGGAGCTGCCTGCCCGTCCCGCGCCGTGCGCTCGCACTCCTCAGTCTTTGGGTGGTCGATGGGACTGGGTGCTGTGGAGCAGGGGGTGGCGCCCGTTGGGGACGCTCAGGCCACACAGAAGCCCACGGAGGGGGTGGGAGGCTCAGGCATGGCGGGCTGCAGGTCCCGAGCCCTGCCCCACGGAAGGCAAAGCTAAGGGCCGGTGAGAAATCGAGCGCAGCACCAGTGGGCTGGCACTGCTGGGGGACCCAGTACACCCTCTGCAGCTGCTGGCCCAGGTGCTAAGTCCCTCATTGCCCGGGGCCGGCCGGCTGCTCCGAGTGCGAGGCACGCCAAGCCCACACCCACCCGGAACTCCAGCTGGCCCACAAGCACGGCGCGCAACCCTGGTTCCCGCTCGCGCCTCTCCCTCCACACCTCCCTGCAAGCTGAGGGAGCCGGCTCCCACGTTGGCCAGCCCAGAAAGGGGCTCCCACAGTGCAGCGGTGGGCTGAAGGGCTCCTCAAGTGCCGCCAAAGTGGGAGTCCAGGCAGAGGAGGCGCCGAGAGCGAGCGAGGGCTGTGAGGACTGCCAGCATGCTGTCACCTCTCAGTATAGCATTAAAATAAATAATTTAGTAATTAACAAACCTAAAAGAAAAAAATGAGTCCATAACTGTAGTGTGAAGTTTTTAATATACTTCTCTCCATAACTGAAAGAGTAAATAAACAAAAATTTAAAAATGAGAATACTTAAACAACATGTTTAGTATATATTACCTGACATATATAAGATACAATAGCCTAAACTGCAAAATATACCATTACTTTCAAAAGCACATAGAAAATTTACCAAAATCAGGCCGGGCATGGTGGCTCATGCCTATAATCCCAGCACTTTGGGAGGCCAAGGTGGGTGGATCACCTGAGGTCAGGAGTTCGAGACCAGCCTGACCAACATGGTGAAACCCCGTCTCTACTAAAAATACAAAAATTAGCCAGGTGTGGTGGCACATGCCTGTAATCCCAGCTACTCGGGAGGCTGAGACAGGAGAATCACTTGAACCTGGGAGGCAGAGGTTGCGATGAGCCGAGATCACGCCATTGCACTCCGGCCTGGGTAACAAGAGTGAAACTACGTCTCAAAAAAAAAAAAAAGGCCGGGCGCGGTGGCTCACGCTTGTAATCCCAGCACTTTGGGAGGCCGCAGCGGGCGGATCACGAGGTCAGGAGATCGAGACCACGGTGAAACCCCGTCTCTACTAAAAATACAAAAAATTAGCCGGGCGTGGTGGCGGGTGCCTGTAGTCCCAGCTACTGGGGGAGGCTGAGGCAGAAGAATGGTGTGAATCCGGGAGGCAGAGCTTGCAGTGAGCCGAGATCACGCCACTGCACTCCAGCCTGGGCGACAGAGCGAGACTCTGTCTCAAAAAAAAAAAAAAGAAAAGAAAAGAAAATTTACCAAAATCAGTCATATACTAACTCATTAAGCAAGCATTAACAATTTTTAAGAAATTAATATCTTCCAAAGTATTTTCCTTAACTGTAATGGAAATAAGCTAGAAATCACTTTTTAAAAAAAGGTAACTAGAAAATTTCCAAATGTTTAGAAGTTAAGCAGTATACTTCTATATAGTACATAAGTGAAAGAAAAAGTTACAAAGGAAATTAGAAAACATCTGGAACTGAATGGCAATGAAAATATGACATATCAAAATTTATGGGATTCAGTTAAAGTTATGAATAGAAGAAACTGTTTACCATTAAGTGAACATATGAGAAAAGATGAAATGCCAAAAGTCAAGGCTCTAAACATCCATCTCAAGAAGTTAGAAAAAGAACTGCAAATTAAACTCAAAGTGGAAGAAAATAATAAAGATAAGAACAGAGATTAATAAAGTGGAAAACAAATGTAGAACAGAGAAAAGTCAAGAAAGCCAGAGTTCAAAATCAAGGCTTGCCCTTTGAACACTTGAATGAGATTTGTAAATTTATAAATCACTGGAAAAAATTAATCATTAAAAAAAAGAAGGTGCAAGAAACCACTATCAGGAATGGAAAGGGGAATTAAAAAGAAAATTAAGTGAAAATCATGTGTAATCTGTTGTCAGTACATTTACATATTTAGATAAAAATGAATTCATAAGAAAAAAAGAGAAATTTGAATTGTACTATACATTTTAAAGAAATTAAACCCATATCTGAAAGCCTTTTATCAAAAGATTTAGGCTTAGATAACTGCATTGGTGAATTCTTCCAAACATTTAAAGAAACATAATGCCAGTCACACCCAAACTTTTCCAGAGAACAGCAACTGGGAAACACTTCCCTACTTGTTCTATGTGGAAGTATAACCTTAGATTCCAAACTCTGACGAGGTTATTATAAGAAAAGAAAATCACGAGTCAATCTCTCTTAAAACAGAATTGAAAGCATTACAAATCTAGCAATTTATAAAAACAGTAATACATCACAACCCTAGATGTGCATATTCCAAGAAAGGGAACTTAACATTTAAAACTCAATTAATTTAATGTACCACATAAACAGAATAAGGGAGAAAAATCACATGATCATTTTAATAAACAAAGAGAAATCATTTGATAAATTGTATGTGTATTCATAATAAAATCTTTTAGCAAAATAGAATTAGAAGGGGACCTTCTTCATCTATTAATTTATAGATACCAGAAACCTACAACCAATATCACACCCAACAGCAAAATCCTAAAAGCTTTTCCCCTAAGATTAAAAAATAAGACAAAAATGACTGGGAGTGAGGGTGCATGCCTGTAATCCCAACTACTTGGGAAGCTGAGGCAGGAAAATTGCTTGAACCCATGAGGCGGAGGTTGCAGTAAGCCAAGATTGCACCACTGCACTCCAGCCTGGGTAACAGAGTGAGAATCCATCTCAAAAAAAAGAAAAAAGAAAAAGAAATAAGACAAAAACACTTGCTATCACCACTTCTATTCAACATTATACTAGAGATTCTAACTAGTGCAATTAAGCAAGAACAATAAATGAAAGATTTAAGAATTGGAAAGAAAGACATAAAACAATCATAACAGATTACTACATACACTACATAGTACACAATAGAAAATACACAAAAACTTGTAGACAAACTATTAAAATTAATAAGCAAACTTAGCAAAATCACTAGATAAAAGGTCAGCATACAAAAAGCAGTGGTAGCTTTAGATTCTAACAAGTAGAGAAAAAAATTTTAGTATTCTAATTACAATATTGTAAATTTAAAAACCGGAGAATAAATCTAACAAAGAAGGTACAAGAATGCTACACAGAAAACTATACAACATTTTGAAAAATTGAAAATGACTTAAATAAATGAAGAGATATACCATATTCATGAAGTGGAAGAGAATATTATACAGATGTTAATTTCTCCTCAAATTAATCTATAGGTTCAATGCAATTCCTATCAGAATATCAGCAGGGTTTTCCAATTTGGCTTAGAAATTTATGAGCTGATTTTAAAATGTATATGGAAACGCAAAAGGCCAAAAAAAGTGAAAACCCTCTTAAAGATTTTATAAAAATCTTGGGAAGACTTAAGAAGAAGAACCAGGAAGATCTTAGAAAGAAAAACGATGTGGCTAATATGAGCTCCTCAATATCAAGACTTAAAAGCCAAAATAATTAAAGCAGTAATTAAGTCAATGAAATAGCAAATGGAATCCAGAAATAAAACCCACACAATACAGCTACTTGGTGTATAACAAAGGTAATGTTGCATATCAGAGGAGAATATGATGGTCTTTTAATAAACATGGTGCTGGGTCAACTAGATAAACATTTGGAAAAATTATTGGATCTTCTACTTTATACCATTCACAAAGAAATCAAACATGCAGATTGTAGATTTAAAGAGAAACAGGATGGACATGGTGGCTCAGGCCTGTAATCCCAACACTTTGGTGGGCCAAAGCAGGAGAATCACTTGAGCCCAGAAGTTTGAGACAAGCTGCAGCAACATAAGGAGACACCATCTCTACAAAATCAAATTTTCTTTTTTTTTTCCCAAAATGCAGTCTTGCTCCGTCACTCAGGCTGGAGTGCAGTGGCACGATCTCGGCTCACTGCAACCTCCACCTCCTCAGGCAATTCTCCTGCTTCAGCCTCCCGTGTAGCTGGGATCACAGGCACACACCACCACACCCAGCTAATTTTTGTATTTTTAGTATAGACAGGTTTCACCATGTTGGCCCAGCTGGCCTCAAACTCCTGACCTCATGATCCACCTGCCTCAGCCTCCCAAAGTACTGGGATTACAGGCGTGAGCCACTGTGCCTGGCCAAAAAAAAATTTTTTAATTAGCAGGGCATGGTGGTATATGCCTGTAGTTCCAGCTACTTGGGAGACTGAGGCAGGAAGATCATCTGACCTTGGCAAGTAGAGGCACAGAGATGATCACGCCACTGCATTCCAGCCTGGGTGACAGAGCAAGACACTGTCTCAAAAAAAAAATAAAAATAAAAAATAAAAAAATTAAAAGAAACACAAAACAATAAGATCCTAGAAGACAATGTAAGATTTTTTTTATTATTTTAGGATAAAAAGAGATTAACTAAACAGGAACCCAAAGGCACTAGCAATAAAGGAAGTAATTGCTAAATTAAACCTGATTAAAACTGGGAACGGCTGTACTCCAAAAAATACTGTTAAGAGAATCAAAAACAAGTCACAGAATGAGAGAACTTTTGCTACATATGTATACATACACACACACACACACACACACGTATGTGTATGTAGCAAATGTTACAATATAATAAATATTATATATGTATAATTTTAAAAGGGCTTAAATCCAGAATATATAAAGATCTACTACAAGTCAATAAGAATAACACAGATAATGCAATAGAAAAATGAGACACTTGAACAAGTACTTCACAAAAAAAGTATAGAAAAAATGGCCAATACACATATTAAAATGTGCTCAATTTTATTAGTTATTAAGAAATTATATATTAAAGCCACAATGAAATACCATTTTACACCCATGAGAATGTCTAAATTTAAAAAGGTTGGCAATACTAAGCATTGTTTAGTATAGCAGTTGGAACTCTCATATATGTTAAATAAAATATGGTTCAACAGATCCACACTGACATGGTTTGGGTCTGTGTCCTCACCTAAATCTCATGTTGAATTGTAATCCTCAGTGTTGAAGGAGGGGCCTGGTGGGAGATGATTGAATCATGGGGGTCGGACTTCCCCCTTGCTGTTCTTATGACAGTGAGTGAGTTCTCACTGGTTGTTTGAAAGTGTGTAGCATCTCCCCCTTCACTCTCTTCCTCCTTCTCCTTCCCTGTAGAGGTGCCTGCTTCCCTTTCACTTCCTCCATGATTGTAAGTTTCCTAAGGCCTCTCAGCCATGCTTCCTATACAGCCGGTGGAAATGTGAGTCAATTAAGCCTATTTTCTTCATTAATTACCCAGTCTCAGGTTATTTCTTTATAGCAATGCAAGAATGGACTGACACACACACAATGGAATACCACTTGACTTTTTAAAAAGAATGAAGCATTTATATGTGCTTGCACAGAAAAAATTCCAATTCATGTTTTTAAATGAATAGAGTAAAAGGATAAATAGTATATTTCTTATATGTATTAAAAAGGAAAGGATACAAATGTATAAATATTTACATATATTAATACACTATAATTATATAAACCTTTTTGGAAATATACACAAAAACTGTTAGTAGTGGCTACCTTTAAGGGATAGTACTGAAAATAGAAGAAGCCTTTTACTTTTTGTAGTGTTAAATTTACTGTGTGTATTTATTTATAATGATTTATATATGTAAATCACACTCATATACACAGTATACATATACACAAACACATGCACACATTCATGCAGATGGTTCTTGCTTTAATGTCTAAACTTTTTTAAAAGGTTTCTATATACATTTTAAATTTTGGCAGACACTTATAAAAAATAATGACTTGGGTTTTGGAATATTGATCTCATGTCCTACTTCTGGCAATGATTAGATAATAGTCCAATCCACCTCTAAGGACAGGCTTAATGCAGGGCAATAAAACATTTCCTCCCATTTGGGAGCTTAGCCCTGCTTTAAGCAGATGATCAAACTAACTGCAGAGTGGAGAGTCAAAGCAGGAGTCTAGTTCTGTGGGAATGAGGGTTCAGTTTATAAACTCTAGGCATCTATGGTTTGTTCAAGCAATTCACACACTATTCATGTTATAATTAACAGAGGTAAACCGGAGACTACAGATCATTGCCCACCACCTAGTACTTCTCTCATTTTGCTTTTAGTCTTTTTCCTGATTCATCCCAGTCCTTCCTGGTTCCTGATTCTGAGTTCACTTTCTATCTTTCTCTCTGCTTTCTCCTGACTTTTGCAACTTTAATAAAGCCTTGTTTTTTTAGCTTGTCCTTCTTTAAGTACTTCGGTTCATTCTACTTTGAGCTGCATTTTGTAGGTAACCATCTCTCCTCATTAGGATCCATTTACATTTTATAGTATTTACATTTGGCCATCACCAAGCCACGCTGTACAGGCAAGGGAGTTTTGGTACTAATTATATCCAGGCCAAAATTTGCTTTATCTTAGACCACAGCAATCCCTAGTCTGCTCAAAGGACAGCCTTGAGTAAAGGAATACAGGAACCTAGCATTTGCAGCCAGTTGAACAGACACAAGGAATAGTGACTATTGATTATTTCTACCATCCATACTTTCATGCATATTACTTGGGAAAAAAAAGAAAGAAAATTATCTTTTTTTTATTATTATACTTTAAGTTTTAGGGTACATGTGCACAACGTGCAGGTTTGTTACATATGTATACATGTGCCATGTTGGTGTGCTGCACCCATTAACCCATCATTTAGCATTAATTTATATATGACACAATAGTATTCCTTGAAGAGACTCATTTTAAAAGTACTGTTATGATGAATTCAAGTGACTGTGATTTGGTGACTGGATACAAGGCAATTATACAAAGATCACCACACTGGTTTGTTGTCATTGTGCTGGTTGTTGTTTTTCCTGCAGCAGTCAGAATTCTTTTTCTTTCTGAGACGGAGTCTTGCTCTGTTGCCGAGGCTGGAGTGCAGTGGCATGATCTCGGCTCACTGCAAGGTCTGCCTCCCGGGTTCACACCATTCTCCTGCCTCAGCCTCCTGAGTAGCTGGGACTACAGGCGCCTGCCACCACGCCCAGCTAATTTTTTTGTATTTTTTTAGTACAGACGGGGTTTCACCGAGTTAGCCAGGATGGTCTCAATCTCCTGACCTCGGGATCCGCCCACCTCAGCCTCCCAAAGTGCTGGGATTACAGGTGTGAGCCACCACACCCAGCCCAGAATTCTTAAATGTAAACAAATAAGTCAAGCTATTTTAAACAGAAATAAAATGTGTTAAAAGACAGGAAAACTCTGGAAGGACCAGAAAATCAGGCCTGGCATTTCATCAGAGAAAGGCCCCCAAATTACTCCACAGAACTGAAACAGTGGAGTCACCATTGCCATCCTCCCTGGGCACAGACATTGCAGCTTGCCTCATCGACCCAATGGATGTAAAGCACTGTCTGTCAAATGAGAAAATCTGCCTCTGCAGGCTTCACTTCTGCTTCAAACCTTACCAGAATGCTTCGATGTATCTTTCTATGTTATTAGCTTCTGAATCAAAGTCTGGAAATGTGTGACTAAGTGGCAAAGCCAGAGTCAAATGCCTAAGTTTCAGCTACAAGGGAGGCTAGGAAATATCCATGGAGGAGATAGTCTTTACCTCTCACCATGATGCATAAAATGGGAAATTCCTCAAGCACAGGAAATATGTCCAATGCTTCTGGACGGCCAAAGAGAATGAGAAGTGTCTACTGTAGTTCACTCCTTTAACTGTCCAACACAGCATATGACCTTCTTCTATACTTAATCTTCCCAATCACACAACAATAATGGTCTCATCTGAAATAATAAAACTACCCCCAGAAAAATGTACTCATGTTCCCTAAAGCAATGCCTTATTGGGTATTTTACCCAGCTCCATATCTAGGCTCACTGTGTAATGCCCAATCCTTTTCTAGTTCTATATATTGATATTCTGTATACAATACCCCACATAAAATAACATCAAAAAGAAGATGGATAAAAAATATAATTACAATATATTATCATGTGTATGACACACCAAGGAAAAAATGCCTATATTTAAACTTGCAAATAATAACATGCTTCAACCTAAAGTAATGCAACTAGTACAAAGGTGTACTAACTGATACAAAGGTGTACAAACCCTCTCCCCAAAAAGGGAAAGCCCAGAGCCCATAAGTTCCTGTATCCATGTTTGAGTGATACTTATTCCTCATGTTAATTACAATTCTATTGTGCTTTCCTGGGTAGCCAAAAGTTATAAGGTTAACTCCAACTAACACACATAATATAAACCAGTAGAGAGGGAAGAAAGGGGAAATTAATTAATATATAAAAATATATGCATATCAAGGTGAGGAAGAATATGTAGAGACATCACAATCCTCATTTCTTCAACTAGATATGAGACCATATTTAGTGATTAAAATTTTCCGGCCGGGCGCAGTGGCTCACGCCTGTAATCCCAGCACTTTGGGAGGCCGAGGCGGGCGGATCACGAGGTCAGGAGATTGAGACCATCCTGGCTAACACGGTGAAACCCTGTCTCTACTAAAAATACAAAAAATTAGCCGGGCGAGGTGGCGGGTGCCTGTAGTCCCAGCTACGCGGGAGGCTGAGGCAGGAGAATGGCGTGAACCCTGGGGGGCGGAGCCTGCAGTGAGCCGAGATTGCGCCACCGCACTCCAGCCTGGGTGAAAGAGCGAGACTACGTCTCAAACAAACAAACAAAAAAATTTTCCATTACCCATCCCATAATCTTTTTGTCTTCACCAGCCTTTAGCTCACCATGGTTTCTTTTTCCTAGGTGTTTTCCAGGCCGGCTTAACTCTGTCCAGCAGTATTCAGCAAGTGTCAGAGAATGCTTGCTAGAAAAGAAGCCCGCAGTGTGAGGCTGAGCAGGTAGGATGTGGGAAACCAGTGCCACCTGCTGCTGACACCTGTCCCATCCACACTCAGGCCTTCTCAAAGCCCAGCCTCTTCTGTCCGACAAATACCTGGAGGGACCCCTAGAGTAGGATGAGGTCTGGTGACTGCATGTGATGGCTCTACTGAGAAGAAAATGGGTCTGCCTGATTTGTTCCCAGAACCCAGTGCAATGCTTGACTCATAGTTAGAAGGCTAGGTGAGGTTTGGGTCAAAAGCATAGATCTGGAGCTGTACAAATCTAGATATGAGGACAATCTCTGATTCTTTGTGAGCTCTGTGATCTTGGCCAAACTTCTTAATGTCTCTGAGCCTCGGCTCTTTGTAAAATAGGAATTAAAATGGCAACTCCTTTATAGAGTTACTCTCATGATTAAGTGAGATAATGCACACAAGTGTTCAGCATGGTTCTGGGTCTGGGACACAGCGAATGTTCAATATATTCAGTTAATATTATTTCTTTTTACTATTATGAGCACAAAATAATTATTTTTTAATGAATAAATTTACCTATATTCAGGGAACCTGGAGTCCCGAGCTCAGGTTGAGTGCCAGAGTCTGTCCCCAGCCTCTGACAATTTTGTTTTGCTCCTAAAAAGAGGTCTGGGGCTGAAGAGGAATCCTGCCCCATAGCCCTACCTATTGTCTTGGGCCAAGGCTACCTCCTCTGAGCTTCTGCATGTCCTGTTCTTGGCAGTGTTTGGGGTCTGCCTTAGAGGTAAGCATGCCTCTAGGAACAGAGAGCTACCACCGGCTCAATCATTAATCTGACCACCACCTAGAGGCTCAGGCTATCGGGCCCCACTTCCCACCCCCAGGTTTCCCTGCCCCAGCCCTGGCTGAGATGTAGATGTCAGACCAGATGCCACCTTCTGCCCCTGTACTCTATGGGCAGATGGCCGCCCTCTCTAAATGGGCTTTTCTTACCTCAGCATTAGCATACCTGAGGGTCAGGCTACGGTAGGGAAGGAAATAGACTGATTCACTGAAAATCCGTTTGCTACGGCCAATTTGTAAACAACTGAGCTACCAAATTATTGAAAATTGATTTTTGTTTTAGTTTCAGTGTCACTTTCTTACAGGTATTTAACCACAGAGCAGCCTGCCCAGGCTTGAAATCCTTGTCTATTTCACGGTTCAAAGGCAGAGCACTTCTTAAGTGGACATCATTTAACTGTGAACAGCTGGACTTTCTCGTAGATTCAGCTTCCTATCTTCTTTACTGTTAGGGACATTTGCCTTACTCTTTGCTTAGCTTCTGAGTCTACTTCTACATGTGTTTCTTGCTCTGACAGCAAACTGTCTGCGGCCACCCAGCCTACATATGGTTAAGGGTTGGACAGTGTTCAGGGAATTGGCCATTCAGTAATTTGATGATTCAGCAAATGGATTTTCAGCAAATTAACTCTTGGAAAGTTGGCTTTTTGCAAATTAGCCATTCAATAAATTAGTTTTCATTGAATTGACCTAGATCCATAGGCAATCTAAGTTCCCAGGTAAAAGAATAGAATACTAACTGGTAGCAAAGAAAGAAAGAGTCACATATTTCTTGTACTCTAAAGGAATTAGGACTCACTAACTCCTAACCACTGTGTGTACCAGCAAGTGTGCACACACACACACACGTGTGCGATCTTTTAAGAAAACATGCAGTGGCCACATTACAGCAACCAGAGTCTGTCTGAAATGATCCAGAAGTCCAGGAAGCAAAGGAGAGGGAATGAGGCCACTTGTTGCATTGCCACCTAGAAACAAGAGACTGTGGAAGCCTGAATCTACTCAAGAGTTGGTTGGTTGGGGTGGGGGGGGGCGGGGAACCTGACTGAGAATTCAGTGGCGTCACCCTAGACAGCTGGTCTAATGTTTACGA
Organism: Symphalangus syndactylus; assembly: GCF_028878055.3. NCBI lineage: Eukaryota > Metazoa > Chordata > Mammalia > Primates > Hylobatidae > Symphalangus > Symphalangus syndactylus. The sequence continues at coordinate 89,401,231 of NC_072426.2, forward strand.
TGTTTGCAAGCTGATATATGCTGAGCACTTTCCATGCACAAGCACCACCCTAAGTGCTTGCATCAACCTGAAGGTAAGTACTGTTATCATCCCCACAATACAGATGAGAAAACCAAAGAACAGAGAAGTGAAGCAACTGACTCAATGTCACACAGCTAATGCATGGCGGAACCAGCACTTAAATCTGAAGCTCAAGACACACTTGTTCTCTGATGGTAGTCAAAGCTTGGTCTCAGCTCAGATGGAGGGCTGAGAACTGTGGCGTCAGGGTCACAGTCCAACAGTGTGGAACAAAGCCATAACCCAGGAGTAGGAATAGGAGACCAGAAGGGAAAACGAGGGGAGAGAACAGAAAATCAAAGGTACTGAGCTCCAGCTCTGTGCTAAAAATTGAGGTCACGGCTTTCTTCCGATTAGTCCTAAAACTTAGTCAAGATTCCTGTTGCAGAAAGGGGAAACCGAAGCCCAGAGTCAGGACCCACAGCTAGAAAATGGTGGAGCCAGGTTTAGCATTCAAATAGGCTTGACTGTAAAGGCTGTAGAAAGTGGGCTGAAATGTGGGGCTGCACAGACTGAGAAGAGAAGACAGGTGATGGGAAGATGAAGGTATTGGGCATTGAAGGTAAGCGAGGCCAGGCTCCCTGAGAAGGGTGACTTCTTTTCCCAGAAGCAACGAGGAGAAGTCAATCACTTGACCCTGGAAGTATTTCCCAAGGAGTAGCAGGATGTTCTAGAGAGAGCCCCAGCCATCCGGAGGATACCAGGCACTTGCAGCCATTTAATAAATCCCCTCCCAACTGTCAGACACAGCCCACTGAGGCATTTAATTTGGCAGAGCAAACATTGGTTATCAGTTAGAATGCTTATCACATGTCAATTAGCATTCTGTCATAATTGATGTCTAATTAACATACCATCGTATGTTGTTGGGTGCCAATTAAATGCCTAAACAGTCTTTTCTATTTTATTGCATCAACAAGACAGTAATTGTACATTTCGCAGTTCAGTAACTTTGGAGTTAATTTTATTGTAAGCCTTTTGGAATATAGAAACCCAGAGAGAATTCTCAGGCAGATATTTAATCGATGTGCTGCTTTGATATTGCTAAAGCTTACCTTATGTTCACTACTTTCCTGAGAAATCAAATTATTCATTTCTAGAAAGGTCAAACTCCACGAGGTGTCAGTGCCAAGCTCAGGCAAACATGTATGACAGGAATGAGCTGGACAGGCTGGGGAGGGAAGGGACAGAAGCGTGGCCTCAGCTGTCGTCCCTCTCTGCCAGCCCAAGTGTCTCTGGGAAAGGGCTTGCTAAATGCCTGGGACTTACAGTTAGCAGAATACGGACTCCAAGGTACCCAGGGTGGGGATGTGTACATGGCTGAGTCTCAGGCCCTGCATGCAGAGGACATAATAGGTATGTACATTTCTCAGTTCCGTTTGGAGAAGGACCCTGGCACTCTGCCATCTGTACCCCATGGAAGAGGAACAGTAACTACGTGGGAATTGGAAGCAGAGCTCCCCAAAAGCTTAGCAGAGAGGAAATGGTTGAAGCGCATATCCTGAAGTCTAAGAGACAAGGCTTCAACCTTGGCCACAGAAAGGTGTACTACTTATTAAGTAATTGTCTCTCAGCTCCAAACCCACCCTTCTATCTCAGCTCAGGGACGCTGAGGCTAGGATGCTGCAATCCACATTTCTGCTTTGCCAGCTGCTCTCTGTTGAACTTTACCAGTAGGGGGCGCTTCAGGGAGACTGGGGAACTGGAGGATGGAGCAGAACTTGCTCCTTCCCGTTGGCTTCTACTCCTATGAGCATCACCCTAGCAATGCCTCTTTGCCCCAGCAAAGGCAGTTCCTTCCTGTAGCAGCAGCTGGATTCATTTTGCAGTTTTTTTCATCCCATCTACCCTCCCACCCATTGCAGAAACCCAAGCACCGGCCATCACGCCCTACTCAATCTGAGTTCCAGTTCCAGGGGCTTTGCCCAAGCTTGAGTTTTAATAATTCCATTCTCTTCCTTTATTCCTCCAGCCCTAGGTGTGAGTGCTGCTTCCTGCAGTCACCACGTCTGTGATAGTTTAGAGTGTTTTTTATGTCCTTTCAGTTATGGAGTTCACAACTTTATCCCTAGTAAACAATTCTTTATATTAAATACTCTCTGCTCAAATAACTGCTGTGGTTCTGTCTCCCAGGGGGACCCTGACTGATATGGAAGGAAGGACTAGAACCAGAAGGAGGCCTTCAGAGGGCTACATGAAACACACTTGTACCAAAAGGAGGAGAACAAAGTAGGGGTGAGGGATGGAGGGAAGCGGAGGTGTGCAGGTGAGGAAGCCCACCTGCACTGGGCACTGGGGGAGAGTTAGCCTGCAGGGTCAGAACCCAGCTCTGCTCTGTACTCTCTGTGAAACCTAGGGCAAGTTGCTCAGCCTCTCTCTGCCCACTTTCCTCATTTGTAGAATGGAGATGATACATAAATTTGCTACCTCATAAATTTCCTTTGTGTATTTGATGATGGTTTCCATGAAAGCATCTGACCGAGTGCCTGGCAAAAAAAATGCTCAGATGTTTCCTGTTGTCATGACCATCATGAGAGGCTGATGGGAAAAAGGAGGGTAAGAAAACGCACAGAAAGGGAAGTTGCTTGCTCACCTTGGACTCTCACTGGGAAGCATCATGGAGTCCCTTTATACACAGCTCCTCTGGAGAGCGGGGAGGTGATCCCACCAGCTGTAGCTGCTGAAGTTGCCAACAGGGACTTGTTTTATAAATGAGCCAAAGATGGCCTCTGTACATTAGTCCATGGATTGCTTATTTCTGCACTGCAGGCTGAGATCTGTTAGCTCAAAAGCCTGCCAGCACCCAGCTAAAATTTTTACACATCCAATTATTTTTAAAATAGCTCAAACAAGCAATTTTTTATCCATTTAGAGACTGCTAGCTTTGCAAACTCCCCCCATCTCACCCAACAGCTGTCACCTCTTGATAAGATAGGGTCTTGCAATTATAAGGCGCCAAACTGCTAAGGCCCTTCAGAGCGCCGAGCTCAGAGACTCCCCGCTTTGAGGCTGGATAATCATTTTCTACCCTTTTGAAACACCGTGTTTACTGTGAACTAAATTATTGCATTACTTGGGTATATTTCAGCAATTTAATATTGTCCACTGATATATCCACTTCTATACCAGTACCATATTCTTTCAATTATTGTCCCTTTATATTAGGTTTTAATATCTGAAGCAAGGTTTAATATCTGAAATTTTTCATATCAAGATTTCAGTGGCTGTTCTTCTATGTTCATTATTTTAGATAAATGTTTTAAATGATTAGATTAAATGTTTAAAAAAAGATGATATTTATCTCATAATATTTTACCTGAATGAATGCTATTTCTAGATAAACTCAAAGAGAATTGCCACTTTGATAATGTCAATTGTTCTGGTCCCTTCATCCATTTCTTAGATAAATCACTATTGAGGCCGGGCACGGTGGCTCACGCCTGTAATCCCAGCACTTCGGGAGGCCAAGGCAGGTGGATCACCTGAAGTCAGGAGTTCAACACCAGCCTGGCCAACATGGTGAAACCTCATCTCTACTAAAAATGCAAAAATTAGCCAGGCGTGGTGGCAGACACCTGTAGTCCCAGCTACTCGGGAGGCTGAGGCAGGAGAATTGCTTGAACTCAGGAGGCGGAGGGTGCAGTGAGCCAAGAGCATGCCATTACACTCCAGCCTGGGCAACAGAGCAAGACTCTGTCTCCAAAATAAATAAATAAATAAATCACTATTGAGGCCTCCTAAGTGCCAGGTACATTGTAGGTGCTGGGACACTGGGCAATGTCAGCTATGATTACTGTCCTCTCAAAGCTTTTTGTAAACTGTATTTATTTGAAGAATCATTCACAGGCAGGTAAGAGTTGAATTCTCACCACAGTGTGGCTGCAAGTGGTGCTTGGAAATTAAGGACATGATGAGGCCTGGACTGGGCTCCACACTTCTCCCAGGCAGTGCTTGATGGGGAGCTGTTATCGTATGTTCCCTGCAGAGCACCCAGGGCTGCCTTGGCCAAGTGCATGTTCAAATGGAGACAGCCTGGGAGCCTGTTTAACGACTCAGAACAGGAGCAGGATTTGGAGAGATTGGAAATTAAATGTCTAACTGAGTCCTGAGGATTGTGGCTAATGGGCTCACCTTGGGAAGGGGATTGGGATCCTGGCATTTTGTAGAAGTGACCAGATTTCTTACTGCCTTCCAGAGATCTCAGGGTGGCCTCTTGACGAACTGTTGGCAACAAAGTCAGCAAGGCTTAGAGACTCTTCATGGAGGGTGGAGCCCAGAAAGGGTCCACTGGACTCAGCAGCCCCCTCCCCATCGACCATCTCCCTGCCCTGTCTGGCTGTCACTGCTCTCTATCTGCTCAGACCTAGTGCCTAGTTCCCAGGCAGACCCATCTCCTAAACAGGCCTGTGCTCATGCAGGTCACCCCCAGGGGACAGTCAGAACAGCTTTGCAGGTTCCAGAGGGCTTGTCTTCTTCATTTATCCCTTTTCCAGTAAAAATTTATCAGCGGCTGGCCCCATGTCTGGCAATGAGAAAGATGCAGGGATGTACTGATGGATAAGACAACGTTGTGTATAACAAACAAAGGAGTTGGCTCCAGGGCAAGGAGAGACCAACAACCCGTTAATTAGGAAAACAAGCAATTTGTGGAAGAGAAAACTTGAATGACCAACAAGCATATGAAAAAAGGCTTGGCCCCATCAGTCATTGGGCAAAAATACAAATGAACCAAAATATGACTTCATTTTATAACCAGATTGAACTTGGAGAAAACTCAAGTAATGTTTATTCATGTTTTGTTGTTGATTTTCAGACAGGGTCTCACTATGTTGCCCAGGCTGAAATGCAGTGGTGCAATCATGGCTCACCGCAGTCTCAACCTCCTGGGCTCCAGAAATCCTCCCGGCTCTAATTCTCGAGTAGCTGGGAAGGCACTTGGGAAGGCACCTGGCCTTGACAATGTTTTTAAAGCTGAGGATGCACACACCCTACGTAAAGCCAACAATTCCACCACTAGTGCACCTGCTGATAGATTCTTGCTTTGGCAACAGGAGATACAGGCAAGAACATTCACTGCAAAAGGTTTACAATGTTGAAAAGTCAGAAACAAATGTACTCCCCAGGAGAGAAAAGGATAAGTAACCATGGTTTATTCTTACAATCAAAAGCACTCCACTGTGGTACAAATGAACAAAACATATTTACGAATTAACATGAATAATTCTCAAGAGTGTGAAACTGAATAGAGATTTAACTCAACTTCAGAAGCCTGGGAGTAGAGGGGAAGGGAATGGGAGTATTGGGGCTTTAGTCGTATTGTTTTAATATTTTATTTCTTCAAAGAGAGAGGCAAAGGTAAAACAAATGTGGCAAGCTGTTATCATCTATTAGATCTGGGTGGTGAACACATATTTAAATTTTTTTTTTTTAATGTTTGAAAATTTTTTTTTGAGGCTACGGTAACCAAAACAGCATGGTACTGGTACCAGAACAGAGATATAGAACAATGGAACAGAACAGAGCCCTCAGAAATAATGCCGCATATCTACAACCATCTGATCTTTGACAAACCTGACAAAAACAGGCAATGGGGAAAGGATTGCCTATTTAATAAATGGTGCTGGGAAAACTGGCTAGCCATATGTAGAAAGCTGAAACTGGATCCCTGCCTTACACCTTATACAAAAATTAATTCAAGATGGATTAAAGACTTACATGTTAGACCTAAACCCATAAAAACCCTAGAAGAAAACCTAGGCAATACCATTCAGGACATAGGCATGGGCAAGGACTTCATGTCTAAAACACCAAAAGCAAGGGCCACAAAAGCCAAAATTGACAAATGGGATCTAATTAAACTAAAGAGCTTCTGCACAGCAAAAGAAACTACCATCAGAGTGAACAGGCAACCTACAGAATGGGAGAAAATTTTCGCAACCTACTCATCTGACAAAGGGCTAATATCCAGAATCTACAATGAACTCAAACAAATTTACAAGAAAAAACAAACAACCCCATCAAAAAGTGGGCAAAGGATATAAACAGACGCTTCTCAAAAGAAGACATTTATGCAGCCAAAAAACACATGAAAAAAAAAGAAAATGTTTCATAATAAAAAAAACTGAAAAGAATATTTTGGCTGGGCACAGTGGCTCATCCCTGTAATCCCAACACTTTGAGAGGCCAAGGTGGGAGGATTGCTTGAGGCCAGGAGTTTGAGACCAGCCTGGGAAACATAGCATGACCACACCTCTACAAAAATCCTTTTTTTTTTTTTTTTTTTTTGAGACAGAGTCTCGCTCTGTCACCCAGGCTGGAGTGCAGTGGCATGATCTTGGTTCACTGTAACCTCCACCTCCTGGGTTCAAGCGATTATCTGCTTTAGACTCCTGAGTAGCTAGGACTACAGGTGCCCATCACCATGCCCGGCTAATCTTTTTGTATTTTTTATTAGGGCCAAGGTTTCGCCATGTTGGCCAGGCTGGTCTTGAACTCCTGACATCAGGTGATCCGCCCGCCTTGACCTCCCAAACTGCTGAGATTACGGACATGAGCCACTGTGCCCGGCCAAAAATAATTTTTTTTAAAGTAGCTGGGTGTGGTAGCACACCCCTATAGTCCTAGCTACTCAAGAGGCTGAGGCAGGAGGATCACTTGAGCCCAAGAGGTCAAGGCTGCAGTAAGCCACGATCGTGCCACTGCACTCCAGCCTGGGTGACAGAGTGAAATCCTATCTCTAAAAAAAAATAAAGAATACTTTAAAACACAGTCTTCCAGGAGCTCCTAGCCTCCTAGGGTCATGAGATAACAATGTGATAAAGAGTTTTACAGGGAGTCAGACCGAAGACAAATGCCTGGAAGAACTCGGGGAAAGCATCACAGAAGGGGTGAGACAATTTGGGTCCTGAGGGATCCATAGGAGTCTTTTGGCTGGAGAAGGAAAGTCTGGGCCCCTTGGGCAGATGCTCATGTAAAAGCACAAGGATGGAAAAGCATGCTGTTTGGGGGACCGGGATGGGTCGGAGAGGCAGCTGGGGTGGGAGGGTAGAGGCCTAACCAGGAAGGCTCTGGGCCACACTAAAGACCTCTTCCTATGGGACAGGGAGAGGAGCGATATGCGTAGTTTCTCTGTTCCTCGCTTCTCAGACAACCATGATTCAAAAAGGAAAAACAAACAAACAAAAAACTGTGAGCCCAAAAGAAGCTAAGTATGATTCACTGGACTTCTGGCAATGGCTTACGAAAGACCATCGCCTGCAGACCACGTGACTCAGGTAGAATCCATGGCCCAGGCCTGGCCAGTCAGAGTATTGCTTCTCAACTGATGCAGTTTTACAGATGAACACATGGTCCAATCTAAGTCACAGGTAGGGAGTGACACCTTTACTGGGTTTCCTAGAAAGGGACTCTCCCTCTTCCGCTAGAGCCTAACAGGATTTGACTGTCCTGCCAGGGGTAGGAGCCTGAGACCAGATCTGACATGGAGGAGACAGGAGCACAAAGAAGGATGGAAAGAAATGGCATCCGTACGGCTTCTGTCAAACCTAAATCAGCCACACCTCAACTCCTCCCGCTTAAGTAAGTTTGGATCTGGTTCTCCATCACCTACTTCAGTTAATCTCATGACTTTATCCCTTGTCCAGCTTAGAGTCAGTTTCCCTATCTTCAACTTTGGGCCCCTTAAAGCATGGTCGGCCTCCTCCCAGGCTGATGACCTGAGCTTTGTATGTATCTCAAAGACCCGCCTTGGATAACCCTGGGAGGCTGGCCAGTAGGCAGAGAGGGTCAAATGCCTGATGAGAGAAGGTGAGAGAGGCGGCTTCAAAGATTGTGGGAGCAGGGCAAGGAGGGTTCAGAGAGGGGCACAAACATCCCCTTCTCCACAAAGCATACAAGTCACCCACCGTTTGTTCAGCCCACGTATTGAATGGGGCCTTCCACGGTGGCTGCATCGCAGCAGGCGTATTTAACATCACCCTTGTCAATCTGTGACAGCCATTTCTGCATTCTCTTCTCATCGCCATTAACATAGAAATAGCTCCATAATGACACCAGGCCTTCCCGAGCACCACTCTCTGCTTATCTCATTATAAATGAAACCATCTTGTTATGTGGGTAAACTGGAAACAGGAACGTTCTGTATCAGATGTCACGGGGCAATTCTCCCTCATTATTTCATCACGCCAAGAGAAATTGGAGCGGCTGCTAAAATCTGCTCCTGTTTTTGAGCTTTAGGAGCAACATTTTAGAAGAGAAGCAGCTCAGATGTCAGCTGCAGTGAGTCCTAGGGAGTCTGTGAGGGGTATATTTCCTAACAACTCCCTGGTATTATTTGTCTTTGCACAAAGCAATGCCCCAGAGCATTAAAGGCTGGGGAGGAGTGGAGATGGGGAGGGGTCCAGGCCTGGCCAGAAATCCCCCCCAGCCAACCATTGGGTTCAGCTTTGCAGCAAGGAAGGCAGAGGCACGCAGCAGCCAAAGCCCAGCTGTAATGCCCTGTGACCTGCGGAGGGCTGCTAATGGGTAAAAGTAGAAGCGGAGGCTTGCCAAGGAGTCTGTTTGCTCCTTTTCCAGAGCTCTATTGGGAATCTTCATGGAATGCGGCCTGTCCATCACAACTCAGCCCACTGTTTGTATAATGGCTTTTCCTGGCTGGTGGCTAATTGCTTTAGAATACCTGTGCTGGGCCCCCAGGTCACCATTCACTATGTTTTATGGCTCTTGGAAAGGAAACCACTTATCAGGTGTGTAAACTCGAGGCAAATCAGGATCCTTAAGAACATGCTGTTGTACTTGAGCTACAGGGAAGGAAAGCTATGATGCTTGGAAACACCAATGTAACTGGCAGTGGCGTCTTCCATGGCTTTGAATGAGACAAGACAGCTGCTGTAGCCCCATCCAACAGAGAAAAGGAAAGAAAATCAGAATCTATCTTTGCGGTGTCAATTGTTCCATAAGCGGAGGCTACGAGATTTGGAGACAATTAATAAGAACGTTGTTATATCAAGTTGGGCCCCTCTACCAAGTCTTTGCAGAATTCCATCCCAGGGTGACGCTAGGTAGCAGCCTGGCCCCTCACCTTGTCCTGGTCGTGCAGGGCATTTGTCTGAACTCTGACTGAAGATAGTGTCCTCCCCTCCCTACACACATACACCACACACACACAAGTATATACACCATACACACCACACAAGGTCTTAGGAAGACAGAGAGCTCTGTGGCTTGCACAATTTTCAAAACATCATTGTCTCAATGATATCATTTATATCATGGAATTGGGCTATAAGCCATTCAGGCCTGACCAAGAAAAGGACATTGGTCAGTCAGCTTTGCTGGACAACCTCCACAAGCTCTCAGTGGCATACGACAATAAGCACTAATTCCCATGCTTGTAAGCGTGGCCCACTGAAGACCCCTGGATGCTTGTCAAGGCTGGGCTCAGCAGGGTGGCTCTGCTTCCGGCAGTGGGACTGCAGGGCTCAGCTCCCCACTGCAGACTGGGCTCAGGCCTGCTCTATGTGTGCTTATTATGGGATCCAGGATGAAAGGGCAGCAGCTACCAGGAGGAAATGCTTCTCATTTAGGTTCAATCAGTGGAGTGCGGGAATGCAAAGCCAATCTCTCAAACACATTGCAAAGCCTCTGCTAACTCTATGACTGCCAGTGTTCCATTAGGCAAAGTCATCTGCCCAAACCCAAAGTCAAGGACCTGGAAGCATGCTCTGCACAGCCTGAGGCCATGGTGAGGGTGAGTGTGGGATCCTATTCCCCCTATGCCCATCCAGATGTGCAGCCTGCCTGGGGGTGCTGAGCAGTGTTTGGGGACTACAGCCTGTGGGAAGGAGGCCAAGCCCTTCTACCTGAGCAGGGACAGCAGAGATTCTGGGCTCTGTCGGCCAATGCCCAGCTAAGGACAGGAAATTCGAGGTGAGTGACACCCAGAGGTTCGGAGAGGAAATGACACCTGGAAAGCCTCGCCCTTAAGTCCAGCCTTTGCCCTGAGGGGTGGGAGCCCATAGGCCTTCCAGCTGGGTCCCCGCAGGAGAGGCCTGGAGAATGGAGGGGAGAGCACTTTGTAGTCATCTGGATCTGCCTGCAGCCCCGGTCACCTGGCTGAACCTGGGCAGGGCTGGGCCAGGCCCTCTTTGGACAGGGGCCCTGCACCACGTGGACAGAACCGAGGCTCGGGAATCCTTGCTTCCCACGGCAACTTTTTCCTCTGGAAAACAGGAGAGACAGAAACGTGTTGCACGGAAGCACCGGGAACGCGGCGCGCCCACGCTTCTGGCCCTGGCTGGGGGCGCTGTCGGGAGCTCCACCCCTCATTCCGAGGGAGCCCCCCAGGACCCCCGCACCCTCCCTCTCCCCTGCGCTTGAGAAGGACTTGGTGTCGCCAGGTCGCGGGAATTTTCATCGCCTCTGCAGCCCTGGAGGAGGGCGCCGTTTCCATCCCTCACCATAGGGTGCAGCCGCAGGCCAGGACGCTCAGCTGGCCCCGCTGCGGCGTCCTGGCAGACAAAGTCGTCAAGGGGATCTCCAAGCGCAGCGAAGTTGCCCCTCAGTTGATCAGGCAGGGTCGGGGGACCCGGCCCTGGGATCCCGCGACCCTACGGGCCACGGAGCTAGCGTGACCCGGCCCCGGTGAGGCGGCTCCGGAGCGGGAGCCGCGCGCACTCATGTGGCCATGCCTGGGAACGCAGGAACGGGAAACGCGCCGCCGGGAGCTCAGGACCAGCTGCCAAGACCCCAGGGAAGGAAACATCATCTGGAGGCAGGAGGCGAAGGGAGGGAGGCCCCGGGGGCCCCTCGACAGGCCTCACTCACGCTCTGCATGTTGGAAGGCCCTTGACAGAACTGAATCTTTTATGATGGCCAGAGATGCATCCCCTTTGAAAGGAGGGCTGCCGGGTAGCACAGCCCTGCATCCTGTTCCCCAAGTTTCCCTTTCCCCTGCGGACTCACTGAGCACCTAGTCACCCCACGGCTTTGCTCTCCCTTGGGAGCTCTAGCCTGAGCCCTGTGCGAGGCTCCTCCTGAAGGAGGAGGCAGCCTAAGAGACATAGCCCAGGGTAACAGGAAACAAGACAGTAACAGACAACTAAGTCCTGTGGAATCCATTCATTCCACAGGAGGTGGGGCGTGCCCACCATGAGCCAGCCACCCTGGAAGGCTCTGAAGCTGTGTCCTTTGCACGCTACAGGAGGCTTTTGAATTCGACCACCAAAATTCAGACTTACCAAAGGGCAAACCCCACAGTGAGTCTTCTGCTCAGCAGGGGGCTTCTGGGTCCCTTCCCTGCTTTAAGCCCAGAAAGAGACCTCACATACTTCTGGCTCCCCAGCCCTATGCACCTCTGACGTGAGAACTCACATTTAAGGGGGAGTTACTGTGTGGGAGGCACACACACCCTTCTGATCATTTGAGTGGGCACTGGTCCTACCCAGTTTCATTCAAGAATTGGGGTGTGACTGATGTGGTTTGGCCGTGTCACCACCCAAATTTCATCTTGAATTCTCATTTATTGTGGGAGAGACCTGGTGGAAGGTAATTGAATTATGGGGGCAGGTCTTTCCCATGCTGTTCTTGTGATAGTGAATAAGTCTCACGAGAGCTGATGGTTTTAAAAACAGAGTCTCTCTGCACAAGCTCTCTTCGATTGTCTGCCACCATGTGAGACCTGCCTTTCACCTCCTGCCATGATTGTGAGGCCTCCCCAGCCATGTGGAACTGTAAGTTCATTAAATCTCTTTCTTTTGTAAATTGCCCAGTCTCAGATATCACTATCAGCAGCATGAAAACGGACTCATATAGTAACCTTAGATGTGCTAAGAGTAAACTGGAAACTTTGAAGAAGTTTATCCGGGCAGGTTGCCTTCACATTTTGGCCTGCTGCCTGGGAGCTTGATGCCATCTTTTGTATTTAGCCCAAGATTCTCAAACTTGTGATCAGTTATACTCCAAAGAATCCATAAAGGAATTTTGCTTTATTTAGTCATTACATGGAGCATGGTGCACTGGGATATGTTGACAGTCGTTTGATGTGATTGTGAGTTTGTTATTGATATAATTGGTGCAGCCAGAGAAAAGCAGCTAAAACTTCTGGGAAATTGACTCATAATATTGTAACGCATGATATAGGTGAAAAAGAACCACAATAATGATTGGGGACTTGTGGTTCCCGTGTGCTTGAAGATGTGTGCGCTTGGGATTTTGATAATTTACAAAGCTTTATGCCCTCATCTCTCTGCTTTCCAGCCTTTTTAAGATCTGAAAGGAAATTTGCAAATTGGCTTCTGAAAGCTATAACTGATACATCAGCAAATGAAAGCTGGCCTTGGCGAGTGAAGTCCAAATCCTGGGGCCCAGACCTGGACCCCAGTGATGGAAGGAGCACTGTATAGCTGGAGACCAAAGAATCCTTTTCAAAAGAGACACCCACTTCAGGTGCCCGGGTGGTTCATCCTACTTCTGAAAACAAACTTGCGTCCCTCTGCCGCTCTTTCCCGTTGTTGACAATACCCCCACCCCAGTCCCTGGCCTGCTGACACGGAGAGAACGTGTCCCAACTGGCAGAGCAAAGTTGTTTGGGGCCACTGAACACTCTAGCCAAATTCTTCAATTCTAAGCTAGCCTGCATCTAGAAGACAAAGACAACTGTTCTCCCACAATAACACAAAAGGTTCTTAGGGTTTTGGGGCATTACCCATGGTGACCAGAGTGCCTAGTCCACCTCTCTCTGGAGCCAGGAAGAAAGAGAAATACTCTCTCTAGAGTATTTCTTCTATCTCTAGACTAGAAAGAAATACAGTGCCAGCCACATATGCAATTTTAAATGTTTAAAAAGTCACATTTTATAATGTGAAATCAGTAAAATTAATTTTAATAACTTATTTTTTATTAATCCAGCATGAAATAATTTATTTCAAGATGTAATAAGTATAACAATTATTAATGAGATATTTTACCTTTTTGATCTGAAATCTGCTGTGGATTTTATATTTCCAGGGCATCTCAGTTCAGACCAGCTGCAATTCAAGTGCTCAGGAGCCACATGTAACCTGTGACTGCGTTATTGGACAGCGCAGGTCTAGAGTACATCTCTGCAGCTCATGGAACAACAGAGCACCGTCACTGCCACCACCCAAAGTCCAAACCAAGGGGCCAGGCCCTCAGCGCTGCCTTCGAAACATAACTGAACCAAAACTACCATAAATGTGGGTGGTGTCTGGGCCCGAAAGACCTAGTGCATAGCATTTGCTGAAGCCTTCATGGGGCATTCTCATCCCAGGAATGACTGCTTGGGGAAACGCCCCTATATAAACAGGCATACTTGTTCCATTGGGACCCTTGGTTGGCTTTTCCAGGTAAATGAATGTCCACAGGAGGGCACCTACAACATCTTTAGTGCCATTGTTGTTGAATTAAAAATGAAGTCCAAGGCTGGTTTTGTGATGGATTAATCGACTTTTTATTGTGCAATAAGCAATGGAACACACGTTTCCTTCTTAGGGTTGGCTGCCGGGAAACTCAGAGCCAAGTCCGCTCTCAGTTAAAAACTATTGCCTCAGCTATTCCTCCATTATGATATAGTTGTTTTTCTTTCACTTTTATTTTAATACTTTGAGGATTTGACAGGGTTTCCATCTTCTGAAACTTTAAGCAACTGAAAATCATTTTGAGAAATGGGCGCGGTATGTATAAGGAAGGTTTCAGATTTTACCACTAGATGGCAGCATTGTACAATAGACTACCGCCTTCAGCCTCCCGCCGGCCCTCCCCACCACCACTCCGGCCTATTCCACTCCTTTAATAGCTCTGTGACTTTGAGCCATTGACCTTCAACACTCTGAGCCTCTGTTTTATCATGTGAAAAAGGAAATGCTATTGTGAAAATGAACTGAGATGAAATATAGCTGGAGATGTAGTAGTAGCCTTGTGATTAAGTGCATGGATTCTGATGCAGATGACCTGGTTTCAAATTCTATTTCGCCATTTAATAGCTATAAGTGCAGGCAAGGTATCTAACTTCAAGCCTTAGCTTCTCCTCTGTAAAATAGTGAGGCTAGTGCCTGCTTCTTAGGAATGTTGCAAGAATTTGAGGGCAGGGTATAAAGCGCTTAGAACAATGCCTGGCCACACAGAACATCAAGGGTTAGTAGCTACCATCATTATCATCATCAACACGTAAAGCACCCAGCACAGCACATGGACTCACTCTTTTAGACCCCAGTGTGACACTCATGTGCCTGTTGGTCTATGAGATGTTGGAAATGAGGCCTCTGCGTGGGCTCTTCTTTGTGCCAAGGTGGGAGAACTGACTCCTGGCCCTGCTGCTCTTTGGGATCAGAAACTGAGTGGGGAGGGAGGCATGTGGTAGGTGCACTGGGAAGAAAGATGTCTCGGAGCAGATTGTGCTGTGGGGAAAGCTTGCAGGAAGTGGGCTGGAGAGGTGAACAAATCTCTTTACGAATGTCATTGTGCAGTGTATTTGGATCCCGTCACCATTTTTGACAAAGCAAGTAAAGAGTTAACACTATTGTGAACTTTTGGCTCCCGGACTGTGTTTTAGTTTTTCCACTGCACCCTAAACACTAAACAAGAGTGGTCCTTCATTTATAATGGTTGCATTTATAAAGCACTCAACAAACATTAACTATTATTGTTGAGTGTGAGAGAACACTCAATAAACATCATGTATTATTATGCGACCAGGCTTCTGCATTCCACACCCACGTGGGGGTATAACGCTGGGTTTTCTCCAGCGCAGTCTCCACCTGCAGGACCACAGAAACCCCCAAACTCCCTGTTGTTTCCTTTGAGACTTGCTATATTTTCTGTTTCCAAGAACAAAAATGATTTTGTTGAATTTAATTTTCAAGTTTATATTACAGCAAAAGAAACTCAGATTTGGAAAACAAAATTAAAATTATAGTATTGAATATTCTTTCTTTAAACTCCACCCCCTCAGATATTCTAATTAACCCTCTGAAGGCAGCTTAACCTTCCCTGAAGCTCCTTGGTTCCATGAGAAGTGATTCCCCCTCAACCTCCCTCTCTAAATCTCTTCCTGTGTTAAAAAATCAATATTAGACATGAGGCCCTGCCTCAGTTTGGGGAGGATATATCTAAACACCACGGGCCCTACAGTCTGGCGTACTCAGCTTCCCAAACCCTCTGCGCTATATTCCTAAGATTCCCACTGCTTCACTCATTGATAAGGAATAATGTAAGACTAACTTTATTAAAACAATTTGGGGTCACCATGTGGCGCCCAGACAGTCATCTCTTGCTACACAGTGTGTTTGGAGGAATAAGGTAGGAATCAGACGCAAAATCTTCAGTGGGGCTCTCAGAACAAGGGGTCCCAAATTAGAGGGTCCAGAGACCTGGGGCCATGCCCCCTGGCCAAATGGGCCTGTGATGGACATCTGACAGTGAGCACAGGCTTTGCCTTCCCACCCCCCCAAAGTTGGAAGGCAGCTGTGGCTCATTGCTGCTATCCTCCTGGGCCACCAAAGGTCACAGCACAGGTCTATGGCCATAGGGAGTCAATCTCTCTTGGGGGTTCCAGCTTCAGCAGCATCAGCCTTGAGAGAACAGGGGGCTGTGCAATCAGGCAAGTACAAGGTGGGGAACAAAGGCATCCACATTGGGAAAGGAAAAGTAATACTGTCTACTGTAGGTGACAAGCTCCTGTGTGCAGAAAATCCCATGGAACCCATAAAAGCACGATCAGAACTAATACAAAGATCTATTAGTCTGCTTTAATGCTGCTGATAGAGATATACCAAAGACTGGGTAATTTAGAAAGGAAAAGAAGTTTAATGGACTCACAGTTTCATGTGGCTGGGGTGGCCTAACAATCATGGTGGAAGATGAAAGGCATTTCTTTTTTTTTTTTTTTTTTTTTTGAGACAGAGTCTGGCTCTGTTGCCCAGGCTGGAGTGCAGTGGCCAGATCTCAGCTCACTGCAAGCTCTGCCTCCCGGGTTCACGCCATTCTCCTGCCTCAGCCTCCCGAGTAGCTGGGACTACAGGCGCCTGCCATCATGCCCGGCTGATTTTTTGTATTTTTTAGCAGAGACGGGATTTCACCATGTTAGCCAGGATGGTCTCGATCTCCTGACCTCATGATCCACCCGCCTCAATCTCCCAAAGTGCTGAGATTACAGGTGTGAGCCACTGCGCCCGGCCGAAAGGCATTTCTTATGTGGAGGCAGGCAAGAGAGACAATGAGCAGGGGAACTCCCCTTTTTAAAACCATCAGATCTCGTGAGACTTATTTACTACCACGAGAACAGCACAGGAAAGACCCACCCCCATGATTCAATTACCTCCCACTGGGTCCTTCCCATAACATGTGGGAATTACGGGAGCTACAATTCAAACTGAGATTTGGGTGAGGATACAGCCTAACCATATGATTCCACCCGTAGCCCCTCCCAAATCTCATGACCTCACATTTCAAAATATATCATGCCTTCCCAACAGTTCCCCAAAGTCTTCTTTCAGCAAAGTCTCATTTGAGACAAGGCAAGTCCCTTCTACCTTATAAGCCTGTAAAATCAAAAGCAAGTTAGATACTTCCTAGATACAATGGGGTTACAGGCACTGGGCAAATAAACCCACTCCAAATGGGAGAAATTGGCCAAAACAAGGGGCCACAGGCCCCATGCAAGTCCAAAACCCAGTAGGGAAGTCATTAAATCTTAAAGTTCCAAAATGATCTCCTTGACTCCATGTCTCACATTCAGGTCATGCTGACACAAGAGGTGGGCTCCCATGGCCTTGGGCAGCTCCGCCCCTGAGGCTTTGCTGGATACAACACCTCTCCTGGCTGCTTTCACAGACTGGCATTGAGTGTCTGAGGCTTTACCAGTTGCATGGTGCAAGTTGTTGGTGGATCTACCGTTCTGGGGTCTGGAGGACGGTGGCCCTCTTCTTACAGCTCCACTAGGTGGTGCCCCAGTAGGGACTCTGCGTGAGAGCTCGACCCCACATTTGCCTTCTGCACTGCCCTTGCAGAGGTTCTCCATGAGGGCCCCACCCCTGCAGCAAACTTTCGCCTGGAGATCCAGGTGTTTCCATACATCCTCTGAAATCTACGCAGAAGTTCACAAACCTCAATTCTTGACTTCTGTGCACCTGCAGGCAACACCACGTGGCAGCTGCCAAGGCTTGGGGCTTGCACCATTTGGAGTCATGGCCTGAGCTGTACCTTGGCACCTTTTAGCCACAGCTGGAGCAACTGGGATGCAGGGCACCAAGTCCCTGAGTTGTACACAGCACAGGGGCACTGGACCCAGCCCAGGAAACCCTCCTACGTCTCTGGCCTGTGATAGGAGGGGTTGCCTTGAAGTTCTCTGACATGCCTTGGAGACATTTTCCCCATTTTCTTGGTGATTAACATTGGACTCCTTGTTGCTTATCCAAATTTCTGCTGCCGGCTTGAATTTCTCCCCAGAAAATGGGTTTTTCTTTTTATCACATCATCAGGCTGCAAACTTTCCAAATGTTTGTGCTCTGTTTCCTCTTGAACACTTTCCTGCTTCATAATTTCTTCCACCATGGCTGGGCATGGTGTCTCATGCCTGTAATCCCAGCACTTTGGGAGGCTGAGGCAGGCGGATCACCTGAGGTTGGGAGTTCGAGACCAGCCTGACCAACATGGAGACACCCCATCTCTACTAAAAATACAAAATTAGCCAGGCGTGGTGATGCATGCCTGTAATCCCAGCTACTTGGGAGGCTGAGGCAGGAGAATCGCTTGTACCCAAGAAGCAGAGGTTGCGGTGAGCCGAGGTTGCACCATTGCACTCCAGCCTGGGCAAGAGGAGTGAAACTCCATCTCAAAAAAAAAAAAAAAAGAAAGAAAGAAATTTCTTCCACCAGATACCCTAAATCATCTCTCTCAAATTCAAAGTTCCACAGATCTCTAGGGCAGGGGCAAAATGCTGCCAATCTCTTTGCATAGCAAGAGTGACCTTTACTCCAGTTCCCAACAAGTTCCTCATCTCCATCTGAGACCACCTCAGCCTGGACCTTATTGTCCATATCACCATAAGCAATTTGGTCAAAGCCATTCAGCAAGTTTCTAGGAAGTTCCAAACTTCCCCTCATCTTCCTATCTTCTGAGCCCTCCAAGTCTCTAGGAAGTTCCAAACTTTCCCACATTTTCCTGTCTTCTTCTGAGCCCTCCAAACTGTTCCAAGTTCTGCCTGTTACTCAGTTCCAAAGTCGCTTCCACATTTTCAGATATCTTTACGGCAGCATCCCACTCTCAGTACCAATTTACTGTATTAGTCCGTTTTCATGCTGCTGATCGAGACATACACAAAACTTGGTAATTTATATTAATGGACTCACAGTTCCACATGCCTGAGGAAGCCTCACAATCATGGCAGAAGGTGAAAGGCACATCTTACATGGTGGCAGACAAGAGAGAGAATGATCAGGGAAACTCCCCTTTATAAAACCATAGATCATGTGAGACTTATTCACTACCAAGAAAACAGCACAGGAAAGACCTGCTCTCACTATTCAATTATCTCCCATTGGGTCCCTCCCACAACACATGGGAATTATGGGAGCTAAAATTCAAGATGAGATTTGGGTGGGGACACAGCCAAAGCATATCATAAGCACAGTAAGTCTCAGGATACAGGATCAATATACAAAAATCAATTGCACTTCTATGTATAAACAATGAACAATCTGAAAAAGATATTAAGGATACAATTCCTTGCACAACAGCAACAAAAAATAAAATACTTAGGAATAAATTTAACAAAAGAAGTATAAGATTTTTACACTGAAAATTATAAAACATTGCTGAGGGAAATTTAAAAAATCTAAATAATTTTAGAGACATTTCATGTTCATGGATTGGAAAATTCAGTGTTGACAAGACGACTATTCTTCCCAAACTGAATAGATTCCATGCAATTCCTATCAAAATTCCAGCATGCATTTTTGCAGAACTTAACAATATGATCCTAAAATTTATATGGAATTATGAAAGACCATGAATAGCCAAATAAATTTTGAAAAAGAAGAGCAAATTTGGAGGACTTTAATTTCCTAACTTCAAAACACTGTAAAGCTATAATACAATTATGAAGACAGTGGGGTCTGGCATGAGAACAGATGTATGGATCAACAGAATAGAGCTGACCATCCAGAAAATAAATTCTTTGATTTACAGTCAATTTACTTTCAACAAAAGTGCCAAGAGAGCTCCTTGGGTAAAGGATAGCCCTATTAACCAATGGTGGTGAGACAATTTGGTATCCACATGCAAGAAGATGAGCTTTAACCCCCACCTCATGCCATACACAAAAATTAACTCAAAATGGATCACAGACTTACACGTAAGAGCTAAAACAATATGACTTTTAGAAGATGACATAGGAGAAAATCCTCAAGGCCTTGGGCAAGGCAAAAATTTCTTAGATATAACACCAAAAGCAAAAAACAAAAGAAAAAAATTGATAAATTTGACTTCATCAAAATAAAAAAACTCTTATGCCCTAAAAGACATAGACAAACAACAGACTGAGAAAATATCTGCACAACACATATCTGATAGTGACTTGTATCTAGAATATACAAAGAATGCTCATACTTGGTAAGCAAGCCCATCAAAAACCATGGACAAAGATTTAAATGGATGTTTCACCAAAGAAGGTATATGAATGGCTAATAAGCAAAGCACATGAAAAGATGCTCATTGTATTAGTCATTAGGAAAACACAAAGCAAAAGCACAACGAGACACCATTTCACATGCAGAACAATGGCTATAATAAAATATACAGTAACAAATGTCAAGAATGTGGAGAAATGGGAACACTTATACATTGCTACTAGGGACATAAAATGGTGAAGCCAACTTGAAAAACAGTTTGGCAGTTTCTTAACAAGTTATACATAAATTTTTCATATGATCCAGCAAATTCCACTCTTAGGTATCTACCCAAGAGAAACGAAAATATATTGAAATGGCCTCGTTTTCTGGGGTGCCACCTGAAGTTCTTTGTCTCACAGCTGAGGAAATCAAGGACACATACATGCCAAGGGTGAGGTTAGAGCAGAAGTTTAATAAGGGAAAGAAAGAGAGAAAGCTCTCTGCCACAGAGAGGGGTCCTAAAAAAGGGTTGCTGTCTCACAGCTGAATACAGAGGCTTTTAAAAGAAACCAATGAGAGCTGCATGTCTCATTTGCATAAGGCATGAAATTCTGGTAGCTCCACCCCATCCTCCTAAGAGACAGGACTACCTGGATTTCCTAGGCCGATTAAGAATCCCTAAGCCTAGCTGGGAAGGTGACCACATCCACCTTCAAACAAGGGGCTTGCAACTTAGCTCACACTCGACCAATCAGGTAGTAAAGAGAGCTCAGTAAAATGCTAATTAAGCAAAAACAGAAGGTAAAGAAATAGCCAATCATCTATCACCTGAGAGCACAGGGGTAGGGACAATGATTGGGATATAAACCAGGCATTTGAGCCAGCAATGGCTACCCTCTTTGGGTCCCCTCCCTTTGTATGGGAGCTCTGTTTTCACTCTATTAAATCTTGCAACTGCACACTGTTTTGGCCCATGTTTGTTATGGCTTGAGCTGAGCTTTCGCTTGCCATCCACAACTGCCATTTGCCGCCATTGCAGACCTGCCGCTGACTTCCACCCCTCCGGATCTGGCAGGGTGTCCACTGTGCTCCTGATCCAGTGATGTGCCCATTGTTGCTCCCGATCGGGCTAAAGACTTGCCATTGTTCCTGCATGGCTAAGTGCCAGGGTTTGTCCTAATCGAGCTGAACACTAGTTGCTGGATTCCACGGTTCTCTTCCATGACCCACGGCTTCTAATAGAGCTATAACATTCACCGCATGGCCCAAGATTCCATTCCTTGGAATCTGTGAGGCCAAGAACCCCAGGTCAGAGAATAAGAAGCTTGCTGCCATCTTGGAAGTAGCCTGCCACCATCTTGGGATCTCTGGAAGCAAGGACCCCCCCAGTAATGTTTTGACAACCATGTAAGGACCTCCAAAGTGGTGAGTAATATTGGACCACTTTCGCTTGCTATTCTGTACTATCCTTCCTTAGAACTGGAGGAAAATACCAGGCACCCATCACCAGTTAAAAACAATTAGCATGGCCGTGGGACTTAAGACTCAGGTGTGAGGCTGTCTGGGGAAGGACTTTCTAACAACCCCCAACCCTTCTGGGTTGGGAGTGTTGGTCTGCCTAGAACCAGCTTCCAGTTTCAATTTTCCTGGGGAAGCCAAGGGCCGACTAGAGGCAGAAAGCTGTCATTCCAAACTCCCAGCATTAATTGGTTGAGTTAACTTCATGGCACAGCCAGAAGTCTCTATTCAACAGTCGCCCATGTGTGTGCCCCTACCTTTCCTTCTGACCCATACCTCCTGGGTCCCAACCCTGACTTTCTTGAAAGTGTAGCCCCAAAATTCTCCTTACTTCTGAATCTACTTCCTCCAATCCCTGCCTCCTAGGTACTAATGGTTCAGACTTTCATTTCCTCTAGCAAGTTGTATTTCCAAAGGGATCTAAGGAAGTTCTACTCTGCATCCATTGGCCCCTAGGCTATGGACCCAGAGAGTCTTGTCCCTGGTGTCCCTCCCAATTTAGGCATACAGCTCTCGACATGGGCAGTTATATGGGACCGGTTCCCCACCACCCTTGCCAGGGCCCCATGTTTGTAAAGGGTTAGGAGAAAAGAGAGAGGAAGAGAGAGAGAGACAGAGGGGAGAGAAAGAGAGAGAGACAAAGAGTGAGTCAAAGAGAGAAAGAAAGAGAAAGAAGTAGTAAAGAAAAAAGTGTGCCCTATTCCTTTAAAAGCCAGGGTAAATTTAAAACTTATAATTGATAATTGAAGGTCTTCTCCATGACCCTATAACACTCCAATACTACCTTATTGTCAGTGAAAACAAGGGCACAGCCTGAAAACACTGAGACCACTGACAAACCCATAGCCTTCCTATCAAAAATCCTTAACCCAGTAACCTGCAGATGACCCAAATGCATTCAATCTGTAGCAGCAACCGCTTTGCTAACAGAAGAAAGTAGAAAAATAACTTTTAGAGGAAACCTCATTGTGAGCACACCTCACCAGTTCAGAATTATCCTAAGTCAAAAAAGCAAAAAGGTAGCTTACTAACTCAAATCTTAAAGTATGGGGCTATTCTGTTAGAAAAAGGTGATTTAACATTAACCACTGAAAATTCCCTTGAACCAGCAGGTTTCCTAACAGGAGATTTAAATATTAATTACTATACAAAGGTCTGACCAGACCTAGGAGGAACTCCCTTCAGGACAAGGATAGATGGTTCCTCCCAGGTGATTGAGAAAAAAAAAAAAACACAATGGGTATTCAGTAATTGATAGGGAGACTCTTGTGGAAGCAAAGTTAGGAGAATTGCCTAATAATTGGTCTCCTCAAATGCTAGAGCCGTTTGCACTCAGCCAAGCCTTAAAGTACTTACAGAATCAAAAAATTCTATGGTAATCCTGACTCAAAATGTTGCCTACACCCTCTCTGAAACGAATTTGCACAAGAACTGTTGTTTATGGGAATGCATCCTGATGGGGCAACTGGGTTGTTATGAAATACTCAGGAACACAGCCCAGCTCTAGGACTCACCCCTGAGCACAAAGGCAATGTTGGGCACGCTGGTAAAAGACCACTAGAATCCAGCAGCCCACACCCCTTTCTTTGTGGTCAAGAAAGGCGGGAAAAAGGATGCAGGACTGCTGCATTGGTGAGCATAACTAATCTGATAAGCAGAGGTCCATGGGTGATTATGCACCCTGGAAAGGAATAAGCATTAGGACCATAGAGGATGCTCTAGGACTAATGCTCATCGGGAAACGACTAGGGGTGCTGGCGTCCCTATGTTTTTTTTTTTTTTTTCAGATAGGAAATGTTCCCCCCCAAGGCAAAAACGACCCTAAGATGTATTCTGGAGAATTCGGCCCGGTCACAGTGTATGTACCTTTTTCCCTGTTAGACTTGAAGCAAATTAAAATAGACCTAGGTAAGGCCAGGCGCGGTGGCTCACGCTTGTAATTCCAGCACTTTGGGAGGCTGAGGTGGGCGGATCACGAGGTCAGGAGATTGAGACCGTAGTGAAACCCCGTCTCTACTAAAAATACAAAAACTTAGCCGGGTGT
The DNA here is from genome assembly GCF_028878055.3 of Symphalangus syndactylus. Lineage (NCBI taxonomy): Eukaryota > Metazoa > Chordata > Mammalia > Primates > Hylobatidae > Symphalangus > Symphalangus syndactylus. The sequence goes on from NC_072426.2 coordinate 89,424,478, forward strand.
GATGGCGGGCGCCTGTAGTCCCAGCTACTAGGAGAGGCTGAGGCAGGAGAATGGCGTGAACCCGGGAGGCGGAGCTTGCAGTGAGCTGAGATCGCGCCACTGCACTCCAGCCTGGGCAACGGAGCGAGACTCCGTCTCAAAAAAAAATAATAAATAAATAAATAAATAAATAAATAAATAAATAAAATAGACCTAGGTAAATTCTCAGATAACCCTGATGGTGATATTGATGTTTTATAAGGGTTAGGACAATCCTTTAATCTGACATGGAGAGCTATAATGTTAACTGCTAGATCAGACACTAAGCCCAAATGAGAGAAGTGCTGCCATAACTGCAGCCCGAGAGTTTAGTGACCTCTGGTATTTCAGTCAGGTCAAAGATAGGATGACAATAGAGGAAAGAGAACAATTCCCCACAGGCCAGCAGGCAGTTCCCAGTGTAGACCCTCACTGGGACGCAGAATCAGAACATGGAGATTGGTGCTGCAGACATTTACTAACTTGCGTGCTAGAAGGACTAAAGAAAACTAAGAAGCAGCCTATAAATTATTCAATGATGTCCACTATAACACAGGGAAAGGAAGAAAATCCTACTGCCTTTCTGGAGAGACTAAGGGAGGCATTGAGGAAGCATACGTCTTTGTCACCTGACTCTATTGAAGGCAAACTAATCTTAAAGGATAAATTTATCACTCAGTCAGCTGCAGACATTAAAAAAAAACTTCAAAAGTCTACCTTAGGCCCGGAGCAAAGCTTAGAAACCCTATTGAACTTGGCAACCTCGGTTTTTTATAATAGAGATCAGGAGAAACAGGTGGAACTGGACAAACGAGATAAGAAAAAGGCCACCACTTTAGTCATGGCCCTGAGGCAAGCAGACTTGGGAGGCTCTGGAACACGGAAAGCCTGGGCAAATCGAATGCCAAATAGGGCTTGCTTCCAGTGCAGTCTACAAGGACACTAAAAAAGATTGTCTGAATAGAAGTAAGCCGCCCCTTCATCCATGCCCCTTATGTCAAAGGAATCACTGGAAGGCCCACTGCCCCAGGGGACAAGGTCCTCTGAGTCAGAAGCCACTAACCAGATGATCCAGTAGCAGGACTGAGGGTGCCAGGGGCAAGTGCTAGCCCATGCCATCACCCTCACAGAGCCCTGGGGTGTGCTTGACCATTAAGGGCCAGGAGGTTAACTGTCTCCTGGACACTGGCACGGCCTTCTTAGTCTTTCTCTCCTGTCCCAGACAACTGTCCTCCAGATCTGTCACTATCCAAGGGGTCCTAGGACAGGCAGTCACTAGATACTTCTCCCAGCCACTAAGTTGTGACTGTGGAACTTTACTCTTTTCACATGCCTTTCTAATTATGCCTGAAAGCCCCACTCCTTTGTTAGGGAGAGACATCCTAGCAAAAGCAGGGGCCAATATACACTAGAATTAGGAGAAGGAAAAAGGGTAAATATATATATACAGACTTTAAGTATGCTTACCTAGTCCTCCATGCCCATGCAGCAATATGGAGAGAAAGGGAATTCCTAACTTCCAAGGGAACACCTATCAAACATCAGGAAGCCATTAGGAGATTATTATTGGCTGTACAGAAACCTAAAGAGGTGGCAGTCTTACACTACCAGGGTCATCGGAAAGGAAAGGGAAATAGAAGAGAACCACCAAGTGGATATTGAAGCCAAAGGAGCCTCAAGGCGGGACCCTCCCTTAGAAATGCTTATAGAAGGACCGCTAGTATGGGGTAATCCCCTCTCGGAAACCAAGCCCCAGTACCCAGAAGAAGAAATAGAATGGGGAATCTCTCACAAGGACATAGTTTCCTCCCCTTAGGATGGCTAGCCACCGAAGAAGGAAAAAACACTTTTGCCTGTAGCTAACCAATGGAAATTACTTAAAATCCTTCACCAAACCTTTCACTTAGGCATTGATAGCAACCATCAGAGGGCCAAATCATTATTTACTGGACCAGGCCTTTTCAAAACTATCAAGTAGATAGTCAGGGCCTGTGAAGCATGCCAAAGAAATAATCCCCTGCACTTCAGGCCATACATTTCACTCCCTGTATCTTTAACCTCCTTGTTAAGTTTGTCTCTTCTAGAATGGAAGCTGTAAAATTATAAATCGTTCTTCAAATGGAACCCCAGATGCAGTCCATAACTAAGATCTACTGCAGACCCCTGGACTGGCCTGCTAGCCCATGCTCCAATGTTAATGACATCAAAGGCACCCCTCCCGAGGAAATCTCAACTGCACAACTCCTACTATGCCCCAATTCAGCAGGAAGCAGTTAGAGTGGTCATCGGCCAACCTCCCCAATAGCACTTGGGTTTTCTTGTTGAGAGGGGGTACTGAGAGACAGGACTAGCTGGATTTCCTAGGCCAACTAAGAATCCCTAAGCCCAGCTGGGAACGTGACCGCATCCACCTTTAAACAAGGGGCTTGCAACTTAACTCACACTTGACCAATCATGTAGTAAAGAGAGCTCACTAAAATGCTAATTAGGCAAAAACAGAAGGTAAAGAAATAGCCAATCATCTATCGCCTCAGAGCACAGTGGGAGGGACAATGATCAGGATATAAACCCAGGCATTTGAGCTGGCAACAGCTACCCCATTTGGGTCCCCTCCCTTTGTGTGGGAGCTCTGTTTTCACTCTTAAATCTTGCAACTGCACACTGTTTTGGTCCGAGTTTGTTACGGCTCAAGCTGAGCTTTTGCTTGCCATCCACCACTGCTGTTTGCCGCGGCCGCATACCCGCTGCTGACTTCCACCCCTCCGGATCTGGCAGGGTGTCCTCTGTGCTCCTGATCCAGTGAGGCGACCATTGCTACTCCCAATCAGGCTAAAGGCTTGCCATTGTTCCTCCACGGCTACGTGCCTGGGTTCATCCTAATCGAGCTGAACCCTAGTCGCTGGGTTCCACGGTTCTCTTCCATGACCCACGGCTTCTAACAGAGCTATAACACTCACCGCATGGCCCAAGATTCCATTCCTTGGAATCTGTGAGGCCAAGAACCCCAGGTCAGAGAACAAGAGGCTTGCCACCATCTTGGAAGCGGCCTGCCACCATCTTGAGAGCTCTGAGTGCAAGGACCCCCTGGTAACACTCCTAGTGTGCATGTGGGTCCTTAGCTTGAGTTACTCCACATTGTTTTGTTCCCCTTACTGTGCATGTGTCAGGGGACAGAATTTTCCATTGCAGGCATGTCTAGACAAATCTCCTGTGTAGCTGCTCTTATCTGTGAGGCTGTGGGCATGTCTCAGGCAAGCCGCACTGTGCAAGGTCTCTTATCTGTGCCCGCAGGCTGTTCTTTTGTCTGAAAGAACTCAACCCAGGACCCCCCTTAATTGCCTGCCTGACGGGTTTCTTCCTTCCTCCTCTCTCAATATGTCCAAAGACTTACACATAAATGTTGCTAGCAGTAGTATTCATAATTGCCAAAAATTAGAAACAATTAAATGTCTACAAACTGGTGAATGAATAGACAAAATAAGGTATGCTCATATAATGGAATATTATTCAACAATAAAAAATGATGTGATTCATGCTATGATTTTTGGTGAACTTCAAAATTGTTATGCTAAGTGGAAGAAAGAAGACATCTGATATGATTTTATTTATATGAAAGGTCCAGAAAAAGCAAATAAATAGAGACAAAAAGTAGATGATGCTTGGCTTAATCAAGAAGGGGCAGAGATTAACAGTTGGGGTAATGGAAATATTCTAAGATTCTAAATGGCAAAAGTTGCACACCTGGTAAACTTACTAAAAAATCTTTTTTTTTTTTTTTTTGAGACAGGGTCTCACTTTGTCACCCAGGCTGGAGTGCAGTGGTGTAATCATGGCTCACTGCAGCCTTGACCTCCTGGGCTCAAGTGATCCTCCCACCTCAGGCTCTCAAGTAGCTGAGACCACAGGTGCATGTCACCCCATGCTCAGCTAATTTTTTTATTATAAAAAATCTCTTAATTGTATACTTGGAATAAATTATATATGTAAAATGTGCTTCAAAAAGTAATGACTCTTCAAACAAACAAGCAAACAAACAAAAAACAGTAAAATGAGACCACACAGCTTTTGAAAACTAACCTACTTTTAAAAAAAAATGGTTTGGCAAGCACAGTGGCTCATGCTGTAATCTCAGCATTTTGGGAGGCCAAAGTGGGTGGATCACCTGAGGTCAGGAGTACAAAATCGGCCTGGCCAACATGGTAAAACCCCAGTCTCTAAAAAAAAAAAAAAATTAGCCAGGAGTGGTGGCGGGCGCCTGTAATTCCAGCTACTCAGGAGGCTGAGGCAGGAGAATCGCTTGAACCCGGGAGTTGGAGGTTGCAGTGAGCCAAGATTGCACCACTGCACTCAAGCCTGGGTGACAGAGTGAGACTCCATCTCAAAAAAATAAAATAAACATTTAAAAAATGGCTTATCTTCTCACCAGTGAGTGTTGAGTGGGGATGGGGATGGGGTGGCTTACAGGGCCTGATGCCTTATGCAAAGATGCATCTTCAAATGTAATTTATAACGTGTAATGCAAAGGACTGAGGGAAACTGGGCAAAATTCTTTTGACTATTGGGAATACTCAGAAGCAGGAGTGACAGAGCACAGACAACATGGATTAAAAGATGCTAAGAAGAGTGTTCCCATCTTGCCTGCCCTAAGGCAGAAGAGGATAAAGAGCAGAAGAGGATAAAGACCTGGCTAGCACGAATCTCTGCTCTCCCCTCCAATAAGGCAGAGAGTCAGACAGTGAATGTACACGGTGCATAAAACACTTGCCTTTGATGTTCTGAGCTTGTCACAGGGCGGGGGGTTGGGAGGGGGTGTGGGGAGGGTAGTATTCAGAAGAAAGGAAAAAAATCCCATTTTCTTTTTTTTTTTTTTTTTTTTTTTTTGAGACGGAGTCTTGCTGTGTCACCCAGGCTGGAGTGCAGTGGCGCGATCTCGGCTCACTGCAAGCTCCGCCTCCCGGGTTCAGGCCATTCTCCTGCCTCAGCCTCCCGAGGAGCTGGGACTACAGGCGCTCGCCAACACGCCCGGCTAATTTTTTGTATTTTGAGTAGAGACAGGGTTTCACCGTGTTAGCCAGGATGGTCTCGATCTCCTGACCTCGTGATCCGCCCGCCTCGGCCTCCCAAAGTGCTGGGATTACAGGCTTGAGCCACCGCGCCCGGCCCCCATTTTCTCAGGCAGAGAAAAATGGTCACATAACTTTGTTTGCAGTTAAAAGTTATTAGAAAAGTGGTGGTGAAGTGTGGTTACAGAAAATTAAATATTGATAAAAAGAGAAAAATAGTTGTTGTGGGAAAAATTTTACTTCTTTGTATAAAAGAAGTCAATACCTGCTTGGATTTTAACACAGTTGCTTGCTTTAGGATTCCTTTTCCTGTCCTATTTCTTTCACACAGTCTGGTGTGTTTGTTCCTTAAGGAAGGAAGCTCTGACCAGGCCTTGTGCTGCTGAGAGCTGGGCAACTGGACTCTAGTAGGCTTTCCCCACTCACCCCAAACCAGAGTAGCATTAGCTTAGCTTTAAGGAAACCATAAGTAAATGTTATAATTAAAGGTTAGTGTCTCCTTCCGTGGCTTGAAACCAGTGAGCAGAATTAGATGGCCTGTTCTTTAGCTCATCCCAGCCTGGGAGGCAGGAGGCAGCAGAGCAGTGGCTGAACAAACCAGAGGAATCCTCAATCCTGTAACTAGTGTGTGGGGCAAAGCCCTGGGATCTGTCTTTTCTGGTTTCCAGCACCATCGAGCCATGCTATAAAAATGTGTCCAATGCAATTTGCATTCCGTCAGACTATGCACTAAGGTCCAGTTAATATACTAAGAGTTGACATCCCACAGCAAACAGCCCTCATGCAGCAGGACGCTGGAATGGACTTGTCAATCTATAAAGATTTTGTTTAGGGCACTCCTATTTGGGATGGTGTAGATGGAACTGATGACTAATAAGAAAATACTACACAAAGAACACAGAGAAGGGTTGACATCAGTAAGGATGAATCTCTCCAAGCTTCCATGCTAAGGGAACAAACTATTCAAGTTTGGGAGAAATAGATTTTGTCACTGACAGTGGATGGATCCTGATTCATAAGGTAATGTGTTCCCAACCCCAATTACCAGAACAAAAAAGGGAGTAAAACAATAATGCAGTCTTACTAGTTTTGAGGTCAGGGAAATAGGCCATTTGCTATGTCTTTGCATAAGTGACTTAAAATTTTCTGAAACATTATCCCATGATGACAAAGACCACTCATTAAATCTGTGGCAAGGGAGATTAATTATTGGATGCCTATATGCCAGGTGCTTTACAAATGTTGCCTGGGCAACAGAAATGACCCTGTTATTAAACACACAGACATACACATGCACTTTTTGATTATAAGAGCATAGTCTCACCATTTTTAAAAAACAGAAAATGTATAAAAAGATAAAAAATAAAATGGCCAATAATTCAGCCACCATTAAGAAGTTATTCTTTTATATAGGTATTTATAAGCATATATGTATTGATATTGTACTACATTCATGGGTTTGTAAATTTGCTTTTGTCCTCAGTTGTAATATGAATATTTTGAATAAATATTATTATACATATTTTGAGTAAATATTCCCCAAGAGCATTAGCTGACTGTGGCATCATCTTGTCATATAAATAATGTAATCATTCTCCTACTGTCAGACATTTTTTTTCCAATGCTCCACTCTTTTAAACAGTTCTTTGCATATAAAGGTATGTAAGTAGCACACCATTGTTTTGCATCTCTTTGACTAATAGCAAAAATCATTAATTTGTTCTGTTATACTGGCCCTTTGTACTTCTGTGGTTTGTTCTGTGACTTTAGTAATGCTTCTTGTAATATTCACAAACAGTTCTAAGTCCATGGTCTCCTTTGCTTCCCCCTTGAATTCTTTAGGAGCTCTGAAAGGCAGGAAAGCACTGTGTGCTCTGCTTCCCTTCCCTTAGTTGAAATTCTTCTTAGAATGAGAGTAGTCAGACCAAGGACCAGGGTTCTGAGAGCCAAGGTCTGGCCCAAACCCTTTCCCAAACACCTCCTGTGAGCTCTGTCTAGTCCTGAATCTTTGAACCTGGTGGAGGCGGCCCCTGGCAGCAGGGAGTTTAGAGCATCTGTGTTTGCATCTCAGCAAAACTCTGGAACACAATTTAAGAAACTATCTGCATTAACAATCCATCACAGGTCCTATTACTTTTGTTTTTCATTGCAATTCACATTTGCATTTGACCTACTACAAATGCAAAACCTCAGCTAAAACTTGTGAAAATTTTTTAAATTCCTGATAATTCAGAAGTATTTTGAACTGATACGTGCTTAAAAAGGTCTCAGGTTCGTGGAATGTATCGTTACTACTACAGGTTATGTGATAGTGGCCTAATTTTTATTTAGCTGTAATTAAAAAGAAATCCTAACACACATGCACATTTGTCAAGGATGAATGGTTTTGGAAGCGAGTTCACCCGTGGTCCCAAACGTCTCCTTCCTGCCCACTAGCTCTTTTACAGTGCTTTGTTTGGGGTCCCTCTTGTCATGTTGCAATTTGATCTCTTCAATTGCAGGGTCTCCGTCTTATCCACCTCCTGCCATGAGACCGAAACGAGGGCTGTGCACAAAACAAGCATTTCGACCATGTTTCTTGTGGGGAATAGTTACCTTTCACTTTAGTAGACTGATATTTCAGGTATACTTTTGCTGCAGAAAGCATTTGTTCTGTAATCACTTAAAATATTACCAAAGAAGGATTATTCATACTCAAAATGGGTGTCTGAATGAATTCATGTGAGGATTAAGGAGTGGGTTGAAATCTGGAAAATAGCAATACCATTTTTCAGGTTGAGAAACCAGAGAAGTGCCTGTGAGGAACTGTTTCTTCCTCTCTGATTTTTGCACAGAAAAGATGCTAATTTGAGGGCTGTGTGTATGGGTGGGAGAATTCATCAGTGAGGAAAAGGCTTCTCTGTATGACCTAAATTTCTCCTTAGAGACTCCATGGCAAGAAATGGTAGGAAACCAGCAACAACATGAATGAAACTGGAGGTCATTATGTGAAATAAGCCACACACAGGAAGACAAATGTTGCACATTCTCACTCATGTGGAAGATAAAAAAGAAATGATCTAACAGAGGTAGAGAGTAGAATAGTGGTTACCAAAGGCTGGAAAGGGTGGTGGGGAGGTGGGATAAAGAGGGGATGGTTAATGGGTACAAAAATACAGTTAGAAGGAATAAGACCTAGTGTTCAGTAGCACAGTACAGTGACTACAGTTAACAATAATTTATTGTATATTTCAAAATAACCAGAAGAGTAGAATTGAAATATTCCTAGCACAAAGAAATAATAAATGTTTGAGGTAATGGATATCCCAATTACACAGATTGTAGTGTATGCTTGTATCGAAATAACAGGTATTTCATAAATATGTAAAATTATATATCCATAAAAATTAAAATTTAAATAGAAACCAAAAACATCAAGTAGACCATATTATATTTGATCTATCCAAGAGAATGGGATGGAAGGAAAAGACTGGACATGAATTTGAATGTTAAAGGTAGACTTCAGAAAGCAACATTGTATGGGTTGAGGTTCTAAAAGGGACAGTGGCCTTAGGATAGTTGAGAAGTCTTAAAATCAAATTCTAAGAACCTAAGGTAGAAAGCAGAGTATTTAATAGTGGCTGAAGAGGAAGTTCGTTCTTGGATAAAATAATAAAAGGCCACGTTTTCTAGGGAAATGAAGGCATGCAACCAAACAAGAATAAACGTAATATAGAATCCAAGAGGAGAATAGTGCAAGGGAGTTAAAGGCCTGAATGAAATGAAACTGAAGAGGAAATGTCAAAGGAGACTGGTAGGTTCAAAGGAAGATAATAAACAGGGAACGCAAGGGAAGGGCTCAGTGCTGCAATGGATTGGATGATGTTAAAAATCCCCTAGGGTTCCTAAGCTCCATGAGGCAGAACCTGTATCATCGTTACCTTTGTACACCCTGCAGCCAGCACAGCAAGTGACACAGGTAAGACATCCCATCAAACTTACTTAAACCAAGTTAACAGAGGAAGAAGTCAATTCTTTAACTCAGGCTTGTCTTTTCTGTAGGGATAAAATATTTTCACAATGGAAAACGCGCAATCAACAGCGTTTGATTATAAATGAAGAAACTGAAATGACTACACTTAATGACAAAATTAAAAGGGAAAATTTTTAGTATAAGAAAGTACTTGTTAATGATAGATGCAGAAGGCCGATAAGGGGGAGGGTCCCCAGAGAATCTCCAACCAGCCTGTGCACTGAAAGAACTGGGTGGAGCCACGGGAAGTTCCAGCCTTGGGCAGGAGGGAAGAGCCTGAGCTCTTCAGCTCACATGTGTGGTGGCCTGGAACTAATCTGTGAGGTGGGGGCCTGTTAGCAGGATTCCCCCCTCGCTTTGCTGAGTTTTTTTTTCCTTTTTGCCCAATGAATTCCATTCCCCACACACTTCAATGTGTCCGCGTGTCTACATTTTCCTGGTCCTGACACAAGAACCCCGATTTAGCTGACCTAAGGAGCAAAATTCTGCAAAACTAAGAACTCAGATGGCCTTAAAGTTCATACAGGTGTCTTAAGAGGTAATAAATGCTATTATCAAACGTACTATTAATCCAATTTCCTCCTTTCCCAGAATTCATGTAAACATTTTGGATTAATAACATATCACTGCATCAACTTTTTTGTCTCTTACTACATGACTATCGCATCTGACTAAACTGTAAAACTGAAAAAATATATATTCCTTATTCCTTTTGTTCCTAAAAATTATGTAAAATTTCACTAAACACCTTTCTTGCCTCAAGCTATTTTGTATAGTGCTTAAAAACAATTAAGACAAAATAATTAAAATTACAAGTGTTTTCTTCCTTGTACAGCATTCTAAATCCAAGGTGCTGATGTTTCTTGAAATATCCATTAACCATTATCCCAATATTCTAAGATAAAGCAGATATTTTATTACAATGGAAACAAAAGTACCAGATCACTTACAGAATTTGTGAAGACACAACAACAAAATACTGATCAACTCCTACTCAATCAGGGCTTGGGGTGTGAAGGTGTGTGTGAAGGCAGTATGTAAAATAAAGTATCAGAGTTGGGAAAAACATAAGCAAATGAACAGTATCTTAGATCTTTGTGGGAAAAAAGATATCAAAGAAAAAGTAAACTATGGGAGTCAATGTTGAGAAAGACAAGAGAACTTTTATAATTATGACTTTATTTTTATTTACTATGCCAACATTTTCAGGAGAGACTTTACATCTGTTTTTTAGAATTCATTTTACAGGCAAATTCTAATATACAGTTTGTACTCTAAACTGACTTTTAAAATCAATGGGAAAAACAATACTGCAGATATTATTTTTGCTCTTTGTTAGTAATGACTTAGAGACCTTACATTCTCGGGTATTATTTTGTTAAGTAAATGCTTTACCAAGGAGAAAGTGGGTAAGCTTATTCCCAACAAGATTAAAACATGTATCTTCAGTTAATGACATAGTTGTAGATTGGTGCCCACCATCAGAATTATTTAATCAAAAGTACTCTCTCAAATTGCTGCAGCAAAAACTTAAAGGGGGATGTGAAAGATCATTAGAAAATAGAATTCAAGCACCAGAATTTAAAAAGGAACAAGGCCATTATCCCCAAGGAAAAACATTGGGTAGTACAGCTGTAATTAATTTTCAAATGTGTGCTTAAGCATGCAAACATAACCACCCAAACGAATTTAAAAACACAAAAACTACTGTGTAAGATGGAAAGTAAATTGAAATGCTGCTGCAGCCTTACTGATCTTAATTGCAAGCCTGTTTGGTGATTTCAAAGTACATCCCCAGTGCTCTAGAGACCAGGAAACCAGTATGACAACTCTGCTCAGAAACCAAGAGTGCACCCCAGTGTCTGTAACACCATTTATGCTACAGAAACATTTGGAAGTGACAGCTGTAGGGGGATCACGCTCTCTTTGATGTACTGAGAAAAAAGTAAAATACTTATCAGGACAATGGAACATTCAAAGAAAACTTAGTGCTTTAATGGGAACAGTGACATGCTGGGAATATATTTCTGTGAACAGCTGTACTGATATCTTCAAACAGCAACAATTACAAATTTATTTCAACAAAGCCACACCCAATAGGAGGCATTTCGATATTTCAGGCACAACTTCAAGCAATTAAGCTCATTTAAAGTGCAAATCTGATATTTTCTTTCATATTCAGATTTTTACTTGTTAAAGTACTTAGTAAACTCTAATATATATATATAAATACAATGAACAGTAGCCTATATGCCTGAAAATATTGCACAAATAAAAATGAGACTCCAAAAGAAAAATGTTAGATGGTCTCAGTTATTAGAAACAGTCTAAATGACACAACTCTATAATCCTTTAATGCCTTAAAATCATCTGCACCTGTACCAATAAACTCCTTAGGCCAAGCTTTCTTTTAAAAATTTGATATGCATCCCATTAACAGCCAAATATCAAAGTCTGAATACTCTACTAATTTCCTCTTACACAAATGTGAAACTTAAACCCCATAAAATTTCTTCCTCAGGACTTAGAATTCATATACTGTAACTATCTTCATTGATACCACTAGAACTAAGACAATAAATGGTTTGTGTTCCTGTGGAGGAGGATTTGGCACAGAGTTGATTTACATTAATAGAAGCAATAAACACAGATCAAGCCAAATCTAAGATGATCTTTGATTATTCAGTAGAGTTACATCCTCACTTCCATTTCAGACTTAACATTTACTAAGAAGCAGACAAGCATGATATTCTTGCAGTTTTTAATGAAAACTGCAGGCAAATACTTTATGTCATGCAAGCATCCTAGATTTGTTTTCTTTTAATATATTATGCTTCATAAATATACGATGAGCCTATCTTCTAAAAGATTAAGACTCAACAAAGGTAGAGAAAAGTTGAGCTAATTGGTTAACATTTCTGCAAATCCATCAGGGAAGAAAAAAATAGAGAAAAATGGAGTAAATACATGGAGGAAAAAATGGAGAAAAATAAATTACTGGAGTCAACATTTTTATGTAATGGATAATAAAGACATTTCCCTCAGACTAGGGAATTAAAAATAAATTTAAAAATTTCAAACTTTTCCCTTAAGGATAAGGCCAACTCGTAAATAATGTTTCATAAGCGTCTAAACCAACTTCTAAATAAACCAAAAACCACTAAGTCACTGGTTTTACTTTAGGGGAATATAGTATGATTCACATATTTGCAACACGTGAGAACGCTTTTCTTTCTCCTTCAAAATGATAGAACAGGTATGCCCACTTACAACTGCAGCCATCATGGGTCATCTCCATAAACAAATAAGTGCTTTGCTGATTTGCCTGACTCTAACAGTATCTGGACTATGTGAAGAACGTTCTGAACTTCTCTGCTTCTCCATCAGAAGTGCTGGTACATAAGAGTATGATACAAGGTTTGTCTTGCTCACCTCTTACCAAATCCAAGAATGGTTTCTATCCAGTGAATGGCAAATTCATCTGATAGGTAAGGGAATAATGGGTCAAAATGGTAGCAAACACTTCTTTCAAATTTCTACTAAAAGACTTGCTGTTGTTTTTCTCATAAAGGGGCAATTTCATCAACATACATCTTTTAAAGGAACCTCTAGAAATTTGAGTGACTTTCTGGCCATAATCCTGTTTGATACATTTTTGGTCAGCTGCTCAAAACAAACATTCTCCTTATAAGGTTATCTATCTGAAAGATATTAATTAATTTAAAGCAGCTGCAGGTGAACAACCTAAAGATGACACGATTTGGGAGAAGAGGAAGGCAGATTTACTGAACTGACAAGTGGCCCAAAGCATAATTAGGTTCGTGCACATAGTAGCATGGAGGTTCCACACCTACCTTCTACAGCGTATTAAAATAAGAATATTGTCTTTGAAATACCTTCTAGCACCTTTTTAATAAAACAAAATTTCCCATCTTCAATTCTATTTTTTTCCCAAATCTACCTTTAAAAAATTGTCTTTCAAAAATACACCATAGACGAGGTGGGTGGATCATCTGAGGTCAGGAGTTCGAGACCAGCCTGACCAACAAGGTGAAACCTCATCTCTACTAAAAATACAAAAAAATTAGCCAGGCATGGTGGCACATGCCTGTAGTCCCAGCTACTCAGGAGGCTGAGGAAGGAGAATCGCTTGAACCCGGGAGGCAGAGGTTGCAGTGAGCCAAGACTGTGCTACTGCACTTCAGCCTGGGCAATGGAGCAAGACTCTGCCTCAAAAAACAAACAGAAAAAAACAAAAACCACAGAAAAGGGAAACCTAGGAGACTGGAGGTGGGGGAGGGGGAGAATATTATGAACTCCAGCTTTCTCAAGATAGTCTTATTTAAATTTGTTCTTTTTCTCAAAATATTTTAACTTGTTTTGCTATAGAAAATAGTTTACAATCCCTATATATGGTATATTTATACCCCATCAAAGTTTTGTGCAAATGTTTCAAGTTCATTATTTCAGTCTTCAGATATCAGCAGAAAATCAATAAATATAAATATTACAATTAAAGATATAATGCTGTGGAACCTTAAAATGGCTATCATGGATCCATAAGCCTAAGGGTTCAAAACTGAATTACCAGCAAAACTCTAGCACCAACATATGTTACAAATGAATACATCTTTAGGTACAGGCTTCAAGGTGTATCTCAAGCTCTCCAAAATTTACCCAGTAACAAATACAAACATAAATGGTATGTATGTGTATATGTGTGTGTACATGCACATGTGTTTGTAAAACAAGATGTAAAGGAATATATAACTGATTTATATGTAATAAGAAACATTTTCAGCCTGGGGAATTTGGGAAATGAATCAACAGTAACATTAGCTGACTGACCCTGGCAAGGAAAAATAAAACTTACATAGACTTTCCATTAAAAGCCTAATCTCCTTTATTCATCACAAAGCTTTGCATAGACCTTTTAAATATACAAAACACTGGCCAGAACTCTGCTTACAGACTACCATCCTCCATTATCACCATATCTTTAGTTAAAATAGTAGCCATATACACAGAAGAGACAAGTGAAAAGTGGTGAGGTTCTGACAACCACAATAAATACAGACCTTAACAGGACTAAACCAGCAAAGCACACTTCTTGCCTGCTCAGTAAAATATTATGAATTTTCTGGAGAGGGATGGATAACATGATTTGGGCCTTTGGCAGGCCTCTGAAATGGGTAAGCAAACTTTCGTGTTTACCTGAGATAATTATGCTCAAATGGCATGTACTTCAACCAGGATATAAAATGAAGGAGCCAAACTAGTAGAAGCTTCTACATTTTAATTTAAGATTTGCAGGCTTTCAATGGAACCTCCACCACGGTAGCAAGCTGCAAGCTGCACATAAAGCTATTACAGAAGAGATTGTTTTTAAGAAACAAATTGGCAGGTGATGGCTATGTACTTAATGTATCTTTGGTTTAGGAAGACGAGAATATCGATTAGAGGCCAAACAATCCCCAGAATGCAAATTGCCATTTGGATTCTGCATGATCTCTTTTCGTTGTGTTAGTGGCCTTGGGATGCTTGTCTTGGCCTGGAAGCTTTGAGGCTCTAGTTGGGGGTTGTTTGCTTGTTTTTGTTTGAAAGAGCCTGAGGGGGGGCGGAGCTTAGATGCTTTCAAATTCTGATTATTTGCAAGATTTGTTTGACTAGATGTTGGCTGATGTTTTGCTGAATTACATGTTGTGATTATTGGTGACTTTTTACAAGTGGGAGTCCTACTTGGAGATGATTCAGAAACTGGAGGCGGTACCAAAGAACTCAATATGGATGGCTTTAAAAGCTGCAAGGACTTGGGCTGAGACATATAACCCACTGGCGGAGACTGATTTCTTCCAACTCTCTTAGCCTGGTCTACTGTACTTGACTCGGGAGGTGTCTGAAGAGAAGTGGGTATAAACTGCATGTCACTAATTTGATTGTTTGCCAAATGATAAGGCTCTTGAGCATTTACAGTAATGTTTAAGTTTGCTTCAGAAGGTGTACTTTTAGCCACATCCATTGTTAATTGTGGGCCTGATGAAAAAGGCTGCTCTTCCAAACCATAGTTGCTTTCTTGTTGCAAGATGTGTGTAAAGCTTTCTTCCGGATGTGCAATGCCCTGATGCATGTCTTGGATTGCGCATTCACTGCGGGCCTCGATGTGTTGTGGCTTTATTAGTTTTCCCTGGGTGTGGTCTGTGGGTCTGGGAAGGCTGCTGGAAGGCTGTAGTACTTGAGGCTGTTAAAATTAAAAACAACATTAGCAACAAGTTCTTAGAAATTCCACCCAGATTTAATATAAATACCAATTAGGCTGTGTTGGTACTTATTATGGCTTTAATATGGAAAATATGTGGAGTTTCTTTTAATTAAAAAATGAACTGCAATATTCAAGCAAATTAGACACATACAAGAGTGATAATGCAAACAAAAAATGATACAGGCAGTAAACACTGAACAAGATTCAAAATTAAATGAGAAAAAGAAAACATTAAAGTACTAATTTATTATAGAAAAAATTCCTGCCATAATGGATTCATTAGGTATTTTAAACCTTAGAGCTTGACAGAATGATTCTATAGCTTTTGGTTTAACCTCCACAAAGCATTCAGGTTTTAACTGTGACCTTCGGAATACTACTTACATTAAAGTTAAAAAAAAAAAAGTTGTACACCACGTTAACAAGTGTTGTTCTTCTGTCAAGAATGAAAAGCACCAGCAGATAAACAAGATTTAGAGTAAATCACTATATTCTCAGTTTATGTGAAATTCTATTTATTTAACAAATATAGGTCAAGACATTTAGCTAATGCTAACCTATTTTTAATATTCTTGTTGAAAAGTTTCCAAATAAAATGTTTCAAAGTTTATTTGTTCTGTCTCACTCCTATTATGGCTGACATGTGAAAAACAGATCTACCCTAACCAAAAGTAAACATTCATTTACTTAAATTTAGATTAATCAGCCTTTTGAATGATGGCTCAGAGTAAAACAAATGTGAAGTTGTCTCAACTGCAACTAAAGAACAGAAGCCTATGACAAGGTTCTTACGGTCTATGTGCCTCACATGTACTTCCCTGAAGCTCATTGTGTAGTTATGTTTCAAAAAACATCAGAGGAACTATGCAATTTCCATGATTTGGGGGTATCCAGTAAAAAATACAAATCTTAAAGCTATCTTTCAATGGCCCAAATAGTTAAAATATATGCGGCAGGGCCAACTGGGCCTGTCCTGATACAGAGGTATTTGCTACAAATGCATAATCTCTCTCCTCTCTCTCTCTCTCTCACACACACAAACACACACATTCTTTAAATAATGTGGGCTAAAATGTCAAAGACTTTGGCAAAGGGCTTCACAATGTGAAATTCAAAGGGCCATTTCTCACTAATAAGTTTTTTTTGCTATGCTAATCCACAAATAAATCTACATAGTAGCTCTAATTTCCCCAATAGAAGGGGCGGATCTATTTATACTGCATCATTTGTGTGTTTTTTCAGTTCTTCCACCTCCCTGACCAGCACTGGACAATGGCTGCCAGGGATTAGATTATGGCTGGACTGGGAGTGACTGAGAGCAAGGCTCATCAACTCATGGAGGATGGTTGGCTATGATGGCATACGGCTGACTTGCCATTAAAAAAAAAAATTAAGACAGTGACTACTCAAAATTAATCTGTACAGAAATATGTCACATCAAATCATATTGCAGAATGTTTGAAATAAATAAGTCAGCTCAATTGCTGCCTCAAGCTAAATATCCCAGACTTTAAAGTCACTGGTTATTTGCACAGCACATCAACACAAAAATGAATCAACTGTCCAGCAAAACAGAAGATACTAAAATCGCCACATAATTAAATCAACAGATTCTCCCTGGGGTTCCCTAGATAAAAATGACTGTGCCAAAGTGATCAAAAACCTTGAAAGATTAGTGAAAAAATAGAGCAGAACCATATTAAACAAACCAAAATCTACCAAAGGGAATAAAAAGTAATCAGGAAGGAGGCACCATCAATTGGTTGGTTGGTTGAATGGGGATTTGTTTTTCCTTTTCACCCTCAAACATGGTTAAGATATTCTAGTTCCAAGTTAAAACTCTTAAAGCAATTTAAGACTTCCAAAAATATCAGTGACAATTTAAAAATGGACTTTATTGCAATATGTCTATTGCCAATAAGAAAAAAGGTATAAACATGTGCTATCAGTGAAAAGCATAAAAATATGATTTTCCAATTAAGACAGGTAATAAACTGATTATTAAGACAACCAACCTCCAGAAATGCCCAGGAAAGGGCCATTGTGAACTATAAATTTGTTTTTTTTTTTTTTTTTTTTTTTTGAGACGGAGTCTCGCTCTGTCACCCAGGCCGGAGTGCAGTGGCGCAATCTCGGCTCACTGCAAGCTCCGCCTCCCGGGTTCACGCCATTCTCCTGCCTCAGCCTCTCCGAGTAGCTGGGACTACAGGCGCCCGCCACCACGCCCGGCTAATTTTTTGTATTTTTAGTAGAGACGGGGTTTCACCGGGGTCTCGATCTTCTGACCTCGTGATCCGCCCGCCTCGGCCTCCCAAAGTGCTGGGATTACAAGCGTGAGCCACCTCGCCCGGCCTGTGAACTATAAATTTGTACTGTTTTGTACTCACCACTTGTACTGTTTTGATTACTCACAGTACCCAACTGACCACTGCTTATCAGAGAAATAAACAGAAATACAGCAGAGTCAGAAAGACAAGCTACTTGTATTAAATGCAATAAAGCTTCATATCAAATATTAATGAATTAGAAAACATCCAGTTTTTAAAGAATAACAAAATGTGGAGTCAACTGAGAGGAATTTAACATTTCTATAAATAAATGTCTAAACTACAAGTTTGACATCTATACTACTAGTGAATTACATTAACTAAATCAGTGGTTTCCATATGCTAAATAAAATTTTATATTTTTATTAAAAATTAATTTTGGTGGCATGATATAATTTATCCCCAAATCAATGTCTTGCTTTATTATTTATTTGGTAACTATATTTGGAAAATCAATTCCACTACTGTAAAAACAAAAAGTCTCTTTCACGAGGAATAAGAAACACCTATAATGTGAGGAACAAGGAAACAACTTGCTCCTGATATGTGGAGGACTACATGGAACTGGTTACCCACTAAGGACTGGATTGCCGCTAACTACCCCTGCTAGCAAGTTGAACAACAAGCTACCTCTTAACCTCTAGCAAGCAAGGCAGAGATGTGTTCTGATGGCTTGTTGCTACAATTTCCCCAAATTCTAAACATTCAACTGTGTTCATATAAATACCAGATGTTAATTCATCTTGCCCACATCCACTGCAGCTTCTATGGTCATTAAAAGGATGCCCTCAGACATTTTTAGAATGTAAATATAAAAAGATCCCATATCCTCACAGCTAAGACAAATAGGAATGAATATCAAAAACTATACACTTTTAAAATGTTTATTATGTATCATGTACTGTACTAGGAGTGAGAAAATCTGGGGCTGAACATAACTTTGTTCCTGTGCTTGAGGAGCTTAGTGAGGGAGACAATAAGGTAAAGGAATGATGAGATCATGTCTTAAGCATAACAACATATGGGAACAAAAACAAAACATGCCTGCCTGGAGAGGTCGCAGGAGGCATTCCAGAACCGCGAACAATCTGCCCTGAGTTTTAACAGGGTGAATAGGAGTTTATCAAGTAAACAAGATGTGTAATGAGCTAGTACATGCCAAACACAGAGGCAAAAAAAGAACATGCCATGTTCTGGTCACTTGAAATTTTAGACTGAATTTCAAAGGATAGTGCAAAAGCATAGCTAAGGGCCAGCTCCTAGTAGCTATGACTTTGTGCTGTAGATGATGAGATGTGGATGAATTTTAAGAAGAGGAATCAGAATATCTAATGTGTGTGTTTTAGAATGATCACTCCAGTGGAACCAGTGAGGACTGTAACCAGTGGGGACGAAATTGTCAGAAAAACCATATCGCAAGCTATTTGGCATAAAATCTGGAGAGGACTGAAAAAGATTTGAAGGTGGGACAGGCAAGATGAGGTATTGGCTTGTATCCAAAAAAGGCCTTTGGGAAGGCTGTCCACTAATCCATGGATTTCATAGCCTCCGAAGCCCACAAAACCTAGAGGGCAAAAGGAATCCCCCCACTACTGGGGGGACTTCAGGAAAGATCTCATATCTTAGCTACTCCCTATAGTCACAAATGAGTAAAACTTTAATCCTGAAACTTGTGGAGGGGTTGGTTACTGAAGCATCAAAATGAGGACCTATCCCCAGCCTTATAGAGCTAAGTGCCTCTAACTGAACTCAGCAACTTCAAGTCTTACTTTAGTTAGATATGTAAACTTCAGCACACCATTCTGATAATTCTCAGATTAAAGAGTTCCATGTGTCAAGTTCAATAATGTCAGCAACAGGCACTACAGGGGGGTTGTGCAAAGGCTTGGTAGACATCTTTAATGATAATCGTAAATGTCTATTTTAAGCTGCTTTACAAAGATAACCAAAGACTTGGAGCTCCTTTCAGGCATGTACCATGCTTTATTCACTTTTCATTATGGTTGGTATTTCTAGTATTTGGCACAAAGTAGGGATTAAATATATATTTGCTAGATAAATGATTAAGTGAATAAATAAATATTAGTGGTATATTCAAGAATTACTTATTTGGCCAAGAATTACCAAAGTGATTTAGGTCAATGATGAAGCATTAATGATTAAATAAAAACTAGTTTCAAAAAATAAACACTGATGAAAAATAATCTAATAGGAAAAACCCATTGTTTCCTCCAAATAAGTCTGTGATTAGCTTAATGATTCATGTTTAGAAGGATAGTAGGAAATACTGACTGCATGTTATACACAAGCATGTTATACACAAGTACCTCTCATAATGACCTTTTAAAAGCTTAGCCACCAAATGTTTTTTATCTGAAGACTAGAAATAGGTTGGGAAAAGTGTCTTAACAAGCATTCAGCTACTAGAAAATTCTAATAATTAAATATGATTACATATGTAAAACATTTAGCATAGGACTTCCTAGCACATAGTATGTGCTCAATAAATTTCATCTATGATTATTAAAGCATATAAGAATGATGAGTTCAGGCCATAGCTATTTTGTAACTGGGTCTTCGACACAAAAGCAAGTTCTTTAGGAATATAATAATAAACTAGAATATGAGGTTTCTAGGCTTCAAATACATAGTTCAATAATGTCAACACTATCTGTATGTTTTGAATCCACATCAAGCATATTTGATATGACACAGAAGTCAAGGATCTTTAACTGCCTTCCTGGAGATAAGAACCAGAGCAAAGACATGCAAGTTTAGAGAGAACTTTCCAATGGCTCTACAAAGGAGGTAGTACAACACAATATTGAGTCACTTAGCTTTTAGAATCAGGCTGATCTGAGTTTGAATCCTGGATCTATCACTTATAGATCTATCACTGAGGCGAGATATTGGGTAAAAATAATCCCACATAATTTACAAAATGAGGGTAATACCAGTATATATACTTCATGGAATTGTTGCAAATAATAACCAGTAACAGTACAATGCCTGACACATAAACACCTGAGAAATGTTATACTCTGGGCTCTTAGAGAACAGTGTTCCCTTCTTTCCAAGGGTACAGATTCAAACTCTTGAGTCTGCATGCATGATCTCTAGTTATCACGAGACCCCTAGGTGAAACATATTGTTCTTTTCTTTCTATAAATGAGTAAACTGGGGTTAAAAAATGTTAACGTGTTCAAATTCAAACATTTTGGCAAGTGGCAAAGCCAGAATTTGAACCATCAGAGAATTTCTTAAAATACAGCATTAAAATGTAATATTCTGTGCAATTTGGTTAGTTCTGATGAGTTCACAGGCTTTCAGAATATACAATATAACCAGATGATTATTTTAATACACTACAGGCAGATATAATACCAATATTAAGGAACTAACTTTCCTGGATAATGTCCTATTATTTCCTTCCTAGATGATCTAGCCTACCCAGGATAACTTTCAGATACTAAACTCAAGCCACAGTGTGGAGCAGTATTTCTATAAAGAGGTGATTGAACAGTGACCCATTGGGGGAAACATAATGAACATGAAAAAAGGCAAAGTAGTACCCACCAATGAGCAAAACAGTTCACCTTTACTGTTTTATGACACTTCAAAGATCTACAGCATTAGCATACAGAAAAGCACTCATGCCAGTTTTCATAAGCATTCTTGTTCTAGGGTTATTAGCAAAAGATGGCAGCTAAAATGTCAATTCCTGATGGAGTAAAAATATGTCAAAGTGTACCAAATAGAAAGCAGGAAATGTTCTAAAGTGTAATAATGCTACTGCATAACAGACATAGAATTTAGCTAATTTTTTTCCTGGGTACATACAAGTTTATTGTTATTATTAAATACATTTTAACCATAAAAAGGAAGGTAGAAATAGAGCCATCTGTAACATGCCTGTACTTTCATGCAGGCTCTGACATGCATCATGCAAACTGGAAAAAAAAACCAAAAAAGTGATTATGAGGAAGGTGGTAGGAAAAAATCCGAAATTGTACTGTACCACGCTTTGTCAGAGAAGTAATGGACTAACTTCTCAACTCCTTGCCAATGGCATAATGGGAGAGCAGAGACAAGAAAAAGACAGGACAATGGCATCAGAGACCACACACAACAAGGATTGCCATGACTGGGTGGCAGCCACAAGTATTTGCTTTGCTATTGTTGTGTTTCCCTAGGCA
The DNA here is from genome assembly GCF_028878055.3 of Symphalangus syndactylus. Classification (NCBI taxonomy): domain Eukaryota; kingdom Metazoa; phylum Chordata; class Mammalia; order Primates; family Hylobatidae; genus Symphalangus; species Symphalangus syndactylus. The sequence continues at coordinate 89,446,353 of NC_072426.2, forward strand.
TTATTCATTATTTCATTTAATATATTTGTACATAACAAAAACATTAAATAAATTTATATTTTCTTACTAAAGTAATTTGCGAGTTAGTACAAATACTCATAACCTCAGAAAGGCATGTGTAAAACTTCTCACACTTAAGAGGAATCACTTGAAGACTCTTACCAAACAAAATATTGAAAGTAATTCTGATAAAATTTAATATTCATACTCCAAATACCTAAAAAGTTTTAGTCCCAAGTAACCTCTTATGAAGGAGGTAGAAATTAATTTTTCAGTAATTTCAGAGGCTTCCGCATATTATAAGATTAAATAAGATTAAGTACGTGTTAGATTTATTTATTTATTTTTGAGATGGAGTCTTGCACTATCGCCCGGGCTGGAGTGCAGTAGTGCAATCTTGGCTCACTGCAACCTCCACCTCCCAGGATCAAGCGATTCTCCTTGCCTCAGCCTCCCAAGTAGCTGGGATTACAGGCGCCTGCCACCATGCCCGGCTAATTTTTTTGTATTTTTAGTAGAGACAGGGTTTCACTATGTTGGCCAGACTGGTCTCGAACTCCTGACCTTGTGATCCAGCCACCTTGGCCTCTCAAAGTGCTGGGATCACAGGCGTGAGCCACCACGCCCGGCCAGGTTAATTATTGCCATTGAAGACCACTAAAGGTATAATCTGATCTTAACCTGAATATGATGCAAATTATAAGTGAAGCTCTGCACATCAGTATAGAAAGACTTAACTTGTATCCCTAATACTGTATTACAACTAGACTTAAAGACTTTTGCTTTAGAGATCACATGAAGCCAATCACAGCTTCCAGTGCTTTTTGGGAAACAGGAATGCTCTTATTCCTCTGTATCTCAAAATGGTGCCTCTAGACCTCAGAAAATTTAGAGGATAGCAGATTGATAATATAAATTGTTTAAAAATAATTTCTGAAATAAAGAGTTAAATGGCTTTTCTAAGTTGATGACCAGTTTACGGGTTTGGTTTGTTTTTTTTAAGTATGAAAACGATTAAGAGAGACTTAAGTAAGCATTTACTACAGAGGCACAATCACTCTTAGATGATTAATTTCGTGGGTCTATATCTCAAAGACACAGAATCCATTAACATCTACCTCTCGGATGATGTAGAGTAGTTCAGGAAAAAAACCCTAAATGGCATCGTAATAGCACAGTTCCATTGATGTGATCAGTAGACACAGTATGTTTATCCAGAGTACAAGAATATTGTAAGCATTATGGAACAGGAAAAAAGACTGGCTAAAAAAAATAAATCCCACAAGCTGCAAAGCAGATTGTAATAAAAGGCTTTATACAGAAACCACTAACGCTGCATTTCTCATAATTCCAAGAAACTAACCCATGCCTACGTTTGTGGAAGGCCTATTGGACCATGAGTTAGATGCACATTTCTAGTCAATTAACCAATGACTATACTAGATAGTCCTTGAAATTGGCTGCAAAAAGGTACAAAATACCATATTCGATGTTAACGATATTTAAATTAAAAATGAGCATACACAAAATTGAATTAGTAAAGTTTTTTTACTGAGTTACTCTAGTTTGCATTTCATTCCAAAATATTTTATTTTTATGAAAAGTCACTCCCAGAGCTAATTTCTAAGGAAGCTGAAGCTATTCTTATGTATAAAATTGATTATAGTCACACATTAGAGTCAATCAGATTGAGCCTTGTTAATTTATACATTATGAGCATGTTTGACAATTCAACAACTGTCAAATACACATTTGACACATCAAGTGGCCTTAGAAAGTGTATACCCTTTAATTAAATGATATCCTTCCAGGAAATCTATCTAAGAAAGGAGAGACACTGACACTGATTTATACACAAAGATAAACTGCTTACCAGTATTCCTCTCTGTAACTAGAAACATCATTAATGCCCAACAGAAAAAAATTAATTTAGAATATATCCACATAATGCATTATCAAGTGGCCATTAAAATGTCAATTTCAAGAAATATTTACCATATAAAAATGTGTGTATACATATAAAATAATACTATGTGAAAAAAGCAGAACGACTGAAAATACATAAATTCAACTTTATAACACAGTATTTAAAAGACTGAAAGGAAATATACCAAAATGTTTCTTCTAATTCCTCCATAATGAGTCACTACATTACTATTATAAATAGGACAAATGTACATTTTGAAGGAAGACTCATTGTATTTACAAAAAATATTTAAGGTTCAGACTCTGGAAGTAGAACAGAATTTAATTATGGTTTGTTCACTTACCCTGAGCAAATTACTACATCATTTATTGATTTATTTATGATTTATCTGCATCTTCCTTATTATAAAATTGGAATAATTGCTCTGACTCTGAGTTGTTGTGAGAATCAAATAATTTAAATGAAATGCCCAGAAAAGCACTTAAGACATTAAAAAACATCGTAAGTATTCAATTAATATTAGTCTTTTCCCCTTTCTTAAAATGTATGGCTAAATTTTTAAAAATATACATAAGAGTTTCCTACAGGAATATTTGTGAAAGTGTAATTTTTAAGTAGCTCTTAGAAAGATTATCCAACTGTATGAATTTCAAGAGAACAATTCTCCAGCCAAAAGGACTAAAAGAATAAGGATAGTGAATTACTAAAGTGAGACAGTGCAGTCAAGAATAAGCAGGCAAATGGCAAAGGTGGGCATTCAGTAAGATCAACATTTTGGCTAAACTGAGGAAAAGCTGGCTCTTACAAAGGGCTCCTCAGCCATTTAAGCCACTCTATTAATATCCAACAATAAACATTTTTTCCTGCCATAGACAGTTCTTAGGAGGCACCACTTAAAAACAGTATTTCAGCAAAAAAAAAAAAAAAAAAAAAAAAAAGCTTTACTTTGATTATACACACAAAACCTTTTTTTTTTTTTTTTTTTTGAGACAGAGTCTCGCTGTCGCCCAGGCTGGAGTGCAATGGCGCAATCTCGGCTCACTGCAGGCTCCACCCCCCGGGGTTCACGCCATTCTCCTGCCTCAGCCTCCCAAGTAGCTGGGACTACAGGCGCCCGCCACCTCGCCCGGCTAATTTTTTGTATTTTTAGTAGAGATAGGGTTTCACTGTGTTAGCCAGGATGGTCTCGATCTCCTGACCTTGTGATCCGCCTGCCTCGGCCTCCCAAAGTGCTGGGATTACAGGCGTGAGCCACCGTGCCCGGCCTTATACACACAAAATCTATGCACATTAAATTATCTACACTTCTTAGCCTTATACTTAAAGTCAGTATATTTAAAACCTACATGCTCATATTTATATGGGCAAAATAGACCAATGTTTTTTTAACTGCAGGTTGCTAGCAACATTTAAAAAAACAGAATAGAGAGAAAAAATACGAGAGGATCAAATATTTTAAGAGAAAGTATTGTCCCATGAATCTTTTATCAGAATTTTAAATATACATACACAGTGAATCAGGTTGTTGTAAACACATACTTTCTCTCAGTAAATACATACTGGGCTGTCATGTAAAATAAATTCATAATCACTGCATGTCAAAAATGTTTGTGAAACACCCCCTGAAATTTGTAAGAGAAAGAAGATGTAAGACAATATAAATTTGTCATTCTTAATATAATTATGGTGGACACAACACTACATCAAGAAACTGTCAGGCTATTATGACAAATATAGATGCATTTATGCAATTTTTGTTGTTTTAAAATAACTTTTTCCCTTTGCATTAAGTCACTGCACATGGAAGGTAAAAATAAATGGGATTTCTAAATTTATCAAGCAAGGTACTAAAGAGCAAGTTTTAAAAGCTTAGACAAAATAAGAAATAGGTATTATTTCAAAACATACTTTTTGAAAAGTCAAGTATTCCTGTAAGTACATGCTCTGGCAAGAAATGCTATTTGGAATTACCAGGAAGGCTTTCCACTTGCCAAAAACAATTATTTTTATTAAATTTTCCTACTCTGAGGTAGGTTATTATTCCCAATTTTACAAAGTTGGAAATTAGAGTAGAAAGACTACACCAATGCCAGTTAAGTGAATTTGTACAAAAGCTCAAATCCCTACTAACAGCAGGAAAGACCTAAACATAGATATTCTCTGCTAACCTAGAGAAAATTTAATTTGAAATAAAAAAGTATCATGAAGTAGAGACTAGTAATATACTTAAGAAATTTAAGTCAAAATTTCCTAAGAAAAATAATAAAGGCCAGAACCTTCCATTTATTTCTATTTTCCTATATTCTTTTTTTTGAGACAGAGTCTCACTCTGTTGCTCAGGCCGGAGTGCAGTGGTGCGATCTGGCTCACGGCAAGCTCTGCCTCCTGGGTTCACACCATTCTCCTGCCTCAGTCTCCCCAGTAGCTGGGACTACAGGTACCCGCCACCACACTAAAAATTTTTCATATTTTTAGTAGAGATGCTGTTTTACCGTGTTAACCAGGATGGTCTCGATCTCCTGACCTTGTGATCTGCCTGCCTCAGCCCCACAAAGTGCTGGGATTACAGGCGTGAGCCACCACGCCTCACCTATTTTCCTATATTCTTAAATGCAGTTTGAACACTGCTGGCCACTACAGCTTTCTAGAGTGATGAGGGCTAAATACTCCCTGTAAACATTAATTATCTCACTCTGCATATTTAGAACAGACTATCTTCATACTAGAAGGTCAACTATACTTCTGTAACTTAAAAAACAACATATTGCTGTTACTGAAGACTCACAGCCAAGCTTTACCTGGCCTCCCCATTTAGAAGATAAAGGCAGTTCCCTCAAGTTGATATTCAAGAAGTCATCAAAGAGGCTGAGCGCGGTGGCTCACGCCTGTAATCCCAGCACTTTGGGAGGCCCAGCCGGGTAGATCACAAGGTCAGAAGGTTGAAACCACCCTGGCTAACATGGTGAAACCTCGTCTCTACTAAAAATACAAAAAATTAGCTGGGCGTGGTGGCAGGCGCCTGTAGTCCCAGCTACTTGGGAGGCTGAGGCAGGAGAATGGCGTGAACCCGGGAGGCGGAGCTTGCAGTGAGCTGAGATCTGGCCACTGCACTCCAGCCTGGGCAACAGAGCAAGACTCTGTCTCAAAAAAAAAAAAAAAAAGAAAGAAGTCATCAAAGAACTTTTTAATGAAACGTTATATTGGAGAAATCTCTCAACTATCTTCTTAAGCACAATTAACCTCTCCAAACATGAGTACTAGGACCCACATATTGACTAAATGTGGAGACAAGTATCAACTGACTATAAGTTTAGTATAGGAAAAGAAGAGATCTATTTCAAAACCCTCTGGAAAACCACTAGATTTATTCTAATAATTTCATACCTTTCTTTTCTATATTTTATAACTAAAAAAACCCCTTTATTAGTAAACTGCTTTAGCTGTTCTCAGGGTGAATTCAAAATAGAGTAGTAGTTTAGAGCATATTTCCCCTCTAAAGAAACCTTTCAAGCTCATTAATAGTTACTAAAAGGCTGTGAACAGGCCCTCTGGTCATTACTTTGCACAAACAGGGTCCTACAAGTCTCAAAGATCCAATCCTAGGGCCAGTGCTTTTAGATGCACAGGCCGTGAGAACCTACTCAGGAAAAGACTCCTATATATATATATATACATATTTTTTTTTTTTCCTAGATGACTAATACATCCAAACTCTGGAGAACCAAAACTTTCTTTTTGTTAATCTGAAGATGCAGAGAAAGAAGGTTTGATCTAGAAAGGTTAAAAAAAAACAAAAACAGATCTTACTAGTATTGTAGGAATTGTAGGATAGTGCTACTTCACAGTTGGAAACAAAAAGGAAAGCTCTGAACCCAAGAAGGAAGGAGAAGAAGCACTTGAAAATGGACAGCCACTGACTCAAGGAAAAGACAAGAAAATTCTAATGCTATACAAATAAACCAATGAAATGGGTATTTCTGATAAACATGTTTTTAAAAGTAAAGCTGAAACTCTATTTGTAATACAGAATAATTAACCCCAAACTTCAATTCCATATTATGGCTAGCTGAGCGGAAGGAGAAAGGGGAAGGAACATGGTGACAAAAAAGGATACAGGCTAAAAGGGGGCTTGAGTAAGTACACAGGTGGGTGTGCTAATCTGAGGGGAAATCTCAAACCTTGCTGGTTACTGGCCACAAGCCTAAGAACATATTATAATTTGTTGTATCTGCCCTTTGAAATTTCAGATGACTTGACCAGCATTTTAGTATGATTCTTTTTGTGCTGGGATTATTTAAATAGAGAAAAGAAAGCAACTTACTTGAAGACGAGAGAAGTGAAAAGGAGGAGTTACCAAGGTGGTGGGAGAAGGAGGAGTTACCAAGGTGGTGGGAGATAGAAAAGGAGGAGGACAAAAAAACTCCTTTTCTCATTGCTTCCAGTAAACAAATGAACTTGCTACTAAAGAACATCATATAAAAGCCTACAGAAACGATTTTTCTTTAAAACAAAAAGTACAGAAGGGAAGGAGAGGTGTAGCAGCCAAAAAATAAACTTCATGCCTTCCCTGGAATTCATGTCGATACCTCATAATTTTGTCTAATTCAAGAAATAAAATTTTCTTTAAATAAATCACATTCCTAATTACTTAAAATTTCCTCCTTTGACACCTTTGATACTTCACATGGAAATGGATAATGAAAAAACTGAATGAATCACAAATCAGGATAAATCCTTGGAGACGGCATAAAAATATCTCTGATTGACTGTATTTATATTTCATTTTCATTAATAATAGCTTTTTTATGGGTGACTTTTCAAAAAAGATAAAATATAACCAACTTACCAGGCATACTTAAGTACATAAAACAAAATAACCCACACTGTTTTGGAAAAGAGATTTAACGTAAACAAAAATTTTAAGGTCAAACAGTAACTAAATCATTAGAAATGTTAGTAAACCATGCATATTCAAAAGCCATTTCTTCTGTGCTGTAAAGCTGATAAATTACAAAAACAGTTGTTTTAAATCACTTTTAGAAAAAACAATTAAAAATATCTTTATTTTAGATGACAGTGAAATGCAATCCAAGCCCTTAATTAGGAAATATTATTTAAAGAAATGTGCAATGGTCTAGTAAGCCTGCTCCCTACACATTATGCATCTGTCCATCATACTACTGTAGATCGCATGTACACTTTTTAAAACAATTAGATAACACTACAATTTTTATTCACACATTTCAAGGTTTTGAAAATGCATTAAAGACAGATGCATGTCAGTAGGTCTAGGGTCACTGGCAATAGGTTTAAACAGTATTAGAATGAAATTAACCTCAGACAGCTTCCATAAGGCTCTAAGTAGAGGTCTGTTTACATGCAGTAAAAGGAAGTGTTAAGAAAGGAGACCACAGAGAGTGCTGCTTTAGCAGATGCCTGCAGAGCACTCAGGATAGAAAAGGAGGTGCTGGGGAAGAACAGGTCATGCAGAAGGGAAATACCATGAAGGGGAAGCCAGAGCAGGATAGGAGTGAGAGACACAGACTCACTCTGTCTGCGGTGCGGTGGAACAGTCCGTGGGATCCCCTGGAAGGAGCCCTGCCAAGGAGAGAAGGAGGGAGCAGAATACCCACCCTGTGCAGAGAGAGATGGGGTAGGGAGGTATAATAAAAAAGGGAACCAAAAAATAGAGAAACCAAGTCATACTTTGTTTTACTTTTAAATAACACAGAGCAATATTGTTAACGAGAAGACAGATTTCATTTTTTTAAAATACAGGCAGCTCAAATTACTAAAAATACATCATAATCCAAACCTAGTTATTTTTAATATCTTTTTAAAAAATTATTTTCCTCTAATATTTGTAGTACAATGTAGAAGAAATAATATATTCTTTCTGGTATACGTTACATTTATCATCATATATCTCTTGTTAAAGTAGCAGATTCCAGTCTTTTGCAGAAAAGGAAGGAATTTAAAGGGGGAGATAGACTTTAGGTGTTAAACACACAGAAAATGCACCAATTTGTGAATCAGGCAATACAAAAAAATTATCATCTAAAAATTTTTATTTTGGCTGGGTGCAGTGGGCTCACGCATGTAATCCCAGCACTTTGGGAGGACAAGGCGGGTGGATCACGAGGTCAGGAGTTGAAGACCAGCCCAACCAAAATGGTGAAACCCCGTCTCTACTAAAAATACAAAAATTAACCAGGTGCAGTGGCAGCCACCTGTAATCCCAGTTACTTGGGAGGCTAAGGCAGAAGAACTGCTTGAACCTGGGAGGTGGAGGTTGCAGTGAGCCGAGATCGCGCCACTGCATTCCAGCCTGGGCGACAGAGCAAGACTCCGTCTCAAAAAAAAAAAAAAATAAAATTTCTTCTTAAATCACAGGTTTTCAGAGGATTAGCAGGTAAAAATAAAGAACATTAGCTAAAGTTAGCAAAACCAACACAGCATTAAAAAAGATTCAGGATGTTGTAATGTGACATGTAGGCCACCGGTTACGTGGACATGCTTTTTCATTTCAATAACTTGGGGCTTTTTAGCTTTACTTATTTCAATCACAGATTATCAGAACTACGATACTCTTGAAATGTCATTTACTTCAATCTCCTCACTTTACAGAAAAAAGTTTTTTCAAGAAAGTAACTGTTCAATGTTATACAAAGGGAACCATACTGGGTCTTATGTCCCTAACCTCCTCACTGACTGAAACATATGCACAAAAAAAACTATTGAAACACTCTTAAAATATCATCAAGGAAAATCAGTCTATAAATCATCATCACACCCAGTTAAATCTGCAAAAGAAATTATGTATATTTTTTCAGACCAATTAATCTGATTTAAAAATAATATTGTATTAAAAATTACTGATAATAGTTTATCAGTGTTTATAGATCTTATGAACGGTTTGAAATGAAAAAAATTTTTCTCACTTTCCGTATCAACATTCTTTGACTCAGGTATAATCAAATACTTCTTTAAATTTAAGGGTGATCCCACATTGTTCAATATAAAACAAACATAAAAGATCCATTTTCTATGTTGATGAAGGGAAAAAAACAGTCACAAAAACTAAATTAACAATCTTTAGGATATTCTAGTAAATAACAATCTTATCTTTTGAAATTATTGTACTTTTTTCTTTTGCTAATTTGGCAAAAACAGCTTAGAAAACATTGAATAAGGTGATGACCCCAGATGCTCTCCATAGATACTACCTGCTGTTCTGCTGTTTGCGAAATGTTTTGGTTCAAAGGCTATATTTATACTAAACAAATTCTCAACCAAATCCTCCCTATGCGTTTTGCAGAACCAAGCTTCTACCCACTGTACTACTAAGTAAAGAAACTTTCAGATGGGGACTTCATAGACATGTTTAAGAAAACAGTCATAGATTCCTTCATCAAAGAGGTATGTTTACCTTTGCAGGTCTGTGGAAACAGCATTGACCTTGGAATCAGGGAAACTTTTTCCTTGGATCTTTCCCAAGCCTTGTAACCTTGAGAAAATTACTGATTTTTGAGCCTCAGTTTCCTCATTCGTCAGATGCAGAGGTTGGACTGGTTCATCTCGAAGAACCCTCTTTTAGTTCCTATAATTTAGTTACTTGTATCTGTCCCCATCTCCACTCCAGTAATTTTATAACTCTATTTTTAATTTCGTAACTCTATATGGCATTTAAAACAATCAACTTTGTATTAAATTGTCTCTCCTGCTAGATCATTAATTCCTGAAATAATTTAGGTGAAAGTATCTGTCACAGTACCTATAACTTGGCAGGAGTTTTAAAAGATATTAGATGTCCCACCTTCTATAGCCTAAAACTCCCCCAGCATATAGCAGACACTAAGTAACTATTTACTGATTTAAACAAAATTAAATTAATTTACTGTGTTTATCTAGAGATGCACCTGTAGCATCTGTCAATCCTGGGCCACATACTATAACCACCTAAGAAATTTTAAAAACAAAAACAATGATATCTGTCTTCATTTCCCCAAGACCAACAAATCATAATCTCTGGCATAGCTCTGAGTATAAGAAGGGAAAGACAACCTTGTGAAATAAATACATAAACAGCGCTGCCTGCCACTGCCAAGGGGCACCCATCTATTAGCCTATCAAACAGTTGTATGCCATCTGAGCTTATGCCCAGAAAGACAAAGAATGTTACTCATTTTATTTCTGCCACCTACAATACGTCTTCCACTTCTCTACCCAACTGTCAAAATCCTATCCAGCCCCCTTAGGCTCTTTCAAACCCATTTCCTAAAAGCTTTTCCTGATCCTGCCTAAATTAATTATGATCATTCTTGTTTATAAACACCCACAGCCATTGGTGGAATCTTTCTTCCTCTTTTCATTACTTTGATTTGAGTATCTTAAAAATTCTTCTACTAAGTATAACCACCCTGAGAATAATAGCTCTCTTACTTTCCTTTGTGTCAACTACTTAGCTTCTTGTCAATTTACTTATAGAGAGTAGAAATAACGTACTCTGATCAGCATTTAATAGAAGAAGGAATTCCAGTTTCAGGAAAAGGTGGAGTAGACATACTTCTCCCTTTTCCTGCTGTCAAATACAGCTAAAAACCCTGGGCACTATATATAAAACACAATACTCTGAAAGGTAGAGAGAAAAAGTGAGACCAGCTTGAGACCCAAGGAAAAATACGGTGATTTTCTTTTTGCCTAATGTATCCTAAAATGAGTGATAGAGAAACCAGCCCTTGGAAATGACAAGGAACACAAAAAAAAATTTAAGAAAGCCTGCACTCTCTAGCCAAAGGATCAGGAAAGAGGTAGCCTAGCAATGCAGAAAACTTGTATCCAGTAATCTACCTAACACCACAGAAAAACCTGTGGCCCCAGCCCCCATTCCCATCAGAAAGGGAGGACTGGAAAGGCTGGCCATGGTGGCTCCCACCTGTAATCCCAGCTCTTTGGGAGGCTGAGGTGGGTGGATCACGAGGTCAGGAGATCCAGACCATCCTGGCTAACATGGTGAAACCCCGTCTCTACTAAGAATACAAAAAATTAGCTGGGTGTGGTGGCAGGTGCCTGTAGTCCCAGCTACTTGGGAGGCTGAGGCAGGAGAATGGCCTGAACCCAGGAGGTGGAGCTTGCTGTGAGCCGAGATCACCCCACTGCACTCCAGCCTGGGCGACAGAGCGAGACTCCGTCTCAAAAAAAAAAAAAAAAAGAAAAGAAAAAAGAAAGGGAGGACTGGGGAGTGTAGGCCTCCATCCTTGCATGACTGTGACATTTTCTTATGTACTTCTTAAAATACGCATAGAAAATATTTAAGAAACTTATAAATGGGGGAGGAAAAGGGACTTAAGGGGACATAAGGTTTCTACATGTAGTAGACTATATATAGTTAAAATATATGTGTTTGTGTGTGAAATATAATGCCTAGAGCAACAACTAAAACATTATTATAAAGACATAAACTCAAAATACTATATATAAATAAAAATGGAATTATTAAAAAACTAATACACAGAAAAGAAAAAGAAAACAGAAATAAAGAAAAAATAAAAAAATAAAATGGCAGACTTACATAGCAAAAATTACATTAAATATAAAGGGCTGAAATATACCCATTAAAAGACAGATTGGTAGATTCATGGCCTAACTATATGCAGATTACAGGAAATTCATGTTATGTATAAAAATATATATATTTTAAAATAAAAGATGAAAAAGATATACCATGCCAAAAAAAAAAAACAAAAGAAATTTGATGTGCTTATATTATCAAATAGACTTTAGAGCAAAAAGAATACCCACATATAGAAAGAGACCTCACAAAATGATAAAAAGGTCAATCTACCAAGAAGACACAGTGATCCTAACAGTATACCAAACTGCAGAAATGTATAGTAGCTGAAGCATAATCTCATAAAACTGAGAGAATCGCCAAATCTACAATTACAGTTGGAGAGCTCAACACCCCATCCCAACAACTGATAAAAATAACTAGACAAGAAAATCATTAATGATATAAAACTCAAGGACACCGCTAACAAACAGCACCTAGTCAATGCTTACAGAATATTCTATCCAACAACAGCAAAAAGTAATCTTTTCAAGCATCCACAGAACATTTACCAAGACAGACCATAGTTTGGGCCACAAGACAAACCACAACAAAGTTAAAATAATTGAAATTATACAGAATGTGTTCTCTGACCACAATGGGATCAAATTAGAAATCAGTAACAGAAAGATGACAAGAATACATCCAAACACTTGGATACTAACATTCATACCCCTAAGTTATCCATGGGTCAGTCAGAGAGGAAGTCTCAAGAGAGAGAAAAAAAAAACCATATCAAACTGAATGCAAAAGAAAATACATAATTTATAGGAAACAACTGAAAAAATACATAATATGTAGGAAACAGCTGAAGTAGAGACAGAAAAGAGAAAAAAATCCCATCAATAAGCTAAACTGATGTCTTAAGAAACTAGAGAAAATAAGACCAAAATAAACCCAAAGTAAGAAGAAAGAAAAAAAAAAAAAAGATAGCAGAAATCAGCAGTTCTGTGGTGTAACCATTCTTTTGTTTCTTTACTTCTCTAATAAACTCATTTTCAGTTTACTCTGTGGACTCACCCAAGATTTCCTGTGTGAGATCCAAGAACCCTCTCTTGGGATCTGGATCAGACCCCTTTCCGGTAATATATTCCATAACGAACCATGAACAGACAATATTTTGGTCTCCCAAATATCACCTTTTGTCAGGACTCAGAGTTATGAATGGCTTTCACCACACAGCTGCTTTATGACTGCGCTTCACTCTACTTTGAATACAAGAGACCCTACAAGTTAGGAAGGAATATCATCACCCCTATTAAGCCAAAAGACACTACAGAAGATGGATCTTGGTCCCTCTACAACCTTTAGGATTAAGGGTCCCCTTGTAAAGGGGAGGGAGAAATAGAAGCATTTGAATCAGAGCAATTCCATCTTGAACAGGGGCTGAGTAAAATGAAGATAAGACCAGCTGGACTACATTCCCAGGAGGTTAGGCATTCTCAGTCACTGGATGAGTCACTGGATGAGGAGGTTGGCATTAAGATAACAGTTCACAAAGACCCTGCCAATAAAACATGATGCAGTAAAGAAGCTGGCCAAAACCCACCACAACCAAGATGGCAATGGAAAGTGACCTCTGGTCATCCTTACTGCTCATTATATGCTAATTATAATACATTAGCATGCCAAAAGACACTCCCACCAGCACCTGACAGTTCACAATTGCCATCGGAATGTCTGGACCCTACATCATGGGTCCCCAGCCCCTGGGCCACAGACCAGTACCAATCCATGGGCTATTAGCAACCTGGCAACACAGCAGGAGGTGAGCAGCAGGCGAGTTAGTTGAAGCTTCATCTGTATTTACAGCTACTGCCCATTGCTTGCATTATCAGTAAGATCAGCAGCAGCATTAGATTCTCACAGAAGCAGGAACTTTATTGTGAACTGCACATGCAAGAAATCTAGGTTGCTTGCTCCTTATGATATCAAATCTAATGCCTGATAATCTGTGTCACTGTCTCCCATCACCCCCAGATAGGACCATCTAGCTGCATAAAAATAAGCTCAGGGCTCCCACTGATTCCACCTTATGGTGAGTTGTATAATTATTTCATTATATATTACAATGTAATCATAATAGAAATAAAGTGCACAATAAATGTAATGTACTTGAATCATCCTGAAACCATCCACACCGCTCCCACAACCCTCTCCCCGTCTGTGGAAAAGTTGTCTTCCATGAAACCAGTCCCTGATGTCAAAAAGGTTGGGGACTGCTGCCCTATACAGTTTAAAAGGAAGAGAAAACCAAAGTTTTGGGAAATTCTTGTTCCTTTCTCAGAAAACTCATGAATAATCCAACCCTTGCTTAGCATATGATTGAGAAATAACCATTAAAAATAGCCAACTAGCAGCCCTCAGGGCTCTGTCTATGGAGTAACAATTATTTTATTTATTTACTTCTCTAATAAACTCACTTTCACTATAAAAAGAGCAGGATCCTTGAAATGGAACATAGAAAAGTAGAGAAAATCAAGAAAACAAAATGTTGGGTTCTTTGAAAAGATCTGTAAAATTGACAAACCACCAGCAAGACTGACAAAGAAAAAGAGAGAAGGTAAATTACCAAAATCAGAATGAAATAAGGAATATCACTACAGACCCTCCAGCCATTACGGTAATAAAGGAATATTATGAACAACTTCACAGTCATAAATTTGACAACTGAGAAAAAGGGCCAATTCCTCAAAATCACAAACTATCAAAATTCATCCAAGATGAAAGAAGTCATTTGAATAGGTCAATAACTATTAAAGAAGTTGAATTTATAACTTTAAAACTCCCCAAAAAGAAATCTCCAGGCCCAGATAATTTTACTGCTAAATTCTACTAAATGTTTAAAGAACAATTAACCATTAATTCTACACTATCTCTTCCATAAAGCAGATGAGGAGAAAACACCTTCCATAGTATTTATGAGGCCAGGTTTAACTTAATACAAGAGCAGACAAAGACAGTACAACAAAAGAAAAATAAAGAATAAAAAGCATTAACCCCCAGAATACAGATGTAAAAATCTTTAACAAAATACTACTAACTAGAATTCAGGAATATATAAAAAGAACTAAATACCATGACCAAAGGGGGTTTATTTCAGGTCTATGAGATTAGTTTACTATTAGAAAATCAATCAGTGCAATCAACAGGCTAAAGAAGAAAACTCATAGGTTTGTAGCAATTACCAAAACAAAAGTAACAAAATCCAACTCACATTCATGATAAAAACTCTAAGCAATCTAGGAACAGAGGGAAACTACTTCAACTTGATAAAAACCATCTCCCAAATATCGATAGCTAACATCTACCTAAAGGTGAAAGACTGAATGCTTTTTCCCCTTAGATTAGGAAAAAGGCAAGAATGCCCATTCTCATAATTCTTATTCAACACAGTAATGAAAATCCAAGCTGGTGACATAATGCAAAGAAGGGAAATAAAAGACATCAGATCAAAAAGTGAGAACACTGTTACTACTTACAGATGACATAATGGTCAACATAGAAAACCCCAAACTACAGAAAAACTCTCCAAACTTATAAGTGAGTTTACTAAGTTCACAAAATACAAGGTCAATACACAGAAATCAATTTGATTTCTTTTCTTTTCTTTTTTTTTTTTTTTGGAGACAGAGTCTCGTTCTGCTGCCCAGGCTGGAGTGCAGTGGCACGATCTCTGCTCACTGCAAGCTCCACCTCCTGGGATAATGCCATTCTCCTGCCTCAGCCTCCTGAGTAGCTGGGACTACAGGCGCCCGCCACCATGCCTGGATAATATTTTGTATTTTTAGTAGAGACAGAGTTTCATTGTGTTAGCCAGGATGGTCTCGATCTCCTGACCTTGTGATCCGCCCGCCTCAGCCTCCCAAAGTGCTGGGATTACAGGTGTGAGCCACCGCACAGCCCAGAAATCAATTTTATTTCTAAGTATCAGCAATCAGCACAGGGAAAGTGAAATTTAACAAACAGTATCACTTATAACCACCCCAGAAAGAAATCTAAGAAAGCATGTAGATTACACCAAAGAGGATGGCCGAATAGGAACAGCTCCAGTCTACAGCTCCCAGCGTGAGCAATGCAGAAGACAGGTGATTTCTGCATTTCCAACTAAGGTACCGGGGTCATCTCACTGGGGCTCGTTGGACAGTGGGGACAGGACAGTGGGTGCAGCCCACAGAGTGTGAGACGAAGCAGGGCGAGGCATCCCCTCACCTGGGAAGCGCAAGGGGTCAGGGAATTCCCTTTCCTAGCCAAGGGAAGGGGTGACAGACAGCTCCTGGAATATCGGGTCACTCTCACCCTAATACTGTGCTTTTCCAATGGTCTTAGCAAACGGCACACCAGTAGATGATATCCCGCGCCTGGCTCGGAGGGTCCCACGCCCATGGAGCCTCACTCATTGCTAGCACAGCAGTCTGAGATGGAACTGCAAGGTGGCAGCGAGGCTGGGGGGAGGGGTGCCTGCCATTGCTGAGGCTTGAGTAGGTAAAGAAAGTGGCCAGGAAGATTGAACTGGGTGGAGCCCACCTCAGCTCAAGGAAGCCTGCCTGCCTCTGTGGACTCCACCCCTGGGGGCAGGGCATAACTGAACAAAAGGCAGCAGAAATCTCTGCAGACTTAAATGTCCCTGTCTGACAGCTTTGAAGAGAGTAGTGGTTCTCCCAGCACGGAGTTTGAGATCTGAGAACAGACAGACTGCCTCCTCAAGTGGGTCCCTGACTTCTGAGTAGCCTAACTGGAAGGCACCCCCCAGTAGGGGCAGACTGACACCTCACATGGCCGGGTACCCCTCTAAGACGAAGCTTCCAGAGGAATGATCAGGCAGAAACATTTGCTGTTCAGCAATATTCGCTGTTCTGCAGCCTCTGCTGCTGATATCCAGGCAAACAGGGTCTGGAGTGGACCTCCAGCAAACTCCAACAGACCTGCAGCTGAGGGTCCTGACTATTAGAAGGAAAACTAACAGAAAGGACATCCACACCAAAATCCCATCTGTTGGTCACCATCATCAAAGACCAAAGGTAGATAAAACCACAAAGATGAGGAAAAAACAGAGCAGAAAAGCTGAAAATTCTAAAAATCAGAGCACCTTTCCCCCTCCAAAGGAACACAGCTCCTCGCCAGCAATGGAAAAAGCTGGACGGAGAATGACTTTGACAAGTTGAGAGAAGAAGGCTTCAGACGATCAAACTCCTCCGAGCTAAAGGAGGAAGTTCAAACCCAATGCAAAGATGTTAAAAAACTTGAGAAAGATTAGACGAATGGCTAACTAGAACCAGTGTAGAGAAGTCCTTAAATGACCTGATGGAGCTGAAAACCATGGCACGAGAACTACATGACTAATGCACAAGCTTCAGTAGCCGATTTCATCAACTGGAAGAAAGGGTATCAGTGATTGAAGATCAAATGAATGAAATGAAGTGAGAACAGAAGTTTAGAGAAAAAAGAGTAAAAAGAAACGAACAAAGCCTCCAAGAAATATGGGACTACATGAAAAGACCAAATCTACATCTGATTGGTGTACCTGAAAGTGACGGGGAGAATGGAACCAAGTTGGAAAACACTCTGCAGGATATTATCCTGGAGAACTTCCCCAATCTAGCAAGGCAGGCCAACATTCAAATTCAGGAAATACAGAGAACACCACAAAGATAATCCTCGAGAAGAGCAACTCCAAGACACATAACTGTCAGATTCACCAAAGTTGAAATGAAGGAAAAAATGTCAAGGGCAGCCAGAGAGAAACGTCGGGTTACCCACAAAGGGAAACCCGTCAGACTAACAGCAGATCTCTCAGCAGAAACTCTACAAGGCAGAAGAGAGTGGGGGCCAATATTCAACATTCTTAAAGAAAAGAATTTCCAACCCAGAATTTCATATCGAGCCAAATTAAGCTTCATAAGTGAAGGAGAAATAAAATCCTTTACAGACAAGCAGATGCTGAGAGATTCTGTCACCACCAGGCCTGCCCTGTAAGAGCTCCCGAAGGAAGCACTAAACATGGAAAGGAACAACCGGTACCAGCCCCTGCAAAAACATGCCAAATTGTAAAGACCATCGATGCTAGGAAGAAACTGCATTGACTAACAAGCAAAATAACCAGCTAACATCATAATGACAGGATCAAATTAACACATAACAATATTAACCTTAAATGTAAATGGGCCAAATGCTCCAATTAAAAGACACAGACTGGCAAATTGGATAAAGAGTCAAGACTCATCAGTGTGTATTCAGGAGAGCCATCTCACGTGCAGAGACACACATAGGCTCAAAATAAAGGGATGGAGGAAGATCTACCAAGCAAATGGAAAACAAAAAAAAAGGCAGGGGTTGCAATCCTAGTCTCTGATAAAACAGACTTTAAACCAACAAAGATCAAAAGAGACAAAGGAGGCCATTACATAATGGTAAAGGGATCAATTCAACAAGAAGAGCTAACTATCTTAAATATATATGCACCCAATACAGGAGCACCCAGATTCATAAAGCAAGTCCTTACAGACCTAGAAAGAGACTTAGACTCCCACACAATAATAATGAGAGACTTTAACACCCCACTGTCAGCATTAGACAGATCAACGAGACAGAAAGTTAACAACGATATCCAGGAATTGAACTCAGCTCTGCACCAAGTGGACCTAACAGACATCTACAGAACTCTCCACCCCAAATCAACAGACTATACATTTTTCTCAGCACTGCGTCGCACTTATTCCAAAATTGACCACATAGTTGGAAGTAAAGCACTCCTCAGAAAATGTAAAAGAACAGAAATTGTAACAAACTGTCTCTCAGACTACAGCGCAATCAAACTAGAACTCAGGATCAAGAAACTCACCAAAAACTGTGCAACACCATGGA
This sequence comes from Symphalangus syndactylus, assembly GCF_028878055.3. Classification (NCBI taxonomy): domain Eukaryota; kingdom Metazoa; phylum Chordata; class Mammalia; order Primates; family Hylobatidae; genus Symphalangus; species Symphalangus syndactylus. The sequence continues at coordinate 89,464,754 of NC_072426.2, forward strand.
AACTGAACAACCTGCTCCTGAATGACTACTGGGTACATAACGAAATGAAGGCAGAAATAAAGATGTTCTTTGAAACCAAAGAGAACAAAGACACAACATACCAGAATCTCTGGGACACATTTAAAGCAGTGTGTAGAGGGAAATTTATAGCACTAAATGCCCACAAGAGAAAGCAGGAAAGATCTAAAATTGACACCCTAACACCACAATTAAAAGAACTAGAGAAGCAAGAGCAAACACATTCAAAAGCTAGCAGAAGGCAAGAATTAACTATGATCAGAGCAGAACTGAAGGAGACAGAGACACAAAAAACCCTTCAAAAGAATCAATGAATCCAGGAGCTGGTTTTTTGAAAATGTCAACAAAATTGATAGACCGCTAGCAAGACTAATAAAGAAGAAAAGAGATAAGAATCAAATAGATGCAATAAAAAATGATAAAGGGGATACCACCACTGATCCCACAGAAATACAAACTACCATCAGAGAATACTATAAACACCTCTAGGCAAATAAACTAGAAAATCTAAAAGAAATGGATAAATTCCTCGACACACACACCCTCCCAAGACTAAACCAGGAAGAACTTGAATCCCTGAATAGACCAACAACAGGCTCTGAAATTGAGGCAGTAATTAATAGCCTACCAACCAAAAAAAGTACAGGACCAGATGGACTCACAGCCGAATTCTACCAGAGGTACAAGAAGGAGCTGGTACCATTCCTCCTGAAACTATTCCAATCAACAGAAAAAGAGGGAACCCTCCCTAACTCATTTTATGAGGCCAGCATCATCCTGGTACCAAAGACTGGCAGAGACACAACAAAAAAAGAGAATTTTAGACCAATATCCCTGATGAACATCGATGCAAAAATCCTCAATAAAATACTGGCAAATCGAATCCAGCAGCACATCAAAAAGATTATCCACCATGATCAAGTAGGCTTCATCCCTGGGATGCGCAAGGCTGGTTCAACATACGCAAATCAATAAACGTAATCCAGCATATAAACAGAACCAAAGACAAAAACCACATGATTATCTCAACAGATGCAGAAAAGGCCTTTGACAAAATTCAAGAACGCTTCATGCTAAAAACTCTCAATAAATTAGGTATTGATGGGACGTATCTCAAAATAATAAGAACTATTTATGGTAAACCCACAGCCAATATCATACTGAACGGGCAAAAACTGGAAGCATTCCCTTTGAAAACTGGCACAAGACAGGGATGCCCTTTCTCAACATTCCTATTCAACATAGTGTTGGAAGTTCTGGCCAGGGCAATCAGGCAGGAGAAAGAAATAAAGGGTATTCAATTAGGAAAAGAGAAAGTTAAATTGTCCCTGTTTGCAGATGACATGACTGTATATCTGGAAAACCCCATCATCTCAGCCCAAAATCTCCTTAAGCTGATAAGCAACTTCAGCAAAGTCTCAGGATACAAAATCAATGTGCAAAAATCACAAGCATTCTTATACACCAATAACAGACAGAGAGCCAAATCATGACAGAACTCCCATTCACAATTGCTTCAAAGAGAACAAAATACCTAGGAATCCAACTTACAAGGGACGTGAAGGACCTCTTCAAGGAGAACTACAAACCACTGCTCAATGAAATAAAAGAGGATACAAACATGGAAGAACATTCCATGCTCATGGGTAGGAAGAATAAATATCGTGAAAATGACCATACTGCCCAAGGTAATTTATAGATTCAATGCCATCCCCATCAAGCTACCAATGACTTTCTTCACAGAATTGGAAAAAACTACTTTTAAGTTCATATGGAACCAAAAAAGAGCCCGCATTGCCAAGACAATCCTAAGCCAAAGAACAAAGCTGGAGGCATCACGCTACCTGACTTCAAACTATACTACAAGGCTACAGTAACCAAAACAGCATGGTACTGGTACCAAAACAGAGATATAGACCAATGGAACAGAACAGAGCCCTCAGAAATAATTGCACACATCTACAATCATCTGATCTTTGACAAACCTGACAAAAACAAGAAATGGGGAAAGGATTCCCTATTTAATAAATGGTGCTGGGAAAACTGGCTAGCCATATGTAGAAAGGTGAAACCGGATCCCATCCTTACACCTTATACAAAAATTAATTCAAGATGGATTAAAGACTTACATGTTAGACCTAAAACCATAAAAACCCTAGAAGAAAACCTAGGCAATACCATTCAGGACATAGGCATGGGCAAGGACTTCATGTCTAAAACACCAAAAGCAAGGGCAACAAAAGCCAAAATTGACAAATGGGATCTAATTAAACTAAGGAGCTTCTGCACAGCAAAAGAAACTACCATCAGAGTGAATAGGCAACCTACAGAATGGGAGAAAATTTTTGCAATCTACTCATCTGACAAGGGGCTTATATCCAGAATCTACAAAGAACTCAAACAAATTTACAAGAAAAAAACAACCCCATCAACAAGTGGGTGAAGGATATGAATAGACACTTCTCAAAAGAAGACATTTATGCAGCCAACAGACACATGAAAAAATGCTCATCATCACTGGCCATCATAGAAATGCAAATCAAAACCACAATGAGATACCATCTCACACCAGTTAGAATGGCCATCATTAAAAAGTCAGGAAACAACAGATGTTGGAGTGGATATGGAGAAATAGGAACACTTTCACACTGCTGGTAGGACTGTAAACTAGTTCAACCATTGTAGAAGACAGTGTGGCGATTCCTCAGGGATCTAGAACTAGAAATACCATTTGACCCAGCCATCCCATTACTGGATATATACCCAAAGGATTATAAATCATGCTGCTATAAAGGCACATGCACACGTATGTTTACTGCAGTACAATTCACAATAGCAAAGATTTGGAACCAACCCAAATGTCCATCAATGATAGACTGGATTAAGAAAATGTGGCACATATACACCATGGAATACTATGCAGCCATAAAAAAGGATGAGTTCATGTCCTTTGTAGGGACATGGATGAAGCTGGAAACCATCATTCTCAGCAAACTATCGCAAGAACAAAAAAACAAACACCGCATGTTCTCAATCATAGGTGGGAAATGAACAATGAGAACACTTGGACACAGGAAGGGGAACATCACACACTGGGGCCTGTTATGGGGTTGGGGGAGGGCGGAGGGATAGCATCAGGAGATACACCTAATGTAAATGACGAGTTAATGGGTGCAGCACACCAACACGGCACATGTATACATATGTAACAATCCTGAACGTTGTGCACATGTACCCTAGAACTTAAAGTATAATAATAAAAAAAAGAAAGCATGTAGTGAACTGTGTTCTGAAAACTGAAAAATGCTGATTAAAGAAATCAAAAAGGTTTAAATTAATGGAGAGACATACCATATTCATAAATTGGGAGAATCAACATCTTTACTATTTATTTAAACAGTTTATTTAAACTGTGGTACATCCATATCATGGAATAGTACTCAGCAATAAAAAGAAACAAACTACTGATGCACACAACTACTTGAATGGATCTCCAGGGTGTTATGCTAGTTTTAAAAAGCCAAGTTCCAAAGCTCAACACTGTAAGATACTATTTCTATAAAATCTGAAAATAATAAAATTATAAAGATGTAAAACAGATTTAGTGGTTGCCAGAGGCTAGGAATGGTGAGAGAAAGTGAGAATGGTTATGAATGTAAAGAGGTACCACACAAGGGAAAACGCTGTGGTGGTACAATAGTTCTATACCTTAAATATGATGATCGTTACTACACAAGTTATAAAATGGCACAGTTACTACACAAGTTATAAAATGGCACAGTTACTACACAAGTTATAAAATGGCACAGAAGCGTGCACACACACCATCACTAATGTCAATTTCCTGGTTTTGATATTGTACTACAATTACGTAAAATGTAACTAATGTGAAAAATTGGTTGAAAAATAAAAAAGATCTCTACATTTTTTACAACTTCTTATCACTCTTTTGTAATTACACTACAGGCAAACTTTGCTTCTTCCAATGGATACTTTAAACAAAGTTTCAAAAATGCCTTCTATAGTTCTAGTATCTGGTATTGAAAAATACAGAGTTAGATAACTGTAAGCTTATAACCAATAAACCACTCAACTACTATAATATCCATATTTAATTTGTTCATATCCTTAAGAAACAATTCTGTTTTTTCGGTTATTGGTTTAACCTGTATACATGAAAGAAAGTCACAGCACTAATGTTTAAAAAAATAGAAGAAATGACAAACATAAAAGAATTCTTGTGTTGTCATAAATTCTGCATGCCACACAATGTCTCAGCAACACAGATGGCTCCTGTCAACATTCAGATCATCAAAACACAGGCTGTATTCCATGGCCAATGTCTAATATTGAGTTAAACATTGAATAATCTAAAAATAACTGTATGACCAGATCACAAATATTACTTATTTAAACACCAATGTATATGTGATTTTCTCTAAAAATACTTTTAGTGGCATTTAAAAATATAAGTAATAGTGAATACAAATAAAAGGCCTTAGCAAAGAAGTAATTCCCTTTGGAACACACACACACACACAAACACACACACGTGCACGGGCACGTGCATGCAACGTCTCTCCAGAGAAATAAATGGGCTCATTTAAATTTAAAATCAGGACATTTGGCTGGGCACGGTGGGTGGCTCACGCCTGTGGTCCCAGCACTTTGGGAGGCTGAGGCGGACAGATCACCTGAGGTCAGGAGTTCAAGACCAGCCTGGCCAATATGGTGAAACCCCATCTCTACTAAAAATACAGAAATTAGGGCTGGGTGCGGTGGCTCACGCCCGTAATCCCAGCACTTTGGGAGGCAGAGGCAGGTGGATCATGAGGTCGGGAGATCGAGACCATCCTGGCTAACATGGTGAAACCCCGTCTCTACTAAAAAAAATACAAAAAATTAGCCAGGTGTAGTGGCGGGCACCTGTAGCCCCAGCTACTCAGGAGGTTGAGGCAGGAGAATGGCGTGAACCCAGGAGGCGGAGCTTGCAGTGAGCCGGGATCGCGACAGAGCGAGACTCCGTCTCAAAAAAAAAAAAAAAAAAAAAAAATATATATATATATATATATAAAAATTAGCCGGGTATGGTGGGATGCACCTGTGGTATCAGCTACTTGGGAGGCTGAGGTGGGAGAATCTCTTGAACAGGGAGGCAGATGTTGCAGTGAGCCAAGATCATGCCACTGACTCGAGCCTGGGCAACAGAGAGAGATTCCATCTCAAAAAAAAAAAAAAAGAAAAGAAAAAAAATTGACATTTTTCCCACATAAAAACTAACCAATAATTTTGCCCACTTCCAAATCAGTAAAGAATATGGTCTAAGAAAATGGATTTGGGGGACATCATTCATAAGATAAATCTTTTGCCTGCATTGTCTTTTGGTTAGTGTTCCATCCCATCTCTCAGGCAAGAAAAAACAGAGCGGAGTTCTTTGCTGATAAATTTCCATGGTTGCTAGAAACTAGGTAAAATCTGTCTCCTTTGGAAATTATAAACATTTGATGTGATTTTTGTGATGTAACTGTGATAGTTTTCTGCTTTTACCTTTTCTATTTTATAAATATTTATGATGGGAAAATACTTGACTCAGTAAATCTGAGGCCCAAAAACCTAATTCTTTTTTTTTTTTTTGAGACAGAGTTTCATTTTTGCTGCCCAGGCTGGAGTGCAATGGTGCAATCTCAGCTCACCACAACCTCCACCTCCCAGGTTCAAGTAATTCTCCTGCCTCAGCCTCCCGAGTAGCTGGGATTATTGGCATGCACCACCACGCCTGGCTAATTTTTGTATTTTTAGTAGAGACGGGGTTTCTCCATGTTGGTCAGGCTGGTCTCAAACTCCCAACCTCTGGTGATCCACCCGCCTCAGCCTCCCAAAGTGCTGTAACCAAAAACCTAATTCTAAGCACAAAAAGGGTGGTTGACAATGCTGACCATATTCCAATGGCTGAACTTACATTAAGTTACATATGCATATCTTTTATATATACCATAACATAGATTAATCTTTGACTCAGTACTATAATTCCAACAGATCATTTTTAATGTATATAAAATCATCTTTTCTTGCCTCTTTGCTACATATAACAGAGTTAGTTCTTAAAAATATGAGAGAAAATTAGCATTAGATCAAATTGTGCCCATTCAGAATTTTATCTAGTAGGCACCTTTTCACACTGATACCGATACAACAGTCTGTGTATTCATATACTCAATTTTCAGAGTAATCCAGGTCAGGTCATTACATGACAGGCCAGGTAGATCCTTTGGGTCTACCCTGTTCTCCCTGCGTAGAGATTCAAGGGGATAAGTAATAAGGCATTTGAAGGTATGAGTCCAGAAATGTTTTTCTAATATTTTGGCTTCTTTGGTTAACTTTAGGTGTTCAAACAAATGGACTACCAACGGTACATATCATAAGATTTTACAATTTACTTAACGTGCAAAATATTCATATTTTTAAATACTGATGTTAAATGCTTTTAAAACAGTATTGGAAATACATAAAAATAAATTCAGTCCATGATAATGCTAATTTTTAAGAATATGCTTGTACATGGATCTGTACACTATGTTTAAAAATAGTTTCATAAGTTTTTATGTTTAAAATTGATCTTGATTTCTCGCATAACCAACAACCTCCAGCAGTATTCACAGTAATATAAACTATTTTCATGTGAATGATTAGGCATCTTCCATATTGTTATTCTTCTTTTCGTGTTACTCATTTCACCATTGTATCTGGGTATTTTGCCCCTCAGATGAGGAAAAATAATTGCCCCACAACTGCCCCACTTTCCTCTGGAGGTATCATTTTCTGCTCTTACAGCTCATTCTTATCTCTTTTCCCTCTTTTTTCTCCACCTAAATCTGAACGCCATCTTTTTTATTTTCCTTCATTTCTTCTAAAAACTGCTTTTACTGACTTGCCCTTTACTTATTGTTATAGGTAGCTTTCCGTATCCATGTAAGTAGATATCATTAGGTCTAGGGCTGCTTTGTCCAAAATGATGTCAATTAGCTACATGTGACTATTTATATTTAAATTAATTACAACTAAACAAAATTTAAAGTTCTTTTCCTTAGTTACATTTTCAGGTGCTCAACAGTTACATGTAGCTACAGCCTACTACAATGGACAGCACAGAAAGTTGTATAGGACTGTGTCGCTCTAGAGTAGGGCATTCTCAATTCTGGAATACGGTCCTATGGCTGCCCTCTTTTTATAATGCAAGGCTCGGGGGAGTTTATAACACTATATTATTGCTTTCCCAAGCAGAAGATAGACCCCTTACTCCAGTAAGAAGTGCTTCACACTCTGGTCCTCAATGCTGAAAACACTGTTCTTAAAAACTTGTATTTATTTATTTATTTATTTTTTATTTTTTTTTTTTTGTAAGTCTTTTTTTTTTTTTATTATTATACTTTAGGGTTTTAGGGTACATGTGCACAATGTGCAGGTTTGTTACATATGTATCCATGTGCCATGTTGATTTCCTGCACCCATTAATTCGTCATTTAGCCTTAGGTGTATCTCCGACAGCTTTGAAGAAAAACTTGTATTTAAAAACATCCTGTACTATGCCTACAGGCATGGCTTAGGCAGCTCCCTATGGTAGTAGAAACCTTTGTCTTGCGCTAAATGAAGAGCACGCATCAGGTGACTAGCCACTATTCCCTTGCTGGGTTCAGTCTCACAAATAATAACCAAACCAAACCCAAACAGTTTTGATCTTTATCAGTACAGCTCTAACACCAAAAGCACCTGTAGCATGAAAGCCCAATTTTACTACAGGCAGAAAAAAACTCCTAAAATTCTGAGAATCAATATATATAAAATCAATATACAAAAGCTGAGGTTGAATATATGCAGAAAATAGCATGATAAAGTGGTTTTTAGGCCAGGAGGAAGAAAGAATTTGTAAGGTAAGAAAACATTACATAACAGGAATGGTCATAACTGAAATAATTGGGAGTGGCTTCCCAGTACCATCTGAAATGATGGTGTGGGGCACAAGGGGTAGCCCTCCTGCCCCTGTACTTCCTCTTTTGTGGAGGGAAATATCAGGGGCTTTTTTTTAATAACCTAATGACATCAAACACTTGAATCGCACAACCTAACATCATGGCCACCAAGCCACTTTCTGGTCATACTTAGTTGGTGGTAGTATAAGCCTGTATAAACCTTTCAGAAAAAAAAAACTGTAGTAATTTATTTCAAGAACCTTACAAAAACCATCCAGTAAAGGAATTAATTCCTTAACTTGATTAAAGTTAATGCATTTCTTCATTTTGGTTTAGCAAAAAAATCAAACCAAATAATAACAGCAACCACCATTATCACTACCTATGTAGGTTAAAATGCCACATATACAACATAATTCCATCTAAACAGATATGACAGGTGGCACATACACATATACACACATCACCAAAAAAGGCTGGAAGACCATATATTAAATGTTAACAATGACTGTCATTGGCTTGTATGATTTAAGTACTTAAAATTTTTCTTAAGTTGTTTTGCTTCTCTATTTTCTATATTTGCTATAGAATAAATATATCGTTATCTCTCAATAAAAACAGGAAAAGAAAAATCCGCTTTAGAGTACTTCTCTTTTAAACGTATATTTTTTGGCCTCATGTTACTCATAAAGTATTCTTAGTATTCTATTTTTTTCATTCTTTTAATGAGAGGTATTGAATTTTATTATTTCTATTGAGAAAATGACTTATGTAATTTAATATGTCAAAAGATTTCTTTGTACTCACATTAGATTGAACCTAACTTGGTTGTAGAGGAGTTTTCTTATTACACTCTTACTGAAACTATGACTTTTCAACCAAAAATACTTTTTTCTCAGTAATTTAAAATACAAGTATGTGGTCAGGCATGGTGGCTCATGTCTATAATCCCAGCATTTGGGGAGGCTGAGGCAAAATGATCACTTGAGCCCAGGAGTGTGAGACTCCTGTCTCTACAAAAAATCAAAAAATTAGCCAGGCATGGTAGTGCACACCTGTGGTCCCAGCTACTTGGGAGGCTGAGGCAGGAGGATCACTTGAGCCCAGGAGGTCAAGGCTATAGTGGACCATAATTGCACCATTGCACTCTAGCCTGGGTGACAGAGCAAGACCCTGTCTCAAAATAAATTAAATAATTTTTAAAATAAAAGTATGTTTCTATGGATTATCACAGTATACTGCTAAGTCTTCTACCATGCAGTGCAAACCTGGGCACCTGTTTTTTTTCCTCTCAGGGAAGTAAGTCCTTATTATGATCTCTCACTAAGATTAAGCCTCTGTCCTCCCTTCCCAGAGCTATGATCCTTTTCTCTTCTCTACTCCTTCTAGCCCCCTCACCCTCCTGCAACCATTCAAAAGAAAAGCAACTAAAATAAAACTGCTGTATACAAGCTGTGTAAACACTTGCATAAGTCACTTCTTAGTCTTAGCTTCTTCACATGCAGAAAAAGAGTGAGCTTACTATCATTTAAGCACGCTGGGGGTTTCTACAAGCATCTTGAGGGATAGAACTTTATATTTACACATACATTTTTATATTCTTCTTTATATTTACACATCCAAATTAATACAGTGCCTGGCATGAAGTAGTCACATAAATATCTGCTGAATGAGTAAGTGAATGTCTGCTTTTCCTCCTTTCCCCTGTTCTACTATTATATTTCTTCCTCTTATTTCCTGTTGATTCTCTACTTCACAGATCTTATTTGCAGCCATTAAGTGATACCAAAATCCCCTTGGACAAATCTCAATACATTCAAATTGTTGCTCTGCTGCTGTTGGCAGCAAACCACTCTCCTTCAAATGCTCTTCAATGTGCTTTTGGGGAAAAGAACCTAGAACTAGCGGTCAAGAGTCCTAAGTTATAGTACTAGCTCAGCCACCTATTAATTATGGAAACTTTGATACGCCAGTTAATCTCCCTAGCTTTTGCTACCTTATCTACAAAACAAAGGTATTTGGCCAGATGATTCCTATAGTAACTTTTATAGTTACTTTTTTTATAGTTACTTTTGTCTGATGAGGAGGAAGACTAACATCCAGTTTCCAGAACGGTGAGGTTGAAGGAGCCAGAGGTGGTATAAAGAATTCCATGAGGATGGCAAAATGGAACTTATCATGCTTAATGGAATCACCAATCTTCTTAGTAGCACAATTATAAGGCATAACATCCCTATGGGGTAAATAGAGACACCTGGAAAGCCCAAACTTCCATCTAGAAGCAAGGGGCATGGTCTATTAAACAACTGCTGCAAACAGATGAGCTTCCACCGCCTTTGACATTAAATAATATTACATCATCTTTTTCTGTTGGTATCTTTTGCTTTCTACGATTCAAACACAACCTTCATTTTCTTCACCAAGCTCCTTGATTCTTTCAACTAGACTTTCCCACATCCTTTTAACCTTATAGACTCACACAGCACTTTAACTACATCAATGCATTCCCAATTTCTTAAGAAGTACTTATAAAAAGAGGAATCCTTATTTGTCTGTATTTCCTTCCCTAATTCCCCACTTCTAGTTTGAAAGCCAAATATCTGGGATGAAAGAGGATCATCAAACTTTTGTTGAATAAATTAATTCCTACCATTGTATCTCATACAGAGCACACAAAAAAAATACTTGTTAGATGAAAAGAAACAAAACTCTTATAGACTTTAAAGGCTTATGGCTAAGCTTTATAAACTGAACTGCTGATTATATTAGCCATTATATTTCTCTGTTCCTTTGTGTTACTAGGATTCCACTCCTAAACATAAGGCAAAAGAGTCAAGGCTGACTTATTAGGCAATCTCTTAACAAGAAATGTCTACTACCTGGCCCCAAACAATAGGAGAATGACTAATGTCCATATGATAATCCTCTGGCTCACACACATCCTGAACTAAGTTCTGAAGAACTCAGATTAAATGATAGAGTATTTTTAGCACTAAACATGTTTTGAGATATAACATTTTTGAAAAACATGCATGAAATACATAGTTACTTCCTATTTAAAATAAACCATTCCCTAGTTCTGCCTAAAACGTAACTTTTATTGTCTGTATCTTCGTGCATTTATATTTCCTAACACCCTCAACATTTGAGTAATTATAATAAACGTATTTGAAAAGTTTTAACAAAAAAGGAAAATGCTACATCATATATTTTCAAAGTGTCATATGCTGCTAAAGTGGGATGACTGCATACAGGACTGCTATTTCCTTTAAGGTATGTGGAACTACTCTCATAAATACATGCAATAAGAGGAGAGTAGACACGCAAATAAAATGAACTATAGTATGCAGAATGAAAAAGCTATTAAATGCACATTCACTTACATAAGACACACAAGAGAAGCTTTAGGAAAACACATAAACACCTAAGAGACAAGCGAAAATAAATTACCTACAAAAAAATTAACAGCCATGACAGATTCAAAATTATTAGAGATTGCTGTAAAAAGAGTGAAATAAAACATCAAAATAGCAAATGACTGGAGAGGAGGCTAAGAGCAAACGTTACTTACAGGAATTCGTCTCCAGGGTGTTTGGGTATATTTATCAGCATAAGTGCATTTTTCCTCTTTACATTTTTGGTGGCAGATATGCTGAGTTGCCTAAACAAAAACACAAATTTTTACATTGGTTTAATTCTGCATATACACACCAAGACACACAAGAGAAGCTTTAGGAAAACACATAAACACCTCTAAGAGACAAGCAAAACTAAATTACCTACAAAAAAATTAACAGCTATGACAGGAGGTAATCAGGGCTTTTTTAGGGGGTATGTAACCAAATCAACGAAAAAGTCACACATGGCAAAATAGTTCTGGCTACTTTTTTGAAGAAAAAATGTTATCACAGCCAACATTAAGGTCTATTCAGTGGTCTCTCATCTTATTCAGGGAGTAGGTTTGAGAGTCAGCCTATAAGGTTAGAATTTTGAATAATCTAAATTACCCTTGGCAATCTCTTATATTGTCCATAAAACACACAATATATGATTTTATGTATATCAATATAAAAAGTATATGGATGTAGAATATATAGGGATATTCAGTATAAAAAGAATACAACTGCAGAATTTACAGTATTTCCCTAAACTGTCATGGTACTACAGTCACTAAAGCTCAGTTTCCTAAATGCATTTTTTATGGAACTCTGCTGGACATTGAATACCAGTCCACTTGTCAGGATGTCTGTTCTCATGTGCAGTGTGATGAAGCCTCTTTCATGATGTATTGACTTTACTGGACTGAAATATTTTGAAGAGTGTCAGCCCTTTGACAAGATCCATCTGACCATTTCTGTTCACAAATGACTTCTCCACACGATTCCACTCAAAGCACACTCATTTATATAACACAAAGTAACTTTCCCAAATAATCATCACTTTCAAAAAAGATCATGAAAATATTGATAAAGAGAATTCTCCCGGCCAGGCGCGGTGGCGCATGCCTGTAATCTCAGCACTTTGGGAGGCCAGGGCGGGTGGATCACAAGGTCAGGAGATCTAGACCGTCATGGCTAACACAGTGAAACCTCATCTCTACTAAAAATATAAAAAATTTGCCGGATGTGGTGGCAGGCGCCTGTAGTCCCAGCTACTCGGGAGGCTGCGGCAGGAGAATGGCATGAACCTGGAAGCAGAGCTTGCAGTGAGCGCAGATCGTGCCACTGCACTCCAGCCTGGGCGACAGAGGGAGACACCGTTTCAAAAAAAAAAGAGAATTCACCCTTAGTGAAAAGCTAGAAAATAACCACATTATTTGTTAACCTCACTGCAGGTAGATATACTTTCTCATAGGAAACTAAAAAATTCTTGATTATTGCATCAGGTTAAAATGATACATTTCTACTTTAATAATATTTACCCATATTCAAAATTTTTCTTAACTGCAATCAGATCATTCCAATTTCTTTATACAAAATAAAATCTAAAAACAAAAATGTTTATCATAGAGACATATTTCCCATTCCTAAGAAATCAGACAGTCACCGAAACAAAATTCAATATAGGCTGGGTGCTGTAGCTCACACCTGTACTCCCAGTACTTTGGGAGGCTGTGGCTGGTGGATTGCTTGGGCCCAGGGGTTCCAGACCAGCCTGGGCAACAAGGCAAAACCCTGTATCTACAAAAAACACACAACAAAAACAGCCAGGCATGGTAGCATGTGCCTGCAGTCCCAGCTACCTGGGAGGTTGAGCGAGAGGATCACCTGAGCTCGGGAGGTCGAGGCCACAGTGTGCTGAGATTGCACCACCGCACTCCATCCTGGGTGACAGAGTGAGACTCCAACTCCAAAATAACCCCCCAGATTCAATATATAATCAAGTATTTAGAATCTCTTGGAATTTACTGTAATAGGATCAACTTTTAACATATATGAGGGATATATGAGGAACAGAAAAGATAATTTAAAAACACTATCGTAATGAAAACACTTTACTTATTCCATCCTATTGCAATTCCAGAAATTCAGGTGCTCTTTGATTTATAATGGGGTCACACCTGGATAAACTCATAATATTGCTAAAAATGCACTTTTGATTTGGGATTATTTTCAACCTATGATGGGTTTATCAGGACATAATTCCGTCATAAGTTGAGGAGCTTACTGAATATCACTTTTGTACCATCATATAATCAAAAAATCCTAAGTAGCGGACTGTCTACGATTTATTTTCTGTGGTCTATACGCTAACACACGAAAAATAATATTTGGCAAATATATGAGTTTTCCAAAATTTGGAAAATCTAGTTTCTAGTGACATGTCAACATATATAAAATGACTAACCAAATCATTTTCTCGCCATCTGCCTTCTTTATTGCTGACACACTGTACAGATGATCACCTTCTATTTGGTCCCACATTTGGGGAAATGTGTCCTAATCTCTTACCCCAAGGAGATAGATCTTAATTAGTCTGAACCAATGTGATTAATCCCATTCTTCTATGCTTAGGAAGGGACAAGTAACTCAAATCTAGCCAATCAAACAGGAAAGTCTAGGGTATCTGAGAAAGGGTTTGTTGATTTTAAAAACAGACACTGGAGATAATAGGCCCTTAACCTATCCTTGGGTATTACTGTGTGAGAATGTGACACACAGAGCAACAGACATCTTGTGACCATGAATGGACAGCCAATAGGATTCCAAAAAAGCCGATCTGGAACCTAATCAATCATTAGCCAAATGACCAATAAGAAACCACTGAAATGGATGGGACCTATATAATTTCTTGTTGAGTTTACAACTGTTTTTATTTTTAAAATCACTTTTAGTTAGGGACTTTTACTTGGAACTTAAAACATCATAAGATATGCACTGATTTACACTGGGTGATTTAGGGCTTATATATAAGAGTTGCTATTCATCATGTATCCATGGACCAGGCATTAAGTAGTTTACATATGTAGTTCTATCACAACGTAACTATCATAACCCTATATGGTCAGTACTACTTTTTTTTTTTTTTTTTTTTTTTTTTTTTTTTTTTTGAGATGGAGTCTTGCTCGGTTGCCCAGGCTGGAGTGCAGTGGCACGCGATCTTGGCTCACTGCAATCTCGGCCTCACAGGTTCAAGTGATTCTCCTGTCTCAGCCTCCCGAGTAGCTGGGACTACAGGCGTGTGCCACCATGCCCAGCTAATTTTTGTATTTTTAGTAGAGACAGGGTTTCACCATGTTGGCCAGGCTGGTCTCGAACTCCTGACCTCAGGTGATCTGCCTGCCTCAGCCTCCCAAAGTGCTGGGATTATAGGTATGAGCCACCGTGCCCGGCCCAGTACTACTTTTATTATCCTCTAACAGAAGGGGCTTAGGAGAGATTATAGAACTCCCTTCAGAGAACATGGCTATTAAGTTTCAAAGTCAGGATCTGAACTCAGGTCTGTCTTGGTTTTTCAAATATACTATACTGCTAGCCCACTTAACCTGAGTTCCACTGTCTATGTGTCCCCATAAAGGAAATTCTACACTAGCAATTTCCCAAGATTATTCTGAAGAGTCAATGAGAAATGTATCTGAACTATTATTTAACTATGGTATTGTAGTAAAGATAAATAGGCATTCTTAGCATTTTTTTTTTTTTTTGAGACGGAGTCTCGCTCTGTCGCCCAGGCTGGAGTGCAGTGGCGCAATCTCGGCTCACTGCAAGCTCCGCCTCCCGGGTTCACGCCATTCTCCTGCCTCAGCCTCTCCGAGTAGCTGGGACTACAGGCGCCCGCCACCACGCCCGGCTAATTTTTTGTATTTTTAGTAGAGACGGGGTTTCACCGTGGTCTCGATCTGCTGACCTCGTGATCCACCCGCCTCGGCCTCCCAAAGTGCTGGGATTACAAGCGTGAGCCACCGCGCCCGGCCGCATTTTTTAATAAGGTTTGAACAGGTAAACTTCTATGCCTTTCAGTTAATTCTCAGAGCACTGCAATCTGATTTTAAATCAGCATATTTTGAATTCAACACTTTATACTGTCAATGTATTTTTAGGAAGGTTTGCATGCAAACATAGGTTGGAGTTGAATGTATATTTTTTAAAAAGAAAAAAAAGCATAGAAGGCTATAACTGAAAGGGAACTTAGAAATCACCTAGAAAAACCTTCATATTTTGGATAAAGAAAGCACTAGAGAGAGGTGATGGAAACTGTCAGTGCCATTTAGCTAATTAAATTACAAACAAGTCCTTTAATTCCTAGTCTATGATTCTTCTGATTTTTTTCCTATATCAAGAAGAATAGAAATGTAAAAAAAAAAAAAAAAAAATTTAAAATAGGTGATTTTAATTTGATAATGTGAAAAATGCTGTTACTTATCTTTGTTTTCAAATGGGTTGTATCTGTTAAAACTCCCTTGGTTTGAACAAGTGACTTTCTCGAGTTCTATAACTAAACTTTATACTGTTAAAATCTTTGAGTGATTTCTAATTTTCTACTATAAAAAGGATACTTGGCCACCTAAAACTAAGGCATTCACTTTACAGAGATCACTGCTTGCAATAAGAAGCAGTGAATCTTTTCTAATCCTCTAAATTTATGTTGAGAAAACCACACTAACATTAGTCTTTACATGAACTGTAAAGAAAATATCACAAAGTTCTCCTGGTACAGGGCCACAGCTCCTCTGTAATTTGTAAACATGCTAATGAGATTCTAATGTGTTTACAGAGGGAATTTCTAGCTGAATACACCATAGCCTCCCAAGCAATCCATAGGAAAACTAGGCACACCACCTAGAAAAACAGGTGGCAGGCTCTTTTATGACAAATATGATTACTAGGTTTAATATATTGAGTACAGAGAATTTCAAGGTACCTACTGATAAAGATTAATGCTTTCACTTTTCTTTCTTTAGGATACTCTTCAATACTTCTTAAATCTTTCTAAAAATTATTTTCAAGGTAAGATATTATTCAGGACAACTGGTGCAGTCTCTTCAACAAATCAATACAAAAAGAAAAAAAAAGAATAGTTCTAAATTAAAAGAGACGTAAGGGATATAACCAGTTGTGCATAGTCCTAGACTGACTTTTAGTTTAGGGACATCAAGGTACAGGATGTTTTTGGAACAACTGAGAAAATCTTAGTATGGACTAGATATTAGAAGATGTTAAGGAATTACTATTAACTGCTTAGAGATAATAATATAATTTGAGCTATGAAGAGACCTGTTATTTTTTAAAGATACATTCTGAGGTTAAAACTTCACGGCATAAAAAGATTCATCTTTCATTATTTATCATATGTCCATATAAAGTGACCTTTTTCATAAATCTGTCTTAAAGTTACTTTTCTAATTTTACTATTGAGATCCTAGTATTTTTGATGAGAATAATTTTATTCTCTCTCCCCCAATCTTCTACTTTATTTTTTAAGACAGAGTCTCACTCTGTCACCCAGGCTGAAGTGCAGTGGCATGATCTTGACTCACTGCAACCTCTGCCTCCTGGGTTCAAGTGACTGTTCTGCCTCAGCATCTCAAGTAGCTAGGGACTACAGGCGTGAACCACCACATCCACCTAATTTTTTGGTATTTTTAGTAGAGACAGGGTTTCACCATGTTGGCCAGGCTGGTCTCGAACTCCTGACCTCAAGCAATCCACCCACCTAGGCCTCCCAAAGTGCTGGCATTACAGGAGTGAGCTACCATGCCCAGCCTCCCCCAGTCTTTTATGTTCAGCCTTATCGTGCCATTTTCCTTCAGCTAAATTTTTTTTATACAAAGCAAGTTACTGGATTTTGCTTTAGATCCTCAAGGAAAGTCTCTCCAAGACATAAGACTATTGCAACTACTATTATATTTGTTATATTTGGTCTAATTTCTATTACTTTAGTTTTGTGCTGTTTTTAAGTTTTCCTTATTTTTTCTACTTTGTCCTTTTTTTTTTAAATTTTAACTTTTGCAAGATACTTTATTCCAGCCTACTAATAATTACTTTAAAGCATTTCATAAACATTATTATAATTTATCTAAGTATATTTTTAAAAATTAAGAATGTAGAATTATTCATTTGTAGAAGATAAAAAAATTCAGTACTTCTAACTTCCTTCAGCATATTCCTTATGTTCTTCCTCAAACTTATTTAATCTGAATATTTTCCAAAATTAATAGCAACTTAAAATTTTAAAATTAAAAATAATTTTTAATTTCAGAAAAATTAAGGATTTATAAATGTAAACAAATCCCAACATTAGAATGATATGTAATTTACATTAGGTAAAATGGGAGGTAAGTTTTCTCCAACTAGTGGCTCAGAAGTTTATACCATTTAGTTTCCATTTCACCGCTTATTCATTTTAATCTTTATCTCCTTTTGCTTGAGTTATTTTTCAATTTACCTCTCAAATATCTGAAATGTATTAACTGGGTCTGTCAAGACAGTAAAGGTCAGAATTTACCTTTGTATATAAATAAAAACTTGCTTGGATATAAAATATGAGGTTCATAACCTCTTTTCTGAATGGCACAAGACACAATATCCTGTGCTCTGTAATATATTTTTGTAAAAATCGAAGCTTACATAATTTCCTTTGTTGTCTTTTTTCTTCTCCCTGAAAGTTGATTGGGTTCTTGTCTTTGGCTTTGAACACAAACACTAGGCCTTATTATTTTCCTTTTTAATTTCGTATTTGACGGGACCTCAATTTGCAATATTATGCTACTTTTATTCAGATTCATAAATTTTCTTTGTTCCTTTAATCATAATATTTGATTTGTCTGCTCTATTTATTCATGAAATGGATCTCCATGATCTGACCCCAGTGGCTCAGAGCTCAGTATATAATATCCTTTATATTTTCAGTGAGATTAATATTTCACCAAATTGCTTTGTTAGACCAAAATGTGCTCTTGACTCACAACAAAGATTTCCTTTTGACTGTTGTGATTTTTAGGCCATTATTTTCTTTTTATCATGGTGTTTTATATACAAACTAAGTAATAATTAAATTCAAGACACCATACATATTGTTTTCATATCAGACTGTACAATTATTAGATTATGAAGATTCAAACATGACTCTGATGGATCATTCAATAGCATCCACAGGAAATAAACATTTTCTTGGAGTACCCTTCAATCTGATAGTGATGGAGCTACCTAAATCTGAATACCCAGGCTAATTCTGCTCACAGAGAGAGAAAATACCCTGTTCACAACTCACAAGTACTTGTTTCTTTAAATATATCTGAAGAAAAGCCATTTACCCTTGTATCAACAAAATGAATGTAAATTGGTGAATTTTAAATACCCAAAACTGAGGTCGCTGAATCAATGAAGAATTTTCCAAACCAAATACTTAGTATTTAGATTAAAAGTTAAATCACATACTTTTATTACAGTGCATATAATCTAAAAATAATATAAAAGTGCAACTTTGAGAGCCAAAAATAAAGCTAAACTCTACTTCTGGCTCAGAGTTTTATGAAAAACACATTTCACCCAGTTTGAAAAGTCTCTACACATTATACTACAATACTTACAAGCTGAAGTTCTAATAGTTGGATCTTTTCATCTTTTTTCTTTATTTCCTCTTTAAGTTGTTTTATTTCATTTAATAAATCTTCATTCTGAAATATTAAAAAATTTTTAGATGAGGTATTTAAAATACCATAATGAGAGGCATGAAATCAATGATGAAGACACAGTAATGAATAAACTATCTGGTCATTTAGGGGGGAAATCCTCTATTAAAAAAAAATCTAAGATTTCATCCAGTAATGAAGTCTGACATGTTGACAATGAGCAATAGTAGCAGCAACAGTTAGCATTCATTGAGAACTTATTAGATGTTAAAAACTAAGCACTTGCACATATTTAAGCATTTGATTCTACCCACACTCCTGAGGTAGTACTGTAATCCTTTTTTACATATAAGAAAACTGGGACATAGGCCACAGAGTAAAAAAAAAAAAAAAAAAAAATCACATACAAAAAAGCAACTTCAGCTAGACTTCAAGGGATACATAAGAATAGCCTGTGAAAGAAATCAAAGGGCATGAGAAGCAGAGGCAATAGAATAATTAAAGGCACAGAGGCATTTCATGGCTGGTTTACAAATCAGCAAAAAAGATAAATGTGCCTGAAGGGTAACAAGGAAGATTCTTTGACCATGAGCCACTTTTTGAGAAGTACCTTCTGAATCAGAGAGAGAACACCTTGTCAATTGGATCTTTAAGAAATGCCTAATACTTATGGCATTTCCTAATGGAAACCTACTGTCAAGTTAAGCAGGAATTCAGTTACATTTCCAAAGTGTTAATCATTACCCTATAGTTAGCCCATGTTGTTTGTGTATCATTATTCAGTTATCCAAAAGAAAAAGTAATATAAGCAAGGAAATTCAAATATAGATGTGAATATTATCTTTCCAGAGAGAAAAACAAGTAAGCAAATAATTAGGATGTGTTGTAACTAAGCAAAGAATGTCATCTCCTTTAGATACATCGGGAACAAAAACATATATTCTCTTTAACAAAGAGATCAGAAATAGACATTTTACAAAGGCTGGAACATACCACATAAGCATCCCAAACAATGTGGAAGATTTTTAAAATGCTATTATGGATACTATAATTGAAAAAGACTTTATTACATACAAAAGATAAGCTCCACTTGAATTTTAAGTTTAGGAATTATAAAAATTCATAAAGACAAAAAAGATGGATTGCAGATCATGAAAGATACATTTCTAAGAATACATTTAGAAGGACACATTTCTAAGTTATGTAGCAAATATAGCTATTCAAAAGAAATGATTTATATTCAATTATATAACATTTTAAGGCATCTTAACAATTAACATTAGTTAAAAGCTACTGATAATCCATGCAAATATGACAGAGGATTTATATCTCCAGTATATTAACAGCCTGTCTAAACATTTAAGATCATTTTCAAGGCCTCAACAGACAAGTAGCCAGTTCTCACAAATATACATATAACTGGTAAAATGTTGTATTTAACTTGTTGAATAAAGTATTGTTTTATAAATATTAAGTTAGTGGTGAAATACCCAATGTAATTAACCAGATTGCAGGAAAAAATGGCACATCATCAGACATAGCAGTTAACCTTTTTGGACAAATATACAGCTGTATGTTTAAGAGCCATCAAAATACCTGCGCTCTGATTCAGTTATCCTGCTCCTAGGAATCTATGTGAAAGAAATGATCCTAAGAAAGAGAAAACCTATAACAAGGTGTTACCTGAAAGTTAACAAGTTTACAATTGTCCTGTAAGAGGACAACCGGAATAAAATGTAGCAACTTGATGGAACACTATATAGCCATCATTCATGCAGTCACCAGTAGGTTCTGACAGTGTTACACAGGAAATGGACCCAAAAATGAAATCAACAAACAATGTGCTAAGAACATTAATAGCCAGCATGTATATAGCACTTGCTATATGGCAGGCACTGCTCTAAGGATTTTTTTTCCCCACCAAAACCGTTTCATTGTTTTAATTTTACTTTTAATTGACAGATAACATTGTACATATTCATGGTTTACACAGTAATGTTTTGATACATATAATGTATAGTGATTAGATCAGGGCAATTAGCATTTCCATCATCTCAAACATTTATCATCTCTTTGCATTGGGAACACTGATTTTATACATAAAGATAGGCAAAGAAGTGACATCACACATCAGGAATGAGGGACTACAGTGGAGTTCCAAAGGATAAGCACAAGTTTCAGAAGACAGAGGAGTGTGGTAGGCTTGGAATTTTAGTTAAAGGATTCTAAGTGTCATACAATATAATACAAAGGTGAGGGAAAGCATAACACGTCTGGAGAAGTATAAGCAGTGTCGCTGTTGCACATAGGTTCTGATGAATGGTGAGGAGCAATTGGCTAGTAAACTATGCAAGGGCCAGATCACAGAGAGCCATGACTATCATGCATTGCCTTAGCTAGGGAGTGACATATTTGCATTTGAGATGGCTTTGACAGGTGTTTAGAGGACAAATTTTAACAGCGGCAAGAAAACTGAGCTAGGCACTTATGAAAATATTATAATAATCTAGATAAGAGTAGGAGCCTGACCCAAGAGAGTGATAATATAGATGACAAAGGAGAGAAGAAATCAAAATTTTGAGATTTTTGGCAATTCACTGCATGTGAGAAAAGAACAGAGGAGCATTCAAGGGTGACACTGTATTTCTAGCTTGAGTGACATGGTGAATAGCTGCGCCAACAAAAGAAATGGCGAATACGGAAGAACAACAAATATGTCCAAAGAGGAATATGTGTGAGTTTTAAATATATTGTTACATGGGCGGGTGGGGGGTAGGGGGGAGGTGGGGATATGGTGGAGCCAGAAGAGATCTTGAGGCTTCTTCAGTTCAGTATGTCAAAGCACTGTATGTTGGGGTATTGGTTTCTGAGCTCAAAAGTTATCAACTTTTTCATTAAATAAAATGTTTAAGATATCTCACATACAAATACAAACACACACACACGTGGCAGGTGAGAGAGACAGAGTCTGTGTTAGAGGTACTTATGGGTGGGACATACAATAGAAGTGTGTCAGGTGGGCAACTGGATTACCAAGCATGAAAGAAAGGAGTTTTACATGTTAGCCATATATGCCATATTTGAAATTATGAGAGTAAGACGTTCAAAGAGGACTGGACTAAAGACATAAATCTAACATGTAAAGAAGAGGAGAAACCTACAGGAAAAAATGTTGAAAGATATGAGGGATTCCAGAGAGAAGTGACACAAAAGCCAAAGGAGAAAGCTTTTAAAACAAAGGTCATGTCAAACGTCTACAGCATTGAAATGGTAGCTATTTTCATTGTTCCAAGTTTTCACATTAACTGGAAAGGAGTTTAAAGGGAGTAAAGGAAAAGTGTATTTGATTTACTGAAATTAAGTGAGATATACAAATTTACAAATGAATAATGACAAGAAAGTAGATGAGGCACACTCAAGACAGATGAGAGAGGAGGAAGAGATGCAGTTAGGTCCTTAAGCAGCAGCAGAAGACAAGAGTTAGGAACACAGAAGAGCTGATCTCCCATAGCACAGTGGACACTTTTCCCCTGTAACTGGAACAAAGGAGTAAGAATGAGACAAATATAGATAAGTTAGAAGGCAAGAAGGAGGCTGGGAGCAGTGGCTCATGCCTGTAATCCCAGCACTTTGGGAGGCCGAGGTGGACGGATCACGAGGTCAGGAGATCGAGACCATCCTGGCTAACATGGTGAAACCCCGTCTCTACTAAAAATACACACACACACACACACACACACAAAATTAGCTGGGCATGACGGCGGGCGCCTGTAGTCCCAGCCACTCGGGAGGCTGAGGCAGGAGAATGGCGTGAATCCGGGAAGCGGAGCTTGCAGTGAGCCGAGATCGCGCCACTGCACTCCAGCCTGGGCAACAGAGTGAGACTCCGTCTCAAAACAAAAAAAAACAAACAAAAAAACAAACAAAAAAAGAAGGCTAGAAGGCAGGAAGCATAAGATATTTACTGGATGAATAAACATAAGGCTACCTGCAGAGGGTGAGAAGTATAGCTGAGCATGGAGCTTGGAGAGGGCTATTTGGAAGAGATCATTAAGGGAATGGGAGAGGGATCTGTCCTGAGATTAAATAAAAGGCTAGATTAGAGGCATGGTAGGTCCAATGGAGACTTTAGATCTTAAAATTTTAATGGCACAAGATGCAGTATTTGTGTCATTTGAAACTGCACTGCTAAACCATTTTGGATGAAAGGTGACACAGTTGGGGATTTGCTGATTAAAATGCAAAAGAGATCAGAATACTGAAGAAAAGAAACAGTATGACCTATTGCATCTCAGCTTAAATAAGAAAGACTAGGAATAATATGCCTGGAGGGAAATGGAGCAGGGACAAGAAATAAATACTGTGTAACAAAATGTCTATCATATGGCCAGACACAGTGGCTCACGCCTGTAATCTCAGCACTTTGGGAGGACGAGGCGGGCGGATCACGAGGTCAGGAGTTCGAGACCGCGGTGAAATCCTGTCTCTACTAAAAATACAAAAAATTAGCTGGGCGCAGTGGCAGGCACCTGTAGTCCCAGCTACTCGGGAGGCTGAGGCAGGAGAATGGCATGAACCCAGGAGGCGGAGCTTGCAGTGAGCCAAGATCGCACCACCGCACTCCAGCCTGGGCAACAGAGTGAGACTCCGTCTCAAAAAAGAAAAAAAAAAGCAAAAAATGTCTATCATATAACATTAAATATTTAGATGAACTAGAAAGGAACACTGAAAAAGAGTAAGGATACCAATTGCGTAAAAATGTTGGAATTAATTATTTTTCTTTAAAATATAATTTCTTGTCCAGGTGTGATGGCTCATGCCTGCAATCCCAACACTTTGGGAGGCCGAGGTGGGTGGATTACCTGAGGTCAGGAGTTCGAGACCAGCCTAGACAACATGGTGAAACCCCATCTCTACTAAAAATACAAAAAATTAGCCAAGCATGGTGGCAGATGCCTGTAATCCCAGCTACTTGGGAAATCGAGGCAGCAGAATCGCTTGAACTCGGGAGGCCGAGGCTGCAGTGAGCCGAGATTGCGCCACTGCATTCCAGCCTGGGTGACAGAGCAAGACTGTGTAAAAAAAAAAAAAAAAAAAAAAAAAAATTCTTTATATGTAAAAAAGTTTTTCACACACACACACACAAATTCAGTAAAGAGGTGAACTTTGCTTTTAAAATGTCAGTCACAAATTCACAATTTTCTTTTCTAAACTGGGAGGTCATCAGAGATTACCTAAGTCAATGGTTCTCAACTGAGTGTTGAGAAGAGATGGCCTGCTGTGAACCTGCTGACTTAATGTATTATACTGACAGCAGGATGAAAGCTCAGGGTTGGGAAGCAATTTGGGCAAAGACAGGTAGTCAACAAGTTGAAAAGCCAAGATGAGAGAATGAGATTGACTACTGTACTATACTCTTGTGATTTTGATTGCTTTATATACAATCTTTTTCCCAATAAATCACTCTGCAACCTTTAAGAAAATAATGCTTTTCTGCCCCACTAATTCCAGGCCTGGCCCCTTGAATTGTTTTGAAAGTGATATGTGCCACATCCAAGCAGAATTCACATGTGATCCTATCAAAGTTCTCTTCCCACTGGCACAATAACATGTCCCACAATAGCAGCTGATCCTGCTCAGTATGGATCCCAGAATGAAGAAGACACATGAAGCAGAGTCCCAGCTGATCTATAGCCAATATGTAAGTGAAATATAAATTTTATTATTATAAGCCACCATTGCTTTCAGGTTGTTACTGTAGATGACTAGCAAACACTAATAAGTGTACCCTGAAAATGGGATGTAAAAGCTAACTATAACTTGACTTGGAAACATTAAATTAACCAAGAATCTTTGTGTGTGCTTAAGAAATAAATATGTGCTTAAATAGTTGCAATATAAAAGAGTTTTCTTCAACTAAAAATAGACATAAAGATAATAAGAATTATAAAAAAACACTTTCACTCACAAAAATACATCTGTATTCTGTATTTTTAAACATGAAAAAAGATAAATTAATCTCATTTTCAGTATACTTCTTCAATTTTGGGATTTATATATGAGAAGCACCTATAACCATTTTAACTTTTATTCCTACTCATATTTTAAAAACTCAATTATTTATCATTATGAGCAATATATTTTCTTTTTAAATCCTGTAACAGTAGTAATACAAGGACAAATCATTATCCAATTGATAAATTCAAATTAAAGCACCACAGAGATACCATTTCAACTTAACAAAGTAGCAAAAGTTAAGAACAAACCTGATGCTTTAGGTATTAATACATTTATTATTGTTTTTGTTGTCATTGTAACATTATTTTAGTATTTAAAAAGAATTCTGAAAAATCCAGCATGACTACATAGTCATACCTTATATACTTTATCACCATCTTCTGGTTCTGGACTGGATGGCAATGACAGTTGAATATCATGCAATGAACCACTTCCATCATGCTGTCAGAAAGAAGCGAAGAAAAACACTAGATTAATATAGTAATTGTGGACATTCAGTTCAACCTGAATTTACCCAGAACAAATGCTAGCATGGTGAAGACCAAATGCTAGCATGGTGAAGACCAAATGGGAGATAAAATTTTAGAAATCTTCATTTCCCCTATATATACTGTTAGAAGGAAATGTGGAAGAAGATAAAAGGGAGCTACGGCAAGAATAATCTGTGGAAGTAAATAACGGATACTATATAAGCGGTTGAAATAGAGAACCATTAAGCGTATGAGTAATTTCCTAAAGAATTTTAAGACTGTTTCACCTAAGAAGAGTGTAAAACAAAAGTCAACTGAATCTGCTTTGGTTTAGACATGTTTTGAGTACAAAGGAGCCATAAACAATAATATTAAATAACTCAATAAGGCTTAGCAGCAAAAATAACTGAATTAAAAATACTAGCTACATGAGGATATATATCGCATAACTCCATTTATATGAAGTCTGAGAAAAGGCAAAACTAATCTATGGTGTTAGAAATCAGAAGAATGATGGTAGACTAAAGGGAAGGGGGTTACTGACTAAGAAGGAACATTAGGGAACCTAGCAGGAAGCTGGAAATGTTCTATGTCCTGAGTGTATTGTAGTTAAACATACATATGAAAAGCTTGAGCTGTGTACTTCAGATTGGTACACCTTAACCACTTTGGCAAACACTTACTGGATGTATATCATGCCTCAAAAAAAGGTTGAAATAAAGATTTTTGTTCTAAAACATTATAAAGAAAATAAGATGACAATATTAAGTTCCACCCTTTGCTGAATTGGTTTAGTAGTAAGAAACCACATGCTCAATGGTTCAGAAGGACAGCCTCAAGAAAAATGAACCAGTGGAGAATATAACTGGGTGACGTGCTACCTTGATCAGGACTGAGCCCCTGACCAAGGCAGCACAACTGAGGTTCAACAGCTTATTTGTTCATGATTCCTGGCTGCCTCAGTAAACCCAGTGACTGAACCAGCAAACTTCAAGGAACATAACATCGCAATCTTCCTCAGATGTATCTTTTCTGGTTCTCCCATACCATGGATAACGTCTACAATAGGGGAGGTGAGCATGTAGGTTATTTTCTTCTTAATTTATTGTACTGTATACCCACTGACACAGAATCTCTAGGGATGGGGCCCAGAATTTCTAAATGTGTATTTAGGGAAGTTCAAAAGGTAATGCTGATTGACAGTCAAGAGTAAGTGTTTGCCAAACTTCCAGCATAGATAAATTACTTTTCTATGGTGGTGTCAAATGGACAGTAAGACTTTGATCTAAGAACATAGGCAACATTCTAATGAATAGCAATATTCTCAGAACACATTTTTAAAAATTAAGAAATAAAGAAAGTAAACTTAGTTTTACAGGACTCATCTCAGTAAAAAGTTCATCTCCATTATTACTGCCTAGACATATAAAAGCATTGCCAGTCCTACCTACAAGTATATTTGAGAAGAGAGACAGACTGTAAAATTTGAATTATTTCCAAATATCTAAATGTGTTCTTCCCAACTGCAATGCAGGAACTCCAAGGAATATGAGACAACACAAGCACATACTGCTTTGCATTAGATGCAGGTGCACTTGTGGAAAGTGTACAGCAGAATAGAAAAAATAAAACAACAGCATCTAGGATAGAGGAAAAAAGAGAAGTCCAGCAAAACAGAAAATACCAGAGAGGTCACAAAATACCAGGAACTGAGTAAAGTAGCTCCGTAAAGCGTTGTAAATTCATCGGTTCATCCCTGAGCAGCACTTGCTTGGATCTGATCCTAAAGAGCATAGCAAAGACTTTGAAAAATAACCTAAGATCACTTCCCAGGTCCCAGACTAGCCTCTGGAAGATGTATACTCAGAACAGATCTGGAAAGCAGGGCAAAAGCTTTGAAAACAGAGCTGGCATTAAAACCACAATCAAGACAGCTAGCTGTACCTTGTAGCCTAAATTCAACCACATTGTTTGCCTGTTTAAAAACAAAATAAAATAAAGATTTAAAGAAGATCAGGAATCTCATTATACAACATTCAAATATCTAATATATAATCCAAAATTAACTCAACATCTAAACAAAGGAGAAAATGTCAACTCACAAAGGAAAAGACAATCAAAAAATGCCAACAACAAAATGACACAGAAGGTAGAATTGGAAGAGATTTTAACAGAGCTGTTACTAAAATTCTCCAAAAGAATAAATTCTTGAAGGGACTACAAAGAGAAAAATCTCAGAAAAAAACAAAACAAAAACAGAATATAAAAAGTAGAAACAAATGGAAATTTTAGACCTGAAAAGAGTCAAAAACCAAAATTTTAAAATGCACTATTGATGGGCTAAATACTAGCTAGCATTTCAGATTACACAATAAACTTAAAGAGAGATTAACAAAAATTATCCAATCTGAATGACAAAGAGCAACAAGATTGGTCAAAAAAAACTGACAGAGCCTGTTCAGGAACATATGTGGACAGTAATAAAAGAGCTAACATTCCTGTCATTGAAGTCACAGAAGGATAGGGGTGGGCAGAAAAAATATTTCAAGAAATAATGGATAAACACACCCCAAATTTGGTGAAAGACACAAACCTACAGATTTGAGAAGCCAAATTTAAAAGAACTAAAAATACACCAAACATATGCTCTCTGAATATAAGAGAATTTAACTAGAAACTAATAACAGAAAGATAATCTCCATACGCTTGAAAAGTAGACAACCTTCTAAATCATCCTTGGATCAAAGAAGTCTCAAGAAAAACAAGAAAATATTGTGAATTGAAGGAAAATAACAGACACCACATACCAAAATTTATGGAATGCAACTAAAGCAGAGTGATAAGGGAAAATTACAGAATGAAATACTTTTATTAAAACAAAGGTGTCAAATCAATAACTGGAGCAAAACAAACATACAAGCAGAAAGAAGAAAATAATCAAGAGCAGAAATTAATGAAACTGAAAATTAAAAAACAGAAATAAATCAATGAAACTAAAAACACATTCTTTGAAAATTGCTAGACATCTAGCAAAACTGCCAAAATGCAAAAAAGAAAGCACAAATCAAAACATTATCAGGAATGAAAGCAGAAATATCATTACAGACACCTCAAATGCTAAGAGTAAATAAAGCAATAATAATATGAATGACTCTACACACACAAATTAGACAACTTACATGAAGTGGCAAAATTCCTCAAAAGCAACAAACTCTTGAAACTCACCTAAGATGAAATAGATAACCTGTGTAAACATATGACTATTAATAAAAATGAATTCATGGTTTAAAGCCTCTCGCTAAAAAAAAAAAATCTGAGGCCAGATGTTTTACTGGCAAATTGTTCCAAAATTTAAGAGAATAACATCAATTCTATACAACCACTTACAGAAAAGTCAAATTAAATTAATAAAATCAATTAATGAGGCCATTAATTGCACTTCCCTCATACTAAAACAAAGACAGTATAAGAAGACTACAGATCAATATTCTTCATGTATAAGGATGCAGAAGTCTTTTTAAAAATCTCACACGTGTAATCCCAGCACTTTGGGAGGCCAAGACGGGGGGATCACCTGAGGTCAGGAGTTGGAGATGAGCCTGGCCAACATGGCGAAACCCCATTTCTACTAAAAATACGAAAAAAAAAATTAGCCGGGCATGGTGGTGCACGCCCATAGTCCCAGCTACTCAGGACGCCGAGGCAGGAGAATTGCTTGAACCTGGGAGGCGGAGGTTGCAGTGAGCCAAGATTGCACCCCCACACTCCAGCCTGGGCAACAGAGTGAGACTCCATCTCAAAAAAAAAAAAAAAAAAAATCGAAGAATCAAAACCAACAATATGTAAAAAGGGAAATACATCATGAGCAACTGAGGTTGATCCCATGAATGCAAAGCTGGTTCAATAGTCAGAAAGCAACGTAATTCACCAAATTGAGAAATAAAAGGTCTGCACAATTATCTCAATAGACACAGATAAATTTCCTGGCAAAATTCAATCAGGATTTTAAAAAACTCAGAAAGCTAGGAATAAAAGAACTTGCTCAACCTGATAAAGTTCATCCAAAAAACCCACCAGGCATGGTGGCTCATGCCTGTAACCCCAGTACTTTGGGTGGCCAAGAGGGGCAGATCGCTTGAGCCCAAGAGTTCAAGACCAGTCTGGGCAGCATGGTAAAACTCTGTCTCTACCAAAAATACAAAAAATTAGCCAGGTGTGGTGGCATGCACCTGTAGTCCCAGCTAATTGGGAGACTGAGGTGGGAGAATCACCTGAGCCTGGGAAGTCAAGGCTGCGGCAAGCCATAACTGTGCCACTGCACTCCAGCCTGGGTAACAGAAGGAGACCCTGTCTCTGACGCCCCCCTAAAAACAAAACAAAACACCCTACCAGTAACATCATATTTAATGGTGAAAGATGGAATATTCTACCCCAAGACGAGGAACAAGGCACTCCTATTCAGTATCATAGTGGAGTTTCTATCCAGTGCAATAAGGCAAGAAAAAGAAATAAAAGGCGAACAAATAGGAAAGAAAAAAATAAAATAACCTCATTTAGACACAGAATTTATGGTGTAGAAAGTCCCTTAAGTACCTATAATAAAAGTACTAGAAATTTGGGAGGCTGAGGCAGGCAGACCACATGAGGTCAGGAATTCAAGAACACCCTGGCCAACATGGCAAACCTCCATCTCTACTAAAAATACAAAAATTAACCAGGTGTGGTGGCACACGCCTGTAATTCCAGCTACTCAGGAGGCTGAGGCAGGAGAATCGCTTGAATCCAGGAAGCGGGAGTTGCAATGAGCTGAGATCGTGCCACTGCATTCCAGTCTGGGCAACAGAGGGAGAACATCTCAAACAAAGACAAAAACAAAAACTACTAGAACTAGTACATGAATTTAGCAAAATCACAGCATACAAGGTCAATATACAAAAATCAACTGTTGTATGGCAAACAACTGAAAATTGAATTTTAATAGAACTACCATTTATGATAAGGCAAAATCCAAAAGACAAGGGAAAAAAATCCAAAGTAACAAAAGAGAAATAGGTACAAATCCAACAAAACACAGACTAACTCTGTATATTAAATATAGGTTGATTTCTTTCACATATATGTATATACATATATGTGTATATATATGTGTATATGTGAAGGAATATATATGTGTGTGTATATGTGAAAGAAATCAGAGAGAACTAAATAAATGGAGATATCCTCTGTTCATGAATGGAAACATTAAATATTGTTGAGATATCAATTCTCTTCCAAATTCAACTGTAGATTCAGTATTCTCCCTATTAAAATCCCAGCAGAATTATTTTTTGTAGAAATACAAACGCTGCTTCTAAAATTTACATGGAAAGGCAAAAGAACTAAAATAGTCAAACAATTTTGAAAAGAGAAAGTTGGAAGAGTCACACTACTTCAAGACTTACTATAAAGCTCCAGGAATCAAGAGAATGTGATAATAGCAAAAAGATAAACATACATCAAAGGAAAGAAAAGAGTCCAGAAACAGACCCACACATTTATGGTCAAAGGCATTTCTGACAAAATTACAAACGCAAAACACTATGGAAATAATATTCTTTCCAACCAATGGTGCTAGAACAACTGAACATATACATGTGATAAAAATAATCTTGGCCCATAACTCATACCACATACAAAAACTCTTAAAACAGATTATACACCTAAATTTCAAACTTAAAACTATAAAACTTATCCACATAAACATAGAAAATAAAACTTATCCACATATAAAACTTATCCACATAAACATAGAAAATCTTTGCAATCTTAGGTTGAGCAAAGATTTCTTAGACCAAAAACATGATCTATGGAAAAAATGATGGTAAAAAAATGATAAATTTTACTTCAAGAGCAGAACTTTTGCTCTCATGCCTGTAATCCCAGCCTTTTGGGAGGCCGAAGCAGGAGGATCACCTGAAGTCAGGAGTTCCGAGACCAGCCTGGCCAACATGGTAAAATCCCATCTCTACGGAAAAAAATACAAAAAATTAGCTGGGCATGGTGGCATTCACCTGTAATCCCAGCTACTCCAGAGGCTAAGACAGGAGAATCACTTGAACCAGGGAGGTGGAAGTTGCAGTGAGCCTAGATCACGCCACTGCACTCTAGCCTGGGCAACAGAGCAAGACTCTGTCTCCAAAAACAAACAAAATTTTATATATATATAATTATATATATATATATATAATTATATATAAATATATATATAATTATATATAAATATATATATAACTATATATTATATATTTATATATCTGCATATATAAATATATATGCAGATATATAATATAAATTATATACACAATATATATAATTATATATACACTATATTATGCTCAGTGTTTTACTTGAATGATTGCAGATATTTTCTTCCAGTCCATGTCTTCTTTTATATATATAATAATATATAATTATACATATTATATAATATATGTATTATATATAACATATAATTAAATATATAATAAACATATAAATATATTATATACAAAGATATATATTATATATATAAAAGAAGACATGGACTGGAAGAAAATATCTGCACTCATGTATATATTTATATATTATTTATATAATATATAAATATAATATATAAATATATATTGTATATATAATTTATATTATATATACAATATATATTTATATATTATATTTATATTTAATATATAAATTATATAATATATAAATATATATTATATATAAATAATATATATAATTATATTATATATAAATAATATATATAATTATATTATATATAAATATAATTATATAAATAATATATATAATTATATTTGTTATATATTATATAATATATAATTATATATTATATAATATATAATTATATATTATTATATATATAAAAGAAGACATGGACTGGAAGAAAATATCTGCAATCATTCAAGTAAAATACTGAGCATAATGCATAACTCACAGAAAGCCTTTTTAAAGTGTTAGCTAATTTTAAAACAATAGTAACAAAAATAATGCGAATGTGAAGGTGCAGGGTTATTAACTCACAATTGTACATAGTTGCCCAAAAAGCTACTCCCATTTTTAAAAATATCCATTTGTTTCATCACTTACATACCTAATAAAGGAGCTGTATCTAAAATATATAAAGAACTCTCAAAAATCAGTAAGAAAAGACATTTATGTTAACAGGCAAAAAAGACACTTCACCAAAAAAGATATACAAATGGCGAACAGTCATATGAAAATATGCTCAATATCATTAATATTTACACAAATGCAAATTAAATCAACAATGAGATACCACTAAACACCTATTCAGTGGCTTTTAAAATACACTGATAATACCAAGTGCCAGCAAGAATGCAGAACAATAGTTACATTCTTACACTGCTAGTGGCAATACAAAATGATATAGTCACCAAGGAAAACAGTTTGGTAGTTTCTTAAAAAGTTAAGTTTACACTTACCATACAACCCAGCAACCCTACTCCCAAGTATTTACCCAAGAGAAATGAAAGCACATGCTCACGTGAAAATCTGTAAACAAATTTTTACAGCAGCTTTATTTGTAACTGCAAAAAAATTAGAAAGCAACATAAATACCCTTCAGCTGGTAAATGAATAAGCAAACCGGTAGCATTAAAATAGAACACTAACTCTGCAATATACAGAAACAAATTCCTAATACACGGTACAGCATAAATGAGTATTTCAAGTTTCATTATGTTAAGAAAAAAAGCCAGACTCAAAGGCTATATATTATACTCAAAAGGCTATATCATATCCATTTATAGGATAATCTTTTCATATCAGTGGTTGCCAGGAGCTAGCAGTGGGTGTAGAAATTGACTTTAAAAGAAAATAAGGAATTCTGGGAGGTGATTGTAATAGCTGCACAATTGTCAGTTAAAGCTCATAAAACTGTACACTAAATTCATGTAGGTGGGGGTCTGTGTTCGATTTGAAGGCTCGGCATGGCGTTTCCCGTTCTCTCCCCTGTGTGGCTGCAGCTCGGGCCTTTGGCCTGACCCAGCCCGATCTAGGCTTTGGAAGAGCTACAGAAACATCTAGAAGAAGCAAAGGTGTTGCTGGAGATGGCTACTAGGAAAAGAGTACGTGATGCCCTTACAGGTGAAAAAATCCAAAATTGAGACAGAAATCCAGAACAAGATGCAACAGAAATCATAGAAGAAAGCAGAACTTCTTGATAATGAAAAGCCAGATGCTGTGGTTGCTCCCGTTACAATGGGATATACAGTGAAAACCAGTAATTATGGATGGGATCAGTCAGATAAGTCTGTGAAAATCTACATTACCTTAACTGGAGTTCATCAAGTTCCCACTGAGAATGTGCAGGTGCATTTCACAGAGAGGTCATTTGATCTTTTGGTAAAGAATCTAAGTGGGAGGAGTTACTCCATGACTGTGAACAATCTCCTGAAACCAATTTCTGTGGAAGGCAGTTCAAAAAAGGTCAAGACTGATACAGTTCTTATTTTATGCAGAAAGAAAGTGGAAAAGGCTGGGCGCGGTGGCTCACGCCTGTAATCCCAGCACTTTGGGAGGCTGAGGCAGGCAGATCACCTGAGGTCAGGAGTTTGAGACCAGCCTGGCCAACATGGCAAAACCTCGTCTCTACTAAAAGTACAAAAATTAGCCACGTGTGGTGGCAGGCACCTATAATCCCAGCTACTTGGGAGGCTGAGGCAGGAGAATCACTTGAACCCTGGAGGTGGAGGTTGCAGTGAGCCGAGATTGTGCCACTGCACCCCAACCTGGGCGACAGAGTAAGACTCTTTCTCAAAAAAAAAAAAAAAAAAAAAAAAAAAAGAAGAAAAGAGAAAAAGAAAGAAAGTGGAAAACACAAGGTGGGAGGGATTACCTGGCTCAGGTTGAAAAAGATTGCTGTTCTTACACTGCTAATAAAGACACCTGAGACTGGGTAATTTATAAAGAAAAAGAGGTTTAATGGACTCACATTTGCACGTGGCTGGGAAGCCTCATAATCATGGCGGAAGGAGAAGCACAGGCATGTCTTACATGGTGGCAGGCAAGAGAGCATGTGCAGGGGAACTGCCCTTCATAAAACCATCAGATCTCATGAGACTTATTCACTATCATGAGAACAGCATGGGAAAAACCCTTTCCCCCATGATTCAATTACCTCTCACCAGGTCCATCCCACAACATGTGGGGATTATGGGACCTACAATTCAAGAAGAGATTTGGGTTGGGACACAGCCAAACCAAATCAAGTGCAAAGAAAAAGAGAAACCCTCCTATGATACTGAAACAGATGCTAGTGAGGGATTGATGAATATTCTAAAGAAAATATATGAAGAAGGAGATAATGATATGAAGCAAACCATTAATAAAGCCTGGGTGTAATCAAGAGAGAAGCACATCAAAGGAGACAGAATTTTGAGACTTAGAAGTCCTTTTGGGAACTGTATTGTGGAAATACGGATGTTGCCAATAAGGAAATATTGGTGAGCTGCATATATAAATTTGATATCTTATTTAACAGCCTTCTTCTAAGTAAAGGCAATGTATTCTTCATTTCCCATGAGAGGATTTATTTAAATAAAATATGCTTATTAAACACTCAGAAAAACTGTACACCAAAAGGCTGAATTTTACTGTGTATATTGCATCTCAATGGAACTGCACTAGCTTGAATGATGTCCCCCCCTAGAAATTCATGTCCATCCAGAACCTGTGAATATGACCTTACTTGAAAATAGGCCTTTACAATGTAATCAAGTTGAGGTCACACTGGATTAGGGTGGGTCATAAATCCAATATAGCTGATATCCTTATAATAAGGGAGAAATTTGGACGCACAGACACACAAGGGAGAAGGTCATGTGAAGACGGAAGTAGAGACTGGAGAGATGCATCTACAAACCAAGGAATGCCAAGGATTGCTGGTAACCATTAGAAGGTAGAAGAAATGCAAGTTTCTCTTACAGAGCCTTCAGACAGAGCAAAGCCCTGATGACAACGCCTTGGTTTTGGATTTCTAGCCTCCAGAACTATGACAGAATAAACTTCTATTGATGTAAGCCTCCACGGTGCGGTAATCTGTTATGGCAGCTCTAAAAAACTAAGATAAGATTTGATCAAAAAACAGCTAAAAGCAAGCAAAAAGGAGAGAGAAACACCAGATAAATCTCAACAATCACACCCACAAAAAGCTGAAATAGCAATATTATTGTAACACGAGATGCAGGGTAGCATTAAAGGAAAGTATTAATAAACAAAGAATTCTAATTAGTAATCAGAGGACCAATCTGCCAAAAAGATGTACCAATCATAAACATGTATATACCTGATACAATAGCCTGAAAATACTAGAACAAAAAAGGACAGCATTAAAAGGAGAAACTGAGACATCTGTAATTATAGCAGGAGATTAACACTACTCTCAGAAATTCACACATCAAAGGCAAAAATTTAGTAAGGATAAGCAAGATATAAATAGTACAATTAACAAGCCTGATATAATAGACATACTGCTACCTAAGATACAGAAAATAAATATTCTATTCAAACGAACAGAGCCATCGTAAAAACTGACCACGCTGTTGGCTAGAGATTAACAAACTATGGTTCACAGGACAAATCTGGCCAGCTGCCTGTTTTTACTACAGTTAAGAAGGCTTTCACATTTTTAAATGGTCGCATTTGAAATGTTTTATCTACATAATAGCCTCAGTTTTGTGTCTTGCCCAAAATGGCTAAAATATTTACTATATGATCTTCTAAAGAAAAGTTTTCCAAACTCTGTTCTAGCCCACAAAGAAAATATTAACACCTTCCAAAGAACTTATATCATAGAAATATATTGTTCTGATCAATTTAAAAATTAGAAATAAATTAAGTGAAAGCCCCATATACCAAGTCATTATTTTTGAAAACTGAAAAAAAACTGAAATAAATGCATAGGACAGCCCACGACAACTAGGAGTTACTAGTGTTTAAGTTATTAATATGCTTCAAAGAATTCTGCTCCTTTTTATTAAACAGTCTAGCAGTCCAGATTTTAGGAGATCAAAAACACACAAAAAATTATTTCCATTAAAGCACAAAAGCCTTAAAGACTAGGAATATAACAACAACTGAATCAAATAATAACCACCCCCTAATAACTGACACTAACCAATGGTTAGTACTCTCTATTAATCCTTGACTACAAGCAAAGTGCCCAGGCCAAAATTAGGAAACATTTGGTGTGTGTGTGGGGGGGGGGGGGGGGAGGGGATCATAAAACAGAAAACATACTCTTTCTAAAAAATACTGAAGAAATAACTTCATGCATTCAATTTTCATGTTTCACATTATACATACTAAAGAGCTAACATTTATTCACCAGTGCTGGGTACTGTTCCAAGTGTTTTGCATAAACATATTTAATAAATGCATAGGAGAAAAAATAGTACAAAAAATCCATAGCAACTGAACAAAAAATAAGTAATTCATAGTTAACTGACTGTCTAGGAATTCTGGGCTGCTTTACTAGGTGAAATGTTTTAGCAGTTTCTACAGGTTCTAGTTAGAATTTCTGAACTCTAAATGCAATTAGGATGCTAATACATTATCGGCATTTTATTAAAGATGGATAAACCTTCCGCTATTCTAAAAGCATTAGAGGACTATTGTCAGCAAACCATCTTCCACTCTTCTTTTTTGACACATCACAATGGTAAACTTTTGTTCTAATACTATAATTCTTCCACATGTTAACTTGCTGAAAACCCTGTAACAAACTCCATCTTACCCAGGTGATTCTTCCATGAGTTTGCAAAAACTGAGATCTTCCTATGAGTTCCAGAGCAGCTGCAATGGACATGGATACTTGAAATGACTAACAAAAATGTTTGGCAGCACTGACAAGTCCCTACTAACAAGCATCATCAGTGATGTCAACAAAGCTGCCTTGTGATTCAGATGTGCTACAACACAATCACAAGAGGCATCCTAGGAAAGGGAGCAGAGGAAGAGGACAGAGACGTTTTCTTTCTTTTCTTTTTCTAAGTTTTTTTTTTCTTTTTTAAATACAAAGGTATATAGATGAACAATCACATCACACAGTCCAGAATGTGCACTACAAATAATTTTTGAGTAATATTGTAAAATTCAACAGTGGGATTTAAAATCTACTAATTCAAGCTACATTTGAGAGGATTTTAAAAACACTGACTTATAAAATCTGATTTTTTAATAAGCGCTTTAGAAGTGAAGTGATCCTCACAGATGGTCAGGGCAAAGACACTTTGAAATAAAAAACATATCTATCTGGCATCTAAGTTAACTGGAATGTTGTTATATATAAATAGAACCTTTATAATATTCTAAGCAAATAGTATTTACAAGTTTTTGGTTAAATTTTTTTATTGAACCTACACATTTACATATCTGTTACATCTGTACATATCTGAACCCAGATATCCCTTCCTGTAGGTTTGTTTTGGCACTTAAAGATATTCCTAATTTCTACTAATTTTTCTAGATTTTGATTTTTAAAAAATATCCAACTCCTCAAGCCATCTGTGTTCTGCTACAGTATAAGAAACTAAGTTTTCCTAAACTAATAAATTTTCCTCAGTAACTTTTGCATAAAATCTTTCTATATGCAGGTGGACGCAATGGCACATGCCTGTAGTCTCAGCTACTTGGGAGGCCAAAGTAGGAGGATCATTTGAAGCCAGAAGTTTGAGGTTGCAGTACTTTATGATCACACCTGTGAATAATCACTGCACTCCAGCATAGGCAACACAGCAACACCCTGTTCTTTAAAAAACAAGAACAAAAACAAACCAAAAAAAAAAATCTTTCTATATCCAATTATTTTTTACTAAATACTTCAGCACATATTTCTATGTTTCCTATTCTCTTTCAATGCTCTATGTGTCTATTTGTGTATTATATCCTGCTCTAAAGGGTTTTTCCCCTTTCTCCTTTTCAATGTACACAAATCTTATCCTTTGGTGTTTCCAATTTTGGAGTCATTTTGATAAATTCCAAAAACAAAGCTGTTGTGATTTTGGCTGAAATTGTATTAAATCTGTAAATCATACTGAGAAAAACTGTAGATACACACCATACACTCAAACTGTATTTTGTACAATCTTTATACGACACACTATTATACACTCAGATTGTATCTTACACAATCTTTTTATAACACCTAATTTGTTACCCTTTGCAACACATCATTCTTGTAATTATTTAATACATGTATATTCCTCTAGACTATAAGCTAGCCATCTTGATTACTACTTTAATATCTGTAGCATTTATAATATTTAGTCTTCCCATAGAACATAAATGGTTTCTACAAAGTTTCGCAGGTTTTTAAAAATAAAACATCACAAATGTCTCTCAGTAAATTTATTGATAATTTAATGTTTTATTGATGCAGTGATAGCTGCCTTATTTACTACTGAAGTCCCAGCTCTATGATTTATTGGCCTTAGAGTCTTGAGCATAGTATTGTTTATCTACTAGAACAGAGTTTTCTATTTTGGGGGGTGGGGACATTGATCCACAATAAAAATACATTTTATAACACAACCAAGTACATATATACATGAATAGGTATTCATTTACATGTGTATGCACATATTCATGTGTGTAATATAGGGAGATATACATATATCTCTCACTAAAAACAAATTTCATGAAAAAGTATTTGTCCTTATTACATGTGATGTCCTCTGATAGTTTTATACTGTTTTACTTCATTACCAAAAATTCTAGTCATCATGAAAATTCATTTTAAGACCCACTAACCGATTTTAACCTATAGTTTTCGAACAATGTACTGGGTACAGGTTAAAAACTGTGTCCTCTTTATTTTTATCTTCATTACTACCATGATCCTTGGTACTGACAGAATAATAATAAACAAATGCAGGTATTGAAGTAAATAAAATTAGCTTTCTGGGCTGCTACATAAAATTGTGAACAATTAAAAACCCTTGACTTTTATGTTACTATGAAACATGTTGTTATTATTAACGGCCAACATGCATGAACTGCGTTACATGTATCAGGTTATGCTGAAACATCAGCATACTATGCTTAGCATTTTAGAATACTATCAGCATAGTATGCTTATCATTTTAAGATACTATGCATGATACTATGCTAGCATTTTAATGTGTTTTTTGTTTGTTTGTTTTGTTTTTGAGAGGGAGTTTTGCTCTTGTTGCCCAGGTTGGAGTGCAAGGGTGTGATCTCAGCTCACCACAGCCTCCGCCTCCTGGGTTCAAACAATTCTCCTGTCTCAGCCTCCCGATCATTACAGGCATGCGCTACCATGCTCAGCTAATTTTGTATTTTGAGTAGAGACGGGGTTTCTCCATGTTGATCAGGCTGGTCTTGAACTCCCAACCACAGGTGATCTGCCCACCTCAGCCTCCCAAGTGCTGGGATTATACAGGCATGAGCCACCGCCCCCGGCCCTACATTAGCATTTTATGGGAATTACCTCATGCATTCTTCACAATAGTCCTGAAGTAAGAGCTATTACAATCTCTATTATCTTTTCTAGGAAACTGCAGCACAGAGAGTTTAAGCAACTTTTCCAAGCTCGTACAAGTAGGAAAATTTGCCTGAACCCAAAACTCCACCTTGGAATTGTCTATTCTGATTTTTTTCTTGAGACAGATTCTTACTCTGTTGCCCAGGCTGCAGTGCACTGGTATGATCTCGGCTCACTGCAACCTCTGCCTCTCGTGTTCGGTGATCCTCCCGCCTCCGCCTCCCAAGTAGCTGGGACTACAGGCACATGCCACCATGCCTGGCTAATTTTTGTATTTTTAGTAGAAATGGGGTTTCGCCATTTTGGCCAGGCTGGTCTTGAACTCCTGACCCCAGATGATCCACCTGCCTCGGCCTCCCAAAGTGCTGGGATTACAGGCATGGGCCACTGTGCCTGGCCTGATTTTTCTTAATTACATTTATTCCTATTAACTTTCATCATTGAAATGTAGAGATTCAGCATTATCCCAATTATCTCACAACTAAAAACAACCTCAATGTCTATCAATAGATAAACTGATAAAAGTCAAATTGTGGTACATATATGTAGAATGGAGTCTATTCAGCAATAAAAAGAAATGAACTACTGATACTAGCAAAACAGAGATGAGTGTCAAAACCATTAAGGCGAGTAAAAAAATTCAGAAACAAAAAGAGTACACATCAAATGGTTCCATTTTGATGAAATTCTAAGAAAGATAAAACTTTAGAACCAAAAGCAGAATAATGGTTGCCTGGGCCGGGTTTGAGAAAGAACTGTCTGCAAAGGGAAATGAAGGAACTTTATCAGGTACAGAAATGGTCTATACCTTGAACGTGGTGGTAATTACACAATTGCATATATTAATCAAAACAAACTGTACACTTAAAATGGGTGCAGTTTATTTGAATGCACATTCTGTCTCAATAAAGTTGATACTTTTAATTCTCCTCTTCACCTTCCTATTCCTTTCTTAACAAGCCATTAGGTAAGACAGAGCAAAATAGGTTTCCACCCCAAAAGCCCAGCAGGAAGTTTCAGAGCCTAAGTAGGTTGAAAAAGCATGTCTCCGTAGGGAGGCAGCTTACCAATATATGCCATATCCCAAAAGGAGTGAAAACAGTATCCATGAGGGGTGGGGAAATAGCTTGATATTAGAGTCAAATTTAAGTGGAAAGAATAGAGTGTATGTGCATAATCAGCAGCCTGGCATGGGCTATCAGAGTCAAAGCAGAGAGAGGTGGATATCCACACACAGGATGGCCTGGCACAGATTGCCAGAGCTCAGGCATGATAATGAGTAAAGGGTTCAATGCCAGGTTTCAGACCCAAAATGGGTAAGGAGGGCATCCATGTGTAGACTTAACTGACGTGGTGTCAGAGGCCAAGCAGAGTGAGAAGGTGTCCATCTGGAGATGGGGATTGGTGTGGGATATCAGAGCCCAATGGGCTGACAAGGAGTCAGAGCTGGAGTAGTATGAGAAAAGGGTACACAGAAGAGTGGGAGCAGCCATGCATGAGGATTCAGAATCTTAGCAGGATAACAAAAATAGCCGGGTGTGGTGGTGCATACCTATAGTCCCAGCTACTTGGGAGGATTGGTTGAGCCCAGGAGGTCGAGGCTGCAGTAAGCGGACACTGCACCACTGCCCAGCCTGGGTGACAGAGCAACACTCTGTCGCAAAAAACAAAACAAAACAAAACAAATGAACTCTTCACACTTTAAGCCCTGAATCCACTGATCGCCCACAGACAAAAACAAATAAAAGTGGACCTCTACCTCACACCTTAAATGCACCAAAATCAATTCCAAGTTATTTGAGATTCAATTGTGAAGATCAAAATTCTTAATTTTTTAGAAAAGAATAGAATATTTTTATGACCTCAGAGCAAGAAAGGATTTTCAAACGAGGAATTCTAAAAGTGCAAACCACAAAGAAAAAAGTCTGATAAATTCACTATATTAAAACTAAGAACTTTTTTTTCATCAAAGGATATCAGAGAGTGAAAAAGCACTCTACACAATGGAAGATAATATTTGCAACACATATAACCAACAAAGTACTTGCAGCTAGAATATACAAAAATCTCTCTCTCATACACACAAAAGACATGATTGGGCAACAAACATTCCATAAACATACAAAAAGGTTCAACTTTATTAGCAGTCAGGGAAATGTAAATTAAAACCGCAATTAAATGTCACCATATTCTATCCACATGACAAAAATTCATAAGTTGGATAATATCAAGTTTGCATACATGTGAAACAATGAAAAACAACATCTACTACTTGAGGGGAGTAAAAAAGACTGAACTACTTTGGAAAACAGTTTGGTTTTTCTAGGGCAAAATATTTCCACGCTTCAGGACTCAGAAATTCCAATTCTGATTAGATACTTCAGAGGAACTTTCTCACAGTTGTACCAGGAAAATGTTCAGAGGAATATTATTTGTCAGAGTCAAAAAAAAAAACCGGAAACAAACAAAATGGACATCAAGAGTAAAATAGACAAAGACGTTATGTTTTGTTCATAGATTGGAGCACCAATAGAGAAATGAAAATTAATGAAGTAGAGCCAAACATGAATGAACCTTAAAAAAATGTTGAATGAAAGAAGCCATAGGGGAATACTCACATTATAATTTCACTTATATAAAGTTCAAAAAGAGGCTAACCTTATATTCACGGAAATACAAACACAGATGGTAAAAATGAGAGGAAAAACAAGGGAAAACTCTAGGTTCTGGAAAAGAAAGGTACTGCAATCAGGAAGGAGCATACAGGGAGCTTATTAATGTCTTATTTCTTAATCTGGGTGGTTAAGAGTACAAGCTCCTTCACATTGTAAGTTAAACTGAACCCTTATGTTGTATATATTCTTATTATGAATATTTCATAAACTCATTTTTTTCCTGGAGTGATAAGAAAAATATGGGGATAGGGAAACAGGCATGCTCTGGCTTTTCTTTGGTTCTTTGCTACCAAGTGGCAATCATTCAGTAGCCTCTAAGCTCTTGGTGAACTCCACTTAGGATGATGCCACTAATATTCCATCACCTACCACTGCCACTACACCCACTGCCCCCACACACAGTGAATTGGAGAATTATATGAGGGAAAAATTATTGGTTTTATTCTCAACGTCGGAGGGGAGGGAATAATGAAACTAAACATTTGTATATCACATTTGACAGCTCATAAAATACTATTATATACTCCATTTTTATCCTCAAAACAAGCATCCTGAAGTAGACATAACGTAAATCATAGGAATCAAATATTTTGCAATGCAAATAAAATGTTAGGAAGAGGTATCATCATGCCTTTCCATTACTCCATCTTAAATTCTTCATTTCTTATTGCAAGGTCAAAACAGATGATGACTGTGATAATATGATAAGAGCAAACAAAAAATAATGAAAAGAAATGAGAAGGGGAAAGAGTGGGTGGGTATAACTACTTTAGAAAACCTTTGTAGTACCCACTAAAGCTGAATATTTACCTAACTTATAATTAACCCAGCAATCTCACTTATAGGTATAAATACAATAAAAATGCATACATATGTTCACCAAAAGACACATACTAGAATACAGCAGCAAAACTGTTCATAATAAACAAAAAAGGAAACCTGTCCAAATATCTATTATAGAACAAATGAAATAAACTGTGCTATATTAACACAATGGAATACTCTACAGCAATGAGAATGATGCAGAAAATGGATGACTCATGAATATAATATTAAGCAAAAGAAGCCAGATATAAAACAATAATATATCCTATATTATTTCATTTCATTTCAAAGTTCAAATACAGACAAACTCATCTATATTTTCAGAAATCCACTGGCCACCATGAGAATGGGCAAGCAGAGGATTCTGTTCTGGTAATGTTGCATTTCTTGCTAGATGCTGGCTACACAGGTATTTTCAGTTTCTGAAAATTCATTAATATAAATACTTATTGGCCGGGCGCGGTGGCTCACGCTTGTAATCCCAGCACTTTGGGAGGCCCAGGCGGGCGGATCAAGAGGTCAGGAGATCGAGACCACAGTGAAACCCCGTCTCTACTAAAAATACAAAAAAAAAAAAAAAATTAGCTGGGCGTGGTGGCGGGCGCCTGTAGTCCCAGCTACTCAGAGAGGCTGAGGCAGGAGAATGGCGGGAACCCGGGAGGCGGAGCTTGCAGTGAGCAGAGACTGTGCC
The DNA here is from genome assembly GCF_028878055.3 of Symphalangus syndactylus. Classification (NCBI taxonomy): domain Eukaryota; kingdom Metazoa; phylum Chordata; class Mammalia; order Primates; family Hylobatidae; genus Symphalangus; species Symphalangus syndactylus. Next base: position 89,509,049 of record NC_072426.2, read on the forward strand.
ACTGCACTCCAGCCTGGGCGACAGAGTGAGACTCCGTCTCAAAAAAAATAAATAAATAAATAAAAATAAATAAATAAATAAATACTTATTAATTATACCCTTTTCTGTATGTATATTATGCTTTGATAAGAGGTTTTTGAAACAGGGTATAGAGACTTAAAGAGACAAGATACCGGCCAGGTGCGATGGCTCACGCCTGTAATCCCAGCACTTTGGGAGGCCAAGGCGGGTGGATCATGAGGTCAGGAGATCGAGATCAACCTGGCTAACATGGTGAAACCCTGTCTCTTCTAAAAATACAAAAAATTAGCTGGGCGTGGTGGTGGGCGCCTGTAGTCCCAGCTACTCGGGAGGCTGAGGCAGAAGAATGGCGTGAGCCCGGGAGGTGGAGCTTGCAAGTGAGCCAAGATTGCACCGCTGCACTCCAGCCTGGCGACAGAGTGAGACTCCGTCTCAAAAAAAAAAGAGAGAGACAGACAAGATACCACAAAAAACTATCTTTTTCATCATGTCCCCACATTCTTCATGTCAGGGTCAAAATTCTTATTCAAAATTTCTAAATCAGGCAATAAACTATACAGAGATATTAAGCTAAAACAATTCAAAAGCCCTGAGTTTAAAATGCACTCTACATTAATATGCAACTGGGTGATCTTGCGAAACACAATTAAATTTCAGTCTTAGTTTTCTGACCATTAAAATTGAATTACTAGTGTTGTCATTCTTATCCCATAATGATGTCGTGATGAGTAGAATGAGGTACACAAAGAGATGTTTAAACTATAAAGTAATCTTAATTTGAGTAAAACCACAAATAAAAAACAGATCAAAGGCCAAATATAATGGTTTACAATTTTTAAAATTTTGTGTGCAGTGAGAACTTTTTTCAAGTGAACTCTTAAACGGTACTATTTAATAAAAATTCCTTTGCTTGGGTTTGGCTAAGGGGACACAGAATGATGGTAGAATTAGTGTTATATGTTACCTTCACACTCTCTTCTCCCTGCTGTCCTTCAAGGTATCTTCTAGAACACCACTGTGTGCAACAGGCCTTGGAGTCATACAGATTAGGGTAAAAAAAAAAAAATCCTGGTTGTATCACTAATTAGTTTTCTGAGCCTCACCCTTTCCAACTATGAGGGTGAAGCCAGTATCACTTACTTTTCAGACTAGAGATAATGTATATCGGAGAACCTAGAAGAATGTCCAAATAAATTTAACGACTTTAGCCTAAAATTTGAATGGGTGCAACAGCCTCCTAAATATTATGACTTAAGTCACTCCCTCTGCTATTCATTTTCTACATATCCCTTAAAGTAATTAAAAAAAAAAAATAACAATTTGGCCAAGTCACTTGTCTGGCTTACTACTACCAACAGAACAATGCCCCAGCTACCTTCATGGCACACAAGGTCCTTGACAACCTGCCCTAAATCTATCTATCTCTTCTGCCTCTTCTCTAGCATCCTACATTTTTTTTTTATTATTATTATACTTTAACTTCTGGGATACATGGGCAGAATGTGCAGGTTTGTTACACTGGTATACATGTGCCATAGTGGTTTGCTACACCCATTGACCTGTCATCTACGTTAGGTATTTCTCCTAACGCTATCCCCACCCAGCCCCCTACCCCCGACAGGCCCTGGTGTGTGATGTTCCCCTCCCTGTGTCTATGTGTTCTCATTGTTCAACTCCCACTTATGAGTAAGAACATGCAGTGTTTGGTTTTCTGTTCCAGTATTAGCTTGCTAAGAATGATGGTTTCCAGCTTCATCCATGTCCCTGCAAAGGACATGAACTCATCCTTTTTTGTGGCTGCACATTTTTTTTCTGGTAAATCTGTTTAAGTTCCTTGTATATTCTGGATATTAGACCTTTGTCAGATGGATAGATTGCAAAAATTTTCTCCCATTCTGTAGGTTGCCTCTTCACTCTGATGGTAGTTTCTTTTGCTGTGCAGAAGTTCTTTAGTTTAATTAGATCCCATTTGTCAATTTTGGCTTTTGCTGCCATCACTTTTGGTGTTTTAGTCATGAAGTCTTTGCCCATGTGTATGTCCTGAACGGTATTTCCTAGGTTTTCTTCTAGAGTTTTTAAGGTTTTAGGTCTTATAATTAAGTCTTTAATCTATCTTGAATTAATTTTTGTACAAGGTGTAAGGAATGGGTCCAGTTTCAGTTTTCTGCATATGGCTAGCCAGTTTTCCCAACAGCATTTATTAAATAGGGAATGCTTTCCCCATTGCTTGCTTTTGTCAGGTTTGTCAAAGATCAGATGGTTGTAGATGTGTGGCATTATTTCTGAGGCCTCTGTTCTGTTCCATTGGTCTATATATCTGTTTTGGTACCAGTACCATGCTGTTTTGGTTACTGTAGCCTTGTAGTATAGTTTGAAGTCAGGCAGCGTGAGCATCCTACATTTTTAACATATCCAGTTAATTAACTGATCACTGGATAAGACACATACTTTTTAAAAAAACCTTTTTTCCCCCCAGAAACAATAATGCATGGAGAATTAGAAATGAGAAAACAGATTTTTTAAAAAACACACAAGAAAGAAATTACATTCTCACCATCCAGGAATCATCACTAGTAACACCTTAGAGCATATCCCTCTGGAGAAATACACAGATGTAGATACAGATAGATAAATGATTATAATGTATATTACAGCCTTATAACCTACTTTTTTCAGTCAACAATCTCCCCTTTCCATTTTAGTAAATTTCCATCTCATCTAATATACAGGCCATATTCAAATTTCCCCAACTAATCCAAAATGTCCTTTATAGCTGATCTGTCCAAATCAATATACAATTCAAAATTTCACACCGTATCTACTTGTCCTTTACATTTCTTTTAATGTAGCACCATCACCCTTCCCCACCATCTTTTAAAGACATTAAGAAGCCAAAGAGATCTCACTACTTTTCCTACTGAATGTCCAACCTTCTGAATTTGTCTTCTTCTCATTCTTTTATCACCCATTTTGCCAGAAAGAGAAAAACATACATTTATGACCCCTTAAGGTTAAAAATGTGGGAATGAATTGAAAGTCTGTGTAAGAAACGAACATTTGGCTGGGTGTGGTGGTTCACGCCTGTAATCCCAGCACTTTGGGAGGCCGAGGTGGGCAGATCACAAGGTCACGAGATCGAGACCATCCTGGCTAACACGGTGAAACCCCGTCTCTACTAAAAATACAAAAAATTAGCCGGGCGTGGTAGTGGGCGCCTGTAGTCCCAGCTACTAGGGAAGCTGAGGAAGGAGAATGGCGTGAACCCAGGAGGCGGAGTTTGCAGTGAGCCGAGATTGCGCCATTGCACTCCAGCCTGTGAGACAGCGAGACTTCGTTTCAAAAAAAAAAAAAAAAAAAAAAAAAAGAAACAAACATTTTCCCAGTCTTCTACTTTATTCCCAGCATAAAATCAGGTTTCTTCTTTGGATAAATTACAACCACCTCAGAAGGAAAAACTCTTCACTCAGTAGATGCTGAGGGTCCACTGATATCCATACAATGCCATCAAGTAAAACCAGCCAGTTGACAAGCCTGGCCCATGTACAAAGTCCTGAATAAACAACGAAGAATCATTATAAATTTGAAGAAATATTCCAGAAGAAAGAGAAATCAAAATAAGCATAAAGAACAAAATGACCATTTAAAAAGAGAAAGAATACAGGGAACCAAAGAATTCTCAATAAAATGAAACAAAACAAACAGAAACTCTCTACTTACCATAGTTCCTGAAAGAACAGTTGAATGATATGAATAAGGAATAGTATACACAAAAGTTCTTGGAAATTGAAAATATGATTGCCAAGATAAGCAGTTAAATAAAAATAGACAGCTGGAATATCAAGTACAGAAAATATACCAGGAAACATAACCAAACCCAAAGAAAAAGAAAAACGTATAACAAAAAATAAAAAGGTGAGGAGATTCAATTCAGAAATTCTAGTTTCTGATTACTAAAGATTCCAGAAAGATAACAGATAAAATAAAGGAAAGAGAATAATCATAGAAATAACAAGAACATTTCACAATACATTAATCTCCAAAGAGCCTACTAACTGCCAAAACATCAAGCGGAAAACAACCAACCAACTACCACAAAACTCAAGTCCAAGGACATTACTGTGAAACTGCAGAATGCCAGAAATAAAAGATTAAAAATATTCCAGAGATAAAAACAGGCAAAACACAACGTACAACGGATCAGAATGTAGTAGACCATTCAATGGCTAAATAAGATCCTAGAAAAGCAATGCCCTCAAATTTCTAAGGGAAAACTCTCTTCTATTACAACAAAACTATTTCATACCAACCAAACTTATTAATATCAATCAAATGCGAGCCCAGGATAAAGAGATTTTCAGTAATGAAGTAACTAAAACAGTGTGCCATTCATTAATCCTCTCTTAGGAAGTAAATTAAAGATATATTCCAGCAAAGTGAGAGAATAAACTAGGAAGAAAGAAGACATGCTATCGAAAGAATGGATCCAGTCCCAGATTATGGCAAAAGTTAAGTCCCTGCATGACAGCTCTAGAGAAGCTTTGGACAGTAACCTGTTCAGATGAGAACAGGTTGACTGAGGTGGGGAGGGGGCCAGACATACTGTTTTTTTCATTAAGCCTTTGAATAGTGTATGAATTTTTTTGAAAACTATATATACATATCACATTGATTTTTTTTAATTCAGTCACATTAGAAACAAATTTAAAGAGGCAATGACATGAAATTTTGAACTCGGTCATCTTTTAACTTCTATCAGCATTTGGGAAACTTTAAAGATGACCTAAAAAGATTTTGCAATTTTCTTCTCATAATTTTGCTGCCATCACATAAACAAAAAATAAAGTCAATTTTACCCGTGTGTAGTACCTAAGATTTCAGAGGCCATAATGACAGAAAAGAACCATTAAGAGATTTACAACTTTACACAAAAAACCTCAAAAAACACTTTTTTATTTTTATGGTACCAATCATTGGTTACCAATTCACCTACTACTTACTACCTGAATTATGCTGCTTCTTTCATTATTAGAGGTGGCCTGGTCTTATTAGCTGCTATTTAGTCATGCTTCATGATTCAGGGCAAAACACCCAAACACAAAAGTTGGTACGTGGTATAGCTAGTACAATGACTGGCTCACAGTGGATATTTGACATATTTTACCTATTTCCCACCATTCCCTACCACCTCTTCCCTTTGACACTAAAACTCCTAATCAAAAAATCATCTCCCCAGACCAGCCAACAGAAAAACACTGTATACCAATGCCTGTTTTCTAGTTACAGTTGAACAAGGCTGTAAGCTCAATGTCTGGATAATTCAATCATATAATTTATTTCTGCCTCAAGAGAAGTTGAACAATCCCATATCCAAAAAGGATTCTCCACTCTTTTGTTCCTTAGCTCAGAAAAGTTTCCTTTCAAAACAGTAGTCAAATATCCACAAGAATGGAGAGGAGTAGTACAGAAGATCCCTAACTGAGTAACAGAAAACAATTTACCTGACTTTAACAGAATATTTACATTAACCATCATTTCTAACACAGGAGCCAAATTTCACTTCAACTAGCCTTTCATGTGCATATACCGCGTGTTTTGTTTTGATGGCCACCAGGAATTCTAAGACAGAAAGCAAACAGCAACAGAGAAGTCAGGCTGTTCTTTCTTAACTGTAGTTTTAAGCTAAAGCTGGCTATTCTACAAAGTACAAATACAGATTTAAAACCAAACGAAAGGTATCTACGACTTAAAATTAGTATTTTATTCCTTGATTTTCTGCTATACATCTGACCTTGTCTGTAAGTGCTAAAACAAAGTAAATACTACTGAATCAGATGCCAGGATCCAACATCAGGTTATCCTGTGACTTTGGACAAGTGACATCACTGCTATGAGTCTAGATTTTCTCAAAAAAAAAAAAAAAAAGAAAAGAAAAGAAAAGAAAAGAAAAAAAAAAAAACAGAAGAAGATTAAACTTGAAAATCCCAAACAAAAACTGAATTATGTAACTATCATTACGTAAAGCAAAAATTGTTGTTTCTTATTTGTCACTTAGCTCAAATCATAGTAGCAGCCACTGAATACTGAATGCCTATGTTTCAGGCATTGGATTAGCCAATTTACAACTATTATTTCTAATTCTCTCAACAACCTTATAATGTAGGTATTATGAAAATGAAGAAACAGAAGCAGAGATTGGCTTATCAAATATCACACAACTCATAAATACCAGGGACTGTGTAATGAGACCCTCATGCAATATCCCACAGGTTTTTTCCACAAAACTTTCTACTATATACTATTTACAAGCATTATTCCACAGAAATCTAAAAAGACATGAGAAACCCAAGTAACTATTTTTTTAAAAAAACTAAAGTCAATCAATTTTGCAATTCAAAATATCAGAGCTGGAAATGTTCATTATGTACTCACCTGATGCAGGAGACGTTTCAGTTTGAGTAACTGAGTTTTTACAGCAGTGCAATCCTGAACCATGTGCCGAAGGGTCATCTCATCCAGTATCACTGTATTTTCTGGTACATCAACAAACATCTTCTGAGCCTGGAAAAAGGGCATCCCTCCATAGCTTTCAAAATGACCCAAAGGAGATTCTCTATAGGGAGAGCCTCTGGAAGGGCAGGGAAGAAGGTGGAGGGAAAAGATATACAATACCATTTCAGAAAGAAATAAAGATAATGAAATTATTGCAGTGATTATTACAAATCACTTATCATTATCACCATGGCTCTGACTTGCACTCACCTCAGTCACTGATGTGTTTCCACAAAAGGCACAGCTCTAGTTTATTAAAACAATTATCTTCTGTATCCCCCATCCTTTGTGTATTTTACATACTGGAAGAATAAACCTTTAGGCACCGGAATAGAAACAATACTCTGGAAAGACTTTATCTGAAAAAGTTAAACTTATTCTTCCTTTTCTGCACCGACTGTTGTTCATTAGTTTTTAACTTTGTTTAACTTCTTAAATTGCACACCTTTTTTAGCCCCGTAACGATGCTACCAACATTAACTCTCAGTTTGTATACACCCTTGGACTCCATTTCTTGAAAGTCCCAACAGGCAGTTAAGACAAATTTTTTGTTTTTATATTACTAGTAAAGCATGTTTTCCAATAAAGGTTACTTAAGCTTTTGTAAAAGTTTTATATATACCTCATATTTCCTAATCTTACAGTGCATTAAAAAAAATCTACTCTCGGTGAAACCTTGTCCCTACTAAAAATACAAAAAATTAGCCAGGCGTGGTGGCACGTGCCTGTAATCCTAGATACTTGGGAGGCTAATGCAGGAGAATCCCTTGATCCCGGGAGGCAGAGGTTGCAGTGAGCCAAGATCGCGCCACTACACTCCGAGCTGGGCAACAGAGCGAGACTCCATTTCAAAAAAAAAAAAAAAAAAAAAAATCTACTCTAAAATTTTTTACACTTCCCTTCAGTTTCATACAATAACATACATGCTGAATAAGGAAAAAAATAAAAGTAATGTGTTTCATGGGAGTAAAAAGCAAAATATTTTAACCAGAAGTCATAGTTATAGCAATTTAAAAATTGCTACCTTAATTCCAGTTGGTTCTTAAATTGTGACGAGAACTTTTTTTTTTTTGAGACAGAGTCTTGCTCAGTCACCCAGGCTGGACTGCAATGGTATGATCTTGGCTCATTGTAACCTCTGCCTCCGGAGTTCAAGCGATTCTCCTGCCTCAAACTCCTGAGTAGCTGGGATTACAGGCACCCACCATCATGCCTGACTAATTTTTGTATTTTTGTAGAGAGGGGGTTTCACCATGTTGGCCAGGCTGGTCTTGAACTTCTGACCTCAGTTGATCCACCTGCCTTGGCCTTCCGAAGTTCTGGGATTACAGGTGTGAGCCACCATGCCCGGCCGAGAACTTCTAATATATGTGAAATCGCACTCGCTGTCTGTGTGTGTGTGTGTGTGTGTGTGTGTGTGTGTGTGTGTGTATATTTGGTTGGCTAGTTAGTAAGTAGAGACGGGTTGCTCAGGCTGGTCTTGAACTTCTAGCAAAATTTCAATAAATAAGACATTGAAAAAATATTATCTCCAATATAATAGCTATTTTAAAATCAAGATTAAAGTTAAATTCATAATGCATTAAGTGTACAAAAATTCCAACACATTAAATTTCAACCATATTGAAATCGTAGAAATATGGTTTCTACCAAATTTTCTAGCTTTTAACAAATATTCCCAAATCTCTGAATTCTCAAATATTCAGTATGAGGTTGATTTTTACAAGATCATTTTTCTCTGAAACTACTTCTCATTAAGTACTTCAGGCCCAACTTTCTTTTAACCCAAGAAAAAGATTTTTAGAAATTTTCAAACTGTTGATCTTATGATGCCACAGACAGCCTGAATCCTATTTATTCTTCAACTTCTTCCCTCACCACACCTTCCTCCCGCAGAGTGACTTCCTTTTTTTTTTTTTTTTTTTTTTTTCTTGAGACAGAGTCTCACTCTGTCCCCCAGGCTGGAGTGCAGTGGTGTGATCTCGGCTCACTGCAAGCTCCGCCTCGGGGGTTCACGCCATTCCTCTGCCTCAGCCTCCCAAGGAGCTGGGACTACAGGCGCCCACTACCACGCCCAGCTAATTTTTTGTATTTTTAATAGAGACGGGGTTTCACCGTGTTAGCCAGGATGGTCTCGATCTCCTGACCTCGTGATCCACCCACCTTGGCCTCCCAAAGTGCTGGGATTACAGGCGTGAGCCACCGCGCCCGGCCCAGAGTGACTTCTTAATTCATACCTAATTACCTGAGATTCCCAAAGCATGCTACAATCTCATCTCCAAACCCACAACCTCTGAGTAGTCTTTGCCATTCTCTCCATTCTGCCCTCCACTGTGCACACTTGATCTAGATAATTCCTCTTCATCTTAAATCAGCTGACACTACTTCAGAGAACACTTCCTTAAATCCCCTAAGGCAGGACTTGGCACTTCCACAGGTGTTTTTATAGAGATCTGTACTGTGTCCCATTATAGTATTTATTACAGTATACTTTGTTTGCAATTCAGGCCAAATTATAAACTCCATGAAGGAATGAACTGTGTACTCTTTTCCTTTGCATCTGAGTTTTCGGTTTTCTAGTTTATTTATTTATTTATTATTATTATTATTATTACTGTGCACTGAATGGGTAAGGAACATGTATTTTAACCACTAGAATTTTTTTTAAAAGCTTATATCTCCGAGATTCTAAAATTCTGTAGCTGTCACATGACAAAAGCACTGCTTTAGAACTATAATCTGAATAGTTAATAATCAAATTAAAAGGTACTTCTTATTTTGCCAAGTGAGAGAGCATTAGAAAGGGAATATACTGAAGGAGACTGGTTTGCAGGCTATACCATGAGAATCAGGTATGGTATATGGACATATATTGACATAAATGTGATCCAAATGCATGGGACTAATAAATTTAAAATGTTTTAAGGAAGAGTCAACAAGTCTTGTTCACTAACTGAAACAAAGAACTGACATCTAGAAAAGCCACAACAGCCAGCTCTCACCTCAGATTTAGGTTTAAATCCTATCTGACAGTAACTAGCTGTTGAAAATATTTATTATCTTTGGGTCATAGTTTCTTCAACTCTCAATGTTCTCTACTGCTCATTGAACAAAGTTTATATGCCTTAGGTTGCATTTCAAATACCTCCACCATGAGATTCAAAATTAACCCTGTATTTTCTCTTAGTACTGAAATGCTACTTTCTTCAGAAGACCTTCCTGATCCCCTCAACTAGATAAAACTATCATTTTATGATCCTTAATTTGTTTCACAGCATAAACTAAAGAAACCTATGTACTTTTCAACTCTAATTGGATTGTAAGCCCTTTGAAAACAGAGCCATATCTTATTCATTTTAATATTATCTGCACAGATCATTTGAGTCCAAATTCAGCTGCCACTTACTAGCTACACAACACACAGGGCAAGTTACCAAATCCCTCTATGCTTCATTTCCTAATCTATGAAACGGGCAAAATAACAATACTTGTCTTCTTAGGTTAGTATAAGACTTAAATGAGGTAATATATGTTAAAGTGCTTGGACTAATACATAATATATAGTAAATATTAAATAAAAATGACTTACTATCATATTAAGTTTCCAACCTCTTTATCTTGAAACATTTCTTCAAATAGAAGTATCAAAAGAATACTACAATGAACAACAACATACCCTTCACCTATATTTAGCAACTGTTAAAATACTGACACATTTGCTTTGCATCTATGTATTTGTTGCTAAACCATCTGACAACAAATTAAAAGTGACATAAAATCCCACTGGGAGAAACACATGAAGTTTTCTGGGGGAAAAAATCAATATAACAGAGAAATCTAAGAGACAGAAAGAGGCAAAGATGGAACAGAAAGCAAATATATAACAGGGATTATTTTCAGAAAATAAAAGGAGACTATGAAGATAGGAGGGAGTGGGAACATAAGACAGAAAGATAATGAAGATTTTAATCTCAGATTTTGAGATTTCAGATTCTAAGAAGATGATGCAGTTTCCACATTAAAAAATAAATCTCAGAATGGGTGGTAAAATCACTTTCTAAGACTAAAGACACAAATCCAGGGGCAAATGTGTAAGAAGGGTAATAAAAAATAAGAGATGAAGGGGGAATTACTGGCCATAATCCCCCACATTAAGTTGATAAATTTGTACTTCTGTATAAATTTTAACATTCATGAATTTCTAACAGAAACTGCGGTAGTGAGAGCAACACGAAGACTGCAAAGCTGCTGTGGCATGAACACACTAGAATGCTAGTAGCCATGTGTTAGTGAAGTGAGATCTTATGTGCCCGATCATAGCCCAGGCAGGCAAGTAAATATGAAGAAATGAACCATTAGAGATATGGGTGAAGGCAAAAATGAGTTCAGTGGTTTCAAAGGCATGAGAAATGAAAGCCCACTGTCTCCAATATTATCTATCCTTGTTCTTTAAGTGCTGCCAATAAAAACAACAAGATAAAAAAAAATGATGCAAACTAGAGAAAAGAATCTTGAAGAGATAACCTTCTTTACCCACTTAAACATACAGTAGCAGAACCTGATATTAAACCCACAAGCATACAAATCATTGCTGCATAATTATTTAATGCAGTTTTAAAGGAATTTCTCCAAATTCTATGGCTATACCCATATACTTACAAATAACTTTATTCTTCCCACTCCCAACAGAACTTCTTGATTACTAAGATGTGTGATTTCGTGCTAATCTAAAAGTTTGTGATTGATAGGTTAGACTGGCAAGTGCGGATGTTTGTACATCTGTGTGTGTGTGTGTGTGTGTGTGTGTGTGTGTGTGTGTGTGTACGTGTGTGGGGTGGGGAGATTTTTCTTCTTCATTTCTTATGTAACCTGAGTCACAGTTTTGATTTTATAAAATCATTAGTGTTTCATCACCATTACTAAAAACTTTATACTAAAAGTTAAACATACGTATTTTTATGTTTGTGGTAACATTTTAACACAATCCCAATCAAAATTTCAGCAAGTTATTTTGAGGATATTGGCAAGGTGATTCTAAATTTTTTATTAGAACAGGCAAAAGACCCAAAACATCCAAAACAATATTGAAGAAGAAGAAAGTCGAAGGCCTAACACTACTCAGCTTCAAGACTTACTATACAAAGCTACAGTCATCAAAATGACATGTGTGGTATTGGCAAAAGAACCGACATATCAACTGAATACAATAGAGAGCTCAGAAATAGACCCATATATACATAGTCAATTGATCTCTGACAAAGGAGCAAAGGCAATTCAAAACAGAGTATAAAAGATAGTCTTTTCAACAAATGAGACTAGAACTGGACATCTACAAACAAAAAGAATGACTTTAAATTATCCACAAAAATTAAGTCAAAATGAATCAAACGCCTAAATGCAAAATGCGAAACTATAAAATTCGTATAATACGAAAAGGGAGAAAATCTAGGTGACTTTGGATTTGGCAATGAGTTTTTTGGATACAATATGAAAAGTGCAACCCAAGAAAGAACAAATGGATGTTGGAAATGTTAAAAATTTTTGAAAATCTGTCCTGCAAAACGTACTATCAAGAGAATAAGCCACAGACTGGAAGATATTATTTGCAAAACATATATCTGATAAAGGATTAGTATCTAAAATATAAAAAGAACTCTTAAAACTCAACAAGAGAATAAATAACCCAATTTTAAAATGGGCAAATAGCTAGAGGCCATTATTCTAAGCGAATTAACGCTGGAAGAGAAAACCAAACACCACATGTTCTCACTTATAAGTGGGAGCTAAACATTGTACTCACAGACATAACAATGGTAACACAGACACTGGGGACTACTAGACACGAGAGGGAAAGAGGAGCAAGGGTTGAAAAATTGTTGGATACTATGCTCACTACCTGGGTGAAGGGATCATCTATATTCCAAACCTCAGTATCACACAATATATCCATGTATATGTGACACAAACCTGCGTATGTACCCACTGAATCTAAAGTAAAAGTTGAAATTATAAAAAATAAAATAAAAATGAGCAAAGATCTGAACAGACACATCACCAAAGAAGATATATAGATGGCAAATAAGCACGTGAGAAAATGTTCAACATCATTTATCATTAGAGAACTGCAAATTAAAACAACATTGAAATACCACTACATACCTAATGGTTAATGTCCAAAGCATAGTACCAAATGCTGATGAGGATATGGAGCAGCAACAGAAGCTCTCATTCATTGCTGGTGGAAATGCAAAAGGGTAAAGCAACTTTGGAAGACAGTTTGGCAGTTTCCTACCAAATTAAACATATGCTTCCCATATGACCCAGCAATAGTGTTCCTTGATATTTACCAAAATGAGGTGAAAAATGTACGCCCATGCAAAAATCTGTATATAAATGTTTATAGCAGTTTTATTAATAATTGTTAAAACTTGAAAGCAACCAAGATGTTTTTCAGTAAGTAAATGAATAAACAAACTGTAGTACAGCCATACAACGAATTATTATTCAGTAATGTTTTTTTGAGACAGGGTCTCTCTCTGTTGTCCAGGCTGGAGAGTGGGGTGATTTCGGCTCACTGCAGCCTCAACCTCCTGGGCTCAAGTGATCCCCCTACCTCAGCCTCCCGAGTAGATGGGACTATAGACACGTGCCACCACACCCAGCTAATTTTTTTGATTTTTTTGTCAAGACGAGGACTCAATATGTGCCCAGGTTGTTCCTGAACTCCTGAACTCAAGCTATCCTCCTGCCTTGGCCTCTCAAAGTGCTGAGACTGCAGGCATGAGCCACTGCACCTGGCCAATTTTTTTTTTTTTAATGAGGTATCAAGCCACAAAAATACGTAGAGGAATCTTACATGTATTTTGGTAAGTGAAAGAAGCCAATCTGAAAAGACTATCTACTCTCTGATTATAGCTCTCTGGCATTCTGGAAAAGGCAAAACTGTAGAAACAGCAAAAAAGATCAGTATTTACCAGGAGTTCAGGAAAAGAAAGGAGGGATGAATAAGTGGAACACACAGAATTTGAAGGGTAGTGAAACTATTCTGTATGATACTATAATGGTATGGCATTATACATTTGTCAAGGCCCATAGGATATACAAAACAGAGTGAACCTTAATATAAACTATGAATTTTAGTAAATAATAAAATATGAATATTGACTCATCAATTATAATACAATCATGCAAGATGTTAATCATAGGAGAAACTGTATCTAACGGAATGTGAGAAAGCATATGAGAACTCTATTTTTGCTCAATTTTTCTGTAAACCCAAAGCTGCTCTAAAAAATAAAATCTATTAGTTAAAAAAAAGAAAAATAAAGCATGACAAATGAAGAGAAACACTGCCAGAATAACAGAGATTTCTAAAACTCCATTCCTCCATTAAAGTACTAAGAACACTGGCAAATTTGTCAAAATCAACTTTTTCAGAACTCTAGAAATCAGCCAAATGCTTACAACAACTAAGGAGCATTTAATCAACAAAAACTGCTGAATCTCAGAGAAACAGCAAGCTCTGTGGCATTTTAATTTATCCAATAGCCACGCCCATCTCCTTACCTTTGTGGTAGCCTGAGAACCAAAAGTATTACAACAAGCATGGCAGCTGTGAAATCTAGCAGTCACTAGAGATTGGGGGACAAAATGGGTTTAGAACTCTCCAAAAAGCACCACTCCCAAAGAACTGCTATGATCTGATCTCTCTGGCTGCTCCCTAGAAAAAGCCCATTCTCAGGAGTTGGTGTGAGCTGATTCAAAGCTTGTTCGGCTATTCCCTTATCCCTAGCACATTGCTTAAAATCTCAGCTGCCTGAAATGGCAATACCTTGAAATGGGACAAACAAGAAGCTGACCAAAAATCATAAAAGGAAAACCTGAGGAAAGAAATGTCCACAAGAGGCTTTGAAATGCTCCAATATAGTCTTGGGAATAGAGAAGAACATATACATGTATAGGCTGTGTATGTACATGCCAAGGAAATACCAGAGAATTCCCTAATCTTCCACCTTTGGCTGACTTTGAAACTCTGAACAAGCAGGAAGTGAAGGCCAAGGCAGAGCTGCAAACTACTTACGGGACTGCAGGTGTGCCTAAGCTGCAAACTACTTACAGGTGCTGCAGGTGTGCCTAAGCAAACACACAGAGCCCCCTGGTGGAGGCTGGGAGACTTATTAGTTCAAGGCATTCAATGAAATCTCCATCCAACCATTAGCTGACCACTAATCAAACCAAGCAAAGACGTCAAGTATTTTTTTAAAATACAGACTTTTTATAGAATCTGTCTAGAAAAGTCAGTAAACAACCACAAAAAACACAACAACAAATCCTAGCCAGGGAGAAATATGATTTAAGTAGTTTTCACGTTATTTGTATTTATTTTTTCAAATTTTTTGTGACAAGCAAGGAATGATGCTAATACATTCCCTTAGTTAAGTGGCCAGAGTGAAGTGGGGAGGGGCAGAAAGAACGTAACTAATGACCAAACATATCCCAAATTTGATGAAAAACATTAATCTGCATATCTAGGAGGCTCAACAAACTACATATATGATAAACTAAAAGAGAGGCACATTATAATTTTAACCGTTGAAAGCCAAAGAAAAAGTGAAAATCCTTAATGCAGAAAAAAAGCGGGGGGGCGGGGCAGGGGGACTCATCATGTGGAAGACACACTCAGTAACATTAACAGCTGATTTTTCATCAGAAAGCATGGGGGCTGAAATATTACAAGGAACACTGCCAACCAAGAAGTCTACATCTGGCAAAACTACCCTTCAAAATAAAAGAGAAATTAAGACATTCCCAGATAAACAAAAACAGAGGATTTATTGCTAAAACACCTTCCCTACAAGATACAGTGAAGTTGGAGACTTGAACATCTCACTTTCAATAATGGACAGAACAATTAGAGATATATAAGAAAGCAGAAGATTTACGCAATATTATAAACCAACAAGACCAAAAAGACATCTACAGAATATCTATAAAAATTAAATTAGCAATCAAAAAACTGCCACAAAAAAAAGCCCAGGCCCAAATAACTTCACTGGTCAATACTACAAAACATTCAAAGAAGAATTCACAAAAATCCTCCACAAACTCTTCCCAAAAGTAGAAGTGAAAGGAATACTTCCCAATTCAATCTGTATGGTCCTGATATCAAACAAGACAAGGATATCTCAAGAAGAAAAGCAAAACAAAACTACAGATCAATATTTCTTAAGAATATGTATATACACACAAAAAAAATCTTCAACAAAATACTAGCAAACTGAATCACACAACATACCAACACAACACACAACATACCAAAGAATTATATACCATGACCAAGTGGACGTTTGCCAAGAAATGTAAGGTTGGTTCAACATCTGAAAAACAGCCAATGTATTACTCCACATTAGTAGAATGAAAGCGGAAAAAAAAGATTATCTCCATAGACACAGAAAAAGTAATTGACAAAATCCAACACCCTTTCATGATAAAAACACTCAACTATCCATGAATGGAAGGCAACTTCAAACTGATAAAAGTCTCTTTTAAAATCCACAGCTAACATCACATTAACAGTAAAATGTTTAAAATATTTATTTTCCCCCTAATATCAGAAACAAGACACACCTATTGGCTTTCACCACTTCTACTCAACATAGCAATTATGCAAAAGATAAAAAGAAATTTTTATCCAAAATGGAAAGGAAAAGGTAAAAACTATTGGCAGATAACATATCTTGTATATAGAAAATCGCACAGCTGGGGTCCCCAAGCCCCTAGCCAGGGACCAGTACGAGTCTGTGATCTGTTAGGAACCAGGCGGCACAGCAGGAGGTAAGCAGAGGGCATGCATGCAAGCATTACTGCTTATCCGACAGGAGCTCCACCTCCTGTCATATCGGCGGCAGCATTAGATTCTCATAGGAGCACGAACCCTATTGTGAGTTGCGCATGCAAGGGATCTAGGTTGAACACCCCTTATGAGAATCTAACTAAGGCCTGATGATTTGACGTGGAAGAGTTTCATCCCAATCCCAAAACCATCCCCCAACCTCCCACCCACGGCCTGTGGAAAATTTGTCTTCCAGGAGACTGGTCCTTGGTGCCAAAAAGGTTGGAGACCACTGTCCTACAGGACTAAGCAAACAGAGGGTTAAATGACTCATGTACATGAACACTGCAGCCACTCAGGACTGCAGCAAAGCTTACAATAAAGAGGGAAAGTGGGCCAAGAGCCAAGCCTTTTGTAAGCTCCAGGTAGCCAGTAAAGAGTTGATAACAGCCAAATGCCCTAAGTCTCAAAAAATGGGACTTAAAATCACTTCCTTTAGAAGTGACAATGAGAAATGAGGACAAAAACCCATCTCTAAACAGTGAAGTATTAGGGTGACTGGAAAATAAGAATCTTTGGTGTAAAAATGTTGCTGGGGAAGTAGTACATTTGGGAAAGGGCTAGGTTTCAGTTATGATTAGGAGAACGTAGGTAAAGAGATGAAGAATGTGAGTTTGCTAGGATATGAGAGAATTCCAGATAGCATATCAAAAGGTGTAGAAAAAAAGGAGGTCTGGGCAGAAAAGAAGAGAGGAAGATTAGGCCAGGTAAAAAGACAGAGCAGTATTACGATGAGAACATGAGTGGATGTATTAGTTCTCAACCACCAGTCTTCCCAACACCCCTGAGTTACGGATAAGGCATGATCCTGTAACTAATGACAATAATAATGGGAGTTAAGGGACAGAAGAAAGCGAAGCAACAGTCAGGAAGTTTTAGAATGGAAATAGGACTTTTGCACATGCAATATTGAAAAGGCCCTGGGGCTAGTATACCCAAACCTTTCTAATATTAAGGCACAGAGGGAAATTAATAGTTTTAAGGCATGCTGGGGTAAGGCTCATCTTGGAGGAGGTTTCTTTTTGTACCACCCATCCCATAACTTGCTGAGGTGGATCTAGGTGTCTCAAAACCAGCACCAACACCCCAAAGATTGAGAGTTTCAATAAACGGATCAATCTATAACCATTCACAACAAACCAGTGTACCTCAGCCCAATTGTTGGGAAGTTCTATGCTAAGTCAGTCAAATTAGCAACCCCTAAGAATGCTGTGCATTTTTCCCTCCTCAGTAAAAATCACTCATGTGGATGATCCACACCATAGTCCCTTAAAATACACTAAGTAGAAGGGATTTGTGATCATATGTTTTGGAAAATGGCTACATATTATATCTTTTACCACCTTTTGAAAAACACAGTACTATATTTATACATAAAAGCACAATGGAGTCCACCACTTAAAAAATGTTTATCATCTATTCATTCTCATACTAATTTGACCAGGGACCCTCTCTTTTCTTACAACTGCTGACATCCAAGGAACACAGTTGTTTGAAAATGTTGCTTAACTTTTCTGACAAATTAATTCAGGAAAAAAACACATCCTTTATATTATGCATACTGTATATGTTGTAATAAATTGAATTTTATTCTTTGCTTTTGCTGCAAAGAATCTTAGAATCAATTTTTTCCCTCACTTTAGGAACTACACAACTCCATGTTTTTCTTCCATTATTTCTTTAAACCCATTGTACTATTTGTATTGTAAATGTGCTCCAAAATGACCTGAAATCCCTGTGGAATGAGATAAGAAAGTGAAAAGGAAAAACTAGTAACTTCCATAGAGTGCCTACTGTAAACTAGACACTACTCTAGGCACTTTTATCCCTGATTCTCAAACACTGAGAGAAAGATATTATTAATTATGTTTTAAAGATAGTAAAGTGAAGTAGAGATGGTTTAAATAAATCATCTAAGCTTGCAAAGCTAATCTGCGCCAGGTCAGGTTTTGATCCCGGGTTTGAATGACTATGGAGCCTCATTACAAAATAAGATCTGATCAATTTAAAAACTATCCTCTACTCTGAAAAAAAAAATGACTAAATGGTACCTTCAGCACTAAACAGTACCTTCTGTTTTTAATGGTATTTGTGGAATTTTTAAATTTTAACTTATTACATGAGCAAAAGACCAATCACTTGGCACTAATTTTAAATATTATTTGGAAAAACTATGAAATTTAACAAAGTTAACATTTAATTATTTCCAAATGACAGCTAGAAAATCATACCATAACTTGAAGTCCAAAAAGCAGATATAAACAGAGTATTTATATTTAAGATAAAACTAATGAAAAAACATTGGGCCAAAAAGAACAAATTAGACATATTATTCCAATTAGTACCACATAAAACTTGAAGTGCTTTTTGGTGCCTCTAAAAACAAACCTGACAAAAACAGGTTTTTTGAGGGTTGTGGGAAAGGGAGAATTATAATTCAAAATCAGAGGACAGCAAATGAAATCTAAGTCAGAACAGTACTTACCTGCTCAAGTCACTTTTTCCATGGTGATGATAGTGGTCAGGGTGGCTGAGGTGGTAATGCTCCTGTCCACTCCACCTCTGGGGTGGCCTTTTCCAAAAACCTTCCTGAGGCTGCCGAACATTTCTGTCTGGTCGGTCAAAGCGGTTCATATTGTCACACTCCACTAGACAGATTCAAAAGCAAAAGACTATAAACATGTACATACTCCATAAAAGTTGACTCTTACAGCTTGATAATTAAATGCTGTAAATAAAATAAAAATAATAGTTTAAAAATATCAGCCATTTACGCTAATCACAACACAATATCAAGATTTCTAAAAGCATAAGCAGTTCTTCTGGTGAAAACTGAACTTAGTATTATTCAAAATGAAGTAAATTATAATACTTTTACATTATAGTCATATAAACAATTAACTGCCACACTGTTTTAAAACAGGCAAATTATCCTTGAAATCAACATTATACATTTTAAACACTCATAATCAGTTTTAGGTGGTTTTCATCACTGTCACAAGTTGGCTCTGATTTCAGAATGAAAATGACAGGAAACAGCAGATTTTTAAGAGAACTCATTCCTATAAAGGACTGCTACAATTAATTTTCACTGATCTCAAGAAGCACAAATTAACTTTTCATCACAAACAAATCACAATTTTAAAATTAAGCTCACATTTTCAGAAAGTAAGACGCTTCAATCTGCCTGCAGTAAGAGCTTGTTCAAAAAGTCTAAAATGCCACTGAAAACAAAGCCAGTACTTTGCAGCAACAAACAGCACACTCCCTTAAATCCAAATACCACAAAAACACGAAAAGAATCTCTTTGCAACACCCCAAGCTTCTTCACTTACCCAAATACTTTTTCCTCACATATCTGAGCACTCACTAAGAGAGTTAGTTTGCACAAGGGAGGCATTGTGTTACCGGCTGCCTACTCAGACATAGTTGCACCCAAGGCACTGCTGAACAGGCCTTCCTTCCTGCTCAAAACCCAGCCCTCCCTGTGGGAAGCAAGCCCAGTTTGCCCTGTGACTCCATCTTCACTCAGTGCTTACATAGCTACTGACTTAGGACGGTTACTAAAAATACTGCTAAACACTAACCCAAGCCACAAAACAGGAAAGGTTTCTCTAGTCTGAGAACTACTACATGAGAAAGTTCAAGTCCTGCATGTTCAGAATTCCTTGTAATAAAAAGCTATAAAAATCAACATAATCATAATCCCCATTAAAAAAAAAAAAAACCTCGCTTATTTAAATTACTGTTTCACTGAACCAAAAACTTGAATTTGAAACATGACGAGTGTTTCATTACAGTATACCGGATAAAAACAAACTTTGGCATTCCAAAAAAGGATATTGTAGTTTAAAAAGTATAGATGTTCAGTTCTCATATATACTGAATTCATTTTAATGTATTTCCTCTAAATGTATAACAATTTAAAACATTTTTAAAAGGACACTGAAATTTTGTTTATATTCATTATAGTCACCTTGAGGAAGAAGAAATATACATTTAATAATGTGAAAAAAGATTTTTTGTTCATGTTTTAAAAGAAGCCTTATATTTGAACTTATTTCAATTTGTTGTCATCTTACAGGAATAAACCAAGTTTTTTTTTTTTTTTAAAGTTCAGTTATAGAAAACTTCACAAATAAAGGCATGGTGACCATTATGTCCAAAAATGTCAGAAGTAGAAAATAAGATAGCAAAAGAAAATTTAAAGTAATCATTTCGAGAAGGTTTTTCTTTTTGTTTGAGACAGGGTCTCAATCTGTCACCCAGGATAGAGTATAGTGGTGCAATCATAGCTCACTGTAACCCCAAACTCCTTAGCTCAAGTGATCCTTCCACCTCAACAACCTCCAGAGCAGCTAAGACTACAGGCACGAGCCACCACGGAGAGTCTTTTTTTTTTTTTTTTTTTAGAGATGGGGTCTTATATATGCTACCCAGGCTGGTCTCAAAATCCTGGCCTCAAGGGATTCTTCCACTTCAGATTCCCAAAGTGCTGGGCTTACAGGCATGAATCACCATGCCCAGGCTTCAAGATTTAAAATTGCTTTCAGCTTAGTGCCTTTAGCAACATCATATATAAATTCATATTTGTATTATATTCATAGATTCAGTTAAGACCCAGTTAAGTATTTCTACATGGTATTAAAATGTTTCTTTAGTTTAAGTAACTCTATATAACGAAGGGATAATCTACATTTAACTGTTCTGAATTCAAATTTTTCCTCAATTCAGGCAAGAGAAATTCCACTCACTCCCAAAGCAAGAAACATTGTCAAAAAAACCACTTGATAGGTTATTTGAATGGTATCAACAGAGTCCACACGGAGGAAGAAGCAAGCAAATCGGGCGAATAGGCCAGGAGATGGGTTAAATATTGTGAGCAATTACAATGTAGAAACTGATGTGGTGCTTTTGTATTTGCTAAAAGTTATAGGTTCCACATATAGACTCCAAATTGAGGAATCTTCATTGAAACTTGAACTCAAACATGGACATAATGGCAAGTAAGCATTGGAAGCAAACATTTGCCATAAGCACAAAAGACTAATATTCAAACTGAGACAAACTGGGCTTAAACTCTAGAGAAATGACTGCTCCAAGATTCTGCAGGAAGTATCATGTTTAACTTCTCAAGGCATCCATCAATCACATGTTTATATATTTTAAAATGCTGCTAAGAAGATAATGTAGAATAACACTGCTGATGGTTTCTAAGAAAAGATTAAAGGTTCCCTGACAAAATAACTGAAACAATAGAGAAGAAAAGAGAAAGCAAACAAAATTACAAGACAGAGACAAATTCGGTTTCCAGAGACATTTTTTTTTTTTTTGAGATGAAGTCTAGCTCTGTTGCCCAGGCTGGAGTGCAGTGGCATGATCTTGCCTCACTGCAGCCTCTGCCTCCCAGGTTCAAACTACTCTCCTGCCTCAGCCTCCCGAGTAACTGAGATTACAGGCACACATCACCATGCCTGGCTAATTTTTTCTATTTTTAGTAGAGAAGGGGTTTCACCATGTTGGCCAGGCTGGTCTTGAACCCCTGACCTCAAGTGATCCACATGCCTTGGCCTCCCAAGTGCTGGAATTACATGCGTGAGCCACCGCCCGACCCAGAGACTGATAAATTTAAATTTAAAACAGGACAGATAAGATTAAGAAAGAAAATAAGTCCCTCTGAATGTGTTTAATACCACAGGGAATGATGGTGGCTTGTGGCAAACTAAAGAAAAAAACTGGTGAACTTCAAGGTATCCCAGTTCAAAAACCCAATGTGCTGATCACAACCAGATGCAGATGCAGGTGAGACTGGGCCCTAACTATGAGTTGAGAACCCCTGCTAGAGAAAACTATAGGCCTTCTGAAGGAAGTCTTTAGCATGAGATAAGAAATAAAGAAGAAAAAAGTATGATTAGCAAAGTATTCTGAGGGGGAAGTCAAGCACCAAATTTTCTGTTTTACCCTTAAGCTCAAAAATAAATTTCTCTAAATATTAAAGGACAACCTTACAAATGTTTTATTGATACAGGAACTAAAATATCAACCTTAGACCCCGCAACTGTTAGCTTACACTCAGGGTCACCAAAACACTCAGGTGTGGATTTCTCTGTTGGGGATCAGAACATGATACCACAAAGTGTGGCACTTTGGCAAGGTGAGTACTTTGAACTGAGGGAAACTGGAAATGCCTCAGAGGCAAGGTCTTTCTGATCTTCCTATCCTCCTGTTTCCTGCCCTTCTTCCTTCTCCAAAGTGAGTTACAGAAACCAGAATTCCTCTCCCCAAGGCAGGTCATAGAAACTAAAAATTCTCTTCCTCAAAGGAAGCCCTAAAACCTAGAAAGGTCACTCACTCTCTTTTCCTTTCTTCCTTGAAGACCCTCATTCCAGAGGGGTTCTGCACCATACCTGAGAGGCAGGAATACTACAGAGAATCTGAAAAGACAGGCCTTGCTGGGTCACTCTCCCCGCCCTCATTCTATCACCATTAGACCATAACCTTCTGTCCAATCACATTTCTATACAGCTGTCCATTCTTTATCAAGCCTAAACATAAAATCAGAGTTTTCCCTGGGTCTTTGGGTCTTCATTTCTGAAGAATCCTGTGTCATGTACAATTTTGATTAAATAAATGTGTTCCACTTTTTTTGTTAACCTGTCTTTTGTTATAGGTGTGTCAGTCATGACCCTTAAGATGGTTGAGAAAAAGTATCATACTTTTCTGCCCCTACATTCTCTGATATGGTTTGGCTCTGTGTCCCCACCCAAATCTCACCTTGAATTGCAATAACCCCCATGTGTAAAGGGCAGGACCAGGTGGAGATAACTGAATCATGGGGGCAGTTTCCTCCATGATGTTCTTGTGATAGTGAGTTCTCATGAGATCTGATCGTTTTATAAGGGGCTTTTCCCTCTTTGCTCAGCACTTCTCTCTCCTGCTGCCATGTGAAGAAGGACATGTTTGCTCCCCCTTCCAGCATGATTGCAAGTTTCCTGAGGCCTCCCCAGCCACGCAGAACTGTAAGTCAACTAAACCTCTTTCCTGTATAAATTACCCAGTCTCAGGCAGTTCTTTATAGCAGCGTGAGAATGGATTAATACAATCTCTAAAAACTTTCCTCCAATAACAGTCTCCAAATCCTAGCCCACAAATGTCCAGAAAACATTTGACCAACATTCTCTCCTTATTTGTGCTACTACATATGCCACATTTAATAGGGAAAGATTAACTGCACAAATGCATTCACCAGAAAAATACTCTCCTCATGGCTTCTTCCATGAAATGACAATTTGACAATTGTCATTCATAATGAGGTCACAGCAAATTTTTATCCAAATTAAGGATTTCAGTGAGGTGCCACTCTTCTGTGGGCCAAAACTCCACTGATACTGGGAGAATTAGTGGCAATTCATTATAGTTCATAGTGACCAATCTAAACCTTTTTATTTTTTTTTTTTTGAGATGGAATCTCACTCTGTCGCCCAGGCTGGAGTGCAGTAGCGTGATCTCGGCTCATTGCAATCTCTGCCTCTCGGGTTTAAGCGATTCTCCTGCCTCAGTCTCCCAAGTAGCTGGGACTACAGGCATGTGCCTCCAAGCCCGGCTAATTTTTTGTATTTTTAGTAGACACAGGGTTTCACCATGTTAGCCAGGATGGTCTCAATCTCCTGACCTCATGTTCTGCCTGCCTTGGCCTCCCAAAGCGCTGGGATTACAGGCATGAGCCACCACGCCTGGCCCCAATCTAAATTTTTATCAAACCTGCATAATATCATCAACAACCAGAAGCTATAAAGGACTAAAACCTGTAGTGGAAAGCACATTGTAAGACTCCCTAAACCTCTATCAGTCCCTGTAACATTCTCATCCTCCCAGCTAAAAAACTGTAACAGGTGTGTATAGTCATTCCAGACTTAAGAGCCATAAAAAGAAAAATTTCCCACTTTCCTATAGTACCAAACCTAGATACTATTTTATCTTTGGTGGCTCAGGAGGCTACATATTTTAGTTCCATGTTCTTACATGCTTTCTTTAATGTTCCTTTACTCAAAATAGCCAATAGCTGTTTGCCTTCTTCTAGAAAAATCTGAAGTACTGTTTATGTGGGATGTTCCCAAGAGTTCCCTCCTACTTTTCACAAGTTCCCAATCAAGACCTCAAAGACTAAATTTCCCTGTGATTCTACTTTTATCTAATATTTGGGTGACTTTCTGTTGTCTGCTAAAGATAAGGCAGGCTCTAAGATCCTTTCTTTCTACTTCCACCCAGAAAGGGCATAAAGTTTCCAAGAGAAGTTGTTATAATTCTGTCAAAGTAAAATGCATTACCTAGCATGTGATTTATTCCGAGGAAGTAAATCCCTCACTCCTCACTACCAGCCCTAAAAATTACCATTAAATTTCCCAGATCATCAAGTCTCATTATTCTTCCCCTATAACTTTCCAGTGGTTTATGTTTTTCCTCTGTGTTCTACAATATTTTTCTACTTGATCTTTCAAGTCACTAATTCAGATTCAATAGCAGTGATGCTTTCTGTCATTTACTGAATAAACTGTTTTGTTGGGAAGTCTTGTCTTTTAACTCCAGAAAGAACTGTGCTGCAATTCAATCTAAGTGATTATCTCCTTGGACTACTCTGATCCTCAGGGTTCTGTCATTTTCCTTGTTCCTCCTCAGTGTTGCCTGTGATTTTTTTCTTTCTCAGCACTAGAACTCAGCTGTTTGCCAGAGCATACTAAGCGACAGCAGAACCACAGAAAGGTGTAACATTCTCTGTCTCTGCGAGACAGTAGTGGATATTGTCCTCAACTTTTCATTCTCTCCTTACAGAATTATACATGCAGTGTCCTCTATCATGTGCAGAGCCTTCATTATGAAGAGTACACTTTCCAGTCTCAAAGGTGTTAGGTTTGGCCATGTTACCTGCTTTGGCCAAAAGAATGTGCTTAGAAATAAGTGTCCTCTGTGAATGAAGATAGTTGTCAGGTTAGCTCCAGGGGTGTGGGTGTTTTTCTTTATTTTATTTTATTTTTGTTTTTGTTTTTGTTTTGAGGAGGAAGGTGGTTTTATTTTAATTTTATGGGCTCCTTGCTCCCTTTTTTTGGTGATCTAATTGCATTGGTTAAAAGCAGCTAAGCAGTTCTTTAGAATACGCTCTCTAACCAAATCTAACTTTATTTAGACAATGTAGATGGACAAGCTTGATTGTTTGAACTAAAATGGAAACATTAAACAAATATCACAGCCCTCACTAACAACACTGTGACTTTGCTGTCAAGTGTAGATTCCCCTCTTCAAAAAATCTTGTGACCATTTGGTATGGCTTACCTGGAAACTTCTGTAAATCTTTTGTTTTAGTAAAATATTTTTTGTTATTCTAAAAAAAAAAGTGCTAGTTCTTAGCTAAGACTTTAAGAGACATAATATGCATGTTTCTGCTCATCCTGTTGCATTTCTGCTGTCATGAGAACAACCTGCCCCACAGTGCTCCTGGTCTCCAAATGAAGAAACATGGAATAGACCTCAAGCCAGTCCCATAGCCTGAGCTTCCCAGCTAATCCTCAGATCCATGAATGAGAAAAATAAATGTTTATTTTGAAAGCAACTGAGATTTTGAGAATGCCATACAGCATTCTGGCAGGAAAAATAAAAGCCTCACCAGTATGACAAATATAAGCTGGTAATAAAGCAGCAAAGCAGGCTACTAACACCCCAGTGAAGCATTGGGACAGACACCTCCCCTCTCTGAAATATTCCTTGCATTTTTCTAGCACCATGGATAAAAGGATCCCACTCACCATTTTCACTTTATTTCTAGCCCCTGGAGGCCTGTGAGACCAGGCAAACGTTGATTGACAGGAAATTCTCAGATTTCTAAGGGCAGCCCTCTCCCCAGGAGTATCCCCATTTCAACCTTTGCCTCCAGGGCTTTTTTATGCTGGTTTCTGGTTCTCCAACAGTCCTTAAGATAAAAAAATCCTACAAGTGCTATGTCATTGGAGCCAAAAGAACCTAAGGCCCCTCTCCCATATGGATTATCTAAAGCCTCACCTCAGCAGTTACTGGGATCTAGAGAGAAAGACAGACTAGAATTGGGAGTAAAATGTACAGAATGATCCATTCAGAAGGTCATCACTTTCCCAGAATTAATCTTTATAAAATATTTATCAAATTAAGATATTATAGTGTTTCACAAGTAAGATGGTATGTTTCTGTAAATACATTTCTTCCTAAAATCAAAACGAGATAAAGGGAGGAAAAACTGGGTACATACACAGAAAAAGAAAAGACAACTCTTATCTGCAACTTACTTTATGGTATACAATGTTATTGGATGATAGAGAATTATTTCTAAGACTTACAAAATCAGGTTTTAAATATTTAAGTTAGTTTACAAATGAACCTATTTTACTTCACTTAAGACTGATTCTCAGTCTGAAAGGCTCCATTAAGATTAAGAAGTCTGCAAGTAACAAATATCAAATTGGCTACAGTCAAGTAGCTCAAGTATATACCTCTGAAGGCTCAATATTGTCTCAACTTACCATTTTCAAGAGGTGCATCCTCAGGCAGATCCACATCAAGCATAAGATCATCATCCTCAAGGTCACATGATTCAAGATTATTCAAAATATCCTGTGAACAAAAGCAGTAAAAAATATACTATAATCTAGCTCTAAGGATATGTCAACCATTATTTTTTAAAATCAAACTATATGATATCCTGAATTCACTCATTATCTGCACTGAAAGAATAATAGGTTTTCAAATTTTTAAAAAATAAAAATAGATTTAACTAGTTTAATTAAGCTATTTCTAACATCCTTCTCCTAGTCTTCCTCCTAGTCTTTCCTCCCCAATAGATTTTTATTTTCATATTAAAAAATTTTAAGTCCGTTTTTAACATCTTCCCTGGTAAAATACTGAAGAATCAAAAATAGTAAAGAATTGCCCAAAATTTATTCATAATTGGTATAAGAGGTGAGAGGCTGTGTTTTATTATTTCCAGGGATTGGACCACTTACATAAATAATAAAATAAGTTTTTAACAATGTGGTTATTCCATTTCCTTTCTTGTGCCAAACCTATCTCCTGCTACCATTAAGCACTCTGTCACCTCCTTGGCTTGACTCAATTTGTTCTTTTTCTATGATAGGACTAGACTATTCAAACCAGCATATGCAGTCCCTGCTGGCTTTTATTTGCGACCTTACTAGCTATTATCTCTTCTTTAAAAAGTAGTGTTTTAGTTTCAAAGACTGTTGTTCTGAAGCCTAAAGAACTGAATAAACAAAAACTAAGGTTAAGGTAATAAACTCGGTTTGACCTATAGCCCACTGGTGAGTCCTTACAATCCAAGAATGAATCCAAATATCATAAGACCTTTCCTTAGCATATACAAGTAAAAAGATCAAAAGTCCAACAAACTTTTAAAAGACTGAGACATCATGGTCATAAAAAACTCTATTTTTTGAGACAGAGTCTCGCTGTCACCCAGGCTGGAGTGCAGTGGCACGATCTTGGCTCACTGCAAGCTCCGCCTCCTGGGTTCACGCCATTCTCCTGCCTCAGCCTCCCGAGTAGCTGGGACTACAGGCGCCCGCCACCACGCCCAGCTAATTTTTCGGATTTTTAGTAGAGACGGGGTTTCACTGTGTTGGCCAGGATGGTCTTGATCTCCTGACCTCGTGATCTGCCTGCCTCGGCCTCCCAAAGTGCTGGGATCACAGACTTGAGCCACCGCGCCCAGCCCAAAAAACTCTTACAGAAGGGAAATATCTACTTTATTACAGACAATATGAATAAAATTAAAACTGTTTCCTATGTTGAGTGTTCCATGCAAATATGTTCAATTTTGTGTTGGGCCCTCCAAAGACTAAAAGTAACTAGAAACATTATTTGAAAAGCAAAATCTCTGGAAATTTTTTTTTCATTTTTAAAAACTCTATTGCAGAATGTTTGACATGCAATTAAACTGCACATATTTAAAGCAAACAGGAGAGATTGCCAAGATGGCCAATTAGAAGCAGCTACGGTCTGCGGCACTCATGGAGAGGAATGAAAGCAGTGAGTGAACTCAGCACCTTCAACTGAAATATCCAGGTTCTCACACTGGGACTGACTGGACAAATAGCCTGACCCACAGAGAATGAAGAAAAGCAGGGCAGGGCAGCAGTCCACCCGGGAGCAATGTGGAGCCAAAGGAACCCCTAACCTCAGCCAAGAGAAGTAATGAGTGATTGTGCAATCCCACCTGGGGAAACCACACTTCTCCCACAGGTCTTTGCAACCAGCAGATCAGGAGATCCTCTCATAAGCCCATGTCACCAATACACAGAACTGTGTGGCGTCCAGGTAGAGCAGCAGCTTGGGCACACACAGAGATATATGAGTTTTGCATATTCCACCCCTGGGATTCCTGGCAAGGCAGATCTGTTCCTACATACCACCAGGAGTGGGGCTGAATCCAAGGATCCAAGCAGCGTCATTCTGCAGGCCCACTTGCACAGCACCTTACACGTTAAGACCCACTGACTTGGAATTCCAGCCAGTCAGCAGTGACAAGGAGTCTGCCTGAGAAGGACTGAGTTTCCAGGAGGAGGGGCAGCCGCCATCTCTGCTGTCTGGTCAACTCAGCTGATCCAGTCTGCTGGCTCGGGAGAGTCCAGACAGTCCGAACAAGAAAGTGTCCCCCACAATGCAGCACAGCTGTGCTAACAAAAAGCAGCCAGACTACTTGTTTAAGTAGGTCCCTGATCCTGTTTCTCCTGAATGGATGAGATCACCCAACAGGGTCTCTAGCCACCTCCCACAGGTGCCTCCTTCAGGCTGCCAACAGGTCAGTAACCCCTGGAATGGAGTTTCCAGAGGGAGGATCAGGTTGCCATCTTTGCTGTTTCACAGCCTTCACTGGTGATACTTCCAGGTAAGAAAAAAACTGAGGCAACTAGGGTCTGAAGAGGAATGCCAGCAAACCCCAGCAGCCCTTTGGAGGAGTAGCCTATTAAAAGAAAAACAAACAGAAAACAACAGCAATAAAAACATCAACAAAAAAGACTCCACAAAAACCCAATTCAAAGGTCAGCAACCTCAAAGATTGAAGGCAGATAAGCCCACAAATATGAGAAAGAATCAATGCAAAAACGCTGAAAACTCAAAAAGCCAGAGTGCCTCATCTGCAAATGACCACAACACCTCTCCAGCAAGGGCACAGAACTGGGCTGAGGATGAGATGGCTGAACTGACACAGTAGGCTTCAGAAGGTGAGTAACAACAAACTTCGCTGAGCTAAAGGAGCATGTTATTACCCAATGCAAAGAAGCTCAGAATGATAAAACAACACAGGAGCTGATAGTCAAAATAGCTGGTTGAGAGAGCAACATAACTGACCTGATGGAGCTGAAAATCACAACATGAGAACTTCCCAATGTAATCACCAGTATCAATAGCAGAATAGACCAAGCAGAGGAAAGAATCTCAGAACTTAAAGACAATCTTGCTGAAATAAAACAAGCAGACAAGATTAGAGAAAAAAGAATGAAAATAAATGAACAAAATCTCTGAAAAATATGCAATTATGTAAAGAGACCAAACCTATAACTGATTGGGACACCTGAAAGAGATGGGGAGGATGGAACCAACTTGGGAAACATACTTCAGGATATCATCCAGAACTTCCTCCATGTAGCAAGACAGGCCAACATTCAAATTCAGGAACTGCAGAGAACCCCAATAAGATATTCCATGAGAAGATCAACCGCAAGACACATAAACATCAGATTTTCAAGGTCAAAATGAAAAAAAAAAATGTTAAGGGCAGCCAGAGAGAAAGACCAGGTCACCTACAAAGGAAAGCCAATCAGACTAATAGCAGACCTGTCAGTGGAAACCCTACAAGCCAGAAGAGGTTGGGGGCCAATATTCAACATTCTTAAAGAAAAGAATTTCCAACCCAGAATTTCACATCCAGCCAAACTAAGCTTCATAAGCAAAGGAGAAATAAGAACCTTTTCAGACAAACAAATGCCGATGGAATACATCATCACCAAGTCTGCTTTGCAAGAGCTCCTGAAGGAAGCACTAAATATAGATAGGAAAAACCATTATCAGCTACTACAAAAGCACACTGAAGTACACAGACCAGTGACACTATGAAGTAACCACATAAACAAGTCTGCAAAATAACCAGCTAGCATCATGATGACAGGATCAAATTTACATACAACAATACTAACCTTAAATGTAAATTAAAAGACACAGAATGGAAAGCTAAATAATTATCGAAGATCCATCGGTATGCTGTCTTCAAAAGACCCATCTCACATACAAAGACACACATAGGCTCAAAATAAAGGGAAGGAGGAATATTTACCAAGCAAATGCAAAACACAGAGTTTGCAATCTTGGTTTCTGACAAAATAGACTTTAAACCAATAAAGATCAAAAAAGGCAAAGAAGGGCATTACATAATGGTAAAAGGTTCAATTCAACAAGAAGAGCTAACTATCTTAAATATATATGCAGCCAATATAGAAGTACCGAGATTCAGAAAGCAAGTTTTTAGAGACCTACGAAGAGACGCAGACTTCCACACAATAATAGTGGGAGACATTAACACCCCAATGACAATATTAGAAAGATCATCAAGACAGAAAATTAACAAAGATATTCAGGATCTGAACTCAGCTCTGCATCAAGTAGACCTGATAGATATATACAGGACTCTCCACCCAAAAACAACAGAATATGCATTCTTCTTATGGCCACAGGGCACTAACTCTAAAACTGATCACATAATCAAAAATAAAACACTCCTCGGGCCTCTGCCCGGCTGCCCCTTCTGGGATGTGAGGAGCGCCTCTGCCCGGCCGCCCCGTATGGTAAGTGAGGAGCGCCTCTGCCCGGCCACCCATCGTCTGGGATGTGAGGAGCACCTCTGCCCAGCTGCCCCGTCCGGGAAGTGAGGAGCCCCTCTGCCCGGCCGCCACCCCGTCTAGGAAGTGAGGAGCGTCTCTGCCCGGCCGCCCCGTCTGGGAAGTGAGGAGCACCTCTGCCTGGCCGCCCCGTCTGGGATGTGGGGAGCGCCTCTGCCCGGCCGCCCCGTCTGGGAGGTCTACCACAGAGGCCAGAAACAATGTGGGGGCTGGATGTGGTGGCTCACGCCTGTAGTCCCAGTACTCTGGGAGGCTGAGGCAGGTTGATCACTTGAGGCTAGGAGCTTGAGACCAGCCTGGCCAACATGGCAAAACATATGAGAAATACAACTGTCAAACCAACCAACGAACCAAGCGACAACAAAGCAGGTCTACCCTGGAGTCATACTCTAATTTTTTCTATTTTCCTCCCTTTCTGATCCTTTATCCCACTTTCTTTTTCTTCCTCTTCCTTCTCCTTCTTCTTTGTCAAATGGAGGACTGAGTTATTATCATTGATCCATACAAAGTCCCTCTCTCATTTATTTTCTTTAATTCCCACCCCTCATTTCTTTTTTTTTTTTTTTTTGAGACGGAGTCTCGCTCTGTCACCCAGGCTGGAGTGCAGTGGCGCAATCTCGGCTCACTGCAAGCTCCGCCTCCCGGGTTCATGCCATTCTCCTGCCTCAGCCTCTCCGAGTAGCTGGGACTACAGGCGCCCGCCACCACGCCCGGCTAATTTTTTGTATTTTTAGTAGAGACGGGGTTTCACCGTGGTCTCGATCTCCTGACCTCGTGATCCGCCCGCTTCGGCCTCCCAAAGTGCTGGGATTACAAGCGTGAGCCACCGCGCCCGGCCTCCTCATTTCTATTCCCCGTCTTCCCATGTGCAACCTTCCTAATATGTTTGATATGCATCTTTTTGTTTGTATGTACTTTTAGAAAATGTTTATTGTTTTGTGTGCAAAATAAAATAAAATAAAATAAATAAATAAAATAAAACACTCCTCAGCAAATGCAAAAGAACTGAAATCATAACAGTCTCTTGGACCATAGTGCAACCAAATTAGAACTCAAGATTGGGAAATTCACTCAAAACCACACAACTACACGGAAATTGAACAACCGTCTCCTGAATGACTTGAGAAATAATGAAAGTAAGGCAGAAATCAAGAAGTTCTTTGAAAGTAATGAGAACAAAGAGAAAACATACCACAATCTCCGGGATGCAGCTAAAGCAGTGTTAAGAGGGAAATTTATAGCACTAAATGCCCACATCAAAGAGCTAGAAAGATCTCAAGTTAACAACCTAACATCACAACTAAAAGGACTAGAGAACCAAGAGCAAACCAACCCCAAAGTGAGCAGAAGACAAGAAATAACCAAGATCAGAGCTGAACTGAAGAAGATGGAGACACAGAAATCCTTCAAAAAAAGAAAAAAAATCAATGAATCCAGGAACAGCTTTTTGAAAAAATTAATAAAATAGACAACTAGCTAGACTAATAAAGAAGAAAAGAGAGAAGAATCAAATAAACATAATCAGAAATGATAAGGGGAATATCACCACTGATCCCACAGAAATAGAAACAATCATCAGGGAATACTATAAACACCTCTATGCACATAAACTAGAAAATCTAGAAGAAACAGATAAATTCCTGGACACATACACCCTTTTTGGGAGAAAAGCTGTGTAGTTGGAAGAGAAGCTGAGGCAGGGCTTGCATGTCTGCTAGACTTGCTGGCTCCTTGCTTCTAGCACTCCCATTATCTCAAGTAGCCATATGTTTCTCGTTCACTTGATACACCATTTCCTTTCAACCCCCACATCCTCACCACCTGTTTCTTTGTTTGAGCACCAATAAATAGCATGGGCTCCCAGAACTCGGGGTCTTCACAGCCTCCACACTCACAATGGCCCCCTGGTCCCACTTTCTCTCTCAAACTGTCTTTTTCTCATTCCTTTCTGCCGGACATCGTCCCCCCACGACCTGTTGTTGGGTCTGATCACCCCAACAACCCTCCCAAGACTGAACCAGGAAGAAACTGATTCCCTGAACAGACCAATAATGAGTTCTAAAATTGAGCCAGTAATAAATAGTTCACCAACCAAAAAAAAAGCCCGTGACTAGACAGATTCACATCTGAATTATATCAGAGGTACACAAAGAAGAGCTGGTAGCAGTTCTACTTAAACTATTCAAAAAAATTAAAAAGGAGGGACTCCTCCCTAACTCGTTCTATGAGGTCACCATCATCCTGGTACCAAAACCTGGCAGAGATACAATAAAAAAAGAAGACTTTAGGCCAATATCTTTGATGAACATAAATGCAAAGATCTTCAACAAAATACTGGCAAACAGAATGCAGCAGCACATCAAAAAGCTTATCCACCTGGGATGCAAGGCCTGTTTCAATATACGCAAATCAATAAATGTGATTTATCACATAAAACTAAAGACAAAAACCACATGACTATCTCAATAGATGCAGAAAAGACCCTCGATAAAATTCAACATCTCTTCATGTTAAAAACACTCAATAAACTAGGCAGTGAAGGAACATACCTCAAAATAATAAGAGCCATATATGACAAACCCACAACCAATATCACACTGAAAGGGCAAAAGCTGGAGGCATTCCCCTTGAAAACCAGCACAAGACAAGGATGCCCTCTCTCACCACTCCTATTCAACATAGTACTGGAAGTTCTGGCCAGGGCAATCAGTCAAGAGAAAGAAATAAAAGGTATTCAAATAGGAAGAAGTCAAATTATCTTTGTTTGCAGATGAGATAATTCTATATCTAGAAAACCCCATCATCTCAGCCCTAAAGCTTCTTAAGCTGACAAGTAACTTCAGCAAAGTCTAAGGATACAAAGTCAGTGTGCAAAAATGGAGAGCATCCCTAAACACCAACAACAGGCAAGCTGAGAACCAAATCATGAATGAATTCCCATTCATAACTGCCACAAAAAGAAGAGAATACCTACGTATTAATACAGCTAACAATGGAAGGAAAGAACCTCTTCAAGGAGAACTACAAACACTGCTCAAAGAAATCAGAGAGGAAACAAACAAATGGAAAACCATTCCATGCTCATGTATGGTTGGTAAAATCAATATCGTGCAAATGGCTATACTGCCAAAACGAATTTATAGATTCAATGCTATTCCCATTAAACTACCATTGACATTCTTCACAGAATTAGAAAAAAACTATTTTAAAATTCACATGGAACCAAAAAAGAGCCCAAACAGCCAAGACAATCCTAAGCAAAAAGAACTAAATATACAGGCACCCAGTACAGGAGCACCCAGATTCTGGTGGCATCATGCTACCTCACTTTACAGAAAAGGCTACAGTAACCAAAACAGCACGGTACTGGTATAAGAATAGATACATAGACCAATGGAGCAGAATAGAGAACTCAGAAATAAGACTGCACACCTATAACCATATGATTTTCAACAAACCTGACAGAAACAAGCAATAGAGAAAGGACACCCTATTTAATAAATGGTGCTGGAAGAACTGGCTGGTCATATGCAGAAAATTGTAACTGGACTTCTTCCTTACACTACACACAAAAATTAACTCAAGATGGATTAAAGACTTTAATGTAAAACCCAAAACTATAAAAACCCTAGAAGAAAATCTAGGCAATACCATTCAGGTAAAGATTTAGGCACAGGCAAATATTTCATGATGAGAATGCCAAAAGCATTACAACAAAAGCAAAAATTGACAAATGGGATCTAATTAAGAGCTTCTGCACAGCAAAGGAAACTATCATAAGGGTGAACAGACAACCTATGGAATGGGAGAAAAATTTTTGCAATCTATCCATCTGACAAAGGTCTAGTCACTAGACTCTACAAGAAACTTAAGCAAATTTACTAGAAAAAAAGCAAACAATCCCAATAAAACATGGGCAAAGGACATGAACAGACACTTCTCAAAAGAAGACATACATGCAGCCAACAAACATGAAGAAAAGCTCAACATCAATGATCATTAGAGAAACGCAAATAAAAACCAAAATGAGATACCATCTCATGCCAGTCAGAATGGCTATTACTGAAAAGTCAAAAAGCAACAGATGCTGGCATGGCTGTGGAGAAAAAGGAACACTTTTACCCTGTTGGTGGAAGTATAAATTAGTTCAACCATTGTGATAGATGGTGTGGTAATTCCTCAAAGACCTAGGGGCAGACATGCCATTTGACCCAGCAATCCCATTACTGGATATATAATTGAAGAAATATAAATAATTCTATTATATAAAGATACATGCATGCATATGTTCACTGCAGCACTATTCACAGTAGCAGAGACATGGAATCAATCTAAATTCCCATCAATAACAGACCAGATAAAGAAACTGTGGTATATATACACCGTGGAATACTATACAACCACAAAATGGAACGAGATCATGTCCTTTGCAAGGACATCGTTAGAGTTGGAAGACATTATCCTCATCAAACTAACGCAGGAACAGAAAACCAAAGTTCGCACGTTCTCACTTACATGTGGGAGCTGAATGATGGGAACACATGGACACACTGTGGGGAACAACATGCACTGGGACCTAGCAGAGGGCAGGGGGTGGGAGGAGGGATTGGATCAGGAAGAATAACTAATGGATGCTGGGCTTAATACCTGGATGATAGAATGATCTGTGCAGCAAACCACCATGGCACACGTTTACATGTGTAAGAAACCTGCATGTCCTGTACATGTACCCCTAAACTTAAATAAAAGTCGAAGAAAAATAAACTGATAAATGTTGACATTACAGTCATGGTATGGAAACATCATCAAAATCAAGACAACAAACATATACTCCAAAATGTTCCTCATGCTTCTTCACAAATGTTTTCCCCCATTTGACCATAGTTCTTTGTTAAAGAACTAGAAGTTAACTGGTTAAAAAAAAAAAGAAAGCAAGCAAGCAGTTATCTAAAACAGCATGTACAGAATTATCCATTTTATGAAAATAAAAACACTATAATATACATAGAAAATACTTGGAAAGAAACCAAAACACAGATTAACTTTTAGAAATAAGAGATTTCTGGATGGGCAAAGTGGCTAATGCCTGTATTCTCAGCACTCTGGGAGGCTGAGGCAGGAGGATCACTTGAGCCCAGGAGTTTGAGACCACCCTGGGCAACATAAGGATATCCCATCTCTACAAAAAAAAAAAAGTTTTTTTAAATAAATAAATAGGCCGGGAGCGGTGGCTCATGCCTGTAATCCCAGCACTTTGAGAGGCCACGGTGGGCAGATCACCTGAGGTCAGGAATTCAAGACCACCCTCGCCAACGTGGTGAAACTCCGTCTCTATTAAAAATACAAAAATTAGCCAGGCGTTGTGGCAGGCACCTGTAATTCCAGCTACTCAGGAGGCTGAGGCAGGAGAATCGCTTGAACCCGGGAGGTGGAGGTTGCAGCAAGCCAAGATCACACTACTGCACTCCAGCCCAGGCGACAGAGGGAGACTCTGTCTCAAAAAATATAAATAAATAAACATAACAAAATAAAATAAATAGAAGAAATGAGATTTTTATTCTTTTTTGGTTTACAGTACTATGTTTTCTCATTTATCACAATAAGCATTATAACTAATTTTCTTCCCCCAAAAATCATATCCTCTCAAGAAACATTTGGTTGTTGGTGTATGTATGTCTGAGTATGTGTGAAACAAGACAGTGTTGGGTAACCTGGGCCAGATCTGACAATTAAGGCCATGGCAAAGAATCCAAAGCAATATAGCATTGTGCTCTAAGTCCAGAGCAGGGCCTGCTGAGCAGCAGTGAATCAGTGAAAGAACTGTCACCACTGTTAAAAAGATGCCAAACTTTTAATAACCAACTAAATGCTACGTTTTATGTGATTTTCTGTACCTTTCATTTTATAATGAATGGTTAAAAAATACAGCCTCAAAGAATGGGAGTGAGCCTACTCTAATGAATGTAAAGGTGACAGAATAATTATATCACTCTATGAAGTTACTAAAAAAGCCCAGTCGAAAAGGAAAGGGGAAGAGGAACACGGAAGGAAAGAAGGAAGGAAGGAAGAGAGGCAAAAAATGGAGGGA
This sequence comes from Symphalangus syndactylus, assembly GCF_028878055.3. Taxonomy (NCBI): domain Eukaryota; kingdom Metazoa; phylum Chordata; class Mammalia; order Primates; family Hylobatidae; genus Symphalangus; species Symphalangus syndactylus. The sequence continues at coordinate 89,546,532 of NC_072426.2, forward strand.
GAGAGAGGAAAAAAAGAAAATCAAACATATATAAATAAATCCTTATTTATGATGTTTCAAACATTCATCTCATTAGATAAAGATCCACTCTGTAAAATGGGGGAGAAGAAAAGAAACAGATTACATATGCACAATATGGCTACAATTTTAATGCTGAAAAATACATTCAAATATCTGGCAGGTGATAAACTGAAGGACAATTATAATCTTCCAATATGTGAGAACATAACCACATACTTATGTTTTTAATATATTTTTTTACTTTTCTGTAATGATAAATTTTTCCTTTATGTAAAAAGGATATAGGGCTTTTATAATAAGTAAAACTTCACGTTGGATTAAGTCCTGGTACCACTGGGAAGTTCAAATCACACAAAACCAGCCTGCATGTGGGAACCTTCAACCCAGCCCATTCACTAACCATGACAAATATCAGTGCCACCCGCCCCTCCCCTCCATGCAAACCATTGTGAACCAGTGTGGGTGACTGCCATGTTCTCCCCAGAAAGTCTCATTTTGTGAGTTAAGTCTTTTCAAACACTTTTGGTACATGTGTGATACCATCAGTCTTGGCAGCCAGCCAATTTGGGGGGCTAGGCATTGATCCAGAATAATATTCTCAATAATTTACAAATAACACTACTAATATATGCGAATAACTAATCTGGGTACAGGATATGCCCAGGTAAACAAAACTAAAGAGTTTTAAAAAGTGACAAATTGAGATTTGCACTAGAGAAGTATTATTCTGGCTGCAGTGTAGAGAATGGATTTAAGTGAGACAGAAAAACCAGTTTTGTTGCTGTTGCAGAATCCATGTGGCATATGTCAGTGGCCTGATATTAATCAGTGTCAGTGAGAACAAAGAATAAGCAGTTATGAAACATACTGAGGAGTTAGACTCTACAGGATGAAAGTTAACTGAGAAGTAAGAAGCCATGGATGACTCCTTAGTTCTTGGCTTGAGAAACAAATGTATGATGTTTATTAACTGAAATAAAGCATAAAAAAGGAAGGCCAACCTAAATAAAGCTGGAAAAGATTAAATAAATAAAATAATGGAAGCAAAACCAAAAAGGAAGGCCAGATCTGGTAGAATGTAAAAGAATACATAGTTTTGAAGCCCAATTATTTTGATGTGCATGCTGCATCTTTGAGAAGACAAATACAAAGGACAACCGAATATAGGGGTCTAGAGTCAAGCAAAGAGATTTAAATTGTAGGAGTCATTACCAAATAGATAGATGAATGACAACCAGAAGATGTTGGAACATAAGTCTGACAAAACACCGCAGAGTAAGATTACTGAATTCTAACATCTGCTTTAGGCAATTCTTCCCTTGTCCATCTTTTGGGGAGGTCTATGTTTAACATCAGATTTTGAGAAGAGTGACATCACAGACATCATCAGAATTAGAGTAAGGGTTCAGGTAACAGGAGAAAGAAAAATTAACTAACTTTTCTTCACCAGCTTAGAAATCATCCGTACAGGGTAGAAACTGCATTTTTACAGCAAAAGAGGAAACCATGTAGTGTGGAAATTGGTTAATGTGGGAAAGAGTTTCTATTCCCTGTTTGTTGTGGCAGCCTCTTTCTCTAACTGGCAGTACTGCACTTATTGGGAGCCAACATCCATATAGACCTGTTTTCCTTAGTAGACCATTAAAATGCAATAATTACTTGGGAGTATGACAATGAAAACCCAAATGTGTATATTCTCTGGCTTCCAGTGGCTTCCCGTAAGACAGACTGGAATTAAAACGGAGCACATATGAGCAGGTTTACCATAGAACTTCCTTGGATTTTGAGAACACATTTCTATTCAAATAGAGTGAACTGTGAGATGGTGGGTCAGTGCTTCCTTCACACATTTCTCCTTCACTATAAATGTTTCTGACGAATGACACCATCATTAGTTTAATTATACTGTAAAATTAATTTTGGGGGTATACAGTTTATAAATTTTAAAGCACAAATAGATGTGTAAACACCTACGCAATTAGGATGCAGAACAGTTTCTTCACCCTCGAAGAAGTCCCTTACACTGTCCAGTTATAGTTACACCCTCCTCCCATCCATACCTTCTGTCAAACACTGATCTGTTCTCCATCACCATAGTTTTGTCTTTCAAGAATATCATATAAATGGAATCATACAGCATGCAACATTTTGAGAATGACTTCATTCACTGAGCATAATGCCTTTAAGGTTCATTGGTTTCTTTTTATTGCTGAGTACTATTCCATTGCCAATGTACAGTTTGTGTACCAATTTACTAATGAAGGATATTTCAATTCTTTCTAGTTTTTAACTACTATACATGAAGTTATTACAAGCATGCATGTACAACTTTTTGTGTGAATATAAGCTCTCATTTTTCTATGTTAAATACCCAAGAAGACTGCTAGATGATAAAATGAGTGTATGTTTACTTCTTAAGAAACTGCTAGATCATTTCCCAGAGTTGCTGTTAACATTTCACGTATCAATCAGCAATGAATGAGACTTCTAGTTGCTCCGGATCCTCAACAGCCCTTAGTTACTGTCAGTAATCTTTATTTTAGCTCTTCTAATAGGTGTGCAGTGGTGTCTAAGCATGGCCTGAATTTGCTAATGATGTTGAACATACTTTTACATGTTTATGTGCCACTCTTATATCCTTTTTGATAAAGTGTCTATTCAGGTCTCTTATACATTTTTTGATTTGGGTTGCCTACTTACTTATTGTTGACTTTCAAGAGTTCTTTATACATTCTGGATAAAAGTCTTTTGAGAGATATGTGAGTCACAAATATTTTCTCCTAGTCTGTAATTTAACTTTTTATTGTTTCTTGACAGTATCTTTGGTAGAACAAAGATTTTTAATTTAATATAATCCAGTTAATTTTTTGTGGATCATGCTTTTGGCACAATTTCTAATAACTTTTCACCTAATCGCCAGGTCATAGTCTTTTAAAAGGTTTTCTTACAGTTTTACCCTTCACAATTACATCAAAGGTCCATTTTGGAATAATTTTTGTATAAGATGTAAAATTTTAGTCAAAGGTCAATTTTTGTTTTTTAATATATGAACGATCAAATGGTTCCAACAACATTTGTTCAAAGATTTCTCCACTGAGTTTCTTTTACATCTTTGTCAAAGATCTACAGGCCATCTTTATGTGGTTCCATTTCTTTTCTGGAGTCTCTATTATGTTCCATTGATTTACCTGACTGTCCCTTTGCCAATGTTACAGTGTCCTGATTGCTGTAGCTTTAAAATGAGTTAGTACAATTCCTCCAGCTTTGTTCTGTTTTTTTCCAAAAAAACATATTGGTACTCCTGCTGGGATTCTGATTGGTATTGCATCACTTTGGGATGGAGTGATGTCTTCACTACACTGAGTCTTCCAATTCATGAATACCACATTACTTTATGTATTAATGTAGGTCCTATTTTTATCTAGATCTTCTGTAATTTCTTTTATAAGCTCCCTATACTCTTCAGTATAGACTTTGTTAGATTTATACCTCAGTGTTTTGGTAGATCTTATAAACAACATTGTTATATTTACTCAAGTTTATAACTAGTCATTGATGATACAGAGAAATAAGAATTGTGTGCATTGACTTTGTATCTTGCAACATTGCTAAACTCACTTAGTTATCGGAATCTTGTTTTTTTTAAGTCAAACTTTTTAAAATTGCCTTTTGAGGACAATGATCCAATTGGAACGGAACACACATTTGGCAGTTCACTAGCTAATCGGACAAACATGCTCAACTGTGGTGGCCCACCAGGTTTGTCCTAAACAAGCACTAATTTCATTTAGTGTGAAACAAAATCAAGCAGCTTGAGCTCCATATCCAGTTTGTCCCAGTGGCATGTGCTTGCTTCCCGTCCACTCAATTTTAAGTATTTGCATGACTAATCCTGTCCAATATTAAACCATGCCTAAAATCAAGAAAATGGGAGCAACAGGTCAAAGGACTAAGAAGACTCCTTAAACAACTTTGTTAGTAAGCTGAGAATACTCCAACCTGCTTCCCCATCAACAAAAGGAACTGGAGGGGTAAGTTTGTTTCAAAGGGGTTGGCATGGTGAAATTACAGTCATTTGATACTGAGGATCAAGGCATGGAGCCCCCTGTGTATCCTGTGGATTTCAGGGGAGTTTAATGAAATCAGAACAGAGGTGGCTCCTTACGTGCCACAGGATGTGACCCTTTGGCATATGGCTACAGAGCAACCTGGGTAATGAATGTTAAATTTAAAGCTAGTCTTACTCCCTTGTGATCTGGACCAGAAAATCAAGATGGCAACCCTATTTTCAAAGATTGTTGTTTTAGAAATGAATTCAAGGTGTATTCCCTCTCTAAATCTGTAAACTTTGAATTATTTTCCATACTCTGAACAAAGACAAACTCTGTCTTTCATTTGTTATCTTCTAGAGCACAAAGAGGCTTTTTCCAGCCCAATTTATTTAGCTTGGAGATTTAGATATATTTTTTCCAGCTGAACCATTTTAATTTCCACCAGAAATATATGAAATGTTGTTTCTCAGCATTTTCACTATCATTTGGTATTATCACAATTTTTTATATTGGTCATTCTATAGGTGTATAGAATGTGATTTTAATTTGCAATTTCCTAAGGGTTAATTATGATGAATGTCTTTCCATGTCCTTATTTCCCATCCATATCTCCTCTTTGGTGAAATGTCAAAGTCTCTTACTCCTTTTCTAATTAAATTGCTGATATTTTGTATTGTTCAACTTTAGAGTTTGTTAGATATTTTGGATACGAGAACTTTGTCAGATATATGGTTTGCAAAGTTTTTCTCCCATGCTGTAGCTTGTTTTCATCCTCTTAACAGAGTTTTTTGCAATGCAAACTTTTTTTTTTATTTTAATGAGGTTCAATTTGTCAATTTCTTTCTTATGGATTACGTTTTTAATATCAAAGAACTCTTTGCTTATCCCTAGTTCCTAACGATTTTCTTCTATATTTCTTTTAAAGTTTCATAGTCCACATTTTATACGATCAATGATCCATTTTGAATTAGTTTTAATAGGTAGTGAGAGGTTTAGGTTGAGATTTATTTTGTTTTACTTTGTTTTACCTATGGATATCCAATTGTTTCAGTACTATTTGTTAAAACTGCCTCTAAACATTTTTCAAAAATCACTTGGGCATATCTGTGTAGGTCTACTTCAGGGTTCTCTATTCCGTTCCATTGATCTACGTGTCTATGCTTCTGCCAATAGCATACTCTCTTGATTACTGTAACTATTAAGTCTTTACATCAGGTAGAGTAATTCTTGCCACTTTATTCTTATTTTTCAAAACTGTGTAAGCTACTCTAGTTCGCTTGCTTTTTTATATAAATTTTAGAATAAGCCTGTCTATATCTACAGAAAAGTATTTCTAGGGTTTTGATGAAAAAATTGCATTGTCTTTATAAATTTAGAAGAAATGACATCTTAAATATGTTGAGTCTTCCACGTAGAGAATGTCATCTGAAAATAAAAATCCCTTTTCTTTCTTTCTCTTGGCTTATAACACTGGCTAAACTTCATTAACTATATCGAATAAGAGTGGTGAGAATGGACATATTTGTCTTGTTCTCGAATTTAGGAGAAAAGCATTTAATCTTTTTTCATTAAGTATTAACGTAATGTTAGCTGTAGGTTTTTTGAAGATGTCAAGTTATTTTCTATTAGTTTGCAAAGGTCATTAATTGATGTTATATTTTGCTAAATGAAATGTCTTTTCTCCACCGTCAGGATTTGTTTTCCCATAAAACTGTTAACATGGTAGATTATACTGATCGATTTTCAACCTTGCATTCCTAGGATAAGCCCATTTGGCAAATAGTGTTTTGTTTTTGTTTTGTTTCATTGTTTTACATGTTGGTTTCAATTTGCTGACATTATATTTTTGTTTTGTTTTGTTTTACATGTTAGTTTCAATATGCTGACATTATATTAAGACTTTTAAGACTATCTTTATTTTGAATAAAACTCTTCAAGTTTCTCTGTCAACACAGGCTGGGAGCTACTGTCACCAGCAGCCACCGGAGGCCCAGACAAAAGAGTGCTCATAGGGTATTCACTTGCATGGGTCCCTTCAGGGCAGGCATTGCAGTTATGGGTCAGATTGTGGACATGGCTTCAATGAAACACACACAATGTGAAAATTTAAGAGTTTTTAAGTACTTACAGACCTTGAAGCATACAGGGAATGCCTTGAGGCCACACGCAGAGCACAGGCAGGTAGACAGAAAAAGAGAGATTGGCAACTAGTATTATTGGGAAATAGGGTGTGGTCACTTTAAGTTCATCAGCAAATATAATAAGTGAATGGTCCATTTAATGCAAGCTGTGGGAAAGAGAACGCTGTCTGCTACGCAGGAGTCATGCCTCTCAATTCTTACCTCTGGCCACCAGCTTGTCATTTGGGTGTAGTATAGAACTGAAAACCGTGTCAAGGGTGACTATGGCCTGCCTCTGCCTCTGGCACTAGAAAGTTAAACCTACATTTGAAATGGCTGCTGAAGCCACATAAAATTACAAGCATGCACTATGATGTTAATGAGGGATATTGGACTGCAGTTTCCTTTTCATATAATTTATTTGTCTGGTTTTAGTGTGAGGTTATTGCTGGATTTGTAAAATAAATTGGGGATATCTTTCCATTTTCTTCTACTTTCGGGAAGAGTCTATGTAGAATTACTGTTATTTCTTCATTAATTGTTTGGTAAAATTGGCCAGTGAAACCATGTGGACAAGGAGATCTTTTTTGGAATTTTTTTTTCCACAGAGTAAATTCTTTAATGGTTATAGGGCTATTCAAATTATCTATTTCAACTTGGGTGAAGTTTAGTAGTCTGTGCTTTTAAGGAATTGGTCCACTCAAGTAGTAAAAATTTATGTGCTTAATTTCTCATAGTTTTCTCTCATTATCTTTTTAATGTCTGTGGAGTCTGTAGCAGTATCTTTTTCCTTCAACCCTGTAATCTTTGTTCCACTATGCTTTGTCAGTCTTGCTAAATGTTTATCAATTTTATTGATCTTTTCAAAGACCACCTTTCAATTTCATTGCTTCTTCTCAATTACTTTTGGGCTTTTAATTCCATTAATCTCTATTTTCCTTATTATTTCCTTCCTTCTACTTGATTTGGAATTAATTTGATTTTTTACTAGTTTCTTAAGGTACAAGCTTTGATTACTGATTTGAGACCCTTCTTTTCTAATGCAAGTATAGATCACTATAAATTTCCTTCTAAGCACTGCTTTAGTTACATTCTACAAATTTTGATAAAATATATTTTCATTCTCAGTTCAAGTGATATGCCTGCCTCAGCCTCCCAAAGTACTAAGATTACAGGTGTGAGACACGGCACCCGGCTACAGACGGCATTTATTTATTTATTTATTTAGAGATGGAGTTTCGCTTTTGTTGCCTAAGCTGGAGTGCAGTGGCGCGATCTCCACTCATTGCAACTGCCACCTCCCTGGTTCAAGCAATTCTCCTGCTTCAGCCTCCCAAGCAGCTTGAATTACAGGTGCCCGCCACCACGCCAGGCTAATTTTGTATTTTTAGTAGAGATAAGGATTCGACATGTTGGCCAGACTGGTCTCAAACTCCTGACCTCAGGTGATCCACCCACCTCAGCCTCCCAAAGTGCTGGGATTACAGGCATGCACCACTGTGCCTGGTCTCAGATGGCACTTTTAAAATGGTGAAAGAAAAAAACTGTCAGCCAATGGCAAAAGAACGAAGTCAGATCATTACCTCACACCACATACAAAAACACAAAATGGATTAATGGCCTCAATATAAGAACTAAAACCATAAAACTCTCAGAAAAAAAATAAAAGAGGCTGGGTGCAGTGGCTCACGTCTGTAATTCTAGCACTTCGGGAGGCCAAGGCAGGTGGATTGCTTGAGTCCAGGAGTTCAAGACCAGCCTGGGCAACATAGCAAAACCCCAACTTTTTTAAAAAACAAAACAAAACAAAAACATAAGGATAAATCTTTGTGACTTTTACTTTGGACTGGCAATGAATTCTTTGATATGACATTAAGAGCACAAGCAATGACAACAAAAGTAGACAAACTGGACTTCATAAAAATTAAAAACTTGTATATCAAAGGACATTATCAAGAAGCCTACAGAATGGGAGAAAATATTTGCAATTCACACATTTGATAAGAATCTAGTATCAAGAAAATATAAACAACTCTTAACAACTCAACAACAAAAACACAAACAGCCCAGTTAAATGGGCAAAGGACTTGAAAAAACATTTCTCTAAAGATAGACAATAAACACACAAAAAAGTTCAACCTCATTTGAGAATAAGCAAAAGCGAAAATACCACTTAACGCCCAGTAAGATGGTTACTTAAAGAAAGAAAAAAAAAAAGACAGAAAATAGCAAGTGAATATATTTGAAATTTCCATAAAGGGTTAAGTGATTGCCTGGTTTAAAAATAAACTCTATGAAATCTCTCAAAAAAAAAAAAAAAAAAACGCCAAAAAAGGTAAAAGAACAAAGGTTTAAAAAATAAATGAAAACAGAGAAAATGAAAAAGAGGCTCAACAGATATAACAGCCAATTATTAGAAGTTCTAGAAAGGAGGCACAGAAACAATGGAGGGGATACAATAATTAAATATGAACATTTTCCAGTTTTAAAAGAATAATGGAACAAATTCTCCAGGAAGGCTTAAAAAAAATGCCATTATCTTATTTAAAATTACTAGCTGGTAGGTACTCAAAACAAATTTAGTGAAAATAAATAAATCCAGACTAACACTCATCCCTAGTGACTTCTAATCCAGTGTTCCTATCTCCCACTCTCATTGTGACACCCAAAAATTCCTACTCCGAGAGATTTCAGGTAAACTGTTTCTGGAAGTGTGGGAAATACATACACACCATGGAATACTACTCAGCCATAAAAAAGAATGAGATCATGTCTTTTGCAGCAACATGGAACTAGAGGGTATTATTATAAGTGAAATAACTCAGAAACAGAAAGTCACATACCACATGCTCTCACTTATAAGTGGGAGCTAAACAATGGGTACAGCTGGACATACAGAGTGGAATAACAGACACTGGAAACTACAAAAGGTAGGAGGATGGGAAGGTGAGGGCTGAAAATTTACCAATAGGTACAATGATCACTATTCAGGTGATGGGTACGCTAAAAGCCTAGATTTCACCACTACACAATATACACGTCAAAAATCTGCATCTGTATTCCCAAAATATATAAAAATTAAATTTAAAAAATCTTTCTGGAAAATAGGCTCAGGCCATGACTCTAACTCTCTGTAAAACTCAAATGGCCAGATGTGGTAAGAGTGACCAACTTTAAACAAGCTTACAAAACATCACCAGAATACAGGCACTGTACAGAAGAAACTTCCTTAAAATATATTGGTTCCCAGACCAAGAAAACAGAACAAGGCTCTGTGAATATGTCTACATAAATTCTTCACAAAGAATACCCTATGAAACAAAATTATTACTTAAAAAAAAAAAAGTCTGTTCATCATTGTATTCCCTGTGAATTATTAACCAGAGAGGGTAGACTTCAGCTATAGCTCAATTCTTTACAAATTTCTCTTCTGCTCTCAAGAAATGATCTTAGATTTTTCTCTATCCTTCCCTGGAACAAACCTACCTTAACACCCAGAACTTTAAAAATGAACAGGTATAAATTCAAAATCTGAGAAATAAAGAGGAAGAAATGAGTAGGAAAGCACGTAGCTCCTTTCAAAAGGCACAAATAAATACTGTTTCATTTTGGGGTCTGCATGCTGAAATTATGGCTTCTCATAAAATATTTTAAGAATTCTACTACAATAAAAACAGGAGTTCCAGAGAAATGAAATAATTTTCCTGATAAGCAGAATAATCCCTGTAAATATGATAGCTTACATGGCAAAGAGGGAACTACGGTTGCCAGTCAGCTGACCTTAAAACAGGAGTATTATCCTGGATTATCTGAGGGGGCCCAATGTATAATAATCACTCTGGAAGAGGGAGGCAGAAGACAGACAGAAGGAGAATGGTCAAAGAGGTGCAGTGTTGCTGGGTTTGAAGACAGAGGAAGGAAGTCATGAACCAAAGGCAGTTTTTAGAAGCTGGAAAAGACAGGGAAATGGATTCTTCCCTCGAGTCTCCAGGAAGGCACCTAGCCCTGCTGACGTCTTGATTTTAGCCTGCAGAGACATGCGTCTAACTTGTAAGCTAGAGAGGATAGTAAGATAACAAAGAGTGTGTTGTTTTATGCCATTATATTTGTGGTAATTTGTCACAGCAGCCAGAGAAAACAAATATACCCTGTTTCTCAAATGCTATAATTAGGCTTATTTGTTTCTACTGTTTTAGAGTCAATCCTATTCTTACTGCATTCACTTTCTATAATTTAAATATTTGTTCCTTCCTTTCTGTGATGCCTTACAGAAGGCTGAAACAGAAATAGGCCACTACAGAAGCACATTAGCACCTGAAAAAGGAGAAGAGTCAGGTGTGACTGGTGGACTTCTAATGGTTGCAGTAATGTAGTATGTTGTAGAGCTCAGCAGTAAGCTCAAATCAAGTTTTGCTTGACTGGACTTTACTTAAGCCTTTTAAAATTTACTTTTTTACTTCAGCCTTCACAGGTTTCAGATGAGTAATTTTAGCTATACTGATTACAACGGTGGGTGGCAGACTTCAGTTAACATATATATTTAATAAATCAAAATGCCAAGTGCATTAGTGGTATGTGTAGTCCTTTTGTTAGATGAGAGAAAACGAATGTATTGAGTGACCTCAATTCCTTTAGCAGTCAGAATTTCCTTATTTTATGTTCAATTTTCTGTCCTCAAACCACTCAAGTTACAGTGCATCCACGAGTGCCCATTTAACCTGAGGACAGCCCCATCACACTTTTGTATAGTACATCAAATGAAGTTTCAGTAACATTTTTTAAAAGCTTTTCTTTTTGTTCTGTTTTACTGCAGAATTTCATATCTTAAGGACATTATACTTTAGGGGAGGTGGTAATAAAAATATCATAGGATGATTTTATGAGTAGATTATGGTAATACCAGAGATTTACTAATCAATGCACTTAAGATTTACCAGTAAGTTTTAGGTAAGAGTAGAAAGTGACTGGAATGTTCTAGGAAAATAGAATACCATGCATAACAACTATCATACAGTAATACCGACTAGCACTTTAATATGCAGAAGTTTCTGAACAACTAAATAGGAGCTGGTATGGACACAAGTAAGGTAGTAGATATGTTTTTTTAATCTAAATTACAAAAATAATAATGCTCTACACTAGCATAGTCATTACGGCAGTTTATAAGTGTAAAATCCTGGAAACAATCTTGATGCCCATTGTTGGGAGAGTAATTGAATAAACAATGCACAATCTACAAAATAAGTAGTATACAGCGGTACAAAAAGAATAAGAATGATCTCGGCCAGATGTGGTGGCTCACGCCTGTAATCCCAACACTTTGGAAGGCCAAGACGGGTGGATCACTTAAGCCCAGGAGTTCAAGAACAGCCTTGGCAACATGGTGAAACCCCATCTCTACCAAAAATACAAAAATTAGCCAGTCTCATAACCCAGTCTCAAAATAAACAACCAAACACATACATAGGTTAAAATTTAAAAATAAAATATTTTTTTAAAAAGAAGAAAACGGAAGATCTCTATGAAGTAACATGAAATAAATGAGTACTTTAAATAAACCATGATGTGGGCAGAACCCAAAACGAAATACAAACAGCAACAAATGAACCTAAAAGTATTACAAATAATACAATCACACTAAAAGGATTGAGAACTAAAAGAACTAACATAAGTAAACTTGGAAAACAGTATTTATTGTATTCTGTAAGGTTAAGGTTTAAAAAAATGCTAAACAAATATTGTAAGTTGGTAAATCTTTTTCATATGGTGTAAGTTAGCAATTCTGAAACTCTGTGTATATAATATAGTATAAATATAGTATATAGTATAAAATATACTATAAATATACACTATATCTATAACTATGTATAAATATACACTATAATCCTTACACACACACACACACACACACTCCGTGTTGAATAACTAAGTAAATATATTGTGGTTGAGAAACCAAGTTTCTCACTTTCTGAGAAAAGGCTTAAAAATAAGAAAGGCTAGAACAAATTCTGTGGCATTTGATTGGAGTCAAAGGTATCCGTGTGAACTCTTGGTCTTTAATATATATGGAAACGGATACAGAAATAAATATAGAAGTGTGTGTGTATACATATAATTGTCAGTTCTGTCTGCCACAATAACTAAAAGCAATTATACCTCAGTAGCAACAAACACACCTAGCCCCCAGATCTTGGTTTCTAAATCTCATTCTCCAATAAAAATCTTCCTTGGAGACATGATGACTCAAGGGCTAGGGCAGGGAAAATACAAGATAAGCCTGGAATATTTTGTGGTCATATGAGACATTACTTATTCAGCTACGGCTGAAATCTGGATTTCCCAATGGTTGGTCTAATGTTCTCATGCTATTTTCTCCTTCACCATGTACTAAAAGGTAGAAAGAGGTTCCACAGACCAACTTTCCTATCTGTGTCTCCATGCAACCCAACTTAAGCTACGAAGCTGGCTGCTTCTGCTAATACAGGTTGCCTGACTCCCAAGACCAGGAAAGGGATAAAACATTGCGGAAGTACCACACAAATGCCACTAGAAGTTGAAGAGCCTAAAAGCAATACTTTTAATCACCACGGGACAATAAAACCGAATAACCTAAATTGAAAAATATTTAATTACTTATTCAGGCTAGAATAGCAACTTCAACAACTCCTAAAATTCATTCAATTAGTGAAAGACTCTTAGCTTCAGTGTCCTCATTAACTATAACAATTTTATAATAGCTACTTGATCCAAATCGCAGAATTCAATATTTTCTACAAAAATATTACCCATTATACATCTACTCTATGCCAGGTACTATGCTAGGTAAAGGGAACATATTACACTCTGTTCTTTTTTTTTTTTTTTTTAAGACAGGGTCTCACTCTGTCACCCAGGCTGGAGTGCAGTGGCGCAATCATGGCTCATTGCAGCCTCAACCTCCTGGACTCAAGTGATCGTGCCACCTCAGCTTCCCAAGTAGCTGGAACCACAGCCATATGCCACCATGCCTGGCTAATTTTTTAGTGTTTTGTACAGATGGGGTCTTGTTACATTGCTCAGTGTGGTCTCAAATTCCTGGGCTCAAGCAATCCTACCACCTCAGCCTCACAAAGTGCTGGAATTACAGGCATGATCCACGGCACCCCACCGACTCTGTTTATTAACAAATTACTTTTAAGTTCACTGACTTTTTCTCTGCAACATAGGCTTTGAACAAGAAGGAGTTTAGGTAATCCAATAACTTCATTTTTAGAAGAAAAAATGTTCAGAAAAAAAGTACTCTGTTCATGGTCTCATACATAGGTGGGGTGTATGAAGATCTGATACAGAAATATTTATAATATTTAATGTTATATCTTTCTTATTTTAAAAATCTGATTTATAAATATCATTTATCCTTTCAGTCTGAGATACTGAATTTTCCTTCCTTTCCACCATCTTACTTCCCTGGGGTCAACTACCCTCTACCCCACACCCTATACTCAGCAATGCTGATATTCCTCTCACACATCATGATTTTGTGATATACTCATGCTGTACATGCTGTTCCCTATGCTAAAATGCTTACCATCTAGTTTCCTTGGCCAACTGGTAAAACTTGCATTCATTCTTCAACACTCAACTCACAAGTTAACTTCCTCTTCAAAAGCTTCTGAATGACCCCCGCAACACACACACACACACACACTTTCCTTTTGTTATTTCAAGAGCATATGCATACTAATCATTTATAAATTCATACTATGATCATGTGTTTATAATTTATCTGCCTATCAAACAAGAAATTGAACTAATTAAGGACAAGGACAGCCTTAACCACCTCAGTGTCCTCAGAAATTAAGAGAATGCCTGGAGCATAGTAGAAGCTCAAGAATTACTGAACTGCACTTCATATTGTAACATACTTAAAAGAAACATTAATAGTGAACGAAGAAAAATATAATTATGTTTAAAGAATCACAACAACTACATTTCATAGATTTAAACTTTTCTTCACACATAAAAGTTATATTAATAGGACAAAAAGATCTATACTGATAATTAAACGTACATGGAAGATTCACTACTGGAGTTGGAGTAGCTCCCTTCTATTGGTTCAAATTTTGCAACTCAATGTCAAAGCATACCTGAAAGTATCAATATCAGTTTGAGATTTCTATTTACCTACATTAGGACCATCTCAACTTTCTATAAGCTGTCCCTCCACTTCCACGCCTATGCTAGCATCACATTTTTAGTTACTTGCAGCTTGCTATTATGACACGTGATACCTTAGAAACTTACTTTGTAAATAGGTTATGTCATAATGTGTATAGAAAACTAAGTGAAAAGTATTAAACAGTACCTTTAATTTTTTAAGGGCTAACTTAACAAGGATTTATTCACAGGAATACATGTAAGTAGAGAAAAATAACAGAAAAGCTAAACAAATGAAATGAAGAGAATCCAAACCAACTTTCACTTTGTAGCTTTTAATTTGCAACCTATGTGCATATATCTACGGCACAGAGGGCCACCAACACGCACCAAAATACATTCCTACATTTGCAGTGTAGGAACCCTGCATTACACCCATGAACTTAAACATATCTTTAAGATCATGCTTTGAACAAAAAAAAAGAAAGTTTAGAAGGCAGTATATTGAGTGGGAATAAACACTGAAATACAGCAATCATTTTTCAACTTCTACAATTGTCTTTATGTGCCAATTGACATTTACGCAGCCTTTTACAGATCTTTTACCACGTAATTTAAATTTTAGAAGTTTTGATAGAATCATGAGTAGTATATAACCATGCAGAAAGCACATCACACTGACAGCACAGAGGCAAAGATTTTGCACAGGTATATCAGCTTTCCACATTGTGCAGGTTACACACAATGCAATATCAATCTTATTCCTAACAGATCCAAAAAAAGATATTTCAAGGACTAGCTGTAAACTACAGTACTTTATATATCTATATTCTTAAGGAAAATAAAACCCACAAATCTTAAGAAGGAACAATTTAGTGTGGCAGAGCTACATTGAATTGGTAAACTGCAACACAAATTGCTGCAACATAGGCAAATGAATACCAGTCTCACTCTATGTGATGCAAGCATGCTACTTTCCCACGAATTTAAATTACTTTCAACCACTATGAGACAGAATGCATGCCTAACCCTTAAACTGCACTTTAAAAAATAACATTATTGGCGTAGAAATTAAATCTAATGAAGTACAACTATCAAATTATATCCACTACATTAATGTTCAATGCAAACTGTCATCTTTAGTTTGATATACCAAACCCAATTTATTCCACCCTCCCTGCCCACCCCAAAAAAGGTAAAAGGAGTGACTCATTTGGCATTTCACAGGGTGCTTCATTGTTCATGTTTGTTTTGTTTTATTTCCAATTTTTTGGGGGTACCTTCAATTGTAACTTCCAAGAACCTGCTTCTACTATGGGAAGGCAAGCTGATTTTAACTACATTAGTTCTGTTTGTGCAGTTCTTCGTCAACATGCAAAACAAAGCCCCACCATGTGGGAAAACTTGGATTAAAAAAAAAAAAACTTAAAAAAAGAAAAAAGCTTCTTTACTATTTGTAACTCCCGGTTTCCTTTATTGTGAACTATAGAATTGTTCCTCTTTCTTGTCCCTATGCATCATTTATATGGTTCCTGTTTTGGTACAATTCTCCATAATATTCCACAATGTGCTGTTTCGTGAGTAGACTGAACAGATTTTTTTTTTTTTTTGCTTCTTCAAATCCAGTGCAGAGTTGTAATTGGAGACATATTTCCACCCACAAAGGCTCCAGATGTTAAAACGTTTCCCAACATTGACTTAATACAGTGACAGCAACACGTCCCTCCTGCCCCTTCCAGTAGGGTTGAGACTGTAGTGTATTCCCTACTGGTTTACCCTTCCCCCCGTAAAGGGTAGCATTTTCCCTGGGCGCAGAGTCTCCCTCATAGTCTCCAAGACTGAAGGACCTCTAATTTTGGGACTGCAGCTTAAGTGTATTAAACACCATAAACAGCTGCAAGATGCTCTTTTTAAGGGAAGAGGAAACTGGTCAGAGAAATGCCTCCAATGTTTATCGCCTACTTGATTTTTAAATCCATGAAGGATCTTACACTGAACGTGTCTCTGAGATCTTTTGGGTTAATCCATGATGCAACAGCATCACAAAAAAAAATATAAAATCTTGGATTACACCACTGGGATTCACAATCATCATGGTACAAATTCCATGGAATGCTGAATCCTTTTCCTCATTGTCTCTTATGTTCCTCAGAAAGGTGCACCAGGGTCTTCATATTGCTGTAACATGGGGGCCACCTCTTGAGGACACATGTAACCAAGATGACCAATCGTTATTGCTGTATTCTCTAACAATGTCTTTGGTGTGTTGGGTCTGTTTATGATTTCTACAAGCTGGTGCAACATCATAGGAATATAAGGCCACATCTCTATACCCATTTGAATGGAGATTTCTCCAATTGCCCATGTGGCATTGTTGCAGACTGAAATGAATTCTGGATTTGGGTTGATTCCCAGTATTGGCATGAAATCAGCTATACAAGGCTTAACATGCTGAAAGCAAGCTTTTGTGAGGTCACCTAAGAGAGCAAAAGAACTCTGTCGAACTTCTAGCATTTTATCCTGCATCCACTGATACATTAGTGTTAGGATGTTACTTTGGGCTACCAGCTGTTCAATGTTGCCTCCAAGTCCTTCAGCCAGGCCACTCAGTAAATCAAGAGTCACTATCATAAAATCTTTATCTGGAGCTTCATATTGATCTGGTTGAGCACTGTTTAGCATGGCTTAGGCAAGAGTTTTCCTCATTGTCTCTTACACAGGTTCACAGTATGGAAGAAAGTCAGACCGCAGTGCTGTGGCAACTGAAGATAGGCACTCAGGTAAAGAGAAGAGATCCTTATCTTCACCATTTAACATGTTCCATTTCTGGGTCAGTGGAGGCATTAGCATCTGAATATAATCTGGTTTGTTTGAATGATGTCCTACTGAATCTGCTAATGTTCCTAAGGCATTGTAAAGCACGAGCAGGTTATGCTGGTATTTACTAAATGCAAAGACCAGGGTATCAAGTATATAAGCAAAGTGAGTAACAGGTTCTGTACAAGCCTCCTCTTCTAGGGCAGCAAAGGCACTGCAGGCAGCTTCTTGTACTCTCGTTGCTATCCAGGATGCGCTTTAGCAATTCACTCATTAATGGCTTCAGGTACCTGTCCGGTGGCTGGCTGACTACCCAGTGTGCATAGCAGCTAAAAGTCCAGCATGTTATGGAATCTATAAGAGCCTTTTTATCAGTGAGGCACTGAATAAGGTGAGCAATAAGCTCAGGCAAGTATAGAATAATGCCCTGCATGCAACCTTCAGCAACTGCTCCTAAAACCAAGATGCCTGATTCTTTAACAACCCATTCATGATGAAAAAGTAATTCTTTCAAAAGGGGTAAAACATGTGGTAGCAGCTCATCATGATACACATTTGCAAGAACATCTAGGGCAGCAGCAGAATATTTTCTTAGATTCCAGTCAGAAATTGTATCATCATCATCAATTTCATTATCATCATCTTCCTCATCAATTTCATCTTCATCATATTGCTGAGCCACTGTCCCTGATCAGTGAAAACATGGCCATGTATCTTGAATCTTATGTAGAATGTACTCAACTATATTATGCACGTGAGGGAGTAGGCGATCCATTCAAATTTCAAACAATCACAAGTGCTCGGCACGCATTTTTCCGTGCCTCTGGTTCTTCATCACCAGCCAATGCAAAGAGATTCTCAATAAAAGAATCAATGTGCAACATTAGAGCTTGAGTCCTACTGATGATAAACTGATTGACAGATGCAAAAGCATGAGACCTTATTTCTGGACTACTGTGCTTTAAGACCTGTAAAAATTTGGGAATCATGATGTTGAGAGGATGATCTAAAACATCACTACCTAAAATCTCAGCAGAACCTTCACAAATCTTCTGAAGGGTGCCAAATGCTCCCTCTGTACAGGTGTTGTAATCTTTAGCATCCAACAGGCCATAGAGTTTTGGTAAGAGGTCAGGCCAATTCTGCAATTCTCCCTTGGAGGCTATAGTTGTGATCAAAATACCAATGGTGGCTCTAATCAGAAGGGAGGAGTCACCAATTTTTTTTTTTTTTTTTTTTTTTTTGAGACAGAGTCTCGCTCTGTCGCCCAGGCTGGAGTGCAGTGGCGCAATCTCGGCTCACTGCAAGCTCCGCCTCCCGGGTTCACGCCATTCTCCTGCCTCGGCCTCTCCAAGTAGCTGGGACTACAGGCGCCCGCCACCATGCCTGGCTAATTTTTTTGTATTTTTAGTAGAGATGGGGTTTCACTGTGGTCTCAATCTCCTGACCTCGTGATCCACCCGCCTCGGCCTCCCAAAGTGCTGGGATTACAAGCGTGAGCCACTGTGCCCGGCTCACCAATATTATTTAAACATTCACCTTTAATAAAAGTCTGTTATACCATTTGGGAAGTTCTGAAAGTGTGCTTTCACATCATTCTTCAAGACGAGATCTTGTGGGCTCATCTTCAGATTTTAATTTTGTAAGAACAAAAATCAGTTGTTAAAGTCTGGATATTTATTAAGTTGTTCCAGTTTCTGTTGCACAGTCTCTGGATGGTGGTGTCTAGGGACTGGGACTCCTTCAACAGCTGCAGGATTTGCTGAAGCCCGTGCTTGTCAGGTTTCCACTTATACTCCATCTTAGTTTGCTGGGGTGCCCCGAATGGCAAAACCCAGCGGAACTGCTCCTGGCAGCCCAGCCGCCAACGTCTGCTGCTGCTGCCGCCGCCATGGCCACCCAGCGCCAGTACCTCTAATTTAAATGTTTCTATTTATTTTGAATTAAAAGGCAGTATTTATCAAACGTCATCATGACATCCATTTCAGCAATTATTTATTGAGTCCTTACTTGGTGCCAGAAACTTATAGGAGAGACAAGAGAGATAACAAAGTATCAACTATACATTCAGGAACATGTAGTAGTAACTAGAGATTAAAAGTGACTAGACAGACTGAAATAAAAGTGAGAACAGATTGTGAAATGAAAAAAGCCAAAGTGCAGATGTGACATAGAAAGAATGGGAAAGCCACAAGAAAAGTAACAAGTCAAACTGGTGATAAAATAATTTGGCAAAATGAATGAAAGCAGAAACACTAGTTACAACTTCTAAAGGTACGGAGGTGATGTTTTTCACCGCTACAGTCAATCAATAATGGAATTTGGTCGACTGTACCCTCTAAACCCATTTTCAAAACTACCCACCCCGCCAGATCTCCACTTTGCCACCACAATATCATAAGCTACTACCACCTCTCACTTGAATATTAGCTTCCATGATCCTGCCTAGCTCCCCTCTAATTCAATCTTCATACACAGCATTTTAAAAATGTAAACTGAATTAAATTTTTTGGAGTTTAAAATTCTCCAACTGCTTGCCTTCAATTTTTAAGGCAAAGATCCAAATCCTTCAAGCTCTATAAAAGCTCTGTACTGACAGCCTCCTCTCCTGCCACTTCTTTCCTCTGAGTCAGTGCTCAGGATATCCTGGCCTTCTCATAGTTCCTCATACACTCCACAATCCCTCCTGCCCTTTCTTAAAGCATTCAACATTCTTCCAGCCATAGCAAATAGAAAACAATTTTTAAAAGCAAGCTGAACATAAATGAACGAACCAAAAAGAAACATATATAGAAAACCCTCCATATACTGCCTTTTCTCCTTTTGTTCTCAGACTCTACTATAGTTTGGTACAGAGATAAAAACAAGTGCAGAAGCAGATAACCTGAATGTTTGGTTTTCAAAAAAGGTTTCTCCAATAAGAGTCCAAGTGAACCATTCTCCAAAAGGGACTCTTTTGGTAACAGACAGAAAATAGAGAACAGCGCTAAACAGGTTCTTCTTTACCTTAAAGGAGAAACCTAGTATAAATCTACAGTGGCAGTAAAAACAATGACTTGGGAGCCAGTTGTTCCAAGTTTTAATTACTCTGCATTGCTAGAGGGACTATATGACTTTACCTTTCTAGGCCTCAGTATCTTTATTTATGAAATAAATGGATAAGACTAAATAATCTCTATGACCTTGATCCTACAGCATCTAATTTTTCTGCATATAAAATATACTACAGCTTTGCCAAATAGTAAAAGGCCAAGTGAATGGTAGAACGGAGGTCTAGATGCTTTCCTAGAACATCCAGGGGAACATAGCCTTGCCCCAGTGGGACACATTTTGGACTTGAGCTTCAAAATGGTAAGATAAATGCTGTTTTAAACTACTAACTGTGGTAATATGTCACAGCAATGAGAGAAAACTAATACATCAATAGATTTACAAATGTGTTTTTTATTCAGTCTGACCCTAATCACAAAAAAAAAAAAAAAAAGTTCTGGATACCTAGCACCCTTAATGAGATTCTTTTAAACGGCAGTAAATTCTTTATCTCTACAAACATAGTATCATATGTGCTTTTTCTAAATAAGCAATGTTTTTCCCTTTTCAAATAATTTCGAAATAGATGCTTCTCGAATCTTCAGGATTGAGCTGATCTCAGGATTCTTACAAATCCTTCCAACATTAGTTGCTGTGCACTTTCATTACTGATTATAATTAAACACTATTACATAAACTGACCATTAAGATAATCTAATTTGGATTCCCTAAAAATCAGAGTTTACACCAAATTTTGAAATATTGTTTGAAAAAATGAAGCTTTTAGCTTTCTGCACACTTCTAGATCCAAGCTCCCATATTAATCACACTAAATGATCCAGATCCTATAAAGCGTATTACACACAGAAGCATTTTTCATGATTTTTTAATGTCATTCATTAGATACTAAAGCAGATATATGCCTCGCCAGGCACGGTGGCTCATGCCTGTAATCCCAGCACTTTGGGAGGCCAAGGCAGGTGGATCACTTGAGATCAAAGCTCGAGACCAGTCTGGCCAACATGGTGAAACCCTATCTCTACTAAAAAGACAAAAACTAGCCAGGCATGGTGGTGTGTGCCTGTAATCCCAGCTACTCAAGAGGCTGAGGAAGGAGAATCACTTGAACCCAGGAGGCAGAAGTTGCAGTGAGTTGAGATCGAGATCGTGCCACTGCATTCCAGCGTGGGTGACAGGGCAAGACTCCATAAAAAAGGAAAAAAAAAAAACAAAACCAGATACATGTTAAGGTCTTAGAATATTTATACTGTGTCTGTATTATTAAGATGTCCAAGATCATCTCCATAAATCCTCCTTCAAATAATCCATGCATTAATAGTATAGAGGTTTCAGAGCCCAAGTAGGATGAGAAAGACATCAATGTGGAAAAGGATATGGTGGCAGAAGTGAAGTGGGTTACAAAGAAGGAAGTTAATCAAATAAGAACGGTCGTGCACCATATAACAACATTTTGGTCAATGACTGCATATAAAACTGGTCCCTTAAGATTATAATGGAGCTGAAAAATTCCTATTGCTTAGTAACATAATGATGTCATAACTGTCATAACATCATAGTGCAGTGCATTACCTTTTTATATTTAGATATGCTTAGATACACAAATATCATTATTGTTACAATTGCCTACAGTATTCAGTAAGGTAACATGCTATACAGGTTTGTATCCTAAGAGCAATAGGCTAATATCACATAGCCTAGGTGTACAATAGGCTACAACATCTAAGTTTGTGTAAGTACATTCTATGATGCTTTCACAACAATGGAATTACCTAACACATTTCTCAGAATGTATTTCCATTGTTAAATAATGCATAACTGTAAATATTTTAAGGATAATAATGGAAGTCAGGTTTATCACCGTCAGAGATGGGGACTGCAAATATAGAAAGGGAAAAAACTAGAATTGAATCCTGTGGTGTTAGGATGGAATTGGTGGTATTAGTGTGAATTCATGGTTTTCAAAATATATAAATAATGTGGACATAAATATTGATACATGTGTGTGGAAGCATATATGTATATATATAAATATATTCCCTAGCTCTCACCACTGAAGATGCCTGTGAGCAGCAACTTTTCAATAGCAGTGAGCACATCTAGCCCCCAAAACTTGGCTCTGAAACAGCATTTCCTAATAAAAAGAACAAGGGCTCTAGGAGAAATCACTCATTCCAGGCCTAGGGCAGAAAAAAAATGAAAGATGAGACTAAAACATCTTGTACAAAAGAGCAAGGAAGTGCTCAAAGAATTATGAGAGAAGAAAAAAGCACAGGAGTCTGTTTGAAGGAGCACTCACTGGCCAGGAGACTGAAGAGACTAAAGTCCCTGATAAACAAAACCAACGTGTGATTCTAACACATATCTTTTTACTATAGAAGATATTATTGCCTTCAGTTTTTGGCTCAGAAGAGGCCAAGGTGCAACTCTCTTTGGATGTACCAAATCCAGGTTCATCCAACACCAGCTGCCTCCACCATGCTGCTGAAGTTCCACCCCAGCTTTGAGATCAAAGTTGTGTATCTGAGGTGTACCGAGGTAAAGTCAATGCCACGTCTGCACTGGCCCCCAAGATCGGCCTCCAGGGCAACCAATACCTCGAAGGGTCTGAGAATTACAGTGAAACTGACTATTCAGAATAGACAGGCCCAGATTGACGTGGTACCTTCTACCTCTGCCCCGATCATCAAAGCCTTCAAGGAACTGCCAGGAGACAGAAAGAAACAGGAAAATATTAAACAAGGTGAAAATATCACTTTTGATGAGATTGTCAACATTGCTCGACAGATGTGGCACTGATCTTTAGCCAGAAAACTCTCTGGAACGATTAAAGAGATCCTGGGGGCTGCCTAGTCTGTGGGCTGCAATGCTGATGGCCGCCACCCTCATGACATCATAGATGACATAAACAGTGATGCGGTAGAATGGCCAGCCAGTTAAGAAGCACAAAGGAAAATATTTCAATAAAGGATCATTTGACAACTAAAAAAAAAAAAAGTTATTATTGGTCAGATGGAGAAACTTGAATGGGGTCCGCAGATTTGGTGGTAGTAATGCATTCATGTTAATTTCATGATGCGAATGGTTATTCTGTGATTATATAGGAAAATGTTCTTGTTTCCAAGAAATATACGTTAAAGCAGGAGTCTCTAACCCCTGAGCCATGGACCAGTACCAGTCTATGGCTGGTTAAGAACTGGGCTGCACAGCAAGAGGTGAGCAGCAGGCAAATGAGCATTACTGCCTGAGCTCCGCCTCCTGTCAGATCACCAGCAGGAAATGATTCTCATAGGAGAGTGAACCCTATTGTGAACTGCGCACATGAGGGATCTAGGTTGCACACACCTTATGAGAATCTAATGCCTGATGATCTGAGGTGGAAGAGTTTCAACCTAAAACCATCTCCATCTGCATTCCAGCCCATGGAAAAACTGTCTTTCCCAAAACCAGTCCCTGGTGCCAGAAAGTTTGGGAATTACTGTATTAAAGTATCTGAAGGCCATAGGGCTTCAGGTAGGAAGTTTATGTGTAAATGGCTCAAGGGGATGGAGGGGAGTCATTTGTACTTTTTGCTGTCACTTTTTAATAGGTACAAGTACACTGGTTTCTGCATCACTTTGTAGAGATCATCAACACCATCTATCCAACCCTTCCCACCACTTCATGAGTATGAATGAATGGGGAAAATAACACTCTACAGTGGCCTCAGTAGAAAAGATAAAAAAGGCTATGTACTCACAGTGAAAGGACAAATGTAAACAAGGCAAAGTCCAGCCATGAAATAACCTTATAGATCACAAACCAAACTTAGAGACTTTATTCTAACCCAAAGCAATAGAATCTAAACATACATACTAAGAAGAAACTTAATACTGATGCAGGATGTAGGATAAAACCTGAGTTAAAGGGGCATAAGCATCAGAAAATGAGAATTTTACTGAAGAAAAGCCCAGGCCAGGCGCGCTGTAATCCCAGCACTTTGGGAGGCCAAGGCGGGCAGATCACGAGGTCAGGAGTTCGAGACCAGCCTGGCCAGCATGGTGAAACCATGTCTCTACTAAAACTACAAAAAATTAGCCAGGCATGGTGTCATGTGCCTGTAATCCCAGCTACTCAGGAGGCTGAGGCAGGAGAATTGCTTAAACCCAGGAGATGGAGGTTGCTGTGAGCCGAGATCGTGCCATTGCACTCCAGGCTGGGCGAAGAGCAAGACTCCATCTCAAAAAAACAAAAGAAAAGAAAAGTCCAGTCCTTGTCTTCAAAATTAATTCAGTGTGGCCGGGCGCGGTGGCTCACACCTGTAATCCCAGCACTTTGGGAGGCCGAGGTGGGTGGATCACGAGGTCAGGAGATCGAGACCATCCTGGCTAACACGGTGAAACCCCGTCTCTACTAAAAATACAAAAAAATAGCCGGGCGTAGAGGCGGACGCCTGCAGTCCCAGCTACTCGGGAGGCTGAGGCAGGAGAATGGCGTGAACCCGGGAGGCGGAGTTTGCAGTAAGCTGAGATTGCGCCACTTCACGCCAGCCTGGGCGTCAGAACCAGACTCAACACAACAACAAAAAAAATTAAAATTACTTCAGTGCAGGTATGAAGATCAATACAAAGTAGCATACTATAAACTGAAATAACGTGCCAAAAGGAGGAGGAAGCAACATGATCAGAAGTAGGAAGAAAGGAGTAATTAATTCTAACTGGAAAGAACCATTTATCGAGTACCTACACATACTAAGTCAGTATCACAGCACAGAAAGATGAAAAGAGGCTGTCCTCACGATGTAACAGGAAGGAGAAAGGCAGAAAACCAGGGTGTGATTTAAAGTGCTATAGGGTCTCATCATTGAACAGTTAACCCTTAGGGGAAGGGGAGAGAATAAAAGTCTGAATACAGCCTTAAAGGAGGAATAGATGGGAGCATTAAGAAAAATATAAATAATCTCAAATGGTCTTAGCCTGGGAATGTAGGCAAGGTAGCAGTAGTATGGAAAAGGCCCTGAACATGGATACAGATTTTTTTTTAGATTTTAGATTCATGATGTGTGAGTTTACTCCATGAACATGTTGCATAATGGTGAGGTTTGGGCTTCTAGAAACCCATCATCCAAACAGTGAACACTGTATCCAATAGTTAATTTTTCAACTCTTATCCCCCACACATCCTCCCCACTTCTGAAGTCCCCAGTATCTATTATTTCCATGTTTATGTCCATGTGTACCCACTGTTTAGCTCCCATTTACAAGTGAGAATATGCAGTATATGATTTCCTGTTTCTGAGTTATTATACTTAGAATAATGGCCTCCAGCTCTGTCCATGTTGCTACAAAGAATACAGCTTCATTCTTCTTTTTTTGTTGTTGTTTTTTGTTTTCTAGAGAAAGAGTCTTGCTCTGTTGCCCAGGCTGGAGTGCAGAGACATAATCTCAGCTCACTGCAGCCTCCGCCATTGCAGACTCTGTCCGGGTTCGAGTGATTCTTGTGCCTCAGCCTCCCGAGTAGCTGGGATCACAGGCGTGTGCCACCATGCCTGGCTAATTTTTTTAGTTTTAGTAGAGGCGGAGTTTAGCCATGTTGGCCAAGCTGGTCTTGAACTCCTGGCCTCAAGTGATCTGCCTGCCTCAGCCTCCCAAACTGCTGGGATTACAGGCATAAGCCACCAGGCCCAGTCTCAGTTTCATTCTTTTTTATGGTTGCATAGTATTCCATGGTGTATATACACCACATTTTCTTTATCCAATCAACTACTAATGGACACTTAATTCCATAACTTTGCTATTTTGATAATTTACGTTTATTGTGATAAACATACAAGTGCAGATATCATTTTGATATAATAACTTCTTTTCCGCTGGGTAGATGTCCAGTAGTACATCTACCCAGAGGAAAAGATCAAATGGTAATTCTATTTTTAGTTATTTGCTAAATCTCTGTACTGTTTTCCACAGAGGTTGTACTAATTTTCAGTTTTTATTCCCACCAACAGTGTTATAAGTATTCCCTTTTCTCCACAACCTCACCAACATATGTTATTTTTTAACTTTTTAATAATAGCCATTCTGACTGGTGTGAGGTGGAATCTCACTGTGGTTTTGATTTACATCTCTCTAATGATTACTGATGTTGAGATTTTTTTTTTATGTTTGTTGGCTGCTTGTATGTCTTCTTTTGAGAAATGTCTGTTCATATCCTTTGCCCATTTTTTTTAATGGAGTTATACATTTTTTTTCTTGTTGAGTTCCTTGTAAATTCTGAATACTGGTCATTTTTCAGATGCATGGTTTGGAAATATTTTCTCACATTCTGTAGGTTGTCTGTTTACTCTGTTGTTTCTTCTGCTGTGCAGAAACTTAATTAAGTCCCATTTATCTATTTTTGATTTGTTGCATTTACTTTTGAGGTCTTACTCATAAATCTTTTGCCTGAGCCAGTGTCCAGAAGACTTTTTCCTAGGTTTTCTTCACGGATTTTTATAGTTTTTGATCTTACATTTAAGTCTTTAATCCATCTTAATTTTTGTGTATAGTGAGAGACAGGGGTGCAATTTCATTCTTCTTCACATAGCTAGCCAATTTGCCAAGCACCATTTATTGAATAGGGTGTCCTTTCCCCGTAGTTTATTTTTGTTGGTTCTGTCAAAGTTCAGTCAGATGTATGTATGTGGCTTTACTTCTTGGTTCTCTATTCTGTTCCATTAATCAATGTGTCTATTTTTATACCAGTACCATGCTGTTTTGGTTACTACAGCTTTGTAATATAGTTTGAAGTCAGGTAATGCGATGCCTCTGGCTTTGTTCTGTTTGCTTAGGATTGTTTTGGCTGTTTGGGGTGTTTTTTCGGTTCCACATGAATTTTAGGATTGTTTTTTCTAATTCTGTGAAAAGTGATGTTGGTAATCTGATGGGAATTGCCTTGAATCTGTAGATTACTTTGAGCAGTATGGTCATTTTAATGATATTCTTCTAATCCATAAGAATGAAATGTTTCAATGTGTTTGTATCATTTATGATTTCTTTCATCGGTGTTTTGTACTTCTCCTTGTAAAGGTCTTTCACCTCCTTGGTTATATGTATTCCTACGGGTGTGTGTGTGTGTGTGTGTGTGTGTGTGTTTACTGTAAATTGATTTCAGCTCTCAATTTGGTTCTGTTTGAGCACTGATGGTGTATGGAAATACCACTAATTTTTGCATATTAATTTTGTATCCTGAAACTTTACTGAACTTATCAATTCTAAAAGTCTTTTGGAGGAATCTTTAGGGTTTTCTAAGTATAAGATCATATCATCAACAAACAGATAATTTTACTTCCTCTTTTATAATTTGGATGGCTTTTACTTCTGTCTCTTGCCTGTTTGCTCTGGCTAGGACTACGCTGATAGGAGTGATGGGAGTGGATATCCTCGTCTTGTTCCAGCTCTTAGGGGAAATACTTTTAACTTTTGCCTATTCAGTATGATGTTGGCTACAGGTTTAGCATATAGGGTTCTTACTATTTTGAGGTATGTTCCTTTGATGCCTAGTTTGCTGAAGGTTTTTATCATGAAGGGATGCCAGATTTTATCAAATGCTTTTTCTTCATCTACTGAGATGTTCATATGGATTTTGTTTTTAATCTGTTTATGTGGTGGATCACATTTATTGATGTGCGTATGTTGAATCATCTTTGCATTCCTAAAATAAAACCCACTTGCTCATGATGAGTTATCTTTTTGAGTTGCTGTTTGATTTGGTTTGCCAGTATTCTGTTGAAGACTTTTGAATGTGTGTTCATCAAGGATACTGGCCAGTAGTTTTTTTCTTTTGTTGTGTCCATGCCAGATTTGGGTACCAGGATGATAATGGTTTCATACAATGAGTTAAGAAGGAATTCCTCCACCTCCTCAATTTCTTGGAATAGTTTCAGTAAGACTGATGCCAGCTCTCTTGTATTCCTAGTAAAATTCGACTGTGAATCTGTCTGGTCCTGGGCTTTTTTTAGTTGGTAGTCTTTTTATGACTAATTCAATTTCATTATTCATTATTTTTATTTCTTACTGGGTCAATCTTGGGATGCTATGTTTGCAGGAATTAATCCATTTCCTCTAGGTTTTCTAGTTTGTGCACATAGAGATGTTCATAGTAGTCTCTGATGATCCTTTGTATTTCCATGGTATCAGTTGTAAAATCACCTTTATCACTTCTGATCATGCTTATTTGAATCTTTCCTCTTTTTTTCTTGGCTAATCTAGCTAGCAGCCTGTCAATTTTGTTTATCCTTACAAAGAACCAAGTTTTAATTTCATTGATCATTTTTATGATTTTTTAATTTCAATTTCATTTAGTTCTGCTCTGATCTTTGTTATTCAGATACAGATTTAAAGCAACAACAATATGATCTCACCAGAGTTTAATGAAAACAGTTTGACAGTAGTATAATACTGTTAAATAAAGTGAAAAACTAGCAAAATGTAGAGAAGGTGCAACCACCTGAGACAGTATATGTGAATACATGTTAGAAAGAATAAAGCATCTCAGCCGGGTACGGTAGCTCACGCTTGTAATCCCAGCACTTTGGGAGGCTGAGGTAGGTAGATCATGAGGTCAGGAGATCAAGACCATCCTGGCTAACATGGTGAAACCCCATCTCTACTAAAAATACAAAAAATTAGCCAGGTATGGTGGTGGACACCTGTAGTCCCAGCTACTCGGGAGGCTGAGGAAGGAGAATGGCGTGAACCCGGGAGGCGGAGTTTGCAGTGAGCCGAGATCACGCCACTGCACTCCAGCCTGGGCGACAGAGGGAGACGCCGTCTCAAAATAAAAAATAAAATAAAATAAAATAAAAAAAAGATTAAAGCATCTCTGGTCTCTTCCTTAGAGTAAAATAACCCAAGCTAAGTAAAATGTCACAGATATAAAATTAGAGAGCAATTAAAAACTTCCTAAATTCATTCTAAAACTCAAAACCAAATAAGGCAAATATAAGCCAGGTTTGATATTTTTATATTCTTCTTCTACATTTTTGGAGTAGAGAAATTCCAAATTTCAGTGCAAATAATCTAAGGAACTCATATACCCACACAAACACTGCTAAGAATATTATGACATTCAGCAGACATTTAAATCTCAATAAAGTCTAGCTACATCAATCACAAGGTAGAAACCCAAATCTAGCCAGCTCTCCTCTTAGTAAAACACAGATATAGAAATGTAAATAAAATGTGTTAGCCTCATGAAAATGAAGGCATACCTACTTGTTGGTGTGTCAAAAGCATACAAGTAAGTTTTTGGATCTACCTTTTAAAGTGAACAAGAATCTCATTTAAATAAGGAGTTAAACTTGCCTACTATGTGAAGATAAGGCAAGCTGATAAAACGAAAATAAAGCCAGATACTTTCAGTGATGATCTGATTCAAACACTTCTTTGAGCCTCCTAAAAATATTTCCAAAAATAAAGGCACTCCATGTGATGATTTAAAATTATCACCTCCTAAATATTTTAGTGTTAGAAAATCAGTCATCATGACATTATAGTTCAACTATTCTTCAGTGAGAGCTCTCGTATTGTCATAGCATTGCTGCAAAGAAGATTCTGAGTATGGCTCACTGTGTTTACAAGAGAAAAAAAAATGTTTTTGCCTAAGATTGTGCACATACAATGATTATAATATTTACCAGAAAAAATGCTACATTTAATCTTCAAGAAAGTTAAATATCAGTTAAAAGTTTATTGAGTTCAAAAATTCTGAGACTGAGAGTATAGCAAGTAGTAAACTACTTCCCAACCTATCAGTGCCAATTTACTCAACTCCTCTAGAATTCATCCTAGTCTGAAACCAAAGGTAGTAGGTAGTCCATAGCTATTTCAAAGGACTAACATAAAAGATAATAAACAAAAAAATGCTATCATGAAGTAAACAAAGATAACTTCATATCAGTACCTGTGTCAGGAGTCCCCAAGCCCACTCCCAAAATAGAAAATTTACTAAAAGGAGCCAAAGGATTCAGCATACAGTAATATTAACAACTAAGATTTATTCCAGCAGGATACAAAGCAAAATAAGAAAGGAAAAGGCACATGGGGCAAAATCAGGTGTAAGCTTCCAGGAGTCCTCTCCCAATGGAGTTACACAGGATGTGCTTAATTTCTCCAGCAAACAGTTGTGACAATACATGCAAAGAGTGCAAAGTCTTGTCCACGACGGATGTTCTTTTTTTTTGTTTTTTGAGAGTCTTGCTCTGTCACCCAGGCTGGAGTGCAATGGCATGATCTCGGCTCACTGCAACCTCTGCTGCCCGGGTTCAAGCAATTCTCCTAGCCTCCCGAGTAGCTGGGACTACAGGCACGTGCCACCACGCCCAGCTAATTTTTGTATTTTTAGTAGAGACGGGATTTCACCATATTGGTCAAGCTGGTCTTGAACTCCTGACCTCAGGTGATCCATCTGCCTCAGCCTCCCAAAGTGCTGGGATTACAGGCATGAGCCACCATGCCCGGCCCACCATGGATGTTCTTAAGAAACTCAGCTCCCAAGGTTTCACTGGGGCATGGTCTTGTGGGTACCCTCTGCCTCGCACATACCAAAATTCTAGACTCCCAGAAGGAAAGCAGGTATTCAGCATAAATCACATTATCTGTGCAAACAGTTTAGGCACAGCAAACCTACTGTGCTCTTATCATTTATGAAAAGTTTTATAGCAGTTTAAGGAACTGTTTACCAGCCAAGGGCCAACCTTTCAAGCAGGTTATCTAAGAAGCAATCTTAGACCTGCAACATTAACTCTTTTCTGCATAGCACCCCAAGTATATTGTGGAAGAATATTAATGAGTATAAATTATTGTGCCTAATACCAACTTCGGATGAAGTCTTAAATGTAAAACAAAACAATTAGAAAGCAAAATAACAAACATCTGTTGAGCTCGTGTTATATCCCTGGCATTAATAAGTACTTTATATATATGACCTCATTTAATGTTCATAGTAATCCCATGAGTTAGTGAGAGATGATACTCAAAATAACAACCAGTATCACCAGGGAATCACATGACTGTCATAGCATTCAGGCATGGACTTCCTAACATCAGCCCTGGAGGTGGGTACAACTACCATCTATATTTTTTAAAAAGGAACACAGAGAGGCTGGACATGGTGGCTCACGCCTGTAATCCCAGCACTTTGGGAGGCCGAGGTGGGCAGATCACGAGGTCAGGAGATCGAGACCATCCTGGCTAACACGGTGAAACCCCATCTCTACTAAAAATACAAAAAAATTAGCCTGGTGTGGTGGTGGGCACCTGTAGTCCCAGCTACTTGGGAGGCTGAGGCAGGAGAATGGCATGAACCCGGGAAGGTGGAGCTTACAGTAAGTAAAGATTGTGCCACTGCACTCCAGCCTGGGCAACAGAGCTACACTCTGTCTCAAAAAAAAAAAAAAAAAAGGAACACAGAGAATCCAAGGAGACACAGCTAGTACATGACAGAGGTGGAGTTTTAACTTAGCTTGTTCCGGAGCCCTGGCTCTTAATCATTATGCAATAACACCTCTCTGTAAACAAAATACCTGTATGGCCTTAGGATGGGAAAGGGTGTCTTACACACACATGCCATACGTGAGCATGTAAAGCAAAAACCATGAAGAAAAACATTACTAAATTTAATTGTCAAAAGTAAAAACTATGAATGGTAAAAAGATACAAAAAACAAAACAGAAGCAACGGGCTCAGAGAAGATTATCTGCAACACATTTAACAAGAATTAAATTCCAACCACATAAAAAACTCTTCTGTATCAATAAGAAAAATGGCAAAACCCAACTGAAAAATCAGTGAAGGAAAAATTTACATAAAAGGAAACAAAACAGCCAGTAAAATGTGTGAAAAAAAATGACAAAATCAACAATGGTGTAAATGTAAATTAAAATTATGTATCATCTCACACTCACCAGACTGATTAAAATGTTGAAGTCAGATGACGACATATGGGGTTCAGATGAGGAGTGACAGAAATTCTCATCCTCTACTGAAAGGTATACACTGGTAGGACCATTTTAGGGAGAAGTTTGATAATATCATTAAAGTTGAAAATACACTATTCCTAGTTTTATATCCTAGGAACGCTATAGCTAGGTTTATATCCTAAAGAAACTGACTTATATGATCAAAGAGAATTGAATCCGAATGTTCACTGCTACACCATGTAGACATTACTATTAGCAATAAAGAATAACTGAAATGTAGATTAGCAGGGGAACAGAGAAAAATACTGGTATATTCAAATGACAGAGTATTATAAAGTAATAAATATGAATTAGAACAATATAAATACACATATACACGAAAAACATAAAATTGAGTTTAAAAAAGAAACCTGTAGAATATTATGTATCATTTACCCAAGTTGTAAAATACATACAAAATCATACTGTATATTGTTCATGGATATATAAATGCATTAAGGAAAATGGCCTATACAACATGCCTTAGAATTCATAATTTTGAAACAACGCACATAAAAAGAAACTAACTGCTATATTTACTACTAGGGTGTTTACTGAATGCATTCTTTCCCAAATAATAAAGGCTTCTCTTTATGAGAATTCATTCATATGCCAGAGAAGGGAGAAAGGCTAAAAATCAATTACCTAGTTTCCATGTCAAAAACTTTGGAAAAGAAAAAACAAATTAAACTAAAGAAAAGTAGAAGAAAAGAAATAAAGATATAAACCAAAATCAATAAAAACAGAAAATAAGCACAATATAGAAAAATCAGCAAAGCCCAAATTTGGTTCTTGGAAATGAAGAAAAAGAGGAAACACCAATAACCGGTATTAAGAATGAAAAGCAGACGTCCCTATAAGACCCTAAAGATGTTAAAAAGAGGATAATCCTAAACAACTTTCACCAACAAATGACAAGTTTAGAGGAAATGGACAAATTTTCAAAAACCAACACGAATATACATACAAATTTTAATATGCCAATATCTAAAAATTAAAATTGTTATTAAAAACCTTCTCATAAAGAAAACTCCAGGTCCGGAAGGCTGAATTCTGGCAAATTCTTTTACATACCTAAGGAGTAAGCACATTAGTTGTACACAAATTCTTTCAAAGGACAGAAAAATAAGAAACACTTCTCAACTCATTATAAAGCCAGCATGATCTTGATACCAAAACATGGCAAGAACATCAGTAGAAAAACAAGAAAATTACAGAGTAGAACAATCTTACTCATGAACATACATGCAAAAACACAGACTATTAGCAGAGGTGGGTATAGTGGCATGCACCTGTAGTCCCAGCTACTTGGGAGACTGTGGGAGGAGGATTACTTCAGACCAGGAGTTCAAGGCCAGCCTGGACAATATAGCAAGACCCTATCTCTTTTCTAAAAATTAATTTTTAGGCCGGGCACGGTGGCTCATGCCTGTAATCCCACTATTTTGGGAGGCCAAGGCAGGCAGATCGCCTGAGGTCAGAAGTTCGAGACCAGCCTGGTCAACATGGTGAAACCCTGTCTCTACTAAAAATACAAAATTTAGCCAGGTGTGGTGGCAGGCACCTGTAATCCCAGCTACTCAGGAGGCTGAGGCAGAAGAAACGCTTGAACCTGGGAGGCAGAGGTTGCAGTGAGCCAAGATTGTGCCATTACACTCCAGTCTGGGTGAGAAGAGCTAGACTTCGTCTCAAAAAAAAAAAAAAAAAAAAAAAAATTAATTTTAAAAAATAATTTTAAAATTTAAAAATTAGAAAATCTAGTTTAACAACATTTGAAAAGATAATACATTTGAAAAGATAATACGACCAAGTGAATGTATTCTAAGAATGGAAAGGTAGTTTACTATTTGAAAATCAAGCCATGCAATCTACCACACTAACACACAAAAAATTTCATTATCTCAACAGATGTAGAGAAAGCATTTGGTAAAACTTAATGTTCATTCACAACAAAAATTCAGCAAACAAAATAAAGGAGAACTTCCATATTCTGATTAAATTCCCTCTCAACTCCCAAAAACGTTAATGGTGAGCTATTAAGGCTTTCTCTCTGAAATTCTATCACCATTTCAATTCAACACTACGTTGGTGGTCCTAACTCGTGTAATAGGGCAAGTGCTGGGGTGGTGAGGCAACTTTTTTGCAAATGGTATGATTATAGAGTGTATATACAAGTTCCAAAATCATCCACAGGCAAATTATTATAACTAGATGAATTTACATGACAAAAATCAGGTATATTTGTACATACAACAAAAATTCATAAAATTATAAAAATGGTACCACTTACAGTGTCAAAATCAAATATGTGTAACATTTTATAGAAAAGTATAAAACATTAGCAAGAAGTATTTCTAAAGTCTGAAATTAATGGAGGACTGTATCTCCATCATAAATATGTCAATTCTCTCCAAAATCATCTATAAATTCAATGCAATCCCATTCAAAACCCCTGCCGGTCCTTTCTGGAAATTGACAAGCTCATTCTAATATTTAATTGGAAATACAAAAGGCTAAGAAAAGCTATGGAAATCTTGGAAAAGAACAAAGCTGGAAGACTTACCCTACCAGGCAGCAAAATTTATTTTAAAGCTACAATAATGAAAATAACATATAACTGACAAAATAAACAGAAATATTTGTCTATGCAATGAAATATTTATACACACAGTCATTGATTTATGACAAAGATGACCCTGAAGTACAGTGGGGGAAAGATGACTAAAATAAATTAATCTTGACATCTAATCTCAAACCATACACAAAAATAATTTCCAGATGGGGACTAGAGACCTACAGGTAAAAGGTTAAAAATAAATAATGCTTTTAGAGCAAAACATTGAAACATGTATTCATGATATTAAGGTGGGAAAAGACTTCACAAACAGTTTTAAAAAAAGTGGTAACGGTAAAGGGAAAACTTGTAAAACTGGACAATATCAAAATTGGTAAGTTCTATATCAACAGACACTACTAAGAGATTTCAAAAGCAACTCACAGTAAAGAATACACTCTACATATATAAAATGTAAATATACACATGAATACAAACATCTACATATTGATACAAAATAAAATATTTATATCAAAAAATATGAAGAATTTTTACAAATCATTAAGAAAACAAACCCAACAGAAGACATCTGACAGAAGAGGATATATCCTAATGGCCCAATAAACAGATGTGAAGGTGCTCTGTGAGTAGTTATCAAAAACTACAAGACAAAATCTCAATGCAATACTACTATACCCACAAAACAGCAAAAATGCAAAAAGGCAGAAAGCACCAAGAATAGACAAGAAGGTGAACTTTCTGGAATGTTCATCTACTGCCAGTGGGGAGTGTTAACAGGCACAATCACTTTGAAACACTGACAGCATCTTTATCCATCAGCATAGCCTATAACCCAGGAATCTCTCTCCTACACATTTTCCCAACAAAAATGAGTAAGTGTTCACCAAAAAAACATACATCAAAATCTTCACAATCATGCAATACTCTAATAGCCAGAAACTGGAACCAACCTAAATGCCCATGAACAATAAGTTGTAGTATATTCACACAAAGGAATATGATACAAGAGTAAAGAATCTGTAACTGACAAATACATAGTATTAATGAAAAGAAGCTAGACATAAACCAGCACATCTTTATGATTTCATTTATATAAAGTTCAAGAACAGTCAAAACTAATTTATAGTGACAGAAACCAACAGTGATTGCAGAGTAAGAGAATGACTGACATAAAGGGAACACTCTGGAGCGATGGGAGTATTCTATATCTTAATATGGATGACTGTCAAACAAGCATACACATTTATCAAAATTCTCCGGTCTGTCTGCAGAATATTTGTGCATTTTACTGTACGTAAATTAGACCTCTGCATAATACTGGTAGCATTTAAACAAATAAATAGCCAGGATTCTAGACTGGTGTTATGAAAAGTAGTCAGTCTACAAACTATTTGTTGGGATCCTTGACATGATTAGGAGACTGCACCAGAATGTATATCAACACACTGTTTCTTTCAAAAAGGAAGACTTACTACAAAAACAATGTCAGCAGAAATGAACAGTGAGTGGAACTAAATAAACTGTGTTAGAAGTGACACAGTTGATGTACATTCTAGTGAAAGCTCCTTATCTTGACCTGGACTGGTAGAAGCAGTGTTGCAGAGACAAGAAAAGTGAGAATATGCTAAAAGTCTCTGGGGGTTAAGTAAGAGATACTACTTTGAACCACTTAAGGAAAAAAAAGAAAAGAAAAAAGAAACAGAAAAAAAAGCAAGACAATTTAAATAAAAATAATAAGATGGCAGAGTAAATAAAGTCCAACTATAGCAATAAATGCAAACATAAAAGGATTAAACTCACTACTCAAAAGAAAAAGACAAACTGAAAATTTTAAAATAATGAACTATTTGCTATACATAAAAAAGGCTGATAGTAAAAGAAGGGAAAATATATAAATAAAATTGGTAAGGTATATTAATATTTGGAAAGAAAAGGAGTCTGAAAACAAAAAGCATAATTAGAGATAGAGAAGATCACTAAGTAATGATGGAAAGTCCAATTCACCAAAAAAAAAAAAAAAACCCAACAATTCTGAACAGGTACACGCCTAAAATTTATACAAAACAAAAAATTCACGTAACTTC
The DNA here is from genome assembly GCF_028878055.3 of Symphalangus syndactylus. NCBI lineage: Eukaryota > Metazoa > Chordata > Mammalia > Primates > Hylobatidae > Symphalangus > Symphalangus syndactylus. The sequence goes on from NC_072426.2 coordinate 89,583,359, forward strand.
AGAGCAAAAATGGTAAATCCAACATCACTGTAGGAGAACTCAACACAAGGTTCTCAACTTTTGCCATCAATTCTCTATCCTTTCTCAGACTTTGTCTGAGATCAGAAGAGAAAGAGAAGATCAGAAGAGATCAGATCAGAAGAGAAAGAGAAACACCATCTTGTTCCAAAGCACAGAATGAATGTTTTTTTCTTCCCATACCATAGACATAAACCTACTGAACAAGGAGGAAACTCATGGATCTTAAGGACTAACAGTCAATCCAGATGCATTCTGAAATCTTTTAGAGAAAGCTATTTTGTGATTAGTTACAGGAACAATGAACTGAATGAAGGTGGTTAGCCTCCAGAAACTGTCAGGTACTACGTGGTTTATTGCTGCCATCTGCTGGACACCATGTTCATTTGCACTTAATCATATTCGCCTTAAAACTCCTAGTAAGACAGCATGTAAGGTCTTAAACTTATCTTTTCTGAGCCTCCTTTATCTAATGAGATGAAGACACTGCCTCTAAATTAAATGTTTGTATGCAAGCTGTTGATAGAGGTTAAAAACATGTTTGTGCAATTTAAGCCTCTGGTAACAATGGCTTAAGTAAAAGGTTTACAGGAGCATAGAAAATTACACTGCCTGAAATCCACTTGGAATTTAATATATCCACAAAGACTACCAATTTTCCCATACAACTACTGGAAAATCATATTTTATATACTGAATAACTGCAATGAGTCACTTTAAACATACCAATTACACTTTACCCATATGGCATATTATCCATACTACTTGCCATGTTTCTTAAAATACGCACATATAAATTCATGGCAGGTCTTCTAACACTTGCCCATACCTGATTCCCTTGCCTTCCAGGCACACACAAAGATTACAGTTCCTGTCCTTTTAGTATTTAGATGGGACCACATGATTAGTTCTGGTCAACAGATCATGAACAAAAGTGCCAAGTGTTGTCTGCAGGCCAATGCAAGTAATTATACGTGTGAGACCCTCTGGCACTCTCTTCCTCTGCCATAGTGAAAAGAAGGGACCTCAAAAGACGGTCAAGCCCCAAAATCAAAGCAGCTTAGATCACTAAAGACAGCTGCCCTAGAGAGCTGTCCAGACCCACAACAGACTTTCTAAGAGTAAAATAATACACTTGTATTGCATTATCCCACTGAGAGTTGGCACTTCAATGTTACCTCAGTACAGCACAGGCAAAGGTCTCTCAACAGCAGCACTACTGCCATCTTAGGCTCGATAATTCATTGTGGTCTCTGTCTTGTGGACTGTGGGATGTTAAACAACATCCTTGGCATCTACCCACTAGATGCCAAGAAGCACTCATCAATATGACAACCAAAACCACCTTCAGTCATTGACCTCCTCCCCCAATCTTTGAGAACCAGTGGCACAGATTAACCTACTAATATAGTATGCACATATGTATGATGAATATATATGTAAACATGTTGAGTATATTTAAGTCAAATGTCATATATTCTCCATGCTTTATTTCATATTAGAGTCAGATATTTTATAGGCTCTTAACAAATATGAATTTCCTTTTCTCAAAGTAGTAAAGTTAATTCATAAATTTTTTTAAAAAATCAATCATATCACAAGTCTCTCTATAGTAGGGTAAACAAAATATTCCAAGAGTATATAAATCCATACATACTATGCTGTTCATTTCAGAGGACTCATAGCTCCCAACTGGATGGACATTTCCAATGGGTTCCAAGCCTTCTTCATCCCACATGTATGTTCCATCAGAGCTATCAGATGGAGAGAGTTCAAACGAAGAACCAGCTCTGTAGTCTGTATCTGGTGAAACCAAATTATTCCCAGAAGTATGTTTTGTACATTCACTCCTGTCTTCAAGAGAAAAAAGGTTATTGATTCACAAAAATATAATTGTTTCTCATGTCCTAAAAATCTAAGTGCTAATAATTTGATATATCATAGCAAAAAAGCTGGCTCAAAAAAAGCACTCATAACTATAGCATTTTCTATATCCTAAGCAATAAAAACATCAAGAGCCAAAATCTTTAAAATAACCTACTGAAATATTTTCTAATAGAGGAAAAGAAAATTCATTTAGTCATCTTTCACTTCTGTAATATTTCCAAAAATGTAAATAAACCCTCATATTCCTATATTTCCCAAGATATTTATTTTTAAACACTGGCCAGGAAACTCCTTTTCCTCTGTGTACACTATTTAACTTCATAGATTAAATAATGTAGGGTACTCATAATTGCCTCCCTATAAGGAAATAAACTTGTTCCGGCAGTCTCTTTTAGAAGACCTACAGACAATCAAGGGTTTGTACATGCATTTCTATGCATGATCTAGTCCCCTGATTATACCACATGTCTATATCTAATCCCTTTAGTTGTTCTTTATTCAGGTATATGGGCATACAAATACCAAATACATTTTCTCCAGCATTTAGTAACAGGATAACCAAACATAAGAGGAAATGTTTAACAGGTATTATTTCACTTTCTTCAGTTTAATAAATAAATAAAGCTCTCTCAGAAAGTGTATCTACAAAAATTGCTAAACAAGAAAAATTTTCTAGGATAAAAAAAATCCATCAGATTAGACATAACCTATATTATCTCATTGTATCCCCTTTGGTATAGCTTTACTCTTAACAAATAGCAATGAAATGCTATCCTAAGAGAAGAGATGGTTTGTTTAATGGCATACCACACTGGTTGAGGTAAGCAGGGGAAGTCATTTAGAAGCACTGCATATACTAAGCAGGAATAGGCTGTGTTTAACAGCCAAAGAACAACAAAGTTAAGAGTGGTTTTATTAATATTGTCTTGGATAGGGTGAAAAATGGGGTATGGAGCAAAAGTCACAGGAAAATAAACGTTGCCCCACCTCAATTTTGTCTAGACCCTCCATGAAACTGATAATATCTTGAAATCTGAAGATAATCCTAAATGTAAGTTCAGTTATATTATTTAAAAGAAAGCAAAAAAACTTAAGATAAGTAATATTTACCAGAGACACTTATATCTATCCATTCATCAGTTTTACTGAAGGCTTTTTCATTTTCCTTGGGGGAATCAAATATATCCTGTGGTGGCCCATTTTCATGTTTCTCTTCTTTGAGAGACATTTCCTCTGGAGTTATTCTAGTTCTGTTGGAGTCTTCTATATCTATAAAATCATCACTAAAGTCTTCACTTAAATCATTCTTATCAGAAGATGACAAAGATGACAAGGAAATGTCATCCACATCATCAGAACTCAGGTATCTAATTTTAGCATCATGTTTCATGGTCTGGTTGTTTTTTGTTCTGTAACTTTCATTTTCAATCAGTTCTTGGTCCTTATTAGCAGCTCTGTCCTTAGCCAAAACTGTAGCATCTTCCTCTACACATGTGTCAGCAGGTGAATTTTTATTTCCATCAACTGTCATAGTCCCAGAAAATGGAGATCGGCTAGATTTCAGTAGAGAGGGATGAACCATTCTATAACCTAAAGTAGAAGTTACACCTGGGCCATTTGGTAAAGCCAACTTCTTTCCACCAGCAGCATAAGGCCTATTAAATCCATACCCCAAATGTTCATTCCCATTGAGTACTTCTGGCTGCCGGGAATTTCTTGTTAGCATACTTGACCGTAGAGGCACTCTAATGGATAGCTGTTGGTTCTGATAAGGCTTTGTAAGATCCACAGCTCTATTAAAGGAATGTGATCTGGTTATAGATGAAGGTGGAAGGAATGAATTCTGAATGGAATGTGAAAAACTTTGCGACCTTACCATTTTTTCACAATTAATAGATTTACTACTGTCTGGGGATTGAGCTAAGCTTTCTCCAGAACTGCTTCTGGTGGCACAGGAGTTCGCTCTAGGCCTTTGCATGCTACCAGCTGACCGGTTTCCATAAAATCCATTCAACTGTGATTTTGGAGTACTGACCGAAGAATATGAAGTCCTTCCTAATAATGTGCCTTTGGTGAATTTACCCAAATTAGACGGTCCAGAAAAAGACTTTTGGTTTAGCTCCTCTGTAGATGACACAAACATAGTGGATGGCTTTGCTAACTTTGATGTGAATAAAGAAACACTTTTCAAACCTCCCTTTATCCCATTTTTATCAAACATTCCTTGAGTAGGAACACGTTTTTCAGGATCAATTATTTTATCATGTGAATTTGGAGTATTGTTAGGCTCTTCGGCACCTTGTGCACAAAGTTGATATTTATTTGCTTTCCTCCAATTAAATGAATGAGATGATGGACCATCAGAGCCATTATTTTTTATGTAACTTTTGACATTACTATTCTTGGAAGTTCCTAATAAGTTAACAGGTGTCCCATTTGGCATTGGCTGCAATGTACTTCTTACAGATTTTGTTCCATACTTTGGCAACTTGGAACCCAAAAATGTCTTGATTTGTGTTTTTTCTTCCATGAGCTATAAGGTGCATTTGTTCTTAAAAGTTGATAGAATCTGTGAAGAGAAAAAAGTAGTACATTAAACATTCCTAAATAAGGATAATTACATGAATTATTACATAATATGATACTTACACTTTTATATGCAGAAAAGCCCAAAAGCTACTCATGATTCCTACAGAACTCCTGGCAAATACCAAATGCACTAATTAAATTAATAACTTTATGTTGGAAGAAAATAAAGAACACTTTTATAAACTTTTATAAATGTATGCTATGAATGACAGCAAGATCCAGAAATAATAAAATTAAACCACCAAATTTGACTATGTAAAAAATAATACTTACAGAGTACTTCTTCCAATTTCCAATCGAAATAATTTTTTCATTTTGGGTAAAAGTTTCTCCTTTAAAAATAAGAACATACGGAAAGCCACAGCCAGTGCACTCAGGCAAGAGAATGAAATAAAAGGCATTCAGATTGGAAAAGAAGAAGTCAAACTATCTCTGTTTGCCAGTGATATGATTATATATCTAGAAAATCCTACGGACTCCTCCAAAAGATTCCAAGATTTGATAAATCCAGTAAAGTCACAGGTTGCAAAATCAAAGTACACAAATCAGTAGCACACCAACAATGACTAAGCTGAGAATCAAGAACTCAATCCCTTTGACCATAGCTGCAAAAAAATAAAATAAAATACCTAGGAATACTTAACCAAGGAAGTAAAAGATCTCTACAAGGAGAAGTGCAAAACACTTCTGAAAGAAATCACAGACAATGCAAACGAATGGAAATACATCCCACACTCGTGCATTAGAGGAATCCATATAATGAAAATAACCATGCTGCCCAAAGCAGTCTACAGATTCAATGCAATTCGTATCAAAATGCCAACATTATTTTTCCCAGAATTAGATAAAACAATCCTAAAATTCATATGGAACCAAAAAGCAATCTTAAACAAAAAACCAAATCTGCAGGCATCACATTACTCGACTTCAAATTATACTACAAGGCTACTATAGTAACAAAAACAGCATGGTACTGGTATAAAAGTACATATGTAGAGCAAAGGAACAGAGTAGAGAACCCAGAAATAAAGCCAAATACAATCAACTGACCTTTGACAAAGCATACATAAACGAAAATTGGGAAAAGAACCCTTATTCAATAAATGTTGCCAGGAAAACTGGATAGTCACATGTAGAAGAATGAAATTGGATCCCTATCTCTTACCATATACAAAAATCAACCCAAGATGGATTTAAGACTTAAATCCAAGGCATGAAACCATAAAAATGCTAGAAGAAAATCGAGGAAAAACTCTTCTGATATTGGTCTAGGCAAAGAATTTATGACTAAGACACCAAAAGCAAATGCATCAAAAAAATAAATGAGACCTAATTAAACTAAAAAGCTTCTGCTCAGCAAAAAATAATCAGAGTAAACAGACAACCCACAGAATGGCAGAAAATACTTGCAAACTACGCATCTAACAAAAGATTAATATCCAGAATCTATAAGGAACTCCAACTAATCTACAAGGAAAAAAATAATCCCACCAAAAAGTGGGCAAATGACATCAATAAACATTTTTCAAAAGAAGGTATACAATGACCAAGAAACATGAAAAAGGCCGGGCGCGGTGGCTCACGCTTGTAATCCCAGCACTTTGGGAGGCCGAGGAGGGCAGATCACGAGGTCAGGAGATCGAGACCACGATGAAACCCCGTCTCTACTAAAAATACAAAAAATTAGCCGGGTGTGGTGGCGGGCGCCTGTAGTCCCAGCTACTCGAAGAGGCTGAGGCAGGAGAATGGCGTGAACCCAGCAGGCGGAGCTTGCAGTGAGCCGAGATTGCGCCACTGCACTCCAGCCTGGATGACAAAGCGAGACTCCATCTCGAAAAAAAAAAAAAAGAAACATGAAAAAAATGCTCAACATCACCAATCATCAGGGACATGCAAATTAAAACCACAATGAGATATCACCTTATCCCAGCCAGAATGGCTATTACTAAAAAGTCAAAAAACAATAGATATTGGCATAGATGTGATGAAAAGGGAACATTTAGGTTCTGCTGGTGGCAATGTAAATTAGTACCACCTCTATGGGAAACAGTATGTAGATTTCTCAAAGAACTAAATCTACCATTTGATCCAGCAATCTCACTACTGGGTATCTACCCAAAGGAAAACTGTATCAAAAAAAAAAAACCTGCATATGTATGTTTATCACAGCAAAAATTCACAATTGCCAGATGTGGAACCAACCTAAGTACCCATCAACCGATGAGTGAATTAAGAAAATACACCATGGAATACTACTCAGCCATAAAAAAGAATGAAATAATATCTTTTGAAGCAACTTGGATGGAGATGGAGGCCATTATTCTGAAGTAATTCAGGAATGAAAAACCAAATACCATATGTTCTTACTTGTAACTGGGAGCTAAGTTATGGGTATGCAAAGGCATACAGAGAGGTATAATGGACACTGGAAACTCAGAAGGGGAGATGATGGGAGAGGGATGAGAGATTTTTTTAAAACTACACAATGTAGTAGGGCACAATGTACACTATTTGGGTGGCATGTGCACTAAAATCTCAGACTTTACCACTATACAATTCATTCATGCAGCCAAAAATCACCTGTTCCCTTAAAGCCAGTGAAATAAAAGGTAATTAAAGAATATATTATTTTTTTAAAAAAATACATGATTTTATAAAAGCTAGAAGACATTTGAAAAACCTTAATTACTAAAGCCATGAGAATTTTTTTTTATTTTTAAAACAACTGATTCCAAGTCAACCCTGGCCTAAGAGGCAGAGTTCCTAAAACACGTTATTATGTCAAAAGTAAATATTTAGAAAATCATACAAATGTTCAAGTATAGAGTGAAAAAAGACTAAAGAACATCCTGTTACCAACAACTAATAAAAGATATATATATATATATATATATGTGTGTATGTGATTTTTTTTAGCAGAAAACCTACCAGTTACACACTGTAATACAAAAAACTAAACTAAGAACCTATAAAGTTTAAAAAGTAGCGGACAGAAAAAAATTCTGTATGGTACAGTATGATAGTTAGCCTGATTACTGCCTGGAAGCAGTAGTGAGAAAGAAATGTGAACTAAAAAACTTGAAAATTTTAAGAAATACCTCTAGTATGGATAGAAAAATTTGATTTGTCATGCCCTAGAAAAGTTGAGGAAAAATATCCTGAGCACAGAGGCTTCAAAACCTAGGCAGAGGCATCACCAGGATCTGCCAACTTCTAAGGCCCTATACTGAGTTGAGGGAAGGATCTGAAGCCCATAGAAATGTACTATACCCTCAGCAGTATGAAATGAGACTGGTATAGGACATTTCACACAACTACAGAGATGGGAAAGCACAGGGCCACAAAGGGCAAAAGCAAAGTCTTGACCTAGGTATCCAAATTAAGCCTGAGCAAGGCAAAAAGAAATGCCCACACAATCATATAAACAGTTTCTTGTAACACAGAACAACACAGAATAACCATGCATCTAATGAAACAAAAGCCCAAAGATGAAAAGACAAAACAGGTAAATTGAAAAGAAAGGCTTCAGCGTTAAGGAAACCAATTAAGAAGAACAATGAATTTGAAAAAAAAAAAAAAAAAGAAAAATCTTAAGGTAACAAGAGTATATTGAGGAGGCTAAGGTGGGTGGATCACTTGAGACCAGGAGTGTGAGACCAGCCTGGACAACATGGCAAAACCTCATCTCCACAAAAAAAATACAAGAATTAGCCAGGCATGGTGGCACACACCTGTTGTTCAGCTACTCAGGAGGCTAAAGCGGGAAGATCAACTGAGCCCACGAGGTCGAGGCTGCAGTGAGCCGTGATCAAGCCACTGCGCTCCAGCCTGGCTGAAAGAGTGAGACCCTGTATCAAAAAAAAAGTATCGAGGAGAAAAAAAAGACAAAGATATCGAATTAGAAAGAAAATGTAGGACACAGCCTAAACAGAAAGATAATTAGTATCCCTGAAGTAGAATAACTAATTAAATGGAAGAGAAAAGGCAGGAGGACATAATAGAAAATATCCCTAGAATAAAGGTGAAAAAAAATCTATGGAAGGAAAGAAAAAATATACCAAATCACAGATGCAAATACGTATCCTATTTAATGAAATACCAAGGATAAAGAAATAATTCTCCAGAAATACAAGTAGAGAAAAAAAATCACCTTTAAAAAATTTTTTAAACTTGGAATATACAAAGGAAATAACTGGATATCCTTCCAAAGAAATGCTGGAGCCTCTGGGGATAACTTAATCCTATAGGAATCACATTAATTTTACCTTTAAAAATTTATTCTAAATTCACCACTTCCATTCCACAATTTTAGTTCGTATACTCATCATTTCTTCCTGTACTACTACCAAGGATTCCTACATTTATGTCAAGATTCCAACCTTACCTCTATTCAAACTGTCAGCAGTTATCTTCTTAAAGCACAGATCTGGATCACGTACTTCTACTGATTAAAAACCATCTGTGAGACTAGAACAACAAAATAAAACCCAAAACTCATTGTACAGGGAGCAAGATACTCTATTTGGTTCTACTTTATCCTTGTTGTATACTTAAGCCAAGATAACGTTATTTGTCGTTCCCAAAAATCCATCCTATATTTTCTAACTTCTAGGCCTTTGCTAAAGACCACTTGGAAGATTCTATCCTCAAGATCCAAAATCACCACATCCACCAATGTTTCCAGTTAAAATTAATCTTACATCATTCTCTATTCTCTTCACAGCAGTAATATAGCTGAGTTTGTCTTCTAATTGTGTGCATGTCTATTTGACCCACAGGAAAGTAAACCTGCTGAGAACATAAACTAAGTCTTATATACTGTACTTTGAGGCCAGCTACAGGACTACAAATTTAACAGATCCTCAACTTTTAAGTAAGTTCATAACTTCTTAATGTAAATTAATTCAACAGTAAGGAAAGACTAAAAAAGAACTTTGTTTTGTGGACCTGTGATTGACTGGTAATAGCTCCCTTGGGCAATATGTTGAAAAGGATTCTGAGGCCGGGCACAGTGGCTCACGCCTGTAATCTCAACAGTTTGGGAAGCTGAGGCAAAAGGATCGCCTGAGCTCAGGAGTTGAAGACCATACTGAGCAACATAGTGAGACCTCATCTCTACTAAAAATTTAACATTAAAATTTTTAAAAAACAAAAAGGATGCTGAGGTCAAATCTAGCTTCTGAAGTAGTGACATGATCAAGCAGCAATGTTTGCCAGGAGCAGAGCAAGGGACAGTGGCAATATCCATGCCAGACAACTGTCTTCCTCATTTTTGATAATGGTCTTTTCCACAAAACATACTACCATACCCACAACCACTTTCAGTATAAACATAAGAAAACTGGTATTAATATTACATATTAGGGTCATTTTGCAAATCAATAAATAATACATGTTAAAGACTAAAGAGCCTGTGAGTCAGAAAGGCTTTAACATTTCTCCGCCTGTCACAAGTAGACCACGGAAAGAAAATTATATTCTTTCCTTTCTCTATGCCTCTATTTTCCTGCCTGAGATGAGGGTAATACATGTTATCTCCCAAGAGCATCTTCAGTATTAATAACTTAGAGGCACAAGATGAGCCCAAAGGACAGACACACTGTTACTAGTGTTTGTGGCTCCACCACTTTGTGGGGGTAAAGAATAATGTTAGAACCTGAATGTGCTATTCTCTATGAAGAATAATGATTTCTAAATGTACAAATAATTGCAACACAAATGACATCAATCATCTTGAACTTTGGTCTTAAGATAAACTAGTCTGACAGCTCCACTATGAAGTTTACGTTATGAATATTATCACTTCATTTGTTGATGAGCTACCGTCTGTCTTTAAATGTTCATGAAATTTTCCTTTATATTTGCTTATAATTTTGAAATAGACATTGTGAGTCTGCTTCATTTTGGAAGCCATGCTGTCTTTGATGCACTTTATCTAATCTGTAATCTGTTAGGTGTCTAAAAAATCCATTCATTAACAATTTGAAAAAATATATGTTGCCTACATCATCTAATGATATAATCTCTGAGACACTTTAATACCATCTGTGAGCTTTAATTTAGTGGTGAACTAAGACTAATATCTGGACCAGTGCTTGAAAATGTCTGAGTTTTTTTTAGTTTCTGTAAGAATAATTTTTTAAAGTATAGCAAATTCACAGTATTGGTATTTAATATTTAAAATTTTTTTTTCAGGCTGGGCATGGTGGCTCAGGCCTGTAATCCTAGCATTCTGGGCAGCTGAAGCAGGCAGATCACCTGAGGTCAGGAGTTCGAGACCAGCCTGGCCAATATGGTGAAACCCTGTCTCTGCCAAAAATACAAAAATCAGCCAGGCGTGGTGGCGCACACCTGTAATCTGAGCTACTCGGGAGGCTGAGGCAAAAGAATCACTTGAACCCGGGAGGAAGAGGTTGCAGTGAATCGAAATCACACCATTGCACTCCAGCCTGGACAAAAGAGCGAGACTCTGTCTCAAAAAAAAAAAAAAAAAGAAAAAAAAAATTCAAAAATACTTATAAATGCCTTTTCTTAAAACTGTAAATCAAGTTTCTCACTTTTAAAAGAAATCCACAATTGGATAAGGGAAAAGCAGCAGCAAATATTATTAAGCACTTACATGACAGGTACCATGCTTACCACTTCATCCTTTTTGTTTAATCTTCATAACATTATAAGGTAGTAGATTTCTTCCCATCTTAAATAGCTAAAACCAAGATTCAAAGAGGCTAATACACTTGTCCAAAGTCACAAATTCACAAACTGTCAAAGAGGATTCGGGTTCAAGTTTACCTGATTCCAGGGCCAATGAAAACTGCCTTCATGACAAACGAATGAAATACAGTCAGTGAGCCACGCAATGATGTTACAGTCAATGATGGACTACATTTACAATGATGGTCCCATGAGATTACAGTGGAGCTGAAAAATTCCTATAGCCTAGTGACATGGTAGCCATTGTAACATTGTAATGCAATTACTTTATTTTTCACATATTTATTGTATCCTGTTTGTACAGTGTTTATAAAGTCTATACTAGTGTGCAATGATGTCTTAGGCCTTCACATTCACTCACCACTCACTCACTAACTCATCCAGAGCAACTTTCAGTCCTGTAAGCTCCATTCAAGTGCCCCATACTGGTATACCATTTTTTCTCTTTTATATAGTATTTTTATTGTACCTTTTCTATGTTTACGTAAATTTAGATAAACAATTCCTTACCATTGTGTTACAACTGCCTATAGTATTCAATACAGTAATATGCTGTACAGGTTTGTAGCCTATAAGCAAGATAGTATACCATATAGCCTTGGTGTGTAGTAGGCTATACCATCTGCATCTGTGTAAGTATACTCTATGATGTTCACAGAACAATGGCCTAAGGAGGCATTTCTCAGAACAGATCCCCTTCGTTAAGCGATGCTGCCTGTATTCTGAGAAGCCTACTGACAGCAAGGGACAAGAATGAAGGAAGGGACTGAATGGCTAATGTCAAAGGAAAAGCATAAAGACTGCAAAGGACCTAGATATTAATTACAGAAATTTAGCAGAAGAACAGTAAGAGCTGTCACTTTTTCAAACTCCTTTCATATCCATTACCTCATCATCTGAGGAACCACCCACTCACTGTCTTTTTTTAGTTTTTCAAATAGTTTTTTAGAAGGTATAAATTGTCTTCATTTTAGGGGTTTAAACAGACATAAACTCACTACTAAGTACAAGAGCAATTAACTGAAAAACAATACTGATGACTACACACATATAAGCCGTTACTTCGGAAATCTGCTTTCAAGTTCAGACAACTAGATCAGAATTTAAAGTGATTTTTTTTAACCTTGTGTTACTCAACTACTTCTTTCATATCCCCTTTTCCCATTTTTTCCTGGCTGTCATCTGTGGCATAAGCTGATTCAAAGGCTTGATTATAGCAATTAAATAAGCAGCCAGGCGTGGTGGCTCACACCTGTAATCCCAGTACTTTGGGAGGCCCAGGCAGGTGGATCACCTGAGGTCAGGAGTTTGAGACCAGCCTGGCCAACATGGTAAAACCCCATCTCTACTAAAAATACAACAAAAAAAAAATTAGCTGGGCGTGGTGGCTCACATCTGTAATCCCAGCACTTTGGGAGGCCGAGGCGAGTGGATCACCTGAGGTCAGGAGTTTGAGACCAGCCTGGCCAACATGGTAAAACCCCATCTCTACTAAAAATACAAAAAAAAAAAAAAATTAGCTGGGCGTGGTGGCAGGCGCCTGTAATTCTAACTACTTGGGAGGCTGAGGCTAGAGCATCGCTTGAACCCAGGAGGCAGAGGTTGCAGTGACCAGAGACTGCACCATTGCACTCCAGCCTGGGTGACAATAGTGAAACTCCATCTCAAAAATAACGTAACATAACATAAAACATAACATAAAATACCAATAAGCAAAATGGACAACTTTAGCCAAAGGTTTAAAATGGTGCACTTACTTCCAGATTCTTCAAAGTTTTAAAGAGGACATGCCATGCTCAACACAAAGCCTCTTTATTGTATCAGTATAACCTTTCTGTGCTCCAGCTACAACTTCATTTTCACTCACATAAATGGAGTTCAAAGTAACTTGTAAAAGTTAGGCTCAAAAGGAATTTGTGGTTTAAGAACATTAAATAAGGTTATTATACAGATCCAATGTATATTACTTCCTGAAATTTAAATTTAAAAGAACAAAAATGCTAACAAGTAAAGAGGAACCAGAAGTTCCCCTGGCCAAACCATAAAAATTTCTCCCTCCAAATTTTACCAGTTGGTACAGGAACACAAAACTCAAATACCTGTGGGGCATGCAAACGTCATTAATGTGCGGAGGGCTAGGAAAAGATGACACATGCCAAACTACGTCAATATTGACCCATATACTGCCTTTTAAAATAGTAGACAAGTATAACAATTAAGTACAGACATTTTACAAACACCAGGTCAAATCACAACAAGCAAACATTTAACATTTCAGTCTATATAGGATCTGCTTGAGCAAAGTTCCCTAAATTAAATTAAATGGGCAGTAGGGACAGGGCCATAGGAGATCCAGCATCAGGAAGAAGAGTAACAGGAGTAACATTAACATGGATGGAAGACTACCAGGCCATAAATTCACTAATGGCACATACTGGGTTTGATTCACCAGAGTACATTACTCAAGCCCCAGCTTGCTCAGTATATGACAAATAGTAAATATCTAAACATGAAACATTTTGTAAAGATCTACATACATTAGAATTATAGTTTCATAGAAAAATGTTAGTGAGGCCAGGCACGGTGGCTCACATCTGTAATCCCAGCACTTTGGGAGGCCGAGGTGGGCAGATCACTGGAGGTCGGGAGTTCGAGACCAGCCTGATCAATTTGGAGAAACCCTGTCTCTCCTCAAAATACAAAATTAGCTGGGCATGGTGGCGCATGCCTGTAATCCCAGCTACTCGGGAGGCTGAGGCAGGAGAATCACTTGAATCCAAAAGGCAGAGGTTGCAGTGAGGTGAGATTGCACCATTGCACTCTAGCCTGGACAACAAGAGCAAAACTCCATCTCAAAAAAAAAGAAAAATGTTAGTGGTAGTTTCCACATAATAGAATACAACATGGTAATGAAGACCTAATTATTGCTATATGCAACAATACAGATAAAACTAACAGGATCCTTTAAACAAGAGAATCCAGAGACTTGAGGATAAATATAGTGTGATTCCATTTATATGAAGGTCAGATTTCCATTTTCGATGTAAAAAGCTGCAATTAATATCACTCCTACCTAAAAACCTGGAAGAGCCAGATAATTTTCAAAATCATAACCTTTCATAAGCCCATCAGAAAGCTGTTATTATAAGGCAAGCAAGTCAATCAAATTCCAAAGGGAGACAAGCCCCTCCCAGGAGAGATGGACATTTAACAGTTTCGCTTTTGGCTGAGCATAAAAGAAATGACCACCATAAAAAGGAGTAATAAGCTAACATTTTAATGTCTGCTTAAAAGCCAAATGTGGACTAGCACCAACAGCAAGCTCTTCCTCATGGGCCTCAACCTAGCATTCAAGAGAAACATATAAGAAAGCCCCCTCTTAATGGCACAGGCATGCAGGAGGTGATCAAAGGCTGCACTGGAACAAACACAAACCCTCTCCCTTCCCTGCCTCCTTCTGTCCTCTGAAGCAAAAGCCTTAAACTGCTGGGGAAGAAGCAGCAAGACTTCTCACCCAGGGCACAGGAAAAAACCCAGTGCATGTGGGGGAAACAGAATGGAATGGGAGAAATGTTCAGTTGATCCATTTATGTGAGGGTAAGGTAAAGAACTGATTAAAGTAATGATGATAATATGTGTTAGAATACAGCAGTGGTTCCACAGTGCTTGTGTGTATCAGAATCACCCAGAAGACTTCATTAAAACAAGATCTCTGGACTCCACTCCCAGAGTTTCTGAACCAACATATCTAAGGTAGGGCCTTAGGAAAAAGTATTTTTAACAAGTTTCCAGGTGATGTTGATTCTGCCGATCTGGAATTCATACGTTGGAAATCCCTGGGACAGAGACTAACTCTGCAAGAGGGGGCTAACTGAAAAGGGGTTGACTGAGATGTTGGCAACTTGATCTGGATGGTGTAAAATTCACCAAGAGTACATCATTTAAGATTTATGTATTTTATTGTATGTAAGTTATACTTCATTTTTTAAAGCTTCTCTTAAAAAATTAAAAGCCTCGCTGGGCGCGATGGCTCACGCCTGTAATCCCAGCACTTTGGGAGGCCGAGGCGGGCGGATCGCGAGGTCAGGAGATCGAGACCATCCTGGCTAACACAGTGGAACCCCGTCTCTACTAAAAATACAAAAAATTAGCTGGGCGAGGTGACGGCGCCTGTAGTCCCAGCTACTCAGGAGGCTGACGCAAGAGAATGGCGTGAACCCCGGGGGACGGAGCCTGCAGTGAGCCGAGATCGTGCCACTGCACTCCAGCCTGGGCGACAGCGAGACTCCATCTCAGAAAAAAAAAAAAAAAAAAATTAAAAGCCTCAAACTGCTTCTACTCCTATAAATTGTAAAAATAAGCCTTATTGCAAAGACAACTTTTTTCTACAAATTGATAAAAGAAATAAGCATGTATCCTGCTCTTCTTGTATTTCAAAGTAATCAAAAAATTGACGGAAAATCTTCTTTATAGAAGAACCACAACTAATAAATACAGAAAAAAAGAATCACAAAGTAAGAAAATCTGAAACACTCCATTAAATATCAAAACACCCCTCAAAAAAGGGAGTGTGACAGTTAAAACTGAAACTATTAAAAGGTGAGTGGTAAATAACACCAGGGATTAATTATGCTGTTTTCTCTACACATGATGTTTGAAAACATCCATATATAACTTCTATTTAAAAAAGTAAACCCCAGCCGGGCACAGTGGCTCACACCTGTCATCCTAGCACTTTAGGTGGTCAAGACAGGTGATCACCTGAGGTCAGGAGTTCCAGACTAGCCTGGCCAAGATGGTGAAACCCCATCTCTACTAAAAATACAAAAATTAGCTGGGTGTGGTGGCAGGTGCCTATAATCCCAGCTACTTGGGAGGCTGAGGTAGGAGAATCACTTGAACTCGGGAGGCGGAAGTTGCAGTGAGCTGAGATCGCACCACTGCACTCCAGCCTGGACAAGAGTGAGACTCCGTCTCAGAAAAAAAAATAGAGTAAAAATAAAAAAGTAAACCCCAAATAAGGATGCTTTCATCAGGGAAAGAGATAGGAAATAAATTTCAGCACATTCTACATTATCCTCCTTCTCTTAGCATTCATTTTCATTCTCTCTCAGGAGCACCTGCATACTCCTATTCAGAGAACTCCCAAACCCTGGATCTCTACATTTAACTCCTCCTACAAAAGACAAAGGACTCTTGAATTAGCAAAATCATAAACTTCTAACTACCCTGACCAAGGCTGATCAGCAGTAGCATCAATAACACCTAGAAACGTGTTAAAAATAGATTTTCTAAGGCCTTACCTTAGATATAGTGTTCAGTAATTCTGTAGAGCCCAGAGATCTTGTTTTAATGAAGTCTTTCAGGTGATTCTGATACACACAAACACTGTGGAACCACTGCTCTATTCTAACCCCTATTATCGTAATTAGTTTAACCTGTTCTTGACCCGACCCTCACATAAATCAACTAAACATTTTTTACATTCCATTCTATTTCCCCCAGATACAATGGACCTTCAGAGTTGCAGGTGCACCAGGGGGAGATAAATCAAGTCCCCTCCCAATTCCACAACTGTATAAAATACTATTGATACAGTAATGCCTGAATTAACTCATCCTCGGGGAATTAAGTAATCCTTTGGACATAAAGCACTTTTTAAAAAGAAAAAAAAAAAGTGTATGTCCTGAAAATTAGATGTTCCTGGTCTTGAGTCATTTCCAGTGGGAGAAAGTTACATCAATCTTTCTGAAGAGCAAACTTCACTAAGCAAAGCAGGGTCCTAGGACCAGGAGACAGTAAATGCCTAGGTTCACAGGTCCCACATACAGAAACTCCTCTACTTTCGACTCACAAGCTTCTGTACATATGAACAAAGCAACCAACTGAAAAAAGTTTCTCAGCAATGCTGGACACCAAAGGAAGATGTTAGTGATTGTTTACAAAAAGAATTTATGAACAGCCTTTCAGAACTTAAACTGTTTGTAAATAAATGAGTTTCTGTACCTGAAAAGAGTGGAGATGGTGAATGAGGCAATCACATTACGTGTCTGTGTCTGGGTATAATTAATAAATATATATATACACATATGTGTGTGTGTGTGTGTGTGTATATTTAGATAGGGTTTCACTGTCACCCAAGCCGGCATGCAGTGGTGCTATCACAGCTCACTGCAGCCTCAACTCCTGGGCTCAGGTGATCTTCCCACCTCAGCCTCCCAACACACATATATTTGAATTTAGACAAAGTAAAATTACTTTCCAGAGCTAGAGGAACATTAATGGTGTAGGTGATTCCACCCATCATTCCACTCTATAAAAATATACTTACAAAGTGAACACATAGGAAAAGACATGAATCTCTTTCTCCCTCAGTAAGTCTCAGTTTATACATGCTTGGCACAGTATGAGCAAATTACCAACAGTGAGATACTACTATCTGAAAATGGGTATTTTTTGCAGAAGCCAACTCTCTGAACTGACCAACTCTTTGGTACTCAACCAAAGCTGCAAGAAAAGATAACCAGGTTAAATTTACGTCACCATCTGGTTTCTCAACAGCAATTTTGACTATACAAGATTTTTAAACTCCATGCTAACTTTAGACCCTAACCTCACCCAAAATATCCTATTTCATAGTTATCTATGTCTTCCAAACCACTGTAGGCAGGGGAAAACAGAGGTGAGCAACTCAAGAGGCATGTGTGTTCTTTACTGTCTAGATGGATAAATTCCACCTAACGGGAAAGGAAAATCTTACTTAAAATCGTGCATTAAACCACATTCTCTTCTTCAACAGAACTACTTTATGCTTTCCATAACACCATTATGTTACCCATAAAAGCATTATTTGTCTACTAAATATTTACTGAACATCCATTATGTGCAGCAACTGCACAAGTTATTGTGGATACAGTTGTCACAGACAGATATGAACCTTGCACTCCTAGAGCTAATGGCCCAGCAAAGACTAGACATTTAAAAACACAAAAATATGGCCGAGCGCGGTGGCTCACGCCTGTAATCCCAGCACTTTGGGAGTCTGAGGCGGGCGAATCACGAGGTCAGGAGATCAAGACCATCCTGGCTAACACGGTGAAACCCCGTCTCTACTAAAAACACAAAAAAATTAGCAGGGCAAGGTGGCAGGTGCCTGCAGTCCCAGCTACTCGGGGGGCTAAGGCAGGAAAATGGTGTGAGCCCAGGAGGCGGAGCTTGCAGTGAGCCGAGATCACACCACCACATTCCAGCCAGGGCGACAGAGCGAGACTCCATCTCAAAAAAAAAAAAACACACAAAAATATAATAAATGTCATAAAAAAGAAATATGAGGGCATACACTGGGAAGCAAGTCCAAGTCCAATGGAGGGAAAAGGGAGGTAGGGAATTTTCAAGGTTTCTATGGACGGTGTAGTTAGTCATCAGCCCCAATTATTCAACTAATTGTAAAGGTTTATGCCTGACTTGTTGGGAGTTCTGGGGCTCACAGACATGTGTTCACACATATAGTCTTGTGTCTGAAATGCACTACCCCTCACCCTTCACACATTCTTCATGGTATCAAACCGTCTTTGCAGAAGCCAAACTCACCAGCCTCAGATGTGGGCTCTCGTTTCTTGTTAACACATCAAGTAATGCCCCTCAGACACTTAAAAGTTTATTTTCCCTCCACTGGAGGCCAAGTTCTTTGAGAACACAGACTGACTTTCATTCACCTGCTGCCTCAGTGAAGCCCTAAGACATAGGCTGGCACCTAACTGGTTCTTTACAAATGTAGGTTAAAAGCAAGAATAAACAGCATATTCCTTAACAGTGTCTTGTTAGGTATTTTACTAATTTTTACCTCAAATTTACATTATCAGCACATCTATATGTATATATACACACACACATAAAGCATAACAG
Organism: Symphalangus syndactylus; assembly: GCF_028878055.3. NCBI lineage: Eukaryota > Metazoa > Chordata > Mammalia > Primates > Hylobatidae > Symphalangus > Symphalangus syndactylus. Next base: position 89,602,472 of record NC_072426.2, read on the forward strand.
CTTATCACACAATTGGCAGTATATTTCAATTAATATCTGAGGTCCTATAGAACTGGTTTATAAGCTCCTATTTATAGGTTCCTGTTTACATAAGTAAAACAGGTACTAATGCATAATATTGATTTTTTTCCACCTCTCCACAAACTATACTGGGTTACTAACCCTAATGAAGAAACCAATCTCTTCCCTGATAGCTTCCTTCTTAATAACGTATTCTAATTTAGAATCTCAATCTCTACGCATATCCATGACATCTGCTTGTTTCATTTTTTTGAAGAAGGAACTTAAAACTTTTGGCATAAAATGCTTTTTAAAAAAAATACTAAATTACAAAAGATATAGAGTATGGCACAGTTTTGGTCTCAGTATGACTATGCTCTTCAAATACTGGCTCCCTGTACGATTTAGTTACAAAACGTTTTAGATAATTGCTCACACAATTCTTAATGGCAACTAGGACACACATACACCTTAACATTTTTTAAAAGTAAAAATCCTTAAAATAGTTAACAGCATTTAACCAATCCCCAGGGTACTGACGCTGACAATCTGCTTGATTTGCCAAATACCAAAGTGACTAAAGTTAGGTGCAATGTTTGCCTCTATAAATTAACTATAATGACCATCAAATATCTTATTGTGCTTAGGACTAACAGAACTCAACTTCTTCCTTTGTAAAGAGGCCACGCTTAATCCACTGCAAATCTCCACCTCAGATTAATACAACACTTTTTTTTTTTTTTTTTTTTTTTTTTTTGGAGACAGTTTCACCCTTGTTACCCAGGCTGGAGTGCAATGGCATGATCTTGGCTCACTGCAACCTCTACCTCCCAGGTTCAAGTGATTCTCCTGCCTCGGCCTCCCAAGTAACTGTGATTACAGGTGCCCGCCACCACATCCAGCTAATTTTTGTATTTTTAGTAGAGACAGGGTTTCACCATGTTGGCCAGGCTGGTCTCAAACTCCTGACCTCAGGTGATCCACCTGCCTCAGCCTCCCAAAGTGCTGGGATTATAGGCGTGAGCCACGGCGCCCGGCCTCAACACTTTTTTATAAAGTAACTATTAAGACAAGATCCTGAAAAGTAAAGAAGGTACACACAGTACTTGCCATAAGCAGCCTATGATCTAGTAAAGGAGAAATGCTGTCATTACAGCAATGACTTAAAATACATTCATTTAGTTATTAAACATTTATTGAAAGCCTATTATGAATCAGGCTCTAAGATACAGGTTGTGGATAAAATAAGACCTTCCAATATAAGGGAAAAGACATGTAGACAAGAGAAGGGGAATGAAGTACTTTAACTGCTAGAGCAGAGTATATGGGGTAGCACATGGGGGAACAAAAAAGAAAGTGCTTAACTGGGAGACAGGGATAACATAAATGGCTTCGTAGAGGAGGCAATGCTTGAGCTGAGTCTCAAAAGATAAATAGTAAATAGAAATAAAGACACTGAATGTGAAAAAACAATACAGCCTAAGAGCATAAACAAAAACATAGAACCAGCATGACATATTCAGAAAACTGTTGTTGGCTGAACAATGGTAGTGAACAGGGTTTCAGAAATGCATAAGAAGAAAGGAAGAATAGTGGAAAAATACAGCCTACAGAGTGGCTTATGTGCCATACTAAGAAGTTTGGACTTTACTATGGGCAATTAGGAAACTAAAGGGTTTTAAACTATTAAAAAAAAAGATCTGACCTGAATTTTGAAAAGTCACTTTGATTTAAGTATGCAGGAGATGGGTTAAGAAGGGGAGATGGGTTAAGAGGTTACAACATAAGAAAGACAACAAAGACTGTAGCAAAAAGGTACAAAAGATATCAGCAATATTAAATCTAAAGAATTTTGTCACAACAATGGGCACAAAATGAGAGCATAATATTTAGCAAATAAATGGATGAGTGATTGATTAGATGTGGGAGATAAGAGGAAAGAGCTCAAAATTCTGGGCTTGTCTGACTGGACATGATGTTTTTCCCCAGACATGTTTGCCTTTCATTGAGGGCAAACATTATGTCTGGGGAAAAAGATCACAAACTTAGCATGTCAAGCTAACTTTGAGGTACATTATCTAGAGAGCATATGCGAGGGTGTTTACTGGTCAAAGGAGTCTGAAATGCAAGGGCAAAATCTGAAAGGAAGATGATGATTTGAAAGTTATCAGTAGGGGAATGATGGTCAAATTTCCCACCAAAAACAAGCGAGGTCACCTGGAGAAGATGTACAACAAGGAGAGAAAGGCACGGTCCTGGTATCACCAACACTTAAAAAACAGATGGGGGGAAGCGGGGGGAGGGGGGTGGCACAGAGAACGTATGATCTAAGCGTAAAGAAGAGAACTAAAAAAGTAATTTGAAAGAAACTTTGAAGATAACAAGCAGTAGTGTCAAATTCCACATATAAGTAAACTAAAAACCAAAAAGAATAATTGGGCTTGGTAGTTTACAAATTTGGTCACCTTTGTCAAAGCAGTTTCAGGAGACAAGATGAGGACAGAAATCTGACTACAGCAGGTTTAAGAATAAAGAGATGAACAGTCAGGAAATATATCCTATTCTTTCAAACAAACCCTATTAAAAAAAAAAAAAAAAAAGACAGTAACTTGAGACAACATAGAGGCAATCTTCTTTGTTTTTCTGTTTTTTGTTTGAGATAGAGTCTCCCTCTGTCACCCACCCAGGCAGGAGTGAAGTAGTGCAAACACAGCTCACCGCAGCCTTGACCTCCTTGGGCTCAAGCAACCATCCTGCCTCAGCCTCCCCTGTAGCTGGGATTACAGGTGCGTGCCACCACACCTGGCTAATTTTTGTATTTTTTGTAAAGAATGGGCTTCCGCCACATTGTCCAGGCTGGTCTCCAACTCCAGAGCTCAAGTAATCCACCCGCCTCAGCCTCCCAAAGTGCTGAGATTACAGGCATGAGCCACCATGCCTGGCCTGGGTTTTTTTTTTGTTTTTTTTTTTTGTACCCTCTTTTCTGCAGGAAAAGAGCTCAAAGAGGAGGTTAAAAATAAAGAAAATAGTGGGGAAAATATTTGGAACAAGATCCCACCATGAGATCAAGGTGGGCTTCCAGTCCCATTAGGAGACTGAAAATGCTTAAGGGGAAAACAAGGCAGAAGTTCTGATTTACAGCTAAGTCCAGAAGAAAGTGGCAGCTTGATGGGAATGGTAAACATTGTGCCTATGGTAGCCATGCTAATTGCAGGCCCCACTCACCCACCTAAGTCAGGACTGGCTAAATCTGAAGGGTGTGGAAATCACACCTGCAGCTGAATGGGGCTGCAGGAAGTAGGTACTAGGTCTTACTAAACGTTATCAGCAAACTCAACCAACAAAAGCATACAGAACTTGAGCAATACAAGTAATTTCAAAAACATAAGCATAATGAAAATATCTACAACATATACTCAATAGCCTAATTAAAGACTCTTTTTTTTTTTTAATACTCAGCATCTAGCACAGAGCCTGGCATATAACAGATGTTACTACATACAAATGAATAATGTCCTGGGGCTGGCTCAGGCTGCTATCTCAAGAGACAGGAACACCTGTGGAAGACAGGTTATACAGGATCTCCATGACCAAGGCAAGAAACTGTCCTTCCTATGCAACCAGAAGGTGGAAAGGCTTAACTGTCCCTGCTGAAAACAAAAGAGGAGAACATGACTGTCAGGGCCCTTAATGATAACTAATTTTTACCAAGTAGGTGTATGTGTAGCACTGTGCTATTCACTTATAAGAATTGTATCTTAGGCTGGGCACGGTGGCTCACTCCTGTAATCCCAGCACTTTGGGAGGCCAAAGCAGGTGGATCACCTGAGGTCAGGAGTTCGAGATCAGCCTGGCCAATATGGTAAAACCCTGTCTGTACTAAAAATACAAAAATTAGCCAGGTGTGGGGGCACATGCCTGTAATCCCAGCTACTTGGGAGGCTGAGACATGAGAGTCAATTGGATCTAAAAGGCGGAGGTTGCAGTGAGCCGAGATTGTACCACTGCAATCCAGCCTGGGTGACAGAGACTCTGTCTCCAAAAAAAAAAAAAAGAATTATCACATCTTAACCTTAACCTCCTACCTTAACAACTACTAGATAGGTATATTTATTCCCATTTCACAGATGAAGAAATAGCTTTAGAAAACTTAAGTAATTTGTCCAAGTTCACATAGAGAGTCAGGAATCAGGACCACTGAACCTGTCAGTGGCACTTAATATGGTAAGAGGAGGTGGTGGCGGCGGCAGCGGTGGTGGTAGTGATAGGTACTCTTTGAAATATAAAGACACTACCAACAAACTTTTACATATACAGAAACCTTGCCCACTCACCGAGAAGACTGCTCCCCACCTCATTCTTCCTACTCCCCAAGTGCTTCTCCAATAACTAGCAGGCCTGAGGAGACACTGCCACCTAATGGCCAGTGCCATGAACTATGTCTTGTGGCCCTGTTCCCACACCTCACCTTGGCTCCTCTACCTTCAAGATTGAGCCTCAAAAGGATTGTATGGACACAAGTCACCTTTCTTTTTTTTTTTGAGACGGAGTCTTGCTCTGTCGCCAGGCTGGAGTGCAGTGACGCAATCTTGGCTCACTGCAACCTCCGCCTCCTGAGCTCAAGCAATTCTCCTGCCTCAGCCTCCTGAGTAGCTGGGACTATAGGCGTGTGCCACCACACCCAGCTAATTTTTTTTATAGTTTTAGTAGAGACAGGGTTTCACCACGCTGGCCAGGATGGTCTCGATCTCCTGACCTCGTGATCCGCCTGCCTCGGCCTCCCAAAGTGCTGGGATTACAGGCGTGAGCCACCGCAGCCAGCCTACAAGTCACCATTTTGCCTATCTTGCTCTCATGAGTGATCCATCCCACACAATCTCTTATTCTGGCACTATCCATAGAACACTGTACCAAAAGAAATGTTCTCCATCTGCCCTTACCCAATACATGTATCTGCCCTGTCAATACAGTAGCCACTAGCCAAATGTGGCTATTATTATAATGTGATAAGGCCACAAAATAAGCATTCTTAAACTACATTAAAAGAAATACAGTCTTAATGCAGACTACTGAAATCTCACTTAATTCTAGTTGGAATGACATTTCCAAGCATTATATTTTCTCCTTTCTTATTAAACTAATTATAAAATACTCTATATTTTAAAATTTCTGGGCCAGGCATGGTGGCTCATGCCTGTAGTCCAAGCTATTCAGGAGGCTGCAATGGGAGGATCACTTAAGCCCAGGAGTTCGAGTCCAGCCTGGGTAACACAGTGAGACCCAGTCTCTTAAATAAACAAATAAAGCCAGGTATGGTGGCTCACACCCATAATCCCAGCACTTTGGGATTTTGGGAGGCCAAGGTGAGTGGCTCACTTGAGGCAAGGAGTCTAGAACTGCCTGGCCAACAGGACGAAACCTCATCTCTACTAAAAATACAAAAATCAGCCAGACATGGTGGTGGCAGATGCCTGTAATCCCAGCTACTCTGGACACTGAGGCACGAGAATCGCTTGAACCTGGGAAGTAGTGATCTGAGATCACACCACTGCACTCCAGCCAGGGTGACAGAGGAAGACTCTGTCTCAAAGAAAAAAAAAAACAAAACTTCTCCCTATAATTCCACCACCCTAACATAACTATACAACTATTCTCATTACTTCATGTACCCTTCTAAATTTCATCTACACACACAGAGTCAGCTATATGAACTATCTAGATACAATTTAATGTTCTACTTTTAAAATATCATTGTTTTATAAATATATCCCACAGTTCTACAGTTATATTTGTTATTTTAAGGGCTACAATATATTACATTGAATTAATGTGCTATAAATCATTTAATCACAGATAACTGGACCAAAGATCATAAATATCTTTATCCTTCCTTATACCACTTTTAGAGCTACCCTGGCAAAAGGGATACAAAGGACGTAAGGGTAACGAAACATGCCACATGATGAAAAGCTCAAGCACTTATAAATGGTTTAGCCTAACAAAGCCAAGAGCATACATGATGGTTGCTGTCAAATAGTTTAAGATACTATATGTAGGGTCAAAATAGTTTAAGTTGTGACAAAGGGGCAGAACTAGGATCAATGAATAGAAATAAGAAAAGGGCAGTTTTCAGCCCAAAAACTAAAACTTTTCAAACTACCAAAATTATTCAACAAAGTAAACTACATAAAACACTAAGCTATCCATCTGCGAAAGCATTAAAAAATAAGCTAGATAAGCACTTGACAGAGATACTGCAGACTCTTAAATTGGTGGGAGGTAAGACTAGATAACCTCTCAGGTTTCCTTTCACTCAAATATTCAAATATTAATCATCTGCTATAATTCTAGCAATGTGCTAGGTATACAAAAGTGCACAAAACAGACCTGGTCCCTATGCATTTTGCACTTACAACCTAGTGTAGGAAATAGAGAAAAAGAAAAAAAAACAAATAATTACAAATCATAAGTGCTATAAAGGAAAACAACGAAATGCTTTAGGAAAAATAACAAACTGGGCATCAAGTAAGGCCTCTCAGAGGGAGAATATTTTAAAGTTGTGGACTAAAGAAGAGTTAAGCTACACAGAGAGTGCTCTGGCGCAGTGGAAAGCCACTTAATGTATAAACTGGAGCATGACGCGATCTGATGTACGTTTTAAAATTATCATTACTTTTTGGAGACGGAATCTCACTCTGTCACCCAGGCTAGAGTGCAGTGGCACGATATCGGCTCACTGCAACCTCCACTTCCCAGGTTCAAGCAATTCTCCTGCCTCAGCCTCCCTAGTAGCTGGGATTACAGGTGCCGCCACCATGCCTGGCTAATTTTTGTATTTTTAATAGAGATGGGGTTTCACCATGTTAGCCAGGCTGGTCTTGAACTCCTGACCTCAGGTGATCCGCCTGCCTGGGCCTCACAAAGTGCTGGGATTACAGGCGTGAGCCACTGCACCTGGCCGATCTGATTTACATTTCTAAAAGATCATTCTGGCTGTTATGTGGAGAATGAATAGGAAAGAAGAAAATGTAGAAGCAGGAAAAAATCAGGTAGGAAAGCAGGTAGGAGTCCAGATGAGAAACAATGATAGGCTAGGCTGGTTGAAGTAGGAATAGAAAAGTATAGACAAGTTTCTTTCTTTTTTTTTGAAGCAAGGTCTCTCTCTGTCGTCCAGACTGGAGTACAGTGGGGTGATCATAGTTCGCTGCAGCCTCGACCTCCTGCGCTCAAGCAGTCCTCTCATCTCAGCCTCCCTAGTAGCTGGGACCACAGGCACATGCCACCACACCCAGCTAACTTTTTAATTTTTGTAGACGGGGTGGGGGTGTGTGGTCTCACTATGTTGCCCAGGCTGGTCTTGAACTCCTGAGCTCAAGTGACCCTCCTGCTTCCTGAAGTGCTGGGATTATAGGCGTGAACCACTGCACCCAGCCAATAGATGAGTTTCAAGATATATAGGGGAGACAAAAACTACAGGACTCAGTGATGGGTTAAACTCAAAGGATAAAGTTAAAAGAGAAACCAAATAAGCTTCAGGTTTCTGGCTTGAATAATAAATGGGATTGTGCTGTCATTTTCTGAGACAGGAAAGTTTGTGGGAGGCATGGATGTGGATCAAAACAGGAATCCAACTTCAAGTCACCATGATTGTCTTTAGACCCTTAATAGAAAGTTTCTACTAAAAATTACTCATGACTCATTCTTTGCTCTTTAAAAAGCAGTCTGTGGAAGGGGAAATACCATAAAGGTGACTGGGCCAATTGAACAAAAAATTGGAATACAAATGGTAGATTAAACTATTGCGTCAATGTTAAATTTAGTGAAGTCCACACTGTACAATTTTTTTTTAAATCCCTATGACTGGGAAATACATGTTGAAGTATTTAGGAGATAAAGGGCCATAATATGCATATAAACATATATATACCTATTCATATATACATATATATGAAAGAGAGCAAACGGTAAGAAAATGGCACAAAATATTAACAACAGGTAAATCTGGATAAAGAGTATTTAGATATTCTTTGTACTATTCTTGGTCTTGCAACATTTCTCTGAGTATAAAATTATTACCAAAAAAAACCCAAAACTTTTTTTAAGACAGTCCCAGATTTCTCTTATTCACGCCAAATAATTGAAATTCCTTTAAACTCACCTCATATGTATCTCCCTCCTCAACCCACTCCATCATGTCTCATCCATTACACACAGTAGTGGCCCCATCAGGGAGACAAGGAACATACACAATATACTCTATATAAAGAAATGGCATAAGAAGTGAGGATTGCCAAGAGGCTTCTTGCAATCTTCCATCTCCCATGAAGTAGCATGTGCTCTCTGAAATGTACTATGTCCTGATCTGTAACAGATGGCTGGATGATAGACTCCTTTCAGTTCTGGATCTACTCTTCTCATGTAATATATAGCAATAAGTCTACCAAATTAGCATGATCATGTGATATCTGCAGATTAGATGTTCCTCCTACATATGCCCATGGTTTAGCTGGGTATCCCTAGGTATAGCAATTATTACACTATTTTGTTTTTAAAATCATGTTTTCCTGTGTTCTACTTTCTCCACTAGACTGAGAGCTCCTTGAAGACAAGGAGCACAAAATATTTATTTTTTTTAATTCCTAAAGATTATTCTAATACATGGCCAGGTGCGGTGGCTCACGCTTGTAATCCCAGCACTTTGGGAGGCCGAGGTGGGCGGATCACCTGAGGTCGGGAGTTCAAGACCAGCCTGACCAACATAGAGAAACCCCGTCTCTACTAAAAGTACAAAATTAGCCAGACGAGGTGGTGCATGCCTGTAATCCCAGCTACTCGGGAGGCTGAGGCAGAAGAATCACTTGAACCAAGGAGGCGGAAGTTGCGGTGAGCCGAGATTGCACCACTGCACTCTAGCCTGGGCAACAAGAGTGAAACTCCATCTCAAAAAAGATTATTCTAATACATAAAAAGACACTTAATAAAAGCTATTGGGTGAAGAAATAAGTATCACTGAAAAATCTTTCTTATGATTGCAGCTCTACTAAACATTACTTTTTTTGCCCTTGGATATAGCTGTATGTAGAAAGTCTCACTCTAATCCAATGGCAAAGGAGACATAACTTCTAGGGGTTGCTGACAAACAAGTGAAAATGCCTATGACCTTATACACAATCCCAAAATCTTGTTTACTTAAATAATTATCATTATAATTTTATAAAATATGATTAATAAAAAATAAAGTATCTTGGGCCTGAGTCTCAACCACACCTTAAAATTAAAGTACATTATATTTAACCCACAGTACACTTGGTCAAAACAACGTAAGGAACACTTCAGTGACAAGAAAACACGTCATAGTCTAAACCTTTGTTCTCTATTATAAAATAATCTAAGTAAAATTATGTAAGGTAAGAACATTCAACTGAGTAAACAAATTAAAATCTAATCATTTTACTGGGAAAGGGCAGTTTTTCAAATGCTACAACAAAACTCGCCGAATAGAAGAGTATTCAACGAGAATGTACATAAAGTACTCCAAAAACAAAACTGTGTAAATAGACATGTATCTTTATCCAAAATGATTATATGGTAACACTCAAAACGTCCCAGTACCAAATGTCAAAATACCAAATGCTTTTAAAGTATGTTTCTGAGTTGTATTAAGAGGAGGAAAATACAATGTTTCTTACTCAGCTAGGTATTCTGTCCATATTCTTGCTGTCAATTCTCCTAGTTCCCTTAAGATCTCCCCAACTCATGGAATACAACGCACATGATAATTTGTAATAGTTCTCAAACTCGTCCTGTCCTCTCCTCATTTCTTAATCTAGAATCTTACTAGCCAGTATTCTAGCACAGGCCTACTTAATTTTCCGCCTTCAGTTTCTTCCCCTTCAATCCATTTTTTACACTTTTCCTGAGATTAGTATTCAAAATTCTAATTCTGATCATGTCACTCTTCAATTTTAAAATCCTTCAATAACTCTCTAAAGTACAAATACCTAAAAACAACAGCTGATATTTATTAAGTACTTGTGTGCCAGGTACAAATGTTACCTGATTTAAACCTCACAACAATCCTACAGTGTAGATATTTTTATTATTCTCATTTTGCACATTTAAGGAAATTGAAACTTAGGGAAATCACATATAGACACACAGCTAGTTGAGTGCGTGCAGCTAAAATTACCCAAGCCTTCAAATTGCAGCTTTGGTATTCCTTTACAGCTGCTCCCTCTCACCACTAACCAACAAACCTGCCTTCCAACCACACCAAACCACCTCAGGATCTGTAACCATAAGATGCTCTTTCAGGACTCCTTACCAAAGTGCACACTACTCCCTTGACTCAAAATGCTACTTGTCCACCATGAGAATTCTCTCCAAAGCATTCTTCCTTTCTTTCCCACCTTCCCTAGGGAGAATCCTCTGGACAGAATAACATAAGCCAAAATGATACACACATCCCACTATCAACTTCAAAATGCTGTAATACAGAGTACTCAAACAAATTTTCCAAGGTAACGTCCATGTGACAATCTAGTGCCAGACTCATAAACCCCTAAATTCACCAGAGGTAAATAAAGATCAACAATAAAGAAACATATATTCAAAAGATAACATTAAAAAAGAAAAAAATAAAGCAACAGCAAAAACAAAAAAAAGCCCTTAATACTTTTGTAAAATATTCACAAAATATAAATTGTTATTTTGAAACATGTGCAAAATACATTTAGAATAAGGGAATCTTAAGTTTTAAAGTAGAAAATACTGCAAATTTGGACTTTTCTTTCACGGCACAAATAAGACAAATCCTATCTAAGATCTACTATTAGCAAACAAAAAAAAATTTTCAAGAGACTAAAGAGCTCTTCTATGACTATGTCTGGGGTCAAAAAATAATTCTGCAATACTAAACAGCTTGTGCTTATGAAACATATTAAATGATGCAGAGGTACAGTGATTATGTTACCACATCTCAAGCATCAGCATATTATGCTAGTATCTTCCAGGAACATGACACAGTGATATCAGGAGTTTCTCCTGGGTATTAACTGACAAACAGCATCTTCACAGTACTAGTCAAATACATTAGGTTACAATTCCACACACTAATACTCAAATTTTGTCTATTCCAGTCTCAAGATCTTCCTGTAGTTAATTGCTCTTATACTGTCATGTGGATAAATAAGCACCAAACATTACCTGCAAACTTTTAATCTCTTTTCTGGCCCATTAATAAAATGTCTACAAGATCATTTCTGGCACACATCCCAGCCAGAGCCATTTCCATACAACTTTTCTTGCCTTTTCCCTGCAATACTAACACATCATCTTCTTAAACCTTAAGTAAATTTTTTGTAAAAAGTAAAAATTACTTCATAACAATGTCATCTAATTGAGATATTTAGGAAATCGACCTTTAATAGATACAGAATAATCAGTCCATGGTTTAAGCACTATTCTAGGGTGGTCAACTCAAAACTGTAGTTTTTGTTTGGCATTCCTACTGGCTATAACCAAAATGCATTTCCTGAATACTTGTTTTGTATAATACCCAGGACCAGGTAGAGTACTTACACTGATAGGGCATTTTATAGTGGTCTACTCTAGATATTAGACCTAGCCCAAGGAAACAGTAAAGAGAATGAAGACAGAAGAGATACCTCACAAAGACTTGACAACAAATGGAAAATGAGAGATAAGAGAAGTCTGGATTACTCCCAGGTTTATACTTTGGGCACCTGAATGACTGGCAGTATCATTAACTAAGTATCATTAACTGGCAGTATCATTAACTGGCAGTATCATTAACTAAAATTAGCTGAATACATGAACAAGAAACAGTAAAGACAGCTGGAAAAGAATAGGTATGAAAGAGAAACAGGGCCAGGCATAATGGCTTACACCTGTAATCCCACCACTCTGGGAGGCCAAGGTGGCCGTTTGAGGTCAGGAGTTCAAGACCAGCCTGGCCAACATGGTAAACCCCGGACTCTACTAAAAATACAAAAATGAGCTGGGTGTAGTGGCAGGTACCTGTAATCCCAGCTACTTGAGAGGCTGAAGCAGGAGAATTGCTTGAACCCGGGAAGCAGACGTTGCAGTGAGCAGAGATCGCACCACTGCACTGGGCAACAGAGCGAGACTCCATCTCAAAAGAAAAAAAAGAAAAAAGAAACAGAAAGAGAAACAGGAGAATGATGCTTTGGAAGGCAAAGAAAGTTCAAGAACATGGGCATGATGGTCTAAGGTTCACAGTGGATTTAACGATTAAGAACTATGTCAACAGATAGATATAGTTTCTGTAAATAGAGGAAGCAAAAGTAAAATGTTGTGGGGGAATGAGTAGTATACAATCAAGGCAAAAAAAAGAATGAGTGAAGTGTGTTTGGAACAGAATGTAGAAGAGTTTTGCTGGATGAAAGGTTCATGTAGCAGAAGACAAGAAAAGGAAGTCTGAGTTAAGGGCTTTGAATTCTAGATTTTATTTTTGGAGTTTATTCTGTGAACAGGAGAAGGAAAGGCATGTAACATTTTTTCTCCCTTTTTAAGACAATTTTCTCAACCTTTCTGATGACAGGGTACATGAGGAACTGGAATGACAAGAGTTAAGGCAGGAGTAGCTACTAAGAGGTCTTACAATTATCTAAACATAGTAATGAGGACCTGAAAGAGACTGGCAGTAGCCAAAGGAAAAAATAAGTAGTATGTGAAAGAGATATTCTTTATTCCCAGGCTGCCTGTGATACTGTGATATGATATCATATCCCATACATATTTGGTCTCTGCCCCTGGTTCCTGACACATAGCTCCTAAAACCCATGGAATCTCCAGAGTGATGAGTGTCTTTTGTATGCTAATGAGGACTGCTAGCTGGGGACCCCTAGTTAACCTCAGGATGGAAGCTGGTCACCAGAAAGACGAGAGAATGAGTACAGGTTGGGACTTCTCAGCCCCATCCCGCAACCTCCAGGGAGGGGAAGGGGACTGAAGTTGAGTTGATCACCAATGGCCAATGATGTAATCAATCATACCTACGTAATAAAACCTCCATAAAAGGCCAAAAGGACAGGGTTCAGAGAGCTGAATACATGAGATACCTGGCGAGTGGTACACCCAGAGAGGACAGAGAAGCTCCACGCCCCTTTCCATTACCTACCCTATTCATCTCTTCCATCTGGCTGTTCATCTATATTTCTTGTAATATGCTGTTTAATAAATGGGCAAACATAAGTGAAGTGTTTCCCTAAGTTCTATGAGCTGCTCTAGCAAATTAACTGAACCCAAGAAGGGGGTCATGGGAACCCCAATTTATGGCTGGTCATAGACACAGGTCACAACCTGGAGCATGCATCTGAAGTGGCAGGAGGGATGGCGCCATCTTGTGGGACTGAGCCCTTATCCTACAGGATTTAACACTATCTACAGGTAGACAGTGTCAGATTGGAACTAAATTATAGGGCATCCAGCTGTTCTTCACTGGAGACTATGGTGTCAGAATTGCTTGGTGTCCGGCAAAACAGTCTCCACACATTTAGTGTAAGAGGTGCTGTGTGGCCAAGTGCTATGTGGCTCACTCTTGTAATCCCAGCACTTTGAGAGGTCGAAGCAGAAGGATCACTTGAGGCTAGGAGTTTGAGACCAGCCCAGGCAAGATAGCAAAACTCCGCCTCTTAAAAAAAAAAGAGTTACAAAGGCCAGGTGCGGTGGCTTGTGCCTGTAATTCTAACACTTTGGGAGGCCAAGGTGGGAGGATCCTAGAGGCCAGGAGTTTGAGACAAACCCGGGCAACTTGGCAAAACCCCACCTCTACATAAAAATGTTAAAAAATTAGCTGGGTATGGTGGCACACGCTTGTAGTCCCAGCTACTCGGGAGGGCACATCACTTGAGTCCAGGAGGTTAAGGCTGCAGTGACCTATAATCAAGCCACTGCACGCCAGCCTGGGTGACAGAACAAGACATCGTCTCAAAAAAAAAAAAAAAAAAAGTGTTGTACTGAGTGGTACGTGAGAGTAGGAAAAACACTGTTTTTCTTTCCTATCTTCTAATAGCGCCCTAAATATTCCACTATTACTGTATTACCACACTTACCACACTGTATCATAATAATTTGCAGACTGGGACCTTCTCTTGTTCAGCCTCTTATTACTAACAAGTCAGGAACACAGGAAGTGGCCAAAAAATGTTTGTTGAACTCAGCAACTCATCAGATGTAGAAGTAAGACCTACAGATACTACACAGAAACCTAAATGACGTGTAAGATAGTGACAGAGAAAACACTAATGGAGAAGCCAAGAGGGGGATCAAGTTAAGGGGATGAGTGTCAGGGTAGAGGATGGTTAAGGTTAACATCCAAATACAGACGTCAAAGACGAAAAAAAATAAAACCAGAGAAGGAAAAAAAATTCAGACAAAAATAGAGATATGGGATAGAAAATAAATCATCGACAAGTCTCATTATTTGCTCACGAAAAGAATATTTAATAAATATGAATTTCCTAAGACTTTAGAATGTGACTGTCTTTAAGAACACTATTCGAATTGCTCATTTGTATATTCTGTACAAATTGAATGGCGTAAATTTCCAACCAAATGGGTCAATCAAAACTGGGTCAATGTTAGATAATTATTTGCTTTACTCATTCATTCAACAAAAAATTTACTGAGTGTCTATAAGTGGGGGCAAGAGAGCAACCTGTCACAAAAACAAACAGTAAAATATAGCAAATACTATAACAAAAAAACTGCATAATGTTAACAGGAACACAGGTTAACAGAATATAATGAAGGATAGATGGAAGAGGCATAATGAACATACGTCTAGCAGCTTTCCTGGAAGAAGAGGCATCTATGTTGGGCTCTTAAAAAGATAAAGTGATGGCCGGGCACAGTGGCTCACGCCTGTAATCCCAGCACTTTGGGAGGCCGAGGCAGGTGGATCACCTGAGGTCAGGAATTCAAGACCAGCCTGGCCAACATAGTGAAACCCCGCCTCTGCTAAAAATATAAAAAATTAGCCGGGCATGGTGGCATGCACCTGTAATCCCAGCTACTCGGGAGGCTGAGTCAGGAGAATTGCTTGAACCTGGGAGGTGGAGGCTGCTGTGAGCAGAGATTGTGCCTTTGCACTCCAGCCTGGGCAACAAGAGTGAAACTCCGTCTCAAAATAAAAAAAATAAAAAAGATAATGTGATTTAATGAGAAGGCTGAGAAGATGAATGGTATTCTACAAAAAAAAGAAATAGTGGCCAGGCACGGTAGCTCATACCTGTAATCCCAGGACTTTGGGAGGCCAAGGTGGGCATATCATCTGAGGTTGGGAGTTCGAAACCAGCCTGACCAGCAACATGGAGAAACCTCGTCTCTACTAAAAATACAAAACCAGCCAGGCGTGGTGGCACATGCCTGTAATCCCAGCTACTTGGGAGGCTGAGGCAGGATAATCACTTGAACCCAGGAGACAGAGGTCGCAGTGAGCCAAGATCACGCCACTGCACTCCAGCCTGGGCAACAAGAGCGAAACTCCATCTCAAAAAATAAAAAATAAATTAAAAAAAAAAAAAAGTAATACTATGTGCAAAAGCAGACAGATGTCAAAGCATTTCTCATTTTCATGGAACCTCCTCTTGGAGGACTATCTGTACGCTAATAAAAAATCTGATCTTTACTCTGTAGTCCTATGGTAAGAAACATCACATGTGCATTAGAATCCCCTAGGGAGGGTGGGCACGGTGGCTCATGCCTATAATTCCAGCACTTTGGGAGGCCAAGGTGGGAAAACTGCTTGACATTAGGAGTTTGAGACCAGCCTGGCCAACACAGCAAGACACCCTAGGGAGTACTCCAGATTCCCTAAGGCATGTGCAGGCAAAAGGTGGCTAAACAGGCAAAAAAAAAGAAAAGAAAATTAACTTCTGTAGAGAATGGGGAGCCACAAAAGATTATTTTTAGCAAAAACAGAACCGGGTCAGATCTGTGTTTCGGAAATCCAAAAGTCAGGGGCGTGGATCAGTGGCTAAGGGAAGAAAATCTGGAGAAAGACCAATGAAGAGGGTTAAGAAGCAACTGCAAGGATGCTCCAACACTAAATATTGACTACTACTTACTTAAACATAAATGAACCACGAAAAGAGGCATATAAAGTGCTATAACTGTAATATGTGCTTTCAACATAGTTTCTGAATTCATCTCAAACATCAACTCAATAATCGTAAGCAGTTACGGTAAAATGAGATCAGGTACATTAGAAAAAAAAAAAAGGGGTGGTGGAGAAGAGTTAGCTGTCAAAATTTCCCTGGAAAAGTTGCTCATTTGTTCTTCAATTTAACTTTTTTTTTAAAAAGGTAAAACCACCATAACAAATAGGTAGCTAAATCAAAATTTTGAAGCTACTACAAGGCGAGCACTGCACAAAACTGCAGTACAGTCCATCATGATGATGATGATGACCTTGAGTGCACAGATTAGGATAAAGTTAATTTCATTTACATTTCAACGACGTAGATCCTGCATTTTTTTCTCTGTTGAAACATTTTGTTAACTACATATATTTGCATTGTGAAAGTAAAAACTTGGGACCCTAACTTCACTATGCCAAAAGAAAAAAATTAAGCTGGAAGCTGAGTCACAAAAGAAGCTGCCTTTCCTTTTGTTTTTTGTTGGGGTTTTTTTGTTTGTTGTTTTTGTTTCTGAAGTTTTTTTTTGGAGTTTCTGTCTTGTTGCCCAGGCTGGAGTGCAATGACGTGATCTCGGCTCACTGCAACCTCTGCCTCCCAGGTTCAAGCAATTCTCCTGCCTCAACTCAGCTTCCCAAGTAGCTGGGATTACAGGCATGCACCACCATGCCCGGCTAATTCTGTATTTTAGTAGAGATGGGGTTTCACCGGTCATGCTGGTCTCGAACTCCTGACCTCAGGTGATCCACCTGCCTCAGCCTCCCAAAATACTGAGATTACAGGCTGAGCCACCGTGCCCAGCCCCCCTCCTTTTGTTTCTAAGCTGATAGCTACAGATAAGAAGTTAGGCCGGGTGCGGTGGCTCACGCCTGTAATCCCAGCACTTTGGGAGGCTGAGGAGGGCAGATCACGAGGTCAGGAGATCAAGACCATCCTGGCTAACACGGTGAAACCCCGTCTCTATTAAAAATACAAAAAATTAGCCGGGCGAGGTGGTGGGCGCCTGTAATCCCAGCTACGTGGGAGGCTGAGGCAGGAGAATGGCGTGAACCCCGGGGGGCGGAGCCTGCAGTGAGCCGAGATCGCACCACTGCACTCCAGCCTGGGTGAAAGAGCTAGACTCCGTCTCAAAAAAAAAAAAAAAAGAAGAAGTTAAATGTGTCCATGAGTAACTACTCAGTGTTCACCTTATCTTATGTAAAGCACCGATTTCCTGAGCACTAAACAAATACATAACCGACTATTCCCCTACCTGCTCCTTTTCTTTCGTAACATGTGGATTCAGTAATGTGATAATACCCTCCCTCTTGCCCTTCCAGCCTGCTTTTTCCATTTAAATACTGAAGCCTTCAAAATCATCTTTGGAGACAGACTTGTCTCTCTGGCATGCATCCTTAACCTTGGCAAAATAAACTTCTAAATTGATTGAGACCTGTCTCAGATACTTTTTGGTTTACAGTATATAAATAAGAATACAAAAAAAAGAAAAGTATCCATCTTTTAAAAAAGAATTCCTTGACTGGACATCCCCTCCAGCTACCACCCTGTTATTTAGCTTTACTTTATAGCAAACTCCTTGAAGGAACTGTCTATCCCAGCAGTCTACAATTCCTTTCCTCCAATTCTCTCTTAAGCCCACTCCAATCAAGTCTTCACTTCCACCACTAAACCAGAAACAACTTGTTAAGGTCACCAATGATTTTCATATTACTATATCTTAGTCCTCAATCTAATAGCATCTGACACAGCTGATTACTCACTCGCTCCTTCTTAAAACATTTCACTGGGCTTCACTGATACAACTCAGTCTTAATTCTCTTCTTTCTTTATGGGTGTGCTGCTTCTTGGTCTCCTCTGCTAGTTTCTCTCTCTCTGAAAACATTACAGGATCCCATGGCTAACTTGTGGGACTTCTCCAGCCACACTCACTCCCTAAATTATTTTAATCCATTCTCGAGGCATTACATACTATCTCTCTGCTAATAACTGGAAATTTATATATCTCTAACCCAGACTTCTGCTGTGAACTGCAGACTTGTGCATACCCAGCTCTCTTCACAATATGTCCACTTAGATTACTAACTTAAAATGTCCAAAACTGAACTCATTACTTCCCCCACTAAAACCCAGCTTCTTCTGCACTCTTACCCATCTCAGGAAATGTTAACTCCATTTGTCCAGTTGTTCAGGCCAAACTCATAGCCCACATTCAATCCATCATTAAACTGTTGGCTCTGCCTTCAAAATGTATACAAAATGTGAGCACTTCTCCCAGTCCCTGCCTAAAATCATCATCTCCCACTTAGGATTACTGCTGCGCCTGCTAAATAATCTCATTATGCGCCACCCCTGACATTCTCTACATAGCAGCTGAGAGTTCTACTTATAACAAGTCAAAACTCTGGTGGCTCCCCACCTTTTAAAAGCCAGTCTCACTGGCCTACAACGCCATATATGATCAGGCATCCCCCCAACCAAACCCACCTCTCTGACCTCATCTACCAATCAATTCCTCTCAATGCCTGCACTGGCCTACTTGCCACTCCTAGAACAGGTAAAGCAAGCTTCAGCCACAGGATCTTCGCATTCCAGTTCTATCTTCATCAAGTACTCTCTCTCCTAATATCTGCATAGATCACATTCTCACGTCTTCAAGATCTCTGCTCAACTACTAGTTTTTATTATAGCCTTCCCTAACCACCTTAGATAAAACAGCAGCATCACCCATCACATGTTCTTTTCACCTCTTCCTGCTTTCTTTTTCTCCACAGCAAAGTAATAGATGACATATTACATATATACTTATTTTCTGTATCTTGTCATTAGAATGTAAGCTCCACAAAGGCAGAAAACTTGTTTTGTTGACTGAACTATTCCTAGCAAGTGCTCGGAATACATTTCTTGAATGAATGAATGAGAAAAATCCAGACTGAGGATCTATTCTCTAAGCCAGGATTGAAGGAATTTAGAATGTAAAACATCTCAAGTCCTGGAAAAACATGACTGCAAGAAAGGCCACAACAATGGCCAAGTCTACAACTCTAGCTGGTACCAATAATAAATAAAGGTTGACAAGCCATACCATACTATTCCTAAAATGAGGAAAATATACCTGAGAAAAAATTTTAAATAAGGAAAAAAAACAAAACAAAAAGATGGCCATCCCTGCCTCCCCACCCCGAAAAGAAATATCACCTGGATGTTTCCTATAAAGTAGCCTACCAACTCTGACCAAAATATCATCAAGTCCATTGTACAGACTTAAATAGCTATTATGAATAGTCCCTGTTTTTCTAAGCTAAGGTCTTCAGAGAAAATTATTATATAACTCCCAACCCTAACACTGGCTGCCAAGAGATAATGGTCAGAGAAAGCTCTCAAATTGCCCTAAAGCACTCAGGCTGCAACGAAATATCATTAATATGATGACAACAACAATTCAAAGTACCTTCTGGTATCTGTCTTGCTTCTTTGTCCCTAGCGTATTCGCTAGCGGCTTCGTCATCAAAGGTTTTGCAATCTTGACATGGGGGCAGTGTTGGGGAGGAGGGTAGGCAATTCAGACAAACAGGACTGGAATTTAATTTTGCATTTTAAAGAAAAGCAGGGCCAGTTGTGGTGGCTCACACCTGTAATCCCAGCACTTTGGGAGGTAAAAGCAGGAAGGTCATTTGAGCCCAGGAGTGTGAGCCCAGCCTGGGCAACATGGGGAGACCCTGTCTCTATGAAAAATTTTTAAAATTAGCCAGGCATGGTGGTACATGCCTGTAGTCCCACCTACAGGTTGAGTACAGGTTGGGAAGCCAAGGCAGGAGGATAGCTAGAGCCCAGGAGGTCAAGGCTGCAGTGAGCCATGATGACACCACTGCACTCCAGCCTGGGTCCAGAGACCCTGTCTCAAAAAAAAAAAAAAAAAAGAGGGAGAAGTAGAATGCTAGGGAACAGAAAACACTTGCTCAGATACAAGATGTCACTGGGGTTTTCAATACCAGGCACCAAAAGAGAGATCACAGAAGGACCAAAACCCTAAGATGCCTATCGTTCCTCAGCTAAAGAGCCATGCCTTGCATTTCGATTCCCACACACAGAACTCAAGATACAGGGTAGGAGACCATGCCAAAGTGAACAGCTGGGAGCAGTGATGGCAGGGAGAGCAATAACAACTATCATAACAAAGGGAAGGAGGGAGTAATCACTCATGCTTTTTCTCTTTTCCCTTTCCCACTGTCCTTAGCAAGGACAGAAACGGGGTAGATGAAAACAGGAGAAGGCAGAGAACAGGGGGTAAAGATGGCCTGAAGCAAATGGTTGTAGAAAAAATCAAGTGCAAATTCCTTTACCAAGTAACTCTTTGAAAAATAGACATATGAAGTAAGTTAAGAGCTGACCAAGAAAATTTAAAACAAGCCCCTGTCTTACATAGCTATAAAGTACAAAGAAAACAGAGATTCTTAATTATTTGGAATAATCTGTGGCATTTTTAAGACCAATAATCTTCAAAGATGATCCAACTATATTAAAACTAAGCTACTGGTCAACTTGAAAAAGTAAACAGGTAAAAAACTTCAGTGCGCATGGATCCAACCTTTAAGAATCTTCTGGCTTCCCAATGGCTCCAAACCTTAATATAATCAACCAGAAGTCTTTAAAGGTAGAGAAGTAACTCTAGGACATTCCAAACCAATCAACTCATCAGAGAAGAGCTAAAAACTCAGAGATTACACCTCACATACTGTGATTGGTCAATTCACTTAAAAAGAAAGGACTGTTCTCATTGGTTGATCTCAATAGGCTGAATCACACCCCAGCATCAGCACCTGTAGCAAGCATAAGTCAGAAGCCAAAGAGGCAGAAAGCCATCAGATACTCAGAGAAAACTTAAGTAGTCAATAACAAAGGAAAGACAAGTTCACCCTATACAACCACAATCAGCTTATGACAGCAGGGTACACCAACCACAACTGTTTGTAGCCTGAGGTGGCAGCATTCTACATGCTCACGTCTGTGCTAATACTTCCCTCCCCCTCTGCCTCCTCCCTGATGGCTCTTCCCCCATCCTCCCTGACAGCTGTCACATTCTAGAGCTACTCTTCCTCTACTCACTCTTTCATTTTGGTAATTTGGTGTTTCCCAGTTCAGTCGCTTGACCTTTCTGTATTATCTCATCCTATATTCACTCATTCCTCTACTCAGTCCCTATCTTTGACAAGCACACAATCCAGTGGGGGAGACAAGATATGTCACTAGAATAGGTACAATACATCACAGTCAGCGCTGTGAAAGAAATTTAAAAGTGCTGTGAGCACATATTCATCTGTCATTACCCCACTCAATGTCTTCCAAATCAATACTCTGCCTTCCCACTCTGTTGTATATCAGTTACTAAATCCTATTATCTTTCCAAAATATTCCGATCTCCACTTCCACCTCACGGTTTAGGCTTCATTTCTCACATGAATATTTCAACCACTTCCTATTATAAACATAATTCAATATATAGCCACACTGTCACATGAGCAATCTCCCTAAAAGAGATAACATACCATATCATCCCCTTGCTTTGCAACACCTAATCTATCCAATGTCTAAGAAATGAAGTCCAAATCCTTGGCATGGAAAATAAGATAATACTTTTGAAATAGCACCTTTTAAAAGCAGGCTGACTGAGTTCCAGTTCCAATGCTTACTACCTATGTTATCTTTGGCAGGTCACGGTCTCTAAATTTTCATATCCACAAAATGAGGATACTAAAAGAACCTACCTCCTAGGGTTGCTGTGAAGATTAGGTAAGAAACTCCATGCCAAGAACCAGCACAAAACCCAGCACTCAATGTTAACTATTATCCTGGGCTGTCTCATCTATCTAGAATGGGAGTAATCTGCTCCCCAATGGGAGCAGATTACTAAGGTTTCCTTTCATGTATTTTAGAATGATTAACAATAAGAGTTAAAGACAACCCTCTGGTTAATCTTGAACAGACAAAAATTTCAATTAACCAATATATTGCTGTCACAAAAATTTTAGTTTAACTAAAAACTTACCATAATTTACTAAAAAACAAGTACATATTTTTATTAAAGTTAGGTTATTTTGTTTTGTTTTCCTATTTAAGTTCAGAAAAAAGAATGGAAACATAATAATGCAGTTTTCTATAATATAAAATACACATAAATGAAATTCGATCTCAGTTGTATATTAACTTTCTAAATATATATACATAACAAAATGAACTCTAGAAGCTTAAGAAAATAAAAGTATGCATCAAACAGGTGCATGGCATTCATTCTCAAAAAACACAATCAAAGGACAAAAATCACTGACTTTTTTCTTTTATCTTTTTTCTTTAAAATAGAGATGGGGTCTCACTATGTTGCCCAGGCTGGTCTTGAACTCCTAGGCTCAAGCGATTCTCCAGCCTCACCCTCCCAAAGCACTGAGATTACAGGTGTGATCCACCACACCCAGCCACACTGATTTTTTTAAAAAATATATAATATAGGGATTACCCCGTCTCTATTAAAAATACAAAAATTAGCCGGGCATGGGGGCACGCGCCTGTAGTCCCAGCTACTCAGGAGGCTGACGCAAGAGAATTGCTTGAACCCAGGAGGCGGAGGTTGCAGTGAGCTGAGATGGCACCACTGCACTCCAGCTTGGCGACAGAGTGAGACTCTGTCTCAAAAAAAAAAAATATATACATATATATATATAAAATGTAAATTTAATATAAAACCTATAAAGCCTACAATAAGAAAAAATAGATCAGAAATATTTTTCAAGAGATTAATATATTTATGATGTTAGTGCTAATGAAAATGGGTGAGAAGATTCCAATAAATTTATGAACGATGGACAAATAAAGGAGAAAATAAAACTAGAAGAATACTGCATTTCCTTGTCTATTATGGACTATGATGTTAAACTGCAAGTAACCTTATCCTCATTTTTAAAAAACAAACTTTTAAAAGCAAAAACCTATAAAGTATGATAGAAGTGGTCAACCAAACTCTACTGGAGTCAGTGTAAATCAATATCTTTTAGAAGTAAATCTGCTAATATTTTTCGAAATTAACAAAACCTTCATACCCTCTGACTTTGTAATACTGCTCCTGGGCCTTTAGCCCAAAGGAAAGAAGCAAAATGATAAACAGCTATATACTAACTGCATTATCTGCAAAATAGTAAACAATCTAGATGTCCAATTATTAAGAAATGACATTGTAACACTGTATAATCATCTAAAGGTATTAAAAACTATAGCAAAAAATAAAACATCAAATATGAAAGTAAATATTAAGCATTATATGTATGCTGTATGCTTTATCATATAAAATCACTTAGATATGACAAGAAATAAGAAGAAAAATTAAAAGTTTGTTTTGATTTTTAAAATTTCTTTGACCATTAAGTTGTTTGTAAGATAAAAAGCCTTTTGGAATTGGTCAGGCCCACACCACTACACATTTCATCTTTTTAGAGACAGCTACAATCATCAATTTTTTCCCCCAAAATCCTATCACATAGGAGTAAGATAGGCTCTTCTCACAGACAAGCCACACAAGTAATTTTAGCCATGCTATTAGCCAGCTGCAACCTTCTTATATTAAAATCTCAGGCCGGGTGCAGTGGCTCACGCCTGTAATCCCAGCACTTTGGCAGGCCAAGGTGGGCGGATCACCAGAGGTTGGGAGTTCGAGACCAGCCTGACTAACATGGAGAAACCTCATCTCTACTAAAAATACAAAATTAGCCGGGCGTGGTGGTGCGTGCCTGTAATCCCAGCTTCTCAGGGGGCTGAGGCAGGAGAATCGCTTGAACTCGGGAGGCGGAGGTTCCGGTGAGCCGAGATCGTGCCATTGTACTCCAGCCTGGGCAACAAGAGCAAAACTCCGTCTCAAAAAAAAAAAAATATCTCATTGTACCATCAAACCTTAACTGTATGTGAGATCTCCATATGGTGATCAGAAGCCACTTGTTATGGGGCATCTGGAGAGAGGACCCCAAGCACTGAGGTTAAAACTATCTGGCTGAGAGGAATAGTGAAGGTTAGGTTTCTCCGATATCCCCAAATGAATTATCATGTTTCTCAGCCACAAGGGTTTAAGTCCCTAGGAGTGGCAGCTATGGATTCAGAGAGAGAAAGTGCAAGCAGATTTGCACTCCCTCTGAAAAACTGGCAGCTCCTTCATTTCACCCCAAAGCACCATGTAGTGAAAAACACACAATGACGAGGTCAGGAGATATGAGATGTAGGTGAGCCTAAGCAATCTCAAACAAGTTATTTGTCTTTTTAGGCTGAGTTGTTTAATGGTAAAATTTTTAAAGTTGAACTAAATAATCTGTTAATTCTTTCAAGTTCAATATTCTATTAATAGACCCTTTTTTCAGAACACATCCAAGTCGCTCACAACTCCCATTCAAATTGTAAAACAATTAAGATTTAGAATTAGGAGACTGGGGGCAAAAGTGAAATATACAGATGGTCAAAAGACCTGGACTGTAATCCCCACCATCCCTTTCTACCTGCATGACTTTGCGCCTCAAAATAAAGTTGTAGGACCAATGAAACAGCAATTGTTATGGGTCATGCCCTTTTTATTACTGTATCATAAAATGGATTTTTTTTTAACATAACTGGGGTTTCATTCCTAACCAGCCTACAATCCCAGCACTTTGGGAGGCCAAGGTGGGCAGATCACGAGGTCAGGAGTTCGAGACCAGTCTGGCCAACATACTGAAACCCGTCTCTACTAAAAAAAAAATTAGCCAAGTGTAGTGGTGTGTGCCTATAATTCCAGCTACTCAGGAGGCTAAGGCAGGAGAATCGCATGAACCCGGGAGGCAGAGGTTGCAGTGAGCCGAGATGAGGCCATTGCACTCTAGCCCAGGCGACAGTGCAAGACTCTGTCTCAAAAAACACAAAAGAAACCCCAAAACCCGGTGGAGACAGACACATAAATCATTAACTACCAGTTGACAAATACTAACTGCAGAGTGTACGAATCAGTTAAGACAAGAGGGATGAGATGTCTAGACAAGCCTCAGAAGTGATACTTTCGTAAGGTCTTCAAGGGCAGGTTGTTTACTAGGTAGAGAATTCTCAACAAAGAACACTGAAAAACCACAGAGGAAGATGTCATCTTCAGAGAACTGCAACAGTCTTATATAGAGAGGGCAGGCATAATGGTAGAAGATGACACTAGAATGTAGACAAATACCACTAATCATGAAGGACTTTGAATTTTATCGATATAGACTATGGAGAGACACTGAAGGACTTGTAAATATGGATTCAAAGTCCCTTCCTCCAAAATAGGCAAAGGAGTTGAGTCAAAGCAACAAAAAATGCAGGTCTGAATGTGGAAAGGTAGAATTTTTACAGAATTCTTAATACAGACTTTCTGCTTGCTTTCAGGATGGCTTCTAGTGCTTTCTTAACTATGGCTTATGCTGAAGTACGACAGTATGAATTATGGCTAAAGGGTTCAACAAGATGTGCATTTTTAACCTGAAGATTATTTGAAGTCAATGTTGTTTAGAACACAAACAAAAATAAAAAATAATAGTAACAAGCTTTCATAAGTTAAGAGAAACAAACAGTAATAAAGTCCAAGAGGAAGAAGACTGATTTCAGGCAAACACTCAGGAATATTTACATCTTTATCACATATGGATGACGGATAAGACATGTTTTGAACCCATCTTTTGCAGGAGAGCATCTTAAGTTCCTTTTGGTTAAAGAGCAGCTGCCATCTCTAAAGTCTCTAGTCTAAAAGATGATGCTTTAAAAAAAAAAAAAACAACTGGCCAAATTAATAGGTTCCGTTATATTTTAATGCTCAGGAGAAAAGGAATGCCTTTCATATGGCTATTTTAAAAAGCTTAAATCTCAATTTCTCTCACTTATAGGAGTGAGGTACCAACACTCTAATCTGAGACCACAGAGTCCCTGCATCAGTCGTTTCCACTCCGCTAAGGCCTTGTCTGGGAGCAGCAAGTCTCATTGGTCGGGGAGCCCACACAGATGAATATGCAATTATTGAAATGGAAACTTAAGCTTCGCCACCAAGGACCACCACAAAGGAGTCCTTTCATTCCTCCTTTTACTTTATCAAGAAAGTAGGTGTATTATTTAAAAATGTATGAAAATACATGTCTAAAGAGAAGAGAGAAGATCTGAACCTACGGCAACGGTGTGCCCCACCAAAGTTTCACCTCAGGATGTGTTTTAGGGTGTGTCTTTCATTTAGCCCTGTAATTGAAAGAAAAAAATATCGAACTCATTCGGGGAGCCCCGGTACTTTCCCCATCCACCAGGCTCCGAAATCAGAGTGCCTCAGCCTCGCCCTGATTTCTCCTGAAAGGCGGCGGCGCCCGCGGCCCGAGGCCCCGCGCTATCACAGCCGCAGGGAGGGCGCCCTGCGGCCTCCCGGGTCCGCGCCCGCCCCGCGTCCGGCGGCTCGCGAGGGGCTAGAGAGGCTCACCCTGGAGGCCGGGGGACGGGAGGGCGCCACCGCCTCAGCCCGGGAGTCCGGGCTTCCGCCCCGCCCCGGACTGCGTGCCTGGTCTTGGGCTGCCCCCGGCGCCTGCCGCGACCCCGGCCCCGGCCCCGGCTCTGGCCCTGATCCCGGATCTCACCGTGCGCAGGTCGCGCTGCCTCCTCGGCCGCGGCCCAGCTCCAGGCCGCCCAGCGACCTGCGGGCCCGAGGACGGAAGGTGAGACGAAGGGCCGCCCGTCACATCCCCGCCAGCCCCGCCACCCGAGCCGCAGCAACCAGCATCGCGTCCGCGGCCTGAGGGAGCGCCGGACTCCAAAGCCGCCGCGCCCCCTCCCTCGGCCGGCGCCCGCCCGGACTCCGCCCTCCAGGGCCCGCGCATCGCGCGCGCGCAGCCCCGCCCCGCCGCGGGCCCATGCGCAGGCGCGAGCCGCACGGGACTGCAGGGCCCGCCCCCACCGCCTGATCCGGCCTCAGCCCATCTCTGGCGCCGCCCTGCCCTCACGCCAGGCTTTCCCAAGCTCCACCTCCGCCTCGGGCCCCGCCCCCTCCACCGACCTTGCCTGGCCGCCTCCTGACTCAGGTTTTTGCTCGGCCCACGCGCCAGTCTTGCGGCTGACCTCACCTCTAGCCGTCCCCTGGACTACATTTGCTGCTTGACTGCGGTCAGACCTGACAGCTCCTCCTCCTGGATGTGAAAAGTGAGGAGTGGTCTGAGCATTGGGCATGACTGAACCACGCACCTGCTTACCGCAACAAAACACAGGAGCTTGCTAAAGCTGAGGGAAAGGGGCACCCCAAGTGCTGATCTGGTTTTCCTTTTTTTTGAAACAGGTTGGAGTTCGGTGGCGCTATCACAGCTCACTTGCAGCTTCCTGGGCTCGAGTGATCCTCTCGCCTCAGGCGTGCATCACCAAGCCTCCGAAATAATTACAACTAAGACCACACTAGTCAAAGTAAACTATCACATATTGACCCAAATACCCGGCTAATTTTTATTTTTTCTTTTTAGAGATGGGGGAAGTTGTCTTACAGACTAGTCTCAAACTCCTGGGCTCAAGCAGTCCTCCCACCTTGGCCTTCCAAAGTGTTAGGATTACAGGCGTGAGCACAGCTCCTGGCCAATGTGGTTTCTTTGCCAGAAACCAGGTCTTTCTTCCCTTTGGGGCTTCCATCCCCCAGAGGCCATCTCTTCCCCTCTTTTTTTTCCTCGACCACGGCCAGTCCTGCCCCTGAGAGTCCTCAGCCTGGAAGGCTTCCGGGCCTGGCCGGCTGTTTAAAGCTCTGGAGCTGCCCTTATCTGGTTGTAGACTTGCAGTTCTCTGAAATCCTTGTCGGCCCCAACAGCTCGATTGCAATAAATAACATTTCAGGAGAACTGCTTGAAAAATATCCAGTTCTTTCATGTCTCCAGATCAATGATACTCAAATGGAAAAAGCAGACGGAATGCCTGATTTGTATAACCACATTTCATTTAATAATATACTTTTATATTTAGAAAATAATGTCTTTTAAATATCAATCCCTAAAATATTTAATATATTGGACAATAATGTGTGCTTAAAATATTGACAAAGACTAGGTCATGCTGTGCAATCTCTCTTTGGATCGAGATTAGAAAAGCAAACACCAGGCCAGAGGCGATGGCTCACGCCTGTAACCCCAGCACTTTGGGGGGCCAAGGCGGGAGGATCACAAGGTCAGGAGTTCAAGACCAGGCTGGCCAATATGGTGAAACCCCATCTCTACTAAAAATACCAACGAATTAGCCGGGCTTGGTGGCGCATTCCTGTAATCCCAGCTACTCAGGAGGCTGAGGCAGGAGAATTGCTTGAACCTGGGAGGTGGAGGTTGCAGTGAGATGAGATTATGCCACTGCACTCCAGTCTGGGTGGCAGAGTGAGACTCCATCTCAAAAATAAAATAAAATAAAATGCACAGGCCAGTTGTGGTGGCTCACGACTGTAACCTCAACACTTTGAGAGGCTGAGGAGGGAGGATCACTTCAGCCTAGGAGTTCAAGATCAGCCTGGGCAACATAGAGACCTAGTCTATTAAAAAAAAAAAATTAACCAGGCTTAGTGGCATATGCCTGTAGTTCCAGCTATTCAGAAGGCTGAGGCAGTAAGATTACTTGAGCCCAGGAGATTGAGACTACAGTGAGCTGTGATCATGTCACTGCACTCCAGCCTGAGTGACAGAGCAAGACCTGTCTCAAAAAAAAAAAAAAAAAAAGGCTAGGAAAAAACTTTCCCATAATGCTAATACATGTAAATACTTAGTAGAATCACAATAGCATTTTAGTGTATTTTCCTAATTTTATAAACATCCTTGATACATTTTATTTGCTTTCAGTTAATTTTCCTGGGTCTTTTCTTTTTTGTTTGAGATGGAATCTTGCTCTGTCACCCACACTGGAGTGCAGTGGTGAGATCTGGGCTCACTGCAGTCTCCACCTCCCAGGTTCATGCGATTCTCCTGCCTCAGCCTTCCAAATAGCTGGGATTACAGGCATGTGCCACCACGCCCAGCTAATTTTTGTATTTTTAGTAGAGACAGGATTTCACCATGTTGGCCAGGCTGGCCTCAAACTCTTGACCTCAAGTGATCCGCCCGCTTTGGCCTCTGCTGGGATCACAGGTGTGAGCCACCGCGCCCGGCCTGCCCTTCCTCCATCTCCAAAACCAGCAAGAGTAATTTGAGTCCTTCCCACGTTGCACCACTCTGACCTCCTCTTCTGTCTCAGTCTTCCAATTTTAAGGACACGTGATTATATTCGGTCCAACTGGATGCTCTAGAATAAGAACCTTATTTTAAGGCCAGTTGATTAACAGCCTTAATTCCACCTGCAACCTAAATTCTCCTTTTTTGGCATCCTCTTGATGTAAGAGAGACATTCTTTCAGGGGAAGTTTTAGGGTTCCATGACAAACAGCACAATGAAACAGTTGATCAGAGCCCCAGTAGGAGATGATTCTGGGAACCATCCAAAAACAGACAAGTTGGGTGCAGTCCCACACACCTGTAATTCCAGCTACTTGTGAGGTTGAGGCTGGAGGATTGCCTGTGGCCAGGAGTTCAAGTCCCACCCGGGCAACATAGCAAGACCCTGTCTCTAAGAAAAAAAAAATAACAACAGACAAGAATCTCTGATGAAATCTCCTGGCTAGGCATGGTGGCTCAAGCAAGAGCTTTGGGTGGCCAAGGCAGGAGGATAACTTGAGGCCAGGAGTTGTGACCAGCCTGGGCAACATGGTGAGAACCCCCCATCTCTACAAAAATAAAAAAATAATAGAAGTTAGCTGGATATGGTGGTGCACACTTGTAGTTCTAGCTACTCAGGAGGCTAAGGTGGGAGAATTGCTTGAACTCAGGAGTTTGAGGCTGCGTGAGCTATGATTGCACCACTGCACTCCAGCCTGGGCAGCAGTGAGATCTCACCTGTAAATAAATAAGAATAAAAGAGAAATCTCCTCCTTTCGTCTCACAAATATTTACTGAGCATCCACAGGCACTGTTCTGGATTAAGTCCTGAACAAGGACAGGAGTCAATGGGATTGATTTTCTAGAAGAAATCACCAGTTCTTCACAGAAGGCAGTCTGATGATGGGAACTCTCGGCTCCCACAGTCACAGAAAGTTTTCCTTGTTGGCCCTAATTTCGAAGACTTTGCATGCCTTGATGCCTTCTGGATCTAGAATCCAGCAACAAGGAGCATCTTTACCAGTAAAAGACAGAGTATCCACGATCTTGCCTCCTGGTTGAAGATGTAGAAAGCCTGCTTCTCAGCTGTGAAGATGACAAACGGGAGCAAAGTAGAATGAATTCCTTCTTTTCATTCCCTAAATTGCTTGGCAAGGCCCAGAAAGATGAAAAATAATGTATTAGTCAGGGTTCTCTAGAGGGACCGAACTAATAGGATAGATGTATATATGAAAGGGAGTTTATTATGGAGTATTGACTCACATGATTGCAAGGTGAAGTCCCACAATAGGCCATCTGCAAGATGAGAAGCAAGGAAGCCAGTCTGAGTCCGAAAGCCTCAAAACTAGGGAAGGCGACAGTGCAGCCTTCAGTCTGTGGCCAAAGGTCCAAGAGCCCCTGGCAAATCACTGGTGTAAGTCCAAGAGTCCAAAAGCTGAAGAACTTGGAGTCTGATGTTTGAGGGCAGGAAGCATGCAGCACGGGAGAAAGATGAAGACCAGAAGACTCAGCAAGTCCAGTCCTTCCATCTTCTCCTGCCTGCCTTATTCTAGCCGTGCTGGCAGCTGATTAGATGGTGCCCACCTGAATTGAGGGTGGGTTTGCCTCTCCCAGCCCACTGACTCAAATGTTAATCTCCTTTGACAACACCCTCCCAGACACACCCAGGAACAGTACTTTGCATCCTTCAGTTCAATCAAGTTGACAATATTAACCATCACAAGTTCACCCCTTATCAACCTTGAACCCATACACATCTCCTGAAATCATACATAATCTTCAAATAAAGATAATAATAAGGTCATAATTATGCCTAACAGAATACAGCTATCCTTCATACAACCAGAAGTATACTAATCCTTAACCTAAATGCTATTTCATAAAGTTAACAACACTTAAATGCTGATATGAAGTCAATAAATCTTATGTCACATAACAAAGGAAAAATAAAGGAAATAAAATGAAGATATTTTCTTAGTACAAGTGTACACACGCACAAACATGTTTTTAACAAAAGAAAGAGGAAAGACTAATGACAATTACAGTCCTCATTGCTGCAACTGGTCATGTGGTCGCAGCTGGTCTTGACGACTACCTTCTTCTACTATTCATTCTGTATTCCCCTTGCCCTCAGCAAGCACCTCAACAGGTCATGGTTTTTTACCTGGTAGAGTGACCCAAACCTTCATTCCTGAAGGGTCTGGGCTATTTGTAGTCCTGCCTGAATTGGGTTGTTGTAGTTTCCCATTGACCTTAATCATAGGGCATGGTAATACTAAGAGACACCCTAATGGATCTCCTATATTCCATTCATACTCTTCCTTACCTTCATTGTTGAGTAGTAGACTGATGTCATCTTGGTAGTATGGCTCAATCATCCCAGCCAACACTGTAACTCCCTTCTTAACCTGTTGACTTAGAGGTAGGTGGAGCCCAAAGTGTCCAGGTGGCAATCTTAACTTCCAGCTTAACGGAATCATTGTTGTGTCTCCTGGTGGCAGCATTCCTCCTTCTGGAAGTAAGACCTCCAGGCCAGCAGGACATAACGTTGCAGGAACAGGAAGCAAAAATTTTGCTAGTAGGTCACTAGGGGTGATGATGAGTGGAGGTGATGGTGAGTGGTGCCACTTCCACTTCCACCCCTTGATTCCTGGATCTATGAATCCTCAAGGAGAAATCCACAGGAGAAATAGTGTCATACATTGGACGTGGATTCAGGGTATACACAGCCTGCTGGAGAACTTTTCCCCAGCCCTTCAAAGTATTGTCACCTAGTTGGCATTGTAATTGTGACTTTAAAAGGCCATTCCACCGTTGTATTAGTCCAGTTGCTTCAGGATGTTGGGGAACATGGTAAGGCCAGTGAATTCCATGAGCATGAGGCCACTGCTGCACTTCTTTAGCTATAAAGTGTGTGCCTTGGTCAGAGGAAATGCTGTGTGGAGTAACATGATGATGGATAAGGCATTCTGTGAGTCCACGGATGGTAGTCTTGGCAGAAGCATTGCATGCAGGATAGGCAAACCCATATCTGGAGCAAGTGTCTATTCCAGTGAAGACAAACTGCTGTCCTTTCCATGATGGAAGAGGTCCGATATAATCAACCTGCCAACAAGTAGCTGGCTGATCACCCCAAGGAATGGTGCCACATCAAGCGCTCAGTGTTGGTCTCTGCTGCTGGGAAATTGGGCAGTTAATGGTAGCCGTAGCCAGGTCAGCCTTGATGAGTAGAAGTCAATGTTGCTGAGCCCATTCATAACCTCCATCCCTGTCACCATAGCCTCTTTGCCTGGCCACAGCAGGCAAGATGCCTGTACATTGGCATCCTTCCCTTCATCTCTTATGCAGAGTGCACAGAATAACAGCTTTAGATAAAATTCAGCCCACAGGTACATTTTGTTTGGCCACACCATGATTTTTAAAAATTGAATTCATTACCAGAAATTTAAAAATTGATGAATTTCGCATATTTAAAAAATCACATTTTCAGTTCTCTCCAATTGGCCAGTCATACAAGGCCCTTTTGTCTACACTAACTCCATCCACTCATTTGCTTGCCTGGTTCCTGTAAGCATTGCAGTCTGCCATTGTGCTATAGAGGTTACAGAGAGAGTATGGATTCTACGTGATTTAGCTTATAAATTCATGGAGAATTCACATTGCTTCCATGTTTTCCTCTCCTGTGAAGGAAAAATTAAACTAACATGATTGTGAACCTGATATGCACCAGATTTGTTTTTTGAAAATTGTTGTGGTAAAATATACATGACGTTCACTCTCTTAGCCATTTTTAATTGTATAGCTCAGTAGTATTAAATACACTCATGTTGCTGTGCAACCATCACCACCATCCATTTCCAGAACTGTTCTCATCTTGCAAAACTGAAACTCTATACCCATGAAACAACAATTCCCCATTCCCCTCTCCCCCAGCCCCTGGGAAGCACTGTTCTACTCTCTGTCTCTATGAATTTCATTACTCTGTGTGCCTCATATATGTGGAATCATATAGTATTTATCTTTTCAGGACTGGCTTAGTTCACTTAGCATAATGTCTTCAAGGTTCATTCATGTTGTAGGATATGTCAGTATTTTTCTTTTTAAGGTGGAATAACATTCCATTGGATGCATAAACCACATTTTGCTTATCTGTTCATCCATTGGTGGACACTTAGGTTCCTTCCTTCTTTTGGCTATCACGAATAATGCTACTACGAACATGAGTGTGCAGATATCTCTTCAAGACTGTGCTTTCCATTCTTTTGGTTATTTACTCAGAGGTGAAATTATCGGATCATATAGTAATTCTTTTTTAATTTTTTGAGGAAATGTCATACTGATTTCTACAGCAGTGTGTGAGTCCATTCTCGCATTGCTGCAAAGAAATACCTGAGGCCAGGCGCTGTGGCTCATGCCAGTAATCCTAACACTTTGGGAGGCTAAGGCAGGTAGATCACCTGAGGTCAGGAGTTCAAGACCAGCCTGGCCAACATGGTGAAACGCTGTCCCTACTAAAAATACAAAAAATTAGCCGGGTGTGGTGGTGTGTGCCTGTAATCCCAGCTACTCGGGAGGCTGAGGCAGGAGAACTGCTTGAACCCAGGAGGCGAAGGTTGCGGTGAGCCGAGATTGTGCCACGCACTCCAGCCTAGGCGACAGAGTGAGACTCCGTCACAAAAAAAAAGAAAAAAAAAGAAATACATGAGACTGGGTAATTTACAAAGTGGTTTAAGTGGTTCACAGTTTTGTAGGCTTTATAGGAAGCATGATGCTGGCATCAGCTTGCCTTCTAAGGAGGCCTCAGGAGGCTTACAGTCATGGCAGAAGATGAAGGAGAAGCAGGTACATCACATGGCAAAAGCAGGAGCAAGAGAGAGAGTGGAGGGGAGGGATGCCATACACTTTTAAATGACCAGATATCTTAAGAACTCAGAATAAGAGCTCACTTATCACCAAGGGGATGGCCAAACCATTCATGAGGGATCCACTCCCGTGATCCAAACACCTCCCACCAGGCCCCACCTCTAGCACTGGGGATTATAGTTCAACATGAGATTTGGTGGGGACACATATCAAACTATGTCAGTGACATAGGCAGACCTGCAAAAGCTAAGAATTACATTTTTCTTATGAGAATTAAATGAATTAAATATCATATAATAAGAAGCAACTGAAGTTAATCATGAATATTAACATGTAGGCTAACAATAGACCCTTAAGGGACTTAATTATTTAAAAACTCTGAGTATGACTAGTTTTATAGTTATAAATTTGATAATCTCAATGAAAGAAAAATTTCCCTTCAAAATTATCAAATTTAATTCAAAGTGGAAGAGATCTGGAATGCCTTTTTTAAACTCTAAAAGAAACTGTTGCCCAAGTGGGGTGGCTCACGCCTGTAATCCCAGCACTTTGGGAGGCCAAGGCGGGTGGATCACCTGAGATCAGGAGTTCAAGACCAGCCTGGCCAATATAGTGAAACTCCGTCTCTACTAAAAATACAAAAATTAGTGGGGCATGGTGGCACATGCCTGTAATCCCAGCTACTCGGGAGACTGAGGCACGAGAATTGCTTGAACCCAGGAGGCAGAGGTTGCAGTCAGCCGAGATCACACCACTGCACTTCAGCCTGGGCAACACAGCAAGACTCCGTATCAAAAAGAAATTGTTAAAGTTACTCAAAAAATTGATACAATAAAAGATACTTAGATACTTGAATATTTTAAGTACATTATTTCATGTTTTCAAGGAAAAACTAATTACCACAAGAAAACTGTGAATCTGAAAAATAACTTGTACTAAGAATACTTAACTCATCAAATTAATAATGAAAAGACAAACAACCCAAATTTTGAAATGGGCAACAGTACTAAATAGACACTTCACAAAAGAAGACACATAAATGAGCACATAAAAAAGTGCTTAACATCATTAGTCACCAAGGAAATGCACATTAAAGTCCAATGACATCTCACTTCACATTAATATATAGTTTGGCTAAGAATTTCAAAGGACTGACACACACCAAATGTTGGGAAGAATATGAAGCCCCTGGAACTCTCTCATATACTGCTGGTGAGAATTTAAAATGATAAAACTATTTTGAAGCTCACTCTGTTAGTTTTTCATAAAGCTAAACATGTCCTTGCTGTGTGATCCAGCAACTTCAGTTTTAGGTATTTACTCAAGAGAAATAAAAACATATGTCCACAAAATGACTTAAGTGAGTATGTTCATAAAGGCCCAAACTGGAAATAATTACTTGTTTATGAACAGGTAAATGGATAAACATATTGTGGTATACTCATACAAGAGAATAGTAGTCAGCATTTAAAAGGAATGAACTACTGATACATGCAACAGAAGCCAGACACTAAAGAGTACATACCGTATTATTTCATTTATATAAAATTCTACCACAGAAAAAATTAGCCTATGATGATAGAAATCAAAATAGTGCTTGCCTTGGGGGCAAATGAGAAGATGGTGAAGGAAAAGTCGCATGATAATATTTTCTGGGGTCTTGGAAATTCTCTGTGTTTTGATTGACATGGTGGTTTCATTGGTGTATAAATTTGTCAAAATTCTTTGAACTATTCAAATAAAAGCTGTTCATTTTAATATAATAATTATACCTCAATTAAAGAGTATTTTTTTTTGGCTGGGCATGCTGGTTCATGCCTGTAATCCCAGCCCTTTGGGAAGCCTAGGTGGGTGGATTGCTTGAGTCCAGGAGTTGGAGGCCACACTGGACAACGTGGTGAAAACTTATCTCTACAAAAATTAGCCAAGTGTGGTGGCATGCACCTGTAGTCCCAGCTACTGGGGAGGTTGAGGTGGGAGGATCAGTTGAGCCTGGGAGGTTGAGGCTGCAATGAGCCATGATTGCACCACTGCACTCCAGCCTGGGCGACAGCAAGACTCTGTCTCAAAAAAAAGAAAAAAAAAAGAATATTTTTAAAAGTCCATTATTTCCTCACTGGTTTAAGATGCTGCTTTGTAATGTATTACCTTTTCAAATTCAGTTTAGTCTATTTTTGTATTTTAAAATGTTCTATATATTGAGCCATTATCAAAATCTTTTCTTTTTTTTTTTTTTTTTTTTTTGAGGCGAAGTCTTGTTCTCTCGCCCAGGCTGGTGTGCACTGGTGCGATCTCGGCTCACTGCAACCTTCCCCTTCCCAGGTTCAAGCAATTCTCCTGCCTCAGCCTTCTGAGTAGCTGGGATTACAGGCGCATGCCACCACGCCTGGCCAATTTTTGTATTTTTAGTAGAGACGGGGTTTCGTCATGTTGGTCAGGCTGGTCTTGAACTCCTGACCTCATGATCTGCCCACCTCAGCCTCCCAAAGTGCTGGGATTACACGTGTGAGCCCCCTCACTCGGCCTCAAAATGTTTTGAATATAGAAACTGAATAATATATTTTAATACCTGGTAAGGTTAGCCTCTAGCCTTAGCATTGTTTTTTTATTTTTTTCCATGACTTTTCTGGTTATTTTTGTTTCTCTGTTCTTCCAAATAAATTTTATAATCAACCTATCTAGTTCCAGGTGAAAAGGTAGATGGCATTTTTATTGGAATTGCTTTATATTTATTTATTTCTTATATTTTTTGTAGAGACAAGAGTCTCACTATGTTAATTAGGCTGGTTTTGAACTCCCGCCCTCAAGCAATCCTCCTGCCTCAGCCTCCCAAAGGGCTAGGATTATAGGCATGAGCCACCTTACCAAGCCTGCTTTGCGTTTATAAATGAGTTTTATAATACCTTATATAAAACCTCATCTTTATAAGATTGAATCTTCTTATCCAGCAACTTGGCACGTCTTTCTATTTTTTCAAATTCATTTTTATGAGTTCAGAATTATTTTGTAGTTTTCATCTTTTGGACATTATCTCTTATTTTTATGCCTGGTATTTCATGTGCTGTAATAAATGGAGTCTTGTTTTCCATTATGTCTTCTGTTTCTAGTTTGTATGTATGCATGTCTTTGGTGTTTATATGTTAATTTGATTGTAAACATTTGGTACTTTACTACATTTTCTTGTTTGTATGAGTTTTCTCACCAATTCTTCAAGGTTTTCCAGACATAATCATGACCTCTGTAAATAGCATTTATTGGCTAATGCTGCCAACACTATGTTTTATGGTAGAGGACATAATGAAATCTTTGTTTTTTTCATTGCTTTAGCAGAAAAGCTACTAAGATGCTGACTTTTGGGCCATGATATTTTTTTATCACGTTAAGGATATATCTATCAATTCCTAGTTTACTGAATGTTTTGTAGTAAAAAAAGTACACCAATATTGATTTTGCTAAATGCCTTTTCTGCATCTGTAGAGATGATCACATATTAATGAAACACTTTGCATTCTCAAATTTCAATTTGACATTGAAACACTGCATTCTTAAAATCAACCCCACTTGATCACAATGCAGCATTTAATCTGCTGTCAGGGTCTATTTTAAGTTTTCTGCATTGAAATTCTTAAGGGAGAATTGTCTGTGGTTTTCTTTTATTGGAATAAAAATCTTTGAAATTTATTCCAAACAAATATGAAATGTATTGGAATAAAAACAATGCAATCTTTGTCAGGTTGGGGGATTAATAGAGTAAGTGCTTCCTAAAATGAAATGTCCCGAAATAGTTTAAGTAACAATGGAATTAGCAGATCCTTAAAGATTATGTAGTCCTTTGTGATATCATTTGGCTTAGTGTTTTTTTGTTTTTGTGAAAGAACTATTCAGCCTTTTCATTTCCTCCTCAGAAATTAGTTTTAGACTTTCTGTTTCTACTGGTTTCAATTTTAGTAAGTTGTATTTTTCTAAAAAATACCCATTTCTTCTAGATTTTCATACTTATTTGCACAGAGTTGAACAAAGTACTTTCTTCTTAAATTGCTTTCTGTTTTTATTTCTATATGTATTTGTGTTTTCTCTTCTTTAAAGCTTAAATTAGATAAGAGTTTGTGTATTTTTTGTGTTTTTCAAATATCTAGCTTTTAAATTTATTATTTTTACTCTTCTGTTTTCCAAATCTTTATTTATAATTTTATCTTTATTAATTCCTTTTTGCTTCTCTTGGTTTACTCTGCCATTTTGCTTTCTATTTTGGACATTACATTTATTTATATTTATGCTTTAATTTTTATTGTGCCAGATACTTAAAGGCGTAAATTTTCCTGTAATAACTGCTCTTTGGGAAAAATTCTCAAACCATGTTTTTCCTCTGCTTTCACACCACACAGCAGTCGACACGGAAGATGTCTGTGACCAAATGTGTGAAGTTTTTTCCCCACCAACAAGCAGTGGACACCAGCTGCATACCCTCCAATTCCATTCTGATACTATCTACTTGGAGATAGCATCAGTTCCCACAGGTTGAGGGCTCTTAGTCCCTTAAACTAGTCTCCCTCCCTTTAGACACCCAGTGGCAAGTCCGAGACTCTGGAACTTCTGACTGATTGGCTTCAAGTTGGGGCTTCCAACTGAGCATGGTGGCTCATGCCTGTAATCCCAACACTTTGGGAGCAGGAGGATCACCTGATGACAGGAGTTTGCCACCAGCCTGGGCAACACCTTGAAATCCCATCTGTATTAAATAAAAAAAGTTGGGGTTACCATGACCCTCTTTGGGATTGATTAA
Organism: Symphalangus syndactylus; assembly: GCF_028878055.3. Classification (NCBI taxonomy): domain Eukaryota; kingdom Metazoa; phylum Chordata; class Mammalia; order Primates; family Hylobatidae; genus Symphalangus; species Symphalangus syndactylus. The sequence goes on from NC_072426.2 coordinate 89,641,500, forward strand.
TTTGCTGGAGTGGCTCTTAAAACTCAAAAAAAACTTATATTTAATGGTTTGTTTTATTTTATTTATTTTATTTTATTTATTTTTTTCCAAGATGGAGTCTTGCTCTGTTGCCCAGGCTGGAGTGCAGTGGCACGATCTCAACTCACTGCAACCTCCACCTCACAGGTTTAAAAAATTCTCCTGCCTCAGCCTCTGGAGTAGCTGGGATTACAGGTCAGGCCAACATGCCCAGCTAATTTTTGTATTTTTAGTAGAGATGGGGTTTCACCATGTTGGCCAGGCTGGTCTCGAACTCCTGACCTCATGATCCACCTGCCTCGGCCTCCCAAAGTGCTGAGATTACAGGTGTGAGCCACCACGCCTGGCCTAATGGCTTATTTTAAAGGATATAACAAAGGATACAGATGAAGAGATGCATAGGCAGAGGTGGGGGGGAGGGGTGTGCCACGCCTCAGAAACTTCCAGGTATTCAGCTACCTGGAACCTCTCTGAACTCAGGCCTCTTGGGTTTTCATGGAAGCTTCAGGACCTCAGCATTCTTCCCCCAGGGAATGGCGTGGAATCCTCTCTGGAATAAGGGTCTTAGGACCCACAGTCAGAAATGAGGAAAGATTAGAGCCCTGCCTTGGGGTAGGTGAAAGAAGGGCAGGAGAAGGTCAGAGAGATTCTGTTTCCTGAGACCTAACACACCCAACATTGTAACAGAAGACTAACAAAAGTTATGGGAGTTATGGGCCAGGAACTGTGGAAAAAGAACAATATACATATCATAACAACACACACAGCTACTTTAGCATTATCACAGAGATTATACGTCTTGTTTTTATTATTATTTTCAAGAAATTCAATAATTTTACTTTTTAATTTTCCAAGGAGCTGCTTAAAAGAGTATTTTTAAATTACCAGAAAAAAGGAATTTTCAGATTAAAAAATCTGTCATTGATTTCTAGTTTTGTTGCATTATGATCAGATAATGCAATTTTTAATTTCTTTTCTTTTCTTTTTTTTTTTTTTTTGAGACGGAGTCTCACTCTGTCGCCCTGGCTGGAGTGCAGTGGCATGATCTCAGCTCACTGCAAGCTCCGCCTCCTGGGTTTACGCCATTCTCCTGCCTTAGCCTCCCGAGTAGCTGGGACTACAGGCGCCCGCCACCATGCCCGGCTAATTTTTTTTGTATTTTTAGTAGAGACGGGGTTTCACCATGTTAGCCAGGATGGTCTCGATCTCCTGACCTTGTGATCTGCCCACCTCAGCCTCCCAAAGTGCTGGGATCACAGGCATGAGCCACTGCGCCTGGCCGCAATTTTTAATTTCTATTCTTTGGAATTTCTTGAGATTTTCTTGGTGGCCTAATATTTGGTCAATTTTCATGAATGTTTTATGTTCATTTGAAAAAGAAGGTAATTTCTCTTTTATATATATACATAATTCAATATTGTTTGGTAGGATCTGTTATTTTGCCCTCCCCATTTAACAACAAATAAGAAACCAAAATTGCGAGACACTAGAGAACAACCTCTAACATGGAAACTAGAGACCCAGGCAAATAAACCTGAAAGGACCTGGAAACTCCAACAGGAAGAAAACTATCCCTCTTATGCTTCCTTCCTAAAAGCTATAAATGACACGTCCAGAGAAATAAGAAAAAATATTGCATCCATGAAACAAGAATAGATGTCATAAAAAACACAAAAGAGGCCTGCGAAATGAAGAAGATAATAGCAGTGATGAAAACTCAATAGAAGAGCTAGAAAATAAAGTTGAGGATATCTGCAAATGGGAGCAAACAGAAAAAGAGATTGAGAACAGGAGAAAAAGATGATCTTGGAGGCTTGCCAAATTCCTGGGCCACTAAGGGGAAGCCCGTCACTGGCAGCTGAGCTGTGAGGAGGGATTCGTGGTGAGACATGGGCTTACGGGGTTCCCTACACTGGGCAGGGCAGGCAGGGGACATGACCACTGCTGCAGACTCCTTTCCCACCACTCGGCCTGCCCTGCTGAGTTGCCTCTGCGTGCGGGACGCCCCTTCTCTGGTCTGATATCCCTCCTGGGCACTTGTCCAGAACCCCCAAAAGCCCCTTCCTCCATTCAGATCTATTCCAGGCCACACACCACCAATGGGACCATTCATCACTGGTCAGGTTCCCAGCCTCAGGACCCAGAGACCTTGGCCCTGTTCCCTACTCCCAGTCATGTCTTAGCGTGCCAGCTCCAAATCTCTCTAGTACCACTCCTGCAAACACTCATTTTGCTTCCTTTCTCTCATAATAAGTCTTAACGTCCTCTCAGGTAAAGCTTCTCAAAAAGGAGCTCTAACTGTTAACAAAGAAAAAAGTGTCTTCCCTCTAAGTTAAGGAGCACCTACCAGTCTTCAGAAACACAAAGACCAATCTCTACTTCTATTGATGAGAGAGGAAATGCCTCCATTCCTTCCAGATGAGTCACTATTCGTGAAGGTGGACAGAAGGCTACTTGTTAAAGCAGCAATATGCGGGCTTCATTTTTATACCCTAGAATAAAACGTGGAATTCCACGTGGCTCTTAAAACAAATGCAGTAAGTATATGCGTAATGAGGTGGGAAACTACCAGGAAGTATCTTTGTTTTTTTGAGACGGAGTCTCACTCTGTCACCCAGGCTGGAGTGCAGTGGCTCAATGTCAGCTCACTGCAATCTCCGCCTCCCAGGTTCAAGCAATTCTCCTTCCTCAGCCTCCTGAGTAGCTGGGATTACATGTGCCCGCCACCACGCCTGGCTGATTTTTGTATTTTTAGTAGACACGGGGTTTCACCATGTTGGCCAGGCTGATCTTAAACTCCTGACCTCAAGTGATCCGCCCGCCTCGGCCTCCCAAAGTGCTGGGATTACAGGCATGAGCCACCACCCCTGGAAACTACCAGAAAGTATCTTTAAGTGAAAAAACAAGTTTCTCTGTGCCTGGGAATTGCACAGCCTCATCACCTTGCTGTAAATCCTGGCTCTGCCACTTGTCATTTCCATGTTGTGAGGTTTTGGGCAAGCTACTTTATTTTTCTGTCCCCTAGTTTTCATGTTTGTAAATGGGGAATAAATTAGGTTGCTATGAGAATTAAGTGAGTTTACATATGTAAGCCTGGCACGTAGGAAGTGCTAAATAACTAGATATTACAACATGCTCCCATTTATGTGAAAAATTTAAGACGTTACCAAGAAATAGGCTCACTGTCTGATGCACATAGAAGACAATACTAGGGCACCAGCTTTTGTAAAAATAAAAGGCTCTATTGCAAGGTCAACCAGCAAGGAGATAAAAGGCTGGACTCAGATCTGTTCCCCCGATTTGGGGCTTAGGTCAAACTACTTTTTTGTTGTTGTTGAGACAGGGTCTCACTAGGTTGCCCTGGCTGGAGTACAGTGGTGCAATCACAGCTCACTGCAGCCTTCACCTCCGAGGCTCAAGCCATTCTCCCACCCCAGCCTCCCTAGTAGCTGGGACTACAGGCACATGCCACAACACCTGGCTAATTGTTAAATTTTTTGTGAGACAAGATCTCACTATGTTGCTCAGACTGCTCTTGAACTCTGGGCCTCAAGTGATCCTCCTGTCTTGGCCTCCCAAAGTGCTGGGATTACAGGTGTGAACAACTGTGACTGGTCTAATATATATTTTTTTATTTTTATTTTTGAGATGGAGTTTCACTCTTGTTGCCCAGGCTGGAGTGCAATGGCGGGATCTTGGCTCACCGAAACATCTGCCTCCCAGATTCAGGTGATTCTCCTGCCTCAGCCTTCAGAGTAGCTGGGATTACAGGCATGTGCCACCACGCCCAGCTAATTTTGTATTTTTAGTAGAGATGGGGTTTCTCCATGTGGGTCAGGCTGGTCTTGAACTCCCAACCTCAGGTGATCCACCCGCCTTGGCCTCCCAAAATGCTGGGATTACAGGTGTGAGCCACTGTGCCCGGCGAGTAAATTTTTTTACACTAATAACATATTTTCATGTTATTATTCTTTTTATTCTTTTTTTTTTTTTAAAGAAACTCAGTCTATCAACATGAATTTTAAGAGGACACCATTCAGCCCATAATGGCAGGAAAAGAGAAATTCCTTTATTTGACTATAACTAATCTGGATTTTTTCCTGAGTCTCTATCCGCTGTTTTTTGAGAAAAAATAATTACAAAATATTAATCTATTTAAAACTTGGATATAGGTGATCTTTCGAATAATACTGTTTAAGAAGTCTTCAATAAATGTTGGATTAAAAAGGCCCAAGATCTCAATGGCTGCCTCCAGTTTTGCTTTTATTTCTAAGATGGTGTCTAAACATATGGAGAGAGGTTGTAGCTTTCAATACCTTATGGCAGCATTTGGGAGAAGTTGTGCTTCTGCACTAGGAAAAAGTAGAGAGTTGACCTGCTGTTTCGGGGCAAATGGGAGTGCCAAAAGCCCATGGTAAGGATGAAGCCAGCTGGACGTCCTGGGTGGAGTGGGGACTTGGAAAACTTTTCTGTCTTACAAGAGGACTGTAAAATGCACCAATCAGCGCTCTGTGGCTAGCTAGAGGTTTGTAAAATGCGTCAATCAGTGCTCTGTAAAAATGCACCAATTAGTGCTTTGGGGCTAGCTAGAGATTTGTAAAATGGACCAATCAGCACTCTGTAAAATGGACCAATCAGCAGGATGTGGGCAGGGACAAACAAAGGAATAAAAGCTGGCCGCCGCAGCGTGGAGCGGCAACCTGCTGGGGTCCCCTTCCACCCTAAGGAAGCTTTGTTCTTTTGTTCTTCACAATAAATCTTGCTGCTGCTCACTCTTTGGGTCCGTGCCATCTTTAAGAGCTGTAACACTCACCAGGAAGGTCCACAGCTCCATTCTTGAAATCAGCGAGACCACGAACCCACCGGAAGGAACAAACTCCGGACACAATGGGACCAGGTAATATTAAAAAAAAAAAAACAAAAAACGCATTTATGGCAGCAGGGAAAAATTGGGGTCATCAAGTGGGATGTCTCCTGCTTCCTTTGGTTGTTGAAGCAGTATCCCCTGCCTATCTTTCCAGGCAGAAGACTCCAGCCACAGTCACAAGAAATGTTTCTCTTGGCTTATTCAAAGTTCAGTAGCTCTCCCTGATGCTCAACCTCATTCTCAGTCAGTGGATCCTTCTGAGGTCTGCCTGCCACCCAACTCCGTCCCATCTGGGAAGTTGGCCCAGTAATGGGCCAGGTAGGAAAGGGATGATGGATGATCCCCAGTCTAGGAGAACTGAGGACATTGTGGAGAGAACTTGGGATTCCCAGTTGCCATGCAGAGGATATAGCGAATATAATTTATGTGAGCTGGCATCTGCCTCAGCCTGACGTAGTGGATAGGGCTCAGAAGCAGCTTCTCCAAGCAGTATGGATACCCTAAGTCAGTTGGCAGCCCCTGAGCACTTCCTGACCCATCGAGCTTAGAGCTGGGCCGGGGACCAGGAACCAGCAACCCAGAAAGGCTTCTCTCAAAAACTACAAAAATTGCCCTGGATCTTTAAGCTGGGTAAACATACCCATGCCCCACCGCCCAGTGGTGGTGCCAGTGATGGGAAACCATCAGTATAGTGACGCAGTGTCACCTCCCTCACTTCTTCCCAACTGGCTCCTATGCCAATTCTGCCTCCAATTTTCTTGGTACCTGGGGTCAGCCATGGATAGGATCCTCATCCCAGGCCTCTGGCCAGTAGCCAGTTCTTCCAACAGAGATCAGAAAAGGATGAGTGCCTCTGAGGAGTGAGTGGCCTGCTCATGTGGAGAGAGGCTGGAAGTCTGTTCCTGCCACTGTGGGTCAGCAGGTGTTAGGCTGAGGCTCTATGCGCATGTAGGTTCCCATGGAGTCAGCTGGGTAACCTGGGCATATTAGAATCCAACCTCCTGAAAGAACAGTTCCAAAATCCTCTGTACCCCTCTGCTCCATTCTACCTGCACACTCCACACTCTTCTCTCTGGCTCATGCACCGAGCAGGGTGGAAGTTTCAAGCTGAAGTATTTCCTACAGGTTGGAAAGGCAGGAAATAAGAATAGCAGACACCTTCATAATCAACATCTATAAATTAACCATTGCCATTGCTGGCAGCAGAGGTTCAAAAAATAAACATTAAAATATATGTATTTTCTTTCTTTCTTTTTCCTTGTTTTTAAAGAGATGAGGGCTTGCTCTGTCGCCCAGGCTAGAGGGCACTGGAATGAACATAGCTCACTGCAGTCTTGAACTCCCGAGCTCAAGTGATTCTCTCACCTCACCTTCTGGAGTAGTTGGGCTTGCAGGTGTGCACCACCATGCCTAGCTAATTTTTAAAATTTTTTTGTGGAGACAGGGTCTCACTGTGTTTACCAGGCTGATCTCGAACTCCTGATCTCAAATTATCCTCCCACCTCAGCCTCCCTAAGTGCTGGGATTACAGGCATGAGCCATGGTGTCCGGCCTTAAAAGTCTATTTCTGAGGGGATGGTGGTTCATTACTTAAGATAGATAGAGATTTAAATTAAAAAAAAAAAGCAAAATTCAACATGACATAAGCCATGACTAGATCAGAATTTACTTCTCCCCCATGGAAAAGTCATGATGGATGTGGTCCAAGGTTGGTATGGGGGCTGGATTCCTTCAAGTTTTTTTGCAGTCCCTCATTCCTAGATTCTGGCCCTTGACAAAGATTCTTTTCTCAGCCAAATTTTACTCAGACTCCTCGGAATTCTTTCTTGAGACAGGGTCTCGCTCTGTTACACAGGCTGGAGTGCAGTGGTACAATCATGGGTGAGCTCACTACAGCCGTGACCTGGGCTCAAGCAATCCTTCTTCCTCAGCTTCCCAAGTAGCTGGGACTACAGGCATGCGCCACCATGCCCAGCTAATTGAAAAAATATATATTTTTGTAGAGACAGGGTCTTGCTGTGTTGCCTAGGCTGGTCTCAAACTGGTGACTCAAGCAATCCTCCCACCTTGACCTCCCGAAGTGCTGGGATTACAGGGGTGAGCCACCGGGCCCAGCCCCTAAGTTCTTTTTTAACCAAGTCTAACTTTTGGACTTTTGTGTTTGTCTCTGCATTGAATTAGGGGGGAAGAGGCTAAATTTTTAGGCAGTGGTAATTACGCAACCCGCTAAGAGGTCCCGTGTTTGAAACTTACATGTATGATGAAGGTGTAACAAAATTGAGACGCCATGCAGCCCTGGGCCCTGAGAAGGATGCTGACTTTCTTGTGCAAAGTGACCCCTTGTTTATCTTAAAAGAGAAGCATGCATATTAAGCAGGAAGGATTGCTGATTTGATATCGCTGATCTTGGTCCTGGTGGTATAAATGCCGTTTATCTGATATGGCTGGGAAGGTTTTGTGAATCTGGGCTCCTTGCCAGGCACCAGCATGTCATTGTTGAAAGTCCTCAGGCTCCCTTACAGGAAGAGCCATTTCCCTTTTCAGCTCGGCGGTTCTTCGGAGAAATGAAAAGTTGTGTGGCTAGAATGGCTCATTTCTCTCCATCACTGGCAAGAAGGCCAGGGAGAGGGGTGGGGATGGTGCAAGTCTCTGAGGAGGGTGGGCAGAGGGTACCTCTTGTTAGAAACTGCAGTACAGGCAGCAGAGGGCAGGTTTGGAGACACTGCCAGAATGGCCGAAGACATTTTTTTCCAAGAGTCAAAGCCAAAGAAAAGTGATAGCAATAACAAAAATGAGCAGCTCTCTGTGCACTGAAATGGAGCACTCTCCAAGCTATGATGTCAATGGGGAAATGCCAGATACCAAGCAATCTGTATAGTATGCTCAATCTGTATAGAAGAAAAGAAATATGTGTATATACATAAATATTTATAAATTCACAGGTCATCTCTGGGAAGATACTCAAGAAACTGGTAACAATGGTTACTTTCACAGAGGAAGATTCCATTACTATGAGATGTGGGCGAAAGGGGACTTAATTTCTACTGTATATATACCCTGTGTAGCTTTTCAATGCTGTACCATGTACATAAAATACCTATTCATAATAGGAAATCAATACAAATTAGAAAATAACAATAAGAAAACACAACTGAAAGGTACCAGAGTCAGTGGTTGAAGCAAGCAGGCTTGAGGGAGGAAAGAGCAGGCAGCACTGGGAACCAAGAATGTGAGATGCAGAAAAGCCAGGAGTTGGGACCACAGTATGATGTGAATAAGCCATGAGAGCAGGTGGGTGAGTGAGCGTCAGAGAGAGGGAGCTGTTCTCTGGGGCTGAGCATTCATGGGATAGGGGGATGGGAGCAGACAGTTAAACCCCATCATAACTCACTTAAAATGGTCCAGAAAAATTCAATCTCGTAAAATGTATGGGATCATGTTATTGAGAGGCTAATGAGATGAAAAGATGCACAGGTCTTGTAATTGTTTTTTGTTTTTTTTTTTTTTTTTTTTTTTTACATTATCTAGAATCATTAAGAAATGAGATGGCTTTAGAGAGCCAAATTTTATTCTTTTTTCCAAAAAAATTATTTTTATTTTTTTAGAGACAGGCTTTCGCTCTGTCACCCAGGCTGGAGTACAGTGGCATAATCATAGCTCATTGTAAACTCAGCTTACTGGGCTCAAGTGATCCTCCTACCTCAGGCTTCTGAGTAATGGGGACTACAGGTGCATGCTGCCATGTCTGGTTAATGTTTTAAAAAATTTTCGTAGGCTAAGCACGGTGACTCACACTTGTAATCTCAGCACTTTGGGAGGCAGTGGTGGGAGAATTGCTTGAGCTCAGGAGTTCAAGACCAGCCTGGGCAACAGAGTTATACCCCATCTCTACAAAAATTAGAAAAATCAGCCAGGTGTGGTGGCACACCCTTCGTCAAGAAGACTACCAGTTACCAGGAGGCTCAGGTGGAAAGCAGTGAGTCATGATTTTTTTTTTTTTTTGTAGAGACAAAGTCTCACTCTGTTTCCCAGGCTGGTCTCAAATTCGTGGCTTCAAGTGGTGATCCTCCCGCTTCAGCTTCCCAAAGTGCTGTGATTACAGCCATGACCCCACTGCACCTGGCCAGGACAAGTGTTTATAGCTGGCAGTTCCCCAAATCCATCCAGGTCCTGGCTGCATTTGGTGCTATCTGTAACAAAGATTCTGTCCTCGACCAAACCTGAGTCAGCCTCCTCTGACTTCTCTTCTTGACTAGGTCCCCACCTTGGCCTCTGTCTTTGGGCCACTTAGTCCAGCAAGATCCTGCTGAGTCAGTTTAGTGGAACTGCCCCACCTTGGTAGTGATTACTGTCAATATCGGATCAAATTCCTCACTCCCCACCCCCAATTCACATTATTTATCATGCTGGCCTGCCTTCAGCAAACAAGAATCCTGTTGAGTCAAAAACGAAAGATAGAAAGGGCTGGTAAGGATATGAAGAAAAGAAAATTCTTGTGCACTGCTGGTAGAAATATAAATTGGTGCCACCATTATGGTAAATAGTATGGTAGTTTCTCAGAAAATTAAAAATAGAACTACCATATGACTCACCAACCCCACTTCTGGGTATTTATCTAAAGAAATTGAAATCAGGATCTCAAGGAGATACCTGCACTCCCATGTTCATTTCAGCATTATTCACAATAGCCAAGGTATGGAAACAACCTACACATTTCCATATGAACGAATAAGGAAAACATGGTATAGATGCATTATGGAATATTATTCAGCCTTAAAAAAAGAAGAAAATACTGCCATTGGGACAACATGGATGTATCTGGAGGATATTATGCTAAATGAAATACACCAGACACAGAAAGATAAATACTATCTGATCTACAACTTACATGTGGAATCTAAAAAACTCATAAAAACAGAAAGTAGAATGGTGATTTCCAGGTGCTGGACGAAGTGGGAAATTGGGAGGTGATGGTCAAAGGGTACAAAATTTCAGTTAAGAAAAATAAGTTCTGGAGATCCACTATACAGCAGATGCCTATAGTTAACAATACCGCATTGTATACTTAAAATTTTCTAAGACGGTGGCTCTTACATTAAGTGTTCTTACTACACACATACATGCGTGCATACACACACACACACACACACACACACAAATAATAATAATAATAATAAAGACAGTTAGAGGAAACTTTGGGAGGTGATGGATATGTTTATGACCTTGATGATGGTGACAGCCCCACGGCTGTATATTCATCCCCAAACTCATTGAGTTATATACATTATATATGTACGGCTTTTTTCATGTCAATCATGCCTCAATAAAGTGGTTTTTTTTAAAAAAAAAAAGAGTTGGTCTAGCAAGAGCCCCCTTAGCTTTGATGTTTCCTCTGAAGAATTTTCCATCCGCTAACTACCATTTCACTCAGCTAAACATCCCATTTGTCCTTCTTGTATTTAGAGTGGAGCTTGATCTCTATCCTCCACACTGCAAAACCCTCATTGCAGTAACTCCTCTTGAGAAAAGCCTTCCTACCATCCTTAACAAGTGTCTTAAGTAATGTTTCTTTAATATCTGCTAGTAGATGACTGCCTCAACTTAAATATGAGGGCGATGCTAGGTTCTATGGCTGATTTAGACATCCAAGACAGAAGCAATCATCTCAGGTGTATTAGTCCATTTTCATGCTGCCATAAAAAACTGTCCAAGACTGGGTAATTTATAAAGGAAAGAGGGTTCAGCATTTCTGGGGAGGCCTCAGGAAACTTACAATCATGGTGGAAGGCAAAGGGGAAGCAAGGCACCTTCTTCACAAGGTGGCAGGAAGGGGAAATGCCAAGAGAAGAGGGAAGAGCCCCTTATAAAACCATCAGATGTTGTGAGAACTCACCCTCACAAGTGCAGCATGGGAGAAACTGGCCCCATGATTCAATTACCTCCACCTGGTCTCTCCCTTGACACATGGGGATTATGGGGATTATAATTCAAGATGAGATTTTGGTGGGGACACAAAGCCTAACCATATCATCAGGAATCTCGGGGCTGGTTGGTATCGAGTTGATGGGGGAGAATGGGTCAGGAGAATCCCGGAAAGTTGGTAGTCATGTTCTCTTCATTTCACTGCCCAATCTCTCCTCCTCTTAACATCCTCCTTCCTCTGTGGGAGATAATAATTTTAGCTTGCCCTATTTGAAAAGGAAGAGAGAGTTCAGAAGAGGGAAGAAATAAAGCACCAATCTCAATAGATCTAAATATGCATTGCCTTCAAATTCACATTATTTATGGCGCAAACTACAGCAGGATTTTCATGTCTTTAGAAATTAAAAGACGGTGATAATACTACATGTTGAAGTAATGGATACAGTCAAATCATATAAAAAGATAAGCTTCTGGCCTGGATGCAGTGGCTCATGCCTGTAATCCTAGCACTTTGGGAGGCCGAGGCAGTTGGATCACCTGAGGTCAGGAGTTTGAGACCAGCCTGGCCAACATGGTTAAACTCCATCGCTACTAAAAATACAAAAATTAGCTGGGCGTGGTGGTGGGCGCCTGTAATCCCAGCTACTCTGGAGGCTGAGGCAGAGAATTGCTTGAATCCGGGAGGCGGAGTTTGCAGTGAGCTAAGATCACGCCATTGCACTCCAGCCTGGGCAACAGAGCAAAAACTCCATCTCAAAAAAAAAGGAAAAAAAAAAAAGAAAAGTATAAGCTTCTAGCTTCAGATGTTTTATTATATAAGAAGAAAGATGCGAGGTGTGGTGCTCCTGTGAAGGGATGGTGGAGGTGGGAGTGTCAGAGAAGGCTTCTACAGTAAAAACGGCACCTATGGCATGATCCCATGTGTATACAATTGCATACTTCTATGTGAGTGTGAAATATATCTTTAAAGTTCAAAATGATGAAAAGAAAAGAAACCTTCCATTCAGGATGTTAGGAAAAAAAATCGAAAAATGAAGAACATAACTGTAGGAGACCAGAATATGCTACCCCAGAATATGCTACCCCAAAATATGACTGTAGGAAACCAGAATATACTGCACCAAATATGCTTCTTTGGCATAAGAATTATCTTGAGCTGATTATTTTCAGCAACAGTGGCCACAGGAGAAGCTCTGAAACAGAGTAAAAGTTACCCTTTAGTAAAGGAAACTTAAATTTATAGAGGAAATCTCCATTTATAAGAGTGTCTTCTTCTCTGTACCAGGAAGAGAAGGATGGCTCTGAATCACGAGATACGCAGCCTTTAAAAAGAAGGAAATCATGTCCTTTGCAGCAACGTGAATGCAGCTGGAGGCTATTACCTTAAGCAAACTAATGCATGAACAGAAAACCAAATACTGCAGGTTTTCACTTATAAGTGGGACCTAAACATTGGGTACTCATGGACATAAAGATGGCAGCAACAGACACTGAGGACTACTAGAGGAGGGGGAGCACAAGAGTTGAAATAATATTAGGCACTATGCTCAGTACCTGGGTGGTGGGATCAGTTGTACCCCAAACCTCAGCATCATGCAACATACCCATCTAACAAAACTGCACCTATGCCCTGAATCTAAAATAGAAGTTGAAAAACTGAAAACAAAACAAAACAAAACTCTACTAAAAAGTATACTTTAAAAAAATCACAAAAATACAAAAATTAGATGGGCGTGGTGATGCGCACCTGTAGTCCAAGTTACTCAGGAGGCTGAGGCAGGAGAATGGCTTGAACCCGGGAGGTGGAGATTGCAGTGAGCCAAGATCTCACCACTGCACTCCAGCCCAGGCGACAGAGCAAGACTTGGTGTCAAGGGGAAAAAAAAATCACAACTCTAATACTCTAATCCATGGAGAAGACTCCAACTTCAGTCTGCATAACCTCTCCTGGTCACCTGGTTTTCTGGCTACCTTCCCATGGCTTGCCTCCCTCACACCTTTCTTCCTTTGTTTTAGCTTAAAGCCATGTCTTTGGCATCTCTCATCTATTTATTGGATATATATATTAATAAACTTCTGTTTGTTAATCTTCCTTTTGGTACAGGATCCCAGAGAAAATCCAGAAGGGTAGAAGAAGAAAGTATTATAAATATAATAGGGTATTATATATAATTACCCTATATAATAAAGGTAACATAATTATTGAGTCTGAAAATAGGAAAAAAGTAAAATTAATAAGTAAAATCAAATAAAACAGCATAAACAAATAAACAAATTCTGGCAGATGTAATGAAGAAAAATTAAAACACAATTACTATGTGTACCAGAGACATTTTTAAAACATTAAACCATATATTTTTAATATTCTATAAATTATATTCCCCAGAAGCCACTCTGCCATTATGACCCCAGGGAAGGTGGTCACATGTCTAAAACACACACACACACACACACACACACACACACACACACAACAGAACAAGGCATTAACAATGGAAGAGTGACTTCCAGACAAGAGAGAAACAAAAGAAAGGCTCTCTGGTTCTGGGAGGAAAGTGAGGGGTAAGAAAGAGATGTATAGGATGTCAGATAACAGTGTCCCTGCATCTGTTTCTCTACACATTCAGGTTTAATGTTAAAATGGAGGAAGATGGCATATAAAAATTACCTTGGAACAAAAGCCTGAAGTAAGGGGGGTCAGCGGGGAGCTTGTGTTTCTCTTCCCAGTTGGTGCTTTGGAAAGATGCCTCTGAAAAGGAGCCCTCATATCAACCTGGGGGAAAGGAGGCAGCATGGGATGTCCTCAGAGGGAGGGCTGTAGGAAGCACTCCCCCTTCCCCACTCCGGTTTCCCTTGTGGAAAGCCAGGAATCTAGGATATCTCTTAAGCTCTTGGTAATGTGTGGGGAGACAGCTCGATTGAGAGCCAGAGACCAGCCAAGGTACTACCTTGGTGAGAGTAAAGTGACTGCACAGCAAGGCTGTGGTGGAGATGTAGACTAGGGTACTCATCTCCAAAGTGTGGCTTTGGAACCTGCCTCACCTGGGAGCTTGTTAGAAGTGCAAACTCTTCATCCCACCCCAGACCTACTGATCAGAATCTCTGGGTGTGGTGCCTAGAAGTCTGTTTTCACAAACTTTCCAGGTGATTTGCATGCATGCTGAAATCTGAAAGCACCAGCCCAGACAGACTGGCCAGGAGGCTGATGATGAAATGGTCTAGGCATGGAGGGTTTGCAGGAGCTTGCACAGGGAGGTTCCCATGAGGCCAAGGTGCCTGCTCCACTCCATGGCCAGATGTGACAGGGCAAACAGCTGGGAGGCCTGCTGAAGGCACGCTGTACTCCCCATCAGCCCAGAGGCTGATTTCAGAAGTAGGAGACTGAATATTGACAGTGTAATCAGAGACATAAACCAGAGGAGACAGCTAAACTTGTAAATGGCACATCTAAGTTTTTCTCATTATTACACACAATGGAGACTGTCTTATGATCATTGCAGAGAAAATTAAAAGCTATGCTCTTTAGACCTGAGTAGACTGTGTGAGCTTTTTATCTCAGCACACACACAGAACTTGGAATAATAAAATGCCGTTTGTGATGGGCAATGGGTACTAACAAAGAGTAATACAAACATGAAAAGGAATACTAGGCAGCCATAAAAAATTATTGTTGACTTTTTTCGTAAATGGAAAAAGAAAACTATAAATGATCTATTCTTTTTTTTTTTTTTTTGAGACGGAGTCTCGCTCTGTTGCCCAGGCTGGAGTGCAGTGGCATGATCAAGGCTCACTGCAAGCTCCACCTCCCAGGTTCACGCCATTCTCCTGCCTCAGCCTACCAAGTAGCAGGGACTACAGGAGGCCGCCATCACGCTCGGCTAATTGGAATATTACCCTTTTCCCCCAAAGATAACCACGATATATTTGGTGTATATATTTCAAATCTCTTTCCTTTGCATGTGTGTGTGTGTGTATATATATATGTATGCATATATACACATATGTGTATATATGTGTGTGTATGTATATGTATACATGTATACGTATATATGTGTATACACGTATATACGTGTATATATACATGTATACATATATACGTATATATGTGTATACTGTATATGTATACATGTATACATATATACACATATATACACATATGTGTATATATGTATACATAGATCATTGGAGAGTAGATCATTGGAGTTATGTGTGTATATAGTGTATATTGTGTATATGTGTATATATGTGTGTGTATGTATATATATACATATATTTATACATACACACACAAAGGAAAGAGATTTGAAATATATACACCAAATATATTGTGGTTATCTTTGGGGGAAAAGGGTAATATTCCAAGTAGCTTTTGTTTTCTTTTTTTGCTCATATGCATTGTCTATTTTTTTCTTTAATGAATATGAATTTTTGTGTGTGATTAAGTTGTATAAGGAGGTTTATTAAAGTGTGCTTTAGGAAAAAGAAATCCTGTATTTAAAATGAGGATGGCGGCCAGGCGTGGTGGCTCACGCCTGTAAGCCCAGGACTTTGGGAGGCAGAGGCATGTGGGTCACCTCAGGTCAGGAGTTCGAGACAAGCCTGGCCAACATGGTGAAACCCTGTCTCTACTAAAAATACCAAAATTAGCCAGGTGTAGTTGTGTGTGCCTGTAGTCCCAGCTAGCTACTCGGGAGGCTGAGGCAGGAGAATTGCTTGAACCCGGGAGGCAGAAGTTGAAGTGAACCAAGATCATGCACTGCACTGCAGCCTGGGCACAAAGCGAGATTCTGTCTCAAAATAAATAAATACATAAATAAAATAAAATGAGGATGGCATCTTCTTATTATTATTTTTGCTAGAGACAGGGTCTTACTCTGTCACCCAAGCTGGAGTGCAGTGGCACAGTCATAGCTCACTGCAGCCTCGAATGGTTGAGCTTAAGGGATCCTCCTACCTTAGCCTCTGAGGAGCTGAGATTTCAGGCACCAGCCACCTAATCTGGCTAGGATTGCTAAAAAATAGTAATAGCTATAATGTATTATGTGCTTATTAAGCAGTGGGTCTTGCTCTGAGCACTTTGCATGTATTTATTTATTTATTTAAATCTCACAAATGCCCTGTGAATTAGGTACTCTTATTACTTTATTTTACAGAGATAGAAGCTGAAGCTGTGTGTCCCCCATGTCACACAGCTGGAAAGTGACAGAGTCAGGGTTCTAGTTGAGAAAATAGGATTGATGCACCTGCACTCTTAGCCAGCCCAGTGTTGTGTTTTAGATATGCCGTTAACATGATATAGCCACACAATGAGACCAGATAGCATTTGCACCAAATTCCAAAAGATATATTGCATAAAAATGCCCACAAGATAATGTTAAATGGAAAAAGCCATATACAGAGCTGTGTGAAACTGGAGAGTTGACCTGGTCTTCCCCAGTGAGGGCCAGCTGCCTCTCATGTGTGGAAGTAGAGAGAAGGTTCTGACCCATGGTTCAGGAGGGATCCTCTCTGGGGGTCCTCAGCATCAGGAGCTCTTCCCTGCTGGATGGCTGGAAGAGCATGGCCTGCTGGATGGCTGGTCTCTGCCAGGTCACCTGGGCCCTGGCTGCTGGTGGTCCTCCAAGGCAGCACAGGGATGGTAGGGCAGTGCATGAGGCCCCTCTCCTCCAACCCCCTTGCAAGCCCCAGGGTACCTGCTTCCTACAGCAGCCATCCCAGAAGGCATTTTCATTTTACAGATGGTTGGGGCAGTTTTTCTTTATAGATGTATAAATTTTTAGTAAAAGTTATACACAAACATGGCTAACAGTACTAAGAGGATAGATGATGAAGATAATGATAAAGCACTGCTTTGTGCCGCCTCTGACCATACCCTATCTCTCCCCAGGCGTACACTCATAGTTGTAGTTTACTAAATTCGGACATTGCTGCTTTACCTCCTGTAGATCATGATTTAGCTCTCTTACATCACCTTCCCCTCTCTTCATTCTCCCAATGTAGCTCTATTTCTATTTTTGGTCAAATCAATAAACAGAGGCGACCTTATTAGGTCCACATTGACAATGTTCTTTGTAGAGCTAAGGAGTGCGTTTTGACCACATTGTCCTTCTTGTATAGCTCTGTGTCTTTTCTAATGTCCTAACATTCTTTCTTTTCTTCCATTAGACAATATACACAAAAACAAGGTCTCTGTGGTATCAGATACAGAATTATCCTCTTTTTTTCTCCCCCCAGGAGAAAAAGCTCCCTTCCAACGGCCTCTGTCTCCCTACTACAATCTGGGCTGTCCTGACATCATTTGGGGGCTTTGATTTGGGCAGGTGAGGAAGAATATTGGCTTCATTGAAGGTAGTGATTAGCACTTCTCCCCAAAATCCAAAGGGATAAGGAGTAGGTGTGGTGGCTCATGCCTGTAATCCCTGCACTTTGGGAGGCCAAGGAGGGCAGATGACGAGGTCAGGAGTTCGAGACCAGCCTGGCAAACATCGTGAAACCCTGTCTCTACTAAAAATACAAAAATTAGCTGGGTGTGGTGGCACACGCCTGTAATCCCAGCTACTTGGGAGGCTGAGGCACAAGAATCGCTTGAACCCAGGAGGCGGAGGTTGCAGTGAGCAGAGATTGTGCCATTGCACTGCAGCCTGGCGACAGAGCGAGACTCTGTCTCAAGAAAAACAAACAAAAAAACAAGACAAAGGGATGGCAGTGGGTTGATAGGCCCCTCACAGAGGGTGTAACTGAGGACACGTCCCAGGTCCAGCCTTGCTGTGGTGATGCATTGTTCTTTAAACCTCCATTCCATTTTGGGCAACAGAGGCACCCTGTCTGAGCAACAGGATCTCCTGCCCCACTCCCATCGCTTTCTATAACTCCAGTGTCTTCCCTTAGTCTGATTCTTTCATCGTGAGCAGCCCCCGGGCTTCAGCGTATGGTCAGGAAGCCCCCCATTGAAGGCGTTCCCTGTGCATCCTGGAATTGGAGGGACTTCGGTGCTCAGATACCAGGGGTCCAGGTTGACACTACCACTGGGTCAGCTTTTCTTGTCAACATCCCTCCCAGTGGGATGTCAGGCTCTTCTGCCTCCTTAAATTATGCACCTGTTACATCAAGCATCGCCACCCACATCTCCCAAGGACAAACACTAGTACCAACTGCCAGGGACCACGCCCAAACCCACAAGGAGGAAGGAGCCCTTTCCTTAACATCCTCATAATTAGGAGCATGCCTCCCTTTCTCCTGGGAGTCAGTACACCACATTGTTATGCTGCGCCTGTGTCCTGTTTGGCTTGCTTCCTGCCTTTTGGGGCAGGAAAAATAAAAAAAATAAAAAAGCCACATTATGCTTCAAAGGAGGCTCCCCTGGTTACCCTGAGAGGGGCTGTGAAATGGCCTTTCCAAAAAGACCTTCATTTCGTTTTTAGCCAAGAGTCTTTGTTCTCCCAAGTCCTTCTGAAGGAAAGGGAGATAATAGCCAAGGATGTGTTACATGTTTCCTATTTTACATATATTGGTGGAAAACAGGCTGGAAGAAAATATACCAGTATTTTAGCCATTGTTATCTCTGGATATGAATGTAGAAGTGATACTTTTTCTTTTTCATACTTTTCTGCATTTTTTTCTTTTTTTATTCTTTTTGCTTATTTTCTTTTTTCCCTTTCTCTCTTTCCTTCCTTCCCTTCCTTCCTTTCCTCCCCTCCCTTCCCTTCCCTTCCCCTTCCTTCCTTCCTTCCTTCCTTCCTTCCTTCCTTCCTTCCTTCCTTCCTTCCTTCTTTCTTTCTCCCTTTCTTTCTTTTTTCTTTCCTTTTTAGACAACAGTCTTGTTCTGTCACCCAGGCTGGAGTGCAGTGGCACGATCTTGGCTTAATTGCAATCTCTGCCACCTGGGTGCAAGCAATTCTCCTGCCTCAGCTGCCCAAGTAGCTGGGATTATAGGCGTGCACCACCAAGTCCAGCTAGTTTTTGTATTTTTAGTAGAGATGGGGTTTTGCCATTTTAGCGAGGCTGGTCTTGAACTCTTGGCCTAAAGTAATTTGACTGCCTTGGCCTCCGAAAGTGCTGGGATTACAGGCATGAGCCACTGTGTTTGGCCCACTTTCTGCATTTTTCTAATTGCAGAAACTATATCTAATTTTTGAAACTATGTCTACCATCTGGCAGAGCACCATGGCTCACACCTGTAATTTCAGCACTTTGGGAGGCAAAGGCGGGCAGATCACTTGAGGTCAGGAGTTCGAGACCAGACTGGCCAACATAGTGAAAACTCATCTCTACTAAAAATACAAAAAGATTAGCCAGGCGTGGTGGTGCATGCCTGTAGTCCCAGCTACTCAGCAGGCTGAGGCAGGAGAATCGTTTGAACACAGGAGGTGGAGGAGATTGAGCCACTGCATTTTAGCCTGGGCGACAGAGGGAGACTGAAAAAAAAAAATGAAAAGAAAAGAAAAGAAAGAGAGAAAGAGAAACTATACCCCCATGAAATGCTGTTTAACAAATGTTTTAAAATATTTAAATATATATAACATAGCAGGAGTAAAAGAGGTGATTTTGAGTTTGAAATGGAGTTGGATCTACGTGGACACATCTGCCACTGGTGTGCTGGGAGCAGAGGTCTCCTTTGTGAGGATGGGCACCCCAGAATGTCAGAGATCGTTAGTCACAGCTGTTTCCCTAGCACCAGCAGTAGGCACTCAAAATATGTTTTTAAAACACACTAGTGAGTGAATGACGGAGAAGGAATTCCTGTAGGTTGAGCCTGATCCAGTCAGGAACTTGGTTGGCACCAGGGAGGCAGCCAGGCTAGGCGTCCCTCAGCTTTGTCTCTCAGCCCAGCCTTTAATGTCCTGGGAGAACAGGATGTTGTAAGTAAAGACTGAAAGGCCGTCATTATAACAACAAACAATCTTGCTTTAGAGCTGCACGAAGAAAATGCATCACAGAAGGTAGGGAAAGTATATTCACTGCCCTGCTTCCCTGCAGACCACCCACATTCTTTGGCAAAGGGGACTTCTCTGTGAAACAGAGGTGAAGCCCATTCCCTGGAGCTAAGGTGCTTGGTGAAGCAACAGTAGCAGCCAGCAGCTTAAATCTGGTTTTAAGCACGCTGGAGGCGGCTTCGGCTTTGTTTTCACCACATAGGCTACTGTTACAAAACTTCATTAGAGAACAAGACGCTCTTAAATTTTTCTGCTTGTGGGGAGGATAGTGGCAGTTTCTGTTTGTGTTTCCCCCCACCCCCACTTGGTCAAGCCTAAAGCTTATTCTTGAGCATCAGGAAGCAGAAGCACAATGGGAAGTGGGACTTTCCACTACCATCGTCCTTGAGTATGAGGTCTGGAGGCTAATCCTTTCTTGTTCACATGTACAGATTAACAATGCAATGCCCGTATCGGTGTTCACAGCATTTTTGCCAAACCCCCAGCCTCTCTGGGACAGAAACCTTACCGTTTGGTTTGGGTGACTACCTTCTTCACTCCTCGGTCATGTACCTGCATGAAATGTCCCCAGTCATCATTGCTCGGCAGTCAGAAACTGAGGGAGGTGGATGTTCTCAGTCCAGTGGGTCTCTGGACATCAGTTGTCCACTTGAGGTACAGGAACAAATCTTTTTGTTTGTTTGTTTTAATTTTTTTGTTTTTTGTTTTTTGTTGCTCTTGTTGCCCAGGCTGGAGTGCAGAGACACAATCTTGGCTCACTGCAACCTCCGCCTCCCAGGTTCAAGCGATTCTCCTGCCTCAGCCTCCTGAGTAGCTGGGATCACAGGTGCCTGCCACCACACCTGGCTATTTTTGTATTATTAGTAGAGATGGGGTTTTGCCATGTTGGCCAGGCTGGTCTTGAACTTCTGACCTGGTGATCCACCCACCTCGGCCTCCTAAAGTGCTAGGATTACAAGTGTGAGCCACCACACCTGGCCCAGGAACAAATCTTTCTTACCTCATTTTTATCTCTAGGTTATGGAAAGGGGTGATGGGGGTGGGGGAGGATCCTCTGCATTGTCTTCCCTAAAAAACAGGATCAACTGGGGAGACTTGTGAGCGTCCCTTGGAAGTGAAGGTGGACTGAACATACCGTCTGGGTGTCCACATACTCTCTTCAGACCCTGTGATGGCTAATTTTTCTTGTCAACTTGGCTAGGCGATTGGGGCCAGTTGTTTGGTCAACTAGTCTGGATGTTGTTAGAAAGATATTTTGTAGATGTGATTAACATTTACAATTGGCAGACTTTAAGTAAAGCAGATTACCTCCATGATGTGGGTGGGCCTCATCCAATCAGATGAAGGCCTTAGGAGCAAAAGCTGAGGTGTCTGGGGAAGAACGCATTCTGCCTCAAAACTGACATAGAAATCCTGTCTAGATTTCCAGCCCACTGGTCTGCCCTGCAGACTTTGGGTCCAAGATTACAATTTCAACTCTTGTCTGAATTTCTATCCAAAGGGCCTGCCCTAGGTTTCAGACTTGCCAGCATCCACAATTGCATGACTCAATCTCTTAAAATAAATCTCATTCTTTCTCTTTCTTATTGTTTCTGTTTCTCTGAAGAACCCTGACTGAAACTGACCAAGCCTCTCTCATTGACCACACTCTGAGCCCTCTTCTCAACTAGGCCTCCTCCGTGGCCTGCTGAGCCCAGTTTTAGCAAAAAATCCTGCTGAGGCAGTTTATTGGAAATCCCCTGTGCCCTTGATATCTAATCAGGTCTCTCTCCCCTACCCCAAATTCCCCATAGTAATTCCCTGTCCTCTCCCTCACTGGGCCCACTGGCTATAAATCCCCACCTGTCCCTGTTTGTATTTAAAGTTGAGTTCCATCTCTCTCCCTCTCTCAGTCTGTTTGGGCTGCTGTAACAAAATATCATCAACTGGAAGGCTTATAAACAACAGAAATTTATCTCTCACAGTTCAGAAGGCTCAGAAGTCCATGGTCAGGACATCAGCAGATTCAGTGTGTGGTAAGGGCCAATTTTCTGGTTCTTGGATGATGCTTCCTGGCTGTGTCCTCATATGATGGAAAGGGTGAGGGGTCTCTCCCAATGCCTCTTTTAGAAGGGCACTGATCTCATTCATGAGGGCTCTGGCCTATGACATAATCATCCCTTAAAGTGCCCACCTCCTAATTCCTTCATCTTGGAAGTGAAGTTTCAACTTATGAATTTGAGGGAGACACAAACATTGAGACCATAGCACTTACCTATTACAATACTCTTAAATAAACTGTCTTGCCATTTTTAACAAGTGTTTGGTGAATAATTTCTCTTTAATAATACAGACCTTACAGACCTTATACCTAAGGCCAGTAACTATAAGGACTTTATAATACTCCAGAGTCAAACACAATTTCTCATCTGGCTGCTGCCTCCTGTGTTCCTACAGCAATCTGAAGTACTGAAGTGAAAAACAGCACATGGGCCTTGCAGCATCTGGGGTGCAGCAAGCAGGGTGAAGGGGGAGACTGCCTTTTACTGTGTTCTACCAGAGGATACAGAATGGACGGTGGCAGCTCCAAGGAATGGGAAAGCATCTCAATCCCTTTGGTCTAAGTGGGAAAACAAAAGAGCTGACAGCAATTTAGGGTGGGTTAGGGCCCAGGAGCTAAAGAGCAGGCCGGTTTCATGATAACGAGCTTCTTTTTTGTGTAGGATGACTGTAGCAAGTTTATCTGCAAGACCCACAGGGACCTCAGCAATGACACATTGTGGGGTAGATTGGGAAGCCAGATTAGCTAATCACAGAGCTGGAGCACCTCTCTAAGAACCAGCTGGGGCTCTGCAGGGGTGTGACAAGTGCTCATCCGGATGAGGGACTCACAGAGACAACTGGCACATTAAACAGATTGTACCGTCATCTTCCTGACAGCACACCCACAAAGGACCATGCTCAGCTATCATCTTCAAGTGTGGGAGCAGCTTCCCTCCAAGCTCTGGGCAAGAGGCCACAAGATCCAGGTGGGGACCCAGCCTCAGACAAGTGTCCAGTAGTGGAAACTAGTAGGAAACCAGGACAGATGGGCAGGGACAACAGGGCAGAGAAGGTGAGGCCTGAGGCTTGGTGGTACCCCAAAAGAGGTTTGGCTTGGTACAGATCATGAGTTGAGGCCATGATATCCTCCTGTCTGGTAAGGAATGGTTCCAGACATGGCTGGGGCTGCTGCTTCTGAGGAGTGTCATGAAGACTCCAACAGGGAAGGCTTGAGGCCATGAGGCCAAGTCTGTCATGTCATTCCAGCTCCCCTTCAGGGAATATGGAGATACACTAAAGGAATGTCTCTCTTTTATTGTTGAAAATGTGCACCTTTTCCTTCAGTGACCTGCATCACTGCACAGCAATAATAATGATAATAATAAAACTACCCAAAGTTTATTGAATAATTTCCTTAGGGAAAGCACATGACATACATAATTGGGTGTAAACAACCTTATAGTTCCCATTTTAAAGCTGCAAAACCCGCCGGGCACAGTAGCTCACGCCTGTAATCCCAGCATTTTAGGAGGCCGAGGCAGGTGTATGATGAGGTCAGGAGTTCAAGACCAGCCTGGCCAACATGGTGAAACCCCATCTCTACTAAAAATAGGAAAATTAGCCAGGCATGATGGCGGGCGCCTGTAATCCCAGCTACTTGGGAGGCTGAGGCAGAGAATTGCCTGAACCTGGGAGGCGGAGGTTGCAGTGAGCCAAGATCGCGCCACTGCACTCCAGCCTGGGCAACAGAGCGAGATTCCATCTCAAAACAAAAACAAAAACAGAAAAAAAAACCCTGAGGCTTATGGAGTTAGTGCCCCCAAATAACACAGCTGAAAACTTAAGTTTAGCTTAGCACAGTGAAAACTTAATGCGAATGTAGACAACCTGAGTCAATACTTAACCACCATGTTATTATCTTAGCATAAAATTTCATTCTAAAGTATGCTGACCTGACCACATCTCAGGCATACTGAGATTACTGACAATAGCTTTAGGACCAAATGACCAGGAGCCTAAATTTGCCTCTGCTATTTCCTGGCTGAGTGACCTCAACATGCACTGCTTATTGGCAATAAGAGTCAGATTCTTCATCTATAAAATGAGGATGGCAATGTATGTAGTATGTAGTAATCATACAATATGACTACTTTCTGGTTTGAAACCCATCTTGAAGCCAGGCCTGAGATGTGGTCAGGTGAGGGCCCCATTCTGTTCACTGGGGACCTTACCACACACAAGGGGATCTCTAGGTTGGCATAGTCATTTCCTCAGGACATTACCAGCCTAAGTCCTCATCTTCTGGAACAGTCTCACTTTCTCCCACTGAGTAGGAATGTAGCTATTTGTATTCTCTTTCTAGAAGCAAGAGGACCTCCTCTGAAGGGTGAAGAGGAGGTATGAAGACATCAGTATCACCTGGATTCAAAGAAGAGAACCGACCATAATAAATTAGAAAACAATTTGTATTACCTGCTTCAAATACTCTTTAGTTTTTAGACAGGTTGATAGTCCAAAGTGTTGGTGACTTTTTGGAAATAGTAGCATCCAAAGTGTAGGGAGCTGGGCTTTAGAATGAAAGATCTAGAATTAAATTCTTTTCCCACTGCTGATTAGCTGGGTGGCCTTCAGCGAGTTGCTTAAATTCTCTATGCTTCAGGTTCTTTGTCAGTAAGGAAAATGCTGCATGGGGTTGTGACTAAAAACAAAATGATGTTTATAAAGCAACTATCTTGGTGATGAACACAGAATGCAAGTTCTATCAATGTCCATTCTTCTTCATTGTTAAAAAGGTATATGTGTGTAAAGACAACTCACATCAGGCTAGAAAGCGTTGGTTGATTGAAGTTTCATGTCATTTTAAGAGATTTCTTGTTCCTGAGGATCTCCAACTCTGCTAGAAAACTTATGAGTCCACATGCTGCTGGTGGGCTGAAGTCAGAGCCCTTCTAAGGACACCAGTGGGATCATTCAGCACTAGGACTAGGACAGCACCGGCTCTCTGGGTCTCCCTGTTCCAATTCTGTGGCACAACTTCTGGCCATGGTACTGAAAGACACTTTTCTTGATTTCCTAACTACTTTCCCTTCTCTCCACTTCCTACAGTCACAGAGTGGCTCATGGTCTTGTGGGCAGCCTGGGCTGGCCCCTGGTGAGCCCCCATAGATAAGCTTCACAGCTCTTCACTGGAGCCTTTTGCCCAACTTAGGAAGACGAAGAATTGAGGTTGGAAAATAGGAGACAGGTCAGTTCCAACAATTTCTGATTCAGTGTTCATTCTAATGAACAGCTCCCTGCTCAGAAATGTAATAACAACGCTGATAATTAGCATTCATTTAGTCCCTACTGCTTTGCCTGTATTATTAAATTAAGTAATGATATCTTATAAGCAACTCTGGCCTGATATATAGTAAGTACTTGTAACTGTTGTTTTTGCTATTGTTATTTTCATTTAATTCTCTCAAATCTCTGATGAGCAGAAATTGCCATCCTCATTTTACAGATGAAGAATCTGACACTTATTGCCAATAAGCAGTACCTACTGAGGTCACTCAGCCAGAAAACAGCAGAGGCAAAATTAGGCTCCTGGTCATTTGGTCCTAAAGCTATTGTCAAAACATTACACTACCTCTGAAGATCCTTCTCGCCAAATAGGCAGAGGTCAGTATGATTACTTGACCCAATCTGTTTCTTCTGAGCTCAATTCAGTGGTGCTTTGGGGCTCATATGAGCTTGCAAGAACCAATTGTGTGCATTTCTTCCCAACTCTGTGTTGGTAGCATGATGTCAACCAGTGGGAATATTTGCACCACACAACTAGGTAAACACTGCAAATTAGGGCTTTCTAAATTTTTCTAGAGATATGGATTAGCAGTACTTAACTAGCCAGGATTATTAAAATAAGACATGGGTAATGTCAAGGACTATCATATATGCCTGTGGACTTTAGTCTATGGTTTTCTGACTACATATATACCGTGAGAGAGAAATGGGATTCAACACAATTGGTGTTATTTATTTCTGCATAACAAATTACTCTGAAATTCAGTGGCTTAAATAACAATAAATATGTATTATCTCTCAGAGTTTCTTCGGGCCGGGAATTTGGAAGAGACTTAGTTGGCTCTGTTGGGTGGTTCTGGCTTGGAGTCTCTTATGAAATAGCAGGCAAATTGCCAGCTGGGCCTCCAGTCACCTGAACAAAGTTGTGCCACTCACGTGGTCGGCAAATTCATGGTGGCTGTTGTCAGGAACCCTCAAGTCCCGATCACATGGACTTCACAGAGGGCCACTTGAATGTTTTCACAACGTGGCAGCAGCCTTCTCCAGGGTGAATAATCTGAGAGAGCAAGGTAAAAGCTGCAATGTCTTTTATGAACATCAAATTCTGCCATTTCCACAATATCCTACGGGTCACACATCAGCCCTATTCTGTGCAAGAGATAGCTACACAAGGGCATGAATAGCAGGAGATGAGAATCATTGGAGGAATCTTGAAAGCTGACTACCATGATTGTACAAAGAAATTGTGATTCCTTCATCCTTCAGGGCTGACAGCAAATAATTTTCTCCTAAATCCCATGCCACTTGCCTGATAGCTGTAGCACAAAGTTTTTTTCTAAGCAATGAAGAATGATGGCTACTGGATAAGAAAACAAATGACAGTGTCTACCCCAACATTTTACACTCCCCAGATAAGAAACTCTTCTTGTACTCACCACACAATTAGCCTCTACATGTTTGCTCTCAGCTTATTAACCAGAATAAATTCCTCTTGTGTCTTTTTTGCTTGGTTTGCACAAGCCATCTTTGTGTCTCTCTGATTGAATAGACATCCTTTTCATGGGGTGGGGCTGAAACCAAGAATTAATCTCTGGGCATTGAGTAAAGGGGAAAATGAAGCTGATACGGAAAATAAAGTTAGTTTCTTTGGCTCTGAGAAGATAAGGGCAGATGATGCCTCTATCCCAATTGGCCTGATCACAGGTGCATTATTCCGAAGCTGCTGCTTGCTGATTAATGTCCAGGCTGAAGGAGAATGTGTATGACTGGTCTAAAGGCAGATGTCTTTGGAAGTATTTGAAACATTTTCAGTACAGTATACAGTGAAGGAAAGAGAGGGGAAAGCAGTTTTACAACACAAAGTGTTCATGATTATTAACATTTGATTTCTTCATAATTTAAATGGTACAGTAAGTTCAAAAAAAGAAAAATATTGTTGCCTTGACTTAGCAGACTGTGTTTTTCACTCAAAACTTTAGTATGAACGGCTCAAAATAGTAACTAGTTAACACATCTTCACCTTGTAAAAAGGTTTGGATAAAGCAGGCACTATGAACTCTCATCCTTATTCCTTTTAACCTCCAAACTGAATGCATAAATCCAAGGGTTCTCAAATAGAAAACATATTTTTCTTATAACTGAGATAGCTTTTTATATGTTTATCCTGCACTCTTGGATAAAATGCTCTGAATGTAGCATTTCTTATTAATTAGATTAATTGTCAGGTCCATCTATAATCTGTGTTTTGTGTAGAAAATCACACCAAGCCCAAGGCATGCCAGACTTACTTGAGCCATTTGTGATGGAATCACTAGACAAGCAGATTAAAGAACTACTCAGACAGTGGTATCTGGACTTCTGAAAGATACATGATGAATGCCTTATTACCACTAGGACAAAAGTGAGGAATGGGGGCTGGATAGCAGTATTTTAGAGAGAGTCACTTAATTGGTTGTCTTGAAGGGGTCCCAAATAACAATCTCTATTGACCTGAAGTGAGTTTCCCTTTCTTCCTCCTAGAAGCTGTTAATATATTCTTGTCAAAATTCTTACCTGTAATAGTCAGGGTTCATTTAGAGAAGCAAACCACTGGGATATTACATACACTAGTGATTTGTTAGTAGGATTTGACTCTACATAGGCTGGCAAGATATTTAACCACCTTAGAAGCTGGTTAAATAGTCTCTATAGGGCTGTCATCTTCATATCTGATGCTGAACGATGAAGTCCTCAGGGCAGGCTGGGAAGGGAAGGGAAGATGATTGCAAAGTGGTAGAGAGCAAGGACAAGCCGGAGATGACAAGCATGAGCTGAAATGAACACAGGACTGGAACCCATGTTAGTATTGCACTGCCTCCAATTTTAAATATACGGTGTCTTGTAAGAAAAGCAGATAAACACATATCTTACCCATGAGTGGAGAAGCTGAAGTAAAATTCAGGGGAAGATGGAGCAGCTGCAAGCCTGGGTGGCATCCCATGCCAACAAGGTGACCCAGTAGATAAGTGACAAGGTGCATGAGCTGCCTGGTGCCCTTGCATAGACTTTTCAAGTGTTAGAAAAATGTCTCCATGCCTTGCAATTTGTCTCTTGTGGCCAACCCTAACTGGAAACAAACAGGAAAGGGATTCTAGGAAACCTGTTTCCACCTAGCCAAGCTGACATGTTACTAAGCCACCACACCACTTCACAGGCTAAAGCATTAGGTTCCTGGTGCAAGGTCCTGCTCTTCACTCTATCAGCTGTCCATAAATCTGATGACTTCAGCATCCAATATCTGCGACTCTTGTTTCCTTGACCTCCTTATTACCAGTGAACTCCTTGTCCACTCCACCTCACCCATGACTTGCATAGTCATCCTTGACCTTTTGTCCCCTCCAAGATGGTCCATCTTCATAGTCTAATTAAAATTTCATTCTCTCTGACTGCTCCTTTCCAACCAGCTTGCATGCTCACTTACCCCACTCTGTGTTTTTACTTCATTAGGATTTCTAGTCTGTTGCCTCTTTTGCTTTCATCCAAAGCATCATCTCTTTCTCTTCATTATCCTCCTCAGTCAGACTAGATTCTCAACACTGTCACTTTAATGGCCCTAAACCTCATTTTTCTTTTCTTTTTTTCTCATGGTCATCAACAAAACCCCACCTCTGGATGACCCCAAATAATTTCCTCTCAAGGCCTTACCTGAGCAGCCAAGAGGTGCTAGAGGAACTTAAACAACAGGACTATAATCACTTATCTCAAATGGTCATGGTTACTGTCCCGAGCTTCTCCTACTACACTCTCCAGTCAACTTATATTTTTATATGAAACAAAATATATAATTTTATTAATTTTATATGTGGAAAAACACATGCAGCTGTAAGAAATAATACAGAGATCCAGGCAGGGTGCAGTGGCTCATGTCTGTAATCCCAGCACTTTGGGAGGCTGAGGTGGGTGAATCACTTGAAGTCAGGAGTTCGAGATGAGCCTGGCCAACATGGTGAAACCCCGTCTGTACTAAAAATACAAAAACTAGCTGAACGTGATGGTGCATGCCTGTAGTCCCAGCTACTTGGGAGGCTGAGGCAGGAAAGTGGCCTGAATCCAGGAGGCAGAGGTTGCAATGGGCCCAGATCGCACCATTGCACTCCAGCCTGGGCGACAGAGCAAATCTGTGTCTCAAAAAAAAAAAAAAAAATACAGAGATCCTTTGCATAGTTTTCCCAGTTTCCTCTAATGGTAATATTTTGCAGAATTATAGCATAATATGACAACAAGAATACTAACATGGATATAATTCACTGATCTTATGCAGATTTCCATTTTACTTGTCCTCATTTGTGTGTGTGTATGTAAATTCTATACAATTTTATCACCTGTGTAGGTTCATGTATTCTTTATCATAACAAAGATACTAAACAACTGTAACAGCACAAGGATTCATTATGTATTCTTTTATAGTCACCCCCACCTTCCTTCCACCCCTACTCCATCCCTAACTCCAGAAAAATCCTAATCTGTCTTCCATTTCTAAAATTTTATCATTTCATAAATGCTATATAAATGGACTCATTCAGTATGTAATCCTTTTGTTACAGGGATTTTTTTCTCAGTATAAGTTTCTGGAGATTCACCCAGGTTGTTGTGTATATCAATAGTTCATTCTTTTTGATTACTGAATAGTATTCCATGTACGTACATACTACAGTTTGTTTAATCATTTACCTTTTGAAGGACAGCTATGCATATTCCACTGTGGGGCAAAAAGGCTGTTATCAGCATTTGTGTATAGGTCTTTTTGTGTGAACAGAAGGCTTCATTTCTCTGGAATAAATGCCTGGAGGTGTACTAGGTGGTATGGTAGTTGCACTTTCAGTTTTTAAGAAAACTACCAAGCTATCTTTCAGAGTGGCTGTACCGTTTTACATGCCCACCAGCAATGTGTCAGTGGTGAATTTTCCGCATGTTCTCACTGGCATTAGATGTTGTCTCTGTTTGTACTTATTTATTTATTTATGACTGGGCCTTACTATGTTGCCCAGGCTGGTCTCAAACTCCTGTGCTCAAACCATCCTCCTGCCTCAGCCTCCTAAAATTTTGGGATTACAGTCATGAACCAACATGTGTGGCCTCTTTTTAATTTTAGTCATTTTAATAGCTATGTTAGGTTATCTCACTCTGGTTTTAATTTGCATTTTCTTAGTGGCTAATAAGGTTGAACATCTTTTCATGTGCTTATTTGCCATCCATATATTCTCTTCAGTACAATATCTCTGCATATATTTGCCCATTTTTAGTTGCATTATTTTTTAACTGTTGAGTCTTGAGGTTCTTTATATACTCTAGACACTAGCACTTTGTCAGACATATTGTTTCCAAATATTTTCTTCCATTCTGAAGCTTGTCTTTTCATCCTTATAACAGAGTCCTTTTGCAGATCAAAAGTTTTTAATTTGATGAAGAGCAATTTATCAGGTTTTTCTTTTATGACTTATCCTTTTGGTATCAATTCTAAGAACACTCTTCCTGGCCCTCTATTCTGTAGATTTTTCTCCCAAGTTTTTTACTGACAGTTGTATAGTTTTACATTTTATATCTATATCCGTGATCTATTTTGAGTTAATTTTTGTATAAGATGTAGGACATAGGTCAAGTTTTATTTTTGTTTGTTGTTTATTTATTTTTGTCTGTGGATGTCCAATTGCACCATTTGTTGGAAAGATTATCCTTCCATTGAATCGCTTCTGCACCATTGTCAAAAACAGTTGGGCATGTTGGTATGGGTTTGTTTCTGGGTTCTCTGTGCTGTTCCACCGACCTGTATGACCATCCTTCTGCCAAATTACACAGTCTTGATTACTGTAGCTCTGTGTCTTAAAATTGAATAGACGGATTTCTCCTTCTTTATTTTTCTTTTCCCAAAACTTTAAAGTAATCTTGCTTTTTTGCCTTTCTTATGAATTTGAAAATAATCTATAGCTACAAACATTTTGCTAGGATTTTAATAGTCATTGCTTTCTACCTGTATATCAATTTGGGGAGAATTAATATTTAACAGTGTTGAATAGTCCAGTTCATGAACATGATGTGTCTTTCTGTGTATTCGGATCTTCTTTGATTTGTTTCATCAGCATTGCATAGTTTTCAGTATACAAATCCTGTATATGCTATTTTATATTTGCACCTGAGTAATTTTCTTTGAGCAATTATAAGCGGTATTGTATTCTAATTTCAGTTTCCATGTTTTGCTAGTATACAGAAAAAATTTGCTTTTTATATGTTTATGCTGCAGCCTGCATTGATGGTGACTTAATTCTGGGAGCTTATTTGTAAGATGCTTTGGGATTTTCTATGCAGACAATCATGTCATCTGCAAAGTGAGGCAGTTCGATTTCTTCCTTTCTAACCTGTATGCATTTTATTTCCTTTTCTTGCCTTAATTGCTCTAGCTAGAAATTCTAGCACTATGTTGAATAAGATTGGTGAGAGCAGACAGCTTGCTTTGCTCCTGATCTCAGGAGGAAAGAATTCAGTTTTTCACCATTAAGTATGTTAGCTATAAGTTTTTGTAGATTGTGTATCAAGTTAAAGAAGTTCTCCTCTATTCTTATATTTCTGAGGTTTTGCTATGAACGGGTGTTGAATTTTGTCAAATACCTTTTCTATGTCTATTGATATGACCATGGGATTTTAAATTCTTTAGTATGTTAGTATGATCGGTTATAATGATTAATTTTCCCATATGAAAATTAGCCGTGTATCCCTGGGAATAAACCCTGTTTGATCATGGTATATAATCCTTTTTGTATGTTGTTAATTTCTATTTGATAATATTCTGTTAAGGGTTTTTGCATCTATATTCATGACAGGTATTGGCCTGTAGTTTTATTTTCTTGTCATATCTGGTTTGGGTATCAGGTTAATACTAACTTCATAAAATGAATTGAGAAGTGTTTCCTCTGCTTCCATATTCTAGACAATATTGTATAGAATGGGTATTCATTCTTCTTTAAACATTTGATGGAATTCACTAATAAAATCATCTGGGTCTGGAATTTCTTTTTTAAGAGTTTTGAAATTATAAATTCAATTTACTTAATAATTGTTGGGTTAGTTACTTTGTTTTTATTTTTTATTTTTTTGAGATGGAATCTCGCTCTGTCACCCATGCTGGAGTGTAGTGGCGTGATCTCAGCTCACTGCAACCTCCGCCTCCCAAATTCAAACGATTTTTATGCCTCAACCTCCCTAGTGGTTGGGATTACAGGCAAGCGCCACCACACTGGGCTAAAGGGCTATTTAAATAATCTATTTCATGTTGGGTGAACTGTAGTAGTTTGTGCTTTTTTGAGGGATTGATCCATTTCATCTTGGCTTGGAGATTTATGAGTGTAGACTGTAGTATTTCCATATTATCCTTTTGCTGTCTGCAGGATCTGTAGAGATATCCCAGTTTTATTCTTGATATTTGAAATTTTTGTTTTCTCTCTTTTATTCTTTGTTGTCTTACAAGAGTTTTGTGAATTTAGCTTTTCCAAAAAAAAAAGTCTTTGTTTTATTGGTTTTCTGTAGATTTGTGTTTTTAATTTTAGTGATTTTGCTGTTATTTTTTTATTTACTTTTGAGATGCAGTTTCACTCTTGTTGCCCAGGCTGGAGTGCAATGGCACAATCTTGGTTCACTGCAACCTCCGCCTCCCGGGTTCAAGCGATTCGCCTGCCTTAGCCTCTGGAGTAGCTGAGATTACAGGTGTGCGCCACCACTCCTGGCTAAATTTTCTTGTATTATTATTTGAGACGGTGTTTCACCATGTTGGCCAGACTGGTCTCGAACTCCTGTCCTCAGGTCGTTCACCCGCCTTGGTCTCCCAAAGTGCTGGGATTACAGGTGTGAGCCACGGCGTCCAGCCAATTTTGTTGTTATCTTTATTATTTGCTTTATTCTGCTTGCCTTGGGTTTATTTTGCTCTTCTTTTGTAGATTCTTGAGGTGGGAGCTTAGATAATTGAGCTGAAATCTTTTCTCTCTTCTAGTGAATGTATTTAGTGCTATTAATTTCCCTCTCA
The DNA here is from genome assembly GCF_028878055.3 of Symphalangus syndactylus. Classification (NCBI taxonomy): domain Eukaryota; kingdom Metazoa; phylum Chordata; class Mammalia; order Primates; family Hylobatidae; genus Symphalangus; species Symphalangus syndactylus. Next base: position 89,674,594 of record NC_072426.2, read on the forward strand.
GCACTAATGTAGCTGTGTCTCATGCATTTTCATATGTTTTATTTTTTAATTTTCATTCAGTTAAATGCATTTTTAAAATTTCCCTTGATGCTTTCCCTTTCACTCATGAATCATTTGAAAGTATTTTGTTTAGTTTGCAAATGTTGGAAGATTTTCCTGTTATCTTTCTGTTGTTGATTTCTATTTTGGTTCATTATGATTAGAGAACATACTCTATATCATTTCAATTATTTTAAATTTGTTGGCCGGGTGTGGTGGCTCACACCTGTAATCCCAGCACTTCGGGAGGCCAAGACCAGCCTGGTCAACCTGGCGAAACCCCGTCTCTACTAAAAATACAAAAATTAGCTGGGTGTGGTGGCACATACCTGTAATTCCAGCTACTAGGGAGGCTGAGGCACGAGATTTGCTTGAACTTGGGAGGCGGAGGTTGCAGTGAGCTGAGATCATGCCACTACACTCTGTGACACAAAATATTACCTGTCATGGTATATGTTCTGTGGGCATTTGAAAAGTATGTATATTCTGCTGCTGGTGAGTGGAACATTCTATAAATGTTGATTAGATACCATTCCTTGATGGTGTGTTGAGTTCTTGTACATCCTGGCTTATTTTCTGCCTAGTTGTTCTCACAATTATTGAGAAGGAGTTGTTGAAGTTTCCACTGTTTAATTCTGCTTTCAATTCCATCAGTTTTTGCTTCACATATTTTTCAGCTCTGGCATTTGGTGCATACACTTTCAGAATTATTAAGTCTTCTTGGAGGATTTACACTTTATCATATATAGGGTTCTTCTCTCTCTTTGGCAATTTTCTTTGCTCTGACATCTGCTTTATCTGACATCAGTGTAGCTGCTCCTGCTTTATTTTGTTTAATATTTCTTCTCTCCCCTCCATTCTGCTGTTGAGCCCATTCAGAGTTTTTTCTTTATATAATCTGTTTCCTAGATGAGTTTTTCTAATTCTTTGCATTTGTTTCATGCATGTTCCAAATTGTTTGTTAAGATATTGGCCGGGTGCGGTGGCTTACGCCTGTAATCCCAACACTTTGGGAGGCCGAGGCAGGCAAACTGCTTGAGGCCAGGGGTTCGAGACCAGCCTGGCCAACATGGTGAAACCCCATCTCAAATAATAATACAAGAAAATTTAGCCAGGAGTGGTGGTGCACACCTGTAATCACAGCTACTCGGAATGCTGAGGCTTGAGAATTGCCTGAACCCAGGAGGTAGAGGCTGCAGTGAGCCGAGATTGTGCTAATGCACTCCAGCCTGGGCAACGGAGCAAGACTCTGTCTCAAAACACACACACACACACACACACACACACACACACACTATATACATATATATATATGAGCTACTTTAAAGTCTTTGTCAGATAATCCTAATCATCTCTTTCTCATCTTAGTGTTGGCATCTATAATTGTTTGTTTTTCATCTAGTTTGAGATCTTCCTGGTTCTGTATATGATGAGTAATTTTCACTTGCAATCTGGATATTTTCCCATAATATGAGCCTGTGGATCTTATTTAAACTTTCTGTTTTAGCAGGGATTCCCTGGCACTTTTCTGGCAAGGGAAGGAGGGGTCAACTCTTTGTTACTTCCAGGTAGAAGTAGAAGTCCAGGTTCTCCACCTGGCCTCTGTTGACATCTGAGGTTGGGGGAGGGCCCCTCATTACTGCCAGATAGAAGTGAAGTCCAGGCTGATCATGTGGTCTCCACTGACAATTTGGGGTGGGCTCATTACTGATTGTTGAGCATAAAAGTCTCAGTTCCCTACTTGGACTTACTTGACACCATCTCAAAAGGGGGCTTTGTTGCCTTTTTACAGCTCTGACAGGGTAGAAGTCTAGGCTCCCCATTCAACCTTTGCTGGGCTGGTGGGGGTGGGGGCCATGGTCTTTTCCATGGAGTTTTGCTGGAGTGGAACAGCTATTGCCTAAAGGCTGCCCTTTTCCCATTTATTTGGCTAAACACATCAGGCCTTTATTGGGGCTGTATTTTTTTTTTTTTTTTTGCTGCGTTAATTATCTTGACTGAGCTACTGGCTTCTTTTTTAGTTTCAAATCTGGGGTAAATGAGGCAAAAAGAAAACCCAGAGAACTCACCACTGTGTCATTCTTCCATCTTGAGATTTCTAGGCAGCTTTTCCTTCTCTGCGTCTTTCAGTTTCCTGTGTTTGTTTTATACATAAAATGTTGAGGGTGTTTAGTGGCACTTAGCAGGAGGAATAGGGAAGGGTTCCTCTATTTCGTTTTCCTGGAAGCAGTTCTCCCATTGTGGTTTTAGTTTGCATTTCTCTAATGCCAAATGATGTTGAACATCTCTTCTCGTGCTTATGTGGCATCTGCAATTCTCTTCCATGAAATTCAACTATTATCTTAAGCTCTTATTCTCTCAACCTTCTGACCATCTTATTTCCTGCTTTGTTAACAGCAGACTTTCCTCTTCTCAAAGAAAATTGAAGTCATCAAATGGGAATTTCCTCAAATTTCTAACACCAATCCCACAAATGAATCAAAATTTGCCCCTTTCAGCCTTTCTCTCCTGCTGCCTGGGGTCCTACCCCCTTCCTCTTTTCAGAACCCTATGCCATTAATTATTGCTTATCTTTCCCATATATTCAATTACTTCTCAATCAACCTTTCCCAAGAACATTTAAACCTGCTCAAGCTTCACTTTGTTAAACAAAAGCACACAGGACCTCCCCTCCCTTGTGTTATTTTGTTTCTGTCTTCTATCTCAGTCAAAATTTCTCAAAACGAACACTTCGTTTCTACAAAAAAAAAATTTTTTTTAAATAGAGGCAGTGTCTTACTATGTTGCTTAGGCTGGTCTCAAACTCCTGGCCTCCAATGATCCTCCTGCCTCAGCCCAAAGTGCTGGAATTACAGATGTGTGCCTCCATGCCTGGCAAAACAAGCACTTATCTTTCCAGTCTGGCTTCTATTCTCTTCCCCTCACTGAAAGCTCTTGCTCCGGTCAATGAAGGCCACCAAGTCACCAAATCCAGTGGGCATTCATCCACCCTTACTTTACTTGACCATTCTTTTTTCTTGAAATACCCTCTTCCTTATACTTCGGGAAACTCTCACTCCAGGCTTTCTTCCTGGTGCTCTGGATACTCATTCTGGTCCCCCTTGCAGACTCTTCCTCCCCACCAGGCTATTCAGTGTAGTGGATTCCTCAAGGCTCAGTCAGGCTCTTTTCTCTCTTCCATTTAAAACTTCTCCCTGGGAAACCTCATCCACCACCAACACTTCAGTTACCAACTCCATAGCAAAGACTTTCACATCTATATCCCCACCCAGACTTCTCTGAGCTGCAAACTCTCATATTCAATCACCTTTTCTAAATCTCCACTTGGCCGTCACAAAGACACATCAACCATAACAGTGCCAGACAGAACTCATGCCCTTCCCCCATAAGCCCAGTCACCTTCTGTTGCTCTTTTCTCCATTTCCACTGCCACCATTACTGTCCAAGCCATCACCATCTTTCACCTGGATGTCCATAAATAGCCTCAACTGGACTCCCTGCATCCCCTCCACCTGGATGGATGAATGGTTCTTTGTACCACAATGCCAAAATATAAATTGGATTATATCAGCTTCTGCTTAAACCCTTTTAATACCTCCAATTACACTGAGCATCAAGCCCCAAATCCTTTTTATCAAGCCCCAATTCCCCCCCTTTTTTTTCTGAGACAAGCTCTCCCTCCATCACTCAGGCTGGAGTGCAGTGGCACAATAATAGCTTACTATGGCCTCGAATTCCTGGGCTTAAGCAATCCATCTGCCTTGGCCTCTTAAAGTGCTGAGGTTACAGGTGTGCACCACCATGCCCTGCTAATTTTTTAAATTTTTTGTTTGTAGATACAGAGTCTTGCTGTGTTTCCCAAGCTAGCCTCGAACTCCTGGGCTCAAGGGATCCTCCTGCCTTGCCCTCCCAAAGTGCTGGGATTACAGGCTCAAGTCACTGCACCCGGTCCGCCCCAAATCCTCAACCTGGCCTGTAACGGTTTCTGTGTTCTGGACCCTGTCTCTTGTCTAGTCTCATGTCATATCATTCCCTCCCTTTCATTTATCACTTAAGCTCCGATGGCCTTCAATCAGTGCCTTTACCCTCATCTCAAAAACACCCCAACTAAAAGGGTATGATGTTCTCAAACCTCAGCAATATGAAGGTCCAGAAAGCCAGAGGGGAAGCCACCTCCTGTTCTAAATGTGAACATTCTCTGCTTCAGGACCTTGAATTATGATTCTGCTCCTCCCAGCACTGCCCATTTCCAAATCTGTCCTTCATCCGCCCGCCTGGAGGCTTCCACCACTGCCTGTGGATTGTTTCTATCTTCTATCTCCTATTCAGATCAATACACTCCTAATGGATCCTGGCATTGGGACATGACATCCTTACCAGCATTGCTTCTGTGGCTCTGTTATGCTGAAGCATAGTGCTTGGTCACTATGCTTCCATGCTACAAGTCATGGAATAATGCCCTTTACACCCTGACATTCAGCTTCTAGTAGCCCCCTTCCCTTACATCCCCAAGAGCAACCTTTCCCACCCAGCTCCGAACTTGAACATGGGGAAAATATGAGAATTTTTGTGCAGGATGTCTGCTAGAAATTGATTTAAAAACGACAATAAAAAATGTATTTAGGTGCAGAAGAAGCTTCTACTGAAAAATACGTGAACAGATGAGGCTGGGGGATTTTGTGATTATTACGTAAAGCCTGTATAGAGGAGAGGAAGACACTGGGAAGGAGTATCAGGATGTGAAGTAGGACCTTTCTGCTCTGCTGAGACATTAGTTTTGAAAATAATCGTGCATGTACTATGCTTCAGGGCCTTGAGAGTTAAGAAGGGGAGAACTTGTGTCACTTCCTCAGGGAAGCCTTTCTGGATCCCTCCTGCTGCTTTTGAGTTTCATCTTTTCTGAGTTCCCATTGCACTTTCCATTAATTTATTAAATTAATTAATTATCAATTTTTATTAAGAGATAATTTATACACCATAGAATTCATTCTTTTAAAATGTACAATTTACTGGTTTTCAGTATATTCAAAAAGTTATAAAATCGTCACCATATTTAATTTCGGAACGTTTTCAATATCCCCAAAATAAGCCTCATACCCAGTAGCAATTACCTCTCAAACTCCTGTTCTCCCAGCCCCTGGCAACCACTAACTTACTTCTGTTTCTATAAATTTTCCTATTCTGGATAGTTTGTATAAATGAAATAATTCAACATGTGATCTTTTGTGTCTGGCTTGTTTCAATGTTTGTTCGTATTGCAGCATGCATCAATACTTCATTTTTATGGCTGAATAATATTTCCTTGTATGGATAAATTACATTTTACTTATCCATTCATCAGTTGACTGACATTTGGGTTGTTTCCACATTTTGTCTATTGTAAAAAATGTTGCTATGAATACTGGTATACAAGATTTTGTGTAGAAGTATGTTTTCAATTATCTTGGGCGTGTACCTGGAAGTAGAATTGCTGAGCACATGATAATTGTATTTTTAACTCTTCGAGGAACTTCCAAATTGTTTTCCAAAATGCTGTACCATTTAACATTCTTACTAGCAATGTATAAAGTTTCCAGTGCCTTCACATCCTTGCCAACACTTGTTATTATTGACCCTTTTGATTTCAGCCATTCTAGTAGATATGAAATGACATCTCATTATGGTTTTGATTCGCATTTCTCTAATAACTAGCGAAGTTGAGCATTTTTATGGGCTTATTAGCCGCTTGTGTAACTCTTTGGAGAAATATCTATACAAATGCTTTGGCCATTAAAAAATTGGTTATTTGTCCTTTTACTGTTGAACTATAAGAGTTTTAAAATATATTCTGAATACTAGTGACTTATAAGATATATAATTTGCAAATGTTTCCCCCAGTCTGTGGGCTGTATTTTCATGTTCTTGTGCATTTTTTGAAGCACAAATGTTCTTAATTTTGGAGAAGTCCAGTTTAGCCATTTTTATTATTGTTTGGCTTGTGCTTTTGCTACTGTATGTAAGCAACCGCTGCCTAATCCAAGGCTATTAATATTTATGCCTATGTTTTCTTCTAGAGTTTCGTAAATTTAGCCTCCGTTTTCTCACATAGGCAATGCAGATCATAAAACTTAAGATCATAATATTGTAATCTTAGTATTGTTCAGAGGCTTGGATATGTTGACACATGGAAAGCCCATAATAAAGGGTTAGACTCTGCTGTTTCATAATTACCAGTGTTTATTCTTCTTACCGTCCTAACTTCAAGGAGTCCTTTAATCACTTCCTGTTTAACTTGAGAAGATTTGGCAAATACACCTGCTAACAGCAACTGATAAATAATGCTATCTGCAGCTTTCTAATGCCTGAGCTTCTACAAAGGCCTTCTTTAAACCCAGGTAGGCTGAACAACAAGGTACTCTATCCACTGGGCTCATGCACTAACATCACTGTGAACAGAGAACAACACCTGCTGTCTGTGGCACTGGCCAGGTGTGAAGAGAGGGACTATGAGGCCGTTTTCCTGGAGTAGTTGGGGCATTAGAACTGGGGGAAGGCAGGCAATCTCAGAACTTACCTAAAAAGAGACGCAACCCACAGACTCCTAGAAAGCAAAGCAGAGTGGGTTGCAGATTTCTAAGGTGGTAGTCATGGGGGAGGAGGCTTATCCCCATTCACCATCTTAAACATTTGATAGGAGAAGTTATGCTGGGATTTCTTTAATTTATTTATATTTCCTGGTGTGTGTTTTTTTTTTCTCAAAGAAAATGCTTTAGTTTTTGTGTGTGTGTGTGGGGGGGGGGAGTGGTGGGGGGAGATGAAGTCTTGCTCTGTCACCCAGGCTGTAGTTCAGTGGCACAGTCGTGGCTCACTGCAACCTCCACCTCCCAGGTTCAAGCGATTCTCCTGCCTCAGCCTCCCAAGTAGCTGGGATTACAGGCACACGCCACCATTCCTGGCTAATTTTTGTGTTTTTAATGGATATAGTTTTTATCATGTTGGCTAGGCTGGTCTTGAACTCCTGACCTCAAGTGATCCGCCTGCCTCAGCTTCCCAAAGTGCTGGGATTACAGGCATGAGCCACCATGCCCGGCCGAAGCATAAGTCACCTACTTCCAGCCGGAATTGAACCAGTGACCTAAGGATTGCTTCAGTTTTTTAAAAGAAGTTTGAAAACAACTGATGTAATCCAACCCATCATAAATGAAAATGCAGCCCAGAAAAATTCAGTGACTCACCCAAAGTCACACAGGAAGGGAGCAGCAAAGCTGGAACTCCAAAGTAGGTGTCTGTTCTGACCAGGAGACCAAGATTCTTTCTATGTCACCTGCTGCCTCCCTGTTAAGTCACCTCCCACAGCATCTGAAAAATTCTTAGCATGTGCTGACTTGAGTCATAGAATATCTTTGGTCGTAGATATATTGTCCCCAGGAATTGATTTATCCGATCATAGATGTTTGGATCTGCAGGGTGTGGGGACTAGATTTAGGATCAAGAGGATGGATTCCAAACTCAGGTTCTGGTGGATCTGGGGTGCCACTTAACCTGTGCACATCTCAGCTTTTTCATCTGAAAAATGGGATTCTAAATTCTCTTCCTGCTACCTTTCTTTCATTGTTCTGAGGATTGCTCAAACAAAAGACATGAAAAAGATGTGTAATTGTAACGTATTCATTTAGATCTTCATTTGTTCCTTTAGTAGCAGAATATTGATGCTCATAGCTTTATTTGGTTTAGAGAATCACTAGTTCTAGTTCTAACCTTCTCATCACAGTTTTTCTTCTGAATCCTGAGCTGTCAGGGAGAGGCTGTGCTAAGTGGCTGAAAGTTTGTCACTCTGTCCCACACCTAGAGGATGCCATGTGATATGGGTGCCTCCACCCAGGACAACTCCCTTCAGCTCTTGCTCATATTTCCAGATGCTCACTAGACTCAAATACCTGAGTATCTAAGAGGCATCTGTATTTACTCTCCCCCAAGCCTGGTTTGTCTTCCTCATCTTGGTATATGGCACCTCCAAAACCCTAGGTATCATCCTTATGTACTCCCATGTCCTTGATTCTCACCTCATTTACAAATGGAAATGAAAATTTTCTCTTCAGCATCCATTCTGACCTCTCCCACTACTCAGCAACTATGTCATTTGTGTAGGTCTGACTACACCCCTACCTTTATTGGTCCAAGCAAATTAAAATAATTTCACCCCCTTACCTATGGTGATGGTTTCCAGTAAATCCCACCTAAGCTAAGCTAATCAGTCCATTGGCAGCTGGGGATTAATGGGAGTATTAAGCCAACTATCATGTTAATTCTCTTGGAAACAGGGATTTGTTTAGAAGTAGTCCAATCAAGCCGCAACTCAAGAGTTTTGTTTTATGGTTATTGGGAATGATGTTTGCTTCCTCCTATATGTGAACAGAACTAACTCACAAGCATGTACATATATTGTCCTTGGAGCCATCTTGGAGTTATTAATAAAGTTAGCATAAGAATAAATGGACACGTAGAGAGTGGGAGAGAGAAAGGGTAGGCCTGAGAATCACAGAAAAATAAACCTGGAGACCTGATCAAACCTTGCCTGAAGCCTCCACTCTTCCACTTTTCATTTGTGTGAATCTGTAAGTTGCACTTATTTTTCAGACTGTTAATATTTACATTTTCTGTTACCTGAAATCAAAAGCACTCAAACTGATAAACTTACTTAAACCACTAGCAAGTCATGTAATATCTGTTTCCAAAACTGTGTACCAAATCTGTCCATATCTCACTGTTATCATCACCACCACCTAGTTCAAGGCAGCAGCATCTTTGGTCTGGACTATTATAACAATGCCTACTTCAATTTTCAGCCTCTACTGTTCAGTGTAGCCCCCAAACAGCAGCGAGAGAGATCAGTTAAAAATGGAAACCAGATCTGGTTACTTTCTTGATGAAAACCTTTCAAAGATTTTCATTTGCTCCTAAAATAAAACTCACTGTTCCCCTTCCCCTTCCCAGCCAGCCTTACTGGATGGACATGGCCCTTGCGTCCCCTGTTGCTTCTCTTTGGGCTTTCTGCCCCAGCCTCATGCCTCTCCTCGAACAGCCACTCCCTTTCCCACTTGCTGTTCGCTCTGCCTGAAATATTTTCCTTTTGCCCTCACCTGACAGCCTTATTATTATCCTTTAAGTCACAGCTCGAATATCACCTCTTCAGAGAGGTCTTTCCCAACCACCTCTCCCAGCTTCCCTATCTGTTCCCTAGTTTATGCCCTCCAAAGTGCTTATCAACATTTGTAACGATTTCTTTTATACATTTACTTGTTTATTGTCAGTGCAATGTAAGCCCCTCATGAGGACCTTGTCTGTCTTGTTTAAACTTTGTCCTTGACTTACAGTTAGGCTCAATAAATATTTGTTGAATTGTTGAATGGTGAACATCCAACAGCTGCTCTGCAACGGCAAAGGCCATAGGGAGGTGCACCAGAGCGCCACCCAGTGGTGACTTAGGCCTGGCATGGAGGTTTTCAGAGCTCAGTCCAATGACACAACTTGAAACATTGATCTGAATCATCTGGCAGGCAAGAGACAATGAACACCCAGTCAGAGGCTGGGAAGTGACGGAGGGGCAGGTAGGGTCATAATCGGTTGCTTTGGCTGAACACACTGCAACTTCAGTAACATCGGTTTTCTTGGGAGTTTGTTAGAAATGCACCCTTGGTCCCTACCCAGGCCTACTGAAGCAGAATCTGCATTTAACAACAATTCGGTGATTTGTGTGCACCGAAGAGTTTGAGAAGTGCTGCTCTACAGCATCTTGGATGTGCACTGCCTGCATTGATATCCAAAAATCCCTGTGCCAGGAGGGACAAACCAAGCTTTCTCATTTACTGTATGACTTTAAGCAGTATTGTTAACCTCTTATTCTTTAGTGTCCCCGCTAAAAGCCCTGGCCCTATTATCTTGTAGATGATATCATGATAATAAAATAAAAAGCCTTGGGCTGAGGCTCTCCCGCTGGCCTATGGTCTTTGGAATTTGGAGGAATTAGTAAGAGAAAGATGAGAGCAAGCCATGGAACAAGAGCAAATGAAGAAGAATGAGCACCTAGAGAGAAATATATATTCATATAAAACAACAAACAATGGCCTCAGAGATAACTCAGAGTAAGTCTCAGCTAAATCACTCCTCATGAAACAGAACTGTTCATACCACTCCCCAAAAGTGGTGGTTCTCATGCATGGCTACATATTAGAATCACCTGGGAGCTTAAAAAGCCCAAGCCAGCCAGCCCTTTAAACCTACCACATCAGAATCTCTGTGCCAGGGACCTAGACAGCTATAATCTATAAGGCTCTCTGGTGCTTCCCAAGTTTTAAGGTGCACACAAACCAACTCTGGGGAGTTGTTAAAATGAAGATTTGGATTAAGGAGTTCTGAGCTGGGCGCTGAGCCTTGAGGGCTTGAGACATTTCTTTTTAAAACATTTTTATTTTATTTTATGTATGTATGTATGTATGTATGTATTTACAGAGACAAGGTCCCGCTGTATTGCCCTCGCTGGTGTCCAGCTCTTGGACTCAAGTGATCCTCCCATCTCAGCCTCCCAAAGTGCTGAGATTACAGGCATGAGCCACCACGCCAAACCCTGAGACATTTCGAACAATCTCCGAAATGAGGTTGTGGCTTCCGGTGCAGGGATAACACGTAGAGTCACCAGGCCCCAGATGATTCAAATGTGCAAACAAAGTTGAGAACTGTGCTTGTGAGGATGTTGTGGGGATTAAATGAGGGAGTAGTTGGGACAGCTGTGGTGTGTAATTGCCAGTCAATTATGATAATTCTCCTATACACCCTTTACTTGAGTGACAGCAAGGAGTAGATGATGAAGTCCCTGATGGAACGTATCTAATATCTATTGAGCACCTATCACGTACCATGCGCTTTAAAGTATGCCACCCAAATGAGTCCATTTTTGTGGATGTGGAACAAACTCAGAGATAAAAAATTTGCTCGAACTTGTTTAGACATTTGTTAAAAAATACTATTCGATGACACTTGTGAAAGCATGGTAAAGACTTTATTCAGGACCATTGCTATAGGCGTAGGGACAGCTGCAATGGAATGTTGCAATGGGCGAGAGAGATGGACAAGTGGGAAACGATAGCCCAGGAGCAGGGTGTGGTTTGCTGGATGGAAAATTACTAAGATGAAACATCAAGAATAAAGGGGATTCTGGCTAAACCTATGGAACAAGATTCTTGCTGAAGACAGGCCAGGGTGATCAGAAATCACCTGGGGGATGGTGCAGGCTGAGGAACCTGATCAGATATCGAGGGCTGATGGTTCTTGCTAAACTAACTTAATAGGGCTTTTGCTACAACTGGATGTTACAAGGAAGTTCAGAGATGGGCTTAGAAGAAGGTTCAAGAGCCTGTTGGTCAAGCAGAGAATCTTTGTCACATTGAATAAATGGTAAATCCTGGATTCATGCCCAGGGATTTCCAACACCCAAAGCTGAGCCCTTTCCAATCTGCCAAGCTGGCTGTGATCTAGAAGGCGAAGGCGGTGCATGTGTTGGACAGCTGCAGAGGGCAGGGCAGCTGAGCTGAGGATGCTGTGCAGGGGACAATGGAGGCCATTGTGAGAGCTGCCAGGTGGACGGAGGGAAGAGCAGGTGTGTGATGTTGGGGCCAAGGAGCAGCTTAAGAGGGGAGCAGCAAGTTACCTCAACCGAGAACAGAAGGAAGACTTAAGGATTATATCTCTGGCCTTCACCCAGGGTTTTCCCAGCCCTCGTTACCTTAGAAACATTGCCCACAATTGCCAAATGTCATTTATTGTGCCTCTGCCTGAGGTGTGGGGTGCTTCTCTGAACCCTCCTGCCCCACACCCCAGTTTGCAGTGTGCTTCCGCCTATGATCACAGCATGAGGGGTACTCACCACCACTTTTCAGATGAACAATCCCAGGTCGGAGAAATCCAGGGACTGCCCTGACTTATCAGTCAGACAATGACAAAACCCAGGCCCAGAACTCTTATCAAAATGCTGTGCCGTGCGGGGCTTTGGAGGCCTCCATTTGGCTAGACATTCAATGGCTGTTCTACAGGCAAAGAAAAGGGACTGATTCCACCGGGCCATCAAAGAGTCTTCTGGCCAATGGGCATGACACTGTGTTTCCTTTAAGAAAGAGAGAGATGTGGAATCATGTCATCATTTGAGGTAGAAACAGCTAAGCGTCAGGCTTCTTCTGTACCACGACCTGGCAAAGGAAAACGTGTCAGAAATCCTGCAGGAATCAATAACCCATCCACGCGGCCTTGTCAGGAGACCCCCCAGGCTCTGCGGAGAGGCACTACCGTCAGGGCTGGCAGCTCAGGATGCACTGATCATTGAGAGGGCACTGCCACCTTGTGGTACCTGCTGAGCACTGCGCCACCCTCACGTTCTGCCCAGTGCGAGTATTTATGCATCTCAGATCTCTGCTTTTCTCTTCTTCTCTCTTCATTTACCTTAGATGACAGGACAGATAATAGTGATATTTACAAACATAGGGAACACAAGAAGGGAGACAGTTGTGGTTGGAAGGAGAGTCAGCTTGTATTTGAGAGAATTGGACCAGGAGTATCTCTGACAGGGAGAACAGCAGAAATTCTAATTATGTGGCAAAAAGAAAGATATGAATAAATTAGGCCAACTTCTTTGCCAATGAATTTATTTATCTATATAGAAAATTTGCAGGATCCCTTTTCCCTTTAAGAGGGAATATAGATACTGTATAGTTCAGGCAGTATTTAGTTGATATCTACTTTCTTGCTAGCCAATCAAATGCACAGCCCTTTCCCTCCCCAGAAAAATTGTGCCAGTGAAGGTCTCCGGAAGGGGCCAATCCTTTACCTTGGTTACAAGTTTCTACTTTATTTGTGACGTCAAGTCCATTTGGCAATAGGCAGAGCCATCTTTCCCAGCAAGAGGATGAGGTAGGTGATAATATTCTACTGTACTTACATTTCTTTGTGAAAGAACTCAAATACATTCTACAATCAATGGATCTTAGAGTGGGAGGGGATCTTAGAAGCCAAATTTTATAACTTTTGATTGGGATTTTTACAATCACTGGGCTCTGCAGAAGTGGCACTGGGTGTTCCGGGGCTGGGGGCACCAGCTGGGCTGTTGGTCCCCTCCATTATCAACTGTTTCAATGATGAGCTTTGATGTAACATTGTATTAGTTTGTTAAAGCTGCTGTAACAAAATACATAGACTGGGTGGCTCAAGCAACAGAAATTTATTTTGCACATTTCTGGAGGCTGGAAGTCGGAGATCAAGGTGCCGGCAGTGTTAGTGTCTGGTGAGGGCTCTCTCCTTGGGCTGGGCCAACTTTTCACAGTGAGCTCACATGGTCTTTCCTGGACATATCCGTGGGATGGAGGAAGAGGGAGCTCAGGCTCTCCGGTGTCTCTTCTCATAAGGACACAATCCTGTGGGATCAGGGCTCCGTTCTTATGACCTCATTTAACTGTACTGGGTTTCAACATAGGTGTTTCAGGGGACACAAACATTCAGTCTATCACAAACATCTCGTTTGGAGAAAAACATTCGATAGTGTTTGAGAATCTTCTGCCTGTGTCAGAGCCCTGGGGGACTGAGATGATGGAGGGGATGGGCCAGAGGGGGTCTTGACTCCCAAGGTTACCCAGCGAGGGGATGGCAAGGCCTGGTCACACTACAGGAGTGCATGTTACAGGGCCTTCTTCTGTGGATGCCAATTTAGGGAAAACTGTTCTTAGAAATAATGGTGGTTTTCTTACATAGGACTATGTGGTTTTAAAAAAAGAGAGAAAGAAAGAAAAGAAAAAAACCCAGCAATTTCCAAGTCAAACAGAAAATTTTAAAAATCCAGAATGGGGCTAAAATCAGCTACACATTGAAATTCAGTGGAGAATAATTCTCTTGAAATACAATTAAACCAAGTACACAATGAAGTGCAGAGTGCACGCTTAATTTATCTAGAGTCAGGGATAAGTGTTTAGTTTTGTGATAAGGACTTGCGGAGATTCTGAAGGAAATTTCTGGGCTATCTTGATAACACTTATTATTATACCTGATTTCACTTACTTGGACATGGCTGTACCGTAATTTCTATCTTTGATTTCCTAGCTATTGTTAACACCTGTATTTTACTCACAAATGTAACAAAGAGACAAAGAGGCAGTGGACATTTTCTGGCAGTATCTGGAAAGGATCTTGGTACTGCGTCGTCACATTGAGCACGTGTCTGACACACAGCAGCTGTTCAGTAGATATGTATTGGATGGATAGGTGAATATGTCACAACTAAGAGACACAGACAGGGATTCAGGGGGTCAAATGGATGCTGGCTTACAAATGAGGAAGTGATTGCTGGAGGTGGCATTTTCTGGTGCTTGGTGCTTGCTGGTTCTGGAAGTCCACCTCCTGGTGGCCTCTTCCTAGTCCAGTCTGTGTGTCTGCGTATCAGTGTGGTCTTTGGTGTAGAGTGTGGCTAGAGGCCAGGGCAGGAGAAGGTTAGGCTGGTTCCCCGGGCCTCCAGTGAAGATGCCCTGAGCCCTTGAGCTCTGCAGATGAGGCTCTAGCACCACCTCTGCTTTTTTCATCCTTCTTTCTTCCTTCCTGACTTCTCCAGACTTGGTCTTCTCACCTTGCTCTTGTTCCCCTTTCCACAATGTGGCCCCAGTTCTCTAGGGCTGCACGGAACATAGACAGAGCACCGTGATGCTAGTGATGACTAACATGGGTGGGGGGACCTTGTTGGTGTGTCCCCCTAAAATTCATTGTGTCTGCAGGGGGTGGCATTAAGGGGACACAAGTGGATGGAGAAAAAAGACCTAGGGGTGCCCAGGAAAGGGTGAGCAGTTGCTCCAGAGGAGCCTTGGAGGGAGGCAGGAGAGGAAGGCTGGTGGGGAATGACGTTCAGCAAACTCAGACTGATGGGGCTTATCTATTCCTCCCCTCCGCTCTGTGGGATGGAGCTTGCTTCCTCCTGCCTCCATGGTCCTGGGTCAGCTGCGCCTTCATCATCAGACTTCCTCAGTCACCTTGCCCAGAATCTCCATTTCCCTGCAGGGCCCTGGGTCTCTCCAGATATACAGATATACATTCAGGGATGGGGACTCTTGCAT
Organism: Symphalangus syndactylus; assembly: GCF_028878055.3. NCBI lineage: Eukaryota > Metazoa > Chordata > Mammalia > Primates > Hylobatidae > Symphalangus > Symphalangus syndactylus. The sequence goes on from NC_072426.2 coordinate 89,689,749, forward strand.
CAGTGTCACAAACCCAGAGGCCCACAGGCTCTGCAGGGAACATACAACTACAGCTAGGGATAAAACACTTGAGGGAGGTAGAAGTAACATTTTTCTTTACATGTTTTTGTGATTGCAAAAGTGGAACATATTCATTGTAGAAAATCAGCAGAGAGCTTGAGGACTGTGAATCCATCACCCTAGGGATTGGGCAGAGCAAAGCGAGCTTGAGAAGGATTTAGGTCTTTGAAGGCTATGGTCTAACTTCTGCCAGGCCAAGTGCCAGGGATGGGCAGACTTTGATTCCTATCCCAGCTCAGGGACTGTGCCAAGGGCCCACAGGGAGGTGGACTTCAGACAGGATTCAGCCACTTCCTTTGTCCTCTTCCCCCAAAGGCAGCTGAGCTGCTTAAAAGAAAGCAGGGGTGTGGGGGAGTTTGTGGGGCGAGTGGGAAGGAGGGCAGAGGAGAAGACCTGCACGCAGTGTCACAGGGGACAAAGATCCTAAAAGTGCTTGGGAACATGGGCAGAAGAGCCCGAAGGTGATGAGTCTCCCCAAGCCCACTCCATGAGTGGGAATTGGGGGGTGTGGGCCGATATGGGGCTTCTGAAGTGAATAACTTCAGGCGGGACTGTGGTCATTCCTCACCAGTTACTGCTTCAGCCCTTCCCATCTCCTGCCAACCGAGGCCAGGCTGGCCATTCCCAAGCCCTCCTTTCCCTCCTGCGGGAAGCCTTGGGGATGCAGGGCTTGAGCTTAAGCCATCTCTGAAAGCAGCCTGACCAAACCACCTTCCTCCTGCCTCTCCTCTGATCACAGATGAGGACGCTGATGTGTTTGGCCTTGTCTTCCTCTCTTGGGGACCCGGGATGACTCTTGTCACAAACCCAGAGGCCCACAGGATCCACAGGGGACACAGGCATTGAGGTTGACAGAAGAGCATGTGTCCTGGGCAAAGGGCCAAGCTGCCCTGAGCTCTACAAACTGTAACCATGTAGGAAGGCAGCCTGGTAAAGCCTCATCCTCTGACATCTGGATTTAAATAAATTGTCCTGATTTTTAAATGTTGGCAACGAACCTCAAAACATTTTAAAGCAATGTGCAGGCCAAGCCCCATATTACCAGAGCCTGTCTTTGACTAGTATGTGCTGGTGGCTGATACTCCATGAGCACTTACCATGCCAGGGAATGTTCTGGTCCTTTCTGTGCAGTCAAGTTGCCACTTCCGTCATCTCACCTCCCAACTTGGGAAACGATGCACAGGCAGAGGAAGTGACAGGCAGCAGATCACGATTTAATACGTGGTGTTTGAATGCCGGCAGCCTGGCTTGAGCTCCCATAAGCAAACCCTGGGGCTTTTACCCCTTTCTATGTAAGACTGAGTCCCTGCAGGGCATGGCCAAGACTTAACGAACAGCTCTGTTTTAATGAGTATTTTCTATGTGCTTAGTGAGTACATGTTATCTTCAAGCCTCACAACAACGCTGTGATGTCCATATTAACATCCTTATGTTAAGGGTTAGAAGGTTTACAAGGAGTGATGTTAGGACACCCTTTTCAATAAATGGTGCTGGGAAAATTAAATTGCCATATGCAGAAGAATGAAACTGGACCCATATCTCTTACTATATATAAAAATCAACTCAAGGATAGACACAGTGGCTCACGCCTGTAATCCCAGCACTTTGGGAGGGTGAGGTGGGTGGATCACCTGAGGTCAGGAATTTGAGAACAGCCTGTTCAACATGGTGAAACCTTGTCTCTACTAAAAACCCCAAAAATTAGCCAGACATAGTGGCGCATGCCTGTAATCCCAGCTACTCAGGAGGCTGAGGCATGAGAACTGCTTGAACCTGGAAGGCAAAGGTTGCAGTGAGCTATGATGGCGCTACTGTACTTCAGCCTGGGCAACAGAGCAGGGCTCCATCTTAAAAAAAAAAAAATCAACTCAAGATGGATTAAAGACTTAAGTGTAAGAACTGACACTATAAAAATCTTAGAAGAAAATCTAGGAAAAACTCTTCTGGGCATTGGTCTAAGCAAAGAATTCATGACAGAAACCTCAAAAGCACAAGCAACAAAACCAAAAATAGACAAATGGGACTTAATTAAGCTAAAAAAGTTTCTGTACAGCAAAATAAACCATAAACAGAATGAACAACCTGCAGAACAGGAGAAAATGTTTGCAAACTATGTATCCAATAGGGGACTATTATCCAGAATATATAAGAAATTCAAACAACTCAACAAAAAAATTCCAAATAATGCCATTAAAAAGTGGGCAAAAGACATGAATAGACATTTTTTCAAAAAGAATACATACAGGTGGCTAAGAAGCATATGAAAAAATGCTCAACATCAAAAGTCATCAGAGAAATGGAAATTAAAACCACAATGAGATCTTATCTCACACAAGTGAGAATGGCTATTATTAAAAAGTCAAAAAATAACAGATATTGGTAAGGATGCAGAGAAAAGGGAACACCTATACACTGTTGGTGGGATTGTAAATTAGTACAACCCCTATGGAAAACAGTATGGTGATTTCTCCATACTGTCTTAAAAATAGAGCTCATTTGATCCAGCAGTCCTACTACTGGTATCTACCCAAAGGAAAGGAAATCAGTATATCAAAAAGAAACCTGCATTTGTATGCTTATCACAGCTCTGTTTACAGTAGCAAAGATATGGAATCAATCCATCAACAAATGATTGGATAAAGAAAATGTTATATATATATGGAATGGAATACTACACTGCCATAAACAAGAATGAGATCATGTCTTTTGCAGCAACATGGATGAAACCGGAGGTCATTATTTTAAGTGAAATAACTCAAAAACAGAAAGTCAAATACCAAATGTTCTCACTTGTATGTGGGAGCTAAATAATGTGTATACATGGACATGGAGTGTGGAATAATAGACACTGGAGACTCAGAAGGGTGACAAGGTGGGAGGGAGTGAGGGATGAGAAATTACTTAATGGGTACGATGTATATTATTAGGGTGATGGTTACACTAAAAGCCCAGACTTCACCGTTAGGCAATCTATCCATGTAACAAAACTGCACTGTATCCCCTTAAATTTATTATTATTTTTAAAAAGGAGTGACTTTCCTGAGGCCTCTCAGCCTTGAGTGTAGAGGGCTGTGACCGACACTCAGGTCCATCTGGCTCTTTCTGTGCAGCCTGGTGTCTTTCTGAATCCTTCTGTCCAGCCTAGGGCCAGGCTCCACGGGGCCACTGGGGGAAGGTGGGTGTGTCTGGTCTTGGCCACTGAGGCTGCTGGGCAGGACTCCTGGAACAGCTTCCCGGCCTGGGGCTCAGTCCAGGGTAGCAAGCTCACTTGGCTCGGTCCTTCTCACTCTTCTGCGGTGAAAGGCACTGCCAGATTCCCCTGCAGACCATCTCATTGCCCAGGGCATAGTTGATGGCGTTGATCGTGGGCACCATTTTGGCAATGAGGGCGGGCACCTGTTGTGGCAGAAAGGTCCAGAAAAGAAGCTTCAAAGCCACTGATCCTCTCTCTGGTCCCACCTGGCGACCCCAGTCACCCTCCACCTACAGCTGCCAATCATTTAGTTCTGCAGTCTTGGAGCCTACCCTGACTAGTTAGTGGAGATGCATGGCTCACGGAGTCCATGGAGCCACACTCTTGTCCAGACCCACCTGCTCCCAGCCTGGGGACTAATCTCAACCCCTAGTCACAGAGTCTTTATCTGCACCATCTGGCTGGCTGTCCCTGTCATCTCACATGAGGTTTGGGCAATGTCAAGCAGCAGCCTGGTATGACTCAGGAACGAGGTGGGGGATTAGGGGGCAAATTAATGCTCTATGCACTGTGAGTATCCAAAGGAAGAAACACAGGGAGGAAGAGACTGACACAGAGGCCATAAATCCAGAAAGTGAGATGAGGTTAGACAGAGAACAAAGACGGAGAGGGGTGTAGTTTTAGGTACTATAAATATCTGTACCATCTGCAGTTTGGGGGAGATGGAAGTCACATCTGCGATGACCGCGTATAGATACAGGATGGCATAGGGGCCCCAGCCGAGCAGCAGCGTCCTTGCTGGCAGAGTGGTGTTTACCTGGGGAGAAATTGTCACAGATGTCAGCTTGCTCCAGGTGGCCCACAGCCCCATGTGGCCGAGAAAACCAGGTCAGTGCTCAGCAGGGCTGGGCAGCATGGACCAGGCTTCAGGAGGGGGCTGAGTCTGCAGGGGAACTTGGGGCCAGATGGGCCTCTCTGTTGTTTTAAGACTGGGTGACCTTAAGCCTTTTATTTAAACTTGCCTGACCTCAGCTGCTGTGTCTGTAAAATGGCCTGACAATACCTGACGTGGCTGGAGGCCGAGACTGGGTGGATAATGACCTTCCTCCTGGGTCTGTACTCTTTGTTTGTTTGTCAAATACAGAAGGGAGTCTCACTACGTTTCCCAGGCTGGTCTCGAACTCCTGGGCTCAAGGGATCCTTCTGCCTCGGCCTCCCAATGTGCTGGGATTACAGGCATGAGCCACTGTGCCTGGCCCGGGTCTGTGCTCTTTAAGAGGAATCCTGGGCTCTGTGACTGCGTGCTCAAGGGGCCTCAAGCTGAGCTGCCGTCAGGCCTCAGTCCTAGAACCAACTCGTCATCCACAGCTACAGCCACCTGGCGACCCACCCTGTCTGGGCTCCCAATGGGAAATACAATCAGCGGGGAAGGGGCTTGTCCGGAGAGCGGGAGATACTGGGGTGCCGCCTGGGGCCATGAGGGGGCGCAAGACTCGCGCTTTAATTTCAGCAGGAGCTGCCAGGTTCCAGCCCCGCACAGACACGCGGACGTGCAAATTCTGACGCTGAAGTTCTTGCCTGTTTTCTCCCTGACCTTTCTTTAACAAAACGGGTGATTAAGCTGGAAGAGAACATATTTTCTTCCATCTTGGATTATTAAAATATGTTGACCAAGAGACTTTTTTTCCTCTTAATTGTCCCTTATTGGGGGGGGGGAAAAACAACAACAAACAACGGAGCTCAGCACTACAGGGCCCTCCCGGGAGCGGAGGCCGTAAGACGTGGAATCCCCTGGGGAGGCTGTGCGGTCTCGGGAAGCCGCTCAGCTTGGGATGAGGTCCCTGGCCCCCTGCGTGTGACCTTGGCGATGCCCACCGGAGACAATGGTTTAAAGTCAACCCAGAAAAATGAGGAGATCATGGTGGTAGCCTTGTCTCCTGGCTGCCTGAGCCTCCAATAAATGTGAACTTTGCGCCTCCAGACAGTGCTTGGGACCGGCATCGCGGAGGACAGCCTAGAGGCGGCGCCTGTGCCAGGGGCCAGCTGGGAGCCAGGGGACTGGATTCTGGTCCCAGCAAAGCCCTTTCTCTCCGTCTGACCTCGGGGGAGCATCGGGGCTCCAGCTAAAATAGATTTGCACAGTCCTTTTCCAAATTACAATAAATAAATAAAGTGGCAGATGAAGTGACTTAAAAAAAAAAAAAAAGCGTTTCTTTTCATGCACTGTGATTGACCACATGCGTGGTGGAGTCCCAGACCTAGGTTTGAATCCAGGTGTGTGGTTTTTGGTGAGTTGCTTAGTTAATCCCCATCTCAGCCTCAAATTTTTAGTCCGCGACACAGGGATAAGAGGACTTCCTTCTGACTGGTGCGATGGCTCAAGCCTGTAATCCCAGCACTTTGGGAGGCTGAGGTGGGTGGATCACTTGAGGTCAGGATTCAAGACCAGCCTGGCCAACAGATACAAAAGATACAAAAATTAGCCAGGCGTGGTGGCAGGTGCCTATAATCCCAGCTACTAGGGACGCTAAGGCAGGAGAATCGCTTGAACCCGGAGGTGGAGGTTGCAGTGAGCCGAGATTGCCACTGCACTCCAGCCTGGGCAACAAAGTAAGACCTTGTCTCAAAAAAAAAAAAAAGAAAAATAGAAAAAAAAAAAAAAAAAAAAAAGGCTGGGCACGAAGGCTTACGCCTATAATCCCAACACTTTAGGAGGCAGAGGCGGGCGGATCACCTGAGATCAGGAGTTCGAAACCAGCCTGACCAACATGCCGAAACCCCGTCTCTACCGAAAATACAAAATTAGCTGGGTGTGGTGGCGCATGCCTATAATCCCAGGTACTCGGGAAGCTGAGGCAGGAGAATCGCTTGAACCCGGGAGGCGGAGGTTGCGGTGAGCCGAGATCGCGCCATTGTACTCCAGCCTGGGCCACAAGAGTGAAATTCCATCTCAAAAAAAAAAAAAAAAAGAAAAAAGAAAACCTCTTTCCTCATTGAGTGGTTGCAAAGATGAAATAATATTAAGATCTGAATTTGTTCTAATCTTTGTCGCTTGTTACGACTCCTTTGCAAGAGGTCATCCAGGTGACCAAGTTAAAATAAAACTGTGGCAAGGGAATAGTAATGCAGAAACTAAAAAATGGCCAGGAGGACTTATTTTGAAGTGTTGTATTTCTTGGACAAATGTGCTTATACGTTTGATTTTTATCTTTTGGGCACCACCCTGCGACTGTGATTAAATTAAACATCTCAAAGCAGTTTAAAAGTAGCATTTAAAAAGCCTGTAACTTTGTGCCAAACCTCAGATCCTTGGCACGAATTAAGTGGAACAGCACAGATAGTGTCCGGTAGGGAACCCTGGTCCCCAGAATTACCGGGTCTGTGTGAATCTGAGCAGTCCCGATTCTTGCTCCCCAGGCCTTGGCCATCTGAGCAAAGGGAGGGTGGTTTCCAGTTCTAACATCCTATGCTGTGCACAAGCTGGATTTTCTCTTGATCATTGAAAATGCAGAAAACCCCTGGTTGCTGTCTGTCACATTGTTCATATTCCCTGGTGTCCCTGAGAGGAACCGAGAAATTTCTGCTGCTCTTGAGGCAGGAGAATAGCAGAGGGAATTGGAGGTTAAAGGGTGGACTGAGTAGAAGCAGAAGCAAGATGAAGAGGCGGTGAGCAAGAAGCAAGACAAGAAACAGAAGTTGAGCAACCAAAACACAAATAAGATTAAAAAGTGAGTAAGAAGCTCCCATGGCCAGCTAGATCTGGACCAAGCCTGTCAGGGACAGCTCATCAGAGATGGGCATGTGCATTAGAGATTAAAAGTATCCTTGAAATGACCCCATATGATAATAAGCTTATTAAAGCTGATGCATATGGACTGCATATCATGCATGTACTTAAGATTATGGGATGGAGGTGACTGGCAAGCACACAAGGGCCAAAGTAACTAAGCAACTCACCTATCAATCAAAAGGCAGATGCTGGCTAGAGATTAGGCAGCCTTGGGAAGAGAAGAAAAATAAACGTATAAAAGAACCCAAAATACACCAAATTGGTGCTGATCTCACTTCGCAAAGATCGGTCCACCCTCCCCTCTCCGAGAGTGTAATATTGTGCTGAAAAAGCTTTTGCTGCAAAAGCAATGAACATTTGCTTTGCTATTTGTGTGTGTCACATCCAATTCTTCGTTCGGGACACCAGGAGCCTGGAGCTGCGCTGCACCATCAGATAACACTCCGGGAGGGGGACCTTACCTGGAGATGGCCACTCTTCCCCAGTTTCTGCTCCATGAGACTGTAGGATGTGATCGTGATGAAGAGGGGCATGGCGAAGTTGAAGAAGGACATGGTGAAGAGGAAGCTGGTGAAGTTTCTACAGGGAGAGTGGGTGGAGGATTGGGGTTACCTCTCAGGGATGGCCAGCTGCCCTCAAGGACCCACCAGCCCTGCTCTAGATGATCAGATGTGGGGAAATGCTCCATTCAGACAAGCACTCAGTGTGGTTGTTCCTGGGGGTCCCAGGTGAACTCCCTTTAGGAGCCAGGAGCTACGAGGTCCCCCTAGAACTTGCCTTTAGAAGCCAGGGAGCTCCGAGGAGGAAGAGGCCTCTTTCTTGTTCAAGTGCTCAGCCCTGCTTTCCTGTTTGTCCCCCAAGCATGAAGAATGGGAAATTTTAGTTTGGGAAACATGTTCACCCAATGGTGGGGATGTCAGTGGACCAAGAGGAAGGAACATTCAAGGAGCATTCTAGGCCCAAAGGTTTTAAAAGGAGACTGGATAACAGGAAGATTGGATACTGTGTCACTGAAGAAATGGTTGAAGGGACCATAGAAGAACCTGGGTTCCCAGGTAGTGGTCATGGGGAGGTGAAGGGAATGGTGGGAGTCCCAGGGAGACAGATTCCCATTTTCTGAAGGGGAGACTATGTCACCCTGGAGCTGTCCACCAGGGAGGGGCAGCTGGAAAGACTGGACCCTGGCTGGGGAGTGCCACAGAGGGACACTTGGACCAGGCGGGGCGTTCTCAAGAATGCATCACCTGGAAAGCCTGTCATCCAGTGCAGATGCCTCATGATTAAACACCATGGGTAAAGCAGATGAATGCAACTTGGCTCTGGTGGAAGCAAGAGGGGCTGGAGCCCATGTGACCATTCCTCAAGGCAGTTCCTAAAGGATCCCCCTAAGCCCTTGTCTCCCTAGAGCCGCCTGATGGGGCAGTACCAGAACAAGAGCCCAATGAGGGTGGTGACCCTCACGCATTCAGTCCTATTTCTCCAGGGACTGCCTCATAGCATATGCTCAGGGCATTCCCTCCCAATGCAAGGACCTTAATGTTCTTTGAATCTATTGTACCAAGGGCATGGCTCCCTCTAGAAATTGATGAGGTCAGAGCCATGATGGCCGACTGTGCCGAAAATGGCAAAGAGGTGGTGCGGCTTGGTGACTGTTATCACTGACACAAGCCAATGGCTCCCTGTATGATGTCTCTTTTTGGGTTCAACTCTGGGTCCCAATTTTCATAGCATTCCCATCATCTGGCCAGTTTTCAGAACAGGTTTCTTCCAGTCCCACTGTCCACCTGCAGGTGGGTATCATGACGAAGGAGTTGAGATTGTCTGGCAAACGTTGACATTTCCCCATTTGGATTTTCAGCTGGGGCACCCTTGTCATAGGAGTTCAAAGCCAAGATTCCCATGGATAGCAGCCTCGAAGCTGCTCCTCCCACCTCACCTGTCCCCCTTGGAGTAGTCCAGGGTGCAGCATGTCCCCAGTGGCTCATAGTCATAGTGACCCCAACCCAGGAGGGGCAGGGCTGCCCAGAAGGCAGAAGACAGCCACACGAAGAGCACCAGAGAGATGGCTGAGTTCCAGGCCAGCTGGCTGCCTGCACAGGACAGAGGAGGAAGAGGAGGTTGTGAGGAGAAGATGGCCTGATAGAGTGAGAAAGAATGGGACTTCCCGATCTGGAAGAGTGTCCCTTTGAGTGATCCACCCACCTCAGTCTCCCAAAGTGCTGGGATTATAGCATTGAGCCACTACATTCTGCCAGAAGGAGGTTTTCTTATCCCTGTGTCACGGTCTAAAAAATTGAGGTTGACAGAGGGGTTAACTAAGCAACTCACCAAAATGGGAACCCCAGCTCTGATGCTTAATAACTCAGGGCCTCAGGCAAGTGAAGAGCTTCTCTGAGCCCCAGTATTCTCACCCACAGTGGGAATGATAATCCTTGCCTCAGAGGATTGTTATGAAGAATGAAATAGATAATGGATGGTGAAGGTCTCCAAATAGACACACTCTACCATCTTCTTCAGAGGACAGAGACAAGGAGGGAGTGGCAAAGAGACAGATATGTTTTCAGAGACAAAGTTCAGGAAGAAGCATAGGCAGGGGTTCAGGTGAGGGTCACAGGGGATGGAGGCAGAAGTCTGGACTTACCACCATCCTCAGCACTTGCTCAGAATCAGGCCAGTGCCCTTGCTTCCAGGACACCCTCTGAGAATGCTTGACTTGGGGGTTGGGGCTCAATCTCAGTGCCAATGGCAGAGGCTGGGTCCCAGCAGCATCTTTTGATGTGAACCAGCCATGCTGATTTGACCTCCTCTAGTCCCTTCCCTGAAGCCTCCCTCTCTGCTGCAGTGTAATTGGGTCCTTCCCATCCAGTGGTTCCTCCTGGATCTGGCTTCGGGATGCACTTCCCAGGTGTCCTCCTCTGTCTACTGTTTATTTGTCATACTCCTTTGTATATAAGATATCAGAGCAGAGGACAGTTCTCCAGATGGGTTTTGATCGGGAGAGAAGAGCATGTCTACAACCTCCCTCATCTGACACTTTGCTTCTACTGATACGGCTCCAGATGGAGTTTGCTTGGATGTGACCTTCTGATATGAACTGAATGTTTGTGTCCCCTCAAATTTATATGTTGAAGCCCTAATCCCCAATGTGATGGCATTTGGAGGTGGGGCCTTTGGGAGATAACTAGGCCATAAGGGTGGAGCCCCCATGATGTGATTAGTGCCCTCATAAGAAGGGACACAATTAGCTGGACATGCTGCATGCGCCAGTAGTCCCAGCTACTCAGGAGGCTGAGGTAGAGAATTGCTTGAACCCAGAAGGTGGAGGTTGCAGTGTACTGAGATGGTGCCACTACATTCTAGCCTGGGCAATAGAGTGAGACTGTTTCAAAAAAATAAAAGAAGGAACACAAGAGTGACAATCTCTCTCTTTTTATGTGAGGACGTGGCAAGAAGGTGAAGATCTATAAACCAAGAAGCAAGCCCTCACCGAACCTGACTATGCTGACACCTGGCATTTGGACTTCCCAGCCTGAATAACTGAGAAATAAATTTCTATTGTTCAAGCCACCCAGTCGATGGCATTCTATTATAGGAGCCTGGGCAGACTAAGACACCTCCCATCCCAACTGTGGGCATGATAATTATGTGCATGGATAGGAAGACTCAATGTAGTTAAGATGTCAGTTCTTCCTATCTTTTTTTAAAAAAAATTTTGAGACAGAGTCTTGTTGTGTCACCCAGGCTGGAGTGCAGTGGTGTGATCTCAGCTAACTGCAACTTCCACCTCCCAGGTTCAAGCGATTCTCTTTCCTCAGCCTCTCAAGTAGCTGGGATTACAGGCTCATGCCACCATGCCCAGCTAATTTTTGTATTTTTAGTAGAGATGGGGTTTCACCATGTTGGCCAGGCTGGTCTTGAACTCCTGACCTCAAGTAATCTGCCCACCTCAGCCTCCCAAAGTGTTGGGATTACAGGCATGAGCCATTGTGCCTGGCCTTTTCTTTTCTTCTTCTTCTTTTTTTTTAAATTTTTTAAATTTTTTAATTTTTTTTTATTTTATTGAGGCGGAGTCTCATTCTGTTGCCCAGGCTGGAGTGCAGTGGTGCCATCTCGGCTCACTGCAACCTCTGCCTTCTGGTTTCAAGCAATTCTCTGTGGGCACAACAATTAATATCTACCTGGATCCTTGTGCTGCCTCAGACTTTCAGCTTTAGAGACAGATGGCCAAGGTGACATGCCTACAACCACCCAGGGATGGAGTAGATGAATTCAGTCCTCCTCATTCCCCTTTGCCTGCCTTCACACTGCTCTGCCATGCTTTCAGTATAGAAAGGGCTTTGATCTAAGGCCTCTGGCACAGGGATCAACTGTTCTATATTGAGGCAGAGAAGCCTGTTGCTGTCTGAGATGGCGGTGTTTTGTGTGTGTGTGTGTGTGTGTGTGTGTGTGTGTGTAAGATGGTCCAAGGGAGCATTAGGGGCGGGGGCTGGGGTGTAAGTAGTGAGAGAAGCACTCCGAGGCCAGGTGGACAGGAGGGCTAACCTATCGCCACTCAAAATGATGAGACCGATGGCAGCATTTTGGCCTGGAGAGAGGTATATGACAGGAGAGACCCATGAGGGGCAGTGACTTTGCAGGGAAGGGGGCTGTACATGTGACTATGGCAAGGGAAGTTCTGTGGATTCCAAAGAGGCCATGCCATGGTTTGAGGCTGTGCTGGCCATAGACCTCACAGCAGCCTCTGTGCTGGGCAAATTCATAGCTCAGGACTTGGAGGTACCAGGTCATGCCCAGTGCTGGCTCTGCCCTTAGTAGCGAGGCAAGCTGCTTAACTTCTCTGTGCCTCTGCTTCCGAGGCTGTGAGCTGAAGGTTTGCTAGGAGGATTAGCTGAGCTACAGCTCCCCAAAACATGTTTATGTACCCCTGGTGGTGAACAGGGTTCTAGATGGTCTCTGGTGAACAGGTTTTTATTTTAATTGTATTAAAATTATAAGAACATTAAACCTGTGATTTCGCAGATGTTTAGAATGAGCTTGTAGCAGGTCTTTACATTTTAAAAAATGAGTCACTTTTAAGAAAAAAAAATCAAGGAAAAATGGAGCAGTTCGTACACTGTTATGGCCAATTGTGAAGATGGTATTTGACAGTGCAGCTTGGGAAATCTAGAGCTGGACAGTTTTCATGAAGCCTTATGGAAGTGTGGGGTGCCAGCATGCCCAGCTACACACATACACACAGCCTCTCTGCGCCTCAGTAGTGCCTGTCTGCAAGGGCATTTTCTGTATCCCTGATCTCATTTGATTTTCAAAATAAAACTGAAATTGGTTATTAAAATAATCTCAGCCGGATGCGGTGGCTCACGCCTGTAATCCCAGCACTTTGGGAGGCTGAGGTGGGTAGATCATGAGGTCAGGAGTTCAAGACCAGCCTGGCCAATATGGTGAAACCACATCTCTACTAAAAATACAAAACTTAGCCAGGTGTGGTGGCACGTGCCTGTAGTCCCAGCTACTCAGGAGAATGAGGCAAAAGAATCGCTTGAAACCAGGAGGCCGAGGTTGCAGTGAGCCGAGATAGCACCACTGCACTCCAGCCTGGGCAATAGAGCGATTCCGTCTCAAAAAGAAAAAAAATCATTTCGCAGAGGAGGAGACTAAGGTTCAGAGAGGATCCCTGACTTGCCCAAGGTTGCGGCAATGGCAAGAGAGCCTCAACAGCTCTCCTGCACACTCTCCCACCTTCCTTCCTTTCCTGAAATGAGTGCCTATGCATGCACACTCACACCCACCCACACTTCCCTGTACTGGGAAACGTGGAGCAGTAGCTAGTTCTGACTGCCCCTCCCTGCCTCTTATCCTCTCCACACTGCATCGGTGTCCCTCCACTCGAGGAGCCCAGATACATACGGGTGCAGTAGTGGTGATAGCGCCCCCATGCGATGGCTGCACTGCTGCAGATGCTGGCTAATGCTGTCACAAAGCCCTGGAAGCCGTGAGCCTGGCAGCCGTCCGAGCCGTAGGGCCAGCGCCTGTGGGAGACACTGGGCACCAGTGACCTCTCTCCTCTTACCCTTTCCACCTCCCACACCTGTCAAGTACAGCTTGGAGTGTGTGTTCCTGAATGCTGCCCTGCTTCTCCGAAGAGGGCCTTAATATCGGTGTCTTTCCTGTGAGGCGTTAGAGCTCAAGTAAATGGGCTGAAGGGGTGGAGCCCAACGCACATGCTCCAGGCTGGGTGACTTTGACTGCACCACGGTTGGGCCATAGGCTGTCTCTGCGTGATCAGATCCCTCTGTCACAGGAGAGCTCATGCCTGTATTTGATAGGCGGGGAAACTGATGTTCAAAGAGGCAAAGATACTGAAGCCAAGGTCACACAGAAGATGAAGGCAAAGTCAGAGAGGAGATCCCAGGCCTCCCCAGCCTAAAAGGCCAAGCAAAGGTGGAAACTTCAATTCTCCGTGGGAGGAAGAATTCTCACTGATGCAGACCCCCCAGGCTGGTCAGCACTGAGCATGCACATCCAGGTGGGCTCCAGCCTCCGTCTGTAGTGTCCAAAACCAGAATGAGAATGTCCAGTCTGCTTCAGAAAACAATTTTACAAACACCTTCTGAAGCAGTGATGGAAGACCCTGGTTTATGTATAAGGAGGTATTAGACACTAGCCAAAACCCTGTTTGCGTTCACAAACATTTACTTAAAGTCCTAGGTATCAAGCATTATTTTAAGTTATTTACACATAATAGAAGTAAATACTTCCAACCACCTATATGAGTTAGGAAATAATACCTGATTTAAGGAAGAAGCCCAGAACTAGAAATGCTGAAGCCAGAATGCAAACCTAGGTTGCTTGGTTACAGAACCCACACCATTGATCTCTACAGCCTACCATCTCTTTCATCAGGTTTCAGCAACCCCTGTCTTCCAGAAATCAGCTGTCGTTCTTCAGAATCAATCTGGAATTCAGCCCATTTTAGCCTGCCCACCCTCTGCCCTTGGCCAATTTTCTGTAAGTAGTAAAAATACCCTTGGCCTGGCTGCCCAGGGCCCAGAGGTCAGGCCCCAGGCAGGACCCCAGAGCCTATGGACTGGGGAGGGGGCTGGTACCGGAGAAGGCTGGATGTGGCTGCAACGAGGGCATTCAGGCTGATCCCACTGTCCGCAAGAGCCAAGCTCAGCACCAGCAGGTGGCAGGGAGTCCGCAGCTCCGGGGTCTTGCAGAAAGAGAAGATGGTCAGGGTATTGAGGCTGAGACCGGAGAGAGCTGAAAGGAAGGGTGGGGGCTGGCATTGGGGCTTCTGAGGCCCAGCTGGGGTCAGAACAGGGTGCGTAGGGTGGATGGAGCATCAGCAACCTCCGGGACAGACAAGGAAGACAATCAATATAGGGTAGCACGCTTCATGCTATAACAATCATAATCGCTGACACCTGCCGGGCACTTAGCACACACCAGGCACCAGGATAAGCACTTTATATGAGTCATCTCATTCAGTCTTCACTTGGATACTCTCTTCTCCATTTATAGCTGGGAAACTGAGGCTCAGAGACACTAGCTAACTTGCCGTAAGTACACAGCTAGTAAGCGGTGGAGCTGGAACTTGAATTCAGGCCTTTTGGATTTCAAAATGCCTTATCCAAGGACTGTAGAGAAAAGTCAGAGAGGCTCCAAGGAAAAGAGTCGATGTTAGAGCTGGGAGCTGCCCAGGACGCCAGGCATGGAAGTGAACATGAACGGGGCGTACTCTGGCAGCAGAGAGACCCGACCTTGAATTCTGGCTTGGTTGCCTCGCTTGCTGCTCCTTAAGCTCTCTGAACCTCAGTTTCCCCTATCTAAAGTGAGGAACAGGAAAAATTCCTTCCTTCAAAACTATGAGAAGCACTTACCTGTGGGACAGTGCATGGAAGAGCATTCCAGGAGGGAATAGCATGTGCAAAGACATGCTATGGTACAATGAGATACCACCTTACTCCTACAAGAATGACCATCATTAAAAAGTCAAAAAAACAATAGATCGATGACATGGATGTGATAAAAAGGGAATGCTTATACATTGCTGGTGGAAATGTAAATTAATACAACCTCTATGGAAAACAGTATAGAGATTCCTTAAATAACTAAAAGTAGATCTGCCATTTAATCCATCCAAAAACACACGTGCACATCTATGTTTATTGCGGCACAATTCACCATTGCAAAGATACGAAATCAATGTAAGTGCCCACTGACCAATGAATGGACAAAGAAAATATGGTATATATACATCATGGAATAATACTCAGCCATAAAAAGGAGTGAAATAATGTCTCATTACAGCAAGTTGGATGGAGCTGGAGGCCATTATTCTAAGTGAAGTAACTCAGGAATGGAAAACCAAATACTGTTTGCTCTCAGTTACAAGTGGGAGCTAAACCGTGAGTAAGCAAAGGCATTCAGAGGATATAATGGACTCTGGAGACTCAGAAGGGGAAGGGTGGGAGAGGGGGTAGGATTTAAAAAGCCTACATATTAGGTACAATGTACACTACTCGGGTGATTGGTGCACTAAAATCCCAGAATTTGTGACGATGTAATTCATCTATATAAACAAAAATCACTTGTACCCCCAAAGCTACTGAAATTTTAAAAATATTTTAAAAATAAAATAAAAACCAAAGCATTGTATATATAATGACATTTCTGATCATCAAACACGAAACAAAAATGTAAATTTAAACCCCTTCCAAAAAATAAAGTGGTAAAATTTTATGGCATGTTTGAGGACCTGGAAGGATGCTAGATTGTAGGGTTCTCAGGAAAGGGAGACACGGGCTGGGGCCACCAGATAGTCGTGTCGAGAACCTTCAGGACCAATCTAATGACTATCACTTCCTCTCCATTGTCAGTTCTCATTAGGTGAGAGAACGTGCTGATGATTTCTCTGGGTCTGCTTTGAACCAAAGCTGCATTCTCCATCAACTTAGCTTGCGTTGGCCCAGATTCAGGATTGTCACTGTCTCTAGCTCTGGCCTCAGTGAGCATCTTAGGGATTCTAGGTTGAGGTAGGTAGGTACCTCGCGGACCCAGGTTGCCTCCAGAGAGGAAGTGCTTAGGCTCATAGGAGTAGACACAGTGAAAATAGTGGTGGGGCTGGAGAGGATAGGAGTGAATGAACTTATATACCCTAGAGTCTATTTAGGCTAGCACTTTATACCCAGTATCCCATTCAATCTTTACAACCACTCATTCGCAATGTCAAGGCATTGAGGTCAGAGAGCTGAAGGGACTTGGTTCCACCCACACAGAGCAGGTGGCAGAGCTGTCTGTCCCCAGAGCCTTTTGGGGGACTGATCCTATGTGGGATTCTTAGCAGGATTTCCAAGGAGTGGATTAAATTTTCTCCCGGCTGGAGGGACATGAAAAGTCCTAAAGCCTGGCTCTTGATCATCTCCTGGGCAGATGTCCCCTCTCAAAGTCCCTCCCTCCCTGACCCTTGCCTGGCTTCCTCTCTGCTCCCAGTGGGTAGTGTGCTGCACCTCACAGGTTCATCTGTCAGAACACACCCCAAGTCCAGGCACAGAGGGGAAGGCAGCCAAGGGGACCCGACACCCAGCTGGGTTTGGGGACCTCTCTCCTCTCCTTGCCAGCTCCATACTGGTGGCCTGGGTCCTCAGAACCCACTGGGCCCCCACTGCACCCCAGGTTCTGCTTGGCTCACCTTCCACCAGCAGCACCATCCCCACAGCCAGCACCTCGAGCTCCCCGAAGCCGGTGGGCAGGGCACTGGTCTCTGCCATCCTCACTCTCCCTCACTGCCAGTGGCCCAGCTGTCTCTGGCTTCCCACAGCCAGGGCCTCCCTTTTAAAGGGCCATCCCATGTGCATGGAGGCACATGCAGGTTATTATGCTGGACCTTGGGCTGTTTCTGGATGCCTCCCCGCTGCAAATGGTCCTCTTGGCCCAAGCAGAAGGAACCCATTCACGAGTTGGACAATGCAGCCTTTGTGAAGCCAGAATGGAGCCCTGTCTCATTCATTTCAGCCCCATTGCACAGGATTAAGGTCGGGGAATCCAAATGGTGTGTGGCTGAGAGCCTAATTGGAAAAGAGTTGCATAACCAAGGGAGGGGAGCAGGAGGAGGGATTTGAGCCCCAGCTGTTCCCGACAAGCCGGGTGCCCGTGTGTGTGTGTCCTCAGGCTCACATGAGTATACTCCAAAGCGCTGGGGAAAGGATGAGGCTTGGGAAGTCGCCTGCTGTCAGAGGAAGAACCCCAACTGGGACCAGAAAATGGAGTTCTGGTTCTGAATCTGCCACTAACTAGCTATGTGCCTTGGAGTGGGACCACTGGACTCTTCCGTTTACTTTTCTGCAATGTCAATGTCTTTTGTCTGTAGCCTTTGTATAAGTCCTGGTTAGATATCGTGAATATAAACCTCAGGGCTGCATTTCCTGTCTCCCATAGAGCACTTGAGCCACACAAGCATAAAAAATGTCCTAGGACACTGTCTTAGAACAGAGGGGCTGCTGTCTTGTCAGTCTCCACCCCTGAACCTGCCCAGCCTTGCCGGCCCCACTAAGAGCTTTGGCTGCTACAAATGACTTCTTGGTACACTGGCTCTTTATGCACTGTTATGCTCTGGCTCATGATAAAATTTACACCAGGAAACACTGATCTAGGACAACTTAATTCATTTTCAGATAAAGAAACCAAGCTCCAGAGCACTATCAGCAACATAGCTAATATTGAGTGAGGTCCGGCACTGTGCTAGGGGATCTTCTCATGAGTCCTACAAACAACTCCATGAATTAGATACTATTATCCTTTCCATTTCAGATGAGGAAACTGTGGCTAAAAGCAGTTAAGAATCTGCCTGAGGCCATGCAGTAATTTATGGATGGAGCTGGAACAAAAGCCGATCTCCTATTCCTCAGGCTCAGGCACTTTTCAGTGGCATCTTCTGACTCACCTGGTAGAGCAACCCGCTATGTTCCAGGAACGCCCACTTCCCAGGCCTTTCCTCTCATGAGTCCTCACTTACATGGAAGCCTAATCCCTCCGCAGCGCTGAGCTTATGGTTGTGCCCTCCAGAGCGTTCCCTGTTCTTTCTCAATTTCTTTCTTTTTTTGTTTGTTTGTTTTTGAAATGGAGTCTCACTCTGTCACCCAGGCTGGAGTGCAATGGCGCAATATCTGCTCACTGCAACCTCCACCTCCCCGGTTCAAGCCATTCTCCTGCCTCAGCCTCCCGAGTAGCTGGGATTACAGGCATGTGCCGCCATCCTCGGCTAATTTTGTATTTTTATTAGAGACAGGGTTTCTCCAAGTTGGTCAGGCTGGTCTTGAACTCCCGACCTCAGGTGATCTGCCGGCCTCGGCCTCCCAAAGTGCTGGGATAACAGGCATCGGCCACCACGCCTGGCCTTCTTTCTCAATTTCTACCTTATGGTGTTGGTTAATACATATGTCAGTCCTTTTCCCATGCCTTCAAGATCACAAAAGCCTTCATGAGAGAAGATAAAGCAGGGCAAGGCCAAGATTAAAGGGTAAAGTTCATTTGGGCAAAAGACACAAGGAGGAAGAAGCAGAGATATGGGAACAGGCAAGCTGGTGGCTGGGTTTGGGGAGGAGAAGGTATAGTTGGGAAGCACTGAGAAAATCCTACTGGCTGCATTGGAAGGAAGGAAAGAATGAGAAGCCAGTATTGTTGAAACAGACCTGGCACGGAGCTAGGCATTTTATGTGTGCACTGGGGCCCCAGATATCTTTGCAGGTCATACCTCACTGATCTAGGCCTGCCTGGAGCCACAGGCATGAAGGACTGGGGAACCTTCTAGAAAAGCCAAACAACATAGGTAGGGCATGCTGGACCAGAGAACAATGCCTCAGGGTCAAATGTGAAGAACCAATGAATGAGTCGACTGTCTACTACTGGGAATCATCCCTGGTCAGTCCCCACCGGCATCTTGAGAAGATATGGCGGGGCGAGATAGGGTTAGGAGAGAATAGGTAAAAATGGAAATTAGGCTGGGTGCAGTGGCTCAGGCCTGTAATCCCAGCACTTTGGGAGACTGAGGCAGGAGGATCGCTTGAGGCCAGGAGTTTGAGACCATCCTGGGCAACATGGCAAGACCCTGACTCTGCAAAAAATAATTTTTTAAAAATAGCCAAACATGGTGGTGGTTGCCTGCAGTTCCAGCTACTTGCGAGGCTGAGGCAGGAGGATGGCTTGAGCTCAGGAGTTCGAGGCTACAGTGAGCTATGATTACACCATTGCACTCCAGTCTGAGTGACAGAGCAACCCTGTCACCATAAAGCAAAACAAAGCTTTATGGATGGAGAATTTCCAAAGGCCCTTATTAGAGGTTGGGGTTCTGTCTCCAAAAAAACCTGAAAGTGCCTTCTCTAAGAACTCTCTGAGCTACCTCTCTGGGGCCCTCCTTGGAGTACAGTCCATTGAGGAGAGGGGTGCTCTTGTCCCTTATGTGGAGACGTCTCCACCTTTGGCATTTGTAGTAATGGCCAGAAGGGCTCAGCTGAAATAGCATTGTATTGAGTCCATACCCATGGGGCACTCAAGGCAGGCAGCTGTTTGCCTGGCAGCCTGGGACAATTTGTGGGCTCATGAGAGACACCTCTGATGTCTCCCCAAAATATCTGAATCTGTCCAGTTCCTCTGTAAGCAGGGTCTTATAAGTACCAGTGAAATTGGGCACTTACAACTTGTGAGAGAGCTTCTGTTCCCACAGGCTGTCAAGGCCTTGGAATTTGAGTTTAATTTTCACAAACACCCTGCATGGAGTAACTTTATTTCTCTTTGTCAGATAAGGACACAAAGGCCAAGAGATCATGTGACTCACCCAAGGTCACAGCCCATTAATGGAGCAGCTGGGATTTGACCCCAGGAAGCCTGGGTCCAGAGCTTAGCCTCCTTCCAATGCCTTTAGCACCGTCAGGAAGAGTTGCTTCATTTCACTGCTTTTTTGCTATGAGACGATGTCACAGGAAAGAATTTCCAAAGGCCCTTATTGAGGCGGGAGTTCTTTCTCCATCTTCCCTGGCACTCCAGTGGAGTCTGTGTTGTCCGTGGCCTTGTTGGGATGGGATGCTTTGCAGATGACAGTCTCATGACTGCTCGCCTCTGGAAAGCTGCCTACTTGTCTTGCTTTGCTGTGCCCTGGCCTCTCTGGGCCTGTGTCTATTGCTATGGAAGGGGGTCCCCCGCCCCCACCCTCAGGACTGAGTGATTCAGAAAGCAATAAGCCGCTGAGTGCTGCGGCTGGGACTCCCCTCCCTAATCCCCAGCCTGTCCATGTTTATCCGATGGCCTCAGGAGGGGGTGTAAGGGGCTGGCGAGCAAGTGGGCAGCTGCTGGGTTTGCTGGGCTTGCTGGGCTTGTGGGACGGAGCGGTCCAGGGACAGGCCCCTGCCCGGGCCAGAGAGGAGCCAGGAGCCATGAGGGTGGCATTAGGCATGCTCTGGCTCTTGGCCCTTGGGTGGCCCCCCCAGGCCCGGGGCTTCTGCCCCTCTCAATGCAGCTGCAGCCTCCATATCATGGGTGATGGCAGCAAGGCCAGGTATGGTACCGGGTGTGTGGGATGGGCAGCCCAGCCTCCATTGCTGTGCCAGCTAGGTTGGGTTGGGAGGAGTTGGAGCTGGGGCCCTGGGTGAGATCTTCATCTCCCTTGGCCCTTGAGGACCAGGGATCCTATGGGGTGGTCTGTGCTGCATTGTTTTCCAGCAAGCAAGGGGGTGACTCTGTCCGAGAGGTACCAGGTATCTATACACATGGGCCCGAGGGTGAGGCACAAGTATGTCAGTTCTAGGAAGTCCTTCCTAAGTCCTCCTCCAGGCTCCTGGTGAAGAGCCCTCCTTAAAGGTCCAGGAAATCTCCTCCCTTACTGCTTTTTCTTCTCCTTTATTTTTTGTATTCCCTCTTCTTTTCTATATTTCCCCAGCCCCTTCTTTCCCAGGCCACTTGCACTCTCTTGCCTGACCTCTCTACAATGTTCAGTCATATCCCAGGCATTTCCTACAACCCCACCCATGATGGGACCACTTGCCTCTCATTCTCTTCCTCCTCTCCATCTTTGCTGGCCAGATCCCAGGAGCCTCAGCCTCAATCCCTTTTTCTGAGTGCTCCAAAAAGCCAGGAGTGCCCATCCCATGACAAGCATGCTTCCTTCCATCCCCAGCCTTTTCCTTGACTTTCCCCATCCTCTGTCTGATCCCTCAGAGTACCTCCATTCTCTCCTCCTCTCCTTCCATCGGGACATTCCCATGCCACTGTGGCTTGTGGACCCTTGCTCTTCCACTACTGCTCATTTTCTTCTTTTCTTTAGCAACCTTTAAATCATCTTTTCTCCAACTTCTTTAGCTTATCCATTAAAGACCTCTGCATGGTTTCTGAGCCACTGATGGTTTCTGATCCTAGGAACAATGTTATCGGAGCTACCCTTTTAATAATCTTGGCAATGAATGTCGAGTTGATTGGGGGATGAGAGGAGACAGAGAATGGAGAAGAACCACTAAGAAAAGACACCTCAAATGATCTGAGAACCAGAATGAGCTCCATTGTAGCCCAAGTGTCTAATGCATCAACTCATATGGAGGGTAAGGATCCTGTCCCCAAGAGAAGCCAGGCTGAGCCCTGAACAGGCTGCTGTTTCCAGCCTGGGCAGTCACCGGAGTGACAAAAAGCCTCCTACCACCCATAGAAGGCATAGAGCTGAAAGCCACATAGCATCATTGACGAAACCGGTCCTGGAACCCAGGCATTCCGATTCAGTATTCAGAACACTTATCTGGTGATGCTGCCATGGGCAGGGACCAGTGATAAGTTCCAGGCAGCAGAGTTAGCCTTAAGATGGAAAATGAGTTTCCAGGGCCACTAATATAAGTCAGTGGGCATTCCCTCCTCTGAAGCCAGAGCTCTTGGTTCTACCCGCCTGACCATCCCATGGCTAACATGCACCAGCCCATCTGCATGGAGGGTCCTATGAGGCCATGAAAGGTGGTAGCAGGCCCTGAGGTCCCCTGTGGCTATGGGCACAGACTGTGCAGTTAGACCAAAGCTCCTTCTGCATCTCAGAAGCCTTCCTCAGATCCCTCTCTAACCTGGGCCTCTCAGAGAGCCCAGCCTTTATGTCTGAGCTGTTGTATTGTGAAGTGTGTGCCTGTGAGCACTGGGGTTGCCTGGGAGGAGCTGGGCTGTGCACCTGAATGGATTTGTGCCCATGCTGTTTGTCCCAGTTTGCCTCTGGTTTTACCCCACCAGGAGTTGTGCTGGAGGTTTGAGCTGTGGTGTAGGCTTGCATTGGGTTCTTATGGTTTCCTTTAAATCCCCCTTTTACCGTTTTCTCTCCCATCCAAGAGAAGTTTTCCAATCACCTGTCTTTCTCTCACCTGCGTCCAGACCTTCCTCCTTGCAATACCCAAACCTGTATTACTTTTTTTGAGACAGGGTCTTGCTCTGTCACCCAGGCTGGAGTGCAGTGGCACAATCATAGCTCACTGTAGCTTCCAACTCCTAGGCTCAAGCCACCTTCCCACCTCAGCCTTCTGAGTAGCTGGGACTATAAGCATGAGCTATCACACCTGCCCAAACCTATTTTAGTATCTGGAAATATCATTGCTGTAAATGCTCTTTCTTCTGAGCTAGATTACACACTGTATGGAGACAGGGGCTATGAGGCTGATTCTCTTCTGAATTGCCCATCAGTTAGTAGGAGTTCCATGTATATTTGCTCAAAAGGAGCGAGTAAGAATATCCGTGCTGTTTGTGGACACTGTTTATAAGAAAAAACAAGCCCAGCCTAGCTGCCTTTAAGTGGAGTATATGAGTTATGCTGAGGGATGCTGGTGATATGTGTGTGCACCTCCAGGGAAGCCTGATGTGTCCAGTAGGTTATGCTATTACAAGAGAACAACCTCCCTTAGACGGGCCTGTTCAGTGGTTGGGGGGCTTAGGATTTTGTTTTCGGTTTACGTAGTATAAAACAGCCCTGAAATGTAGGCTCCTTGAGGGCAGGGACTGCCTCCTATTATCTCTCTATCCTCTGCTTTAGTCTCAAACTTAATAGAATAAGGTTTAAGAAGTCGTGGTTTGGATAGAAGAGCTGATAAGACTGACCCGATGTACTTGCAGTGCTGAGATGCAAACATTGATGACAGCGATCCATACCCTTGGGCTCATGCAGGGTGGCAGGCAATGTGCTGGGCTTCCACACGCATTGCCTCATTTAAACCCCATAACCACCTTGTGTCTATTTGATGGCAAAACTGAGGAAAAGAGAGGTTACCTAATGTACTCAAGGACACACAGCCAGCAAGCAAAGAGCCCAGGTGTGAATCCAGCTGTGGGGCTGCCAAGTCCTGGCTCTTAAACACCTTGATCATCGCATGGCTCCCCAGAGGTGGGAGAGACTTGAGGTGCTTTCATTTTTGATGTCCTTGGTATATTTTTTGTTAAATGATAAACCAAAACAGTTACGAAAATTGAGGTATAATTTAACAAACGAACACTTTTTTTTTTTTTTTTTTTTTTTTTTTTTTTTTTTTTTGAGACAGAGTCTTGCTGTCGCCCAGGCTGGAGTGCAGTGGGGTGATCTTGGCTCACTGCAACCTCTGCCTCCCGGGTTCAAGCGATTGTCCCGCCTCAGCCTCCCGAGTAGCTGGGACTACAGGCGTGCGCCACTATGCCTGGCTGATTTTTGTATTTTTTAGTAGAGGCAAGGTTTCACCATGTTGGCCAGGCTAGTCTTGAACTCCTGACCTCAGGTGATCCACCGGCCTCCACCTCCAAAAGTGCTGGGATTACAGGCGTGAGCCACTGTGCCCGGCCAAGCGAACACTTTTAACACATATTTGCAAAGCAACAGTGCACAACGTGATCATGGGATTTATTAATGCTGTTCATTCTTAGTGCACTGTGGGTGCTGCGGGCTGTTATGGGTCCTAACAGTTTAAGGGTGGGGTCTTGCAGGACCCTGAAGACCAAATCACTTTCCTGGGACCCTTGTGAAAGGCTCTGAGAGGAAGACCTCTGCAAAGGGAAAAGTGGGGCTGCTTGCTCCGGGCCCCTCTCCAGGTCTCCGTCATGGCTTGGACTCTGGTGTGGGTGTCTGGTGATAACAGGCAGAACTGGAGGCCTCGCGAAGGGAGGTAGCGGTGGGAGATCCCAGACCCGGCAGGATCCTTGCTCAACTATCCCTCATTTCTGCCAGCAGGACAGTAGTGTGCAACGACCCCGATATGACCCTGCCCCCGGCGTCCATCCCCCTGGACACCTCCAGACTGCGCCTGGAGCGGACGGCCATACGCAGGGTTCCTGGCGAGGCCTTCAGGCCCCTGAGCCTCCTGGAGCAGCTGTGGCTGCCTTACAACGCCCTCAGCGAGCTCAACGCCCTTATGCTGCGGGGCCTGAGACGCCTGCGGGAGCTGCGGCTGCCGGGGAACCGCCTGGCCGCCTTCCCCTGGGCCGCGCTCAGGGACGCCCCCCAGCTGCGGCTACTGGACCTGCAGGCCAACCGCCTCTCGGCTGTGCCCCCTGAGGCCGCGCGCTTCCTGGAGAACCTCACCTTCCTCGACCTCTCCAGCAACCAGCTGATGAGGCTCACGCAGGAGCTGATCGTCTCCTGGGCTCACCTGAAGACCGGTATCTTCCCTCCCGGGCACCACCCCAGGCTGGTCCTAGGTAAGAGGCGGCAACCGTCACCTGGGGTCTTAGGCAAGTTACCACGCTTCCCTGAGTTTCGATTCTTTATTTGGAAAATTGAAATCATACCTTCCTTCCAGGTTTCAGCAAAGACAGTGAGATCCACAAGAGCGGCGGGTTTAGGAGCTCAATCCACAAGCCAGACTGTGGCAGTTCACATCCCAGTCATAAGAGAGGTCTTTCCAGGTCACACAACCAGGAGAAGGCCCCTGAGACTCAATTTCCCAACTCAGAGCTGAATGGGTTAGTACACTACACCAGCTAGACCTGCTATTTCTTCGGTTCCTTCCTGTTCTTAACAAACCAACAGCTTACCATGTGAACTAGATCTCCTTTCCTGCCCAAGGCACCTGCCTGGTCCTGAGAATGACAGAAGGGGCATAATTCATTCTGGAAAATTGATCTGAATTATACAACTCATACATGAATAAATACAAACGTTTAAAATATTGCAGAAGAGGTTAAAGACGCTTCTGTCCTCTCTCCCTATTCCAACCCCCTCCCAAAAGTATTTACTATTATCATATTTATATGCAAGCTCCCTATCTGTTCAGACACATTTCGTATGCATGTGTATATACATATATACACATACATACATGGATTCAGGAAAGTTATATGTGTGTTTTACATAAAAGTTTGTCATACATACTAACCAACGCTTTTTGACCCAACACTATATCTTGTAGATCTTTCTAAATTACTACAAATGGATCAAGTTTATTTTTAAAACTACTGCACAATATTCTATAGTATACTATATCTGCACTATGTTATAAATATATTTATACTATAGTTTATTTAGCCATTCACCCTTTAATGGACTTTTACATTGTTTCCATTATTTTGTTAACGCCTATGATGCAACAGAGAACATTCTTGGCAATACATTCTTGTGCACATCAATGTTTCTCTAGGATAGGAACTGAAAAGTGGAATTATTAGGTCACAGAGTGTGCATATTAGACATTTAAAAACCCATCTGGGTTGGATACGGGGGCTCACACCTGTAATCCCAGCACTTTGGGAGGCCGAGACGGGTGGATCACTTGAGGTCAGGAGTTTGAGACCAGTCTGGCCAATGTGGTGAAACTCTGTCTCCACTAAAAATACAAAAATTAGCTGGATGTGGTGGTGGGCACCTGTAATCCCAGTTACTTGGGAGGCTGAGGCAGGAGAATCGCTTGAACCCAGAAAGCAGAGGTTGCAGTGAACCGAGTTTGCTCCACTGCACTACAGCCTGGGCAATGAGTGAGACTCCATATTTTTGAATGCCTTCCAATTCTAGGTGCTGGGAATACAGCAGAGAACAAAAGAGATGAAAACGTATACATTCATGGAACTAACAATTAAAATGGCCAAAATGTTTAACTTTTGCCGGTCTGGCAAGTGGAAGTTTCACTGTTGTTTAACTTTGCCTTTTACGTTCATTCTTTCTGGCCCTATTGTGATAAAATGAAAGCCAGGTAGCTCACCACTGGAGCCAGGCATTGATGAATCTTAGGTAGCAGATGTATCATTAAGTGCATTTAACCAATGATGCAAGGCAGCAACCACTGGTGAGATGGGGTGAGGGGGAGGTGCGAAAAGTAACTGGCACCCGCGGGTTGTACTCAAAGAGACCTGAGAGACATGAATATACAGTCAGATCTGAATGCACCCACCCCAACCCTTTGACAGATGTATTAAATATATCTATGTGAATGTATAAGATATCATTGATTATTAGCTATACTATTAAATTCAATAAGTCTTTGGGGACTAAAAGGACATCATATCAAGTGCATTTATCTTGCATTTCAGTAATGTAACCCTATAAGAAGGAATTGTGCCTTAGAATTGAGGACACATAGTACCCCTCATTTATATGCACGTGGTACCCCTCCATCTCTATAATGTTCTTTGACAGAGTGGGTACAGTGATCTGCTTTCGGTTTTGTAAGAATGTTCAATTTTAGAGTAAGGACAGTAGGGGATATAGCCTAGGATTTGATTTTCTGGCCCTTTCACCCTGCTGTTTATGCCCATTTGAGCCTATGTCAAAAGGACCATGGCTCAGAGCAGCCACCTTCATTGCTGCGATGATGCTGAAAATATCATTTATACTGGAAGAACTGGCATCAAGGATCAGGGGTCAGTGATGCATTTCTAGAAATGGGTTTTGTCATATTGCAATTATTGTGGAAATACTGCCTGGCCAGTGGCCTGAAAGGACCAGTCCGAGAATGGCAACAGTAATTGCCAGTTTTGTCAGTATGCTGTATATCTACCCAGTACTTAATATGATTTATTTTTGATTATGTTTAAAGCAACCCTGAAAAGAAAGTAATGCTATTATTGAACACAAAAAAATCAAATTTCTGGTCATACTACTAGCAAGGCAAGGAGCTGGGTCCAGAGGCCAGTTCTGCTGACTCTGAATGAGGACCTGCCTGTCCTTCTAGAGGGGAAGGGGTGCTGGGCCTGAGGACCTTGAATATCTATCTGAATATCTTGTCTTCTTTTTTACCCCTGCAGGGCTACAGGACAACCCCTGGGCATGTGACTGCCGACTCTATGACCTGGTTCATCTTTTGGATGGCTGGGCCCCAAAGCTGGCCTTCATTGAGACCGAACTGAGATGTGCCAGCCCACGCAGCCTGGCCGGAGTGGCCTTCAGCCAGCTTGAACTGAGGAAGTGCCAGGGCCCAGAGCTCCATCCAGGAGTGGCTAGCATCAGGTCCCTTTTGGGTGGCACAGCATTGCTACGCTGTGGAGCTACCGGAGTCCCTGGGCCGGAGATGAGCTGGAGGAGGGCCAATGGCAAGCCCCTTAATGGTACAGGTATGTGAGCTACAGGGATGCTGCACTGAGACCCCAGACTGGGGAGGGCAAAGCAGTGCCCCAAATGGGGATTTGGCAGGGCCAGAGGGAAGTTGTCTAAGCAAAGCTGGGCTTCCATCTGTCTGAGTTGAGTTTGACGGGGGCTTCCCAGAGGCAAGTCACTGTGACAACAGATTCAACAATGACAATGGCTCTTGACCTGTCCTATCATATCCCACCAGCCACTCTATAGAGACTCAGGGCCCACCCTGAGAGAACAAAAAGCTGACTTTTTTGGTGGAAGACCCTCTTTTAGTGTATTAATATTTATAATAAGTTTCCCAGTTTTAATATTAAACCAGAATTACCTGGAGTAATTAATGATGTGAGCTACCATCTATCGAGCTCTTCATGTGGGTCTAGCACAGTGCTAAGTGTATTATGCACATAATGACATTGAACTTCAAAGAGCAACCCAATTTTCCTTCTTATTTTGCATATAAGTAAACTGAGGCTCTGAGAGGCTAAATGCTACATTACAAGGCTCATACATGGAGGAACTGGGATTCCAGCACAATCTAGCTGATCACCTTTGCAAAATTCCAGGGCCCCTAAGAACATAGTGGGTTGGCTGGGGGCTCACACCCAATCCTAGCACTTTGGGAGGCTGAGGCAGGAGGATTGCTGGAATCTAGGAGTTACCAGCATGGGCACCATAGTGAGACCTTGTCGCAAAAAAAAAAAACAAAAAAAAAACTGCTGGGCATGGTGGCATGTGCCTGTGGTCCCAGCTACTCAGGAGACTGAGGTGGGAGGATCACCTGAGCCTGGGAGTTCCAGGCTGGAGAGAGCCATGGTCACACCGCTGCACTCCAGCCTGGGTGACAGAGCAAGACACTATCTGAAAAAAGCAAACAACAACAAAAAAAACCCATAGTGTGAACTTGTCAGATTTAGAAGGCATCATTCTTAGGCTCTGCCTCAGCCCGGGGCTCCAGAGGCTCCCCACATTTGAGCCCAAGGTAATAGTGATCCCCTTGGCTAGTCTAAGAAAAGTTGAATGACTGCCAGTGTTTTCTCAGGATGACACCTGAGTGTGCACCACCTGGGGCTGTGAACTTGGCCCTGAAAGGCAGCTTGGGGCAGACGGGCCCATTCGTTCTCCCACACATGCCTGTTTTCCTCCTAGTGCACCAGGAAGTCTCCAGTGATGGCACGAGCTGGACTCTGCTGGGCCTGCCTGCAGTGTCCCACCTTGACTCCGGAGACTACATCTGCCAAGCCAAGAACTTCCTGGGAGCCTCTGAGACCGTTATCTCCCTGATTGTCACTGAGCCGCAGACTTCCACAGAACACAGTGGGAGCCCAGGGACACTATGGGCAAGGACAGGCGGTGGAGGGGAAGCCGCTGCTTACAACAACAAGCTGGTGGCCAGGCATGTCCCCCAGATTCCCAAACCCGCTGTCCTGGCCACTGGACCCTCTGTGCCCAGCACGAAGGAGGAGCTGACCCTCGAGCACTTCCAGATGGATGCCCTGGGAGAGCTCTCTGATGGGCGGGCGGGACCCTCAGAGGCACGAATGGTGAGGTCTGTGAAGGTGGTGGGGGACACTTACCACAGTGTGTCCTTGGTGTGGAAGGCACCCCAGGCTAAGAACACAACTGCCTTCAGTGTCCTCTACGCAGTCTTTGGGCAGCACAGCATGCGGCGGGTGATTGTGCAGCCTGGGAAGACCAGAGTGACCATCACTGGGCTGTTGCCCAAGACCAAGTATGTGGCGTGTGTCTGCGTGCAGGGCCTGGTGCCCCGGAAGGAGCAGTGTGTTATCTTCTCCACCAACGAAGTGGTGGATGCTGAGCACACTCAGCAGCTCATCAATGTGGTGGTGATCAGTGTGGCCGTCGTCATTGCCCTGCCTCTCACGCTGCTTGTCTGCTGTGGTGCTCTTCAGAGGCGCTGCCGAAAGTGCTTCAACAGAGACTCCCCTGAGGCCACAGTTACCTACGTCAACCTAGAGAGACTGGGCCACAGTGAGGATGGCTTGGAGGAGCTGTCCCGGCACAGTGTCAGCGAGGCCGACAGGCTGCTCTCAGCTCGTTCCAGTGTGGACTTTCAGGCCTTTGGAGTCAAAGCGGGCAGGAGAATCAACGAGTACTTCTGCTGAGGGACGTGCCTCCACAACTCACACACCTGCCCGCCCACTCTCCTTCTTTAACTCTGACACCCGAGTAGATGATCACCCACTCTTACCAGCTCGGGTACCTGCTTACCCAGACACTTACACACAACAACAGCAGCAGCAGCTACTGCAACAACTGCGAACACTTGTTAAGCACTTACGACAGGATAGAAAGTGTTCTAAGTGCTAAATTCTTATAACAATCATTTGCAGCAGGCACCACTATTCTCTCCATTTCCCTGGGGTGGGGGGTTAAGAAACTTGCCTGTATCAGTCAGTTTTTGCAGTATAACAAATGAAAGCAAAATCTTAGTGATGTATAGCAGTGAACACTTACTTTCACACTCACGGGCCTGTGAGTTGATTAGGGTGGCTCTGCTCTGTGTGTTTCATTTGGAGCCTGGGCTGGAGAGTAGCAGTGGGTAGCTGGGGCAGGTTTCTCTCGCGGTGAGGTTGGATGATAATAGAGGAATGATTGTTGATGCAATGCCTGTTAAGTTCTTAGTTCAGAATTGGTATACTGCCACTTCCTTCCATATTCTACCTGCCAAAGCAAGTTTCATGGCCAAACCCGTTTAAAGGGGCAAGTAAGGACACTTCTTCCCTGGAGGTGGTGGTAGAGCAAGGAATATGTGCTGAACAGTGATTTAATCTGCATTGCCCAGGATTACACAGCTAGGCAAATTTAGGTAGCTCTGAGATTTGGACCACACAGTTGGGATCTACGGTTCAAAGTCCTTACCATCCTCCTATACTGCACCTTGATTACATTTATGCTAATTCATAGGCACTCACACACACCATCTCTCTATGCATTAGCCATATTGGTAGTTACCCATCCTCACTAACACACACGCTGCACTCATAACCCACTGTGCCCTCACTGAATTCTAATATTCTCTGGGTGCTATTCTGCCTAGAGACAATCATTTGATTTTTCGATAAATGCTAGAGTTTGAGACAGTGCCCAAGAGAACATTGCTCATTTGCTTTCAGAATGTCAGGCTGGAGGGATCCAAGAGACCTCATTACACTCTATGCTGTCTGGCACATTCACCTCTGCCCCATGCAGCAGCCTTTGTGATTCTTACCAAAACCTACCTGGGTTCTTGAGGGTGTCTCAGAGCCTTCCTGGTTGCTCATCAAGTTACTTCAAAGGAAAATTGCTGTTCACATTTTCTTGGAACTAGGAAACCACTGAGATGTTGTCTCTGTGCACTGGGGAAAGTGAATGTTCCCAGCAGAAGGCTCAATTTGTTCCTCATTTATAGAGCTGATCTCTGGCATGAGGAGCATCCAGGGTACCTGTGCCAAGTCCTTTGGGTAACAACTGAAGAAATTTTGGGACAGCAAGTGATCCAAGAAAATTGTTTTGCTAGTATTATGCAAGAGACTCCACGTATTTGCAAGTATTATGTCATGTGATTTATTAGATATAAGCCAGTGTGATGCAGTGCTTCCTAAAGTTACTGTACTCCCCCTCACATTTACAAAAGACTTTACCACATATTTCACTCAGTTTTCTCACATTTGATACTCATGACAACCCACTATGGAGGCTGGGCTGTTTGATTTTACAGACGAGGACCAAAGACTTGAATGATTTATACAAGGAAGTGATGAATTCTCTTTCGGAATCCAGTTTTTCGACAACTTTCTCATCAGGCTGAGGGTCTTTATTCAGTATCAATCCCTGCAGCGTGGTCCACAGCAGGTTCACTATAGAAATTAACTTTTTAAAAATCACTGAAACCTGGGATCAGAACCATGAGAGCACCCATGCACATGAGCGTGGAATTTCCATTCTTGGATATCTTCTGCCACCACCTGGAGGGTGCACCTGACTATAACTTGTGGACCATAGACATTGGGAAGAGAGGCTGTTTTGTTGAAAGATGACAAAGACACTGTGTACATTGGGAGCCAGCAAACATTTTTCCTGTAAAGAAAGGCAAATAGTAAATATTTTAGGCTATGTTGCTACTACTTAACTCTGCTGATGGGATGCAAAAGCAGCCATAGACAATATGTAAATTAGTAGGTATGGATGTCTTCCAATAAGACACTTTTTATAAAAACAGGTGACAGGCTGGGTTTGACCCTGAGATTGTAGTTTGTTTACCCCTTATGAAAATTTAGAAAGGTATTTCTGGTGAGTTTTGGAGACCCAAGACCCAATTCTGACTCTTTGATAAATGAGAGTGATAGACACCCGCAAAATTAGGACAAATGTAAACTCAGTAGATGGAAGCAGTCATCTGTTGAAGTGATCAGGATGTTGCCTTTAAATGATTGTCTAAACCAATCACGATGGGACAGTTATTGACCTAAAGACAAGTAACATTTAGCCAGTTTTATTGAGTCTTGTTTGAAGAAAAATCAGGAACTTAAAAGCAAGGAATCTGTAGTGTTTATCTGATGTTAACAGAGACAGAAAGAGAGAGAGAGAGAATTCAATCTTGCCAATGATCCAGTGATTTATTGGGACCTATTTTCATGGTCTGGATGGAAAGGCCTCTGATATGGTTTGACTGTGTCCCCACCCAAATCTCACATTGAATTGTAATAATCCCCATGAATCAAGGGTGGGGCCAGGTGGAGATCATTGAATCTTGGGGGCAGTTTCCCTGATACTGTTCCTGTGGTAATGAATAAGTCTCATGAGATTTGGTGGGTTTATAAATGGAAGTACCCCTGCACAAGTCCTTTTGCCTGATGCCATGTAAGACATGCCTTTGCTCCTCCTTGCCTTTTGCCATGATTGTGAGGTCTCCCCAGCCATGTGGAACTATGAGTCCACTAAACTTCTTTTTCTTTATAAATTACCCAGTCTTGGGTATGTCTTTACCAGCAGTGTGAAAATGGACTAATACAGCCTCCAAGATGATAAGCCTCCCAAAACTCATCTGTCAACCTTCCTTTGTGTATCCTGTCTTCCCTGGTTTGCTCTTGTAGAGAAGAATCATCCTGGATTATGCTCATGAATATTCAAGTCATGAGAAGAAACACATTCTTATTGTAAAAAATAAAATGATGTCTGGCTTACCTTAGTCTTTTAGTATGTGAGTCTGATGAGTATGAGTTAGTCCCTGAAAATTGAATGCCCTCTGAGTATCCTGGCAAAAGAATTTCTGGCCTTCCAATGCTGAAGACCAATTTGGGCCATGGTGAGGCTGCAGCATAGCTGGCCTTGGAAGCCTAGTTTGAAGGTTGGCTGGAATCATAGCATCTTCATGATGTCTTTTTATGACTGCAACATGATTATATTCCTCATGATTAAGCAGAGAATATGTCCAAGGTCACTTGCCCATTGAAGTTGCTGGGTACAAAAAGGCAAATACAGAAATTGTGCTCTGAAAGTGGATGTGGGCTATCAAACCTAGGCTATCAATCAAGGGATTCAGTGAGCAGTTTGTCTAGAGGACAAGAGCTGGAAATTTTTGTCTTAATTATCATTTAATCTAACAAAGGCAAAAATCAACATACAAGTACCTGAGCATATTTATTCACAAGGGCATTGTAGTTAGGATAGGTTAGATTTATGCTTAGGCAACCATTTCCAAATTTCCATGGCTTAACACAGAAAAATGTATTCCTGTTCCACAGACTCTACTTAAGTTTGGGAAATACAGAAGGAGGGAGGGCTGTGCTTCACTTATTTACTCAAGGACATGGCTGGGAAGACTCCACCATTTAGAATGTCAGTGGTTGCCACAACAAGGAAAAAGATAAATTGGGAGATCATGTTAGGGCTTTTCAAACCTCATTTCTTGTAACATTTCATCAGCGAGATCAAGAGTCTTGTAGCCCACCTATTTCAAGGAGGCTTGGAAAGGTCTTTTGTGTGTCTGCCACAGGCATACCTTAGAGCATGGGTAGCTGAGGCAGCATCTCAGACATGCTGGCAGCAGAGGATGGGGGTGGGAACAAGTCCTAGCTTTACAGAAACGGAGTACAGTGTGTCTGCTCCCTGATAGGATGCCCGTTCTCTGTCTGAGTTATCCCAGTGTCTTACTAATATTGGGAAGGTGAGTGGCATTTTCCAATTGAATAGATAGGACACTATCCTATTAAGATTCTATTAAGACAAGCCAGGGAGCTGGCTCCCTGCAGCCATTTATATCTAAGCATTTCACAAGCACAGAGTAATTCCTCCCCCACGACTCTGTTTCTATGGAGAATTTTAAGAGCCTAGTTCTGAAAAGCATCCTGCAGGAGGGAAGATGGGTTGTAATATTCCCAGACCCTCTTGCCATTGTTGTTAGGGTCTCTTGAGTTTAGGGACTACACTTAACCACAGATTGTTTAACCTAAATAACTTGACCCACGCTAACTTTAATTGTCCTGGTCTCCTGCCTCAATTTCCAAGAGAGCCACTCCCTCTGTTCATATGCCAAATAAGGAAACCAGAGAATGAGGGGGTCAGGAAAGGAGTAGGGGGCAGTAGAGAAGTGGCCTAGATGATTCTAGAGACAGCATGCCAGTGGGTGTACTTCACAAGCTTCCCGCAAACTTCTGGAAAGTCAGATGCAGCTGGATTCATTTGAAAAGGCAGGCATGAGATGGACAGAGAGGAAATTGTGGGGGAATGGAGGACTCTTAAGATCTTTATCCTTTGGGGTAAGGGGAGAGAAAGAAACCCACTAGTGGTTTGGAATAGTCATGAATTAAATCACATATTTCCATGAAACAAGCCTGACAAAGCCTTAGCAAAGCTGGTAGGGGACTCTGGAGTGATAATTGCTCGTCAGAGTTTTCCCCCATGAGGGCAAACTGGCCAGGCCCTCACCACCCTCAGTCACTGAATGTGGGATGTGGCTGCCTTGGGAAGGACATGACCTCATGCAAGCACTCCTTGCAGCTGAGCATCCACTTATCCCTTGAAGGGGGATCTAGGCAGCACATCGCCATATGTATGACAAACTTTCTGCCAATAGCTCTCTCTTTGTTTTGGATTTTTACCTCCAGACAAACCCAGTGGTCCCCCCAGGTTTTAGATTTAGACTGTTTGGAAACTCCTGCAAATATATCTGGCTTGGACGGAAAGCCTGGAGTGTAATCAGCTTAGCTGGTGACCCATTTCCCCCCTCACTGGTTAGCTAAGCGGATTTTCTTTGCTGAGGCCTTTTGTAGGGTACAATGTATATCATGAGTCTTAAAGGAACTCATGGAATTTCAATATTCAACTGGAAGTGCCCTAGTTAATAGGGATGTAGACTTTTCAGATCTTAAAGAGTTTGTTGGTGGGAGGAGGATTAATGGGCACCAACTGTGTGCTAGGTGTTGTATTTAACATAATCTCAAACTTTTCTAAAAATATGGCTGGATTCAGTGGCTTGCACTTGTAATCCCAGCTACTTGGGAGGCTGAGAAGTTTGAGACCAGCTTGGGCAACAGAGTGAGACCCCATCTCTGAAAAAATACAAAAATTAAAAAATAATGAGAAATAAATTCCTGGAAACACTATGAGGTATTTGTTAATATTCTCACTATGCAGAGAAGACTCACAGAGATTAAATTACATTCCAAAGATCTCAAGACTCAGAAGCACAAACAAGAGAGAAAACTCCTTGGGACAGGGTCTATAATAGGTTTGCCCTCAACCCTGTTTCTTTCATTGAGCAAGAGTGTAGCTTAAAGCAAATGACCAGTAAATATTCGTGGAATAAATGAAGAGTGAAAGAGCAAGCATATAAAATTGTATATATCTCTTTTTAAAATGTAGGTTGTCCATTTTGATGAAGTGAAATACACAGTATTAAGGAAAGGTTGTGAAGTCCAAGAAAATAATCTTTTGGTTTAATCAGAAAATACCATCTTGTATTTGAAACTGGTGGCCCAAGCTGCAGAAGCAGCTGTCTTAAGGCAGTAGGAGCATGACTACACCACCCGTGGTGTTGGAAAGAGAACAAATGATGGGAATGAACACAGAATTACTTTGTTACTCATCACCTATTTTCACTTTGAGAAAATGATTGGAAATTCTAGGTTTCAGGAATCAAATGCAAATGATAAAGCATTAGTTAGATTCTGGCCACATTCCCTGAACAGTCGTGCTCAGAACAGCACTGCCTGCTTGTTTCTCAGACTTCTTTTTAAGACACTGAGAAATGTAGAATCTGTATGGAATTGGATATCTGACCTGGAGTTTGCTTTTCAGACTCAAGAATCACTCAAATGTTGAATTTCCTGACCCTAGTTAAGAGACATTGATCCCCCTTCGTGTGTTCTGACTGAACCTGTGGTCTGGGCTGTAACAGACCTCAGAGCTCCCATGGGCTTTCCTGCTGCTGTGCGACCTACATCACCATGGATTACCAATAATAGGATTTGCCACTCGGAAGCTGGGGCGATACTTATTCAAAACTCACAACGTATTTTCTTACAGAGAAATATGGCTTCAGTTTTTCATTACTTCCTGTTAGTTCTGGTCTTTCTGGATACACATGCAGCTCAGCCTTTCTGTCTGCCAGGATGCACTTGCTCAGAGGAGAGTTTTGGCAGGTGCGCTCTGCTGGCCAGATGTTAGAGGGTTATGGGGAATGGGTTTTCTTTGGGGATGATGTGGAGTGGAAGCAGGCTTAGAATTGGCAGGAAATCAGCAAATCTCTATGAGACTCATTCTAGTTGGGACTGAACTTTGCTGAACTATGCATTTTTACCAAAATGAGTCTAACTCTTTTATTTCAATGAATAATAATATTTTTATTCTGATTCACATGTCTAATGCCAGGATCAGCCTGACCCCACTTTCCAGTCCCCTGTTGTTTATCTTAAAGCTGTTCTGGTTTCTTGTACAGGACTCTGCAGTGCACATCTGTCTCCTTGGGAAAGATCCCTGGGAACCTTTCTGAAGAGTTCAAGCAAGTGAGAATTGAAAACTCACCCTTATTTGAGATGCCCCAAGGGTCTTTCATCAACATGAGCACCTTGGAATACCTTTGGCTCAATTTTAACAATATCAGTGTGATCCACCTAGGAGCCCTGGAACACCTGCCAGAACTGAGGGAGCTGAGACTGGAGGGGAACAAGCTCTGCTCAGTACCATGGACAGCGTTCCGTGCCACCCCTCTCCTGAGGGTCTTGGATCTCAAACGCAACAAGATTGATGCACTCCCTGAGCTGGCTCTTCAATTCTTGGTCAGCCTGACCTACCTTGACCTATCCTCCAATAGGCTTACAGTTGTATCCAAGAGTGTCTTCCTGAACTGGCCAGCCTACCAGAAATGCCGGCAGCCTGACTGTGGGGCTGAGATTGTCTCCAGCCTGGTGGTGGCCCTGCATGACAACCCCTGGGTATGTGACTGTCGCCTAAGGGCG
Source organism: Symphalangus syndactylus (assembly GCF_028878055.3). Classification (NCBI taxonomy): domain Eukaryota; kingdom Metazoa; phylum Chordata; class Mammalia; order Primates; family Hylobatidae; genus Symphalangus; species Symphalangus syndactylus. The sequence goes on from NC_072426.2 coordinate 89,726,786, forward strand.
CTTGTCCAGTTTGTCAAGTCCATTACCCTCCCAGTCATCCTGGTGAATTCCTACCTGATATGCCGGGGCCCTCTGTCCAAGGCAGGGCAGCTTTTTCATGAAACTGAGCTTAGTGCTTGCATGAAGCCACAGATCTCAACCCCCAGTGCCAATGTCACCATCCAGGTGGGACAGAATGTGACCCTGCGATGCTTGGCACAGGCCAGCCCTTCACCATCCATTGCATGGACTTATCCCCTGAGTATGTGGAGAGAATTTGATGGTAAGCCACATGCACCCTCTCAATGTATTTGGAGGGAATGGAGAGGTCTGTAGCAAACCCATCCTCATTAGAGAGGTTCAAAGCTGGGTCAATCACGAAGGGTGCGTGCAAGTAAGATTGGGATAGCCCTGAATTATGCTCACTAGAACAGAAAAGATTCCAAGGTAGTGTTCCACTATTGGCATTATTTTAAATGTTTGCATACAGGTGTCTTTGCATACAGAACATATACACATATATAAATACATATTTCAGGGCCAATTTAATATCTTATGTAAATATTATAAAATTTTATATGAGCAGATATAGTCTTTTGGAATCTTCTAGATGCAAAACACTGGACTATGTATTTTAGAATTCTAGAATTTTTGACTAGGATTTATTCTAGAGATGATCTATTACTTATTTCCTTGACTTGCCTGAGCAGAATCACCTGGGGTGCTTGTTTGAAATAACATTGATATAAAATTGTTCAGACCTTATTGGCTTGAATTTGTAATACTGGGACCCAGGGAAAGGAAGTGACCTCTGTGGACCCTGGGGCTGGAATTCAAACCTGCCTCTTCCTTCCTGGAACCCTCTGCTGTGTTTTCATACCTCAGCTGGGATTACCTTTAATGCTACTCTGTAGGGTTGGGCATATCACAAAGCCGGGGATGGTCTCCCTGGGGGTATCCCAAAGCTGAAAAGAAGAATCTTTGTACATTCCTTGTGTCCTGTCTTCTGTTCTCTGTCTAGAAGACAACTAGGAATAGCTGAGTAAAACTTGGGAAATATAGTCATTTGCCCAGGTATTTGTTATACATTATGACAAAACTCTGGATGGTTTAAAAAATACCCAATTAGCTGAATTTTCACATTTTATATTGTTTTGATAATACCTTATTGGTTTGGCATTCAATATTGATGAAAGAAAAATATAGGATTTATTGTTGTAGCTTCTTTGAAAACCAAGAAATGCATCCAGGTGTTGTCTTTCGTAGTGTTCTATAATCACTGTTTGGCAACGTGTTATATAATCTCTCAGTAAAAATATAAGCTAAGACTTACTGAACACTTACTTTCAAACTAATGAGGTAGGTGATTGCTTATCATCCCATTTTATTGACAAGAAAATTGTCAAGAGAATTTAAGCAACTTGCCCAGGACCACACTGGATAGGAGCTCCATTAGGGATAGGAGCCCAGGCATGTGGCTCCAGGCTCTGAGGAACTGTGCATCTGGAAGGTAAGAAGGCACTTCCTGAAACTCGTAATATCGCACAATCACATAGTTGCAAGATCTCTCCTGAAAGCTATGGCTCAGCAAGGCGAAGGTGGTTTGGTGGGTGCAGTTAGTGAATTTGAAAGAGTATGGTCTTCATTGATTGAAGAGCCAGGTCCCATATCAATTGTTGCTTCTGAACAACTCCCACTCAAGTTGATGGATTGCTCCAATCCTCAATATCCTATGTGTAAAAATCAGTTACTTATCTTACAGGATTGCTGGGAAGCAAACACCTGACACCAGGTACGAGGTTCATAAGAGGTTACCACCATCTTTTAACCACAACAATAACAAAAAACAAAGCAAAACAAAACAAAACTGGCATTGCTAGACACTTTCCAGCAGTCTATCAGATAAATGCACAGCTGTTTTGTTTTTCTTTCCATCCAGTGTTGACATCTTCTACTGGAGAAGACACTGCTCTGTCGGAGCTGGCCATACCTGCTGCCCACCTGGTAGACAGTGGTAATTACACCTGCATGGCCTCCAACTCCATTGGCAAGAGCACACTTGTAATCTCTCTCCATGTCCAGCCTGCCCAGGCCCTACATGCACCTGATTCTCTTTCCATCCCCTCAGAGGGCAATGCCTACATTGACCTGCGGGTTGTCAAGCAGACAGTGCATGGGATTTTGCTGGAGTGGCTTGCAGTGGCTGACACCTCTAAGGAGGAGTGGTTCACCCTCTACATTGCATCGGATGAAGCCTTCAGGAAGGAGGTGGTTCACATTGGCCCCGGAATCAATACTTATGCCGTGGATGACCTCCTTCCTGGCACAAAATATGAGGCCTGCCTCAGCCTAGAGGGCCAGCCTCCACACCAGGGCCAGTGTGTAGCTTTTGTAACAGGCAGAGATGCTGGTGGGCTAGAGGCACGTGAGCGCCTCCTGCATGTCACAGTGGTCCTATGTGTGGTGCTGCTTGCAGTGCCTGTGGGCGCCTATGCCTGGGCAGCCCAGGGCCCCTGCAGCTGCAGCAAGTGGGTCCTGCGCTGCTGTGTTCATCGCAGGAAAGCCCCCAGCTGCCCCCCTGCAGCCCCGCAGTGCAGGGATGGCTCCTTTAGAGAGCATCCAGCTGTCTGTGATGATGGTGAAGGGCACATAGACACTGAGGGGGACAAGGAGAAAGAAGCAACGGAAGACAACAGCTGAACAACCCAGGCCATGGGGTGGAAATGGCTTGGGCTTCAAGCCTCTGAAACCAACCCTTTGCAGCAGCTCCATCCATTTATCCAACAAGTATATATTGAGCACCCACTGTGTTCCAAGCACTGAACTTGACACAGGAAGGTTCAAGAGTAAAAAGGGAAATAGTGTCTTTATCTTCATGATAAAGGGGACATAGTCATTATCTCTGTAAAGTTAAAGTCAATGAAGATTTGTCCTATCAAATTAATTATTTTATTATACATGGTGTTTAGAAATCACTAAATATTACTCTTTGCATATACTTAGCCTTATAACATTTACATGTTTATACATAGCGTCTATGTATAACATTTTACATATATTATCCTGTAAATGAAGGTAGACTTCTACCCACTTTTTATAGGTGAAGAAACTGCAGCCTGCACAGTTCAATGATACACCCAGAGTTCCACATCTGGCAGGAGGCAGAAGCCCCATTCAAAAGAGGTTCCAATTCCATTGTTTCCTTGAATGTCTGTATTGCAGTATTCTTGTGTCTTTCATTGTTTATAAAGTGTGACCCTCTCTCTTCATGACAAACTCCCAATGAGATCACATAAATGTGATGTTCCAAAGAGCTGCCCATCAGGGTGGATGAGAGCTGTTAGGTAATGTGAGTCTGTTTTTGTGGGTGTCTGTTCCCCTGTGAGCACAGCCCTTGGTGCTGCTGGGCAGGCTGGAGCCATCAGCACTGAGGAAGAGCAGGGGATTGGCTGCAGCCCTGGGTCTGGCAGAGAGCAGACTCTGCAGGGCCATACCCAGAAGGAAGAGCACCCATATGTCTGCTGCTTTCCCCTAGTCAATGTCTCAAGCCCTCCTATGAAATCCAAGAGAGGTGGTCATTTCCTCTTAGCCGGACTCATGTGGAATGGAGGGGCCCCAAGAATCCCAGCATCAGCTCATCGTCCCTCTGAACAGCCCTTCTAGGGGAGACTATTCCCAGGATTTAATCCACATCTGTCTCCCTGCAGTTTTCATCACTGGCCACATGGAAACCTTTTGAAGAGTGTAAACATGAACTAGCCCCATTGTGACATCTCCACACATGTTTCCTCCTTCCCACCTTTTTTACCCATTCCTAATCATCCTTTTAGGCCTCTCTCAAGTGTGTACATTATATCTTCCACAGAGCTTTCCTTGACTTCACGCTTCTGGGGAAAAGGACAGTATGCATGGTGTGTCCATTGGTTGTGAGACATTTGCAGGCAAAGACTGACCTTCCTTACTGTGGCCACTGCACTCGTCTAATACCTGGATTGTGTTCATAATCAATGTTAGTTAACAATAAATTTTAAGAAATTGAAGACGGCTCTCATTTTCAGACTAATTGTCCACTCATTTCTTCAGGTTCTACTCATTTGTTTTCTTCTGGGCATTAGAAAAAAAAAACTCTAAATTTAAAAAAAATTTGGGACAGGGTCTCACTATGTTGCCCGGGCTGGTCCCAAACTCCTGGCCTCAAGCTATCCTCCCATCTCAGTCTCCCAAGTACTGGGATTGCACCTGGCAAAAAAAAACTTCTAAATGAAAATTTTTAGTCACGCCAAAAGTAGAGAGAACCTCATTCCTCCTCTTCTGTCATCTTCAGCAGGTTTTAACATTTTCCAAGCTTATTTCATCTTGTCCTTGCCCTCAACATTTTTTTAACTGGAGTGTTTTAAAACAAGTACAAAGCTTCACACCTGTTTACCTGTAAATGTTTTAGTTTGAGGTCTAACAGATGAAGTTTTAAAAAACATAACCACAACGTTATTATCACTCCTAAGAACAGATATTTTAAAATTATATGGACATATATATATATTTAGATATGCACATGTGTACAACACACACATACATGTAATGTAGTAGATAATTTATTTATGTGGAATTTCCTATGATAAATTTTTGAAGAAAAGTGGTTGGAGCAAGAAAAGAACTTGTACTTCTCTTGGCCTCTGTGTACTTCCTTCCATAGCATCAAGGGGGTTTGATATGGTTTGGCTATGTCCCCACCCAAATCTCATCTTCAATTGTAGTTTCCATAATCCCCACATGTCATGGGAGGGGCCCAATAGGAGGTAATTGAATCATGGGGGTAGTTCCCCCATGCCATTCTCATGATAGTAAGTTCTCACAAGATTTGTTGGTTTTATAAGGGGCTTCCCCCTTCACTCAGCTCTCATTCTTCTCTCTCCTGCTGCCATGTGAAGAAGGACATGTTTGCTTCCCCTTCCACCATGATTGTAACTTTCCTGAGTCCTCCCCAGTCATGCTGAACTGTGAGTCAATTAAACCTGTTTCCTCTATAAATTACCCAGTCTCAGGTATGTCTTTGTTAGCAGCATGAGAACGAACTAATACAGTGGTCTATGGATCTTGAGGGTGCCGCCGTCATGAAATAGCCTGGGCTACCATGAAGGTGAGAGTGGATGTTCAGACCTTCACACCAAGCAAAAGAAGCTTGGTGGTGCACATGAGACAGAGGGGTCAGGAGGAAGGAAGTGCTGTGGAAGAGGGGCAAGCAGTGCAGGGGGAGAGCCAGGAGCATGTTGGTGGGCAGGGCAGTATTCAGCTGCTTCTGTAAACATAGAAATTTAGGAAGAGGGAAAATGGTCTAGGGAGGATTTCTGAGAATCTGATACTTTTTAAGATGCTTGGGCTGCCCCTTGAAAAACCCTAGAGTAAAGATTCCCGTTACGCAGATTGAATAAGGCAATTTCACAGTGGGGATGCAAGAATAGACCCTGGCTGGAATGTGGTTTCTTGGGCTTAAATTTTGGTTTTCTTACTGGCTTTTTTGTACCGGGGAAGTTACTCTCTTTTCATATACCTTAGTCTTCTCCCCTATAAAATAGAGTAATAATATTACCTTAGTTTTCTCACCTGTAAAATGGGGATAATAACAGTCCTTACCTCATAGGGTTATTCTGATAATTACACGAGGCTTTTTTTTAACATGTAAAGTTCTCAGAACAATACCTGGCACATAGTAAACCCTCAGTAAATGTCACAATAATAAATGTTACCATCATTTCAGGCACCTACGTCAGTTTGTGCTTTCTTTGAATGTGACTCAGCACGTAGACAGGGCCATTTGGAATATCAGATCTTATTAGGACTACATATGTGTATACTTATAAATATATATATGTAATAAGATGATATCTAGGCTAATATCCTTCACATGTTCTGTTTAATTCATGTTGAAAAGATGCTACAGTTTCAGATATAGTTGTCATGCCCTTGAGAAGTTTATTTAGAGTTTAGACCACACAAGTTTAAGGCAAATGCCTTTGATTGAGGAGACATTTGTAAGCAGGGCTACTTGCTTTTAAAATGAAGACTCCCTAGGCCCAGGCGATTAACAATTTAAGAGAGGAATGTTGTTCTTTTTCTTTTCTTCTTTCCTTCTATCTTGTTAGAGACATACACCTAACACCTAGAAGAGAGCCTAGCACAGATGATATACTCCAAACTTGTCACCCTAGGAATGGCTGAGTAAATTACTGAGAAGTGAATAAACAACTGAACCTCATTCAGGCCTCAAAAGGGGTACATGTGCATGATTTTATAACATCAAACCAATGTCCCCAATATCAGCCTGTTGCTACTCTGCTTTATTGATCAAATGATGGTAGCTTAAGCCATGACCGCCTAATTCTGGAAACTAGGCCCTTCAGAGAACCCCTCCCCAGGTTGTTTGTAAGTCTCCTAAGGGGTCCTCCATGTGGCACATGCCAGTCTCCCGCCTCATTCCTCATATGGCATTTTCTCCATTCTCCCTCTCCATCCCTTGGTGGCCAAGGCCCTTGAAGACTGTCAGGATGTGCCACTGCCTGTCAACAGATGCCAATACCCCTGGCAGGTGGACTGGCTTTGGATTCCCTCAACACCTTCAGTTCCTAAAAATAGAATTGCCGAAATCCTTAGAGAATCAGAGCATGGTGGCTCCTTCCCAGCTCCGAACACACTTTTCCAGCTGGATTCTGAGGGACAGCTGCTTGAGGACAGAGTTCCACAAGTTCTTAGGGACATCTCATTGTTCCTAACTGCCCTGGAATGTCGATGCCCGAATGCAGGCTGCCAGCTGCACAGGCCACAGATGCTGTGGCATCTGCCTTGTCCTCCATTTCCCTCTGGATCCACTCTCTTCTCTTCTCCTAGCATGAAGTAAAAGCTTCTGGACCTACAGGTGGGTGGAAACATCCCGGAGGATGATGATGCATGGAGCGGGTCCTCTCTTTCAAGACATGGTGTTCTAGTATGTGGGCCACAGTCACGGCAAGTGTCTACTAAGCTTGTGTAAGTAGATACAAAGCCGGTGCTAGGCACTTCACATATCTTAGCTCTTTTCATCCTCTCTGCAACCATACTTTGCACCCTGTGTTAATGAGGAAAGTGAGGCCCGGAGAGACTTGACCTCTCGTCCAAAGTCACAATTAATGGCAGAACCAGAATTCAGACCTAGGGCTGTCAAACTGTAAAGCACTTTGTTATTTCATGTGATTGGAAGATCTGAGCTCAGCCGCAGGAGGAAAATGACTCTGCAGAGTCCTTGGAGTCACATCCGTTTATTGTCCATGAGGCTACAGCTCCCCAGGGCCAGGAATAGGCAAGCCTGCCCAGTGTGCCATTCCTGCCTCCCAGCTCTTTCCCTGGAGGCCTACCATGGTGCCAGCCTGGAGCTCTGCCTGTCCTGCTGGGACTGAGCAGGCAGCCCCTTGGCCCACCGTTCGTAACACAGGGACTTGGCTGGCCTCACCCCACTGGCGGGGTCTCCTCCAGTGCTGACCACACTTGCCAGTGCCTTAAGTTTGGCTGCACCCTCCTTCTCTTTCCTAATGTGGCTCATGCTGGCTACTGGGCACTTCCCCATCCATGGCCAGTTTGCAAGATTGGCTCTGCCTTGGTTCAAGTTCCTGGGGTTGTCCAAGAGACCACCCTCGGTCCCGGATCCACTTGCAAGCCTGAGCTTCCAGCCCAGAGGTCTTTATGATTACTGTCTGAGAGACAACAGTGCTTCCCAAGATTTCATGCCCACCCTAGGCCTCCCAATTCCTGCCCTTGTCGGGCTGCACTGGTAGGGTGGGAGAATGGGCAATTAATTCTAGCTCCAGGTTCCATTCCTCTCCATGCAGCCCTGCCTGGGCTTGTCCTGTTTGGGAGAAAAGTCCAGTAGACAAGGTCTGCAAATGTCCTGCTGTTCAAGATATATGCATTGCAATTTGGACAAAATTTTTCAGCCTTCATTAGAGTCAGATCTGGGGGTCAAAGAATGGAGCCACCCGCTGAAGGAGCCAGGAGGCAAGTTAAGCTTGGCTGTGTGTCAGAAAGACTGGTCTCCACAGGTCAGCAAACACAAATGAAAGCAGGGAGCAGGGGATCAGCATGTCCTTTGGGTAACAGACTTTATTTTCCATTTACAAAAGAGGTTCATTGCATGCAAGCTGTAAGGATGCTGTATTCCCTGTGGAGGGCAAGCATGATCCAGCACAGTCCTCTCCTGAAACACAGGCTGGAAAGTACTTGTTTGCTCACTCTGGGCTCCTGGATTGCTCGAGTCCACCTCTTGCTTAATGCTGTTCAAGTTGGGGACTATAGAAACCCTAGCTAAGATTCTGCACACTGGCACATCTCAGTAACACCTCCAAACACGGACTCAGAAATCAGGAAAGCCACATGTGCATACAATCTCTTTAAATAAAATCACCATTGTATTCTAGAAGCGTTGTTAGTGAGTGGAGTCAAATGCAAAGAACTGTTCTACTTTTCTCTCTCTGTGCACACACCTAGATTTCCTGATAGCAGGTTCCTTAAAGGAGGGCACAACCTATTTGTATTAACCCCAGAGGCCTTGTATGACTTCTCTCCTGGGGAAGGTTGTCACAAGCTGATGAGTTCTGCCCTGGCTAGATCAGATCCTTGCTACCAACCTGCTGTGTGGCCTCCGGCAAAGCATTCCCGTTCTTGGGAACTCATTTTCTTCATCTTGGCAAATTGGAGACCTGGAGCTCTGGTTCTCTCTGACGGTAGCTGGCCAGGACCACAGTGGGGATGGGGTGAGGGAAGAACGGAAGGAGAGGTGTGTGAGGTACGGCAGGCCATCATCCAGTGGTAGCCCCTAAGCCTAGCACAGTGTCTGCTGGGGTGCCTGGCAGAGTAGCTGTGACGCTCCTAATACTTTCTGGAAGAGCTGCACCCAGAGAACTGCGCTGCAGAAAAATACTTTGCATTCATGTCGCTTTGCACTTGGTTAAAGCCCTCATCACCACTATTTTCTTCAATCCTCACCCTAGACCTGCAAGTGAGGCAGACAGGGCTTACTTTCTTCATTTACAGATGAGGAAGAGGATGATCAGTGACTTTAAACAGCTTTCCCAAGGTTACGCGATGTGAGCAGAAGAGCTGGATAAAAACGGAAGTCTCCCCACATCTCAGCCCTGATATTTATCAACTGCCCTGAATTGTCTCTTCAAGGATGGCTGGTGGGGCAGCTCCTCAGAGAGCGGCCCTGATGCTCTTCTAGATGCCTTCAGGGCTGCCTCTATAGCTCCAGCTTTGACATTTTTGGGCTCAGGGCTGTCCTGGCTGGAGACATCTGCCCTCACTCTTGGCGAGGCCCATCTTCCACCTCTGTGTCCCTGGTCCCACGTGGGCATACCAGGGTCCACAGTCTGTGCCCAGACAGAATGCTCTATCTTTCCAAATGCATCCCGGCACAGTCCCTCAGTCAGTGTGTTTTCTGTGCATCTTTGCTCTCCCCTTACCTACATTTGCTTTCCCACAGCCCACGAAGTTCGCTGACCTCCAGCCTGAGACAGTGCTGAGCCTCCTTTTCCTGCTCCTGCTCTCAGCTGCAGGCCTCAGGATCCAGATTCTAGTCAGTGTTGCTCCACGTGGCCAGGGCCCTGCTGTTTGACTAAGGATGATGATGAGATCCCAGTAGAAACTGCGGGACTGTGAGGTCTGGGATGGGTGAGTAGAAGACACATAGAGCTGGCTTCTCGTCAATTCCCAGCCCTGAAGAATGGAGGGCATTGTAGTAGTGCCAAGGATTTGAGTAACGGGGAAGTATTTGCCAGTTGCATCCTAGAGCCCAATGTCTTCCCCAAGGCCCTGACTAGAGCCCTGTCAGAGCGCAACTTCTTGTTGCGCCAGAAGGTGGCGGTAGAGATGAGGACAGTGGGAATTATACCATTGTACAAAACAGGGGTCAGTGACCTTAAGGAGCAGAGGAAGGGGAGCATAGTCCGAGCAGCAGGGTGGTGGGGGTCGGGGTGGAGGAAAGATGGGGGGTCATAGGGCACACACTAGAAGTAAGCCTTGTTGTGCACACTCTTCTTCTCAAACTTTTGCTTGAGCTCAGAGATCAGAGTTGACTGGACGGGGCTTCCCATAGTTTTGGGTTTTGGTGGGGGTTGGGTCGGCTGCGGAGTGAGAGAGCCAGAGACGGTAGGCACGGTCCACTGGGCTGCGCCAGTGCTGGGCGCCACGCTGGGTGGTGGAGGGAGAGCCGGAGCTCTCGGTAGCAGGGAGCTTTCTGGGCTGTTGTTGTTGCAGTTCTCATTGGGAGGTTTCTCTTTGAGCATGAACTTGGTAGAGGCTTTGGCGCTCTTGGACTTGAGCCACTCAATGCGGATGGTGCGGGGCGCAGGGCTGGGCCGCTTGCGGAGTACCCGCCGCACTGGCAGGACCTTGTTAGACTTCTTGTTGCGCCAGAAGGTGGCGGTGGAGATGAGGACGGTGATGGCCACTACGGTGGCCATGGTGCCGGCCAGCACACCCACGGCCTTCATGGGGTTGTCCTTGGTTTGTATCAGGAAGGCAGCCATGGGGCTCCGGGAGAGGGTCTGAAAGAGAAAGCCACTGTCTGCACTCAGCTGTTCCCACCTGATCCCTGGAGTACAGAGTAGGCGTGTGCTTCCTTAAGCCTAATGGTTTTTAAACTTTCTGGAGTCAGGAGTCCCTTTGAGGATCTGATAGGCACTATGGGCTTTTGTCCAGGAAAATGCACACAGAGAGAGCATGATGCATGCAGCTCTCCAGAAAAATGCACGCAGACCCAGCATGGTGCAGACCACTCTCTAGTACAATATGCTCAGACAGAACGCAATGCGAACAACCTCTTTTGGATTCAGAACTCCTGCTTTAGCTGGAGTCTGTCCTTGAGATTGTAGGAGATCACTTGCCTTTGATTGTGGCAAGTGGGGGAGGGGGTCCATCTGCCCAGATGTATCAGGAATCTCTTAAGTGACTACTTTTCTGCCAGACACTGAGCTGAGAGCTACACATAATGATTTCACTCTGCTTTTCAACACCCGTGTGAAGGAGACATCCTTATCTCCATCTTACAGGAGAGGTAACAGAGGCTAGCAAAGCCCAAAGTCACACCATTAATAAGTATTGAACCAGAAACTCAACCCGCTTCCAAAGCCTGTGTGTTTGATGGCACAGGCTGCCTTTGATAACATTGAGTGTCTTTTGGAGGAAGCCTGGAGATGGTCCTTCTCGCTCTGCCCACATTGCAGAGAGGTCTGAGCTGGCCTGCTGACCCCTTTTTCCTGACCATGGCTTTGTACTCACCTCAGCATCTGTGATGTCAATCTTGAGTAAGGCTGTGGTGCTGAAGGATGGGGAGCCCCGGTCCTTGGCCTGCACCTCTAGGGACCATAGGCAGTCCCTTCCGGGTGTGATGTTGTGCAGGGCATCCAGGGAGCGGATGGAATTCTTGAGCCAGATCTCCCCCGTGTGGGAATTGATGTCGAACACGTTGGCAGGCTCTGCATAGGTGATGGAATAGTCCACCAGGTTGTTGGGTTCCTCTGCATCCTCGTCTATGGCCTGTGCACAGGGAGAGACAGACAGAGCTGGGCTTTGGGGACCATCCTTGTGTACACTGGCTAAATCAGCACGTCATATGGGGCTTGCTGGGTTGATGGGAAATGGTCCTGATCCTGTTTTAAGAGGATTGAGTTGGGAAAGGAATAGAACGCATGCCCTCCTATAAGCCGGGGTCTATGTAGGCCTTACACATGGGCTACCCGGTTCTATTCTCAGAACAAGTCTAGGAAGCAAATATTGGTGAATCCATATTACAGACGCAGAAACGAAAGCTTAGATGCAAAGTGGCTTTCCCATGGATGCAGAGGTATAAGAAAGGGAGTCAGGATTCAAAGTCAAGTCTGCTGGGTTTCAGAGTTCATCCTTTTTGCCACATTGGCAAAATGACAAAGTGCAGTGAGAAAACCACTCTTTCGAAAGCAGGCAGACCAGCTACGTGAAGGCAAGCCAAACACTTAACCCACCTGGCCTGTTTTTTTCATTTGTTGAATAGCAATGTCTTCTTTGTCAGAGTTTAATTCTCTGTTGGGGTGGGGATGGGGATACACAAAATGTCTTAAAGTCCTTTGTCCATGGTGGGAAGCCAAAAAATTTTATCTTCAATGAAATTCTTATGCCCCAGTATCTCTTGCAGCTGCTGGACCCAGGCTTTTAGGGGAGCTCAGCTGCCTCCAAAACTCACCTCAATTTTCACTGGGGTCCCTAGCACCATCGTCTTCTTCTGAATGCTCTTTCCAAACTGAGGGGGGTGGTCATTGACATCCAGCAGTGTGATAAACACCTCAGCTATGCTGTACTTGCCCTCCATGTCCTCTGCCTTCACATAGAAGTTGTACCTGGCAGTGGCCTCAGCGTCCAGGCTAGCCCAGGGCTGGGTGTAGATAAGCCCAGTGGATGGGTGGATCAGGAAGCTGCCAGGCAGAGCGCATAGGCATGGGTGTGCACGCATACACACATATGTGCATACACACATATGCCTGCAATAATGAGCTGCCTCCTGAAGCAGCAGTGAGGTGTCATGCAGCTCCTCCAAAGTGTCCCACCTGCTCCCTCCTATCCTTGCAGTCTAAGTGAGGTAGATCCACACGTGGACTCACCCATCTGTCACTACCCAGCTGAACAACTCCAGTTATAGTCTTTCTCTCTTCCTATGGCCTGCCCCCTCCCCAGCCAGCCCTGCTTGCCTGGCTCCTGAGGTCCTGGGCCCTGAACTTCCTCACCCTCTGTCTCAGCTTTCCACTGCCTCTCTCCACTCCTCTTCACCCAGGCTCCTGTCCCTCCCAGGCCCCTCCGGCCTCTGCCACAGACCTCCTCCACCCTCAGCCTACCAATCCCCTTGCCCAAGGCCCTGTCCTGGATTCTGGATCTACTTACAGGTCTGCCCCAGTCCCATAGATGGAATATTTCACTTCGCCCCAGGGTCCTGTGTCTGGATCCACAGCCTGGAAGAGAAAGAGCCCTGGGTGGCACGTGCCTCTTTGTCAGGGTATGTTGGCAGCTCCCATGCTCTGAGGGGTGCTTTCAACCACAAAGCAAGGGGATTTGGGGTTTGCCCAACTGGGGAGAAATTGGTGGAGAGACCTGCCCAGGATCCCTAGTTTTCCTCCAAGAAGTTTTAAGTATTGAAACAGCCAAGAGATTTAGATCTGGAAAACATTCATCCCTCCTTTATAAATGAGGAAGAGGAGATGGGTCCCGTGCCCTGTGATTGTTGTTTACACATATATCCTCATTACAGTCCTGTGAGGTGTTGTAATACCCATCATATGGACGAAGACACTGAGGCTAAGAGAGGGCAAGTAGCTTGTCCAAGGACAGCTAATGAGTGTGGGCTCTGCCACTCAAACTGCAATGACCTTCCAGATTTGTCTGGCTTCACAAGGCCTCCTATCCCACCCAGTCCCTGGGCCAGTCCCCAACCCACTGTGACAGCCACCACACTGGAGCCCCCTGGGGCGTTCTCAGGAATCCTGGCAACGTAGTAGAGGGAGTCGAACTTGGGGACATTGTCATTGGTGTCCAGGAGCTGGATCACAACATCCGCTGTGGAACTGAACTTCTCCGGGGTGTTCACTTCAACAGCCAGGAGCTGGGAAGGGGGGAAAATGGGGACTTGTCTGGGTGGGCAGTCACCCTGCGGAGAGCCTTCCCATCTCATCTCCCCAGGACTGATCTGGCATCCATCTGCCATGTCTCCCAATCTTCCTCGCAGCTGCCAACCAGCTATTCCTGTAAGTGTCACCTCTAAAGCCTGGCATCTTCCCCTACCCCGTCAATTGGCTTGTAATGCCAGCTTTCTTATCATTTCCATCTGTATTGGGGTCAGTTTGTTTTGTTCCACTGAGCTGCATATCCTTTCCAGTTCCAATTGTCTTAACTGTTCTTATAAGTTTATTAGCCCATATAAAAACCAGTTTAATTTTGTCAAGCCTTGTTGCCACCTGTCCAAAGGACATTCTAGGGAAGAGTTAATTGGGGGTATTAAATTCTTTTTTTAAAAAAATAAAAACAAACAAACAAAAAAATGGGTCAGGCGCAGTGGCTCACGCCTGTAATCCTAACACTCTGGCAGGCCAAGGCGGGTGGATCACCTGAGGTCGGGAGTTCGAGACCAGCCTGCCCAACATGGTGAAACCCCATCTCTACTAAAAATACAAAAATTAGCCGGGTGTGATGGTGTGTGTCTGTAATCCCAGCTACTCGGGAGGCTGAGGCATGAGAATCACTTGAATCTGGGAGGTGGAGTTTGCAGTGAGCCAATATTGCGCCACCGCACTCCAACCTGGGGGAAAGAGTGAGACTCTTGTCTCAAAACAGACAAACGAACAAAACCAAAAAACAAACAAAAAAAATCCAAAACCAAAACCAAAAACAAAAAACAAAAAAATGAGTCCTGGCTCTATTGCCCAGGCTGGAGTGCAGTGGTACCATCTCAGCTCACTGCAACCTCTGCCTCCCAGGCTCAAGCCATCCTCCCATCTCAGTCTTCCAAGTAGCTGAGACTACAGGCGTGCACCACAATGCCTGGCTAATTTTTGTAGTTTTTGTAAAGATGGGCTTTTGCCATGTTGCCCAGGCTGATCTCAAACTCTTGGGCTCAAGTGATCTGTCCCCCTCGGCCTCCCAAAGTGCTGGGATTACAGGCGTGAGCTACCACGCCCAACCAAATTCTTTATTAACTGAAGGAGAGTTTGAACTTTTTAAACAAGGTATGCCTTTACATCTCTTTCTTTATGCCTCTTTGTAAAATTTAGCATTTTTCGTCATTTGCATGATGCATATTTCTTATGGTAATTCCTACAAATTTTATGTGTTAGTTGTTATTGTAAAAGATAATTTTTATCCCATATTTTCAATATTATTTTTTGTATGTAGGAAAACTACTGGATTTTGTGCATTAACTTTGTAATCAGCCATGTTGGCAATTTTGCTGAGTTTCTAACAGTTTTTTTTCTTTGTCTTTTCTGTCAGATTCTCTAAGCAAACAATCATCACCTGCAAATAATGACTGTCTTTTCTCCTCCTTTCTAAAGTTTGAACTTCTTATTTCCTTTCCTTATCCAGGAACAATGTTATTTCAGGTATTGTATTAAATAATAGTGGTGATAACAGGCATCCATGCTTTGTTCCCAATTTCATGGATTGCTTTTATAATAGTATTTTACTTTTAAGCATGATGCAGGCTATAGGACAGTATGTGTATATGTGTATAATTATAAATAAGATAATTTTAATAGTGTCAATGAAGTATTTACTTTTCCTATTAACATATTATGTATGTTCATATATAATATGCATTTCATAATACATTTATGATGTTACATAATTACTAATGATATCACAGAAGTATTTTTTTCCTCTTCAGCTAAGGTTGTTATCAGAAGAGATGACAAGTGTCAAGGCATATGATAAAACATCTATCTTGATAATAAAATAGTTTATTCAATCTATTAACATGGCAAATTATATTGGTAGTTTTCCTTTGATCCCATACCACCACCTGCATTCCTGGGGCTGCTTGTGGTGTGGAAGCCAGGAAGCTCAGTGAGGCTGGATCTGTGAGCAATCTGCAGGAGTGGCAGAGGGTTGGAGAAGAAAAGAGTAGAGCCAGGAAGGGCAGAGAGTGACAAGAGACCCCTCAGGAATGAATCAAGATGCTGGTATGAATTCCTGCGACCCTCCTATTCAGGGCAGTGAATTCAGGGCACCACCTACCTTGAAGGTTAATACTTTGGACTTTTCAAAGTCAATGGCAGCTGAGTTCTCCACAATGATCGTGACTTGGGCTTCATTCAGGACTGTCTGTGGAACCACTCGGAAGATGCCCCTGGGTCCCACCAGCTGCAAGTTGAATTTGGCATTGGCTCCCTAGAGAATTTGGAGAGTGGAAACAAGGAAGATGAATGATGATAGAAATTCATATTCATACTATATAGAAGTCTTCACATGCCCTTAACCCTGGGAGATATTATTAAGAGAGTTTCTGCATCTGACTTTTCCTTCTGAATGGACTGTGAGTGCCTTTAGGCTAAGCAGATAGTCTTTGATTGGTTACTCTCCCTCCTCTCACCCTTGGTTACAACTTCTTGTTTCATTCATTTTGTGGCCCACCTGGCCCCGGCTACATACGCAGAGCAGGTTGATGCAGACCCAGTTAGCTTTGGGACCTCGGCTCCATACCGTTTGTGAGAAGGCAGAGTGGAGGGCAGGACCACACACCTGGTCGGAGTCATTGACGGTGATCTTGAGGCCCCGCAGGATCTCTCCCTGGGGTGGGTGCTCATTCATGGACAGCTCAAACCTGTTTTGGGGTCCACTCTCTCCATAGAATGTTGGCGGGTGGTTGTTGAGGTCCACAATCCTGATGGTGACTGGGACGGTGGCCTGGGCAGCTGGGCTCCCAGCAGGGCTCATTTCGGTCACCTGGGATGGGGACAAGTGGCTATGGCTGTGTGGCAGGTGGACCCTTCAGATGGTCCAGCTCCTACCTCCCCTGTAGAATGTATAATCCCCTCCATTTGAGTGTGTCCTGGCTTAGCAACTTGGTTCTAACTGATAATATATGGCAAAGATGGCAAGCTATCACTTCATGATTACGTGACAAGAGATTGTAACATCTGTCTTGTGAACTCTCTCTCTTGCCGATTTTGATGAAGCAGGCAGCTACAGTTGACGGAGACTAATGGTGACCTCTAGCCAACAGCCAGCAAGGAGCTGAACCTCTTAGTCCAACAGCCCACAGAGAACTGAGTCTTGCCAATAATTGGGGGGGCATGGAAACCAATCCTTTCCCAGTCAAGCCTGCAGATGAGACCCCAGTCCTGGCTGACAATCTGATTGCAACCATGTGAGGGACCTGGAGACCAAAGACCCAGCCAAGCTGAGCCTGGAGTCCTAAACCGCAGAAACTATGAGATATGAATGTGTATTGTTTTAAGCCACTAAGTTTGGGATAGTTATGTAGCTGATAACTAATGCAGCCTACAAAGCCAGGGCAAAGAGCCCATAGGCACCTTGTGAACCATGTGGCAGATATCCTACGAACCTCTTCAAGACCACCTTTCCCTTGTTCTGTAAGCATGCTCTGGTCTTATGTATCCTAAAATAACCCTACCTGGACTCCGCTCCTTCACACTTTCACTGCTATCCCTCTTGATTCTCACCCCACCCTCATTCAGATACTTCACCCTGACTTCCACACTGTATCTGGCACTGCTACTCTTTCTCCTTCCCAAGTGCTCTATTCCCATGGCAATGTGACTCTGCTCTCTACATCTTCTCCTCAACCTCTCTGATCCCTCCTGGGTTTCCTTTACCTGCCCCTCTCCTCCTCCTCACTCTCAGCCTCTTCACACAGCTCCCGCAGCTGTGCTTGGTCAATTGTCCTCTCTCTTCTTCTTCCTCTGGGTGCCTTTATTCCCTCCCATGCCTTCCACAGCTACCTGTAGGTTGATTCTCTCCCACAATTCCAAACCTGTATGCCCAAGTTTCGATGTTTGAACTTGCATGTCCCTCAAGCCTTCAAATGCATCCTTCCTCACCTACTTCACTTGCCTGCTGTTCTGTACTCTTGATGGCACGGGACCACCTGGGCTTCATCTATCCCTCTCCCATCCCTTTCCCTCAAGATCAGCCAATTTCCTCATTCTGTGCAATCTGCCTCATGCATACGTTTCAATTTGTCCCTTTCTTCCATCCCACCTACCCTCAGCCCCACAGGCTCTCTTCCTCTGTTACTTTGGCCGATGGCTCTACCTCTCATCTAGTTCCCTCTGAACCCAAGTTGAGACCAGAGTTCTCAAATTCTGGCTGGGACTGGTACCAGAATTACCTGGGTGCTTATATTACGCAGATTCCTGGGTTTGTCCCAAATACTGAATTCCTATGCCTGGGAGTGGATCCTGAAAATCTTGGTTGGCCCAACTCTCCAAATTTGGGAACCCCACTGGTCTGGTGAGCAGCCAGGTGAACTTTCCAAGTGGCTGTAATCCTGCTGAAAACCTTCCAATGGCTCCTTATTGCTCTGGGGTAGGACCAGCTACATAATTTGCAGGCCCAGCGAAAAATAAAAATATGGGATCCCTTGGTGAAATTATTAAGAATTCCAAGACAGCAGATAGCGAGCATTAAGTTTAGTGTGGGATCCTCCTAAGTATAGTCCTTGTGTGACTTCACAGGTCACATGCCCAGCTCTAGCGACAGATCCATACCTCCCATTCAGGACCTTTGCTCCTCTGGCCCCAGCCTGGGAGTCCACCTTTCCTCCTTCTCCAGGCTGCCCATCTTTCTCTGCTCTGGCCTCACCTGACTCCTTGTTTTTCCCCCAGTATATCAGTTCTCTCCCCTCCAGCCTGGGCTTGCTGCACTTTCCTGGCTTGGAATGCTTTCACTCCACCCCCACCCACTCAATGCCCACCTCTGGCAGCATGCACCTGCAGGATCCCACCCATACTCAAGTATTGCTGCTTCAGTCGCACCTCCTCCTGCCTTTCTGTGACTCCCTGTTTGTGAGTTCATGTCTGGCACTGGTGCTCTTTAGAACAACATCTAGCCCCCTCCCCAGATTATGGGCCCCAGGAAAGAGGGCCTGGGTCTCATCACCTTTATAGCCTTCCAGGGCCAAAGGTGGGCAGGGAAGACAAAGCTGGAGGGAGGGTACCTGTACATGCAGCTCATACACCTCTCTCTGGAGTTGGGCCGGGCTCTGAGTGATGGAAATGGCTCCAGATGTCTCATTAATTTCAAAGGCTCCATCGCTCCCTGTCAGAGAGATGCACCCTGAAGTTCTGCACAGGACCACAGGGAGGCACGGGGGAGTCGTGCCACAGGCTCCTCCTGCATTGCCTAAGGAAGTCTTCATAGAATGGAATCCTGTCATCTGTGTCTTGTCAACATGGAAACAGTCTCAGAGGGGCTAAGTAACTTGTCTAAGGCTACACAGTTACTGCAGATCTGGGACTTGAACTCACTTCTGTCCAGCTCCCACGTTCCATACTGTGTCCCTTTTCTTATGCACAATACTATATGTGCATGTGTGCATGTGTGTGTGTGTGTGTGTGTATGTGTAGAAAAGAGAAAGGAAGCAGGAGGACATACAGTGAGAGAGGGACATGGAAGGGGAGGGGGGAAAGAAGGGACAGGAGGGAGGGAATAAAGAGAGGAGAGGGAGGGTGTGGAGTGGATCCTGAAAATCTTGGTTGGCCCAACTC
Organism: Symphalangus syndactylus; assembly: GCF_028878055.3. Lineage (NCBI taxonomy): Eukaryota > Metazoa > Chordata > Mammalia > Primates > Hylobatidae > Symphalangus > Symphalangus syndactylus. The sequence goes on from NC_072426.2 coordinate 89,746,033, forward strand.
TCCAAATTTGGGAAATCCATTGGTCTGGTGAGCAGCCAGGTGAACTTTCCAAGTGGCTGTAATCCTGCTGAAAACCTTCTAATGGCTTCTTATTGCTCTTGGGTAGGACCAGCTACCTAATTTGCAGGCCCAGCGAAAAATAAAAATATGGGATCCCTTGGTGGGTGCAGGCAGGAGATGGGGTGGGTGCTCAGGGACTGGGCAAAGGTTTGCAGTGGTGATGGGAGGGAAGGCAGCTGAGGTCCTGTGAGGCTGGGGAAAGGAGGCTGGCAGCCCACATGTGAGCTGCTGGAAAGTGAGTATGCACAGGCATGTCCTAGAGAAAGGCTGGGGCATATAGACACGCACACGTCTAGTACCAGGCACCAGATTTGATGCCCTGGCCTAGCCCAGGGACAGCTCATCTGGCTCAGTTGCTGCCCAGCTGTGCGAAGAGCACAGACTGTGGAGCTAGCAGGCTCAGGTTCAAATACAATGATGGAAACTTGGGATACCTACTTAGCTTCTCTGAACTTCAGTTTTCTTGTCCATATATAGGGCTAGCACTAGGGAGATGCCATATCACCACTGCATTTGATTCATTTAATTCAGCTATATGCTGTGGAATAACAATGAAATAGAATGAGGAAAATACATAGCCACCTAAAAAGTGTGAGAAATGTTGCCACGCATTCCCATCAAGGAGCAAGTACCCAGGGGGAGAGGAGCATGGGTTAGCACCTCTGTGTTGCTCTCAGCGCCCCTGCCCCATGTTCTCTTGGCTGTTGGATATCATGACAGGCAGGGGCCGAAGCACACAACCCAGAGACTTGCTTGTCTTGGGCATACATCTTGTACTCCTGGTGAGGGAGATGGGATCTAGAGAGGTTGGGGAACCTTGCTGTGGTCACCTAGAGAGTCAAAGCTGCAGCCCCTAAAGCTGCTCAGACTCACCATTCACAAGGCTGTAGAGAATTCGATTGGGTTTGCCCCGATCTCCATCCATGGCGACCACCTTCAGTACCTCCGAGCCCTCGGGGAAACAGGAGCAGCCGCTGCCTGATGGGCAATATGGGGGCCTTCCCCTCCCCAAACAATGTCCCCATGATGAAAAGGAGGTGCTACCCCCACTCAGGAAAGGGTCAGGCCTCTATGTGGCCGTGGAGCATAGCCCTGCTCTCCTCAGCAGGGGGCTCGAAGCATCCACTGGCCTCCAGGGCTGGGGGGATAGCCTGAGCCTTTGCTTCGTCCTCGCCAGTAGGGGTCAGTACCTGGGCTGCCCAGGGATTCTCAGGCCTCTTGCACCACCTTCTGGCCCACACACCACACTCAGCCCTTGCCTCTACTGCTCCCTACTCTCTAGCCTTACTTTCACTGCCCTCTCCATCTTTTGCTTTCATCCCACCCCAGAGGTGCATGAAGGGAGAGGTGGGAGAGAGGCCAGGCCTCAAATGCGAGGTCCCAGAATTAAGATTTTATCCTGTGGGCCTTTGGTGCTGCTGGAAGGGTTTGGGGGTAGGGCTATCCCAACTGTATAAGTCTTGCTTGACTTCTGCCTGTTGTCCCCTCTTAAGCCCCCCCTACACAGTCCCTTCTCTCTGGTCCACTCCAGGCTACTTCTTAACCCAGGCCAGGTGCTGCCTCCTCCCTTGGAGCCTACCCTCAGCCCTGTGCCTCAGCACCACCTCCTCCCCTTAGCTCCTCAGTGGGATGGCCTGGGCCTAGCCTGGCCCACCCTGCAGCCCCCATCCAGAGCAGTCCAGCATCTCTCTCCCTCACTCTGAGCCCGTCTCCACCACTGGGTCCTCAAAAAGTGTTTCTTTTTGCTTTATAAAGTCAATAATAGGCAGGGCGTGGTGGCTCATGCCAGTGATCCCAGGACTTTCGGAGGCCAAGGTGGGTAGATCACCTGAGGTCAGGAGTTCCAGACCAGCCTGGCCAAAATAGTGAAACCCCGTCTCTACTAAAAATACAAAAAATTAGCTGGGCATGGTGGTGTGCGCCTGTAGTCCCAACTACTCAGGAGGCTGAGGCAGGAGAATTGCTTGAATCCAGGAGGTAGAGGTTGCAGTGAGCCCAGATCGCACCATTGCACTCCAGCCTGGGGACAGAGCGAGACTCCGTTTCCAAAAAAAAAAAGTCAAGAATAATCAGACAAATGCAAATTGAGAAAGCAATTCAATTGCACAGAGTTCTTAAGCTGTGGCCTAGCGAGGCCTGCCTCCAGCCTGGTCTCTGCCCACGGGGAGCTCGTGGTCTAGTTGGGGGCAAAAGGGCCAGTTCATGGCCTGAGGCTGAGTGAGTCCAGAGCTGGCCTCTGTGTGAGGAGGGCAGCTGGGGCCAGCCCAGCCATCTCCAGCAGGGGGTCCCTAAAATCACAAGTGTCAGGGCAGGAGGCATTTGGAGGGGACGCTGGCTGAGGGGGACAGCCACCCACCGGAAGGGTGTCCTCGTACACATAGCCGTAGTAGGGTGTGCCCACGAAGACAGGGGCCATGTCCTGAACATCCTCCACATTGACCGTGACCGTGGTGGTGGCTGAGAACACCACATCAGCCCCATGAAGCCTCCCACCTCCATCCTGCGGAAGAATCGGGGGCCACAGAAGGAGAATGAAGACAAGTTGGGATGTGGAATTGGACGGAATCCATGAGAACCTGGCTTCTGCCCCGTTATGGCTGTGAGGCCAGCTGTGCTCTCCAAGTTTCTGATTGCTTCTGTGTCACCCGGAGATAATTCTCCTCTCACAGGAGTGTTGGGAATGTTAAAGTGCCACCATTCCTTTGCAAGTGGGGTTAGTTCTCTCTCCAGAGAAATCATATCAGATGAGTGGCAGGAGACGGGGCATTCAGAGCTAAATTCCCCCTCCCAGCCAGAAACCAAGCCTCAAGCACCTCCTGAGGATCTACTCCATGCCTGGCCTGTGCTGAGTGTCAGGGACCCACAACAGCAGGGCTTGGGCCCCGCACCGAGCATCATAATGGAGATGTGCATCCAGCCCAGCCCGCGCAGCTATGGGCAGGCGAGGCTGACTCGGGCCTCCTGGTAGAGGCTGCAGTGGGATGGCCTGTAAGCCAGGCTGTGACCAGCAGGGGCTTGCCTGCAAAAGAAAGTGCTGGGCCTAGAGGGACTGCTGGGGTTTTGCGCTCTTTGTGGGGGAAGAAGCTTTGGTGGGCACCTGCTGGCTTCCAATGTTTCCCACACCACACACTTCAGAAATAGGAGGTTGAGCTTCATATTTGAGCTTCGTATTAGTTGAGCTTCAGGGATGGGCAGACGAGGAAACAGGCTCAGAAGGGGTGATTGGGCACACAGAGAGGAGGAGGTGGGTGAGCAAGCCTGGCCAGCGAGAGGGAGGTGCCCGGAGGCCATGCTGTTGAGGATCTGAGGGGGACGCCATTCTCTTGACCATCCCACCTGGTCTTACCTAGGGGATCCTGGCCCATTAGTTTCGAGGAGGCATATGCCCTCCCGCAGCCCACAGACCCCAGCCTCCCTGGAGAATATGTCCAGGCAGGAAAGATTCCAAGCAGCTGCTCCCTATTTCCCCATGCCCATCATGTCTCCTGCTCTCCAAACTGCCCCCACTCCCCTGTAGAACCTAACTTGGTTCCGACCCAAAGGCTGAGGAGAGACTGGATGCTCCCCTGTCCTGCTGTGTTACCTTGGCAACCACGGTGATGTAGTGGGTCCGGGACCTCTCGTAGTCCAGAGTGGCCCCAGCCTGGAGGCGCAGCACACCGCTGTGGCGGTCCACGGCAAATGGGGAGTGCAGGTTCTGTAAGAATTAGGGGCCGGCTGGACCTCAGCAAGAATGCAGGCCAGACCCAGGAATGCCCGTTCTGCTTTCTGAAGGGGGTCCTCACCTCCCCTTGTCACAGGGCCTCAGGGCTGAGGTTCCTGCTTCAGAACACTCAGCTTTTCTGGTCCCAGGTTCTCTTTCATAGGACTTGGGGCGTTCCCTCCCACAACCTCAGTCAAAAACACAACGTTCCCTTTTGGGCCTTTGTTTTTCCTCCTGCTCAGCTGGAAAAATTTTCTTGGACTCCGCTTTGGGCTAAGCCCTGGCGTGGAGGGTCCAGCAGGTGGCAATGTCTGCAGAGTGATCTAACCTGGAGGGAGCCAGGGGTTAAAAACCACAGTGAAGGAGAGAAACGTTGGGACTTTCAAACCCTACACCAAGCAAGTGACTGCAGGCCAGTCCGAGGCAGCGTGGCATCGGGGGAGAAAGTGTGCAGCCTGAAGGAGGCAGGCAGGAAGCACCGGCCTCTGGTGGGGTCCCTGGGGGCCCTTCCGGCTGGGTAGTGTCAGGCGCTTGTGCCAGGTGCTGTTACTGGGGACTTTACAGGAATGTAGTCTTCACAACAATGCAACAAGGATGTGTTTTTATCACTCCCATGTGATACGTGAAGAAATTGAGCTGGGAAAGTTAGATAACACGCTGAAGGTCACTCGAGTGGTGAGGGGTGGGGTCTCTCCAGCACCCGTGCAGTCCAGGGGACTTCTGGGCCTGTGTCGTTAGGGGCATCAGAGCTCTGCCTCTTCTCAGTGTTGTCTCTTCTGCTCTTTTTTCTACTGACCTTTCTGGGCCTACACGGGGTTCTCCACCCATGTGGCAGCCCCTGGGGAAAGGGCTGGGGATGTGGAGGGCTGAGGGTCCTGGGGACGTGAGAAGAGGGAGGGGACAGGCTGACTTAGAGGACGCCAGGATGGGCCCATCAGGGAAAGAAGGCTTCTGTCCCTCTCACATCCCCTCCTGCCCATCCCACCCCTTCAAGTACTCCTCGGGAATCGTAGAGGCACCGACCTAAGGGCCTGGGCAATGGAGTTAGGGGCCATCTAGGTGTCCCCTCTGGCCCAGCCCCAGGTTAGGTCCTGTATGTCCTGCCTTACCTGCAGGAAGTAGGTGACACTCCCTCCAGAGCCCGTGTCCCTGTCCACCGCATGAACCTTAAAGATGATGCTCCCAGCAGGTATGTCCTGAGGGGGTCACAGCCACAGGGGAGGGTCAGAGACAGTGACAGCATTCTCAGGGGGACAGAGGCATAGGGGCATGCAGCAGTGGGGTCGGGGAGTGAAGTGTCAAAAAGGTGAACAATTGAGGATAAAATGTGTGAGCATCCAGTGGGGGCTGGGCTCAGAGAGGGTGCAGGAAAGAGGGAAAGGAAAATTGGAGCAAAAAGACGTGGTGAGGGGTAGAGTATGGGCCTGGGTGGGACAATCAGCCCCTCTAGCGGCTCCTCACTCACCTCGGGAACCAGGACAACATAAGGCTCCTGGATGAACCTGGGCGCCTCGTCATTGGCATCGGTCACCAGGATCACGACTTTTTCGGCCACCTGAGAAGGGGCAGAGGGGTCAAGAGCCAGTGCAATGAGACCTTCTGAGGGATGAATGGATAGTGACCTCTATCACTCCAAGGTACACGTCTCTGCCCATCCCTCCTCTCTCTCTCTCTCTCTCTCTCTCTCTTCCTTCTTTTATTCATTAATGCAATAAACATTAAGCTGCCTCTTAGTGCCAAACATTGTGTTTCATCCTGGAGGCAGAAGGCAGTCTGATGGTGTGTTATTTTGCAGTGGTCATGGTGGCTGGGATATCAGGGCAAAGATCAGCATATTAAAAAACACTTTATGATCTCCTGAAGGTGATAGCAGCAGTATGCCAGGCACTGAGGGCGGGGCCCCTGCACTGCACCAGCGCACACACATGGCCTGTGTAAATGCATCCGATGGGGTTGAGAGTTCCTGGGCTGTAGTGGTGGAGAGCAGGTGGGCTTCTTAGAGGAGTGAGAATTAATCCATGAGGCAGGTTTGCCAGAAGGAAAGAGTGTGCCAGGAAGAAGGGGTTGCATGTGCAAAGGCAAAGAGGAGTGAAATGCATGGTAGCTGAGGATGGAAGTAGATTTATGGCTAGATTATGGCCTGGATGGGGTGGATGTGAGAGAAAAGGCAGTGAGGCAGATGGTGCCCAACGAGGAGTCCTGGAACACAAGACAGAAGCTTAGTTTTCATCCTGCCAGTGGCAGAAGCCAGACGTTAGTGCCTTCTGAGCCTCAGAGTGGGCAGATCTGACTCTGTTCCATAGTGACAACTTTAGAGGCCATTGAGGTCGGGGAGTCTGGAGGCCAGTAGGCCCCTGGGGTTTGTTGAGTTATCCAGGGATCACTAATGATCGCTGAGAGAAAGTGGTTGCTGTGGGGTGTTCAGCTCAGGTGACTGAGCAGGAGGCCAAGACCTGGGTGGGGGAGGCAGATGGGGAGGGCAAGTTTGAGGAGATGCTGTGGAATGTGGGTTAGACCCATTAGAAGCTCAGCTCAGAGAGCTTGATCTCTCCATTCCTTCTTTTCCTTCCTTCCCCCTGGCCTTGCTGCAGCCCTCTCCTGTGGGCACTTTGGGCAGGTCTTGCTGGGCCCTGGCTTAAACTTGCAGAAAAGCCCCCATGAAGACTTGGGGAGGAATCGTGCCAGCCTCACCCTTCTCAGGCCCAAATACTGCAGGCTGCCAGGGACTGTCTTGGGTGTGCACTCACCAGATTCAGGCCATCAGAAATGCTGATAATGGCTTCAATCTCATCTTCCCTCTGTGAAGCACAGGGCCTGAGTGAGTGTCCAGGAGTCTCACACGCCATAGGACCCCCGTGGCTGGGTGGAGCTCTCCCTCCCCCACGCACCCATCAGAGGAGGCCTGGGCGTGCCAATGGATCCCTGGAGCAGGGTGAGTGGTGGTGACAGCATTCCTGGCAGAGTAGAAAGCTGCCTCTCCCCATGCTTGAGACCTTATTTTGGGACTTTTGTGTCTGGGGTTCTTATAAACTCAGAGACCCAGAGGCTCTGTTGGGGCTCCAACAGAAAATACTCTCCTGCCACAGTGAGGCAAGATGTCAACCTTAGTGTGCTCAAGGTCCCATAAAGACTTTTCCTCTTTCTTTTCCCTTTTCTCCCCTTCTCTCTCCACACCTCTCCACATTCCAGGGCTCTGCAGAGGCTCATATCCATGGTGTCTCAGTGCTCCCAGGATATGGTGAGACCTCAGTGGGGTGGGGTATCGGATGTTGCCAGATCCCGCGGGTGCCAGGGAGTGGGGTACTGGCAGCACAGTCAGGCTCTACCGCTGCGTCGCCACAGCAGTCCCTGAGACCTCCCTTTCCTTTCTCTACCCTGTCCTGCAACTAGTGGAAGCTGTCACCAGAGCTGGCAGCATCCCCACAGCTGAGGTCCAGTTAGCCACACACCAGGCTGCTGTGCGGTCTGAAAAAGCCCATGCCCTGTCGCCTGCAAATTCTCAAATGTGTACAGCGGAGGAGCCCTGCCAAACTCAGACTCACTCCCAACCACCCTTTCCAGCCTTGACCTGCTCTGAGTTCCTGTGCCTTTCCCAGGACAGGCTTGAAAAATCACTTTGTGAGGTTTCTTTCAGAAACCTCAAAGTGCAAACGGATTTATTTTTAATGGAACATGCTTAAAAGATTAGCAGGGCTGGCAGGTGCTCATTAAAGGAGCCCACTCTTTGCTCTGTGTGAACGAGGAGTATGAAAGTAAAGCCCACTCTGCTGATGGGAAGTGGCCCAGAGATCTCACAGAGTGGATGTGCCTGGGGTGTGCCCCCTCATCCCCTACTCTGCGGAGAGGTTCTAACCAACGTGCTCTAGGGGAGCTTCAGCCCACTGAGGCCTGTCTACAGGCAGTGGCCCCGCAGCACTCCCCACACCTCCCCGTACCTCTCTGTCCAGCTCTTCAACCAAGGTGATGTTTCCAAAAGTGGGGTCAACAGAAAAGACGCTTCTAGTGCTGGGGTCAAAGCTGATGTGGTAGGAGATGGGGTCTCCCTCAGGGTCTGTCCCATTCAGGGTGTATACGTGAGAGCCTGGAAGGAAAAACAGTGGAGAGACATAGAATCTGAGACCCAACTTTTCCTAAAAGTGGCAGCTGCTCAGGACCAACGATTCAGCTGTTTATAAAGTGACTATTCAACTCAGTGCCAAAGGTACTGCCCTGAACTTTGTGCTCATTGCTGGCCTCACCCCTGCTGGCTGCTTCCCTCTTTGTATGTTTATTCTTCACAGCGGGTGGATGTGATGATCAGCCACTTTCCAGATTGTAATCTATAACACGGGTTACAGAGCAGGTGCAGGTCTGCTGTGCCTAACGGTAGTGCCTATGTTCTGCTCAGCCTGGTAATAACTCCTCTCTCAGGATCCAAGATTGAGGGGCTCCTTGGTACAGGGAAGGGGAAATGGGAGCAGCCATTAAGGCAGGAGGGGTAACCCACAGTGCACCACTGTCCCCGATGCCTGGACCTGGTTCTGCAGGGATTTCTGAGCCAGGTGCCTGCTTTGCTCTGCTCTCACTTTTCCCCGGGTTCCCAATGCCCACAAAGTGAGGGAGAGGGAGTGTGAAATCTCCCTTCTCCTCCCCTCTCTCTGCATATCTCAGCAAGCTGGATATTCTTAGGCCGTTTTAAAGCCTAGAGACCTGGGGCTCAGGGAAGTAAATACATTTGTTCAAGGTCACACAGCCGTAAGGGGCCGCTGTAGCTGCCTGCCTGGCGGGGTGACCCTGCCTGTGGGCAGGAGCACTGGTCTCCAGGACTGGCCAGACTTAAGTCGCCATGGCAGCAATGACCTTCTTTCCTGCCATTGCCCAGGGGAATTCGGGAAGCAAACAAGGAGCCCCCGGGCCCGTGCAGCAACTTGAGTGGTGCCTGGGGCACTTTGTGTTCTAAGCCTGCCTGCACCCCTCAGGGAGACCTATCGGCAGCCGGTGCCAGGGCTACTCACCTACAGGGGTGTCCTCTGGGAGGCTGAACAGAGCCATGTTTCCATTGGTGCTGCCGACCCCGTTGTCGAAGAAGTGGGGCGCGAAGTTGGCCTGAGCTGGGAAAAGAACACAGAACAGACGGACACCCAGACAACGGACACCCAGACACCAGGAGAGAGCTTCGCACCAGCGCGGTCCCGCGTCAGGCCCAGCTACTGGGCAGGAGGGCGCTCTGCCTCCGGAACCCAAGTGCACCGAGGTACCCCCCTGGGGCGCCGCCCAGAGGATGCCCCTGACCCCCACTCCACCCCCGGTGGGCTCGGGCTTGTCAGGGACACGTAGCATGTGGGCGCTTAGAACCCAAGTAGCAATTCAACCCCTCCTTCATCAATGGGCAGATTGCACCCGCGCTCAGAGTGCCCCAGCCAAGGTCACGCCGCGAGTCGGGGCACTATCCCCTGCCCCACGCAGCATCGGAGCTGCCACCAAGCCCACAGCTCTGCTTCCCAGCAAGCGGAGAGCAGCGGGGGTCCGGACGCCAAACCCTGGGGCTCTAGGATGCCAGCTCTGGAGAAGCGCCCCAGAGCTCCCCACTACTCCGCTACCCCACTCCCCACTACCGAATGGGCCAGGAAGATGGAAGGACTTCTCCGCTCCCGTCCACCAGCCCGAGTCCCACTCTGGAAGTGGTCCAGGACCATGCCCCTGTGGCCACCTCGGTGACGCCGGCGCCCACCTCCCTCGCCATCCACGCGGCCAGCGCGGCCCAGCGGCCACTCACCCAGGCAGAGGCGCAGCAGCCCCAGGGCCAGGGCGGCCCACCGGCCGCGCCTCATGTCTCCGCCGGCGCGGAGTGTCGCCTGCCGCCGCCGAGACCTGGCGCAGGGGCACGGAGCATGCCCTGGGCCCGCGGGGAGGGCAGAGACAACAATGGGGGTAGCGGAGACTGCAGCCGCGGCGGGAGGGGGCACGGGGCGGGAGCGGCGGGTGGCGTGAGGGCGCTAAGAGGATGACACGGCTCGGATCTGCTCCTGCCGGCCGCCTGACGAGACCAATTAGCGGCGCAGAGCGGAGCGACAGGCTCCCAGCAGCGGGCGGGGGCAGGAGGGCGTGACAAGAGGACTCCCCGCCCACCACGCCCCCTTTGCCGGCGGCCCCGGGTCCTGGACAGGACACCGTGGGGGACAGGAGTGTCTTTCCCCCAGGTTGTCCTGAGGCTTTCCCAGGGTACCTAAGTCCTGGTGGGGCTTGCTTGGGCTTCGCAGAAGTTTTCTTTTCTCATCAACTTCCTCTGTGACTTTCAGGGGCTTAGCGGTCTTCTCTGAGCTAAGCATTCCAGAAGAAAAGTTAGTGGAGAGGCCGGAAGGGCCTTGCCTTAGCAGTCTAAGCAGGTTCTATGAGCCGCGTGAGACCAAAGGCAAAGAGAAAGGGTAATGGATGGGCAGCAGATGGTAAGGGGTTATCAGGACCCCCTCTCTGCGATCTCAAACCATTCCTGCCCTGTTCCCCAGGCTGGACCACCTCTCCCAAAGGGTCTGATCTGTGTGGTGGGCAGCAGGGAGGACCCTCAGGTCTCCACCAGGGTGAGAGGCAGTTCTGCTCCCCATCCCCAGTCAGTGCCCAGTCTGGGACCATGAAGGGGCAGCTGACCCACTCTTCAAACCTTCCAAGGAAGAGTGAAGGGCCTGAAGGCAGAGTTAAGCCCCATCTTAGGACAGACTTGCACAGAGCTGGCCAACATAGATCTGAACTGCCCGAGAGGCATGAGATCTTATCCCTAGAGGGTATTACACAAAGCAAGGCACTGCTATTGGGGTTCTGGATGCTGATAACTTGAAGACACAGGTAACCCCAGGAACCTTTTTGGCTGCTGGTAAAGCTCCCGGGGCTTCCTCTTTCTCCTGCTCTGACACTGGAGGGTGCTTGGAAATGCAGCCTGTTTTCCTTCTCCTGGTTGGGCCATTTATGGGGGGCACACGGTGGTCACTTCAAGCCCAAGCCAGGTCACTTCCCAGGATGCCCCTGGGTGGATGTGTTCTCAGATAGAGGAGATCCCTCCTCTGTGTGCTCCTGGGAGAGGTCTCTACAGCTGAAGACTCAGCATTCCCCCCCTCACCCTGCCAGGGGCCTTTGAGGGAACAGAGCACCCCCCATCCCTTGGTCTAGCCCTACATGATCTACTGTGAGCAAGGGTCAGGGATTTGCAGAGAAGAAGGAAGATGAATCAGTGGTCTTAGAATGTGCAGCAGTTTTCAGGCCTAATTGGCCTGAACCCTTGTTGAGTCTCCTCCGGCTTGGCTCTTTTGCTGAAAAGACACACTTTAAATTGCACAGACATTTCTGAATCTGCTTCACAAAGTGCTGGGATAAAGCTAAGGCAAGCATTCTGCAAGTCCCATATAGGGATGTGAAGACTGAGGCTTGCTGTGGATTTCCCAGGAGCCAGAGGCAGAGCCAAGGTTTCCTGGAGCAGATGTCTTGGTGTGCTGAGAAGAGCCAGCTCTCCCTGGGTCCTGTTAGCCCTGCTCCTCACCAATCTAGGGCTGTTGATTTCTGTCTCCTCAGTTCCCTCAGTCAACAGCCATGCACGGGAGAGGGAAGGGGAAGGAGTAGCCTACATGCCATGTGTTGTATGTGCACCTACGCATATTCGCCCATATTATCTTATTTGACCTGCACCGCTCTCCCAATGTGATTTTCTCTGCTTTACAGAGGAAGGAGATGTCCTCATTGGCTGTGTGAGCCCAAGCAAGTGACTTATCCTCTCTGAGGTGCAGAGCTTGGATTCACACACAGTTTGGGTTGGCTCCAAACGAAGTTCAAGTTCTTTTTTTTTGAGTTGGAGTCACACTTGGTCACCCAGGCTGGAGTGCAATGGCGGATCGCAGCTCACTGCAACCTCCATCTCCTGGGTTCAAGTGATTCTCCTGCCTCAGCCTCTCAAGTAGTTGGCATTACAGGTACACGCCACCATGCCCAGCATATTTTTTTTCTTTTTCTTTCCTTTTTTTTTTTTTTTTTAGTAGAGATGGGGTTTCACCATGTTGGCCAGGCTGGTCTTGAACTCCTGACCTCAGGTGATCCACCCACCTCGGCCTCCCAAAGTGGTGGGATTATAGGCATGAGCCACTGTGCCTGCCCGATTCAAACCCTTTTCATGGCAGAAGTAGATGATCTTGAAGCTACTGAAGCTTCAGCTTCTAGGCCTCTCACTCACACATCACACATTCTTTCCAGAGCCCCAGTTTTGTATTTTACTTTGTATTTTCTTCTTCCTTCTTTTTAGAGATAGGGTGTTATTATGTTGCCCAGGCTGGCCCTGAACTCTAGAGATCAAAAGACTCCTCTGCCACAGCCTCCTGAACAGCTGGGAATACAGGCAGCACCATTACATCTGACTTCTATTCTTTTTCTGAGAAAGACCCTCCACACCCCCAACTCCAACTCCTGCTGCTTCCTTCAGCTGTACCAGGTTCAGATCTGCTAATGTGACCAGCTGCCCAAGTTTGCCTGGGACTGAGGGGTTTCTAGGGATGCAGGACTTTCAATGCTAAAACCAGCAAAGCCTAGGGTAACCTGGTATTTGGCGGTCACGCTAGATACAACCCTGTCCTCAAATCACCTAAGGACCTGGGAAAACAGCAGCTCTTTATGGTGGTTCTCACCATGGACCCTGATCTTGACCTTGCAGTATGGAGGGCCTTGGCTTGTCAAGGCTCAGTAGGACTCATCTGCCGTGAGACATGGGACTTGGCCCTCACCTAGAGAGCCTGGACAGCCTCAGGCACACCAGTCACCCTGTCTTCCAAATGCCTGTCACCCCTGAAGGGTGGTGAGCTCCCTGTCTCCTGGGGCCTCCCTGCCATGGTACCTGCAGTGCAGTACCACATAGTGTCATCTTAAAGTCAGCTTCTGACAGCTCTTCCTCTGGTGGATTTATGGCAGCTGCTCCAGCTATTGATAAGCGAGAATTGGCACGTCAGCTGTTAGCCTGGGCATGCATGTGTTGTAAGTCTGCCAATATGCCATCTCAGGCTCACGTGCACATCCATGTCTTTGCCTTTATCTGATCTACCTGAGTGTGCCGACCTACAGTCCCTTGCCCATGTGCATAGACACAAATTCACACAGCTGCTCACAAACATACACAAGAGTCATAGTCCCATTTGTACACACATACACACGTATCCAACAATGTGTGAATCCACTCACATCTTATCTCCACACAGAGACACAGGTGCATACCTGCACTGACAGCAGTTGGGCCAGGTGCCTTCCAGGCTCCATCTGGCACTGAGGATGTGGTGAGCAGCAGGTGCCTGCGATTCAGGCTCATTTCCTGACAATATGAGGAGGGAGCCAGGTCGGGTAGACAGTCGCAATAGGTTTCTAGTGCCCTGCTTCTGCCCCAGCAGTCTGAGACAGTGAGGGTGGGACCGTTTGACAGACTGACCTCTGTCCTGGTGTGTTGGCATCCTGAGCTGCTCTATCCAAAGTTTCCACAAAATGATTGCTCATGATAGGAAAGTCCTGGCCCAAGGCAGAGTTTGGTACTGAGCCTGACGGAATAGGGTCAGGGAATCTGAGAAGGCCTGGATTGTGTCAACTGTGTACTGGACATACCCTCTCTGGATACAATTCCGTCAGGTACTGTCCCAGTCCAGGTAAGGTTCTGAAGACTCTCCTCTGCAGGTCTGGGCCAGGGTGTCCTCTCCTGGCTGGAAATTGGGAGTCCCACCCCACACAGTGGGCTCTGAGGTTAGTAGTTCAGCTGTGGGCTCAGTGTGCCTGGGGAGCCTGGATGCCCATCTACTGTGACATGTTGCTTCCCCTGCCCCCTTGCTGTGCCCAGGCCAGGTGTAGAGTGGCCACCTCAGTTTCCTGTGACATGAGGCTGGGGTCCCTTTCCTATCTGCCTGAGACCTGGCCTATCTCTTTAACTGAGGGACTCTGTGGCGCCACCTGTTTCCTTGTACCCATCTAATAGGTTAGTGGCTCCAGTAACCATTTTGCCCACTCACTCTGACTCCTGGCTTGTATGGGCATTCACACAGGTGGGCAGAGCCACCTCTAACCCTGACTTTGCCTACAGTAGTCTCTTTTGCTTTCTCAGCCTGCCACGTGGCTGACACTGAGTAGAGGAACACATTGAAGGATCACTGTCTTCCCAGAAGGTTCTTTTTCCCAGCATACCTCTGCCTCCAAGCAGAACTGCTCCCATTTGGAACCTCAACAGAGCCTTTAAAAGACTTTAGTAGGCCTGACTCGGTGGCTCACGCCTGTAATCCCAGCACTTTAGAAGGCTGAGGTGGGCAGATCACTTGAGCCCAGGAGTTTAAGACCAGCTGGGAAACACCGTGAAAACCTGTCTCTACAAAAAAACAAAAAAATTAGCTGGGTGTGATGGCATACACCTTTAGTCCCAGCTACTTGGCTCGCTGAGCTGAGAGGATTGCTTGAACCTGAGAGGTTGAGGCTGCAGTGAGCCATGATCGCACCACTGCACTCCAGAGTGAGTGCAGTGAGACCTTGTCTAAAAAAAAAAAAAAAGTCTTTTGTGCAGTCTGCTTGTGTGTCTCCCCTAGAAGGCTGTGCACCAGGGAAGAGGCTGTGTTTCAATCATAGTTTGCTTCAGCATTAGCATAGGGTCTGGCACAAAATAGGTCCTAAATGGGTAATTATTGACTGAATAGAGGAACACACACATATATATATTTTTTGTTTGTTTATTTTGGGACGAAGTCTGGCTCTGCACCCAGGCAGGAGTGCAGTGGCATGATCTCTGCTCACTGCAACCTCTGCCTCCCAAGTTCAAGTGATTCTTCTGCCTCTGCCTCCCGAGTAACTGTGCGCCACCATGCCTGGCTAATTTTTTTGTATTTTTAGTAGAGATGGGGTTTCGCCATGTTGGCCAGGCTAGTCTTGAACTCCTGACCTCAGGTGATCCGCCTGCCTCAGCCTCCCAAAGTGCTGGGATTAAACGGGTGAGCCACTGCGCCCAGCCAAATAGAGGAATATTGAAAGAATGAATGAAGAGGCATCTGACAATGTCATAAGCCTTGGTTCCTGGTCATGGCCTTTGTCATGCTCCTTATCCATCCATCCATAAATTGGCAGAGTGGAACAGCCAGGGATATACACTGAAAATCCCTGCTGAACCAGGCAGGAAATGGAAATGTGTGAAATGGCTGGGTGAAAGGCAATAGGGAGTGGTGGAGACTATGGAACATATATAAATGTTTACATTCACAGCATATTTAAACCTTGAGTTGAAATTCTTGCATTTAATGTGGAAAGGGACTTCTCAGACTGGACATCTTATAATTTGACACCCTCCCCCACATTCTGGTTGATACTTTGCATGTCCTGAGGGGCAGTGTAATTTAACTGAGGTTAAAAAGCAGATGAGTGCCAAAGACCTCTTCCTGAGATGGAGCTGTTGATAGCATGAGTGTGCTTATTGCTTCTAGAGCCACCTACATGTTACCAGGCTCCTAGTAAATGGGCAAGGTCCAGCCACAGCTGGGGAGATCAGACTTGAGCCCTGGACACACCTATTCTCCCAAAGCAGGGAAAATGCTGCAGAGTCGGTAAGGGGAGTCACTGTGTGAGCATTAACCGGCCAGGGTATGGCCCTTGCAGGGCTCCAGAAGGTGGTTTACCCCGGGCTATTTGCCCAGAGATGAGCTGAGAGGTGCGATAGGCAGTTTCAGCCTCATTTTACAGATGGGGAGAAGCTCTGAGAGGTTATCTGATCTCCCCAGTGTCACAAAGTGGGTGTATGACAGAGCCATCATATGAGCCCAAATCTGATTTTGACGCTCGTGCTCTATCAATTACAGTGGTGTCCCACCCTTTCAGGGAGTATGGACCCCTTTAGTTGTCATGGAGACTGTACAGTTCCTCTATTGATGCTACTGTAACCTGCAAACTGGTCTAGATTCTTCAAGACTCAATTAGGGCAACATAAGAATTCTAGTTTTATTATTTTAAAGTCACTTCCAGATGTTTGGGTTTTCTCCCCAAACTGGAAAAGTGTTATTCACAAGAGTTTCCCTTTAGTCTCAACCTCCCTTTGAGAGTGAAATTCTTCCACTGCTGAAAAAGTTGTTTATTTATTTATTTTGAGACGTAGTCCTGCTCTGTCGCCCAGGCTGGAGTACAATGGTGTGATCTCAGCGCACTGCAACCTCCGCCTCCCCGGTTCAAGCGATTGCTGAGAAAGTTTAAAAGTGCATGTTGCAAGTTTTGAAGGCGGTCAGTGAGAGTGGGAAGGAAAGCTTTTGGTATCTCTGAGGGAAGCAGCACCTGCTCCCAAGGAGCCATGGACCTCTAGCTCTGCATGAGCGTCTCTGCTGGCCTGGGAACCCGCCACAGGCTTTCCCTCCCTCCTCAGAAGGACAGATAGGACAGGCTGGGGCAGAGCAAGTGCAGAGTCCTTGGCTCCTTTTATGTTCTCACCTTTGACCTAGGCCGTTTTGAGGGGCTGGTGTCCCTCGAGGGCCTCGTGTCCTCACAGCTGTGGCTCACAGCTGTGACCCTGCAATCCTGGCCCTCAGAGAAGGTGCTCCTTCTTTCCCACAGGCCAGGCTGTGTCTTCCTCTTATTTGAGTGTATTAAATATCTAGTTTTCCTCACCTGCACCCCTCACAGAGGCTGAGGCTTCCAGAACTCTTGCTCCCCTTCCTTTCCATGGTTCCCAGAAGGAAGTCAGCTCATCAGTGGGGCACATGGCCTTGGAGTCTTCCTTTTGGTTGACTCTCCAGCACACATGTTTAATTTGTGTGTGTGTGTGTGTGTGTGGCTTTTTTCTTTACCTTTCTTGGGGCTTGGGGTGGAAAAGAGACAAGGGAGAGGAGAAGGACACAGAAATGGCCAGCTCTTGCATTGCTGCTAGGTGATTCACTTTGCCAAAGGAGTTCCTGGTGAGGGTCTGACACAGCACGGAGCCGCCACTGTGGACGTATTAGCCCCGCAACTAACACATCTCTAAAGCCTCTCCACTGCTGTTCTGAACGCCCCAATCCTGGCCCTTGGTGCTGCACTTGCCACCCCTGCCTCAGCTCCCTTCCTTCTGTCTCTTAATGGCCCTCTCTCATGGCATTCTCTCCTGCTTACTGAATCTCTGGTTCTTCATTGCTCTCAAGATAAACCCCAAACACTGAGGACTTTCCAGGCCCTTCCATAGGCCCTGGCTGAACCCTCTGCCTTCCTTTTGTCCTGATGCTGCTGTCCAGTTGCTGACTTCTCCACCAACACTCATGCTTCCTGCCTGGCCCTTGCTGCATCCTTACTTCACCCCAACACACACACACACACACACACCACACACACACACACACACACCACACACACCCCTCACCACACACTCCAACACACACACACAATCACACAGACACCACATACACAAACCACACACCACACAAATGCATCACACACACAACCACATACCACATATCACACATCACACCACACACTGCACACAACACACCACACACCACATTACACACATACACCACACACACCACACATCACACATGCCACACACACACCATGCATACCACAAACAATATCCACAAACCACACATCCGCCATATACCACACATACACCAGACGAACACCACACACACACACAAACCACATGCCCCGACACACACATACATCACACACACCACACACCTTATGCACACACACAAATACCACACACACAAACCACACACCATAGAAATGCATCAGTCACACCACACACCATACACATCACACACACCACACATACAACCACACACCACATATCAAACACACCACACACAACACAACACATACCACATTACACACATACACCACACATAGCACACATCACACATGCCATGCCACACACACACCATACATACCACAAACCACACATCCACCATCCACTACACATCCACAACACACATCACACACACTGTATAAACTACACACATACTACAGACATACATATGGCACACACACCACAGACAAAGTCCATACCCTCACATACACACCACACATCACACACATATCACATATACACATGCACAAATCCTGTACCCTCACATACACATCACACACACACATTACACACCATACACACACACCATTCAGCACATACACCACAAAAACCCCCCCACACCTCCCACGACCTCCACACCCTTCTGCACATCACACACACACACACACACACACACGCACACACACACACATCCTGTGCCCTTCTCTGGCTAGCCTCTTCTGCTGAGTTTGAGCAGTCTTTTCATTCCCTCCTCATCTTCCACTCCTTATCCTGCAGTCCCAGCCCTCTGTTCTTACCTGGGTGCCCACAGCTTTGTGGAGAAATATTGTCTCTCAGACATCACGGACCATATTTGTTCATCTCTGAGTCTCAGAACCTAGCCCCGGGCCTGACAATTACTACCCTGGGATAGATGAACATGGAGATTAGAGGACCTGCTCAGAGGGCAAGTAGGCAGGTGTGAAGTGCAGCAAAGGGCCTGGTGCACAGAGGGGCTGGGTTCAGGGAAGTCCCCGCCTCCTCTGCCCCACTCTGAAGGGGTGTTTATGCCCGTGGTGAACAGAGCGCTGCAGAGCCTGGGAATGAGTGAGTGTGTGAGCCTGGGAGTGGAACATATGGAAGAGATGTGAAAAGTCTGGCCTGTGACAAGACAAAGACTCTGACTTGCCCTGGGTACCACTGTCCCCAGAGCCCTGGGCCAGGGAATCTCTGCCCATCAGCCCAGAGGGGGCCTGGCGTTCTCCTACGCAGCTGTGGAGGGTGCAGCGGTGGGGCTTCTCACCTTGCTGTGAGAATCGGATTAGAAGGGAGCTTTGTTGAGAGATAAGCTGCTCAGACCTGAGCCATCTGTGCCCTCTGAGCCTCAGCCCTGCAGCACTGTGTTCACCGTGGGCACAAACACCCTACCCCAGGATAGGGAAGGAGAGGCAAGGATTTCCCTGAACCAAGTCCCTCTGTGTGCCAGGCCCTTTATGGGCACTTCACACCTGGCTATTTGCCCTCTGAGTAGGTCCTGTAATCTCAGTTTTCTAGAAAAGACCCAACATGGAACACCCTTAGCAGGGCAGGGCTTCGAGCCCTGGTGTGTGGGACCCAGGGCCTCTTTCCCTGCTCCTCAAATAGTTACATTGTGTTGTGACAAAGAGTGGCCTGCAGGGAAGGCTTTAGGGACACGTTTCTTCCGGCAGAAAGTTGTGCCTCAGGCTCTATCACTGACCTTGTCAAACAAGGATGTGTCTGCATTGAGTTGATTTATTTATTTATTACTTGTTTGGGTGTTCTTTCCAGCAGACTCACGTCAGGAGGCTAGGAAGGGATTCCTTGGGGACCACTGGATGCTGGTAGTTAAATGCCAGGAGGCTGAATGGACCTGAAGATGGAGGAGACTCTGCAGTCTTGGTCAGCCACCCTTGGGTGCTTGCCACCCTGCACCCTAGCAGGATTGATGGTCTCTGGATTTGTAGCTGTGACAGGTCATGGTGGAACGCCTGGCGGTTTGCACTGGAGAGGCCCACATGGTGGCGACTCAGGCCCTGTGGGCTGAGGTTGGCTGATGATAGCTCTGAAAGTTGATGGCACAATTGAGACAAGGACATGGAGTTCTGGAACTTTCCCAGGGTCCTTGCAGCCTGAGATGAAGCCCTCCAACATTGCAGCTCACTGCTGTGAAGGCTGAAATGGGAGACAGAAGGCTGCTGGATACCTCAGGTGCCAGGCATGAGGTTCTCCGCGTCTGGAGTCTTGCTTTGGAGGTGCTACACCTGTGGGAGTGCCCCAGGCACCACCCAAGTGCGGGGCTCTGGCTCAAGCTTGCATGGTTTGCAGAGCCTCACATGATGTCCTGGGAGGAGCAGTGAGTAGATAAGAGGGACAAGGACAGGAAGGTGGCGAGGTCAGAGCCAGGTTGGGGAGAGAGAGAGGACAACACAATTAAGTTGCATTTTCAAACACATTTAAAAAAAAAAATCAAAGCAAGAATTAGATCTTATCCTTTTCCCTGGAGGCCCAGAAGGGGCTTTTCATGGCAAACAAGACCAGCCCGGATTATTTCGGTCCCATCAGAGGGAACCTAATTGATTGGTAGAAGAGGAAGAGAAGGTGGCTATCCTAAGTGGAGCCCACCTAAGCTGCCTCCGGTCTGGGAGGCCTGTTTCTAATGACTCTGGTAGGAGGGTCTGCACATGGATGTGTGTCCTTGGGCCCTCTGGCTGTCTCTTTCCAGATGGCACATGCCAAGCAATGTGTCCCAAAACTACATTTGCATCTTTTGACAAACCAGTCCCATTTATGGGAGGAATAATCCACAAGAAAGAAAAAGCTGCATGCATTAAACTATTTTTATAGTTTTTTTTTTTTTTTTTTTTTTTTTTTAAAGAGAGATGGGAGTCTCCTTCTGTTGCCTAGGCTAGTCACGAACTCCTGGCCTCAAGCTATCCTCCTGCCTCAGCCTCCCAAAGTACTAGGATTATAGGCCTGAGCCACCATGCCTGGCCCATAGTTTTGTTTTTAATTGCAGAAAAAAAAGTGTCTGGAAACAATCTGAATATCCTATAATAGAGAAATTGTTAATTAGTAATGATAATTTGGCCAGGCGCAGTGGCTCACACCTGTAATCCTAGCACTTTGGGAGGCTAAGACAGGCGGATCACTTAAGCCCAGGGGTTCAAGAACAGCCTGCGCAACATGATGAAATGCCGTCTCTACCAAAAGTACAAAAGTTTGCTGGGCATGGTGGTGCATGCCTGTGGTCCTAGCTACTCAGGAGGCTGAGGTGGGAGGATCACCTGAGCCTGGGAGGTGAGGCTGTGGTGAGCCATGATTGAGCCACTGCACTCCAGCCTGGGTGACAAAGTGAAACGTTGTCTCAAAAAAATAATAATAACAAATAATAAAATAAAAAATTAATGATAATTCATGATGATGGAAATGTTTCATGGGGACAAAACCCTGTGGTTATGACCACTGCATAGCAACAAGAAGAAAAATGCTTCTGACTTAAGTTTAAAAATTAAAAAATGAGATATAATTAATTAAAAATAAAACCAGATAAACGTGTTTGTACGAAAAACAAAGGACACATAAATGAATGAGAAGGGTTACTAAGTTATGGTCATGAGATTATTCTTTCTCTTTCTGTTTTCAGATTATTACTATATGAAATGTGGTGTGGTAATTAAGATCATGAAATCTGGAGCAAGCCAGATTATTTGAATTCAAAGGCTGAATCTATCACTTACTTAGTAGCTGTGGGACCTTCAACAAGTTACTTAACCTTTCTGTGCTTGGTGCCTCCTTTGTAGAAGTGAGAATAGTAATAGTATCTAACTTTTAGTACTATTGTAAGGATCAAATGAGTTAACAGATGTAAGCGCCACCCACACCTAGTAATTGCTATATAAGCACTAGCTATACAAAGAAATAAATTTAATTATAATTCATCCATCCACTCATGTCTTAACCACAAATAAGTGATAATATTGGTGTGTTTTTCTGTTTTTTTTTTCTATTGGTAAGTGCTTTGATCTTCCCATAGTGATAATCCTAGTAATATATAGCGTAACTTACTCTTTTCCATTAATACCATTTCATGAGCATTTTCCACCAGCGTTTCTGGTGGAGACACATGATTTCCTGACCCCTGATCCTCCTCCACCTCCTTTCCTCGCCTCAGATCCCAAGACTATCTTCTCTGGCTCCTACAATAAATTTTGTGGTTGACTGGTTGCAAATATGGTTGCAATTCTCCATCTGTCCTTTGCAGTTTCTCCCATCATGATATGGAGTCTATTTGCCCACTCCTAAAATCTGGACTGGCCTTGCAACTTGTTTTGGCCAGAATGAATGTGGTAGAGATGAAGGCGGGAGTTTCAGAGCCTGTACCTCAAGGGGCCTTACATGTTTCCATTTATATAAATGGAACTCTGCAGACACCATGTGAACAGTCTGGGCTCGCCTGTGGGGAGCATGAAAGATCACATGGAGGAGAGGCTAGTTGTTCCAACCGAGACAATTCTAGACTCACAGACACCAACAATATGAGAGACCCCAGCCAAGATCAGCAGAGCTGCCTATCCAAATCTTAGAAGAATGAGTCCAGCCAAGACTAGAAGAAATACCCAGCTGACCCGTAGACTCACTGAAAAGAATAAACACTGCTTTGGGTCACTAAAATTGGGAGTGGGTTGTTCTGCATCTATGGCTAACAGATATAATCACAAGAAGCAAGGCCGTGAGTCTGAGGCCCCTCTGATTGAGCCACTGGGAAGGATGGGCTGCCAGCCCTCTTCACCTCCTCCTTTCCAGGGTCTGTTTTCTGGGCCCTCATGTCCATCCTGGTATTGTTGTTGCTGAAAACCTCATGTCCTCAATGCGTAACATTTGTCCAGGCAGTCCGAGCCCCTTCTTGAAGGCAGAGACAACCCTATGGTGAGGGAGGAATCTCTCTGTGCCCCTTCCAGCCTGAGTATCCCACTATGGGCTCAGTCATTTTTCTGGGTTTCAAAAACAGGGAGGTGGCAAGGAGCTCTTAGGACCTGGGCAGCCTCTCAGGCTCCAGATTTCCCACAGGACCTCCCCAGTCTTCCCAGATAGCTTCCTCACGGTGGCCCCAGGATGTGTAGAAGGAAGGTGGCCTGAATGAAGCTTCAGGACCACAGTACTTCCTGGCTGGTGGGGCCTTCACAGCCATTAGTGTGACCCCAGCTTAAGCCTGGGCAGCCCCTGGGCTTGGGGATAGTGCTTGATGCCCGTAAAGAGCCAATAGAGTCAGCACATTGAAACTTCCTTTAAAAAAACTGGGCCAGATGCAGTGGCTCACGCCTGTAATCCCAGCAGTTTAGCACTTTGGGAGGCCAAGGCAGGAGGGTTGCTTGAGACCAGGAGTTTGAGACCAGCCTGGGCATCATAGTAAGACCCTGTCTTTACAAAAATAGAAAAGTTAGCTGAGTGTGACGGCACGCATCTGTAGTCCCAGCTACTGGGCAGGCTGAAGCGGATCACTTGAGCCCAGGAGTCTGAGGCTGCAGTGAGCTATGATTGTGCCACTGCACTCCAGCCTGGGTGACTGAGCAAGATTCTGTTTCCTAAAAAACAACAACAAAAAGACTTGCTGCTATACAGATTGCTATAAATTTTCTGAATACTCTTTTAGGCTGGGCGTGGTGGCTCACGCCTGTAATCCCAGCACTTTGGGAGGCTGAGGTGGGCGGATCACGAGGTCAGGAGATAGAGACCAAGCTGGTCCATATGGTGAAACCCTGCCTCTACTAAAAAAAAAAAAAAAAAAAAAAAAAAAAAAAATTAATTAATTTTTTAAAAAAGCCTTTTTAAAGCAAATTGGTAAATGTAATAAATTCAGAAAATCAGCCATTCAGCATGTTGATTTTTGAAGATGGTTTTGTCACATTGACCCAGAGTCCTGGGCCTTCCACATATTGTCATCCCCATGGGCCTACCACAGTGCTGAGATATAAAGCAGTACTCAAGAAAGACACCATAGAATGAGGAGTAGTCAATATTCAGCAAGTGTGTGCCATAGCTGGTGTTGTTGGCTCAGGAACACCCTCTAGGCAACTCTGAGTTAATTTGTGTTTCTACAGACAGATGCACAGGCTTTGTCGTACGTCAGTGAACTGGAGCACACGAGGCCAGATTTCTGGAGCCTGGCACACTCAGCAATCCTGCCGTTGCTTACACAACACCCTGGGAACACTGATTCATCTCCCTCCTTGCTGAATCCCAGCATCAGTCCATAAGACAGAAGGTGGTACCACCAAGCCTGGACAAGAATGTGCAGGCTTTGGTTGTTGGTGTTGGAGTTGCTCATCTCCTGTACCAGCAGCCCTGGCAGGGCTGGGTCTGTCTCCATAGCAACAGCAGGACATGTTTACAGGGCATCATGTGGCAGGCTTGATGCTAAGTCCTGTATAGACATGACCCCATTGACTGCTCATCATGGTCCAGTGAGGCAGATTCTATTATAACTCCCTCTTCACAGAGGGGGAGACTGAGGCTTAGCAGTGCTGAGTGACTTGTTCCAGGGCACACAGCCAGCAGGTGGTGGAGCTGAGATCCCAGCCCAGATGGCTGTTTCCTTCTGGGAAGTCAGCCGTCTTGCTTGCACGCGCATGTCTTCATACACAGGCTACAGAAAACTTTCTGTGTACAGAGGAAGCAGTTTGTTGTAGTGGAAAGAGGTGGAAAGATTCTGGTTTCTGACTCTGCCTCAGTTTCTTTCTCAGTCTCAGTTTCCCAATCTATATAATGGTGACAAGACCTCCCCATGGTGGTCTCAAGGATTTAAATGAGATCACATGGCAAGGACCCAACACATATGTTTGTTTTGCTCTTCTTGTTCTAAGTTGTTCATAAATTTCTACAATGGAATTTAAAAAATATACACACAAAAAGAAATCCAGTCTCAGCACAGGAGCCACACACCTAGATTTATTCTTCCGAAGTAACAAAACTGAGAAAACGGATGCACGTGTACTTGCACAGGAGTTAACCTGGCCATGTCTCCTATGCACCGTGTGTGCTTGGGTGTATATCTGTCCATCTGCGTGTGTAGTGTGTGTGTGCTGTGTGTAGCATAGGAGTGTAGTGTGTGTAGTTGTGTAGTGTGTGTGTGTAATTGGGTGTCCATGTGTAGTGTCTGTGAGTGTATTGTGGTGTGTGTCTGTGTGTGCATGTATTTGTGTGTGTGTCTGTGTGTATAGTTGTGTAGTGTTATGTATTTGTGTGTATGTATTTATGTGTGTTTGTGTGTACAGTTGTGCGGTATGTGTTTGTGTGTAGATGTATTTGTGTATGTGTCTGTGTGTGGTATACGTGTGTGTGCTGTGTGTATGTGTCTATGTGTGTATGATTGTGTGTAGTGTGTATATGCATGTAGTGTGTTTGTGTGTATAGTGTGTGTCTGTGTAGTTGTGTAGTGTGTATGTGTCCGTGGGTCTGTATGTATAGTGCATGGTGTGTGTGTGTAGAGTGCATGTAGTGTGTGTCTGTGTGTGTAGTTGTGTGGTGTGTGTTTGTGCTGTGTATGTGTCTATGTGTGTATCACTATACTGTGTATTATGTGTATATGCTGTGTGTCTGCGTGTAGTTCTGTAGTGTGTATGTGTCTGTGTGTCTGTAGTGTGTGGTGTGAGTCTGTGTGCACATGTATTTGTGTGTGTCTGTGTGTGTGGTTGTGTGGTGTGTATCTACTTTTGTGTGTAGGTATTTGTGTTTGTGTGTTTTGGTTTGCTGTGTGTGTGTCTGTGGTGGGGGCTCACACACCCCCTCAACTTCCTGGCTCTGAGCAGTCGGTGCAGGAGAGGGGAAGAGGAGGGGGAGGGTGTGAGCTCTTGGGGCTCGCCTCCACCTCTCTCTGGAAGGTTTTCACCTTCTTTCACAGAACCAGGGGCCTGGGGGAGCAGAGCCACAGCCTGCGCTCACCCTGCATCCTGCCTGGGCTGGCACCTCACACTGGTTCAGCAAGAGGTGCGTGAGAGCTGGTTATTTTTATCCTGGCTGGCTGGGCGTGATGCCAGTTTGGTCAGAAGAGGCTGTCAGCATCTCCGGGAGAAGGTCTGCGGCTGGAGTCATCCTGTCTTACTTCCTCCCTCTATCCCTCCCCTGCATCACAGCTGAGCATCCCCCTGGTAGCTGGGAAAGGCATGGAGGCTCCGGCGCTGGTCATGGACCCCATGGGCCATGGCCGCAGAGGAGCAAGTGGGGCCGGGACCTCCTCAGCCTCCTGAGAGAGGGCGCTGGGGCTGCAGAGTCCAGGCAGGAGCCCCAGGTTGGTGTCAGGCTGTCTGACTCAGGGTCCACAGTCTCCCCTTGGGGATCTGCCTGCCCCACCCGAGCTCCAGCAGCCTGACCCTTCCACCTGGGCTGGGCAACTCCAGTGGATGTCTGCCCTGGGCTTGGAGCCCCTGTGCAGGGAACTGGGTGCCCACAGTCCTCCTGGGCTTGGGCCTGTCCGCCACAGGCCTCCCGGTGTCCCCAGGCCTCAGGGAGAGGGCAGCCTTGCTCTTCTGGGCCTCGCCCTGGTCATGCAGCCTGGATGCTGCCTGCTGGCATCTCTGGGGCTGCCTTATCTCCTGCCAAGCTGCGGCTCTCTGGACCCTCGCGCCCACTCCCCTGCTGGTGACCTGCATACTGGTCTGTGCCCCAGGTCCACAGGGCTCACAGACAGCTTTGGTCCTTAGCTTCTGGGAGTACCTCCCAAGCCCTGCTGCCCTCTGTCTTCCATCCCCCACTCTTGCCCTTCATGCTTGCTGCCTCCTCTGCCTGCATCCCCCACCTCCACAGTCCTCAGCTGAGCTCCTGGCCTTTCTTCAGGTCTCATAAATGTCACCTCCTCAGACGCCTCCCACCTAAAGTAAGTGTGTTTCCACATAACATTTTCTAATTGCATCCTGCTTTTTTTCCAATGGCAGAATGTATTCAGTTTAAAACGATTAATTTGTTGACTTCGGGGGGGGAGTCAACAAATTAATCAACAAAACAAAGATGTCTTCCCAGCCAGAGCCTGATGCCAGCCATGGTTGGGGGCTGATCAGCATGTGTGGCTGGTCCCATGGCCACTGCAGAACTTCTCCCCCACAGTCTGGATGAGGTGGGGGTACTTACCTTTCAGGTTTGTTGAGTTGGGGCTAGGGACTCGGTGGCAGCAGAGCCTGGTTCTCCTGCCCGGCCAGGGCTTGGCAGGACGCCTCTTCCCTGAGGGTGGACACAAAGGAAGAGAGACTGTCCTTAGTGGACTTGTCTGTGAGTGAGCTTCCCCTCCCAAGGCACAGGGCTTAGGAATATTTATCCAGAGAAACTCAGGATGAGCCAGGCTACGAGAGGTCGCAGGGAAAGGATGGGCCTTGTTGTGATTTATTTTTCAGAAATAACAATGTTGGGAGACACAGTGGCCCCAAAAAACATCCTTCTCAGGTTCCTGTCCAATAAGCAGTTTCTTTGACATAGTAATTCTCCCCTTGGCAATCTAGCCTAAGAAAATAAGCCTGAGCCGGGTGTGTTGGCTCATGCCTGTAATCCCAGCACTTTGGGAGGCTGAGGCGGGCGGATCACTTGAGGTTGAGTGTTCGAGACCAGCCTGACCAACATGGAGAAACCCCATCTCTACTAAAAATACAAAATCAGCCTGGCATCTTGGCACATGCCTGTAATCCCAGCTACTCAGGAGGCTGAGGCAGGAGAAGAGCTTGCCAGGAGGCGGAGGTTGTGGTGAGCCAAGATCATGCTATTACACTCCAGCCTGGATAACAAGAGCAAAAACTTCATCTCAAAAAAAAAAAAAAAAAAGAAAAAAAGAAAAAAAGCCTGAATAGAGGACATATTTTATGTACACATATACCTTTTACCACATAATTAAAATGTGCAAAGTAGGCCGGGTGTGGTGGCTCATGCCTGTAATCCTAGCACTCTGGGAGGCCAAGGTGGGAGGATGGCTTGAGTCCAGAAGTTCAAGACCAGTGTGGGCAACATAGAGAGACCTCGTCTCTACAAAAAATTTTAAAAATTAGCAGGGCATTGTGGTGTGCACCTGTTTTCCCAGCTACTGGAAAAGCTGAGGTGGGAGGATTGCTTGAGCCCTGGAAGTCAAGGCTGCATGGAGCTGTGGTCATGCCACTGCACTCCGACCTGGGCAACAGAGCAAGATCTTGCTTCAAAAAAAGAAAAGCACACAATTGCAAACTATCTAAATGTCTAATCATGTAAACTCAACATAGTACATTCACTTGATAGCAAGTTATACCTGAAAATATTAGTTGATTGATGCTACTTCAAGAATCTGCTACAGATAGTCCTAAATGGATAGGAAACTTTATGGGGGAAGACATCTATCCTCATTTAATTGTCACTGGCAACCTCCAACATGTCCAAAAAAGAGGTCTGATAAACTGCATGTCATGCATTGTGTTTATGAGGAATTCTAATCACTGTTTTCCTTATTATATATGTGGCACATTTTCATTGCAGAAACTTTGTAAAACAAACACTTGCTATAATTCCGCTACTCAGAGATGGCTACTGCTGACACTGGGTTGTAAATGCTTCCAGAATATCTTCAATCATAAGTATTTTGGGTGATTATAACAATATATATAGTGATAAATAAAAAAGATATAACCTTGAACATATAGAGGTACATCAATTAAGTTTTTTAAATTCTACATGCAAGGAAATAAACAAAATGTTGAACATGGCTACTCTTGAATCATGGAATTATGAGTGTTTTTCTTCTCTTTATATATTTCTATAGCTCCAGCTCCACCCACCCAAAAGTTTAAGTAACCATAACCACTAAAACAAAAAATAAATGTAGGCAGTTTCTAGAGGGTTAAACAAGAGAAAAACGTATTACTGAAACACTCAGCTATCTGAACCAAGAAAGGCAGCCGGGCACGCTGGCTCACACCTGTAATCCCAGCACTTTGGGAGGCCGAGGTGGGTGGATTACGAGGTCAGCAGCTAAAGACCAGCCTGGCCAAGATGGTGAAACCCTGTCTCTACTAAAAAATACAAAAATTAGCTGGGCTTGGTGGTGGGCACCTGTAATCTCAGCTACTCAGGAGACTGAGGCAGAGAATTGCTTGAACCCAGGAGGCGGAGACTGCAGTGAGCTGAGATCGCGCCACTGCACTCCAGCCTGGGTGGCAGAGCAAGACTCCATCTCAAAAAAAGAAAGAAAGAAAGAAAAAGGCAAGAAAGCTAAATATTCATATCTACGGAAGTAAAGAGATAGTGTCCCCTTCTTCTAAACATGCATAAACATACCCCACCTCCCCACCACACACACCTTCATTCCAGCTGCTCATGGATATTTTCTGGGCATGAGGTTTTGGGATGTTCAGACTTAGGTGGTCTAATAATTAATGTATTCATTTGCCCAACACTAATTTACTCTGTTCCAAGCATGATACAAGCACAAGAGAGTGGCTCCAGAAATTCTAGATAGGTAGGACTTAAGCACAGTAATCTAGCTGAGAGGTTGTATGTGTGTTTGCATGGTGAACACACCACTTTACTTAGGCTGGGTATGTATTTAGGGGTGCAGGGGCTGTGAATGGAACCCTCAAGCCACCTGCAGGCAGTCCTGAGCCCCAAACCAATAGGTTCAGGGGCAAGAGCCCGTCTTTCCAGGGCTCAGGACTGCCTGCCAAGGCCTGCCCTCCAACAAATCCTGATCAGAGTCTTCCCAGATGCTGAAATCCTGCTCAGGGAACTGCACCCTGGGGACTGCCCTACCTTCTGTGGAGAAGATGGAGAAGCAGAGAAGCAGGATGCAGAGCAGGCTGGAAAGGACTAGAAGCCTCATGGTGAGAAGGCAGACTCTCACGTCCTGGGAAGGGAGCTGTGCTGCAGAAGTCCTCCCTTGGGGCCACCTTGGACGTTTATAGAGTTATAGAGAGGCGTTTCCCAATGGGCAGGGCCCTAGTAGCCTTGCAATTCTCCTAAAGGGTAAAGTCAGCCCCTCCCAAGAGGAAAACCAGCCTTTCGAGATGCATTTAGTAACCTGTAACACAGAAAGCTGTAAATGCCCAGCCCAGAGAGCTTTCAGCACTGGCTTCAGTGGTGAGAGCAGGAACCAACTGCCCAGGAAGAGTCACTGTCTAGAGTTGATCGTTAACTTTTAGTGTCAGTAATAATCCTATTGAATGCAGCTCTTCATGCTCATTCCTCAGCTGTGTCTGGGAAAAGGATCATAAAACCTGTGCAGGTTCTCATCCAAGGATGAGTCTTGAGTAACCAATGAGATGTAGGGAGCACAGGCCCTGGAGTCAGATGACCTAGGTTTGAGTCCTGGCTCTGCCAGTTAGCAGTGTGACATCAAACTTGTCCTTGAATGTCTTTGAATCGGCTTTCCATTTGTGAAATGGGCACAGGACTATCTCTCTCACAAGCCTGTATTGAGGCATGTATGAGAAGCCATCTGCACCAAGGTGCTCACACAGCTCTTAAAGGAGGTGAGGCCACAGGTGGACTTTGATGTTTAAGACAGTGATGAAATGAGAAGGCACTTCAAGTACACTGTCACCCTGAACAAGGCCTGGAAGAGAGGGGCCTCTGCCCAGGGGCATGGGGGAAAGTCTGACCACAGGTGCAGGAGACTCAGATGCCACCCATTCACTGGACACGTGACCTGGGCTGAGCCATGCGCTTGGCTCCAGGGACACAGAAGACACTGTGTCTCGCCTCAAGGAGCTCCTATTGGTGGAGGAGGCTGCGCAGACAAGTGACTGTCTCACAGTATTGTAAGTGCCGTCTATACTGAAGGAAGGGGAGGTAGGTTGCTCAGTCAGAAGGTGGGCGAGGGAGGGGACGCTCTGCAGAGATGGACTGAGATTGGGTCGGGGATGGCCTGGCATGGTAGGCCAGGTCATGGTGGGCTTCCTGGACCAGCAGAGGAATCAGACTGGCAAAAGGGAGGCCAGGGGATCCTTTAGCCGGGTAGAGACTGATGACAGGAGTGCTTTGGGCTCCTTTTCCATCAAAGCGGGTCTGAGTTCCCTTTAATAATGGTGCGTGGGTGCCTGAACACTTGCTAGGCTCTGGCCTCAGATGGTGTCAGAGGGTACAGAGCCCCTGGGCCTATGAGAGATGGTGGGTAGGAGGAATATTTTGGGGGAGAAATTAGGATGTTTCCCATGCACCCTGATGAGCCTCTGCCTGGGCTGCTCTCAAACCTCCACTCCCAAACTGAGGGAAGAGAGAGACCCTCTCATATTGTTTTATATTGTTTTATGCTCAGTACCTCTTTTAAGAAAAAACAACAAGGAAGTAAAACCAAAGACAGGCAGCCCGGTGCCCGGCCTGAAACCAGGCCTGGGCCTGCCTGGCCTAAACCCAGTAGTTAAAAATCAACTCATAACTTAAAAACCAATGTTATTCATAGATTCCAGACATTGTATAGAAGAACATTGTGAAGCTCCCTGCCCTGTTCTGTTTCTCTCTGACCACCGGTGCATGCAGCCCCTGTCACATACTGCCTGCCTGCTCAAATCAATCACAACCCATTCGTGTGAAATCTTTAGTGTTGTGAGCCCTTAAAAGGGACAGAAATTGTGTATTCGGGGAGCTTGGATTTTAAGGCAGTAGCTTGCCGACGCTCCCAGCTGAATAAAGCCCTTCCTTCTACAATGTCTCAGTGTCCGAGAGGTTTTGTCTGTGGCTCGTCCTACGACGTTTCTTGGTTCCCTGACCAGGAAATGAGGTGACTGACAGACGGCCAAGGCAGCCCCTTAGGCGGCTTAGGCCTGCCCTGTGGAGCATCCCTGCGGGGTCTCCAGCCAGCCTGAGTGACGTGATCCAAAGAGCGCTCCTAGGTAGGCAATTGCTCCAGTGGAATGCCTCGCCAGAGCAGCATGTAGCAGGTCCCCATGGAGGATTAACACAGTGGCTGAACACCAGGAAGGAACTGGCACTTGGAGTCCAGACATCTAAAACTTGGTAAGACTAGTCTTTGGAACTTGCCCCACTCCATCTGAGTGGAAGCATGGCCTGATCACCTACAGCATGCCTGCATTGACACTTTTGTTCTGGTTTTGACTTGACTTAAATTGTGTGATACTTTGGTTTTGGTTTTGACCTGGCTTGGATTTCTGGATACTCTGATTTTAGTTTTGATTTTGGTTTGGTGTAAACTGCAAAAGTGTGTGTGTGCCCTTTTCACCTGTTTTTTGTTTTGTGGTGTGCATGTGGTGTGAGTGTGGTGTTTTGTCTCAAAGAAGCATGGGTCAGGCAAAAATAAGCCCACCCCACTAGGAACTATGTTAAAAAAAATAAAAATTTCAAGAAAGAATTTAAGGGAGATTATGATGTTACTGTGACCCCAGGAAAACTTAGAACTTTGTGTGAAATAGACTGGCCAGCATCAGAGGTGGGTTGGTCATCAGAAGGAAGCCTGGACACGTACCTTATTTCAAAGGTATGACACAGGGTAACCTGTAAGCCAAGGCACCCAGACCAGTTTCCGTACATAGACAGTTACAGCTGGTTTTAGACCCCCTTCCCCCCACAGTAGTTAAGAGAACAGCAGTATAAGCAGCTGGCAGAGGCAAGGAAAGACCAGCAGAGAAAAAAGAAAAAAAAGAGGCCATCTATACCAATTCTAAGTTAATTTAGACTAAACAAGGTCTTATTAATAGCAAAGGATAATTGAAATCCCAAACTTACAAGGTTTTCAACAAAAGTGAAGTTTGCTAAAAGTTAACAGTGTAACATGTATTATGGTAACTTCTAATCTTGTGGCCTTAGTCAGTCTAGTCCAAAGGCATAAAGAAAGTTTGCTTTAAAAAAACGAATGGTTATCTTCAAAAAAAAAAAGGGAGGGGGAGGGGAGGCAGAATTTATGTAAAAATAGTGTTATATGGTAAATTCTTGTCCTGAAATAAATTAACTGGTTGTTTAAAGAAAAAGAAATGTTTGTAATAAGTCAGAAAGTTGAGACATGTTGAAGAATTGTTGGCAAAAGTCGTGAAAGAAAAAATGTTACAAAAACATTTATGCAAAAAATGTTGTATAATTTAAAAGTAATAAGGCCTCCTGAGTACTATTGAAGAAACAGTTTATGTGCAAGGTGTATAAAAATAGTAAAATATACCTTTAGTTAAAAGATTTTAAGGAGGCATAAGAACGTGGATTTTTACCAACATTAAAAGGTTAAAAAAATTATTGTTTTGAAAGTTTAAGCAAGTTTTAAAATGTTAATTGTAAAGAAAGTTCTGTGTATAAACATATT
This sequence comes from Symphalangus syndactylus, assembly GCF_028878055.3. Lineage (NCBI taxonomy): Eukaryota > Metazoa > Chordata > Mammalia > Primates > Hylobatidae > Symphalangus > Symphalangus syndactylus. Next base: position 89,778,541 of record NC_072426.2, read on the forward strand.
AGCTAAAGGTAAAAAGGTATCATCCAGTTTTTCTGTGAACTGGACATTAAAGTAAAAATGCAACAGGTTTTTCTTAAAGCATCAACCTGCTCTTTAACAAAAATTATAAAAGGTTAAAAAGAGTCTATAAAATCTTACCTTATGGTCAAACATGAAAAATTGGATAAATATGTCTGCAAGGTTTTATTAAAATTAAGTTTTACATTAATAACACACTAATATAAAGGTACAATTTAGCTTATCTGGTATAAAAGTCATACAAGAAGCATTATTAAATATAAAATGGTGTTTAACTTTCTTTGGTCTAAAAACTAACAAAAATAGGTACTAAAGGAAACATTCCTTTTACTAGAGGATCATAGAAGTTAAAAACTTAAAACAAACTTTGGCAATTAAGACAGCATACCAAGATGCAAATGCCTGGTTGAAATGGATCAATATTCCATCTGCACGTTAAACAAAAGCAATTGTTATGCTTGTGCACATGGCAGGCCAGAGGCCCTGACTGTCCCCCTTCCACTAAGGTGGTCCTCCAGTCGACCAGGCATGGGCTGCATGGTAGCTCTTTTCCAGGATTCTACAGCCTGGAGTAATAAGTCATGCCAAGCTCTCTCTGCTCTATCCTGAAGTCTCTGCGGGTCAGCCCCCGAAGGCCATCCAGCTTCCGTCTCCCAACACTAAGTTCACTTCATGTCTCTCATGGCAGGGAGGAGACTTAGCATTCCTTGGAGACCTGAAGCAATGCAGTGAGCTTAAGAATTTTCAAGAGCTTATCAATCAGACAGCCATTGTTCATCCCCGAGCAGATGTGTGGTGGTATTGTGGTGGACCTTTACTGGGCACTCTGCTGAATAACTGGAGTGGCACTTGTGCTTTAGTCCATTTGGCTATCCCTTTCACCCTGGAATTTCGTCAACCAGAGGAAGAAAAAAATAAAATAAAATAAGACATCGTAAAGTGAGAGAAGCCCCTTATAGGTCTTTCAACTCTCACATCTATTTAGATGCAATTGAAGCCCCGCAAGGAATACCAGATCAATTTAAAGCGTGAAATCAAATAGTTACAAGATTTAAATCAATATCTTGGTAGATGACAGTCAATAAAAATGTAGATTGGATAAACTACATCTATTACAACCAACAGCAATGAGCTTTTCATGAGTTAAAAAGAAAAATTCATGTTGGCCCCAGCCCTGAGGCTACCTGACCTGACAAAACTCTTTACACTCTATGTGTCAGAAAGAGAAAAAATGACAGTTGGAGTTTTAACCCAGACTGTAGGGCCCTGGCCAAGGCCAGTGGCCTTCTCTCAAAACAACTAGATGGGATTTCTAAAGCCTGGCCCCAATGTCCAAGGGCCCTGGCAGCAATGGCACTGTTAGCACAAGAAGCAAATAAGCTAACTCTTAGGCAAAACCTAAAGTCCCCCCATGCTGCAGTGATTTTAATAAATACCAAAGGACACCATTAGCTAATGAATGCTAGACTAACTAGATACCAAAGCTTTCTCTGTGAAAATCCCCGCGTAACCATTGAAGTTTGCAACACCCTAAACCCTGCCACCTTACTCCTGGTATCAGAGAGCCCAGTTAAACATAACTCTGTAGAAGTATTGGACTCAATTTATTCTCGTAGGCCCAACCACCGAGACCACCCTTAAACATCAGTAGACTGGGAGCTGTACGTGGATGGGAGCAGCTTCGCCAACCCCTGCAAAGTGACTCTAAAGAAGACGACAAGCCCTGCTCCAGTCACACCGGGAAGCTGACTGGTCCAAACATGGCCAAAGCATGAGGAAACTCATCGAGAGACTCATTTTCCTTAAAATTTGGACTTGTACAGTAAGGACTTCAACTGACCTTCCTCAGACTGAGAACTGTTTCCAGTATATACATCAAGTCACTGAGGTAGGACAAAAGATTGCTACAGTCCTATTATTTTATGGTTATTATAAGTGTACCAGGACTCTAAAAGAAACTTGTTTGTATAATGCTATTGTATCCAAGGTATGCAGCCCAGGAAATATCCAACCTGATGCATGTTATGACCCATTTTAAGCCTCCCATGATCACAGTTTTTAAAATAAAATTGAGGACTGGCTCTTTTCTAGGTGACACAAGTAAAGTAATAGCTAGAGAAGAAGAAAGAGGGGTCCCCAAAAATGTAACCTTAAAATTTGATGCCTGTGCTGCTATTAATAGTAAACAGCATGGGATAGGATGTGGTTCTCTAGATTGGGAAAAAAGTTACACATCAGAAAATAAGTACATCTGTCAAAAATCATATTTATGTGAGATGTGTCAATACTGGTCTTGTGTCATTTAGGCTACTTAAAAAGAAGATAAAAAAGATCCTGTTTGGTTCCAAAAAGGAAAAATCAGCCCCTCCTGCACGAGTGGGAGCTGCAACCTTTTAAAATTGATAATCTCAAACCCCTCAAACCCAAAGTGAAATAAAGAAAAATATGTAACATTAGGCATTGATGGAAAAGAACTAGATCCTAGTGTAAGCATCCTAATAAAAGGAGAGGTTCAAAAATGCTCTCCAGAACCAATATTTCAGACTTTCTATGATGAACTAAATGTGCCAGTACCTGAGATTCCAGGAAAAACTAAAAATTTGTTTTTGCAATTAGCCGAACATGTAGCCCAGTCTCTACAAGTCACCTCACGTTATGTTTGTGGAGAAACTGTAATAGATCAATGGTCATAAGAAGCCCAAGAATTAGTGCCTACAGACCCAGTTCCTGATGAATTCCCAGCCCAAAAAAATCACCCTGATCATCTCTAGGTTCTAAAAGTCTCAATTATTGGACAGTATTGCATAGCTAGAGAAGGAAAAGGATTAACTCATCCCGTAGGGTGGCTTAGTTGTCTTAGGCAAAAGCTGTATAATGGTACCACAAAAACAGTTACATGGTGGAGTTCCAATTACACAGAAATAAATCAATTCAGTAAATTTCCAAAGTTGCAGAGTGTTTGGGCCCACCCAGAATTCCACTGGGACTGGACGGCCCCCACCGCGTTATACTGGATATGTAGACACAGAGCTTATGCTAAGTTGCCTGATTAGTGGACAGGTAGCTGTGTAATTGGCACCATTAAGCCATCTTTCTTCTTACTGCCCATAAAAACAGGTGAACTTCTAGGCTTCCTAGTCTATGCTTCCCGTGAAAAACGAAGCATAGCCATAGGTGATTAGAAAATAATTAATGGCCCCCTGAAAGAATCATACAATACTATAGACCCGCCACTTAGGCACAAGATGGCTCATGAGGATATCGAACCCCCATCTACATGCTCAACCGAATCATATGGTTACAAGCTGTTTTAGAAATAATTTACTAATAAAACTGGTCAAGCCTTGACTGTTCTTGCCCGGCAAGAGACTCTGATGAGAAATTTTATCTATCAAAATAGACTAGCTCTTGACTACTTGCTAGCAGCTGAAGGAGAAGTTTGTAAAACATTTAACCTTACTAATTGTTGCCTACACATAGATGATCAAGGGCAAGTAGTTAAAAATATAGTTAAAGATACAACAAAACTGTCACCTGTACCCGTGCAAGTGTGGCATGGACTCAGTCCAGGAGCCATGTTTGGAAATTGGTTCCCAGCAATAAAAAAATTTAAAACTCTTACAATAAGAGTAATAATAGTAATAGAAACCTGCTTACTGCTCCCTTGTCTGATACTCGTATTTCTCCAAATGATAAAAAACTTTGTTGCCACCTTAGTTCACCAAAATGCTTCAGTACAAGCATACTATATAGATCACTGTCAATCTATTGCACAAAAAGACATAAGTAGCAAAAATAAGAGTCAGAACTCCCACTAATAAAAAGTGAGAGTCTCAAAGGGGGGAAATGAGGGAAGAGAGAGACCCTCTCATATTGTTTTATATTGTTTTATACTCAGTACTTGTTTTAAGAAAAAGCAACAAGAGAGTAAAACCAAAGACAGGCAGCCCAGCACCAGGCCCAAAACCAGGCCTGGGCCTGCCTGGCCTAAATCCAGTAGTTAAAAATCAACTCATAACTTAGAAACTGATGTTATTCATAGATTCCAGACATTGTATAGAAGAACATTGTGAAACTTCCTGCCCTGTTCTGTTTCTCTCTGACCACCAGTGCATGCAGCCCCTGTCACGTACCACCTGCTTGCTCAAATCAATCATGACCCTTTCATGTGAAATCTTTAGTGTTGTGAGCCCTTAAAAGGGACAGAAATTGAGTATTCGGGGAGCTTGGATTTTAAGGCAGTAGCTTGCCGATGCTCCCAACTGAATAAAGCCCTTCTTTCTACAACTCAGTGTCTGAGAGGTTTTGTCTGCAGCTCGTCTTGCTATAAAACCAGCTCTGCTCATCCTTCCAGCCCCAGCTCAAGAATCTCCCTGCCTTGAAGCCTTCCCTGGCCCCTGGTACAGGTAGTGTTAATGCGTGCTATGATCTTTACTTCAGCCTGCTCTTTCCCACTGGATGGTGAGCTCCTGGAGACTCAAGACCTGAGCCCAGGGCAAATGATGGGCAGGATCCCTGTGGGTAGGGGCAGGCCATGTGGGCCTGTTGCACCTTTATACCTGGTTGGGCCTCTCTGGTCAGCTGTGAGCAGTGCAGAGCTCTGCAATGTCTTGGGTGTGCTGAAGGTCCACTGTGACACCTGCCCACCTGGCCCCAGGAAGCTGTCATCCGGGAGGTCAGACTTGGGCAAGAGGAGGAAACCCAGCCCAATGCCTAGAGGATATAAGAATTGAGGAGCATGCAAATTCTCTTCCAGCAATGAGAATGCTAGGATGTGTGGGAGGTTGTTTCCATGTTGTTGAGCATGGGTTGGGGATTGTTCCTGGCTGAAGAAAAAATGTGAATTTTGGCCGGATGTGGTGGCTCACGCCTGTAATACCAGCACTTTGGGAGGCTGAGGTGGGTGGATCACGAGGTCAGGAATTTGAGACCAGCCTGACCAACATGGTAAAACCCCATCTCTACTAAAAATACAAAAATTAGCCAGGCATGGTGGTGCGTGCCTGTAATCCCAGCTAGTCAGGAAGCTGAGGCAGGAGAATTGTTTGAACTCAGGAGGCAGAGTTTGCAGTGAGCCAAGATGATGCCACTGCACTCCAGCCTGGGCAACAAAGTGAGACTCCATCTCAAAAAAAAAAAAAAAAAGAAAAAGAAAAAATATGAATTTTGTGTCATGCACAGAACTGCGTTTGCCCTTGCAATGTGGTGCCCACCTGTCCTTTGCCTTAATAAGGATGAGCTTCTTTTTTTTTTTTTTTGAGATGGAGTTTGACTCTTGTTGCCCAGGCTAGAATGCAATGGCACAGTCCCAGCTCACCACCACCTCCGCCTCCTGGGTTCAATCGATTCTCCTGCCTCAGCCTCCCAAGTAGCTGGGATTACAGGCATGCCCCACCATGCCTGGCTAATTCTGTATTTTTAGTAGAGACAGAGTTTCTCCATGTTGGTCAAGCTGGTCTCGAACTCCCGACCTCAGGTGATCCGCCCTCCTCGGCCTCCCAAAGTGCTAGGATTACAGGTGTGAGCCACAGCACTCGGCCTAAGGATGAACTTCTAACCAAAAAATCTGATGCTGGTTCCTAGCTTGAAGGACATATGGGAAGATGCCAGTACCTGGTTCAACACTTCAGGATCTCCCTGGTTCCTGGAAGGCAATTCAGACTGCCCACTGCCAGATACTGGCCAATGGTGCACTTCACTGGCTTTCTCTTTTTGTCGCAGATTAGAGAAGCAATTTGGACCACATGCTCAGGCTGCTCAGTGGGCAAATCAATGGCAGGAGACATTTTGATGGGCCGCCTTCATGCTTTTATGCATTTGCAAAAACTAAAATTGATCCACATAAATAAACTGGTTTCTTTGAACTATACATCATGATGTCAGTTAGCTGCCTGGCCCCAGAGAGACTCTCTTTGCAGGCTGTGCTCTGAGTCCTGATGTCTGTGCGAAGTGGACAGCAGCCACAACAGAGGATGGGGGCAGGAAGACCCCAGGAGTCTACCAGGGACAATTGCAGAGCTGGAGCCCAGGAGAGGCTTGAGGGCAAGGAAGAGGTGGGGTTCCTCTTGAGGCTGCGTTGCTAGCTAGGACACTGCTCTTATTTGGAATGCCTGCTATGGGTTAATAAACTCAGCAACATTCCCTAACGGTGCTTCCTAAGGTTAGAATTACATCCATGTTCCATATCAAGGATCAGCAACACGATTTTATTTTTCTCAGGGCTCATTTGAGGGTGTTGTCATGAGTTCTCTGGGCAGCAACACACCTTCAGCTGGCACTCACCTGTTACCTGTTTTTTGTTGAAATAGTTCCTTGTTGCTTTTGGCAAATCATCATCAGAGGGGAAAAGAACAAGCTAGCTGATAGAGTTCAGGGACTAGGCCAACTCTTAAAGCTGACTGTAATCGCTTAGCAGTGGTGCAGGAATTAGGGGCAGACTCTGAGGTTAGTGAAGAGAAAGATACATCTGGATCCACTGATCAACCGAACCAGGTCTTTGGTCATTTTCTCAAGATCCCTCAACCACTCAGCCATGGAGTCAGAAAGACTTTAGGTTCTCAACACAGCTCTTCTTCTCACTGAAGAACAGAGACTAAGGGCACTAGTCTCTGCTAAGAGCAGGAAGAATTTCCTATCTCAGGGGCTCTCTTCCTTCCCTACTCACACATACAATTCACAGATTTGCAGGTTTTCCTAGGACCATATATTTCTAAGGAAGAAAAGATTCAGATGTCAAAATTCTACCTGATTTTAAAACACTTACAGAAAAATGAAGCAATCCATGCCACATTAATTTAAATAACCCAGGGCATAAAGTGTAAGTTCTGCCTCAACTCCACTCCCCAGGGACAATCACTGTTCACAGATTTTCACCTGCTTTTAACATTTCAAAGAGAGCTGTCAAATTCTTGCTTTATAAAAGGAAGAAACACCTCGGGCTCTTTAGAAAATTCAAAATCTCATGTTGAGCTGAGAAAGGTGAAAATGAGAGGCATTTTAACAGCAACACTTGTTAGTTTTGAGCATAAGCAGTTTTGGTACAAAAAATACTCAAATTTGAGGCTTTAGATGATTTCCAAAGGTGGTTTTGAAAACTTGCCTGCCTTCCTGAGTAGAAAAGTTCCCCAGAGACACACCTAACACACTGGGGAATTTGTAAGGAAGACATTTTTTTTTTTTTTCTATTTAATTTGTAATTTCTAAGACCAGTTAGGAAATTGCCTGGGGCTTCTCCACCCTTTACTGGCAAACCACTTTGGGCATGAGTCCCACACTTCACTCCCAGTCACCACACTCTTCTTTCAAAAGTGTTTTATAGAACCCAACATTGATCAGAAATGACTCTCCCACCTTATTTACTTAGCAAACTGCAGCTCAGCTTATAATGAAGGGAGGCACCGGGCCTGGGCACCATTCTTTGCTTGTCCCCTCATTTAATTATCTCCCCACTTCAGGGAGACAGGTATTTACTTGTTACCTTACTCAACAGGGAAAGGGAACCTTCCCTTCACTCCATAAAAAAGGTTATGGGAATTTTTCAACTGGAACCAGATCTGTCTGACTCCGAAGTTTCTTTCCAGAGTTCCGTGAGAGCTCATGCACAACTGAGAATAACTCACAACATTGATGTTCAGTGTACACACACTCACCACAACCTGTACCAAAACCCAATAGTTTCCTCTATTTTTACAGTTAGTCTGAACTTCCTTGTAAGTCTCCAGCCTACCGCCTCTGGGCACCCTGCTGCTGAGGTCAAGGCTGGTATGTCTGTCGGGTATCTGTTCCCTCAAACCCCGATCCTTTTGAGGACACCCTTGGCTCTCGTGGGTGCTGTGAATTTTCCCATTGTTCATCAACAAAAAGAGTAAAACTCTGTATATTTGAAGAGATTTATTCTGAGCCAAATATGAGTTAGCAACAGCACATGACACAGCCCCAGGAAATCCTGAGAATATGTGTCCAGGGTAGTTGGGCTACAGCTTGGTTTCATACATTTTAGGGATGTAGCAGGAAGACCCGCAGAAAAAACCCCTCAGACACCGAGTTAAAGAAGGAAGCAGTTTATTCGGCTGGGAGTATCGGCAAGACTCCTGTCTCGAGCCGAGCTCCCCGAGTAAACAATTCCTGTCCCTTTTAAGGGCTCACAACTCTAAAGGGTTCCATGTGAGAGGGTGGTGATTGATTGAGCAAGCAGTGGGGATGTGACTGGGGGATGCATACACAGGTAATTAGAACGGAACAGAACAGGACAGGGATCTTCACAGTGCTTTTTTATGCAAATAACGGGTCAGGGGTTGATCTTTAACTACCAGGCCCAGGGTTTGGTGCCATTCTTTATTCCTTTATTTTCTTAATAAACTTGCTTTCACTTTGCTCTGTGGACTCACTTGGAATTCTTTCTTGCATGATGTCCAAGAATCCTCTCTTGGAGTCTGGATTGGGACCCCCTTCCAGTAATAGTTGTGTACGGAAAGGTGGGACAATTAGAAGGGGTGGTGGTTCCAGGTCATAGGTGGAGACCTGGGATCAATTGAAAGGAATGTCTGGGTTAAGATACCAGGTTGTGGAGACCAAGGTTCTTATTTTGCAGATGAAGTCTCCAGGTGGCTGGCTTCGGAGCTCTTGTCAGACCTACAAAGGCACCAGACTCTTAGTTAATTCTCTCCTGGATCAGGGAGAAGACCTGGAAAGGGTGGGGGATTCTCTACAGAATGTAGATTTTCCTCACAAGAGACAGCTTTGCAGAACCATTTCAAAATACGTCAAAGAAGTATATGTTGGGGTAAAATATTTCAATTTCCTTCAGGGCTTGCTATCTGTCATGTGATACTACACTAGAGTCAGGCTGGAATTTGGTATCTTATTGCTATAAAAAGTCTGTTTTATTAATATTAAGATCTCTGTTTTAATTTTTGTTGGTTTGTTTGTTTGTTTTTTAAGACGGAGTTTCACTCTGTCCCCCAGGCTGGAGTGCAGTGGCACGATCTCAGCTCACTGCAAGCCCCGCCTCCCAGGTTCATGCCATTCTCCTGCCTCAGTCTCCTGAGTAGCTGGGATTACAGGTGCCCGCCACCACACCTGGCTAATTTTTCTATTTTTAGTAGATACAGGGTTTCACCATGTTAGCCAGGATGGTCTCGATCTCCTGACCTTGTGATCCACCTGCCTCGGCCTCCCAAAGTGCTGGGATTTGTTTTAATGTTAATATTGTTTAGTTGTGCCTGAATTCCAAAGGAGGAGAGTATAATGAGGCATATCCGATCTCTTCTTCTCATCATGGCCTGAACTAATTTTTTCAGGTTTACTCTGGAATTCCCTTGGCCAAGAGGAAGGGAGTCCATCAGTCAGTTGAGGGGCTTATAATATTATTCAGGGTTTACATTGCTTCTTGTCTCCCTGTACCCTGGGTTGATCTGTCCACCATAGCATTGGTGGTAGGGCTACCCTGCCTCACTATGGCAGCAGCTAGCAGGCCTGCAGGCTCCTCTACAGGGAATGTGCTGAAATGTCATGATCTCCACTATGCCACAAAGATGAGACTAGAAGGCAATGTCTTTCATTCTCCCATGGCCACTCTAGGTTGGTGTTGAAGCATGTGTGAAACCAGTCCCTGGGCCCTTGATAGGCATACCCCCTTCATGTTTGGCCTTGCTCTCTCTCTCTCTGGAGTTTCTGTCTTTTGCCCCCACCCCTTCATAGCCAGCCCAAGTTTCAGCCTAAAGTGGGGGACTCAGGACCCTTGTATTTGGTGTCTTTCTACCTCCCCTACACTTGTTAAAAAAGCACAGGCTCTACAGCCACATGATCCATGCTCTAACCAGCACTCTCCTATGTTTTAGCTGTGTGACCTGCACAAGTTGCTCATTTTCTCTGTGCCTTTGTTATTTTCGATGTAAAATAGTAGATACAGCTGGAGAGGAACAGATTCACAGGATGAGAGTGTAATGTTAAAAGTGCCATGCAATACGAACATAATTTTTTATTATTTTAGGTGGCCAATTTTCAGAAATGGGGTACACAGCTTTCCTTTCCTTTCTCAATTTTTTTTATCCCCCATGTTTATTATAATTGAGTATTACAATAGTTAAGGATAAAAGGCTTTTACTTTTTTGAGACAGGGTCTCCTCTGGCTATGTTGCTCATGCTGCAGTACTGTGCCTATTCACAGGTGCAATAATATTATGTGCTCTGCAGCCTCAAACTTGTAAACCAAAAGTGAATTCTAAGCCCCACCCCCAACCAACTGAGTGCACTCCTCCTCTGGGCCAAGGGCATTCTAAAGTAAAACCTGAAACACTAGTTCAGCCATGATGGGAATCGGTGAGAAGATGGGCCTCATTACCCCCTCCTCCCTTTGGAGTTCAGGCACAGCTGACCAGCATTAACATTAAAATAGAGACCTGAAGACTGACAAAAGACTCTTTGTAGCAATATTACAGCTAGCAGGCCCCGATAAAAATATGTATTTTACCTCCGAAATGTATTTCTTTGACATATTCTGAAATGGCCCTGCAAAGCTGTCTCGAGGGGAAAATCAACATTCTGTAAAGTTGATTTTCATCCTTTTCCAGGTCTTTTTCTGGATCCAGGAGAGAATTAACTAAGAGTCTAATACCCAGTCTGATAAGAAGAATTTATAATTGATTCTCTCTGAAGCCTGCTACCCGGAGGCTTCATCTGCATAAGAAGAACCTTGGTCTCCACAACCTCTTATCTTAACCCACACAATCCCTTCAATTGATTGTAGATCTTTAGATAAACTTTCAACCAATTGCTATTCAGAAAATCTTTGAATCCACCTATGACCTGGAAGCCCCCCAGCCCTTTGAGTTGTCCCACCTTTCCGTACTGAACCAATATACATCTTACCTGCATTCTATTGAAGTCTTAGGTCTCCCTAAAATGTACAAAACCAAGCTATAGCCCAACCACCTTGAGCACATGTTCTCACGATCTCCTGGGTTCTGTCATGGGCCATCATCATGCATATTTGGCTTAGAATAAATCTCTTCAAATATTTTACAGAGTTGGACTCTTTTCATCAACAAACTCTTGGGCTCAAGTGATCTTCCCACCTTAGCTTCCCAGGCAGCTGGAACTATAGGCACACACCATCGTACCTAACTATGGATAAAAGAGTTTAGAACACTCAACTAACAAGGCCATTCTGACCCTGAAATTCTAGTGAAATTGAACTTAACACTGATCCAAAATGTAATACTATTCCCCAGGATTTCTTTTTTTTTAAACTTCTGGATCTTTTTGGTTAACCTCATAACCACTGGCTTAGATTTCCAGTTTCTGCAGAATTCCATTATTTAATTTATAATATGATAATGAAGTATATTTTAAAAATTATTTTATTTTTTGATAAATTATAATATATATTATTATGGCAGACACAGTGATGTTATATGTACATAGTGTGGAATCATGGAATCAAACTAATTACCATATCCATCACATCATTTATAACATCTCCTCATTTCCCCCCACCCACCAGCCCCTGGTAACCACCACTCTACTCTCCGCTTCTATGAGTTTTAGATCCCACATGGAAATGAAAACATGCATTTTTTGTCTTTCTGTACCTGGCTTATTTCTCTTAACATAAGGTCCTCCAGGTTCATCCTTGTTGTTGCTAGTAACAGAATTTCATTCTTTTTAAAGGCATTTTTTGAGTGGCATTCCATTGTGTATATATAGCACATTTTCCTTATCTATTCATCTGTTAACGGACAGTTAGCTTGATTCCATATCTTGGCTATCATGAATAGTGCTGTGATAAACATAGGAGTACAGATATCTCTTCAAGATACTGATTTCATTCCCCTACAATATATAGCCAGTAGTGGGATTGCTGATCTTCCTTTTTCAACAGCAATCTGTCTCCAAAAAATACCCAACCTCCCACTTGTGCTCAAGGATAGCTGATACTGCTTTAATGGGGAATGACTATTTTTCTTGCCACAATTTGAGGCAAAGGAAGCACACACACTGAAATTTAGGTCCAAATAACTGATCCTAGGCCCACATCCAAGTGCAGATTTTGACAGAGAAAGGTGAGAGGACAAACAGAGCAAGTGCGAGGAGGAACTCGGGCAGGAGGGAGGGAGGTTGTGTAGAAAGGAGAATTAGCAGTGCCAAAGCTTTCCTCTTTTGCCAGTGCTTAGAGCTGGAAAACTGCAGGTAGGGCTGGGATGGATCCTGTTTGTCAGCGTCTGTTCTGTACTTTGCAATTTGACAGCAGGCTTCCCAGCAGACATGTGTCACCTTGCCTCCGCATTTTCACCCCCACACCTAGCACCCCCAGGAAAGGGCAGGGACGTGGGAGGTGCAGCTAGGGCCATGTACTCCAGGGTAAACTTCAACCTCACAGAAGGAGCCAGGCTAGAAGGACCCTGAAGGCCCTGGGTTCAGTTCCACAGGGTGGAGAGACTGTCTGCTTTCCTGGGCCATTCCACTAGTTCCAAGATCTGGAAAGCTCCTTGTAAAGTGTTTCCATAATTTTCATTTTCTCCCATGTGTCCTTTGCTTTTTACAAAATTACTTAAGGGCAGCTATAATATACTAAAAAATATACCAAAAGCCCCATTTTCTCATCAAATGCCCATTTTTTTCTGCCACTCAGAATTAATAACAGTGAAAGTCTTGTCATAATTTCTCCAACTTCTTTTTAAATAACTGCTCTATTTAAATGAGGAAGGCAATCATGCTTGTATCTTCTGAGAAACAGTGTGGTTAAGGGTGGCGTCATTTTATTGTCACACAACAGAGTCCTGAAGGACATTTTATAGCTTTTCAAGAATACCACATTTTTCTCAGGGTCTTGCAGGCAGAGAAGGTTGGGTTCTCTGCAAAGCAGGTCAGGAACTCCCCATGATGCTACACATGTGAGCCGGGCCAGATATTCCCCTTTCCACAAAGTACCAACCCTTCTGGGCTGGCGCGTGTGGACTCAAATGTCCCTATATGCACTCCTCATATTTGCCTCCTTCCTCTGAACTCCTGTGGCAATTAGTCTGAATAAACCTCTTGTAGTTTCTGGATAATGATTTTATAATTACCTTGATTCATTTAAGTGTGTGTTGCTATTTCTTATCATTTAACTACTCTCTTACTAGAGTGTCTAACAAATGTTGATTTAATATCTTAAAACAGTGGCTTCTAATGATCAACATTCCCCACCCACAGTAAAGGCTTCTGCCTCCAGCACTGCCTTCTCTCACTAGAATTAGATCCTCCTAGCAACTGCCCACTCCCACTGCCCATTGGATGCTGTCTTCTAGAACGATGGGTTTCCAGCCATTCATCCTTGTGTTTCCCCACATCTGGTGCTAACAGTTCATTCCCTCAAGGTGTACCAAATGGAATGAACCTATTAAATCCCTAACTCTACTAACAGATCATACCAAACCAGTAACGTGCCCTCTCTTAACTTTCATTTATATTCCTGTTTGGGAGTCATTCTGTGTTGCTGACCTCAGTCCGTTCAGCCTGCATACTTAAAAGTACGTAACTGGGCCTTCTCTCTTCCTCCCCCCACCCCACCATGTGAGGACACAGCAAGAAGGCTGCCATCTACAAGCTAGAAAGTGATCTTTGACTGAGTGTGGTGGCTCACGCCTGTAATCCCAGCACCTCGGTCTCAGAAAAGTAAAAGTGATCCGTTTTCACCAAAAACAGAACATGCTGGCACCTTGGACTTGGATTTCTAGCCTCCAGAACTGTAAGAAAATAAATTTTTGTTGTTTAAAAAAAAAAAAAAAGAAAAGAAAAAGAAACCTTCAAAAAAGTACATAACTGGGTGGGGTGAGCTTGTTTGTACTTCAGAAGATCCCCTCTGAATCATAAGTAATAATTAGTTACTGAGGTCATTTATCAAAAGACAATGCTTTCGATATCTGTTCTTACAGGACAGTATTACAAAATCATGGGAAAAAGAAAACCACTGGAAAATTTTTTCCATTTTAAAATGCCACTGACTTTAAGACATGATAGTTTTTTTTTTTGTTTTGTTTTTGTTTTTGTTTTTTTTTTTTGAGACTGAGTCTCGCTCTGTCACCCAGGCTGGAGTGCAGTGGCGCGATCTCGGCTCACCGCAAGCTCCGCCTCCCGGGTTCACGCCATTCTCCTGCCTCAGCCTCTCCGAGTAGCTGGGACTACAGGCGCCCGCCACCACGCCCGGCTAATTTTTTGTATTTTTAGTAGAGACGGGGTTTCACCATGGTCTCGATCTCCTGACCTCGTGATCCGCCCGCCTCGGCCTCCCAAAGTGCTGGGATTACAAGCGTGAGCCACCGCGCCCGGCCACATGATAGTTTTAAAAAAATATCCTGAAATAGAATATGCACTTCAGAAATGAAATGCAAAAAATGCTGTATCTTAGAAATGAGATAATTCAACTACTAAGCAAATAAAACAAACCTGTAACATTCCTCCAATGAGATGGCCATGGGCCTGTTTTCTCTGTTGACTGTGTAAAAACACTCTGGGCACATAGGTGAGAAAATCCATGTCAGGCATATGGAGGGTTAACTTGGAGGAATGATGGCCCACTGACACCACACCTGTGGGTCATCATGCCGCTTTTACAAATTGCCCAGTGGAAAGCATAAATTGAATGTTTAAAAACTACTAAACTTGTGTATATGGTTATGAGGAAAAATGTCCATTCAGTCCTGCCAGAACACATTAATTTTTTCTCTTGAGTGTAGCCATGGGGATCCCTGCACTTCTACTATCTGTATCCAGTGAGGCTGCAACAACCTCACCAGCCATCAAGCTCTCTATGGAAGGTGGAAGGTTGAGAGAAGTCCCCTAAGAAGAGTGACATTGCGCTGGGTGACTCAGGCTGACGTAAGCCACAAACAAGGCAGGGCAGGATGCTGACGCTGAGGGGAAGAGCTTGTGCAAGGCCTCCCCTCATGCTAACTGGGCAGCAGCCCATGAGATGTGGGCCAGAATGGTCCTTATGATTCTCCTCCCCCACCAGTCTTTTATTTAGGTTCATTTTTGCTTGTGGCAAAAAATACTCTCTTCATGATTCTCAAATGTCAATGAATTGAATGTTCACCGTCCATCTTCCTGAACCACTTCACAAAAGAATCTTAAAGGCGGAAAGTCCTCAAGGTCGTAGCTTTCTAATCTATTCCAGGAAAATCATTTCCCTTTTGTGCTAGTTAAAAATGGAATGCATTTAGGAAGGATTTCGTCTTATTGATTAAATTGACCTTAAAAAATGATTTGATTTGTAGCTCGGAGTGAACCTGGCAACACAAAAAAGGACTATTTTGTACCGTAAGAAATGGATGTGAGGAAGGCATGATGATTTCCATTATCCTTCACTGAGGTCAATTTTTTTCGCAAAAAACTAAAATGTTCCTGTTCTATTTCCTTTAATTTACTCAGAATACTGATTCCTAAGATTTTAAGAGTGACTTACACTTTAATAGAATCTCAACCTATTTAATTTGTATAGCGCTTTTGTAATTCTCAAGCAAAATTTTACTTTTTCAACTTTACTTTGGATTCATGGAATACATGTGCAGGTTGTTACCTGTGTATATTGCGTGATGCTGAGGTTTGGAGTACCAATGATCCCATCACCCAGATACCGAGTATAGTGTCCAATAGTTTTTCAACCCTTGCCCCCTCCTTCCTCTAGGAATCCCCGGTGTCATTGTTACCATCTTTACGTCCATGAGTAGCCAATGTTTCGCTCCCATTTGTGAGAACATGGGGCATTTGGTTTTTTGTTCCTGGGTTAATTTGTTGTTTTAACAGGATAATGGCCTCCAGCTAACTTTATAAGGGCAAGATTGCTTTCTTTTATATGGCTGTGTCAAACACGATTTTAGATCTATCATCTATCTTCCCAGCATAATTGGTTAGGGAGTTTGTCTCATAATTCTTCCCAGCCGTATGACCTTGTGCAAAGATCAAACTTTGGGCAAAGAGTTCAATTCAAACATCAGCTATTACTAGTGTAGCTGGGCCATCCTACCCCACTGGAATTATACAAGTCTTGGGTATCACTCAGTTTTAGTACCTTTAACCTGGACACATCCTACCCAGATACAATTTCAAGGCAAACATGCTTGCCTGTCTTCCTAGGTTTTTTTTTTTTTTTTTTTTTTTTTGCCCAGCAGGAGTGCAGTGGCACAATCGCAGCTTCAAAATGCTAGGCTTAAGCAATCCTCCTCAGTAGCTGGGACTACAGGCATGCGCCACTGCACCCTGCTGATTTTTAAATTTTTGGTAGAGATGGGTTTTTTTTGTTGTGCAGATTGGTCTTGAACTCCTGGGCTCAAGCAATCCTCCTGCCTCAGCCTCCCAAAGTGTTGGGGTTAGAGGCATGAGCCACCACGCCTGGAGGTTTTAACATGTTAAGCAAAGCACACACCCACAGCAAGTGGAAAATCCAGCTTCAAGAGAATTTCCATTTCTTACCATCTTTTTCCACTTTGTCCATCTCTCCCTGCAACCCTCCCCCATCAAGCATCCATTGTATGAAATGCCGATACTACCTTTTTCTGTGCACTTTACCTACTATTCTTACTCTTGAAAATTTCCTCCTGGGCCATCTTAGAATCTTATTATTCAGTCGGCATTTCCATTTTGCTTACCTTTCTGTGACACTCATCCAATGGCTTATGGCCGTGTTTACACGGATTTGATATGCTTTAGAAGGCAATTACTTTTATTCATCATTGTCTCCCCTGGGCCCAGCTAGCATAGCACCTGTTACATAAAAAATGCATGTTTTCTGACTGTTCAGCAGATGCCATTTTAAGCAACGACTCGGCCTTTTTTCTTGGGATTATTTTAAAACACATTTCATTTATCCTTTAGTATTTCAGATTATGTCAGAAAATGAAAAATGGACATTTTCCTTTTTTACCTAAAGCCTACCACTCTTTGCTGTGAATGAGGAAAAAAAACCCAAAAAACTCTGTGATATGTTAACGAGAGCCAAGAAACTAGTGATTTTTTTCTATTACCATTTTACAACTGGTATATTTTACAAATGATCACATTTTATATATCAGCTTACCTTTTATATGTTATTTATTATTTTTTTTTGAGACGGAGTCTTGCTCTGTTGCCAGGCTGGAGTGCAGTGGTGCGATCTTGGTTCACAGCAACCTCTGCCTCCTTGGATCAAGCAATTCTCCCGCCTCAGCCTCCCGAGTACCTGGGACTACAGGTGCGCACCACCATGCCCAGCTAATTTTTGTATTTTTAGTAGAGATGGGGTTTCAGCATGTTGGCCAGGATGGTCTCCATCTCTTGACCTCATGATCCACCTGCCTCGGCCTCCCAAAGTGCTGGGATTACAGGCGTGAGCCACCGCACCCGGCCACCTTTTATATGTTATTTTACATAGTCTTCATTGTCTTAGCAAAGTCAGAAGAAGTCCAATAACATAGTGTCATTAAATTAACAACAACAACAACAAAACAACCCAGGATGGGGGTGGTGGCTCAAGCCAGTAATGCCAACACTTAGGAAGGCCAAGGTGAGTGGATTGTCTGAGCCCAATTCAAGACCAAACTGAACCCCTCTATTAAAAAAAAAAAAAACAGTAAAAAACCCTTGGTTTTCTAGATAAACTGCCTGATACCATCAATGAAGTGATATCATTTTGTGTGTGAGTGATATTAATTTAAAAAAGACATAAACTTTGGGTTCTAAAAGGTGACTAAAGAAAACAGGCACTTTAAGATCACACTGATATGGGTATCAGGATGGGGAGGAGAAAAATAGAAAATTGGCATTTACATTTTTACTAATTAAAAAAAAGCATCAATAGCTAAGACTTATGTAATGCTTACTAAGTGCCTGCATGTTTAACCATAAACCTATAAGACAGGTTCCAATATATTCATTTGACAGGAGAGGAAACTGGGCACACAGAGGTTAAGTAATTTGCCCAAGGTCACATAAGAAATAAGAGTTGAGATTCAAATACAGGTAGTCTAGCTACAAGTATCATATACTTATCACACTGCACTATACTACACTGGCAAGAAACTAAGCTGCTTTCTTGAACAAATCCCTATTCAAATGGCATGCATATGATCCAATTGGAAAAATTAGACCAATCACCATCTGAATGAAACCTTTGTTTCAGAAATAAGCATCCTATGTACTTTGAGATGATTAATAGTATTTCTGGATTACTGTAATAAATATGTCAAAAAGAGCAAGCACTTCAGTCACCACACAGACTTCTTTCCCTTCATTAAAGACTTCCAAAAATAACTCTTCTGTATCAAAAAACTTACAAATGTCTCAAGAAAGTAATGGTGCAGCAGTGTAAGAGAAGTAAAATTCTGCTAGGGGAAACTAATGAAGCATTTTCCTCATTACACTTTTGGGTTGATATATTTCATTAAGACAGAACTAGTTCTGTTTTGCTTTGCTTTTTAGTGCTTAGTCTGAGAGGCAATGCAAGAAACCAAAAGTCTTAGGAGAAAAACTACTTTCATAATTTCAAGTGTAAGCCACAAAGAGGCTTTTCTATAAAGGCTTGAAAGCTTGAAGAGGTGACAAGAGCAAGCTGTGTTCAATTAGACAGTTCAATAAATATGCAAAAATAAAAAAACACCTAGCAATCATGAGTATACTGTTTGTATTCTGGAAAAAGCAACATATTTCATGCTTTGAATATTTTCTCTTGAGAATAGTTTTAAAGTTATTTCCTTTTGTAACATTCAAAAGTAAAACACACATACATAATTCCATCAAGGATTCTCTGTATGATTAACATTCTGTACAAGTCAAACATGACCACATCTATATTGGAAAGAGCACTGAGAAGCAACAGCAGGAGAATGCATCACCTGTGTCTGTTTCAGGATGAACAGTTTTGTTAAGTTCAGCAGATTAATGTAACAATGATTACTTGTTTCCAAATACCCAGATGTTTCTTACTGGCTCCTCACTAATCAATCACACAAGTGCTAAGTCCTAAGTATTTAAAAAAACAAAAGACTGCAGGTGACTCCTTCTCTCTGGTCCCTTTACCAAAGCTCCAAATCACTTATGCATTAATTACAATATTCTGCACTCTAAAAAAATATGCAAACACAGGTTTGCTAAATTTTACTTACTCAGCAAGTCTACTAAATTTTAAAGTAGAAAAAGCACTTACATTCTCATGACACAAACTTTAGTTTTCACATTCACTAAAACATTTTAAAATCACTCAAACATGAGAACTGAAAATGTGTGTGCTTATTTGGGAGAGGATTACTGCATTTATTCTCCAGATAAAAAGGCAGACCTGAGGCATCACATTACTGGAACATTTAAACATGATGACATGTTTCTTATCTTCTAAACTTCAACGAAAGCTGCTTGTACACTATTTAATGCATATCTGCCCCATTAAACAAGCAAGATGTTTGATGTAGCAGAGAAGCCAGAGCTGAGTCACTTCATTTCTTTCTGTTGCCTCCAGTTGCCAGCATAGTTGCAACTCGCATAAATATATTTAATGTATCCATGTAGATACTCAGCATCCTAGAAAAGAAAATTATGCCCATTACATATGATGCAATTCTAATAGCGATGTTGAATTCTTAATGTAGAAAAGAAGAAAAATACTATTTGTCTTAGTGACATAAAATGGAAATTAAAAATAAGATGTTTAACTGCCAACTAATGAAGTCCTAGACTAGAAAATAGTTGAGGTCTTCCTTTTGGCAGACTCATCTTTTAAATGTTAAAGAGCAGTTTAAAAATATCATTATTTTATTCTCTGACACTGCATATATCAACTTGCAAAGAAAACTAGGTGGCAGACAATTAAATAATCAAAACAAGACCAAAGAAACACCTTTATTAAAACCTGTTAGACACAAGTATAGCATTTTTTAATATAAAAGACCCACTTCACCCCTCTAAAGAAAACGTCTACAAATCTGTAAGCTTTACAGCAACTTTTTCTTCCCCCAAGCCATTACATTGTTTTATTTTTAGATAAAATCAAATTACTTAAAAAGAATGTGACAGACACAATGAAACTCAAGAAAATTGTTTAAATAAAATAACCTACTTTGGTAGACTCCAAGACAAAAGAAAAAAACATAATAACACTTTATGCCAACTAAAGTTGTGTATCTCTGAAACTAGAATCTTTATACTGAATAGTTTCTAATTTCTAGAAGTATAAAATAGACTTTTCTATTAAAAATTCCAAGTCAATTATACACATTTTCCAATAAATAATACTTGATTAATACATTTCTTCAGTTTTAAAGTCTGCAAAATATACTATCAAAAAATTAACTGACCAATAAGAGCACATTATTTATTGCACCTTGAAGCTGGCTCACAAAAATAGACAAAATATTCTGATAATGGAATGAATACCTAAGTATTACACTAAGTTGCGATATAATCAAGAGGTTTTTTGGACAGTTTACTAAAGAAAGAACAGACCAAACTACAACAGAAGTAAAACAGGAAATCTGCCAAAGCCCTTGGTGTGGTTTAAACTGTGACCCTCCTCCGCCCCCCAACAAAATATGATGAAATCCTAAGCCCTGGTACACAGGAAGAGCACCATGTGATGATGGAGACAGAGACTGGAATGATCCATTTACAAGCCAAGGAATGTCAAGGACTGCCAGCAGTAACAAGAAGCTGAGAGGCAGGGAACAGATTTTCCCTCACGGCCCTCAGAAGTACAACTCTGCTAACACCTTGATTTTAGATTTCTGGCCTCCAGAACTACAAGAGAATCAAGTTTTGTTTTAAGCCACCCAGTTTGTGATACTTCGTTAACAGTATCCCTAGAAAACTAATGCAGCCATAAAAAACAGGTCAAATACACACAAGCATCCTTATGTGACAGAGTCACAGTGTTAAGTAAAAAGCATTACTTACGAGTTAATGGGATCATATTTCTGAACTCCATACATTGGTGATACTTCTGCACGCTTGATTACTTTCTGGGTATCATACAGAAGGAACATGCTGAAAAGAACTAATCCACCGTACATTGCCACTGAGTAAAGAGTGGCACCAGCCACAGTAGTAGGTGGAAGAAACATAGATCCTGAAATCAAAATGTGAAAACAATTAAGATTTTTTTTAAAAAAGGATTTCCGATAACTGAGTTTATGATTTATATTACTTAAAAAAAATCTCCTTGGTATACTCTGTAGGTAAGATGACATCTGGGTATACGTACTGTCTAATCTCATTTACATTAGTTCAAAACTCATGATACTCATTTCTCCAATGAGCCACCTGCCCATTTCACAGGAAGGTTCTTGCATGGGAGCAATATTCATGTTCTCCAGACCAACTTTCCCATTTTACATGTGTTTGGTAAAGCCAGTAATAATGGTTGATCATGTTGCCATGATTTTTATATGATACCAGGTAGTAAAATCCAGTCAAATTAGCATCAATCTTTAAAAAAACTTTTAAAATAAATTACTCAATCAATTAGGATATTGGAGTATTTCAGGTTACAGGAAACTATGCACCAAGAATTAAGTGTTAAAATACAGCAGCTTACCCAGTGAGGACACAAAAACGAGACCCAGGCCCACTCCCAGGGGCGCACCCATGTTCAGAAACTTTTCACTGGGCGCACACATGGCCACGGTGGAGAGGCCTCCCACAATGCCAGCTGTGTACCATGCAGCTCTGATGAGAAGAGGACCCCCTAATATTGTCAGAGGAGCCACCACTGCACCCATCACACCTGGAGAAAGAGCAAGTGCTCATTAAGTATTTACTAAATAACAAGCAAAAGGAAAATATCACTTCTACCATGCCATTTTATATTATACCCTACTGTTTAAGCACTATGATTCAAAAAGTTCTGCCTTTAGATAATACTACCCCCACCAAATTCTATAACCCAAACTGGTGACTACTCAAATTCTGTATCACAACATTAACACTATTCCTAATCAATCACACTCACAAGCAAACACCAATCTACTTATTTAGTAACTATCAAATTCCATGTAGCTATTTGAATCTGAGCTTACCACTAGTTTCTACAAAATTCATATAATAGTTGAGATAAACAAGCTTAAAACAAATAACTCAAGGTCAAACCTACTGCTGTCAAAAGGGAAAAGCATATGATGATAAACTTGAAATGTGGCAACTTCTAAGACAGACACTGCTGTTTCTTCACGTAGTAAGGATTGCTAACAGCTTATAAATAATTTTAGTTGTCAGATATTTATAAACAATTTCATAAAAATTACAGTAAAAAACTTACCAATAATTTAACAAAGGTAAATGGAACTCCTTAATTGAAAAAAATATTAGATAATGCATTATTTCAGTGCTAAGCAGAATAAGTTACCTTTTTCTTGAATGTAGTTTACCTCATAGACTAGGCACAAAGCTATCTTTATACTGAATTTTCAATACTAGTTTAAAGAGTAACATTTCTAGATCAAGTTATATGGTTAATAAGGTATACTATCTCATGATGATGAATAATTTAAAAATACTTTTTGCTCTAGGCAAAACAGTGGGTGAAATTTCTACACAGAACACTTCTATTAGGACTCCTCTCAGTTTTCTGTATTTCGCAGCAACATTTTTAGCACAACTTTCTCTATCCTCAGTTTTTTTCTAAATATACCCGACAAAAACAACTCTCAAATGATGCGTACTAGATATAAAACCCTCCTGGTATTGAACAAAATACACAAAAGCAAATCTCTGCATATACTAGACTGTCAGAAGACACAAGTTTCGTATTGAAGATGTCCATGGTCTTAGTAGCAAAATCAATTTTTCAAAGCAAAGGTCTGGCAATAATGCAGCCAGTAATGACTGAAGAAAATTGTGTTTTCTAAACATGAGGTTTAAATTCCGTGTAGGTCATTTACAACTGTGAAGAGCCACCCAAAAAAGGTAGTAGTCAAGGTTGTTTCATAACAATTTAAAACAGAGCATACCAGAATGTAGCAACCAGGCAAGATGCTTTGGGCCTGGGCTCTGGTCATATGGTATTGATCGTACCAGCATTCCAGCTCCAATCATGGCTGCAAAGGTCACACCAATTGTCTGAAAGACAAGTACTATTAAGAAAAACTGATCCTTATATGAAAACAAAGCAGAAACCCACAGGTTTGAAGTACAATTAGTTACTTCTAATAAACTAGTTGTAAAAATATAAAAGATAATAAAATCAAAGCTTAAGGCCAGGCGTAGTGGCTCACGCCTGCAATCCCAGCACTTTGGGAGGCTGGGGTAGGTGGATCACCTGAGGTAGTTCCAGCCTGGCCAACTGGTGAAACCCTGTCTCTACTAAAAATACAAAAATTAGCCAGGCGCAGTGGAGTGCGTGCCTGTAGTCCCAGCTACTTGGGAGGCTGAGTGAGGCAGGAAAATCACTTGAACCCGGGAGGTGGAGGTTGCAATGAGCCAAGATCGTGCCACTGCACTCTAGCCTGGGTGACAGAGCGAGACTCCATCTCAAAAAAAAAAAAAAAAAAAATCAAAGCTTTAATTTTTCTGGCACATTAAAAGCTCTGGGTTTATTTCAGAGTTTTGGCTAAGTTAGCATGAGTGCCCCCTACTGCCATATATAAGGTTTTGCAGACAGCTTCAAATGCATGTCTTAAGCTTGGACTGGCAACACATCTTTCAACAATTTTATTCTTGTTGGACAGAGGTGAAACAAAAACCCTTTAGGGATCCCAAGATAATTAACTCTTAATTAAAAAATATATTTTTGTATAGCACAAATAAAATTTTCTTTAAAATCAGTCATGCTTACAAATTAGTAATTAAAAAAATATATATATAGCACATCACTTTGAAATCCATATTTGCTAAATGAAGACTTGAAAAATAGAAAGTAGATATCACAGCACATGGAAAAGAAAAATGAGAAATAAGATTCTACACTTCTACCCTACAGGTTTATGGCTAATTTGGTCCTCATTCCTTTTCTTTGCCTATCTTAGATTTCCAGTGTTATATTTAAATATTCCTTGTGTATGACAAGAAGAAATGTATTAATATGTAATGGAGGCCGGGCGCGGTGGCTCACGCCTGTAATCCCAGCACTTTGGGAGGCCGAGGCGGGCGGATCACGAGGTCAGGAGATCGAGACCATCCTGGCTAACACGGTGAAACCCCGTCTCTACTAAAAATACAAAAAATTAGCTGGGCGAGGTGGCGGGCGCCTGTAGTCCCAGCTACTCGGGAGACTGAGGCAGGAGAATGGCGTGAACCCGTGGGGCGGAGCCGGCAGTGAGCCGAGATGGCGCCACTGCACTCCAGCCTGGGCGACAGCGAGACTCCGTCTCAAAAAAAAAAAAAAAAAAAAAAAAAAAAAAAAAAAAAAAAAAAAAAAAAAATATGTAATGGAAAAAAGACAGTGCTAATCTCCAAGAAATTTAAATCAGAGATTGCAAACTTGTAGCCCTTGGAATCAGGCCACAGATGTTTTGTTTGGCAAACTATGTAAAAAAAAAAGAACATGGTGAATGGTTTTAGTTGAGAAGGCTACTCTACATGTCAGTAACCTCTATATGTCAACAATCTCCTGTGTGACACACCAGGCCTCCTCACTCATCTGTACTATCTGTCTCATCCATGAACATCAAAATATTCAACTTCTAATATAAAATACAGGTAAACAAAACAGCTGGTTTTGCCAAGAATGGGAAAACCTTAACACGAAAAAGCATACTGAACTGGGTGCAGTGGTGTGCGCCTGTAACGTCAGTTACTTGGGAGGCTGAGGTGAGAGGATCACTTGAGCCCGGCAATTCAAGCCAAGCCTAGGCAAATATACAGACCTAGTCTCTATTTTTAAAAAACATTAAAAAGAAAAGCATATCAAGCTCCACTCCACCATTTTCTAATGAGAAATAATTACTACCTACAAACTATTTCACACATCCTCTGTGGACAGCACTTTTGGGATATTTACTGCAATTACATTTTTTTAAGATCTTTTATGATCCAGTCTCACTCCAAACTCTGCATTCCAATCATACCGAACTGGCACGGCTGCCAACATGCCCCAAAGTTTCAGGCCTCCTTAATTCAATCCATCATGCCTAAGAATACCTCCTTCCGTATCTGGTCGACTTACTGAGGTATTGTCTCCTCATCTCAAAAGCTTTTTCTAGTAGGTACCCTGGCTGCCCAGGAGCAAGATCAGATAATCTCTCCTCAGAGGCACTTGGGACAAACTTTGACATTATCTGTGTGTCTATGTGTGTGTTTGTATATATATGTCTGTCACACCCAAAAAGGTTACATCTTCATCTCTGTAGCACTTGTCTTTGACTTTCCTGAGTATTTTCTGTATTACTAACAGTGGAAGAAGGTAATCTTTTGCCCAGAAGGGACTGAGGATATGGCCCAAACACAAAACTTCTTTGAAGCCTCATTTTAGGGCCTAAAATTTTAGGTAAATATTGCCATGTTTATTACAAAAGTATTGTTTTAAATTATTTGCTTTTGATTAAAACTGACATCCCCAGTGAGAACATTCTGTGCCTTTGTGAACCTCTGGGCCGGGAGATTCATGACACCTATGTGAAAAGCATGATCCTAAGAATATATAAATGTCCAAATGGCTATGCTACTGTAAATGGTTATCGTTTAGTAAAGTATAACACAGTGAAAATATTATGGATTTTGGTCCCTATGTGGGGAATCAGTGTTACATGAACTCTCCTTCCCCTCCAATCTCACACACTGCTCTAGTTCAGGTTCTTATCATCCCTCATTTCAGATCTTACAAAGGCACACAGCTGGTACACCTGCTCCATGTCTCTTCCACATTGGTTCTAAAAACTCAAATATAAATCACACTTTTGTTGTTCCAGTATCTCCAATGGCCTCCGACTGCTTAGGTTCTCTCCTCAGCTTGACAATCGTATCCTTTTCTAACCATGTCTTCTTTACCCTCCAGACCTCAAACACTTGAATTTCCCTCTAATAGGATTGTAAGTCACCTCTAAAATTAGGTTTTCCTACCTCCTCTTTGCTTAAACTGTTTGGTAAAATGGAACTGCCCTTGTCTACTTAAAAATTTTTTTAATTTTTAAAATTTTCTATTTATTTAAAAATTACAGACAGTGTCTCACTATGTTGCTTAGGTTGGTCTCAAATTCCTGGGCTCAAGCAATCTTCCTGCCTCAGCCTCCCAAAATGCTGAGATTACAGGTGCGAGCCACTGCACCTGGCCCTCTTGTCTACTTCTAAAATAAATGAAACATGTTAGCCTTCAACAACCCTGATGAAATAAATGTCTCCTTCACGGACCTTGCCTAAGAGTCCAAGACAGAAACTCTCAAGTGACTTTGCACTTTCTTATTGCGTATCTGTGCCACTTATTCCGGTTCATCTCTTCTACCAAATAGCAGGAGAATAGGGCACACATATTCAAATTCTCATATCTAGCAAAATAACAAGGGCTCCAGAGAAACTCATTAAATATAAAATCTTCTATAAGGTCAAGAATCTTAGGAATAATAGTAGCAGCCCTATTCTACTCTTAACTGCATAAAACGGCTAGGCTTTTGTGATAGGCATTTCCCTCTGACTTCTAAGATGATTCAGCATCTGCTTTATTTTTTTAGTAAACTGCTACAAATTAGAGGCTGTTTGATATCTGCTGCTAGACAAGAATGTTGTCCCTGTAAGTTTGATTTCTAACTCCTCTGGTATTATTCGAATACATGTTTAATAAAGAACAATAGCTGACCTACCTAGAATGAACTTCCTACTTCATTTCAGCTGCACTAATACAGGTTAAGTATCCCTCATCAGAAATGCTTAGGACCAGAAGTGTTTCAGACTTCAGATTTCGGACTATTTATCATTACACTTCATTGTTGTTAGGGTTCAGGATCCCTAATCCAAAAACCCAAAATGTGAAATGCTACAATTTTCTTTGAGCATCATGTTGACACTACAAACGTTTTGGATTTTGGAGCATTTCTGGATTTTAAATTAGGGATGCTCAATCTATAATTCATACATTATTTGAACAAAAACTTGTTCAATACAGTATTCTTTCCATTTAATACCCCTTCCCTCCAATATATTTTATCTAATCTTTTGATCTTTAGATAAAAAAGGAAAACAAAAACAGCTGACTTACCACCCAAGAGCCTCTCATCATGAAGTTCATGAGAACAGGTGTTCTGCTGATTGCTATGGCAGACAAAGCTGTTAAACCAATACTCCCTGCTAAGTACATATAGGTGGAATGAATTCTATCCTTGACATACTGAGGCCAAATTCTGTAAGAAACATGACATGATTAATTTATGAAATTACAGATTTGATTTCTGGTTGAGTCATATACTAGCTGGGCGACCTCGGGATAAATCATTTTACACTTTAAATGTGATTCACTTCATTTATCACAGAAATAATTACGATAATTATACATACTTGGGAGTTACTGTAAGGACTAAATGAGATAAAACATACAAGCACATATAAAAAACAACATATTTTTGGCTAGGCGCGGTGGCTCACGCCTGTAATCCCAGCACTTTGGGAGGCTGAGGTGAGTGGATCACCTGAGGTCAGGAAATCGAGATCAGCCTGGCCAACATGGTGAAACCCTGTCTCTACGAAAAATACAAAAAATAGCCGGGCATGGTGGCGGGTGCCTGTAGTCCCACCTACTCAAGAGCCTGAGGCAGAAGAATTGCCTGAACCCAGGAGGTGGAGGTTGAAGTGAGCCAAGATTGTGCCATTGCACCCCAGCCTGGGCAACAAAGCAAGACTCTCTCTCTCAAAAAAAAAAAAAAAAAAAAAAAAATTTTCTCCTTGCTTAAACACATATAACCTTGCTAAAAGATTTTTATTTAGATTTGAATAAACAAAGGTCAAAGAAGAAGAGATTCTCTATTTGTGTGTATACACAAAGACTAGACACAAAACATTCCAAAGTGACTAAAGATAGGAATAAGAAGAAAATTGGAATTTTTGTTTTAAGGCTGGAGTTGCTTAGGAACAATTTACTTAAAACAATTTACTTACACAGCCTTTTCAATAGCTCCAATCTCATTAGACAGTCCCAAGCCATAGTAACACAACGCTCCAAGACCAACAGCAGCCCCTCCAGCAACAAACCATCTTCCCATCTGATCAACTGCAGAACACAGAAGGAAATGCAGGTTAGTACTGGCACGTCTGGACGAAGCCTTTAAAATATTTATGAAGGGAATCAAATCATGTACCATATTTAATAACAGCCATAATCAGCACATATGGGGTACAGAAATTGCCTCAATGTTAGGTAACCAGTAGAAAAAACACTCCTGAAACAAAGGTGTAAAAATCAGTACAAAAAAGAAAGGATCAGGTTTGGTGAATCTTCAACCTCACTCCAACAATATTTGAGGGGGGCAGTATATCTGTAGATGTGGAGCTACTTCTGTGATACATATTATTTTACTAATAAGAGGTTGAAGTATATTCACATGACATTCATGGAAAGTAAAAAATGAGAAGGAAATGTTAACAGTCATACCACACTGCATGGTGTTAACACGATGCTTTACGTGGAAATCGAGAGAAAAGAGAAAGAAAATATAATCAGTGTTTATGCAGCAGAATCAAGTGAGGGGAGGCTCCTGTTCTAGGGTACTGAGAGACAACTAACTTATCAGCTCTAAGTCAATAGAGGTATTCATAAAGGGCATCTTATTCTTTTGGTCTAATTCATTTACTAAGAATATTACTAGGCTGTCACTACATAATTTGCATGATTTGGTTTCTACAGTCAAATCAGAAAGAAATGAACTGAAGGATACTGATTAGGGCTCTCTCCCACTGTAAAGACATTTTGCAAGATTATTAAGGAGCAGTGGTATTCTTTGAATAGCTTTAGGATGATTAACAGTCCAGTTTCTGAACTTGCAAAGCTGATATCCAAACTGAACCAAACTGGCAATATATTAAAGTACTGCCCTCCTGAGGCCCTATGTGAGCAGTGAGTTAAAGGACTCTTCTTGGACAGCTAGGCTTTTATTAACATCTATGTGTTGGTGATTCATTCTTAATCGGAAACATACACAAATATTATATGCTTGAATGAGAATTCTACACATTTAAAATGAACTTTCTCAACAGACTATACCTTTTGGACCGTGGCATATTAATAATCCTTTTCTTTAAAAAAAGGGAAAGTAAAATTTCCACTGGAAGAAATATGACTGATAACCACTGAATCCAGTGCAAAGTACCAATCTTTTCTGGGTCGTCAGATCTCAGAATAATAATGTGGTCTTCCCAGAAAATGCACAAATACACATATATTTTTAGGAAGTTGTTCATGGACCTCTTAAAACATATCCATAGATTCTAGCTTAAAAACTAAATATAGCCACCTACTTTTAAATATTTTTTCCATCGATGGTTCCAGTGCTGCCTCTTTGAGTTCTTGGCCAGTTCTCCCACGCCGGATCCCAATTCTTGTTTTGGTGGCATACTCCTGACACACATGCAAACAAAGACACGCACCACCCACATGAAAATAGAACGTTAATAAAATAAAATGCAAGATCTCTTTACACTAGAAAACTCTAGTTAAAGAAACTTGGTACTTTCTATATATGTAACTTCACTATGGAAATTTATTAGCCAACTTAAAAGACTAAATGTAAAAATAAATAAATAAATGTAGACCTTACCTGTGCTCCACCTTTGGAAGCTAGTAATTCATTATATTCTTCTTAGTTTCAATTTCAGAAAAATTGTTTCTTTTACAAACTATAGATTTACATACCTAGAATTGTTATATTTTAAATCCTAACCAAATATCAAGATGAGAATCTATTAGCATTTTAAAGATATGCATTCTATAAGCATTATTAGCTATATTTCGTCATCTGGGATATGGACTCAAGAAAGGCATCTTTCCTTAACATGAAGCCAAGAAGAGGGAAGACTACTACTTCCATTTTGGCTCTTTTTCAACAGTGGAACAGTTAATTTAAAAGGGAAAAAGTCTCCTTCTAGCTTCTGTATATTGTCCTCATTATCTCACACTTCAAACTTTATAATATGAAAGCTAGAAGATAAATCTATTATAAAGATGGGTTTCTTTCTAACCTGACAGATATTATCAATCTCTAAATAAGAGATAACAATTTATTAATAAGCTATTGGCCAACTGGTAATATCCCTGGGTTCTTAAACTTCTGACTATGTGACCCAGGATCTCTGTTACACCACATAACTCTCAATCCCTCACAATGTACTCTAAATTTTCTAAATGAGAAACTCCAGAAGCTGTAAGCAAAGGCAAAGTTACAGAAACTCATTTTCTATTTCATATAGGATAAGGAGGGACCAGAATAATACAAACTAATGGGGAGAAAGAGCTGACTGGGGATATTATCAGGGCTAATTGACATATAACACACTAAAGGCAGAGCAGCATACTCTGCCAAAAACGAAGGGCACAAATGGAAAAAGAAGCAATATAAAAACATTTAGATTATCTTTACCCTGCTGGGTGTTAACAGCCATTGATTCTTCGTGACGGAATTCTTCACAACAGGGGAGGCCTTGGTGAAAGCTGGGTGGAATACCCTAGAAGGTAGTGTCCGGAGACACACAAGCCTTGCAGCCAACATGGTGGTGGTGCACCAGGTCTACCAAGCAGATCTGAAATGCTAGTAAAAAAAAAAAAAAGGCAAAAACAACCAAAAAAACATAAACAAAACAACCCACTAACCAATCAAGAGAAGGACATACGAGAGTCAGAGTCAAGAAGGAACAAACTGTCTTTTAGTAGAAAAGGAAATAAAGGGACCTTTATGGATGGGATTACAGGGTCTGTCATGGCTTTTACAAATGTAGTTTTGGCTTAAGATTTATACCAGCATCCACTGGACGTGATTACAGGGTCTGTGATGGCTTTTACAAATGTAGTTTTGGCTTAAGATTTACACCCGCATCCAGCGGGAAAATTTAAAAGAATCTACATAACTTCTGGGCAGAAGAATAGTGTCATCCAAAGAAGACATGAAGGTTATACTGCATTACAAAGCTAAAAGATATTAAAAGAAGCCAACTATATGAATTTCAGCTAATCATACCAAATATTACTTTCCTTCAACATAAGATATAAAAATATTCTAAGTTAACCTATTCTATATGTTCTACTATAATGCGTAAAGGACATTTAGTCTTTCAAAGTAAACTCGGTTACCAACCAGGTTTCCCTTACATTAGACTCCCTCAATGGTGTCTTCAAAAGAAAAGCATGCTGAAAACTGGATTATCTTAGCTCCAGGTCACATTATACAAGATGAGTGGTCAACCAGAAGTCAGCAGATCGTGTTTCTGTAATGCTAAGGTGAGGTGACTATGAGATAGATCAGAATGAAATGACAAGTGTAAACCAACTGGGGCTACCAACCCATCTCTGCCAATGATTTGTAGTGAATTTTAGGCAAGTGATATCCTTCTGGGTCCATTTCCTCATCTGTAACATAATGATTCCGTGTTCAGACTACAGCGTTGACCCTTAGACTAACTGCTTGAAAGTGCCCCGGATGCATCTTAAAATGTAGGCTCCTGGGTCTTTCTTTGCTCCTAATGATTCTACCTCTAGGAATAGGACCAAGAATATGTGTTTTAAAGAACACTCCAAAAACTAAGAACTATTGCTTTAAGATACCCGAGCGTCCTCCGAGCTCTGTAACTGCACTATTAAGGGTCTTAATATTCGGCAGCTGGCCTTTGGGAAAACATCCAGAGCTTTTAGAACTTTCGTGCCATTACATCATCTCAACCTATGGCTGTCCTGTATCTTCCTCAGTACTCAGTCCACTGGGTGGGGCCGCAGAGGTCCAGCTCAGAGTGACCTCCATGTGGCGTAACAGCCCAGAATGGGAATCCCACTTCTGACACGTTAGAAGTGACCTTGTGAGGAGTGTGGGTCTCTAAGACTCAGATGTCGCTGCTATAAAATAGGGAAAATACTACCGACCCTAATCCAAGAGCTTATGCCTCCGTGAGCATTGATGAGTTTGGGTACCTGGTCCCCGAGAAAGTTCACCCAGCCCGCTAGATTCGGATGACAACCCGGCAGCAAACCTCCCTGTCAACCCACAACACCTCTGCCCCTGCCCCAGGTGCCGCTACCAGCGCAGCGGCTGTACGGCCTCGCCGCAAGGATGACTCAGCACCTTGTTGCCCGAGGACAGAAGCACAGCTACAGTGAGCCCTTGCCCGCCTGACCAGGGCCTTGTGGCCGCCGCCCTCTCCACCAGGTCACCCACAGGACTGCGACCCCAACGCGCAGGCCGGCCCTGCCGCAGCCAGCAGCACCGCTGCTTCCAGCCCTTCCCCCCCGCACCTAGCGGTCCCGTGAGGGCGGCTGACAGGACCACCGGGGATCCCGGGCGCCCGCCGGCCAGCCGGAGCAGTACCTCGGTCCCCGGTCACCTTCGCCGCGCAGTTTCCCTTCCCGGCCCCAGCACGCTCCTTACGGCCTGAAAGAGCACAGTTCCTCCGGCGCACTGCATGACGCAACATCGAGAGGAGGTAAATAGTAGGAGCAGCCAATCACCGGCAGGCCTCTGTCGGAAAAGCGCGCACACTGGGGGAGGCGGGGTTCCGGGTTGCGGAGGCGGGGTTCCGAATTGGTGGGGCGGGGCCAGTTGAGGATTGTTGCAGGGAACGTCATAGTCAGCGTCCATTTTGCGTGTGGGCATGGGAGTTGTCTCGGCTATCTTTGTTCTGGGCAGTGGAGGTCTGTTTTGCTTTTGTTTTAGTCGTTTCACTCGCCGCAGATATAAGAATTATGTAAAAATGGAGAGAAAGTAATGTTAGAGTTAAAAATTATTCCGTTTATTCCGTTCCTTTCTTTTTGACGGCCTTTTTGTCCCTTAATTTATTGTGAGATAAATATCTTTACAAATGTGGCTGCTTCTGAGCCAAGTCATCCGGTTTCTGGGGTCTCACGCCAAAGGTTAGATGGTGAAATCCAGGAAAGATTTTTTTCTAGATGGTTTTTTCATTGTTTTGTGACTTTCCCGCGCACATTTTCAAGTTTCACCCTAAACCCGTGTAATAGGCCTGATAACAGCCGCCTCTGCCTCGCACCCAGGGTTGCTGTGAGGACTAAGATGTTTCCATTGCGCGTAATTTGATAGGTGAAGAGCTAGTTGTGGAATACGCGAGGGAGTTACTTTATTTTTCACTCTCCGTCTGTTTCAACAAATATTTACTGAATGCTCAACTTTGCACCCAGCTCTGTTCTAGAAATATATACAAATGAATCAGCCGGGCGTGGTGGCTCAAGCCTGTAATCCCAGTACTTTGGGAGGCCGCGGCGGGTGGATCACTTGAGGTTAGGAGTTCGAGACCAGCCTGGCCAACATGGTGAAACCCTGTCTCTACTGAAAATACAAAAATTTGCCAGGCATGATTGGTGCCTGTAATCTCAGCTACTTGGGAAGCTAAGGCAGGAGAATCACTTGAACCCGGGAGGCGGAGGTTGCAGTGAGCCCAGATCCCACCACTGCACTCCAGCCTGGGCGATAGAGGGAGACTCAGTCTCAAAAAGAAACCAAAAAAACAAAAACAAAAAAAAACAAATGAATTAAAACGTGCGTGCTACCACTATTTTAACAAAATAAAGTCCTTGCTCTGTGGCTTTACTTTCTGGTAGAGACAGAACATAGAAAAAATATAATGTTGTGATAACTTAATACCATGAAGAAAGAGCAGGTTAAAACCCTGAAAGGGTGATAAGGTGATTAACAACATGCAAATTCATGAACCTTTATCTCCTAAGCAGTAGTTAATTGTGATTTATGATTCCTAATCATGTAAACCTTGACAAATATAAAGACTTGCCTTCTATGTGGATAATAAAAGAGTCTGGCAGCAACACAATTCTTATGTCTTTACGCTGAAAATGGCAGGAAAACACTAGAGAAATCTCACGAAACTGAACAGATCGAGCATGATCAATTTAATTTTTATTTTGATCTATGCCCAATTTTATTAGCTAGCAAATAGGTTTTCTGTTTGGCTCCTTCAGTGATAGTCTCTTTTTCTAGAGCTTGTGTTATCAGCAAAGAGAAAGGATTTACGACACAGTACCGGAATAAAGATCTTGAAGTCAATGACTCAAGATTTCTTCAAGATTCCTATTAAACCTTATTCTCTCCATATTGGAAGAAAAATGTCTGATTTCATATTTTCCTTTCTCAAGTAAAGGGCTTGTATTGTTGTTTCCACAGGGATCAAATATTTTGAAGCAGGGGAGGGATCTGGTCATATCACTGGGAAATATATGCTCTTGTGACAGTGTAGGAAGGGAGAGGTTCCATGGACCAGGAGACCAATTAGGAATTTATTGTAGTTGTTCAACCAAAAGGCGATAAAGCCTGGAATTAAGCCAGTAGAAAGACACAGAGGGGTTTATGACAGAGATACATTGCTGAAGTGGAGTTTGCAGGATTGAATGATAGATCAAATATAGCTGATAAGAATGAGGAAGGCTCCCTGAGTAATCCTTCTGAATTGGGTGGATAATTATATCATTAATTTAGCAATAGGAAACAGGGAGAGATACAAGTGAGGGGAAGTAGATACATAAAACTTAGTTTGAAGTGTTAAATTGTTAAGTTCTCTGCTTCTAAGGTCTTAGAGTGTAGGAGAGAGAAAAGGACAAGCCGGGAATGGTGGCATATGCATGTAGTCCCAGTTACTGGAACAGGAACTTAAGGCCAGCCTGGGCAACATATGGTGATGCTGTCTTTAAAAATAAATAAGTAGGCTGGGTGTGGTGGTTCATGCCTGTAATCCCAGCACTTTGGGAGGCTGAGGCGGGCAGATCACAAGGTCAGGAGATCGAGACCATCCTGGCTAACATGGTGAAACCCCGTCTCTACTAAAAATATCAAAAAAAAAAAAAAAAAAATTAGCCGGGCATGGTGATGGGCGCTTGTAGTCCCAGCTACTCGGGAGGCTGAGGCAGGAGAATGGCATGAACCCGAGAGGTGGAGCTTGCAGTGAGCCGAGATCGTGCCACTGCATTCCAGCCTGGGCAACAGAGAGAGACTCCACCTCAAAAAAATAAAAAATAAAAAAATAAGTAAATAAAAAGGAAAAGACATGATTTATAAATCCCAATACTATATATATGTCACGGTTTTTATTACAGGCTGCTGATGAATTCCTTATTCTCCACTTGCTGGCTAAGTGAGATATGCTGCGTTATAGTGGAGAAAACTCAGAGCCAAGGACAAAAGATAAAATATTTTATTTACTTTCAGTTAAAATAAATGCTCTCACCTTGCCCTACTATGCTTTCCCATCAGAAGATGTGGTATGAGTGAAACAGAGTTGAAAAGGGAGTTTGCTGGGGCTTTAACCTCTGCCCTCCCTGATGGAGTCTCCCAACAAAGGGAAGGTGCTTCTTCCTGAAAGGTTGCAGATGTTTCTGAATGTAGGGACCAATTGGCTCTTGCTTCTCATGTGGTTGCTAAGTGGCAGACAACAGAGCAGGTAGGAAAGGGACAAGATCTTCCTCATCTTGGCCTTGTTTTCCCTTGGAATCCCCAAGGCCTAGATAAACGCAAGAATGTGATTGTGAGCATGCACCTGCTTGTCTGCACCCTTCGAGATGCTGCTCAGTAGTGAGGCGACACTAGAAGTATGTGTGGGTGAGATGCCCAGATGGGCACCAACAGACCATTTAGTGTACGACAAGGCAGAGCAATTTGACTCTGTTTGGGTGAGAGATCAAACTGTGCCGACTTCAAAAGTTATATCCTGCCAGCCACAGAAAGACAATGAAGCCATGGGGACTACTCCCTCTAGATTCTGCTGAATGGCAGCTGCATGACAATGCAATGACTAAGAGGTAGAGTGGAAGGACAGAGAAGCTACACTTTTCCCCTCCTGTTTAATGTAAATGTTTCTAATCCAGGTGGGGTCCAGGATAGAAGAAAGGACTTTGAACTCCAATGTGACTGATAGTGATAAATCCTGAAACTGGCAGACAAATTGTCAGACTCTTCTGAGCTTGCAAAATGGAATAAATAGGCTGTCTGCTCTAAACTGACTGGGGCCTTGAAAGTGACATCGATGGCAGTTTAAAGAAAAATGTAGCTCAATTTTGCGTACACCTAACTGACAATATATACCCCTCACATACGTGCAACTAAGTGCTGTAAGTGGGCCAAAGGACAAGGTCATTAGTGGGGTAGTATATGTGGAGGGACAGACATTGGCAGAAAATTGAGAATAGTGTCATGCTTTCTGGTCAGGCTTCCAAGAGGAAACCAACACTCAGAACTTGTAGTAGCTTTTCTTAAGAAAAAGGTATTAGGCTCTTCTTGCAACTGCTATAAAGAAATACTCGAGGCTGGGTATTTTATAAGAAAAGAGGTTTAATTGGCTCATTGTTCTGCAGGCTATACAGGAATCATAGTGGCATCTGCTTCTGGGGAGGCGTCAGGAAGCTTCCAATCATGGCAGAAGGCAAAGAGGGGCAGGTATATCACATGGCAAAAGGAGGAGCGAGAGAGAGTTGGCGGGGAAGGGCCACATACTTTTAAATGACCAGATCTCCTGAGAACTCACTATCTCAAGGACAGCACCAAGGGGATAGTGCTAAACCATTCATGAGAAATCCACTCCCATGATCCAGTCACTTCTGTCCAGGCCCCTCCTACAGTAACAGGGATTATAGTTCAACATGAGATTTGGGTGGGGACAAATATACAAACTATATCAAAAACACAGCAAGGTAAATGGTAGATCTGGGTCTAGAACATGCGATGGAGGCAAAAACTGGTGCTTGAGGGATTAAAAAAACTCTTTTAATATATAATGCATGGACATGCAGACAGCATATGTGCCAGTAAAGCTATGACATTAAGATGTCAAGGGGGAAGGAATCAGGCAAAAATATCTGAAATGAATTCTTAGCGAAACAATAATGAAAAAAAAAGGCTGAGGAGCATTGGCCTAGAATATAGGACTTCTGTGATTCACTCTGATGTCAGGCTCATCAGAAAAGTTTTTGGTGTTACCCTCTATGATTCTATCAGTGAGTTGTTACTTGAGTTGATTTTGTGATCTTGAAGGAAATGAAAATATTTCACCCCCAAATATATTTTCTTGACATGTTCAAGATGACTATTCAGAAAGGCTGGAAATAAAATAATAGCTAAAAAGCTGTGTTTTGTGGGAGAGATTAGCATTTGTAGAAAAAGTCTGCATTGATAAAGTCCCACATTCTCCGAAGGTCTTCTCTTGTCTGATCTAGGAAAGACTGAGAGTCCGGCACCATAAAGGTCTGAATCCGCCCGCCTCCCAAAGTGCTAGGATTACAGGGGTGAGCCACTGCACCCGGCCCAGGGGATCTAAATCTTTATTAATTACCATACAAAGGTCTGACCAGACCTAGGAGAAACTCCCTTCAGGACAGGACAATAGATGATTCCTCCCGGGTGATTGAGAAAAAGACACAATGGGTATTCAGTAAGTGATAAGGAAATTCTTTAGAAGCAGAGTTAGGAAAATTGCCTAATAATTGGGCTGCTCAAACGTGCAAGCTGTTTGCACTCATCCAAACCTTCAAGTACTTACAGAATCAGGAAGGAGCCATCTATACCAATACTAAGTTAATATGGACTGAACAAGGTCTTATTAATAGCAAAGAATAATTGAAATCCCAAACTTACAAGGTTTTCAACAAAAGTAAAGTTTGCTAAAAGTTAACAGTGTAACATGTGTTATCCTAACTTCTAATCTTTTGGCCTTAGACAGTATAGTCCGCAGAAATGAAGAAAGTTCGCTTTGGAAAAGAATGGTTATCATCTTTGAGAAAAAAAAAATAGGTGGGGGGGAGGGGGAGAATGTATGTAAAAAGGAATGTTATATGGTAAATTCTCATCCTAAAATAAATTAACTGGTTGTTTGAAAAAGGAATGTTTGAAACAAGTCAGAAAGTTGTGGCATGTCGAAGAATTGTCTGTAAAAGTCATGAAAAAATATTATAAAAGGGAATTTATGCAAGAAATGTTGTATAATTTAAAAGTAATTAGGCCTCCTGAATGTAAAACTATTGAAGAAACAGTTTATATGCAAGATGTATAAGGAAAGTAAAATATACCTTTGGTAAAAGGATTATAAGGAGGCATGAGAATGTGGATTTTTACCTATGTTAAAAGGTTAAAAAGTTTTGTTTTAAAGGTTTAAGCAAGTTTTGAAATGTTAATTGTAAAGGAAGTTCTGTGTGTAAACATATTGGCTAAAGTTAAAGAGATATCATTCAGTTTTTCGGTGAACTGGACATTAAAATAAAAGCACAACAAGTGTTTCTTAAAGCACTAACCTGCTCTTTAACACAAACATAAAAGGTTAAAAAGAGTCTATAAAAATCTTACCTTATGGTCAGACATTAAAGTTAGATAAATATGTCTACAATGTTTTATTACAATTGAGTTTAACATTAATAACACACTAATATAAAGTTGAAATTTAGTTTATCTGGTATAAAAATCATACGGGAACCATCGTCAAATATAAAATGGTGTTTGGCTTTCTTTGGTCTAAAAACTAATAAAAATAGGTGCCAAAAGAAATTTCTCAGTAAGAAGGCACCAAGGACTGTAAAATCCACTGCTGATGCCCCCACATTTAAAACGAAAGGTCAATTTCTTAGAACTTATATACTTGGTTTATCTTCCACTTTCCTTTCCCTCAAAACTAAAAGTCTTTTAGCACAGATACCACCCCTAGAATTTCCAGTAAACCAGCACCAGCCTGAAGATCACGTTCTCATCAAAGGGTGGAAAGAAGGAAAACTTGAGCTAGCCTGAGAAGGACTCTACCTTGTGCTGCTAATTACTGAGACTGCTTTTCATACAGTGAAAAGGGGATGGACTCATCACACCCGAGTCAAGAAAGCGCCACCCCCTCCAGAGTCATAGGCCATAGTCCCAGGGGAAAACCCTACCAAACTAAAGCTGAGAAAAATTTAACTCTTTCATCTATTCTATTACTCTTTCTTCTTTCCTTGCTCTATTGCTGACCATCTAGTTATTAACATAACCAAGCCAATTTTGCCTCAAACTATTGCATTTAATGCTTGCCTTGTTATACACTGTGGGGACTTGCCAAGTCAAAGACAGCTCTCTACTTCAGAAAAGTACCTCTGTCTCTCCTGACTTTCCTCAGATTGGGCATTAGTGAATTAGGATCATTTAATCCGAGGAGATTTTGATAAAGACCTCAGTGTCAACCAGGAGTCTTGCTCCCCGATGTGGTGCTTTTAT
This sequence comes from Symphalangus syndactylus, assembly GCF_028878055.3. Classification (NCBI taxonomy): domain Eukaryota; kingdom Metazoa; phylum Chordata; class Mammalia; order Primates; family Hylobatidae; genus Symphalangus; species Symphalangus syndactylus. Next base: position 89,817,855 of record NC_072426.2, read on the forward strand.
GCCATAGTTGGTCCAACATTCTGTGGACCACTAAAGAGCAAGAAAAGACTGTCCCAACCGGTTTCTGTAATTTCCTAAAACCATACATTCATTTTACTAGAGGGACAGCCCTTCCCCTTAACTGTCAGCTAAGCCAGCATAATTCTATACAGGTTATTATCTCAAACCCTCAAAGTTCTTCCCCTTTTCTAAGCTGGTTCCCTTCTTTAAGCTGGTTTTATGGTATGGGGGCTGAGGTTTCAGAGACAAACCCTATTAGATTCGTTTCTTTGATCCCGCACTGACTGCACCTTCCTCTAAGCCTTCTTCCAAAACCTCTCACAACAATTGCTTTTCCTCCATCTAACGACAAGACCAAGATAGCTATCATAAAAGTTAAAGACTTAAAACAAACTTTGGCAATGAAGACAGGATACCAAGATGCAAATGCCTGGTTGGAATGGATCAAATATTCCATCCGCGCGTTAAACAAAAGCAATTGTTATGCTTGTGCACATGGCAGGCCAGAGGCCCAGATTGTCCCCTTTCCACTAGGGTGGCCCTCCAGTCAACTGGGCGTGGGCTGCGTGATAGCTCTTCTCCAGGATTCTACAGCCTGGAGTAATAAGTCGTGCTAAGCTCTCTCTCTCGTATATCCTGAAGTCTGGCATCCTGTGGGTCAGCTCCTGTGGGCCATCCAGCTTCCATCTCCCAACACTAAGGTCAGTTCTTGTCTCTCATGACAGGGAGGAAACTTAGCATTTTTTGGAGACCTGAAGGGATGCAGTAAGCATAAGAATTTTCAAGAGCTTATCAATAAGTCAGCTCTTGTTCGTCCCCGAGCAGATGTGTGGTGGACCTTTACTGAACACTCTGCCAGATAACTGGAGTGGCACTTGTGCTTTAGTCCAATTGGCTATCCCTTTCACTCTGGCATTTCATCAACCAGAGGGAGGAAAAATAAGACATTGTAAAGCTAGAGAAGCCCCTTATGGGTCTTTCAACTCTCACGTCTATTTAGACACAACTGGAGTCCCAAGGGGAATACCAGATGAATTTAAAGACCGAAATCAAATAGCTACAGGATTTAAGTCAATATTTTGGTAGGTGACAATTAATAAAAATGTAGATTAGATAAACTATATCTACTACAACCAACAGTGATTTATTAACTACACTAAAGTTGCTCTTAAAGGAGTAGCTGAACAATTAAGGGCTACTAACCAGATGGCTTGGGAACATAGGATAGCCTTAGACATGATATTAGCAGAAAGAGGAGGAGTTTGCATCATGATTAAAACTCAATGTTTCACCTTCATCCCAAACAATACTGCCCCTAATGGAAGTATAACAAAGGCATTGCAAGATCTGACTGCTCTCTCCAATGAGTTAGCCAACAACTCAGTGGTAAATGACCCCTTTACAGGATGGCTAAAAAAGTGGTTCAGCAAATGGAAAGGAGTAATAGCCTCAATTCTTACTTCCTTCACAGCCATAATGGGTATACTTATTTTTGTTGGGTGTTGTGTCATACCATGCAATCCATGGGTCAATGCAGAGGCTCATAAAAATGGCACTTACTAAAACCTCCCTTAACTGTCCGTCACGTTATCCACAGAAGCTTCTTCTTTTGAAAAATCAAGCAAAACAACTAAGCCAAGATATGTTAAAAAAAGTTTGAAAAGAAAGCTGTAAGGAAATACAAGGGGTGGGGTTGTTAGATATGAGTTCTAAATTTACTTTCAAAGAATCAATATGTCAGTATTTTCAATTCTTTACCTTCTACTTTTAAACTTAACTTCCTCATAAAGCAACCTTTTTCAATTACCTGCTCCACCCTCACTCCTTTCAATCACCTGCTCCACCCTGACTCATTCCCATTACCTGCTCCACCCTGACTCATTCCGATTACCTGCTCTGTCATAACCGTTTTTCATGCCAAACCACTCACCCTGTCACTCTCTTTAAATTAGCCAATCAGAATTAGTTTAGCCTGTGCGGACTAACCATAGCCAATAGGGGAAGGACACAGCAGCAGGAGCCACGTGCATCAGGGATAAGAACCGCTTCCCCTCCCTTGTCATATAGAAAAGCACTGTGAAAATCCCTATCCTGTTTTGTTGTGATCTAATTACCCGTGCATGCAGCCCCCAGTCATGTACCCCCTGATTGCTCAATCGATCATGACCCTCTCAAGTGGACCCCCTTAGAGTCGTAGGCCCTTAAAAGGGACAGGAATTGCTCACTCGGGGAGCTCGGCTCTTGAGACAGGAGTCTTGCCAATGCTCCGGGCCGAAAAAACCGCTTTCTTCTTTAACTAGGTGTCTGAGGGGTTTTGTCTGTGGCTTGTCTTGCTACATTTCTTGGTTCCGTGACCTGGAAGCGAGGTGATTAATGGAAGGTCAAGGCAGCCCCTTAGGCAACTTAGGCCTGCCCTGTAGAGCTTCCCTGTGGGGGTCTCCAGCCAGCTTGAGCGACGTGGATCCTGAGAGCGCTCACAGGTAGGCAATTGCCGTGGTGGAATGCCTCGCCAGAGCAGCGTGTGGCAGGCCCCCATGGAGGATCAATGCAGTGGCTGAACACCAGGAAGGAACTGGCACTTGGAGTCTGGATATCTGAAACTTGGTAAGACTAGTCTTTGGAACTTACCCACTCCATTTGAGCAGAAGCGTGGCCTGATCACCCACGGCGTGTCTGTACCGGCACTTTGGTTTTTGTTTTTGACTTGTCTTGCCTCAAAGACTTTGAGACTGTGTAGAGGTGTTGGACTCAGTCTATTCTAGCAGACTTGACCTTCAGGACCAGCCATAGGCATCAGTGGACTGGGAGTTATACATGGACAGAAGCAGCTTCATCAACTCACAAGGAGAAAGATGTTGCAGGATATGCGGTGGTAACTTTGGATGCTGTCATTGAAGCCAAACCATTGCCATAGGGCACTTCAGCCCAGAAGGCTGAGCTCATTGCTTTAACTCAGGCTCTAGAACTCAGTAAAGGTAAGACTGTAGACATCTACACTGACTCTCGATATGCCTTTCCATCCCTCCAAGTGCATGCAGCATTATATAAGGAAAAAGGCCTGTTAAACTCTGGAGGAAAGTACATAAAATACAGGTCTGTAATCTGTAGATAACATAACCGATTAGATCAGGGGTCGATCTTTAACTACCAGGCCCAGGGTGTGGCGCCAGGCTGTCTGCTTGTGGATTTCATTTCTGCCTTTTAGTTTTTACTTCTTCTTTCTTTGGAGGCAGAAATTGGGCATAAGACAATATGAGGGGTGGTCTCCTCCCTTAAACTTAAAGATTAGATGTAGATTGAATGAAACACTCCTGCTTATAGTGCACTCCCACCCGTTGGCATAGAACTTAAAATGTACATAAGTATTGGAGCAAAACCTGTAACTTTGAATTGGCCTCGTGAATTTCCCTGATCTTCTCCCTATAACCAGTTGCAGAAATAAACTCCCTCTTACCCAGTCTGTTTGCTTCTTGTTACTAGACCAGGAGAATAAGCAGCCAAACCTTGTTTGTCCAGGAAAAACCCCACTCACTTAAGGACCTATGGATAGAATCCTGGGAGAACTGGCAAATACCACTTGGTTATTGGGGTTTTTAGTTTTCTAACTATGGTCTTTGTTTTCCTCGTCTCTGTCTCTTTGTGTGGTTTGTCATAAGGAGGATAATCATAATAAAATTCTTCTTTTGTCTTATTTTATTTCTTGAGAAGTGTGGCTTTGCAATCAGCAAATTTATTCTCTAGTCTCTGCCACTCTGCTGGCATAAGTTCCTGGGCTTCTGTCAGGCAGCCAGCTGAGAGTCCAGCTGCAGGACCGAAACGTCTGTCCAAATATGCTGGCTCTTGGGAATTTGTCTTAATTGTCTCAAGCTTCATTGCCTTGCTAATAATGAGGGTCTTTGCTTTCTTAGGCCATCTTTGGAAAAACTTCAGATCTTGAAAGAGATTGCATTTTTCCACCCTCTTTGGGGACATAATTGTTGTGTCTGGTTATGAGTCATAAAAAGCTTACTGGTTTTAAGTCACAATTAAATTAGGTATTCCTTGGGAATTTAGGCTTTTGTATCTAAAAGTATTTTTTTTCTTTTTTAAAGAAAGCCCCCTCAGTTCCTTGGAGATGTAAATCTTACCATGTCTTTGCAATGTTAACATCCAGGGAATTAGCTAAGCAGCATTCCTTCTGAGATCTGATTTAAAACAAGAGTTAATTTAAGAAAGGAAAAGCCAAGAAACAGGAATGTTTGCTCTTTGCCCAGTTAAAATCTGATAAAAAGACTTTTTAAGGAACTCTATAGTTAAAAGTCGACTTTATTAAAAGCTGATACTTTGACTATATATGCATACGTATATATTCTTAAGGCCTCTGTTCTCTCTCTAGAAAAGCTTCTCTGTAGACTAACTTCCTTTCTTCTTAAACCATTGCCAACCATATATGCTTCCTCTGTCTGTTTCTCTTCTTGTTAACATAAGCTTTGCCTCAAAGACTTGTTCTTCTATTTACTTCTGTCTGTCCCTCTTTCCTCTTGCCACCCTCTGTGCCACATGAGGGGACCTAAAGAAGATTTCTAAAAGCCCTGGTACCCCTTGAGAAAACAGAAAGAGCTCCACAGATTCTTCTTTCTTAGGAGAACTTCTGTTTTTCCTCATAGAATCCCAAGAGTTGTGAGTGGACAGGTTTCTCTCAGGTCTAAATCTCCACTGTCTTTTACGTTGAACCCCTTGATCTCGTTGGCTTTTAGGTACACACATATATGTGATGGTTAATATTGAGCATCAACTCGATTGGATTGAAGGATGCAAAGTATTGTTCCTGGTGTGTCTGTGAGGATGTTGCCAAAGGAGATTAACATTTGAGTCAGGGACTGGGAGAGGCAGACCCACTCTTGATCTGGGTGGGCACCATCTAGTCAGCTGCCAGCATGGCTAGGATAATGCAGGCAGAAGAACGTGGTGGGACTAGACTTGCTGAGTCTTCTGGTCTTCATCTTTCTCCTGTGCTGGATGCTTCCTGCCCTCAAACATCAGACTCCAAGTTCTTCAACTTTTGGACTCTTGGACTTACACCAGTGGTTTGCCAGGGGCTCTCTGGCCTTTGGCCACAGACTGAAGGGTGCACTATGGGCTTCCCTACTTTTAAGGTTTTGGGACTTGGACTGATCTACCACTGGGTTCTTTGCTCCTCAACTTGCAGACAGCCTATTGTGGGACTTTACCTTGTGATTGTATCAGTCAATTCTCCTTAATAAACACTCCCTTTATATAACTCCTGACCTCAAGTGATCTGCGCTCCTTGGCCTCCCAAAGTGCTGGGATTACAGGAGTGAGCCACAATGCCTGGCTGAACTTTAAAAAAATCTTGGCTTATTTTAATTGATAAGCACTCATTTATCTTAATTTGGTACCATATAGACAATATACAAATATATGTATAGATATATACATACATGTAGACATACTCCTGTTAGTTCTGTCCCTCTAGAGAACCCTGACTAATACAATGAGTATTATAAATTAAATAAATAGGCCCAGATATTTTTTAAGTTTGGCCAGGCACGGTGGCTCACGCCTCTAATCCCAGCACTTTGGGAGGCCAAGGCGGGTGGATCACGAGGTCAGGAGTTTGAGACCAGCCTGGCCAATATGGTGAAATCCTATCTCTATGAAAAATACAAAAATTAGTCAGGTGTGGCAGTATGCGCCTGTAGTCCTAGCTACTGGGGAGGCTGAGGCATGAGAATCGTTTGAACTCAGGAGGCAGAGGTTGCAGAGAGCTGAGATTGTGCCACTGCACTCCAGCCTGCACTACAGAGCAAGACTCCATCTCAAAAAAGAAAAGAAAAGAAAAAAACAACAACGAAAAAACCCACCAGAAACAAACAAGCAAAAAAACAAAAAAACTCAAATATTTTTTAAGTTCACATGACTCAGGTAAATCATTTGGTAAATGAGATTAGATTAGTATTGTTGGGTTAATAAGGATAATTATGTCTTCTGGGTTATCAACAAAACATACATGTATTTAACTTTTAAAGTTCTTGATTTTATAATACTTGCCTAACATGCAGTCATATGCAAATGGTTAATGAAAAATTTAACTTGAGATGATAGCTAGATTTGTGTAATAAGAATTTTCAAACATAATTGTTAAATAAACAAAATAGATATAAATGACATAAATAAACTATATGAATATAAAAAGTTAAAGAAAGAAAGAGAATCAAAAATTTATAAGAGGTTATAAAAAGTTTATAGACATCTTATCTTGTCTGGTCAATGTCAATTAAAATTGGATGGGTTGGGTGTGGTGGCTCATGCCTATAATCCCAGCACTTTGGGAGGCCAAGGTGGGCAGACTGAGCCCAGGAGTTTGAGACCAGCCTGGCCAACATGGTGAAACCCTGTCTCTACTAAAAATACAAAAATTAGCCAGGCATGGTGGTGGGCGTCTGTAATCCCAGCTACTCGGGAGGCTGAGGCAGGAGAATTGCTTTCACCTGGGAGGCAGAGTTTGCAGTGAGCAGAGATTGCACCGTTGCACTCCATCCTGGGTGACAAGAGTGAGAATCTGTCTCAAAAAAAAAAAAAAAAAAACCAAGCCAGGCATGGTGGTACATGCTTGTAGTTCCAGCTACTCGGCAGGCTGAGGTGAGAGGATTTCTTGAGGGGAAGTCGAGGCCGCAGTGAGCCCTTATTGTGCCACTACACTCTAGCCTGGGTGACAGAGTGAGACCCTGTCTCAAGAAAAAAAAAACAAAAAACAAAAACAAAAGACTAGATGAATTTGTTTGTAAGGTTTTATTAAAATTAGGTTTAATATTAATAATATACTGATAAAAAGCTAAAATTAGGTTCTTCTTTTGAACAAGATTTATATATATATATATAATATTAGTAAGAGATAATAAAAAAGTTAGGTTCACCTTTTGAGTAAACCGCAAAAACAGAAGAGGGAAGTGTTTGCTTCATGCTGTCTGTATTAGGTCTTTTGTTTAAAAAACTGAGTCTCCTCTCTATCAAAGAGTAAAGGTTTTCACTTTCTGAAATCTTTTTTTTTTTTTTTCTTTTTGAGACAGAGTCCCTCTCTGTCGCCCAGGCTGGAGTGCAGAGGCACGATCTTGGCTCACTGCAAGCTCCACCTCCCGGGTTCACGCCATTCTCCTGCCTCAGCCTCCAGAGTAGCTGGGACTACACGCGCCTTGCCACCACACCCGGCTAATTTTTTTTTTGTATTTTTTAGTAGAGACGGGGTTTCACCGTATTAGCCAGGATGGTCTTGATCTCCTGACCTCGTGATCCGCCCGCCTTGGCCTCCCAAAGTGCTGGGATTACAGGTGTGAGCCACCGTGCCTGGCCCTGAAATCTTTTAATTATCACTTTGGCTAAATGCATGATTATTATTCCACAGCAACCTGTAATCCTATTTTGATCAAGTGTTTTAAACTTCTGATATATTTGACAGGCTTCCTAAAATCAAATTTCCAATTATAAATTAGATCTTTTTGACCTCAAACTAACTTTTGAACATTCAAAAAAAGAGCCCTTTGAAGTCAAAAGAGACATATTGGGATTATTTGGTATGTTAAATTGTACAGGAGACATTGTCAAATACAAATAATGTTTAACTTTCTTTGAGTTATATTTGTATAAATGTGTTATTTTTTTATTTTTTATTTTTTATTTTTTATTTTTTATTTTTTGAGACAGAGTCTCGCTCTGTCGCCCAGGCTGGAGTGCAGTGGCGCGATCTCGGCTCACTGCAAGCTCCGCCTCCCGGGTTCACGCCATTCTCCTGCCTCAGCCTCTCCGAGTAGCTGGGACTACAGGCGCCCGCCACCACGCCCGGCTAATTTTTTGTATTTTTAGTAGAGACGGGGTTTCACCGTGGTCTCCATCTCCTGACCTCGTGATCCGCCCGCCTCGGCCTCCCAAAGTGCTGGGATTACAAGCGTGAGCCACCGCGCCCGGCCAAATGTGTTATTAATATGTGTTCCCAAACACATACGTATGAGTTTTCTAAAACAAAAAAATTATGATATGTCTTGGTATATGTTATCAGTTATAATTCTGATTGTTAAGTTAAATTATATGCCACAGAATTAACCAAACTTCCTTGTCAATTGCATCTTTAACTATAGCTAGTCTAAGTCTTTTCTCATCTGCAGGCAATTATTGTTTTACTTTATTTTCCTCAAAAGGCAGTTTACAATTGGCTACATTCTAAAATTTGCTTCTTCTTCAAGGAAATTCATAGGAAAGGGTCATGGCAAGTACTCTTGAAGATAGTTTTCAATAAGCTTAGAAATCACATCATTAGACTAGGTAAAAACTTTCAGAAAGAAACTAATGGGTTCGTAAAGATTACTAACCCAATGTGGAGCAAAGCAAGAGTTAATTACATGGGATGTAACCAACAAAAACCAAAATGATTTTTTTAATGACTTCTTTTTAGCTTAAATCATTGTTGATTCCTTTTATGGTTTGTTTTCCAAAGTCATGAAAACTTGTTTTTATTTTTTAAAGCTATTTATAGCTATTTTAAAAAGTTATAAATTTGGGTAAATTATACTTTTTGAACAAACTTAGAATATTTACCTTTCTACCTGATCTCTCCAGAATTTAGAAATTATCTGTGAATATTTTTGTTTTATGACAATATAGTTATTTGCATAAGTTCAATAAATATTTGCTTTTTTCATTGCAGAACAATTGGAAACACAGGTTACATTACCAACGTTTTGACTGGGATGTCATATTTTCAAGTATCACCATACTGCTTTAAGGAATTAAGGCCAACTTTAAAGAGCCATTCAAGCTCTTAGAAGAACCCTCCTGAGACCTTGTTTCCACGATTCCCTTTCAAGGTTTCCAGCCTTGGGGTAAGTAAAAGTGTCACTTTCTGACAGGCCAAGGAACCCCAGAATATTTTGGGGACCTCAAAAGTTAATCCAGGTACTACAGGTACAATCAAATGGTGAATTTATGGCTTGACTTCATAGCCTGGAGTGGCTTTTAAAGCTCTCATCTGAGATTCCTTATGATAAGCTTTAGCAAAGCAGAATTAAAAAGAGCCTGGATGGCTAATTACTACTCTTGCTCCACTTTATACAAATAATCAGGCCAAGTAGAATAAGACTACAACTTTTTTTTACAATTAAATTAGTCTTATTATAAATATCTTTAGTAAAAATGGAGGTAATTGCAAAAAGTTATAACTCAAAAGAAAACTATAATACATCTGTCATTAGATTTTAGCCCCGTCGTTTTTGAGTTTAATTATCTAGACTAAATCCTGAACTTTCAGTTTTCTCCAGTATTTGGCTACAACTCTCCAAACTAGCATTTATAATTTTTTTCCCACTCTTCTGTCTTAAAAATCACAAGAAATTTAAACTACACCTTTCCTAAAGCCATGTAAGCTAAAGTTAGACAATTTGATATAAACTTCGGAGAAATAACATAATTATTTTTAGATGGAAAGTTCACTAAAACATCTCATACAAACTACAATCTAAGAAAATCTGGCAGATTACCTTTGTTTACTTCCATTCCAACAAGATACTCTGAACACAAATCTAAGAATCTTCTCAGCTGACTGCCCTCCAGAATCAGACTAGTTTGTAGACCACTTTAGACATTAACCTTTGTTTTTCTTTTGCTTCTATGGAAGTACTGCTTTCTAAATGTTTGTTTGCCTATACCACATAGAAAACTAATATGATGAAAACCCACCTACAACATCACCTCCTGGAATGAGACACAGCTGTTCAACTGAATCTTACTGTTCTCAGGACTAAAGATGATTTCAATAGGATATGGGACAATGTACCCAAACTTGTTCTTTTTTCTGGTTCCATGTTTTTTCCTTACTTGCCAATCCCTTGTCTCAAAACCTCTAACTCAAATCTCTCCAAAGCTACCAACTTAGATTTTAATATGTAAAACTTTCTGAAAGTAACGTTTCAAAATGGGTCTGAAGGAAACTAAAATATTTCTCCCGCAAATATTGAGGATTGTTAAGTTAAAGACACTGAAAAGGCATTGGAACACTCTGTCCCAGCCTCTATTTGCCCAGTGGATAAATCTTTCCTTACTGGAGACAATACTTGATTATTAACCCAGAGAAGGACCCAGAGGCACCGGGGGAATCTGGGAACATGTTTTACAATTTGCCCACATTTGAATGCCTTTTAAAAGGCTGAAACTGCTGTCTACTATGTCTAGTCGCTATATAGATTTATGGTTATTTGTTAAAATGCTATTCAAGCATGGCCCCAAGCCACTGCCTTGTGAGAGAAATACTCTTGAACTGAGGCCTCTCCCATGTGATGAGTACAACATGTGCTAATACACTTCTACATGTTTTTCTTTTGTTAATCTGATTTCTATACTTCCAGGAGAGTGTCTCAGCTAAGAATCCAAAAGAGAAAGAGAAAAGGATGTTTTCTCTCCTACAGTGTCTACTGGACATTTGGTGTGGGAAGAAAACCCTCCACACATCTGGTCACAGAAGCATTCTGTGTTGAGAGTGTGAGTAGGAGGAGAAAAACTGTTTCTTCCTTTCAGAGCCTGTTTTCTCTGGGATGATTCCTCACCCTTCCTCTTCTCTGCATTGCAGGGGACTGGTCATGTGGGCTGCATTTCCTAGGCCTCTGTTTTACTGGCTTCTGGTCGGGTTCAATCAATGAAATACAGGAGGAATGAAGAAATCAGGGTATGAGTCTCCTATCCCCATGCCTCTAGTGGAATCTGACAGTGGCTGTGTCTTCTTTGCGGTTCTAATTTCTTCTAGGTGACCTGGCCCATGTCTGGGATCTGCTAACATTGCCCCCTGCTTTGTCCCTCAAGCCTAAGGAAGGCTGTGAATGTCCACTGTCTGTAATGCCTGTGTTGCCTTTCACCCTTGTTTGGTTCTCATTTCTTCCATTATTTATGCAACTAATTTTCTCCATTTAACTCCCCCAGTTTAAACGCTTATAGTGCTTTCTGTTTTCTTCTTGGAAAACTGAATAGATTAGGACATTTTCAGGCATTCATGGAATCAGGTGGCTTATCTCTAGCATAATCCTTAGGAAGTGCCATGATGATATGCTCTAGAAAAATTAGGAAGGAATTCCAAAAAGAGGATGAACCCAGTCCAAGAGGGCAAGAGGGCACAGTGGATCCAATCTAAGAGGGCAGTAAGGGGAAATCCAGGCAAGAACCATGGATTTAGCCTGGAGCACAGTTTATCTTGAAATAGTAGTACAGAAGGCTCAAAAAAGGCCATTTGAAACCTCCCCCAAAATAAAAGTCACGTGAGACCACAAGTCACTGTAACCCAAACTGAAGCAAAATAAAATAGCCAATGATTTTAACACAATTGGTAGAGTGTAAGATAACCCATTTCACCTTGATACAGGGATCACGCTGCCCTCTGTGGCCCATGGATTGGCACTGAACTTGCAAAAAGGGAAATATCATCTTAGCATTACATTTGGCTTTGCAGTAAAAAATATTTAGAGTCATATTAATGTAAATACTGCTTATTGGTTTTTAGCTCTTAAAGTCAACCTAAGTAGAAAGAAGCGGATGGAAGGCTTGGTTGTAGTTACAGCTGAGAATATAAATGTTAACAACCTTAGTACTGTAAAATGAAAGTGAAGTTGCAGAAGGTCAAGGGAGGAGAGTTGAGAGGCAAGGAATGAACATCAATATTCCCATTTTGTGAAGGGAAGAGTGAACCCACTAAAGCTGATGAACAAGTAGAGGACTACTACATTACTTAAAACTATTAAGGTAGCCAGTAGTGAAATTAAAAACAGTGTTATAATTGCAAACATTAGGGGAATGGGAGCAGAAAATGTGTATTCAGTAGATATTGCCTCTAATTGTTAGATCAGAAACAGGCTGTCTCTGGGGCAAGGACGGTGGGAGACATGGTGAGGGAGGGATGGAGGGAGGGACGGAGGGAGGGAGGGCAGGGAGGGTGAGGTAGTCTCTGTTTCTTTCCAGTGTAAACTTTCTTTTTTATCCTTTTCTTTCTTTCTTTCTTTCTTTCTTTCTTTCTTTCTTTCTTTCTTTCTTTCTTTCTTTCTTTCTTTCTTTCTTTTTCTTTCTCTCTCTCTCTCTCTTTTCTTTCTTTCTTTCTTTCTTTCTTTCTTTCTTTCTTTCTTTCTTTCTTTCTTTCTTTCTTTCTTTCTTTCTTTCTTTCTTTCTTTCTTTCTTTCTTTTGAGATAGAGTTTCACTCTTGTTGCCCAGGCTGGAGTGAAGTGGCAGGATCTTGGCTCACTGTAACATCTGCCTCCTGGGTTCAAGTGATTCTCCTGCCTCAGCCTCCCGAGTAGCTGGTATTACAGGCATGTGCCACCATACCTGGCTAATTGTGTATCTTTAGTAGACAGAGGGTTTCACCATGTTGGTCAGGGTGGCCTCGAACTCCTGACCTCAAGTGATCTGCCCACCTCAGCCTCCCAAAGTGCTGGGATTGCAGACGTGGGCCACTGCGCCCTGCCCAGTATAAACTTTATTTTATTCCTTAGGTTGTTAACATGTGTATCTATTACTTTAACACTTAGAATGTATTTAGATGGTTTTAGAACGTATTGGAATAAATCAGAATAAAACGTTGATAGTTTGTCTCTGGAAAGTGAAATTGTATTTCCCCCCTTCCTTTTGCTTTATCTTTTATGTTATGAGTATTTATTTACTTTTTCATAGAAGCATTTGTTTATGTTGAAAAAATGAGCAACTCTTCCACTTTTCTTCATTTTGGAGAAAGTTAAGTTTGAACTCTGTATTATCAAGAGGCAAGAGTGGGTAGTGGCTATGAGTGTGGTTCAAACCTTACTAGCCATGTGATAATGGGCAAGTTACGTAACTTCGTGGTGCTTCTGTTTCTTATCTGTACAACGTAGACATGAAATGTTGTACCTGCTGATTAATGGCTATTCTGAGGATGACACGAGGGAATCTATAGTAAATGTGCAGAATGGTGTCTGGCTTGTGGCAAACTCTCTGCAAGTGCTTACTATTTTATTGCTTTGGCTCCAGGGTAATCTTCCAAATATCTCTTTCTGCACTTGCTTTCTGAACTGTTTGCTGTTCTTCCTACACAGATTTTATTGTCCCACTTTTCCCTTCTCTCTCAATCTCTTCATTTCCCAATCAAATTCTTCCTTCTAGGTCTAGCTCATGTACCACTTCTCCATGTAGCTTTCTCTGATCTGCCCAGCTAGAAGTACCTTCTCTGTCTTTTATACACCATACCTTTCATCTATGCCATGAGTCTTATGGCACTTCATACTTCTGATGTGGGATACTATTTTTTCCAATTAGGTCAGATGTTCCTGGAGGATGGAGTATTTTAAATTACCTGGCAGAAAGTAAGTACCCCCAAAATGTTTTAAAATATAAATAAAAAAGTTAAAGAAGAAAAGTACAAGCAATGTTGTATCTTAGTTAAAATAAAAGGCTCAGTAGTCTTTCCCTCCCTGGTAAAATTGCTATTATGCTGGTTTCTCTTGTTTTTCTCTTACAATAGTCTGGGATAAGACTTAGAAGGGGCCTTAATAATAAACCATGTTTTCCAATTACAATAAATCTTTTGTGGCTCAGTGCTGGGGCTAATTAGAGTAAGTTCCTTTTGTTTACTGAACAAAGACCAGAGGTTTTTTTTTTTTTTTTTTTTACTACAATGCTGACTCATTTCTTCATGACATTTGATCCAGTTCAATTGTTGCAGAAACAGCCTATTTACTAGTAGCAGAATTTTTTATTATTTCTATAGGTGGCGCTAGCTGTGCATGTTAAAGTCACAAATCAGGCTAAAAATGAAACTTGCCTAGAAATAATCGAATGTCCATTTGCTTTTCATTCTTTCTCTTAAGCTTTTTTCTTCTTTGTATTTATTTACTCTTCAAAAATTTCCCTAAGCAATGTTCTGCAGATGCGGCACTCGAATAGGTCATTAAAATCAGGCCCATTAACATGGGACCATTTTTAATATCTTTGGATAATTCAGGCTTTAAAGAAAAGAAAATATTAATAATGAAAAACCTTAAATTATTTATGGTGATTTTGAATCTGTTATGCTGTAGGATTAATTTAAACAAATTATGTCTCCATCATTCCTGATTAGATGCTTAATGCTATTTATTAATATCAATGGAAGTATGCCTATTCTAGCAGTTCATATTTTATATTTCATGCCTAACCCCCCTGTAGCCTTATTATACCTCTAAGTAAAATGCTGACATTTCTCCCTTCAATATTCTTTTTTTGTATTATGAGTCTGAGCATTTAATATGATTAGGTTTAAGGCAATGTTTTATGTTTGAAAAATAATTTACAGCAGAGACAAAAAGTGAGCATCTTGTGCTTTGGCCCATGAGTCCAAGGCCTAAACAGACTTGATAGCGAGCTCAATGAGACAGAGTAAATCAGAGGCAGTGTTCTCTGCTTCTCTTTTGTTTTTTGTTTTTTTTTTGAGGCAGAGTTTTGCTTTCATCCCCCAGGCTGGAGTGCAATGGCATGATCTCGGCTCACTGCAACTTCTGCCTCCTGGGTTCAAGCAATTCTCCTGCCTCAGCTTCACGAGTAGCTGGGATTACAGGCACACGCCACCATGCCCAGCTAATTTTTGTATTTTTAGTAGAGACAGGGTTTCACTATGTTGGCCAGGCTGGTCTTAAACTTCTGACCTCAAGTGATCCGCCCTCCTCGGCCTCCCAGACTGTTGGGATTACAGGCGTGAGCCACCCCACCCAGCCTCTGCTTCACTTTTCAAAACATATTCCCCAGGGTTCTTGACACACACACACACACACACACACACACGAACAACATTGTCTATGTGTAAGAAGTTGATCAGAGGAATTGCAGTGGATACATGGAGAGAAGTGCAGCCCATATACACAGTATGGCACTGACTGTGGGGAAAGGTGAATAACATTTCTAGAGGTGAAGATGTCTTCATGGGAGTGCAACCTGTGCAGTCAGCTAGAGCCCTCTGCTTAGAACTCTGTGCTTGATTTAATGCTCTGTTTTTGCTGTCTTGAAATTTGTAGTTTTTTAAAACGTTTTCATTTTGTGCTGAGCCCTTCAAATCATGTATCTTGCCCTATTTATAGGCTTAATGGCTTTAAAAACAAGCTGCAGGGCTAAAGAATTATAATATAATATTAAAATAATAGAATTATTATTAAAAATATTATAAAGAATTAGGCTACGTTAAAGAATTGTAATAGAATTATCCTATGTGACTATCTTTAAGGCTTTGAGATTGAGTGAAACAGAGATTCAATAAGAAATTCTTTGGAAATGGCCCCAGCACATTGTCAGTGGGCCATGGGGCAGCTTTCCCTGTAAAGCCTCAGCGGAAGGCAGCTGAAAACTCTGCTGCCAGCCTTTGCTCACCCAGATTTCAAAACGCACAATCAGCATGCTCATTCTGACAACTTTTTTGTTAAGGATTTTTGACACTTTTCCAGAAATACTCATATCACTTCCCATCGCATTCATTTCCTGTGTGGATGTTGCACAGAACATGTTTTCTGATAGGTGGAGTGCATTTCCTTGCCAGGCCTGCTAAGTAAGACAATTAGCAAAGATAGAATCAAGTCACCTATATATTTAGCCTAGTGCAGTGGCAACAAACCTATAATTGCACTAGTAAATAGGGTGGTTTTACAATTTGAAGGTGAAACTCATAACTACGTTCTTGGCACCCTTTTGCAGAGAGAGAGAGAGAGAGAGGACTTTATCAGCTGTTCACATGGCTGTGTTCATCAGCAGAAAATAAATGAGTCTGTGCTTAATACAAGTTCTCCTTGGAGCGAGCTTGCACTGAAGTTTTTAAAATTAGATCTGGGGAAGAAATCTGAGCCTGCCATCATGGCTTTGCCTCCTGCTATACATTCTAGGTGCCTCTCTTGGTATGTTGTACATGGTTTGAGGGGCTTATCTATTGCAGCTATTTATATTATCATATCTATGTAATATGAAAAATTCTCTGTTACAGCCTTTATAAGCATTTTAACAGCAGCACATGGAGACAGCATTCATATCACCATGGACTTGGCTCAGCAGATTTTCTGAGAACACTTGAATATTTAGCATGTTGGGTTTCTTGAGCCTTGTCCTTGAAAGAAATTAGAATAATATTTAGATCTAAATCCTTTTATGTAGAAGCACTTATGTTCATTCATTTATTATCCATTTGCTACTTATTCTTGGTTCTTGCTTTAGAAATAAATATAAATTTGAAGTTTGAAGATTTATACCGGGCAAAGGCTCTAAGGTTGAGGTCAGTGATAGTTGGAGTTAAAAGAGATCTTAACATTCTCTTGTGTGGCCCTTCCAGAAAAAGGAAGGAGTTTGTTCAAAGTTAACAGATTAATTAGTATCCACTTGAAATATCTAGCCTCCTTTGAGGCCGTTTTCAAGGAAAGAAGTCATATATCTTAGAACTACCAAGCTTAGAGTAGATGGGAGCCATACAGCTTGCACACTAACCACAAAATTTGAGTTATTAAGCAGTGGGGAAGGAGCATTTGCTTCCTCCTGCCAGGTTGTGAGTGCCCATGAGCCAGGGCCTCTGAGAAGTAGAGTGGGCTTTTGCTCTGAAGGGCTAATGACAAAGACTGTTTGGGATGTGATGTGGTTTGGCTGTGTTGCCACCCAAATTTCACCTTGAATTGTGGTTCCCATAATCCCCACATGTCATGGGAGGGACCTAGTGGGAGGTCATTGAATCATGGGGGCAGTTACCCCCATTGCTGTTCTGATAGTAAGTGAGTTCTCACAGGATCTGAGGGGTTTTTTTTTTTTTTTTTGGAGATGGAGTTTTGCTCTTGTTGCCCAGGCTGGAGTGCAGTGGTGTAATCTCGGCTCACCACAACCTTCACCTCCCAGGTTCAAGGGATTCTTCTGCCTCAGCGTCTGGAGTAGCTGGGATTACAGGCATGCTCCACCATGCCTGGCTAATTTTGTATTATTAGTAGAGACGGGTTTCTCCATGTTGGTTAGGCTGGTCTTGAACTGCCAACCTCAGGTGACCCGCCCGCCTCGGCCTCCCAAAGTGCTGGGATTACAGACGTGAGCCACCACTGTGCCCGGCCTGTGTTTTTTTTATTTTTATTTTTATTTATTTATTTTTAGATGGATTCTTGCTCTATCACCCAGGTTGGAGTGCAGTGGTGTAATCTCGGCTCACTGCAATCCCCACCTCCCAGGTTCAAGCGATTCTCCTGCCTCAGCCTTCTGAGTAGCTGGGACTACAGGCGCCCACCACTACGCCTGGCTAATTTTTTTATTTTTGGTGGAGATGGGGTTTCACCATATTGGCCAGGCTGGTCTCGAACTCCTGACCTTGGGATCTGCCAATCTGATGGTTTTATAAGGGGCTTTCCTCCTTTGCTCGGCACTTGTCTCTCCTGCCACCTTGTGAAGAAGGACAAGTTTTCTTCCCCTTCTGCCGTAATTGTAAGTTTCCTGAAGCCTCCCCAGCCATGTGGAACTGTGAGTCAATTAAGCCTCTTTCCTTTATAAATTACCCAGTCTTGGGCATTTCTTCATAGCAGTGTGAGAATGAAATAATATAGGATGAATCAGATCTCTGCATCATTTTACCAGAAATCAATTCTTTATCTTGCAATTTCTGCAGGAGATCATGGTATTTAATTATAATTTTATATAGTTTGAGATCAGTAAAGCACTGCTAATACAATTGTTGTTTTACAACAGTTTAGGATTGAACTGAATCAACTGAAGGGTAGACTTCAGTAAATTTCAGATGTAACATAGCAAACATTTATAACATAAAAACTGGGAGAAAAACCATTTTGTTCCTTTGTAGATGTGTGGGGATAGTGGTGAGAATTTATGGGTTAAGATTTTCTTCCTTATTTGGAGTTCCATTAATGTAAGGTAAAATGCTGTCCTTATGGTAAAGCAATTCATTTGCTATTTTTATAGTCTCATTTAAAAAAGAATGTTTAAAATAGCTGAGCATGGTGGCACATGCCTGTATTCCCAGCCACTTGGGGCTGACACGGGAGGATCTCTTGAACCCAGGAGTTTGAGGTTATGGTGAGCTAAGATCACGCTACTGTAGCAACAGTAGTGGGCAACAGAGTGAGACCTGGGCAACAGAATGAGACCCTGTCTGTAAAAAAAGTACAAAACATTTTAAAAATTAAAAAATTAAAAATAATAAAGGCCATATGGAAATATTTGGGTGGTAATTGTCAAATAAAATTAATATTTCTATAGAAATATGCACCAGAAGTTTATTCTTCTTTTTAGGACAGTGCCCAGATCCTGTTGGATTTTTTTGTTGTTGTTGTCCCCTCTTCAGTTTTTTATTACAAAATTGTAGGGCCAGAGGAAGCATCTCATCATTTGGTTTAATCTTTTTCCTAGAAAGGATGTTGCCCATAACTGGGGCTCCCAATGAGTGACCAAGATTATCCTAGAGACTTGTAAGAATTAAAAATGTGCTACAGAAGCAAAAACAAAACAAAACAACCTATAATTTCAGTGGTCAGAGATAAGCACTGTTAATACAATGGATATATACTTCTAGAACTTATTCTATTAATGTAGGCTAATCCCTGTTAGAAAATCTCTCTTTCTTTCATTTATCTATCTTTAAGTTCCTTCAACAAATATGTATCCATAAAGTAATTTTACTGCCTTCAGGGCAGTTATCTTTTTCATGTACTCTCCTGTGCTCCTCCTGAGAGAGGGGCTTAGAACTAAACCTTCTCCTGGTCCATCCCCCACAATTTCTGTTTTTTATTTTTTGTTTGTTTGTTTGTTTGAGTGTTTGCCTGTCTGGGAACTGCCAGCCGCACCCATCCAAATCTGCAAATCTTCCTCTAGACCTTGGGAGACAGAAAAGTAGCTCCTACTTCAAGAGGTTAGAATCCTCAGACATGGCACTTTCAAGGAAAAGGGTTGCTTACCTGAGTGATAAGAATTTCTGGAGGAGAGCTCATCACTAGTCGGTGTGTAGTTGCTGTGACTCTGTCTGTCCTGGCAATTTCTAATCTGGTCCTGCCTGTGAATTGCAGAGTGCTCCACGGTGCTCTCCAGCAACCCATGAAGAAAAGCCTGTGATGGGATTACAGTTCGTTCTGTCTTGCTATGATTGCTTGTCTGTTCCTGTGGCGTCTAGTGGCTCTTTTCCTTGCTGGAGTTAGAAGTTTCCTTTTTTGCTGCTTCAACTTGCTATTTCTTAAAAAATAAATAAATAGAGATCACCCTTTACTTCTACAAGCAAGAAATAGAGGAGAGAGAGCTCAGGAGATGTAGAAATAGAGAATTTCCCTTAACATTCATTACTTTTATTTCAGAACTTTCAGTCACCTCTGGGTCCATCTGTCTGTACTCTCTTTTTTTCTGCTGTCTCTTCTAAAGTATTAGCGTATACAGGTTTCAGGAAGGAACTTGGGAATCCAAAAGTCAACAGAATTCAAAGAATTGTCAACATACTTACGTACAATAACCAATCTCAATCAACCTCAAATGAACAGGGCTAAAACTTGTCTATAAAGAAAAGCTATTTCAACTGTTTGCCAAATTATAAGTCTATGAGTCATTTTATTTGCCATCTTCACAGATACCATGTTATTAAAGTCATTCACCTACTGGGAATATTTTTGAAAAAATTTATTCTTTCATGGGAAATTATGAAAAATTTAGAATGGCACATTTTAACTACTAAATATTAATGCAACCTTTCCTAACTACTAGTAGAAGAATCAAATCCCTGTTGCAGTTAAGGAGTTGGACCAGCCTCTTTCATGTGCACAAGTAATTTCTTCACTATGGTATTCATTTTTACTTCAGGATTTAGACAGGATTGTAATGGGACCAATGCAAGCAGAACTATGTACTTTGTATATGTGCATAAATGTGCCTATCTTTGGCTTTATGAGAATTGATTGTAGTGTTTGCATTTGAGATGAATAACTTCAGAGTCCTTCATTCCATTTGTGACATATACCATTATAGGGTGTTATTTTCTGTTAAAAGATTCAGTTGGCCGGGCGTGGTGGCTCACGCCTGTAATCCCAGCACTTTGGGAGGCCGAGGCGGGTGGATCACGAGGTCAGGAGATCGAGACCATCCTGGCTAGCACGGTGAAACCCCGTCTCTACTAAAAATACAAAAAATTAGCCGGGCGCGGTGGCGGGCGCCTGTAGTCCCAGCTATTCGGGAGGCTGAGGCAGGAGAATGGCGTGAACCCGGGAGGCGGAGCTTGCAGTGAGCGGAGATCGCACCACTGCATTCCAGCCTGGGTGACAGGGCGAGATTCTGTCTCAAAAAAAAAAAACAAAAGATTCAGTTAAGCTGATGGCAAAATTGAGTTGACTACCTTGACTTAGCTATGACATGTCAAATGTCATAACTTGGGAGCCCAATGAGTGGATAGGGATTATATTGATTCTATTAAGACCAGTGATTCTGGAATCAGGAAACTTGGATTTTAGTCCTATGTCTATTTTTTAAAGTTTTTTTTTGGGGGGTGGGCAATCTTTCCTTTATTTTTTAATTTTTTATGTTTTTGGAGACAGAGTCTTGCTCTATCCCTCAGGCTGGAGTGCAGTGGCGTGATCTCGGCTCACTGCAATTTTCATCTCCTGAGTGCAAGTGATCCTCATGCCTCAGTCTCCTGAGTAGCTAGGATTACAGGCACCTGCCACCACGCCCAGCTAATTTTTGTATTTTCAGTAGAGATGGGGTTTCACCATGTTGGTCTCAAACTCCTGACTTCTGGTGATCCACCCGCCTCAGCCTTGCAAAGTGCTGGGATTACAGGCATGAGCCACTGCAGCCAGGCCTTTTATTCTTTTTTTTTTTTGCTTTTATTATTATTTTTAATTGTTACATAATAATTGTACACACTTATGGGGGACGGCATGATATTTCTATATGTTATACTATGCGTTATCATCAAATCAGGGCAATTAGCATATCATCATATATCTATTAATAAAAAAATTAGACAATTGTGTTTGGGCCATGTGTGTGTGTGTGTGTGTGTGCACGTGCACAGATGTGTGTGTGTTTGTTAAAAAAGTGGTATAAGTTTCTATGTTCTGAATGTTAGTGTCCCCCCCAGATTCATATGTTGGATCCTAATACCCAATGTGATAGTATTGAAAGCTGGCACATTTTGAGAAGTGATTAAGTTATGAGGGCTCAGCCCTTATGAATGGGATTAATATCCTTACAAAAGAGGCTGAAGGGAGCTGCTTTCCACCTTTCACCCTTCAAGGACACAGCAACAAGGTGCCATCTTTGAAGCAGAGATCTGGCCCTCACCAGACACTGGATCTGCTGGTGTCATGATCTTGGATTTCCCAGCCTCCAGAATTGTAAGTACTAAATTCCTGTTGTTCATAAATTACCCAGTATAATGTATTTTGTTATAACAGCAGAAACAGACTAAGACACAAGGTAAGAAGTTTAACATAGCTAAAACATTGCAATTGTGAGCAAGGGATAGAAGATAGCATTGGATGAGTAGATCAGATAATGAAGATATTATATGTTATGCCAAGGAAATTGGATTTGATTCTACAGGTACTGGGAACACTAATTTTTAAAAATGTCTTAGTTTGAAATAACTTTAGACTTAGACTTACATAAGAGATGCAAAAATGTATAGAATCCCTATTAGTATACTATGTACCCAGCTTCCTCTAATTTCAACATTATACATAACACATTATAATGAACAAAACAAAGAAATTAACATTGGTATAATACCTAAATACCTAATAACTAAACTATAGACTTTATTCAGATTCTCACCAGTTTTCTCACTAAGGTTATTTTTCTCTTCCAGGATCCAAGCCAGAATATCAGACTGAATTTAGTTGTCAGGTCTCCTTACTATTCTCTAATCTGTGACAGTTTTTCAGCCCTTTTATGGCTTTCTTCACCTTCAAATATTTGAAAAGTACTGGTCAGGTATGTTGTAGCATGTCCTTCAATTTGGGTTTGTCTGAAGTTTTCTCATGATTAGATTGAGGTTATGATTTATGTTACTCTGTACTTGTGTTACTATAAAGGAATACCTGACACTGGGTAATTTATAACAAAAAGAGGTTAAATTGGCTCACAGTTCTGCAGGCTGTACAGCAAGCATTTTTTTTGGTGAGGCCTCAGGAAGCTTTTACTCATGGTGGAAGGTGAAATGGGAGCTTGCATGTCACATGGCAAAGCAGGAGCAAGAGAGAAAGAGTGAGGGGGGAGGTGCGACACACTTTGACCAGATCGTGTGAGAACTCACTATCATGCAGACAGCACCAAGCTATAGAGTCCTATGGGAAGTAAAGCAGAGACTGTGTGTATAGATAATACTATCAGTGGGTTTGAAGGAACCGAGAAAGAGATAAGATGGTAGGAGGGAAGAAGGCCCAACTTAGGAGGTCCTTATTACATACTCTCCCTTCATCATGCTCATAAACTATGGTTGTAAGTATATTATTTGGTAACTATGTGTCTTAGTCTGTTTTATGCTGTTATAAAAAAACACCACAGACTGGGTAATTTATTTTTAAAAAACTATTTCTTACAGTTCTGGAGGCTGGGAAGTTCAAAGTCAAAGGGCTGCATCTGGAGAGGGCCTTTGTGATGCCATCCCACGGCGGAAGGTAAAAGGGCAAGAGAGCAAGAGAGAGCCCAATTGGCTTTGATATCAACACACTCTCAAGATAAACACACTCCAGTTATTAATCCATTCATGAAGGCTCTACCCACATTGCCTAATCAGCTCTTAATGGTCTCACTTCTTTATACAATCACAATGGCAATTAAATTTCAACATGAGTTTTGGAGGGGACATTCAAACCATAGCAGTAAGTAAGTATAGTATTTATTCTTTATCATTAGCCTAGATAATTCCCCTTATTTCTCCAAGTGCTTTATATAAAACATGCACAATGTTATCTGGTGGTATTCTACATAATTTGTCATTATGTTTTCAAAGAATGTGCTTCACCTGGTTGGCATAGAATCACCTACAAGCATTTTATTTCAATGCTGTTATATCTCAATTTAGCTTGTTTGGATTGAGCATTTGGAGAAGGTCTCAGTGTGCTCAGTAGATGGGTCAATTTGCTTTGCTTGATCAGGATCCCAAGTGCCCCCTAGACTCCACCCTTACAAATGCCTCATTATCAGTTGAACGGAGAGCAAAGTGAAAGGAGACAAGATAGCTCAGTTCCAGTCTATCCCCATGAGGGGAAAACAATTCAAAACACATGCCCTGCTCATGCAGGAGCAAGAGTGTTATCTTTGTATAACATTACTCAACATAGAGGTCACATTTTCCTTAGTAAACAAAATTACTTCTTTTATTCTGTCGGGAAAGGAAAAGATATTTGCCTCTAGAACATCCTTTGAGCATGAGAAATTAAGCCTGGAGTATAATTCATTTGAGCTAAAAGTACAAGAGATTCTGGAGGCTGAATTTGGGCTTGTAACTGTTTATTTACATTTATAATGGACATCTTTTACTGTGAAAACAATGTAATAATATTACAGAATGTTAAAAAAAAGGGAAAGAAAACCACTCCTAATCCCATTAACACAGTTACTATCCTTTTTATTTCCTGGTTTCTTTCTATATGCATCCATATTTTTATATAATTACAATTGTATGGAATATACAGTTGCATCCTTGGCTGTTTCACTGACTCCTGAGCATTATTCTGAGTTGCACTGTAGTCTTTATAATTATTCTTTTAATGACTGTATAATATTCCATGGAATGGATGTGTCCTCAGTTAATTAAGCACTCCTCCACTGTAGAACATTTAGTTTGCTTCTAATTCATCACTATCATAAATAAAGCCATATTGAAAAACATCTGCTGTATTTTTTCACCTATATTTTGTATTATTCTCAAGATGTATTTTGAAAGCAAGGTTACTGAGTCATAGAGGATGAACATTTAAGCTCTATCTATCTATCTATCTATCTATCTATCTATCTATCTATGTATCTGTCTATCTTATATTGCCTTTTAAAGAGTTTACTGATTATGATGTCACCAGTTAAGGTTTGCTTAGTGAATGTGAGCTAGGAGTTTGGCAGGACTGGTTTCACCAGATATGGGTCACAAAGACCCCACTGATAAAACAGGAGGTGGTAAAGAAGCCAGCCAAGTCCAGGCGTGGTGGCTCAAGCCTGTAATCCCAGTACTTTGGGAGGCCGAGGTGGGCGGGTGGCTTGAGGTCAGGAGTTCAAGACCAGCCTGGCCAACATGGTGAAACCTTGTGTCTACCAAAAAATACAAAAATTAGCCAGGCATGGTGGCATGCGCCTATAGTCTTAGCTACTTGGGAGGCTGAGGTGGGAGGATCGCTTGAACCCAGGAGGCAGAGGTTGCAGTGAACCAAGATTGTGCTACTGCACTCCAGCCTGGGAGACAGAGTGAGACCCTGTCTCAAAAAAAAACAAAAAGAAGAAATGATCTAGGGGGGTGGAGCCAAGATGGCCGAATAGGAACAGCTCCGGTCTCCAGCTCCCAGCCCCAGCGACACAGAAGACAGGTGATTTCTGCATTTCTGCTTGAGGTACCGGTTTCATCTCACTAGGGAGTGCCTAACAGTAGGTGCAGGACAGTTGGTGAAGCGCACTGTGCGCGAGCCGAAGCAGGGCGAGGCATTGCCTCACTCGGGAAGTGCAAGGGGTCAGGGAGTTCCCTTTCCTAGTCAAAGAAAGGGGAAACAGACGGCATCTGGAATATCGGGTCAGTCCCATCCTAATACTGCGCTTTTCCAACGGGCCTGGAAAACGGCACACTAGGAGATTGTGTCCTGCACCTGGCTCGGAGGGTCCTATGCCCACAGAGTCTCGCTGATTGCTAGCACAGCAGTCTGAGATAAAGCTGCAAGGTGGCAGCGAGGCTGGGGGAGGGGCGCCCGCCATTGCCCAGGCTTGCTTAGGTAAACAAAGCAGCCAGGAAGCTCGAACTGGGTGGAGCCCACCACAGCTCAAGGAGGCCTGCCTGCCTCTGTAGGCTCCACCTCTGGGGGCAGGGCACAGACAAACAAAAACTCAGCAAGAACCTCCACAGACTTAAATGTCCCTGTCTGACTGACAGCTTTGAAGAGAGTAGCCCAGCACACAGCTGGATATCTGAGAATGGACAGACTGCCTCCTAAAGTGGGTCCCTCACCCCTGAGCAGCCTAACTGGGAGGCACCCCCCCAGTAGGGACAGACTGACACCTCATTCAGCCGGGTACTCCTCTGAGACAAAACTTTCAGAGGAACTATCAGACAGCTGAATTTGTGGTCTCACGAAAATCCGCTGTTCTGCAGCCACCGCTGCTGACACCCAGCCAAACAGGGTCTGGAGTGGACCTCTAGTAAACTCCAACAGACCTGCAGCTGAGGGTCCTGTCTGGTAGAAGGAAAACTAACAAACAGAAAGGACATCCACACCAAAAACCCATCTGTACATCACCATCATCAAAGACAAAAAGTAGATAAAACCACAAAGATGGGGGAAAAAACAGGGCAAAAAAACTGGAAACTCTAAAAAACAGAGCACCTCTCCTCCTCCAAAGGAACGCAGTTCCTCACCAGCAACGGAACAAAGCTGGATGGAGGATGACTTTGACGAGTTGAGAGAAGAAGGCTTCAGATGATCAAACTAATCTGAGCTACGAGAGGAAATTCAAAACAATAGCAAAGAAGTTAAAAACTTTGAAAAAAAATTAGAAGAATGGATAACTAGAATAACCAATGGAGAGAAGGGCTTAAAGGAGCTGATGGAGCTGAAAGCCAAGTTTCGAGAACTACGCGAAGATTGCAGAAGCCTCAGTAGCAGATGCGATCAACTGGAAGAAAGAGTATCGCTGATGGAAGATGAAATGAATGAAATGAAGAGAGAAGGGAAGTTTAGAGAAAAAAGAATAAAAAGAAATGAACAAAGCCTCCAAGAAATTTGGGACTATGTGAAAAGACCAAACCTACGTCTGATTGGTGTACCTGAAAATGATGGGGAGAATGGAACCAAGTTGGAAAACACTCTACAAGATATTATCCAGGAGAACTTCCCCAATCTAGCAAGGCAGGCCAGCATTCAGATTCAGGAAATACAGAGAACGCCACAAAGATACTCCTCGAGAAGAGCAACTCCAAGACACATAATTGTCAGATTCACCAAAGTTGAAATGAAGGAAAAAATGTTAAGGGCAGCCAGAGAGAAAGGTCAGGTTACCCACAAAGGGAAGCCCATCAGACTAACAGCTGATCTCTCAGCAGAAACTCTACAAGCCAGAAGAGAGTGGGGGCCGATATTCAACATTCTTAAAGAAAAGAATTTTCAACCCAGAATTTCCTATCCCGCCAAACTAAGCTTCATAAGTGAAGGAGAAATAAAATACTTTACAGACAAGCAAACGCTGAGTGATTTTGTCACCACCAGGCCTGCCCTAAAAGAGCTCCTGAAGGAAGCACTAAACATGGAAATGAACAACCGGTACCAGCCACTGCAAAAACACGCCAAATTGTAAAGACCATTGAGGCTAGGAGGAAACTATAGCAACTAACCAGCAAAATAACCAACTAACATCATAATGACAGGATCAGATTCACACATAACAATATTAACGTTAAATGTAAATGCGCTAAATGCTCCAATCAAAAGACACAGGCTGGCAAACTGGATAAGGAATCAGGACCCATCAGTGTGCTGTATTCAGGAAACCCATCTCATGTGCAGAGACACACATAGACTCAAAATTAAGGGATGGAGGAAGATCTATCAAGCAACTGGAAAACAAAAAAGGCAGGGGTTGCAATCCTAGTCTCTGATAAAATAGACTTTAAACCAACAAAGATCAAAAGAGACAAAGAAGGCCATTACATAATGGTAAAGGGATCAATTCAAAAAGAAGAGCTAACTATCCTAAATATATATGCACCCAACACAGGAGCACCCAGATTCATAAAGCAAGTCCTCAGTGACCTACAAAGGGACTTAAACTCCCACACAATAATAATGGGAGATTTTAACCCCCTACTGTCAACATTAGACAGATCAATGAGACAGAAAGTTAACAAGGATATCCAGGAATTGAACTCAGCTCTACATAAAGTGGACCTAATAGACATCTACAGAACTCTCCACCCCAAGTCAACAGAATATACATTTTTTTCAGCACCACACCACACCTATTCCAAAATTGACCACATAGTTGGAAGTAAAGATCTCCTCAGCAAATGTAAAAGAACAGAAATTATAACAAACTGTCTCTCAGACCACAGTGCAATCAAACTAGGACTCAGGATTAAGAAACTCATTCAAAACCGCTCAACTACATGGAAACTGAACAACCTGCTCCTGAATGACTATTGGGTACATAACGAAATGAAGGCAGAAATAAAGATGTTCTTTGAAACCAACGAGAACAAAGACGCAACATACCAGAATCTCTGGGACACGTTCAAAGCAGTGTGTAGAGGGAAATTTATAGGACTAAATGCCCACAAGAGAAAGCAGGAAAGATCCAAAATTGACACCCTAACATCACAATTAAAAGAACTAGAAAAGCAAGAGCAAACGCATTAAAAAACTAGCAGAAGGCTAGAGATAACTAAAATCAGAGCAGAACTGAAGGAAATAGAGACACAAAAAACCCTTCAAAAAATTAATGAATCCAGGAGCTGGTTTTTTGAAAAGATCAACAAAATTGATAGACCGCTAGCAAGACTAATAAAGAAGAAAAGAGAGAAGAATCAAACAGATGCAATAAAAAACGAAAAAGGGGATATCACCACCGATCCCACAGAAATACAATCTACCATCAGAGAATACTACAAACACCTCTATGCAAATAAACTAGAAAATCTAGAAGAAATGGATAAATTCCTCGACAAATACACCCTCCCAAGACTAAACCAGGAAGAAGTTGAATCTCTGAATAGACCAATAACAAGTTCTGAAATTGTGGCAATTATCAATAGCTTACCAACCAAAAAGAGTCCAGGACCTGATGGATTCACAGTTGAATTGTACCAGAGGTACAAGGAGGAACTGGTACCATTCCTTCTGAAACTATTCCAATTGATAGAAAAAGAGAGAATCCTCCCTAACACATTTTACGAAGCCAGTATCGTCCTGATACCAAAGCCTGGCAGAGACATAACCAAAAAAGAGAATTTCAGACCAATATCCTTGATGAACATTGATGCAAAAATCCTCAATAAAATACTGGCAAACCGAATCCAGCAGCACATCAAAAAGCTTATCCACCATAATCAAGTGGGCTTCATCCCTGGGATGCAAGGCTGGTTCAACATACGCAAATCAGTAAATGTAATCCAGCATATAAACAGAACCAAAGACAAAAACCACATGATTATCTCAATAGATGCAGAAAAGGCCTTTGACAAAATTCAACAACCCTTCATGCTAAAAACTCTCAATAAATTAGGTATTGATGGGACGTATCTCAAAATAATAAGAGCTATCTACGACAAACCCACAGCCAATATCATACTGAATGGGCAAAAACTGGAAGCATTCCCTCTGACAACTGGCACAAGACAGGGATGCCCTCTCTCACCGCTACTATTCAACATAGTGCTGGAAGTTCTGGCCAGAGCAATCAGGCAGGAGAAGGAAATAAATGGTATTCAAATAGGAAAAGAGGAAGTCAAATTGTCCCTGTTTGCAGATGACATGATTGTATATCTAGAAAACCCCATTGTCTCAGCCCAAAATCTCCTTAAGCTGATTAGCAACTTCAGCAAAATCTCAGGATACAAAATTAATGTACAAAAATCACAAGCATTCTTGTACACCAATAACAGACAAACAGAGAGCCAAATCATGAGTGAACTCCCATTCACAATTGCTTCAAAGAGAATAAAATACCTAGGAATCCAACTTACAAGGGATGTGAAGGACCTCTTCAAGGAGAACTACAAACCACTGCTCAATGAAATAAAAGAGGATACAAACAAATGGAAGAACATTCCATGCTCATGGGTTGGAAGAATCAATATCGTGAAAAAGGTCATACTGCCCAAGGTAATTTATAGATTCAATGCCATCCCCATCAAGCTACCAATGACTTTCTTCACAGAATTGGAAAAAACTACTTTAAAATTCATATGGAACCAAAAAAGAGCCCGCATTGCCAAGTCAATCCTAAGCCAAAAGAACAAAGCTGGAGGCATCACGCTACCTGACTTTAAACTATACTACAAGGCTACAGTAACCAAAACAGCATGGTACTGGTACCACAACAGAGACATAGATCAATGGAACAGAACAGAGCCCTCAGAAATGATGCCGCATATCTACAACTATCTGATCTTTGACAAACTTGACAAAAACAAGAAATGGGGAAAGGATTCCCTATTTAATAAATGGTGCTGGGAAAACTGGCTAGCCATATGTAGAAAGCTGAAACTGGATCCCTTCCTTACACCTTATACAAAAATTAATTCAAGATGGATTAAAGACTTATATGTTAGACCTAAAACCATTAAAATCCTACAAGAAAACCTAGGCAATACCATTCAGGACATAGGCGTGGGCAAGGACTTCATGTCTAAAACACCAAAAGCAATGGCAACAAAAGCCAAAATCGACAAATGGGATCTCATTAAACTAAAGAGCTTCTGCACAGCAAAAGAAACTACCATCAGAGTGAACAGGCAACCTACAGAATGGGAGAAAATTTTTGCAACCTACTCATCTGACAAAGGGCTAATATCCAGAATCTACAATGAACTCAAGCAAATTTACAAGAAAAAAAACAAACAACCCCATCAAAAAGTGGGCAAAGGACATGAACAGACACTTCTCAAAAGAAGACATTTATGCAGCCAAAAAACACATGAAGAAATGCTCCTCATCACTGGCCATCAGAGAAATGCAAATCAAAACCACAGTGAGATACCATCTCACACCAGTTAGAATGGCCATCATTAAAAAATCAGGAAACAACAGGTGCTGGAGAGGATGTGGAGAAATAGGAACACTTTTACACTGTTGGTGGGACTGTAAACTAGTTCAACCATTGTGGAAGTCAGTGTGGCGATTCCTCAGGGATCTAGAACTAGAAATACCATTTGACCCAGCCATCCCATTACTGGGTATATACCCAAAGGACTATAAATCATGCTGCTATAAAGACACATGCACACGTATGTTTATTGCGGCACTATTCACAATAGCAAAGAGTTGGAACCAACCCAAATGTCCAACAACGATAGACTGGATTAAGAAAATGTGGCACATGTACACCATGGAATACTATGCAGCCATAAAAAATGATGAGTTCGTGTCCTTTGTAGGGACATGGATGAAACTGGAAAACATCATTCTCAGTAAACTATCGCAAGGACAAAAAACCAAACACCGCATGTTCTCACTCATAGGTGGGAATTGAACAATGAGAACTCATGGACACAGGAAGGGGAACATCACACTCCGGGGACTGTTGTGGGGTGGGGGGAGGGGGGAGGGACAGCATTAGGAGATACACCTAATGCTAAATGACGAGTTAATGGGTGCAGGAAATCAACATGGCACATGGATACATACGTAACAAACCTGCACATTGTGCACATGTACCCTAAAACCCTAAAGTATAAAAAAAAAAATTATAAAATAAAAAAAATAAATGATCTAATATTAATTTCATTAAAATGCCCTTATCAATTCAAAAAAAAAAAAAAAAAGCAAAAAAAAGCCAGCCAAAACCAAGATGGCAACAAAAGCGACCTCTTGTTGTCCTCACTGCTCATTTTACATGAATTATGATATATTAGCATACTAAAGGAAATTCCCACCAGCACCATGACGATTTACAAGTGCCATGTCAACATCCAGAAGTGACCCTATATGGTTTGAAATGGAGATAAACCCTCAGTTCTGCGAATTCCCTACTTCTTTCCTAAAAGACTCATGAATAATCCACCCCCTGTTTAGCATATGATCAAGACATAACAATAAAAATAGCCAAGCAGCAGTCCTCAGGCTGCTCTGCCTGTGGAGTAGCCACCCTTTTATTTCTTTACTTTCTTAATAAACTTGCTTTTACTTTACTCTGTTGGCTGGTTCATTAATTCCTTCCTGCATGAAGCCAAGAATCCCCGTGGCCTCTCAGGCTGAACCCCAGTTTTGAGGTGCGTGTGTCCTGTGACAGATAGGGAATCCAAAAAGCCAGAGCAGGGTCAAGTGGAATGGGTCTACTCATGTGGGAAGAGGTGGAAGGGCACTGTGAGTTCTTTCTAGGGATTTGCTGAAAACCAAACTTAGTGAAGATGAAATTCGGTTGTGAAATCCAAGCCAGAGTTGGAGTTCGACGTAGAGGAACAAATGGAAATTGGAAGTCATAAAATGGGTCAAAAGTCTTTTTTTTTTTTTTTGAGATGGAATCTTGCTCTGTCACCAGGCTGGAGTGAAGTGGCGCGATCTCGGCTCACTGCAACTTCAGCCTCCCGGGTTCAAGCAATTCTCCTGCCTCAGCCTCCTGAGCAGCTGCGACTACAGGCGCGTGCCACCATGCCCAGCTAATTTTTGTATTTTTAGTAGAGACAGGGTTTCACTGTGTTGGCCAGGGTGGCCTCGATCTCTGGGTCAAAAGTCTTATGGACTCTTAAAAGATTAAAGAGACAATGGGGATGGAGAAGCCAAAAGGGGTGTGAAGTTGTAGGCAATTTCAGCCAAAAGTTTTGAAGTGTGAATTGGTTACAGACTGGGCATGTATGGAACTGACACACTGGAGTATTTCAGACATGCACAGTAACACTGGAGTTGGCAAAAATTAAAACTTATTTAGTTTCACTCTGCTGGATACTGTCTTAAGCTTTTCATGGATTCTTTCATTTAATCTTTACGACATTCACAGGTGCTACTATTATTCCCATTTTCAAGTGAGAACACCAAAGCGTAGAGATGAGTGGCCAAGTGACCTTCCTAAGGTGACACAGTGGTCAGCTGTGGAGCTGATTCAAATCCAGGCCATCTGGCACCTGGCTTCTGCTCCACTGTGCTCTCTGCTCTGCGGAGTTTCTTATTTTGTGAATGGAGTGTGGGTAAAAAATACATAATTCTTCTTTTAATTTGTATTTCTTTGGTTTCCAGTCTTGTTTAATATTTGAGTAAGACATTTTTAACATAAGTTTGGGACATGGATGATGGAATCATTTACACATTTGAAAAATGTACCCACAGACAAGTAAGTGAACATATTCTATATAATATATTGATATTGAGACTATGTGAAACTGAGTAAAGACATTCAATTAAAAATTATTATTATTATTATTATTATTTTAGATACAGGGTCTTGCTCTGTCACTCAGGCCAGGGTGCAGTGACACAGTCATAGCTCACTGCAGCCTCAAACTCTGAGGCTCAGGTTATCCTTCTGCTTCAGACTTCTGAGTAGCTGGGACTACAGGTGCACACCACAATGCCTAGTGAATTTAAAAGTTTTATTTGGAGAGATGGGGTCTCACTATGTTGCCCAGGCTGGTCTTGATTTCAAGGCCTCAGGTGATCCTCCTGCCTCAGCCTCCCGAAGTGTTGGGATTACAGGTGTGAGCCACTGTGCCTGGTCTCAATTTTCAAATTCAAGAATGTTTGCCTGACACTGATACTGCCTAGATTATGGCTATATATTTATTGTAAATATTCCATCTTTGAAATAAAGGGGAACACAGTGATGGCTTATTATTTCAATGCGTCAGGGGCCATATCTCATTGTGCCCGGAACCAGATCTCTTCAAATGTAATCATTATAGTTAAAAAATTGTCTTTGGGGTAGAGTGAGCTAGGAATGAAATCAGGTTCTTCTAGAGGAAGGTTGTGGATATTCTGGGAAGAAATGCCACACCCAACCTCCTGGGTTGTCGTGTTCCTAGTCCTGTTTCCCAGTAGAAGTTCTGAGGAAGATGCTTCAGTGGCATGGAGAATCTTTGGTTTTGAAATGGCTTATACATTTATTTTTTCTTTTTAATCAAAAGCCTTTCTTTATGTAACATTGTGATTAGGTTAACGCTGAAAGGACTTCTGGTTTCGGCTTCTATATGTGAAGAACTTGGAAGTTGTCACTTCCATTTTAACAACCATAAAAAGCTAGTCAAATTGCCGCATAGTATTCCATGGTGTATATGTGCCACATTTTCTTAATCCAGTCTATCGTTGTTGGACATTTGGGTTGGTTCCAACTCTTTGCTATTGTGAATAGTGCCGCAATAAACATACGTGTGCATGTGTCTTTATAGCAGCATGATTTATAGTCCTTTGGGTATATACCCAGTAATGGGATGGCTGGGTCAAATGGTATTTCTAGTTCTAGATCCCTGAGGAATCGCCACACTGACTTCCACAATGGTTGAACTAGTTTACAGTCCCACCAACAGTGTAAAAGTGTTCCTATTTCTCCACATCCTCTCCAGCACCTGTTGTTTCCTGATTTTTTAATGATGGCCATTCTAACTGGTGTGAGATGGTATCTCACTGTGGTTTTGATTTGCATTTCTCTGATGGCCAGTGATGAGGAGCATTTCTTCATGTGTTTTTTGGCTGCATAAATGTCTTCTTTTGAGAAGTGTCTGTTCATGTCCTCTGCCCACTTTTTGATGGGGTTGTTTGTTTTTTTCTTGTAAATTTGTTTGAGTTCATTGTAGATTCTGGATATTAGCCCTTTGTCAGATGAGTAGGTTGCAAAAATTTTCTCCCATTGTGTAGAAAAAATGATGAGTTCGTGTCCTTTGTAGGGACATGGATGAAACTGGAAAACATCATTCTCAGTAAACTATCGCAAGGACAAAAAACCAAACACCGCATGTTCTCACTCATAGGTGGGAATTGAACAATGAGAACTCATGGACACAGGAAGGGGAACATCACGCTCTGGGGACTGTTGTGGGGTGGGGGGAGGAGGGAGGGACAGCATTAGGAGATACACCTAATGCTAAATGACGAGTTAATGGGTGCAGGAAATCAACATGGCACATGGATACATATGTAACAAACCTGCACATTGTGCACATGTACCCTAAAACCCTAAAGTATAATAAAAAAAAAAAAAAGTAAAAAAAAAAAAAATGAAAAAAAAAAAAAAAAAAAGCTAGTCAAATTGAAAACTGATGACTTTTCTTGGACTTATTGTGGAATGAGGTTGCAGGGCAAACCACCACCCTGAAATCTGGGGAGACAGGCCCCTCCAGAGAGACACAGTTAACAGCTACCTACCTAAGATGGAAGCTTCTGGAGTCATAAACTATAGCACTTTGGTGTTATGTTGGGAAATTGCTGGAGGTTGACTATGGATTAGCTTGAAGGTGAGTAACTCCTGGGGAGTGCAGTCTTAGGGCGACTTCCACAATTCCATGGATTTTTAGCTCCAAGAACCTTACCAGGTTCTCATGATGAATATCAGAAAAATCTTTTTGTAACTCTGGCAAGGAGAGAGTAATCATTGTGAAATATGCCCATAGTCTTCATAACGAATACCTACTTTCCAGGGATAAAAATTTTACCAGGGCTTTGTTGCACCCAGAAGAGACAGATTCTTTTTCTCCAACCCTCTCTAGCCTTCCTGTCTCACCAGACAGGGGAAAAACATAGACAACAGATGTCAGAACTTCAAGAAAATAGACTATAAATTACACAGCCAAGGAAGGCAGGGAGAAAAAAGCTATATTGTGATGAAACACTAGTGAAGGTCACAGCACTGAGTCACAGGTCCACTAAAATATTGAGATTTAATCAGATTATAGAACACTCCTTCTTCCATTCATCTTACCACCACACCAACAGGGCTCCAGTGTAATAACAGCAGATTACAGCCAAAAAACTGCAAGGTATATACTCTATCTAAGGAGGAGTACTTAGGGAAGCCTAAAGTCAAGAGGGGAGACACCAATAAAGACACTTGGGGGAATTTGAAGCCTCTGGCATAGCTGCAGCAAACATTAAAGATAGCCTAACTCCTACCCAGATGACCACAAATCTTCACACTAAAAACTCATTTAACCCTTATTACCTGATACAACACATCTGAGCTTTGACATAAAATTACAAGGCATACTAAAAGGCAAGAAAAACTTCTAAAGATAAAATACTACCATCAGAATCAGATTCAAATAGGACACAAATTTTGGAATTATCAGGCTGGAAATTTAAAATAATTATAATTAATGCACTAAGGGTTCTGATGTAAAATGAGCTAAGGGCTCTAGATAACACGCAAGAACAGATGAGTAATATACACAGAGTTGGAGACTCTAAGAAAGAATAAAAAGGAAATACCAGAAATAAAAACAACTGTAACAGAATGAAGAATGCCTCTGATGGGCTCTCAATCAGATTGGATACAGCCAAAAAGTCAGCGAGCCTGAGGTTTGTCCATAGGCACTTCCCAAACTGAGATGCAAAGAGGAAAAAAAAATAAAACACAACAAACAACAGAACAGAACAGTAAGAATTGAGGGACAATTTCATAAGGTGTAACTTATGTGTAATTTGAATATTGGAAGAATAAAGAGAACAGAACAGAAAAATATTTGAAGTAATAATGACTGAGAACTTTCCAAAATGAGTGACAGACTCCAAACCACAGATTCAGGAAGCTTAGGGAACACTAAACAGGTTAAATGACCAAAAACCACTTACCTCGGCGTATCATATTTTTATTGCAGATAACCAAAGATGAAGAGAAAGTCTCAAAGAAGCTGGGTAAGTAAAGCTGGAGGACCACTTACCACAGAAAAGCAAGGATAAGAATTACACCAAACTTCTTTTTTTTTGAGATGGAGTCTCATACTCTTGCCCAGGCTGGAGTGCAATGGCATGATCTTGGCTTACTGCAACCCCTGCCTCCTGGGTTCAAGTGATTCTCCTGCCTCAGCCTCCCGAGTAGCTGAGATTACAGGCACCTGCCACCATGCCTGGCTAATATTTGTATTTTTAGTAGAGATAGGGTTTCACTATGTTGGCCAGGCTGGTCTCGAACTCCTGATCTAGTGATCTGTCCACCTCAGCCTCCCAAAGTGCTGGGATTACAGACATGAGCCACTGCACCCGGCCATCAAACTTCTAATTAGAAATTATGCAAGTAAGAAGAGAATGGAATGAAATATTTGCAGTGTTGATTGAAAAATCTCACTAACCTAGAATTTTATTTTTATTTTTTTCCAAGCCAGACTGTATCCAGTTTTATTAAAGATACTTTCCACAAACAATCATGGTATTTCAGGCAGGACATGGGCAGACAGTTGTTAACAGTATACAACAACGTTCAAACTCCCTTATTCAATGGACTGCTGAAATCAAAAAACCACTATTAAACCCAATGAAGTCTTCATCTGATGCTCTGAACAGGGAAAGTTTAGAGTAAGGGTTGACATGTCACATATAGCATGTTGTTTAACAACTTTTCATGAGCCAACCCAGACTTTCAGGAAGTGAAATGAAAATGTCAGAAGTGATCTGAAGATCCACAATCTAGAAAGGGAACCATTGCTCTTTTGAGGGGTGCCATCTCACTGGTATCACTGGAAAGTCCAGATTGCCTGACACACTGGTAACCAATTGTTGGGGGTCAGGTCCCAACAGATGTCTGGGCTTCAGGGAGTTAAGTCTATGCTGAAAGGTGGAAAGGGAGAAGAGGACATAAAAATGAATTTGTTTTTCCCTCCCACAAGGCTTTTGTGCCAAGATGGCCATGTGTGTCAAAGTCAAGGAATCCTTCCTCCTGGGAGCCAAGAGGAAGTCTCTCAAAATTAGAAGGGAAGGGTGTTTTCCTCACATCAATCCAGCTTCGGAGACATTCTATGAGTGACATATACCTCTTCACCCAAAAACAATAATGAAGTGTTCTGTGTGCTAACAACATAGCTTAAAAAAAAAGTAAAACAAAATTCTGCATTTTTATAAAACTTGATAAAAATAGTATTTTAAACAGTACAGTCACCAGAAGTACACAGTTAAAAAAATGCACACACTTCACTTGGCATCTCCAACACCTTCAGCTTTCTGTGCCTAGTCTCTTTTGGCATCCCCATTTTCTTTTTTTTTTTAGACGGAGTCTCGCTCTATCACCCAGGCTGGAGTGCAGTGGCGCGATCTCGGCTCACTGCAAGCTCCGCCTCCCGGGTTCACGCCATTCTCCTGCCTCAGCCTCTCCGAGTAGCTGGGACTACAGGCGCCCGCCACCACGCCCGGCTAATTTTTTTGTATTTTTAGTAGAGACGTGGTTTCACTGTGGTCTCGATCTCCTGACCTCGTGATCCGCCCGCCTCGGCCTCCCAAAGTGCTGGGATTACAAGCGTGAGCCACCGCGCCTGGCCGGCATCCCCATTTTCTGCTGGGTTATTCCCCTCCTTTCCAGCATCAGCTTTTCTTTTCTTTTTTTTTTTGAGACAGAGTCTCGCTCTGTCGCCCAAGCTGGAGTGCAGTGGCGCCATCTCGGCTAACTGCAAACTCTGCCTTCTGGGTTCAAGTGATTCTCCTGCCTCAGCCTCCCGAGTTGCAGGGATTACAGGCATGCACCACCACGCCCAACTAATTTGTGTATTTTTCAGTAGAGGCGGAGTTTCATCATGTTGGCCAGGCTGGTCTCAAACTCCTGACCTCAAGTGATCTGCTGGCCTCGGCCTCCCAACATGCTGGGATTACAGGTGTAAGCCACTGCGGCTGGCTCCCTTTTTCCCTTTGGGTACCTTCTCTCCCTTCTTTGCAGGAGCATTTTTAGGCTTGGGCTCTGGCTTTGGAGGAGCAGGTTTGGTAGACAGCCTTACGGATCTTCTCTGTGGTTTGTCCTTCACCTTGGCTTTATCTCCTTTAGCATCCCCTTCAGCCTTTCTCTTGGGCATGGTGGCGGCGACAGCGGTGGGATGTAGGCACTGGGGCAGGATGCAGCAGGCTTTGGTCAGACCACTGGTTGTTCTCACTTCTTCTTCACACTGCCCCTAGAATTTTATATTCAGCAAAATTATTCTTCTAAAATGAAGAAGAAATAATTTCTCAGACCAATAAAAACTGAAAAGAAATTTTACCACCAGATATTCCTTGCAAGAAATGTTACAAGAAGTTTTTAGGCAGAAGGCAAATGATATAGGTGAGAAACTTGGATCTATATAAAGAAGGGAAGAGTGTTGGTAAAGGAATAAACAAAGGTAAAATAAAATTATTTTCTTATTCTTAATTGATCTAAAAGAGAACTGTTTGAAGTAATAATAGTAACAGTGTATTGGGTGATGATTAGCATACAGATAATTAAAATGAATGAATGCAATGTCACAAGGGACTAGAGAGAAATTGGGACCAGGTGCTTGTTATCAGGTGCCTGCCCTACACGTGAAGGATTATGATGTTATTTGAGAATAGATTTAGATTAGTTAAGAACACATATACAATATACTTTAGAGGTAGAAAATGTTTAAAGAAGTATAATGGGTACACTAGGAAGATAAAATTCAATCATATCAAATACTCAACACCAGAGAAGGAAGGAAGGAAAAGAAGGGCAAAAAAAGAAAGAACAGCTGGGTTGTGGTGGCATGCAGTTGTAGTCCCAGCTACTTAGGTGGCTGAGGTGGGAGAATCATTAGAGCCCAGGAGTTTGAGACTAGCCTGGGTTACACAGTGAGACACCATCACTTTTTTTTTTTTTTAAAAAAAAGAAAGAACAAATGCAACCAATAGATAACAGTGACAAACATGGTAGATATTTATCTAACTATATTAATAATCACCTTAAATATAGATGGTTTCAATAAACCAATAGGAAGACCAATTTTCAGACTAGAGAGTGAATTGAAAAAATAAGACTCAACTGTATGTTGTCTACAGGTATTCCACTTCAAATACAAAGACCCAGGTTAAAAGTCAAAGTAAAGATATGGAGATTAATATTGAAAGGTCTTTGTGAACATTTGCAAGAGGTGGGGGGACGTATATCAGAAGGCAGGTAAGTCCAGCCTGGATGATTTAACATTTTTGTGTAGCAGGGCAGGAATGCAGAGGTTAATTTGTTCTCACACTGATGACTGGAAACTGTCATTTCTTATAGTGGAAGTTTTTGCTGGTTTCAGTGTTGCTAGAGCACTGGCTCTCAAGATGGTCCGTGGGCCAGCAGCATTTGCACCACCTGAGAACTTGTTAGAATGCGGATTCTTGGGCTCCAACTCAGGCCTACTAAAGTGGAAGCTCTGGGGGTGGGGCTCACCATCTGTGTTTAATAAGCCTTCCAGGCGATTCTGATGCACACTCAGGTGTGAAAACCTCTGCTGTGGAGCGTGCTTATGTGAGTGTGGTCATGCACCACATTCTGGGCATTTTCAAGAATAGGTATTCATTCTCAGACATATGCTCCCTGCTACTGCTTCCTATGTAGGGATGCATTCATTTTCCTAGTCAAACTGGAACAATGTCATATTTGTCTGAAAATCCCTTAAACTTTGCTTCCCAAGGGTCGGTTCAAGACGAGCAGCATCTGTATCTCCTGCGGGCTTGTAAAGAAGGCAGACTCGTGGGCCCATCCCAGATCTACTTAAGCAGAATCTTCATTTTAACATGATCCTCTAAGTTTATTGTAATCTAATTAAGCAATTAGGCAGTGAAAATGCTCATTAAGAAGAATAAGCATTGAAAATTGAGTAAAGAAAATAAAACAACCACATTTATTGTCATAAAAGGGGTTCTGGACTGGGGTTTAGGACCACTGGGGCAAAGCTGGAGGGTCTAAGATGCCTCCTGAAAAAGAATGCCAAAGCAAGTTTCCTTATAAAAAGACAAAGAAGTCTTCAACCAGCCAGAGCCAAGAGGATGTGATTGAGAGGGCTTTGAAGTGTTTGTCACTCCATTGTGTCTGAGTCTTTCTAAAAATTATTTTATTTCTAAAAATTTTATTATTATTATTTCAGAGCAGAGTCTCACTCTGTCACCTAGGCTGGAGTGCATTGGTGTGATCATAGCTCACTGCAGCCTCAAATTCCTGGGCTCAACTAAGCCTCCTGCCTCAGCCTCCTGAGAAGTTGGGACTATGGGTGTGCACCACCACACGTGGCCAATTTTTCTGTAGAAACAGCGTCTCACTATGTTGCCTAAGCTAATCTTGAACTCTTGGCCTCAAGCAATCCTCCTGCCTTGGCCTCCCCAAGTGTTGGGACACAGGCATGAGCCACTTTGCCTTGACTGTGTCCCATTCTTTACTCCTTGGATTTCATACACTAATGAGTGTCCCTTGGAGAAGGGGCGTGCAGTAGATAAAACCTGGCAAGGCTGTTTCTCTAAGACATGAGGGCATCAATCATACAGCTTTGACACTTCTGCAACAGGGCATAAGATGAAGGAAGGGAGACTGCTGTGCAGTGTTGATATCTTGGGGGTCCCAGGTTTCAGTTGTAGTAGGAGAGGGCCACATCCTGGCAACATCTGGCAGGGAATAGAGAAACAATAGCAGCACTCAGATGAAGCTGACATGTTCATAAATACACCTGAGATATACCTGGGGACTCCAAAAAACACTTAAAGGGCCCTTCAGGGGCATGACCCAATGAAAAACGAGTCATTTCTGCTAATCTCACCACATGAGCTCCCATAGGCTATGATGGGCTGGACAAAGTCCTATTCACTTTCAAAAACAGTTTTGTGCCTCTCTCATTTGGATCATTCCTTCTACTAGCTCTTTGTTTAGCCTGCAGAAGCATTTAGAACCCACACAAGAAAAAGCCTAGGGAGCAATATTATGTAGGAGAGTTTCCTTTGTACCATGGTTTGATCTGTTTGTCTGCTTGATGTTCTTTATTTTGGGAAATGAGTGGCCTTAACATCCCCTTGAAATAGATAATGCAGGTCAGCATATTTGTTAAGTTTTTTTGTACTTTCCAGGCCTTGTCCTCCTTGAATAATACAGTCTGAAATCAGTTGAAATCCAAACTACCATATTCTCAGCTTTTATCTCATACCTTACAAGTTTCCCCCTAAGAATGCTGTGTTTGCTTTCCAGAACTTTGGTTGCATATTTTATTTCCTCTTTGGAAAGATCCAGGTAAAGTTTAAATTACAGTTAATTGATAGAGGCCAAGGAGGCAGATAGAAAAATTTAATTAGTTTCCAAGCAAAGTAATGTGTATTAATCTGACTTTCCACACTAGAGACTGCATATCTTAAGGTGCACACAAAATGTTCTGTTTAAACATCCAGGTTTTGAGTCATTTTCCTAGCTTATTTTCTGTCTAGACAGAGAAGAGAATAAAATCCCTTTTTAAATTATAAAATTGTTCTGTGATTAGCTATCATGTCTGTCTCCTGAGGCATGCACGGAACTTCACAAATAGTTAACACCTGTTAACGCTTGATTATTCAGAGAGCAGATACTGTTGGTGTCCCCTGCTACAGGCCCTCAGTCCTCCTCTGCTTTTGGCTGTAGTG
This sequence comes from Symphalangus syndactylus, assembly GCF_028878055.3. NCBI lineage: Eukaryota > Metazoa > Chordata > Mammalia > Primates > Hylobatidae > Symphalangus > Symphalangus syndactylus. The sequence goes on from NC_072426.2 coordinate 89,859,267, forward strand.
TGGTGGGAGCTTTCAGGCAGACCACCTTCCACAACAAGCACTCATGGATCTCAGCTCTTTCTGCCTTAAGTATTTATTCAGTGTCCAAGGAGCTCACTCAGCCCACATGCTCTAGCCTGGAAGTGTCAGGGAGTTGAGGCCTCCACCATAATCAACAACCACTGGGGCAGGTGTCCATGGATAAAGGCCCTATCCCCAGCCCTCACCCTCTCAGCCTTGGACCAATGATTTTTTTTTCGAGACAAGGTCTTGCAATGTCACCCAGGCTGGAGTGCTGTGGTACAATTTCAGCTCACCTATGCTTCCCAGGCTCAGGTGATCCTACCACCTCACCCTCCTGAGTAGCTGGGACTACAGGTGTGTGCCACCATGCCTGGCTAAATTTGTAGAGACAGAGTTTCTTCATGTTCATGTTGCCCAGGCTGGTCTTCAACTCCTGGGCTCAAGCAATCTGCCTGCCTCGGCCTCTGAAAGTGCTGGGAATACAGAAGTCAGCCACCACACCCAGGCCCTGGGCCAATGATTCTAAGCTGCATTTCTGCCTGGCTCCCCTAACAGGACTGAACCTAATCTCTCATGACAGTCACCGGCTAATCAAGCACCCTTCGTTGGTTCTCCCTCCTTCCCTATCTCACTCCTCTCTTTTTTCTCTCCCTGGCTTCCTGGGATCACATCTCAAATAAACCACCTGACCCATGTGTATGGTAGACACATGTGCATGGTAGATGCATCTGAGAGGGATAACTTAAGTATACCCTGAGAATGGCAGACACACCTGAATGTGTGTTGGGAGTTCCAAGTGTGGCCAACCCAGCCATTAATTCCTTATCTATGAGGAACATCTGAGCTGCTGGCCCACCCCCTCCTGAGGAACGGGGGCCATACAGGGGATCCAGGCCCTTTGTTTTTGGTTAAATGAATGTTGCCAGGTGGAGGTTGTTAGGGGGAAGAGTGTTAAGTGAAAATTCTATATAAACTGCTCACTTTCCACAGGTAGCAGCCACTCTCCCGTCCAGCCTGCGGTTCCTGGGTTGCCCTGTGTGTAAGTTCCTCTCAAACCCTGTGTCTCTTTTGCTGGCTTTTGATCTCTTCAGCCTCTCAAACTTGGTGCTGCCCCTAGTGGAGTTAGCATGGGTCTGGCATAACACCATGTCCTTGACTCAGGTTCCACTTCTGGGGAACTTAAATGAAGAGCTGACTAATTTGCAGGACTATATAGGCATCTCTAACATAAGCTTATGTTTGATTGGTACTTGCCCATAACTATTTATTATCCAAGCACTACCTTTGAGAGCCCACCATGTGCTAGGCAAGAACTTTAGGACTGAACAAAACAATCCCTGCCCTAATGAACCTTCCACATACCTCTTGTATCTCAAAATAACCATATGAGTTAGATGTTTTTTACCCCAATTTCATATATAACTAACGCGATTGAAGATTTCTGGCTCTTTGGGAATATAAACATAAAACAATTTTGTTTTTCCAAACACTGCTACATTTTCTCTGTGCTAAGAGTGTCTTCAGATTTCTACCCAGTGTTATGTTTCCAGCCACTTTTAGTGATGAAACAATCTCATTCCAGTTTTGTGACTCACTCCCATGCATTTTAAAACTCTAGCCTCATGATCAGTTCTGGTTTCCTCCTCGTAGTCTTGGCTGCACATTGGTAACATCTGCAGAGCTTTACAAGTCCTGACACTTGAGCCCTCCTGCCAGAGATTCTGGGGTTTAAGCCTCCAGGTGACTCTAATGTGATCCAAGATTGAGAGCCCTGCTCAAGGGGTCTGGAGGAGCCAGTGGGGAAGAGACGGCTTTCACTTGTCTTCCTCCCACTCTGTTCCTCTGGTCGCTTCCCTAATACTGGAGCTCATTTCTCACCTTGACACTGGTCATCACCATTGGTTTTGCCTGTTGTTCTCTGACTCAGAGGGGATGGGCAGTGTCCAACAGGCCCACTGATGTCTAGCAGTGCCTCTGGGAGGGCGCTTGTCTGACTTTCCTGCCCCTTGAGCTAACCTAAAGCTAAACTGTGGCTTCCAGTTTTATCCAACATCCCTGAGAGCTCTAAGCTCAATCAGTCTCCATAGCCTAAACCTGGGGTTTGTGGACATGGCCAAGCCTATTCTCTGTATCTCTTGGGGCTCAAACTGTAGAGGCCATTCCCAGAACATTTTTCTGCCTTTTTATCCTACTAGCAGTCCCAGTGTTCAGGAAGACACCAAGGTCAGTGATGTAAATCTCCTCCTTGTGGGCTCCTTCACCTTGCGGGCGTTGTGGAGAACTCTCCTGGGGCCTCCCTCTCTTCCAGATTGGCTAAGGAAAAGTATATCTGTCACCATAAGCATTCTTTTGCTCCTTTCCCCACTTGGAGGCCTTGTTCTCCCTCCCTCACCTGGGCACATGAGAGGGGGTGTTGATGACTGTGGAAGTGCAGTTCTAGCTGAAATGACCCCTCTCAGCAAAACTTGAATTGGTTACTGCTGGTGAGTTTTGAACAAAGACACTTGTTTTCTTTGGATCTTAGCCAACTGGGCTTTGGTTGCCAGTTCCAGGAAAATAATGTCCCACAGGGCCCCTCATTCCATCCTGTTACATCCCGGTGAGGTGCAGCAAGCAGAACTGACAGATCCAAGGTTACTGTCAAGGTCAACAGCTCTATTAGCAGACCTGAACCCTGAGCCCAGTTTCTTTCCCCTTTGTTCTCCAACTGGGGTGTGGAGATCCCAGGGCCAAGTGGGACAAAGGTGAAGCTAATGTTCCTTCTTGAAATATCAATTTTTGAGGGAAAGTAATTGTTTTTATATTTAAACAAATATGAGTTTTATAAAATAGGATGTAACATTTTGATCACTTTGAACAAAGAAATCTTAAGGAATTTTCTGCTGTGGCAGCTTCTCTGAACTCTACCATCTGTGTGGGTGATCTGGTGGGGGAAGTAAGACTTGATCCTATTTACTCTCCTCTACAACTACAATGAGAAAGTTTTAGAAACGATACTTTGTAGCATAGTGTTTAGCAGCTGCTGCAGTGCTGGGAAATGCCAGTTCACATGGCCTTCATTTCTTGGGAGCACTTTAAAAAACTCCACTATGAAACGAGTGTGTGTATATGTGTGTGTGTGTGTGTGTGTGTGTGTGTGGTGGTTTGTGGTTGTGGCAAACAACTTAGCTGATAGAGATAAGATTGAACAGAAGGGATTCTAAAGCCTTCAGGTCCAGAAATATTCCCTTACAGTGAAGTTTTCTTTTGAGGAGTTCCTGATATCAACTCATACCAAATACAATGTATATGTCATTTATACCTTTATAACTTGGAGAGAGGAGAGGGCAGACATGATAATCATGAACTCATTTATAATCAGCTTAAAAATACATTATCTAGGCTGGGCGTGGTGGCTCATGCCTGTAATCCCAGCACTTTGGGAGGCCAAGGTGGGAGGAACACTTGAGGTCAGGAGTTCGAGACCAGCCAGGCCAACATGGTGAAACCTCATCTCTACTAAAAATATAAAACTTAGCCAAGCATGGTGGCAAAAGGCTGAGGCAAGAGAATTGCTTGAATCGAGGAAGCAGAGGTTGCAGTGAGCCGAGATTGTGCCACTGCACTCCAGCCTGGGCGACAGTGAGACTCTGTCTCAAACAAACAAACAAAACCAACACACACAAAAAAACCAACATTATCTTTTAGGGGTGGTAGCAGATTTTCCTGTTTGTTTTACTTTGCCTAGGCTGGGAATGGCAAATATCTTTTAATTTTCTGGTCAGCTGTGTTAGGCAGTCTTTGCCTGGAGAGCTGTGTTGAGAAATTCTGAGGACATAAATAGCAATAACAAGAAGGTAATTAGTGTTAGATTAATTACCAAAGTCAGCAGGAAGGGAGGGGAGAACAGCTGTACTTCTAAAACTTATTTGCCAAACCTGTCCAGTATTTTAAATTTAAAAGCATTTATTTATTTTTATTTTTTGATACATTTTATTTGTACATATTTATGGGGTACATGTGATATTTTGTTACATGCATAGAATGTGTAATGATCAAGTCAGAATATTTGGGTGATATACATCACCTGAGTATTGATCATTTCTGTGTTGGGTACATTTCACGACCTCTTTTCTAGCTATTTTGAAATATACAATACATTACTGTTAACTATGGTCACCTAACTCTGTTGTCAAACATTAGAACTTGTTCCTTCTATCTAACTATATTCTTATACTCATTGACCAACCTCTCTTCATCCCCTCTTCCCATCCACGTACACCTCCCAGCCTTTGGTATCTATAATTTCACTCCCTACCTCTGTGAGATCAACTTTTTTTTAGCTCTTATGTATGAGTGAGAACATGGGGTATTTGTCTTTCTGTGCCTGGTTTCGTTTAACATAATGACCTCCAGTCATTTTGCAAATGATGTTATTTCATTCTTTTTTATGGATGAAGAACATTCCATCATGTATATATACCACATTTTCTTTATCCATTCATCTGTTGATGGACACCTAGGTTGATTGCATACATTGGCTATTGTGAATACTGCTGCAATAGACATGGTGAAAGGGGCCGGGCGGAGACCAAACTATACCGGTCGTGGTCAAGAGATCTTTATTGGAGGTATCAAGCGGAGAAGGAAGAGAAGAGAGAGAGGGCTCCTGGTGTGCTGGGTTTTATATCCCTTGGGCTTACATGGATTGGGCTAGGGGCAGGCCCAAGGGCAGGCGGGAGATGCTTCTTTCTGATTGGCCCTCCTTTGGCAGGTTCAGACAGTGCCCAGTCAAGGAGGGGAGAAGAACCTGGAACCGGCCCCATCTTAAGGTATGGTGCCATTTTAAGGTACCCCATGTTACCTAACATTCCTCCCTTTTTGTTTTCTTAAATGGGGGAAAATGGGCGTCGTGGTTCATCTGGCTGCTTCCTGCTGAGTGAGGGCGCTGTGGGGAGGGGGCACAGGGAGAACTGTCAGGGTTGTGCATGGGGTACAGTATGAGGCCAAGCAATAGGGTGCTATACATGAAGACTTCATTAGACGTGAAGTCCATGAATGTTCCTTGTCCTCCAGTGCCGTGAGCCAGTTGAGGGGCAGGGAAGGGTTAGCGATGAGCCAGCGATGAGCCAGCTGTCTGAGCGAAGGGTGTTTAAGAATCAGTAGAATTGGCTTGCTGTAGCCATCTGGGGTACTAGGGGTAGAGTTTGGTCTGCCCGAAGAGAAAAGAAGATGGTAGTTAATTTAGGGTGCGAGGGCAGGCCTACCCCCTCCCCCCGAATCCTGGGTATCTGTTGCCAGTCGTTGGCCATTTAAGAGGTCAGCAGGGTGTGAGACTGTCTCTGGAGTCTGCTGTGTCTTCACAAGTCGCTAGGAGCTGGTAGTTTCTGAGGAGAAAGCTGGTTAAAGGTTTGGTTAGAGATGGACTCAGTTTTGAGGGAAGGGGAAATAGTTTATGGTTTGAGCTGGATATGCCCAGGCATTGCTGGGATATATGTCTCCTGTAACTGACTGGCCCCAGACCGGGTCGGTGGGGTTGTCAATGTGTATGGCTCGGGAGGAGGCGTTGTTTTTAGCGGTATAATATAGGAAGGGGGTGTATTTGTTGATGTGGGAGCCAGACGGCGAAGTGTAACATGTGGAAGAGAGGGTCCCAGCCGTTTTCTATCATAGTGAGAATAGAGCTGGGAAGAGGGCCTGCTGGCAGAGGAAAGTGTAAAGATGTGAGAGGCAGAAAGCCAGAGAAGAGGACTTAGGAGATGCATGAGAGCGGGGCATAAGCAGTTTGGTTCTTCGTCTGGTCCGGGTTGGTAGCTGGTTTCAACCGGTTGAGCGGCGACCGGAAGATGAGGTGGAGGGTTGTGGTATGGGGGGGGTTCGTCGGCCTGATCAAAGTCGGGAGCGGAAGGAGAGGTTGGTAGCTTGAGAGCAGTGATAAGCTGTTGCAGCTTGCAGGGGAGGCAGAGGTTGGGTTTGTCCCATAGAAGAAAGAAGCCATGAATGTAGGGGATCTCTGCCCATTTTCCTGTTCGCTCACAATAGTTGTAGAGATCCCGGAGAAGGTTGGGATCAAAGGACCCATAAGTGGGCCATCTGTTTTGGTTGTCTAGGGGGTAGGTGGGCCAGTCTTGAGGCATGTACATTTGAGATCAGCAGCCAAACCAAGGGCTGATAAGTTATTTAAAAGGCATTGTAAGGGAGAGTCGGCTGGCAGGGATGCAGAGGCTCCCATTATGAGAAGAGGGGGTTTACGAAAATATATGGCAAAGGGCTGGGCAGGGCGTCCCCTACCAGCCGATGACCATGCTGTGAGTCAGACCCTTTGAGTCGGTCATCACCGAAATGAAAGGACTGAGGGCCACTAGGAGGCCGAGGGCCGTGGGCCACCTGGTACCAGGATTTTCGGAGCGAGAAAGGGGAAGGGGCCCAGGCCTGGTGAGTGAGGAGGAAAAGGAGGGAACCCTGCTCCCTGGAGGCCGAGTCTAAAATAGGATTTACGGCAGCCATGTGGGCGGCTGAGGTGGGAGCCAGTCGACTGGTGTCGGACACCGGAAGGGGAGACTTACTGAGATGAGGCCGGTGTTGGGCATAGAGGTCGGCGAACAGGAAAATGAGCAAAGATCAGCCAGGGTCTGGACTGAGCCCGAAAGGGATCGGGGTCCCACCGAGGGGGGTAGGGAGTCCCGATCCGAGTCACGGCACCAATGAGAGGGGCCGGGCGGAGACCAAACTACACCGGTCGCGGTCAAGAGATCTTTATTGGAGGTATTGAGTGGAGAAGGAAGAAAAGAGAGAGAGGGCTGCTGGTGTGCTGGGTTTTATATCCCTTGGGCTTACATGGATTGGGCTAGGGGCGGGCCCAAGGGAAGGCGGGAGATGCTTCTTTCTGATTGGCCCTCCTTTGGTGGGTTCAGACAGTGCCTGGTCAAGGAGGGGAGAAGAACCCGGAACCGGCCCCATCTTAAGGTATGGTGCCATTTTAAGGTACCCCATGTTACCTAACACACGGGACTGCAGGTAACCCTTTGATATATTTCTTTTTCTTTGGATAAATACCCAGTCATGGGATTGCAGGATCGTATGATAGTTCTATTTTTAGTTTTTTGAGAAATCTCCTTACTGTTTTCTATGGAGGTTGTACTAATCTACATTCCCGCTAATAGTGTATGAACTCCCTTTCCCCATATCTTTGTCAACATTTGTTATTTTTGTGTTTTTAATAATAGTCATCCTAATTGGGATAAAATGATATCTCATTGTGATTCTGATTTGCATTTCCCTGATGATTAGTTATGTTGAGCATATTTTCATATACCTGCTGGCCATTTGTATGTCTTTTGAGAAATGTCTATTCATGTCCTCCTCCGGTTTTTATTGGGATTTAAAAAAATTACTGTTGTTTGAGTGCCTTGTATATTCTGGCTATTAGTTTCCTCTCAGATGAGTAGTTTGCAAATATGTTTTTCCCATTCAATAAGTTGTCTTTTCATGGATTGTTTCATTTGCTGTGCAGGAGCTTGTAGTTTAATATAGTCCCATTTGCTGATTTTTGTCTTTGTTGCCATGCTTTTGAGGTCTTAGCCATAAAATCTTTGCCTAGACCAATGTCCTGAGGAGTTTCCCTATGCTTGCTTCTAGCAGTTTCAGGTCTTATGTTTAAGTCTTTAATCCACCTTGAGTTGATTTTTGTATATGGTGAGAGATATTCGTTCAGTTTTATGCTGCATATGGTTATTCAGTTTTCCCAGAACCATTTATTGAAGAATGTGTCATTTCCCCACTGACACACTCTTGACAGATGTTCTTGACAGCTTTGTTGAAGATCATTTGGCTGTAAATATGTGAGTGTATTTCAGAGTTCTCTGTTCTGTTCCGTTGGTCTATGTGTCTATTTTTATACCAATATCATGCTGTTCTAGTTACTATAGCCTTATATATTTTAAGTCAGGTAGTGTGATACCCCCAGTTTTGTTCTTTTTGCCTAGGATTACCTTGGCTATTTGGGCTCTTTTTGGTTCCATACAAATTTTAGGATTTTTCAAAAAAAAATTGCTGTGAACAATGACATTGGTATTTTGATAGGGATTGCTTTGAATCTGTAGATTGCTTTTGGTAGTATTTGGCCCAGTTTTGTTTGTTTTTGTTTTTATTTTATTTATTTATTTATTTATTTTTTTTTGAGATGGAGTCTCACTCTGTCGCCCAGGCTGGAGTGCAGTGGTGCGATCTTGGCTCACTGCAAGCTCCGCTTCCCGGGTTCATGCCATTCTCCTGCCTCAGCCTCCCGAGTAGCTGGGACTATAGGAGTCCACCGCCACGCCTGGCTAATTTTTTGTAATTTTAGTAGAGACAGGGTTTCACCATGCTAGCCAAGATGGTCGCGATCTCCTGACCTCGTGATCTGCCCGCCTCGACCTCCCAAAGTGCTGGGATTACAGGCGCGAGCCACTGTGACCGGCTGGTATTTGGCCCAATTTTATGTTGACTAGTTACGCTCACCAGAGGAGACAACCTGGAAGTCTTCCAGATATTTTATTTTGCTTAGGTTTTGCCATTCAGGTTCTTGGTTGCAAATTATAGGAACTTATAAAACAAAAATGTAAGGATAATGGGTACTTCACTGAATCTGCAAAGACTAGAAAATCCAGCTCAGAAAATGGGGAGCAACTGAGGGGAAGCTGGGTACAGCCATGGGCAGATGCAGGCAGAAGTTGCTTCCTTCCTTCTCCAGTACTCCCAGGGGCACCACTGCCTCCAAACATACCACTGCCCTGAGATGCTCCCTGCCTGTGCTCTTGGCCTTTTTTTTTTTTTTTTTTTTTTTTTTTTTGGAGACGGGGTTTCACTCCCTCATTCCTGTCACCCAGGCTGTAGTGCAGTAGCATGCTCTTGGCTCACTACAACCTCTGCCTCCTGGGCTCAAGCCATCCTCCTGCCTCAGTCTCCCAAGTAATGGGAACTACAGGTGTGCACCACCATGCCCCGCTAATTTTTGTATTTTTAGCAGAGATGGGGTTTTGCCTTATTGCCCAGGCTGGTCTCAAACTCCTGACTTCAAGTGATCTGCCCGCCTTGGCTTCACAAACTGCTGGTATTACAGGCACGAGCCACTGTGCCTGGCCCTCTTGAACTTTTAAAAGTTTCAGCTTCTTATGAAAATGTTTAAACATATACAATAGCAGAATAAAATGAAACTCCACGTATCCTGTGTTAGTCCATTTTGCATTGCTATAAAAGAATACCCAAGACTGGGTAATTTATAAAGAAAAGAAGTTTATTTGACTCATGGTTCTATAGTCTGTACAAACACGGCACCCACATCTGCTCAGCTTCTGGTGAGGCCCTCAGGAAGCTTTCAGTCTTGGTGGAGGGGACAGGGAGCTGGAGTGTCACATGACGAGAAAGGGAGCAAAAGAGTGAGGAGGAGGTACCAGGTCCTTTTTAACAACAGGTCTCGAGGCAACTAATAGAGCGAGAACTCACTCATTATTGTTGGGAGAGCACCAAACCATTCATGAGGGATCCACCCCCATAACCCAAACCCCTTCTGTTAAGCCCCCTCCTGCAACAATGAGGATCACCTTCAACATCAGATTTGGAGGGACAAACATCCAAACCAGATCATATCCATTCTCAGATTCCTTGTTAGAATTCTGCCAATCTTATTTAATTTATTCCCCACTGAAACATTGATTTTGTTTTTTGCTGGAGTTATTTTGAAGCAATCTCAGGCATCACATTAAGTTGCTTGTAGATTTTTGTGTATATATATATTATATATATATATATATATATATATATAATATATATAAATTTATTTTTTTACATTTATTTTTAAAAATGGAGTCAAGGTTTCCCTGTGTTGTGTAGGCTGCTCTCGAATTCCTAGCCTCAAGTGATCCTCCTGCCTTGGCCTCCCAAAGTGCTGTGAGCCACTGTGCCCAGCCTACATTTTTTTCTATCAGATAGGGACTTAAAAAAACATATGCATAGTACTGTTATCTCAACTTGAGATGCTGCCTTTTCTATACATTTCTGTTGGACTCTAGACATTAGTGAATCCTAATAATTTTTGTTTCTCTCCAGGCCTTTTTTTACTTCAAGGTTCATCATCACATATTTACACCTGAGTAGCCAGGGAATTGGGAGAGGAAATGTCTGCTCCTTTAGCATTCATGATGGGACATAGGGCTATGTCACCCAACTCTCTTGGAATTACTTTCAAATAAGAAGGGTATACACATTCTGGGCACACAAAATGGCAGATAAGGCATAATAGAGATTGCAGTGTGCTCGCAACTGTCAACTGAGTAGCCACTTGTCAAAACTGCCATTGATATTTTCTGATTGCTTTGGATTTATAGCCTAGCATTCTTCTATAACTTTGTAAAAATACTTTGATGATTATTAAGCTTTGATTTAAAGTGATATTGTTTCCACCTGGATGGAAGGCTATTTTCTTCTTGGGAAGTTTATTAGCAATTACATACGCAAATCTATGCATACTTTCTTTTGATATGTTCTCTTGGGAAAAATTACACTGAAAAATTATTAATGTACATGAAAACAACAGTTAAAATTCCCAGAGGATAGTTGAGGCATTGAATATCTTTACATATTTTAAAGCATTCACCAATATCACTTGAGGGTGGCAGGGTTGGAGAAAGAATATTAAAATAATAGTTTGCCCTGCTGAGATATTTTAAAAATTTGAGCAATTAATGTCTGTATATTATACCGGAAGAAGATTAAGGTTGTGGAGTACAGAATTTGCTGCAGTAAGGTGAAGATAACTTCAGGATCTTAGTTCTACCTGGTAGGATCCTTACTTAATGTAAATTTACAATGTTTCCTTGTGTAACGAGTGGGATGCATAATTTTTTCTTGCCTTCTTGTTTTGAATCAAATATTCATCACCATTTGCACTTTCTATTGTCTTGATTCTTTTTAATCTTCCTCCGGTCAGCAGACACCATGAATGATCATCACAATCTAATTTCTAACATCAGCCATCACTGGGTATGAAATGTATCAAAGTAAACTTAACAAATATCTTTTGATTAGCATTGATTATTGATCTATCCACTATGGAAGTGGAAGGCAATGCAAGGTACTCCATCCTCAAGGGGAACAGGAAGGTGAGATGCAAGATAAAGGAATCAGAAAGGAGCTAAAGTAGAAAGCTCTTAGTTTACAGAGGAGAAAGATTATGATTACTTTTCCTGGAGACATTAAGACAGCTTTCTAAGGTAGGTGGCATTTTTTTTTTTTTTTTTTTTTTGAGACAGAGTTTCACTCTGTTGCCCAGGCTGGAGTGCAGCGGTGCAATCTCAGCTCAGTGCAACCTCCGCCTCCTGGTTCAAGCAAGTCTCGAATCTCAGCTGCCTGAGTATCTGGGATTACAGGCACGTGCCACCTCTCCTGGCTAATTTTTTATTTTTAGTACAGATGGAGTTTAGCCATGTTGGCCAGGCTGGTCTCCAACTCCTGGCCTCAAGTGCTGGCCCCGCTTCGGCCTCCCGAAGTGTGAGGTGAGCCAGCACAGGTGTGAGCCGCAGCACCTGGCTGGGTAGGTAGCACTTGAGCAGGACTTTCAATACTAGAGAGGACGCTGACACACAGCTACAGTAGTTTAAGTGCAGTTCTAGGTGGAGGAAGCACTTGCAGGAAGGCATGGGCAGGCACTAGGAATTACCCAGTTTAACTGGTGTGTGTGAGGGAGAGACAGAGAGAAAACAGTGTCTCCATCAGAAAATAAGACATTTCAGAGTTTATTGGCAAATCATGTAAGAAACAAAATGATTCAGAGTTAGTAATAATACTATACAGGGAAAAAGTCATTCTCATATAAGATGTTTCTATTTGGAGTACCGTAGTAGAGACGCATCCTCGCTTGGCCTCAGTTTCACAGGGCAGGCAGCCTCAGCGGGCATGAGCAGGTGCAGGGAGGCGTCCCTCTTGCCTGAGGAACCGCCTCAGGGCCAGTGCTCACAGGCTATCCCACACCCTTACCCACATTTCTGTTGGTCTTACATACATCTTTTTCCTGGCTGTGACTCTCTGGCCTGCCTTTCATAGGTAGGAGGAGGGATTTTACCAGAACTGAGTCACAGTTCTTTGCAGTTGGATCTTGCTCATGGTTTTGCGCTACAATCAGTGAAAGCAGGTCAAGAGCTCAGCACGTGGACACCTTTCCATGCCATGAGAGTGAGCAAGCTGGTATGGGAGGCAGGCTGCCTGGGTTTACATATCAGCTCCACTGCTGAGAATCCCTGTGATTTTAGGCAAGTTGCTTATTCTCTCTCTGTCTGTGTTTCTCCATCTGCAAAATGGTGGTGACCATACTGTTTTCTCACAGGGTTGTCCTATGTGTGAAGTTAGCCAATAGGTGAACAGTGCTTAGAATGGTATCTACTTAGCTTTAGCTCTTACTGGTCCACCAGGGCCTGTGGAGGGAGCTTGGGTGGGGATGGGGCACTAGGGCTGATTTGTGCATGGCCTTGAGTTCTGGGCTAGGAGTCCAAGACCAGAACCCTACTCGCTGGAATATCCCAGTTTGGCCTGGATGAGGGTCTTCATTTTTGAGCTCAAAATCATTTTGAAGAGAATAAGAGTGAAATTAACCCATTTCTAGTTGTTGCAGGGGAACTGGGTCTGTCTTCTGGTTTTAAGGCAAGCCTGGAAGAGGTCTTTGGGGTAGATTAAATGTGCCTATGTGATATGGTTTGGCTGTGTCCCCACCCAAATCTCATCTTGAATTGTAACTCCCATAATTCCCACGTGCTGTGGGAGGAACCCAGAGGGAGGTAATTGAAATCATGGGAGTGGATCTTTCCCATGTTGTTCCTCGTGATAGCGAATAAGTCTCACAAGATCTGATGGTTTTATAAAGGAGACTTTCCCTGCACAAGCTCTCCTCTCGTCTGCCGCCACATGAGACATGCCTTTCACCTTCCACCATAACTGTGAAGCCTCCTCAGCCACATGGAACTGTGACTTCATTAAACCTCTTTTGTTTTGTAAATTGCTCAGTCTCAGGTATTTCTTTTTTTTAGGGGGATGGAGTTTTGCTCTTGTTGCCCAGGCTGGAGTGCAATGGTGTGATCTCAGCTTGCTGCAACCTCCACCTCTTGGGTTCAAGTGATTCTTCTGCCTCAGCCTCCTGAGTAGCTGGGATTACAGGCATGCACCTCCATGCCCAGCTAATTTTGTATTTTTAGTAGAGATGGGGTTTCACCATGTTGGTCAGGCTGGTCTTGAACTCTTGACCTCAGGTGATCCGCCTGCCTCAGCCTCCCAAAGTGCTGGGATTACAGGTGTGAGCCACCGTGCCCTGCTAGTCTCGGGTATGTCTGTATCAGCACCATGAAAATGGACGAATACACTATGCCTGCATTAAGCCTGCCACACAACTAAAAGATATGCGATTGAATCAGGTGTGTGCAGCCCCTACCAGAGGTATGGACTCATCCCTGCACCCTGAAGCTACCTACCATTCTAAGGCAGGTCACACAAGAGCAACAAGGGATTATGGTACACAAACATGTGTAGAGGGAGATATGCTTGTCAAGATAAAAAAACCAAGGCCATGGTTATAGGAGTGAAAAGTGAAAATTCAGGTGACTATAAGTCTTCAAGCAATTTTGTGCATCTTGAAAGCATTGCCTCTGTCAATACAAAGTCAAATGTTATTGTTGGTTTTGAACATGTTTTGCAGAGCAGAAAACGTAAAAGTAAGATTACCTAAGAGAAAATCAGTGCCCTGGAACCTGATCGGCTTCCAATTGTACTGCAGCTCGTAGGCCAGACTAGGCTGGAGCCAGGATGATTTAACTCCTGCAGTGCCTCTGGGCTGGGCCTGAGTGCCTCCAGAGGAAGCCTTCTCAGAGGTTCAGCTGGAGGAAAAGGAAGAGAGAGGAGGTGTGGAAATGCATTTGAGGTGAAGCTTTAGTTTTCATATATTTAACCATTAATTTCCCCTCCAAGGGCAGGAGAAAGAACCCCATCCACCTCCATAATGAATATATCAATACCAATCACTGCTCATTGGTGAGCTCCATGGTTACTTTAACTGCTCCAGGACCCCACCGCTGTCTTTTTTTTGTTGGGTGTAGTAGGAGGAATAGGGTGTCACTTGGTCACTCATGCTGGAATACAATGGTGTGATCATGGTTCACTGCAGCCTCAACCTCCTGGGCTTAAGCGATTCTCCCACTTCAGCATCTCAAATAGCTGGGACTACAGGCATGTGCCACCATGCCCGGCTAATTAATTTTTTTTTGTTTGTTTGTTTGTAGAGATGTGGTTTTGCCATATTGCCCAGGCTCATCTTGAACTCCTGGGCTCAAGTAATTCTCCTACCTTGGCCTCTCAAAGTGCTGAGATTACAGGAATGAGCCACTGTGCCTGGCCTGACCTCACTGCTTTCCCCAAAATTCCTCACTGAGAGACCCCATGAAACCTTGGATGGACTGTTGGCTTCTGAATATGCCTTAGAGACCACTTTATTCAGTGGTTGCAATTTTTTTTTCCAGGAGGGTAACAGAATTTAGAAAAATTGATTGCTACTGCATGTTTATTTCTTGTTAGGGCACTGGTAGGTAATGATGCCTGTCCAATAATGTTAGCTTAAGAAGAGTTGGTCTAATCCAACCCCCTCACCATGGAAGAAAAATCTGAATTCCACCCACAGGGAGAGGTTTACCTGAAGGTCTCCAGGATAGCCGATAAGAGGCAGAGGCAAGACGGGGATGGAGGGCCTCTTGTTTTTCTGTTTCCGTGTCGCTTCCACCACACTAAATGCAGCAGTGTGCTGACTTTCTAAATTGTTTACATATTGTAATTGCTTTAAGTGTTCCCTTCCCTTTATCTCTTTTGATCACACCAAAGATTATAGGTCTTATTCTGTCCAAGCTGACCTCACTTGGGATGCTGATATCCTAGAAAGGAAATGGAAGTAGCTAGCTGCTCCGTTTTAAGTTATTGATATTTCCAAATGTCTTCAGTGATGAACATTTTTTGAAGAGAAAGTCTTAAAACAGGGCATAGTACCTTCCTCTCCATCAGGAAAATGCCAACAGCTCACAGAATCTTTCTTAGCCTTTCTGACACTTACTATAGAATGCTGCTGATCATTCACATGGTTTGGATATAATGAGGGGCCTCACACACTACCTACTACCATGTTTCCCAAAATATGTGGCACTTATCAATGGTATGTGAGATGATATTTAAGTAATATAAAGATCATACCTTTTAACAGGTGTCAAGTAGGTATTTATTTAAATGTAATATATGATAAAAGTATAATAAGCACAGCAAACCCGTGACATTTTATTGCTTAGAACGGAGCTAAGTAAAAATGCAAGTTGAGGTAAAGAAAAATATTAAATAAATAATAGTATAAGTGGCACCAAGATTTGGAAAAAATTGTAACAGTGATGCCTAATATCACACACAACTGTAGTTTGGGAAACACTTATCAAAGGACACATGTAACACGTGCAAACTGAGCAGCTGTAACACTCCACAACACTGGAGAGAACCACGGAACCCCCTGTTAGTTTCAAAGTGTAAATGAGTTTTTCATTTCCAGCCCTCATTTCTGTGAAGTGCGGGGAAACTTAATCTTGACCCTTCACAAACAGTAAGCCTGAGCCAGCAGTTTCCCAGGTGACTTCAAAATTCTCTTCTCAGTCTCCGTGCAGGACCAGCTGTGGCCCTCATGCTGCCGCCCTCACCCTGCAGAGTCCTCTTCAGTGATGGACTGCAGGTCAGAGGAGTGGGGAGCGGGCTTCCTCGTGGCCTCCAGTGTTGCTCTGAGGGGGATATCTACACTCCCTTATTCAGTCCTGTCGGCTGCAGGTGGCACCACTTAGTCCTGCCTGTCTTGTGACTCAGGTGGTCTGTGTTGCCCAGTTTAATCTTCTGGAGCAGGTGATCATGTACAGGTGCAGCTGCTTCCTTGCCTACCTCCAATCAGTGTATACACATACACAATCACACTTCCAGTGAGTGTTCATGGACACACACATGTGCACACTCCTTCACACCTCTGGGAGAAGTTTTTTGCTTTGGATCTTTTCCAGGGTAATTCACTTTGCTGGACCCATGCATGGGTCTGGGCATGTCTTTGCCCTTCCTAGCCAGCTGCACCTGTCAACTGTCTTTCTCCTCTCCTCATGCCTTGTGGGTACCAGATGCACCTGTGGGGGCTTCTGCTCAGCACAACTCCCTCTAGTCATACAATCTCCTCTAATGAGTTTGTGGGGTGGAGGCAGCAGAGGCTCACTCTCACACTCCCCACAGGTTTTCTCTGCATCCTCTTCCCTTCCTTCTATCCTGGCTCCTCATTCTTGGTGACCTCTCGAGTCTCATGGAGATCAATGACAAACAGGACAGAAGTGGTCTCTGCCTCATTGATTGAGCTCACATTTCAGTTGGGATTAGAAATATGAAAGGAGAATAGACACATAATAAAAAATACAAATAGCTGGACATGGTGGCATATACCTTCAGTCTCAGCTACTCAGGAGACTGGAGCAGGAGAATCAATTGAGCCTAGGAGATCAAGTCCAGCCTGGGCAACATAGCAAGAACCCATCTCAAATAAGTGAATGAAGAAAACAAAGGTTTTATGAAAGAAGGGCGAGAAGCTAAGATAATAATTCTGTGATGAGCATCTCTTGCCCCAAGTATTGTTCAATCTCCAGATTATTTCAGATTATAGATTCTTAAAAGTAGATTGTCAGAAAAAAGAGGTGATCATTTTCTGGCTTCTGGAAACATATTTTCAGATTCTCAAAGATAATCTAGAGAAGTTTGGGATGCTTGCGGGGCATGCCCCTAATATTTTGAGATTGGAATTAAAGAAGGAAATAATCACTTATATCTAAGTGATTACATATACTTATAAGTACATATTAAAGACAACATTATATATCACAAACCAGTCAAGAGACAGAATCCAGAGTAATTTGAACAGAGAAAATTTAATATAAAGAATTATTAACTATATCAAGTTGACTGTATTTTCTTATTTTCTGTATTCTTGATGCTCCAGCACTTGTAGCCTTGATCCTGGAAAGACTGCCTCTCCCAGGGCTAGCTAATTCCTAGAGATGGCCAATGACTCCTCTGTGAGCATATCATTGATATACAAACCACCAATCCAGAGCTGCATTGCCAACCATCTCCTTTATCAATCAATCAAGCCAATATTACCTATGGTGTAAAAATCACCCTAGAGGCTGGATGCGGTGGCTCATGCCTGTAATCCCAGCATTTTGGGAGGCTGAGGTGGGTGGACCACCTGAGATCAGGAGTTTGAGGCCAGCCTGGCCAACATGGTGAAGCCCTGTCTCTAATAAAAATAGAAAAAATTAGGCATGGTGGCAGGCGCTTTTAATCCCAGCTACTTGGGAGGCTGAGGCAGGAGAATCGCTTGAACCCGGGAGGTGGAGGTTGCAGCGAGCTGAGATTGCACCATTGCACTCTAGCCTGGACAACAAGAGCAAAATTCCATCTCAAAAAACAAAACAAAAAAACAAAAATCACCCTAGAGAGAGGTTTTGGACAACCAGGGACCACCTGTAAATCGCAAAGCACTTTGAAATTTTCAAACTACCCAATCCTAAGCTTATTCAGCATACCTATTCTGCCTTACCCATTCCTTCCTGTGAAGACCTTAATAGAGGGCTCTCTTCTCTCCCCTCTGCCAATCCTGGTGCTTCCCTTGGTGTCATGCTGTGCCTCCTGTTTGTAGGGATATGTGAATATAAACTTCCTTCATGACAATCATTTTCATGCCTGCATGTCTTATCATGCTTGACTAAAACAAATCCCAGATATCTTTTGACACATAAGGACATTACCCACTAGGAGAGAGAAAACTATGAAGAATGCAGAAATAACAGATAAGGGAAATAGCTCAGCCATTGCTTCTAAGATAGTGGCAGAATATCAAAGAAGGAACAAATCTTGAAGAGGTCCTTCTTTAGAGCAGAAATCCAGATCTAATTGAAGAGGGCCGTGGGTCATGGCCCACTGGGTCGAAGAGAAGCTTTTTAAGGTGTTTCTCCTTTGGGACTCACTAAGACTCGAGCCCTCTAGGGTGCTGGGGCAAGATGTTCCCAGGATTGCATCTTGTTGCAGAATCTACTGAGGAGCTACTCATGAGATTGGTGCTACTGAAATTCACAGGGTTGGTGTGGTAGTGTGGATATCCCTGGTGCCCCTGCCCTGCTAGCTCCTGCCCAGATACGCAAGCAGAGAAGATAGGCTGGAACCAGGAGATGCCTATTCCTCTTTAGGGGTTCTCAGTGCCCTCTACTGACAAAGTCTAGCATTTTGCTATCTGAGAAGGAGGAAATATCTTCCTTTTCCAGGAGGCCAATGAAGGTGGATTTGGAGGTGAGAGGCAAATATACCAACTTCTGTTCCTCCCTGACTGAGGGTCTCTTCTAGGGCATGAATTCATTAGCCCTCCGGCCCTGCTCTGCAATGGCCTGTTAGACTCTCATGGCCAAACTGGACCAAACTGAGGGTGGGGCTGCTATTTCTTATGGCCCAATAACGAGATGTAGATGAACTGGGGATGAAGAGTTTTTATTTCTGCAACCAGGTACGGGGAGAAGGCTTGGAAATTATTGCCAGACCAACTCAAAATTACAAAGTTTTTCAGAGCTTATATATCTTCTAAGCTATATGTCTACATGTAAATGTGCATTCATCTAAAGACATTAGTGATTAACTTATTTTAATCTATAACTAAGGTCTGAGTCCTGAAGAGTTTCCTCTGAAGCTTCTGTAAATTTACTTAATCTAAATGGGTCCAGGTGTTGGGGTGATTACCCTTATCTTGTCTCCTGCTAAATCACGGAGGTTTAGGGAGTTCCTTCAGGTCCTCAATAACCTTGTTTGTGGAGGCCTGGGGAGTTTATTCAGACCCACAGTAAAACGTGTTTAATCCTAGATGGGTCCTGTTAAGAATTCCTTTGTTATTTTGTCATGTGTTAAGTCCCAGGAAAGGCCTAGGCAAAACTCTTGGTGGGCTTTTGTTACATCCCAGCCTTTGTATAAGGGCACTGGCTTTTAATATTTAACTTAACCACTCAGTACTGAAACAGTTGTTATGGAGGCCTGAGTTACTGAGACCTAGCCTGCCACAGCCAGAGAAAGCACTCAGTTTGTCCTGGATGGTGGGTGCCCTAGGGATATGGTTGCAGCACCCACAGCATCTGCAGTAGGTACTTATCACACACAGTATATATTGATCTATGTTCCTTATTGTCTATGTTCCTGCCCTAGAAGGTAGGCTTTAGGAATGCAAGGGTTTGGTCTGGTTTATAGACTGCAGCTAGAACAGTGCCTGGCACATAGGGAAGGCTCAATTCATTTTTGGTAAATTAATGAATGGATTTCCCAAGGGTCTCAAGGAAAGAATGTGAGCATTAATGGCTCTGGGTTACCCACAGTATTACTTTGTGGACTCTGGAGGTCCCTTTGCTAATCTTGGGCTGGTAAACAGAAATTTGGAGCAGCCCACACACTCCCTTTCAAAATGACTGTGAGAATGGCAGCTTTAAAAGAGTAAGGCAGAACACAGTTTTTAATACTTCTGGACAACCAACACAAGGCTCAAGATTGCTCATTTTTCAAGGGTAATTGCAAACCATTGCAGCTGCACTGGCCCGAGCTTGCTGGGCATATTTCACTGCAGTGGAATACACCTGTGACTGCTTCTGACAAGGGATGGCAAACCCAACCAACACAGAGCTTTCTCCAACACTGAGCCTTCCCCAACACCGAGCCTTCCCCAAGGGAGTTCAGCTCATCCACCAAAATGTTAACTCCTCAGCTGTGAATGTTCAGGAATCTTGACCCATTAAGTACTTAACGTCAACTGTCAACATATTCAATCTGTACTCTGGTTTCAGTATAAGAGGAACACTCACTCCAGGTGTTTTATTTACTAGTACTGTTTTGAGAGAGGGTCTGTATTTCAGGATATTTTATTTTACTTTGGGATGAAAGTCTATATTTGTCAATTTTATCTGGCATTAAATCATCTTAGACTGTAATGGAAAAGGCCAAATATTTATCTTATCTGATATTTTTATGCATCAGAAATTTTTTATGGGATTCAAAGAATAGAATCTGAGTTGGGATTTGGACTTTCGGATCTGACTGAAGGTCCAGGTAACTCAAGTGGAGACAAGTGCAAATTCCAAATTAAGTTGGTGATAAATTTACAGAACAGCATGGAATTTATCCCTGAGCCTGCAGTCAGGTTTTTAAAAAATGATCAAGGGTAGAATGCATGATTCAAAGTAATCTCAGGAAGCAACACAAAGTTCAGAAGCTTTATCAATGCTAGATAGATTAATGGGGTTTGAAATGAAATATCATAAATCAAGTGTGAGCAGACGTTAATCCAAATCGTGCCTCCAGCTTGGGAGATTATGTGTGAGATAGGAGATAGTTACTCATGAGAGGCTACTAGAAAAAAAGACCTTGTTTTTAGTGAGGGCCTATTTTGTCTCAGGTTCAGAACCAGGGGCTCAGGAATCAAGGCTGCAAAAGGGCATGTCCCTGTTCACACAGCAGCACAAAGAAGAGGGGAGATTTTCCTGCACTGTCTTCAGATTTAGATACCAGAGAATTTGGGGAAATAGAGCCATAGTATTCTCAGGGCCTGGCTGATGGCTGATTCTAGCAGTACTCTGTTTTGAGAAGGCAGTTGCTGAAGTGGCTAAGAGCCTTGGTTTTCCCATTCACAGTACAGAAATGACAAGAGTAGTAAATCACAAGTTTGTTGGAAAGATTAAATGAGATACTCCATGTACTCAGCACATAGTAAACATCAAAACATGTCAGTATTTTCACTATTAATGAACATAATGTGGTTTGATGTGGCAAGTTTCTCAAAGCTATGTCTTTCCCTTTAACTTTTCAGTCCAGAAGCCACTGGGATTCCTGGAGTGTTTTTGGAGCAGTGAGTACCACAGACTTTAGCAAGCACACTGGATGAGAATCCAACAGTGACCTTGCTTGAGGAAGATGAACAACACTTCAGGCAGCATGTCAAATAGATTCATGTTTTAAGAAATCAGGAAAAGGCTGGGTGCGGTGGCTCATGCTTGTAATCCCAGCACTTTGGGAGGCCGAGGCGGGCGGATCACGAGGTCAGGAGATCGAGACCACGGTGAAATCCCGTCTCTACTAAAAATACAAAAAATTAGCCGGGCGTGGTGGTGGGCGCCTGTAGTCCCAGCTACTCGGAGAGGCTGAGGCAGGAGAATGGTGTGAACCCGGGAGGCGGAGCTTGCAGTGAGCCGAGATTGCGCCACTGCACTCCAGCCTGGGCGACAGAGCGAGACTCCGTTTCAAAAAAAAAAAAAAAAAAAAAAAGAAATCAGGAAGAAACCATCTTGGAAAAGAAGTATTGTGAGCAAATTTACCACAAAGCATGTTAACTTCCAGTACTGGTAATGGTTAAGTTCAGTTGTGGGTTACAGAAAAACTTAAGATAATTGTGGTTTAAAAATTTTTTTTAAAAGGTTTGTTTCTCTTTTACTAAAGGAACCAAGAGGTTTGGCCCCTCTGAGAGCATCAGGAACTCAGGCTGCTCCTAACCATGTTGCTCTGCCACCCTGCAGATGCTGCCCTTAGCTCAAGATGGCTGCTTAGGCTCCAGCCTTCACATCCACATTCCAGCCAGCATAAATCAGGAAAAGACTAACAAGGGCAGGACTTCTCCTTTTAAAAATCTTTCAAAAGATTGCACATGATACTTACACTTATATTTCATTGTCCAGAGCTTTGTTATGTGCCAGCAGAAATGGTGGCTAGAAAATTTAGTCTTTATTTTAGATAACTATGTGCTCATCAAAAAATTGGGGCTTTTTTTTTTTCTTTGTTTTACTAGGAAGACAGAGAAATGAGATGGATACTGGTCTCTGTCACACATCCCTTCCCTTTGTTCTGTAGTGGATATAGTCAGTCACATTGGACACACTAAGGTATGTGTTTCTGCCCATTTTTGATGTGGGAGACAATGACAAAGAATTGGGCTCCTCTATTTTACAGCCAAAACGAAAGGGTACGATTGTTTTTATTTTACAGATTAGAAACTTAGAGATGCTAAGTATCTTCCCCAAGATAACACTGTAAGTGGTAGACAAAGGATTCCAGCCAAGGTTGGTCTGACTGACAGCAAAGCCCCTGCCCTTCTCTTCCCCTCTCCACCAGCAAGCTGTTGGTAGAAGGCTTGGTGTGGAAACCCCTCACCAGTCACACAGTTGAGAGGCTATCCAAACATCCACATGTGTACACTAGGCAAACTGCTCTGGAAATAAAGAGTAACAGCTCATTGCCCTAGAACATTTGCTAACCCCGTGCAGGTCAGGTACACTTCTAGTCAAAGGTTCCAGTCTCAAGGGCTGGGGCTTTTGCCATGAGAAGCTTCCCCTGGGATGCTGAAGGTCAAAATAAGGAGGGGTTTTTCCTCCAAGTGTTTATTGAAGGAGCATTTTGTTTTCATCTCGAATAAAGCAAAGTGGTTCATCTTCTATGATTTAATTCTCATTCCCACTCTCATTCTAATTTTTTTTTTCTTCCTGGAAAAATTTGCTGCAAGACGGCTCTCTTTTATTTTCACTGAGAAATGATGGGGGAAAGACGTAATCAGTTTTGGTGAACTTCATTCCACTTAAAACACAGGGTGTCTGCCACTAAAATGAAACAAACCAGAAAAACCAAAACACACATTATAAAACATCAGATTTACAGACATTCTTGATGGAAGCAGTATCAGGGCACTACTGTATGCTCTGTAGCAACAAAGCTGGAGGACACAAAGAGGGTTCCTAGCGATTGCGCGAAACATGATTTTTACTTGACAATTTCTTTTGTCCAGTATGACTCACTTAACTCATGCATTAGAAATGTAGAAGGTTTTTAGCATGAAGGGTTGTTGAATTTTGTCGAAGGCCTTTTCTGCATCTATTGAGATAATCATGTGGTTTTTGTCTTTGGTTCTGTTTATATGCTGGATTACATTTATTGATTTGCGTATGTTGAACCAGCCTTGCATCCCAGGGATGAAGCCCACTTGATTATGGTGGATAAGCTTTTTGATGTGCTGCTGGATTCGGTGTGCCAGTATTTTATTGAGGATTTTTGCATCAATGTTCATCAAGGATATTGGTCTGAAATTCTCTTTTTTGGTTGTGTCTCTGCCGGGCTTTGGTATCAGGATGATGCTGGCCTCATAAAATGAGTTAGGGAGGATTCCTTCTTTTTCTATTGATTGGAATAGTTTCAGAAGGAATGGTACCAGTTCCTCCTTGTACCTCTGGTAGAATTCAGCTGTGAATCCATCAGGTCCTGGACTCTTCTTGGTTGGTAAGCTATTGATTATTGCCACAATTTCAGAACCTGTTATTGGTCTATTCAGAGATTCAACCCTAAAACCTAAAGTATAATAATAATAATAAAAAAAGAAATGTAGAAGGTTATTAGGTGGCAGAGTCCCAAGGGAATCATCATAATTAAGGATAGTAGAATGCACCAGAAGGAACTATAAGCTGTGGAATTGCATAGACCTGGATTATTCAGTAGCTGAGTCTATTTTCTAAACTGTGGCTTTAGGCTGGTCTTTAACCATCAGTTTCTTCACTTATAAAATAGAAATAATTACACCTTGTTTGTAGGGAGATTTTTAGGATATGTATATATATATACATTCTCATTGATAAGTGGCTTAAGATACAAGGTATCAAAATAATGTATATCATAGAACAGAGGTCAGTGTGCACATTGATCCTTCAGCTGGACACCCTCATTAGTTCCAGTGGGCATTTTGTATCAGTTATCTATTGATGTGTGACAAACCACTCCAAAACTTAGAGCCTTAATGCACAGGATTCTACAACCTGGCAGGGTTCTGTAGGGACAGCTCACTGCTGCTCCACGTGGTGTGGACTGGGGTCACTCTGGTGGCAGCACAAACCAGGAGCTTGGCTGTGGCAGGAGCAAAATGGCTATACTCACCTACCTGGCACCTTTTTTGTAATGACAGGAACATTCGGCAGCTGGCCAGCTGTCTCTTCCTCTCCACATGTTCTCTCCAGCAGAGTGGCCCATCTTACATGGGGACAGAGCTCCAAGGGCACAAAAGAAGAACCTGCCAGGCTCTAGGCCTGGGACTGGCACCAGAGCCACTTCTGGTGCTTTCTGCAGGTCGAGAAATTCTCTATCCGGCCCTGGTCATGAAAAAGGGACATACACTTCACCTCTTGATGGGAGGAGAAGCAAGATACACACTTCTGGTCATCATTTATCCAGGAAAATCATGATATAAAATTAACTACTCTTCCTGGCTCTGCCTTGACAACCAGCACTGAATGTTGGCAAATCCTAAGGAAGATAGAATTGCTGCCACCTGCCCAAACAGAAACAGGTGCTATTAACAGGCCCAGCAGCAGGTCTGGGGTGCTAGAAGGGGAGGCAGGGGAACAAACTATCTCTCCTAAGTGCTTTTCCAAAAGTGACACCTTTACAAAAAGTTTTAATGTAATATGTTAACATAATGGTTGTTAGAGTTGTGATTAAAAAGTCAGAAGAAGCAGTTTAAAAGCAGTACCTTGAGATGTGTAGATAATATGATCAAAGGCGGACCATTTATATATTTTCCTACCTTAAGAACAACAGCACAGACTTCTCTCCCCACCCCTAGCGCCCAGAGAGAAACAAGGACTTCCTTGGTGTTAGAACCTGCTATGCCCATCATAGGAGCACAGCGTCCTAGAAGCAGCTTTCTCTATATACCTTCTGCTGCTGTGAGATCGCCTGTGTGTGTGTGATTGTGTGATTGTGAGTGTGGGCATGCATCTAAGTGTGTATAAGTATGCTGATGTGTGCATAAGTGTGCAAAATGAGTGTGTGACTGCGTGCTTGAGTGTGAGCGTGTGTGTGTGTGAAGGCAAGTGTATATCTGAGTATGGAGACACAGCATGTAAGTGAGAACAGACTCAAAACTGGGCAAAAGACAGTACATGGCATTCTGATTCAAAGTTATGTGGTTAGGATCTGCCAGCACTTGGAGAATTTCCTGACTCCAAAGCCTGCAGCTCTGTCTGCCCATGGCCAATGGTGGCACATCAGAGCCTTTCTAAATGATTGGAATAAATATGATCCTGCCAGCCCAGAATTGATGGAGTCTGGGCCAACTTGGAGGAAGAGAAGGCACTGAAGTTGCAGGGATTGGGGATGCTGATGGGTGGATGGCAGGGCTCTCTGAAGCAAGCCGGCCCCTGGGCTCGGGAGCCCAGCCTGCTGCCCCTTCATCCTGGCAATGGGTAGTGGGGATCCTTGAAGCGGGGAGCTTAGTACTGCATTATAAACTGGTGCTTTTCTTTCAGTGCTTTTGAGGTGGTCCCTACCAGTCTTGTTGTGCTCCTCCCAGTCTCAGGTCTACCCACTACCCTGTCCTGATTTCTGAAAAACTGAACCCCACAGATCTCTGAGCTGGGAAGAGTAATGTGATTAGCATCTTTACATACCAGTCTTCTCTTTTTAAATGAACATCTCAGTAGCAGGATGAGATTTTGTCTCTGAAGCCTGGGGAAGTAATTTTTCTCTTTTTAAATTAGTGCTGTTAATGTTTCCTATCTCCTTTCCACTTTTAAATACTGTGAGGTTGTGTTTGCAGCGATGGATTCTCACTATGTTGCCCAAGGTGGCCTTCTGGTCTCAAGCAGGCCTTCTGCCCTCAAGCAGGCCTTCTGCCTCTACCTCCCAAGCAGCTAGGACTACAGGCACATGGCAGTGCAGCCAATTATATGGGTTTGTTTTAAGTTTGCGATTATCGGTGGGTTTTCATTAAAGCAAATAACAACAAAAAAGTAACTCATGGAACACTTTGAAATATACATTTTATTGTGGTACAGGGCTATCTGAGAGAAGTAGTGTTATGACTGGTTTGTTAATTAATATTAGTAATTATTGTTAACATTTATTTATTTATGCCAAGCACTAGTCTAAATGCTACATGCATGTTGTTCTCATTTTACATATGAGAAAAACGTGGCCCAGAGATGTAGGCAACTTTTCACAGTTACACAGATAATAAAGTAGTGTGACTTTCTGCCACCAGGCTTTCTGCCACCAGGCTTTCTGCCACTCTGAGCACCCAAGCTCTGGATCAATATGCTGTGTTGCATCAGTTACGACCGTGACCCAAATATCTCAGGTGTCAATGGCCTGGAAATATAAATTGACATTGACATTGATATTCACCTTTAATTGGCTCTAAGCCCCTGCCTTCTCAAGTCCTGTCTTTTCCAGCATCAACTTCTTTGATTATTTCTAGAACACCCCAGGACGCTTTCTTGTCTCTGCAAATCAGCTCTGGTTGTTGTTCTCTGCTGGGACAGCAGAAATTAAAATCACTTACTTTCTGCTGCACATCTGAATGGCCTAGTTTTAAATATAAACATTCACATGGCACAGCGAGGTAAAACGACTGTTGTCAACGTGTCGCCATATCCACCTCCTCACTTGAACCTTGTGATAACTCTTTTGGGTTGTAGCACAAATGTTACTATCAACTCCCCTTAGCTTCATCTTGTAAATGAGGAAACTGAGCCTCGGTGAGGCTATTTTTCTGGGAAATCATGGGTGGTAAAGAGTGGAGTTAGATCCCAAATGACCATACACAATGCTTCCTTGTTGATCTCTGGACACTGTCATTTGTACTTGTTGCTATAAGTGTCCATAGCTTTGATGCTTATTTTTGTGACAAAAACATATTATCTGTAAGGTAGAGAGAACTAACCCATGGAAATTAAAAAAAACTCTTTTGAATAAACCTTGATTCAAAGAGAAACTAAGATAGACATTACAAGTATGTACACATTGACAGAAAGGAGAGCATATGGAATACAGCTAACAGTATATTGAGAGGAAAAGACATTGTTCTTAGATACCTTCATAACAAAAAAGATTGAAAATAAATCACCTGTTTTCATTCAACACAGGAAACTAGAAAAAGACTGCAAAGTAAACAGGAAGGACTTAAAGTTTATGAAATAGAAAAAGATAATATAAAGGATCAATATAACTAAAAGCTAGTCTTCAAAAGGACAGGTAAGATAGAAAGCTCCTGGTGTGTGTCTGTGTGCATGAGTTCATGCATGTGTGTGTGTGTTGGGGGGGTGCAGGGAGTACATATTAGGAAGGGACTATGTTCAAAGTATACAACAACATTTTAAAGTGTAAGAGAATGTTGCAATTAGCTTCAAAGAAATACATTTTAAAATGTCCAGAAAATTAGCAATTTTCTATCAAAATGTAATCAGAGAACCAATGGGTTCACCTTGCCTGCTGCCTAGACAGAGCTGATTTATCAAGACAGAGGAATTGCAATGGAGAAAGAGTAATT
The DNA here is from genome assembly GCF_028878055.3 of Symphalangus syndactylus. Classification (NCBI taxonomy): domain Eukaryota; kingdom Metazoa; phylum Chordata; class Mammalia; order Primates; family Hylobatidae; genus Symphalangus; species Symphalangus syndactylus. Next base: position 89,886,694 of record NC_072426.2, read on the forward strand.
CATGCAGAGCCGCCTGTGCGGGAGACCAAAGTTTTATTATTACCCAAATCAGTCTTCCTGAGCATTCAGGGATCAGAGTTTTTAAAGATAATTTGTCGGGTGGGGGCTTGGGAAGTGGGGAGTGCTAATTGGTCAGTTTGGAGATGGAATCACAGGGGGTAGAAGTGAAGTTTTCTTAACGTCTTCTGTTCCTGGGTGCAATGACAGAACTGGTTGAGCCAGATTACTGGTCTGGGTGGTGTCAGCTGATCCATCCAGTGCAGGGTCTGCAAAATATCTCAAGCAATGATCTTAGATTTTACAATAGTGATGTTACCCTCAGGAGCAATTTGGGGAGGTTTAGACCCTTGGAGCCAGAGGTTGCATGACCTAAACTGTAATTTCTAATCTTGTAGCTAATTTGTTAGTCCTGCAAAGGCAGACTGGTCCCCGGGAAAGAAGCAGGACTTTTCCGGAAAGGGCTGTTATCAATTTTGTTTCAGAGTCAAACCATTAACTAAGTTCCTTCCCAAAGTTAGTCTGGCCTACGCCCAGGAAGGAATAAGGACAACTTAGAGGTTAGAAAGAATGTGAAGTTGGTTAGGTCTGATTTCTTTCACTGTCATAATTTTCTCAGTTACAATTTTACAAAGGTGGTTTGAAAAATATTCGTTATTAAATTTTATCCAAGAATACAGAAAATTTGAAAAGACTAATAACATAGGATATTGAAAACACTATTAAAAATTACCATTCAGAAAGGCAACAGACTTAGATGGTTTTGCCCATGAGATATACCTCAGTTTTAAATAATAATTTCTATGTTAAGGAAGCTCTTCTGGGTAATAGAATTTATTTTATGAGGCTAGTACAAACATAATGCCAAAATCTTAAAAAAATATTAAAAAGGAAACTATAAGCCAATTTTACTTATGAATATATGCATATAAATTCCAAAGAGAGTACTGAATTATAAATCAGTTCTGGCAATACAGTAGAATAATAATACATCAGAACCAAATAGGATTTCTTCTTTGTTTTTTTGAGATGGAGTCTCGCTCCATTGCCCAAGCTGGAGTGCAGTGGCATGATCTTGGCCCACTGCAACCTCCACTTCCTGGGTTCAAGCATTTCTCCTGTCTCAGCTCCCCGAGTAGCTGGGACTACAGGTGCCTGCCACCATGCCCAGCTAATTTTTGTATTTTTAGTAGAGATGGGGTTTCACCTTGTTGGTCAGGCTGGCCCTAAGCTCCTGACCTCAGGTGATCCACCTGCCTTGGCCTCCCAAAGTGCTGAGATTAGAGGCGTGAGCCACTGCACCCCACCAGGATTTCTTTTATCAATGCAAGGATGGTTCAATATTAAGAGATCTATTATTATAAGTCATTATACCAACAAATTGTGATTATGTTTCTAGTTGCAAAAAGCCATTTAATAAGGTTTTTAAATAGCTAATCCTAAAAATACTTAAACTGAAAAACCTAGTACAAGCTAAAGACTATTTGCGAGAAACCAAGAATAATCACTACACTTGTTGAAATACTAAAACCGTTGTCCTTAAAATCATTCACAAGATGTGCATGCCTGTCCTTTCCTCTCTATTATCATTGCTTCAGCTGCCCCTTTATGTGTGGATTTAATCTCCAAAATGGACTTCTCTTTTCAGAAGAGATTGCTGTCTAACTGCTTGCTCAGCATTTTCATTGGATGCCTAACAAACTTCACATGGCCTCACTGGAATTCCAGATTCTCCCCTCCTCCACTAAGCTGAACCTTCCCTGCTGTCTTCTCATCTCAGAGGAATAGCACCCCTTTGACTCAGTTGCTCAAACTAACAACCTGAGCTATCCTTGTTCCCTCATCTTTTAATCTAATCTATTAGCAAATTCTGCCCTTTCTATCTTTAAAATGTAACTTAAATCCACCTCCACTGGCAATTAGGAGACTGATAGGGAGATGATTAACTTAGAAACCCACCCCTACACTGCACAGCTTGTTATATGGTACACACAGAACCTAGTAACTGAAGATCTAACAAAAGCAAAAGTAAAAGAGGGAAAAGTCGCTTTGACATTGAGTCATGGCAAGTACTTCTCCCCGCCTTTCAGAGCCACATTTCTGAGAAAGCTTCCTGACTGGAATAATAAATTGTGCTTGAAAAACATAGAAACAGAGGAGAGGGCAAGGTTACCGCTGAAATGGAAAACTAAGTGACACATGGCTTGAAAACTCAGAATCACTGGCATTCCCTGGTCAAGTTGAGTGGAACAAATCACTCCCCAAACAAAATGTAAGTCAAGATTTATTTTCAGATGCTTCAAGTGCAGTTTCTTTCAGTTCTCTCCATCCCCTCCCTGTTCCCTCTCCCTCCTTCTCTCCTTCTTCCCTCCACCCCCACTGAAAGGCTGTTGGTGTAAACACCATCTACCCCTTTACGGAAACTGAGGTGTTAGAGTTAAGAGATGATTCACCTTTTGGTGTTTTGGTGATGGAAGCTCCCACCTCCAGATCTTTTATTTTTCTTTTTTTTTTTTTTTTTCCAGTACAGAGTCTTTCTCTGTCACCCAGGCTGGAGTGTAGTGGCGCAATCTCAGCTCACCGCAACCTCCACCTCCTGGGTTCAAGCAATTCTCCTGTCTCAGCCTCGCGAGTAGCTGGGATTACAGGTGAGCACCATCACGCCTGGCTAATTTTTGTATTTTTAGTAGAGATGGAGTTTCAACGTGTTGGCCAGGCTGGTCTTCAACTCTTGACCTTGTGATCTGCCCACCTTGGCCTCCCAAAGTGCTGGGATTACAGGCGTGAGCCACCGTGCCCAGCCCCACCTCCAGATCTTTAGACAATCAATCAACTTACTCTGTTCTGGGAAGCCACTCCTTATACAGATACTTCCGGTGTCTATAGTAGCATTCTGAAAGTGGTTTGAGTTTCCTTAGTGCAAGCCAACTTTACAACCATTGTTGATATTTGGCACTAAGCAAACTCCAGATATAAACATGAATTAGGCAGGCAAGGAGTGCCCGTCTGGATATGGAAATAGGCACTTAAAGATCTAGGCATACAAACAAGACAGCTACCTCTGAGACAGTACTAAGTGCTGCAAGGTACAGAGAAGGGAACAGTTAATCCTACCTGGGAGGGGCTTCATCCACATGGCTACTGAATTGAATGTTAAGGGACTGGGAGGAACTCTAGGGGACTGAAGGGGAGGCAAGAGTGGGTGAGGCAGGGTGTCATGAAAGGGAAATCTAGCCATAGAAATACTATTCAACAAGGCAGAAGGAAAACTTACTATGGACATGAAGTAGCTCTGTTTGTTAAAAGCACGGACATGGAGCTGTTGGAGCTAGTTGGGAGTAGGAAAGAAAAGGAATATTATGCAGTGTGTTGAAGTAGTGCATTTAGACTTGGCTCTGCATGTGGTGAGACTCTAAGAAAGCCTAGCTCCACCGAGTGTGGTTCTGGGACCTCCAGCAGCTGCATCCCTGGGGGCTTGCTAGGAAAGCAGACCCTCGGGCTCTGCCCAAGACCCACTGCATCGGAATCTGTACTTGAACAGTGTCCTGTGTGCATGTTAAAGTTTGAGAATCACTGTATTACATGGCTTTAAGCAGATTAAAGGCAGAGTAAATATGTTTAAAAATAGCACTCTAGCCACAATATGGATAGGCTGGAGGGTGTAGTGATGGGGTTGGAAAAACTCTTGAAAAGGCCACCACAATGGTCTGGATAAGAGGGTGATGGCCAAGCTGTTAGACTTTATGCAATGCTGTCACAAAGCAGACCTTGGCTTTGAATTCTAACAACTGTTTCTGTCTTTCAGCTCCCTAAGTAATAGTATCTACTTCTTTGAGATTTGTAATGATTAAATGAAATTGTGTACCTAAAGAGTCTGACTCATGAAGTGCCAGTCACTTAATAAACACTTCAGGCTGGGCACGGTGGCTCACACTTATAATCCCAGCAATTTGGGAGGCTGAGGTGGGCGGATCACGAGGTCAGGAGATCGAGACCACGGTGAAACCCTGCCTCTACTAAAAATACAAAAAATTAGCCAGGCGTGGTGGTGGGTGCCTGTAGTCTCAGCTACTTGGAGAGGCTAAGGCAGGAGAATGGTGTGAACCCGGGAGGCGGAGCTTGCAGCGAGATCGCGCCACTGCACTCCAGCCTGGGTGAGAGAGTGAGACTCTGTCTCAAAAAAAATAAATAAATAAAAAATAAATAAACACTTCATAAGTGGAAACTTTGTGACTATTAGGATAAATAAGGATTTGATTTTGTCCAAGTGATTTACAAACTGCAATTCTCTTGAATCAACTCTAAATAATTCTTAGGCAATCCATGAGACAAGCAAGAGACTACTCCCATCCACAATCTCCTCCCTGTTGGTTTTATAGTACTCCTGTGAATCTAATTCAATCCAAGCCAGTTTCATTCTATTCCATTCCATTCCTTACAAAGCCCTCTGAATGTAAAGCACTTCACAGAGTATCCATATTTTGGTTTAGTTTTCACCCTTACATGAAGGGTTAGGCTGCTGCTGAGAGGTGACAGCGTGCTAGCAGTCCTCACAGCCCTCGCTCGCTCTCGGCGCCTCCTCTGCCTGGGCTCCCACTTTGGCGGCACTTGGGGAGCCCTTCAGCCTGCTGCTGCACTGTGGGAGCCCCTTTCTGGGCTGGCCAAGGCCGGAGCCGGGGCTCCCTCAGCTTGCGAGGAGGTGTGGAGGGAGAGGCGTGGGCGGGAACTGGGGCTGCGCGTGGTGCTGGCGGGCCAGCACGAGTTCCGGGTGGGCGTGGGCTCGGCGGACCCAGCACTCAGAGCCGCTGGCAGGCTCCACCAGCCCCAGGCAGTGAGGGGCTTAGCACCTGGGCCAGCAGCTGCTGTGCTCAATTTCTTGCCTGGCTTTAGCTGCCTTCCCGTGGGGCAGGGCTCGGGACCTGCAGTCTGCCATGCCTGAGCCTCCCCCACCCCCTTCGTGGGCTCCTGTGCAGCCGAGCCTCCCCGATGAGCGCCACCGCCGCTCTACTGCGCTCAGTCCCATCGACTACCCAGGGGCTGAGGAGTGCAGGCCCACTGCGCGGGACTGGCAGGCAGCTCCACCTGTGGCCCTGGTGCAGGATCCACTGGGTGAGGCCAGCTGGGCTCCTGAGTCTGGTGGGGAGGTGGAGAACCTTTATGTCTAGGTAAGGGATTGTAATTGCAGCAATTGGCACTCTGTGTCTAGCTCAAGGTTTGTAAACACACCAATCAGCACCCTGGGTCTAGCCCAGGGTTTGTGAATGCACCAATCGACACTCTGTATCTAGCTACTCTTGTGGGGCCTTGGAGAACCTTTATGTCTAGCTCAGGGATTGTAAATGCACCAACTGGCACTCTGTATCTAGCTCAAGGTTTGTAAACACACCAATCAGCATGCTGTGTCTAGCTCAGGGTTTGTGAATGCACCAATTGACACTCTGTATCTAGCTACTCTGGTGGGGACTTGGAGAACCTTTGTGTCGACACTCTGTATCTAGCTAATCTGGTGGGGACGTGGAGAACCTTTGTGTCTAGGTCAGGGATTGTAAATGCACCAATCATCACCCTGTCAAAACAGATCACTTGGCTCTACCAGTCAGCAGGATGTGGGTGGGGCCAGATAAGAGAATAAAAGCAGGCTGCCCAAGCCAGCAGTGGCAACCCGCTCGGGTCCCGTTCCACACTCTGGAAGCTTTGTTCTTTCGCTCTTTGCAATAAATCTTGCTGCTGCTCACTCTTTGGGTCCACACTGCCTTTATGAGCTGTAACACTCACTGCGAAGGTCTGCAGCTTCACTCCTGAAGCCAGCGAGACCACAAGCCTACCGGGAGGAACGAACAACTCCATACATGCTGCCTTAAGAGCTGTAACACTCACCCCAAAGGTCTGCAGCTTCACTCCTGAGCCGGCGAGACCACGAACCCACCAGAAAGAAGAAACTCCGAACACATCTGAACATCAGAAGGAACAAACCCTGGACACGCTGCCTTTAAGAACTGTAACACTCATCGCAAAGGTCTGCGGCTTCATTCTTGAAGTCAGTGAGACCAAGAACCCACCAATTCCAGACACACTGCCATCTCCATTTTACAGAACAGGAAACAGGCTGAGAAAAATTTGGTTATTTGCTAAAGATCACACAGTTAATAATAGATGGATGTAGGATTTGAAACAGGATTTAAAATGTTGAATATGTGATTTCAAGTTTTATAGTATTACTCCCCACCCTGTTCTTCAACATGCTGCACTAACAGGTTATCTTTGTTTCTGGTTGCAGTTTTGAGTTTAATGCTGGACAACTTGTCTCAAAAAGGTAGGACTAAGAACCCAATGAAATGGTAAATGTAAGTTTGTAAGAGCTGGCATTTGTCTATTTTATTCACTGTGCCCAGAATAATACCTGATGCTTCGTGCTGAATACATTTTTGTTGAATGAATAAGAAAGTGCTTTGCGAAGCACAATAGCTGCATATTTTGGGGATAGTTTCATGTAATCTGGAAATAACTTGTCATTTTTCATGTTAGTTTCCTGTTGTGGCTAATTCCTGAATTGATTTGTATTCCTGACTAGAAATTAGCATTTGTAAAACTTTAAACATTCACATAACATTTATTTCAGAATGAGAGAGCCATTATATTCATGATGATAGTGCTTGTTAAAGAGTCTACATCTCTCTAGATAAATTCAAGTTGGTGTTATAATCATTATTACTGTGGAAGATCAGAATATGCCACCCCAAAATATGCCAGTTTGGCATAAAAATTATTTTGAGCTGCAGGCCATTGAGAATCAACAGGTATAGAAAGAAGCCTTCTTAGACCTTCTTTTATCTGACTAAGAGCAGAAACTTCTGAGAAATGAGGACTGCCATGAATCCTCTCTACCAGGGAAGTTTTGTGGCCCTGAAGGAGACGGAAAGTCAGCATCAGGATGGGCCTGCACAAACCTTACTAAACAACCCTTATCTTTCATTAGGTTCCTCATATATTTATCTTGCCACAATTTACTGTTCCTAGAAGCTCCAAACTCTATTCCTTTGTTTTGTCATTTCTACACAAATTTATTCTTCTTTGTTAAAATGGTATATGAGCCTCTGGGTCTGACCACCTTTTTGGAGTTTTCATTTTATTTCTGTGAGGCCCTCCACCATATTTATAAAATAACCACTCTCTCCTGTTGATCTAAGTTCAATTTGCAGGGCCCTAAGGACTGAACCTAAGAGGGTAGAGAAAAAAGTTTGTTTCCTCCCCATTACTACAGTAATTAGGGTTCTAAAACCTGATGAATTAAAATCAGTAAATGAAGATGATATACAGAACACCTGTGATATAACATACTTCATACTTTTCATGTTATTTTGTGTGATTTAAAATCAGTTTGGATTTGGTCTGTTATCCAGTTGCCCTCCTGTTTTCTGACTTGAGTCTTTCTCTTTTTCAATTGCCTTGATAATAGAGGTTCTTCTATTTACTGTTTTCCTTGAAGTGCCCAAACCAGATCTGGTGGTGCTAGTAATACTTCCTTTTGCCCCATCATCTCCTTTCATATTTTCTTTTGTCTCATCTGTACAGAAAGGATCAGAGCTGGTGATTCCTGGTTGACAGCAGTATGATTTCTGCTTCTAACTATTCCTCTTGTTGAATGCTTCATGATGCTTTTCCCCCAGTGAAATTTCTGTTTGAAATTCCCATAGAGCACAGCCACTCTAGCCTGAGGCCCAAGCACCAGGCAGGCCACAGAAGTCTAGAGAATGCCACATTGCCTTTGCCCAGGGTGTTCATAGCACTGGGCCTTGAGATGAGCACATTACACCCTGAATGAGATTCATCTTGTGGGAAAGGTAGTGTGAATAATTGAAGATGCCTGCCTTGCTGAGTGTCCAGTGGCACAAGAAGACCGAGATCAGCTTTAGTCTTGCATGGAATTCCTCATGCACTCTCTATTCCTGGTTCTTGGAGATCCACACTAGAGGAAAATATCATTCAACAAAGCGAAATATGAAAAAAAAACTGCCAACATGATTGTCTCACTAGAGTGGGATAATATTAGTTTCATTTGCCATTTACTTCAGTAAGACATTTCTCAGCTCTCACAGGTTATCATTAAAAGCTGAATTGTAATCATTTTTATGTCTTCTTTCTCAAACCGAGAAGTCAGTGGTCTTAATAATTTCATGAAAAATGGTGATGTTGCTTTTTAATAGGTATCAACTGACAGAAAGCTACTTTCTAAGTCCAGAAAGGACTCGCAAGGTCTGGAGATGTGACCTGTCTCACCCAATATCACCTGGACAAGGAGGTGTATCAGTTAGGGGCTAGGCGGGAGACAAAAACCACACAGTAACTTGAACAAGAAGGTTTTATACAGAGAATTACTATTTACAGGAACTTCACTAAAAGGGGAGAGGAAAGAATTCTTAGAATATACTTTAGGGCTCTGAGAGCATACCCAGTAAAAGACAAACTTGAAAAGGGGCGCCCTCCCCAAAGATGGGATTCAGACCTTATTGGAGAAGGTATGGTTATAGTTCACTGAATGGCAGAGAAAATCACAGAGTTGCCTGAGCAAGCCTAGACTGACAGGAAACTGCCTGCTGGGTGCTGATGAAATTTGCAGGGAAGCTGCCTTGAAAGGAGTGCTCCTGCACTCACCATGAGGCCAGCTGGGGAACCCGTGGAACTCACATGAATCTACCTGTTTAGGAGGATTGCTGCTGAAGCTAGGGCACTTTCAAAACTCCTGGTGAAGCTGCCCGTGGAGGATGTTACTAAACTTACTGAAAGGGTAAGCACCAATGGTACCCACTGGGATTCCACTTACGTTTGTTAGGGGAGAGCTTCATTTGGTGTTCCCTGCACACCAGCCCAGGAACCAGGAGGAAAAGCTTGTTCTTCAGCCTGTGTCCCTCCCATGTTTTCTACTGATTCTAGAGCTTAACGTCATGCAGGTGTGCCAGCAGGCTAGGCAGGGCAAAGAGGGGTGGATTTGGAACCCTGAGTCAGGAAATTGATAGGTGGCACAGGGAACACTGAGGCTCAATTCTTCTACCTTCCAGTGTGTGCACCCTTTCACTATGTTATGTGACATGCTCTTAATGATCATCATTCTTCTCTTTTATTTAATTGTATATCAAGAGAACAATAATTATAGTTGATTTTTGGCAGGTATTTATGAACAACATGAAAACCATAGGATTTAGCACTTATTCTAAGCCTTAGTACATTCTCTGATCTGAATACTTAGGCAAATGACCAAAATTTAGTATCATATATCTGGGGCCAATTCAGCAATGCTTAAGAAATACTAGAAAAATTGAGGCAATTAAATATGAACTGAATTTTTAATTTAATTTCTATTCATTTAACTTTAAATTTAAAAAATGATATTTAGTTCAGTTATTGGACAACTTTAAGAATGTTTGGAACAATTTAGAGGAGTGTGTGGCACATTTTATGGGCCAAGCTTGGAGGGGTATACTTCACTTCTGCTGTCATTCAATTGACTTTGTCAGGAGGAAAAACTTTTCCTTTACTCTCTTAGGTTTGTGACTGGGGGCCTGCAAACTAAACAGACAAAAGACAGATTGGCAAAGAAAGGACAGATTTTTATTGATGTAGTACTCAGGAGTTCACAGAAAAATATGCTTCAAGGAGGCAATTAGAATTTGGAGCTTATATACCATCTTAATAGGGAAAGTGTGTGATGAAAGGCACTTATAGGAAAACTGATGACTTTTAAGAAAGGTAAATGGGCCCTTAGGAGAATAGATTGGAGATATGATAGTTTTGTGACGACTTCTGTTTAGGTGATTTCTTATGCTGATGTAGACATCTCTTTTCTGGTGATAGGAATTAATGTTCTCTGCCCTGGGATGGGATTTATGACAGTTGAATTCTTTCTGTTTTTAGGCAGATAAGAGGAGTTAAAAAAAAGTTTTTGCATCTGTTGATCCTCAAATGCCTTCAGCCCCAAATAATTTTTGTGCCACAGTGGTGTATTCTGAACCCCTTTACTGGAACTCAGTCAGCTTGGTCACAAGGACTAGGCCCATGAGGAAAAGGACAACAATCTGGTGCATGATCATCCAGGATCTTTCTCATGAGGGTTAGATAGGAATTTACCCACCCTGCACACCAGAGGAGGGTACTGTATGGTTTAACTCAAGAATTTGTGCTGTTTCTGTGGACTTCATGGTTACTTCAGGGGTGGATTCAATCGAAGTGAATCTCAGGACTTTCGCTGAGATGCTGGGACACACTCTGTGGGTTGGGGTAGCACCAGGAGGTTTATAGCCACTACCTCCACGAGGAGAGAGCCTGGACTGTTGGGAGACATGGCCAGGAGACTGAGGATGTAGCTCCTTCAGAGGAAGCAGAAATAGGAAATCAATCCTGCTGATGTCAATTGAGGTCCAGATCCAGAGCTGTTTGAAGCCAGGTTGTATAGTTATGTGACCTAATACATTTCCTTTTAATATAGGCCAGTTTAAATTGAGTTTTCTGTTGCATGCAGCCAAAAGAATTCTAACTACTCCATATGGTGTACTACTATAATTGGGTTCTTTTGTTTTTAAACCAAGATCAAGTTATCTCAGGAAAATTAAGGTGAATTATAATGTCTGGCATTTCTTGTGGTTTTACATTTGTCCTGAATTTTTCATTTTTAATGATAATTTATTGTTAAGAGTAGCATTAAAATAAGCCAGGATGACTTGGTAGACCATCACCAAAGCTTTGTTCTTATAGCTTTTACCATGGTTTTGTCTAGTAAAATGTGAAATGCAAGTGAAGTGAACTGGGTATCATTTTAATCCAGGATTAAATCTGAAAGAAGGCCACCATAATCTGTTTCTCTTTTCCAGACTCTTTATTAATACAATGTAACTAACACTCTCTGTAAAGGGTAGGATTTAGAGCACTCACCCATAAAGTGCAGGTATGTGCTGCATAATGATATTTTGGTCAATGATGGGCTGATTGTCTGACAGTGGTTTCTTAAGATTATAATGCCATATTTTCACCATCCCTTTTCTACACTGCACAGTGTGTAGATATGTTTAGCTACACAGATACTTACCATTATGTTAAATTGCCTATAGTAATCAGTACAGTAATATGCTAGACAGGTTTGTAGCCTAGGAGCAATAGGCTATCTCATATAGCATAGGTGTATAGCAGGCTATACCACCTAGATTTGTGTAAGCACACACTTTGATGTTCACACAATGATGAAATTGCCTAACGATGCTTTTCTCAGAATGTATCCCCCTCACTGAGTGATGCATAATGTATGCACTTTAGCTAGGAATGGCGATAGCTAATCCTCTGGCCTTGTGGGCTATGGGAGAAGTATTCCATTGCTGCCTCAGCAGGCCACTTGCTCAACCAGGTGGCTATGCTGTGGCCTGAACCTGTGAAATGCACAAAGTTATCACAGGCCATTGAGAAATTTAGAAAATTATTGGTGAGGTACGTGAAGTAAATGCAGAAAATAGATGCTGAGCAGTCCTGGCATAGAGCCTATAGAGGACATTTTGAATGTTCTTGCTAAGGTGGTATTGTAACTTATGGTGTGGTATAAATGTAAAACTCCTTATTTTATTTTTGGTAACACTTGTATAATTTGCACTAATTTTAGTTGTATAATTTTAATAATCTTTGGTGTCCTCTTTCACTCTTCAGTGTCTCAGTTTGGATGACAAGTCGTGTGGTCACCCTTATTATAGGTTCTTTTTTCATTAGTCTTCCAGTTCCACCTCTCTGTTAACTGGCTCCTTTGATTTTTTTTATTTTTATTTTTGCTCAGATTCCTGAGACAATCTGATTGGTCTACCTTGTGGAAATACTAGATCATTTGTTGTTTGTTAGCCAAGTGTTTGTGGCTCTTGAACCAGGTGCTCTGTCTTGGTCCAATTATCTGTGGTAGGATTGTGTAGGGTAGGGGTGGGGGTATCATGTGATAGAAAAACATGTCTGCACACAGAGCAAGCGGTTGGGCTTAGAAGTGGATATGAGCATGACCGTTATTTTGACTTCCTCTGTAAAGCACTTAAAACTGTCAAGTTTTAGAATGAAGAATTGCTACATGAAGGCCAGGCACCATGACTCATGCCTATAATCCCAGCACTTTCGGAGGTCAAGGTGGAAAGATCACCTGATCTGAGGAGTTTGAGACTAGTCTGGGCAACCTAGGGAAACACTGTCTCTACTGAAAAAAAAAAAAAAAGGCCGGGCGTGGTGGCTCACGCCTGTAATCCCAGCACTTTGGGAGGCCGAGGCGGGCGGATCATGAGGTCAGGAGATCAAGACCATCCTGGCTAACACTGTGAAACCCCTTCTCTACTAAAAATATAAATAATTAACGGGGTGTGGTGGCAGGTGCCTGTAGTCCCAGCTACTTGGGAGGCTGAGGCAGGAGAATGGCATGAACCCAGGAGGCGGAGCTTGCAGTGAGCCGAGATCGCGCCACTGCATTCCAACCTGCATGACAGAACAAGACTCTTTCTCAAAAAAAAAAAAAAAAAAAAAAAGAAATTGCTACATGAAAACTGAAGCATCGATTACTAACATCACTTACTAAAATATAAGCCCTGAA